>NC_091283.1:839861623-842261623 GCF_032444005.1 Ranitomeya imitator | reverse complement strand
GGGACTTGAGAGCGGAGCCGTCAGTCACATTGTAGCAGGACCTGAGAGTGGAGCCGTCAGTCACATTGTAGCGGGACCTGAGAGTGGAGCCGTCAGTCACATTGTATTGGGACCTGAGAGCGGAGCCGTCAGTCACATTGTAGCAGGACCTGAGAGCGTAGCCGTCAGTCACATTGTATCGGGACCTGAGAGCGGAGCCGTCAGTCACATTGTAGCAGGACCTGAGAGCGGAGCCGTCAGTCACATTGTAGCGGGACCTGAGAGTGGAGCCGTCAGTCACATTGTAGCAGGACCTGAGAGTGGAGCCGTCAGTCACATTGTAGCAGGACCTGAGAGCGGAGCCGTCAGTCACACTGTAGCGGGACCTGAGAGCGGAGCCATCAGTCACATTGTAGCAGGACCTGAGAGCGGAGCCGTCAGTCACATTATAGCGGGACCTGAGTGCGGAGCCGTCAGTCACATTGTAGCGGGACCTGAGAGTGGAGCTGTCAGTCACACTGTAGCGGGACCTGAGAGCGGAGCTATCAGTCACATTGTAGCAGGACCTGAGAGCGGAGCCGTCAGTCACATTGTAGCGGGATCTGAGATCGGAGCCGTCAGTCACATTGTAGCGGGACCTGAGAGTGGAGCCGTCAGTCACATTGTATTGGGACTTGAGAGCGGAGCCGTCAGTCACATTGTAGCAGGACCTGAGAGTGGAGCCGTCAGTCACATTGTAGCGGGACCTGAGAGTGGAGCCGTCAGTCACATTGTATTGGGACCTGAGAGCGGAGCCGTCAGTCACATTGTAGCAGGACCTGAGAGCGTAGCCGTCAGTCACATTGTATCGGGACCTGAGAGCGGAGCCGTCAGTCACATTGTAGCAGGACCTGAGAGCGGAGCCGTCAGTCACATTGTAGCGGGACCTGAGAGTGGAGCCGTCAGTCACATTGTAGCAGGACCTGAGAGTGGAGCCGTCAGTCACATTGTAGCAGGACCTGAGAGCGGAGCCGTCAGTCACATTGTATCGGGACCTGAGAGTGGAGCCGTCAGTCACATTGTATCGGGACCTGAGAGTGGAGCCGTCAGTCACATTGTAGCGGGACCTGAGAGTGGAGCCGTCAGTCACATTGTAGCAGGACCTGAGAGCGGAGCTGTCAGTCACATTGTATCGGGACCTGAGAGCGGAGCCGTCAGTCACACTGTAGCGGGACCTGAGAGCGGAGCCATCAGTCACATTGTAGCAGGACCTGAGAGCGGAGCCGTCAGTCACATTGTAGCGGGACCTGAGTGCGGAGCCGTCAGTCACATTGTAGCGGGACCTGAGAGTGGAGCTGTCAGTCACACTGTAGCGGGACCTGAGAGCGGAGCTATCAGTCACATTGTAGCAGGACCTGAGAGCGGAGCCGTCAGTCACATTGTAGCGGGATCTGAGATCGGAGCCGTCAGTCACATTGTAGCGGGACCTGAGAGTGGAGCCGTCAGTCACATTGTATTGGGACTTGAGAGCGGAGCCGTCAGTCACATTGTAGCAGGACCTGAGAGTGGAGCCGTCAGTCACATTGTAGCGGGACCTGAGAGTGGAGCCGTCAGTCACATTGTATTGGGACCTGAGAGCGGAGCCGTCAGTCACATTGTAGCAGGACCTGAGAGCGGAGCCGTCAGTCACATTGTAGCAGGACCTGAGAGCGGAGCCGTCAGTCACATTGTAGCGGGACCTGAGAGTGGAGCCGTCAGTCACATTGTAGCGGGACCTGAGTGCGGAGCCGTCAGTCACATTGTAGCGGGACCTGAGAGCGGAGCCGTCAGTCACACTGTAGCGGGACCTGAGAGCGGAGCCATCAGTCACATTGTAGCAGGACCTGAGAGCGGAGCCGTCAGTCACATTGTAGCGGGACCTGAGTGCGGAGCCGTCAGTCACATTGTAGCGGGACCTGAGAGTGGAGCTGTCAGTCACACTGTAGCGGGACCTGAGAGCGGAGCTATCAGTCACATTGTAGCAGGACCTGAGAGCGGAGCCGTCAGTCACATTGTAGCGGGATCTGAGATCGGAGCCGTCAGTCACATTGTAGCGGGACCTGAGAGTGGAGCCGTCAGTCACATTGTATTGGGACTTGAGAGCGGAGCCGTCAGTCACATTGTAGCAGGACCTGAGAGTGGAGCCGTCAGTCACATTGTAGCGGGACCTGAGAGTGGAGCCGTCAGTCACATTGTATTGGGACCTGAGAGCGGAGCCGTCAGTCACATTGTAGCAGGACCTGAGAGCGTAGCCGTCAGTCACATTGTATCGGGACCTGAGAGCGGAGCCGTCAGTCACATTGTAGCAGGACCTGAGAGCGGAGCCGTCAGTCACATTGTAGCGGGACCTGAGTGCGGAGCCGTCAGTCACATTGTAGCGGGACCTGAGAGCGGAGCCGTCAGTCACATTGTAGCGGGACCTGAGAGCGGAGCTATCAGTCACATTGTAGCAGGACCTGAGAGCGGAGCCGTCAGTCACATTGTAGCAGGACCTGAGAGCGGAGCCGTCAGTCACATTGTATCGGGACCTGAGAGTGGAGCCGTCAGTCACATTGTATCGGGACCTGAGAGTGGAGCCGTCAGTCACATTGTAGCGGGACCTGAGAGTGGAGCCGTCAGTCACATTGTAGCAGGACCTGAGAGCGGAGCTGTCAGTCACATTGTATCGGGACCTGAGAGTCGAGCCGTCAGTCACATTGTAACAGGACCTGAGAGCGTAGCCGTCAGTCACATTGTAGCGGGACCTGAGATCGGAGCCGTCAGTCACATTGTAGCAGGACCTGAGAGCGGAGCCGTCAGTCACATTGTAGCGGGACCTGAGAGCGGAGCCGTCAGTCACATTGTAGCAGGACCTGAGAGCGGAGCCGTCAGTCACATTGTAGCGGGACCTGAGATCGGAGCCGTCAGTCACATTGTAGCAGGACCTGAGAGCGGAGCCGTCAGTCACATTGTAGCAGGACCTGAGATCGGAGCCGTCAGTCACATTGTAGCGGGACCTGAGAGTGGAGCCGTCAGTCATATTGTATCGGGACCTGAGAGTGGAGCCGTCAGTCACATTGTAGCAGGACCTGAGAGTGGAGCCATCAGTCACATTGTATCGGGACCTGAGAGCGGAGCCGTCAGTCACATTGTATCGGGACCTGAGAGCGGAGCTGTCAGTCACATTGTAGCGGGACCTGAGATCGGAGCCGTCAGTCACATTGTAGCAGGACCTGAGAGCGGAGCCATCAGTCACATTGTATCTGGACCTGAGAGTGGAGCCGTCAGTCACATTGTAGCGGGACCTGAGAGCGGAGCCGTCAGTCACATTGTAGCAGGACCTGAGATCGGAGCCATCAGTCACATTGTATCTGGACCTGAGAGTGGAGCCGTCAGTCACATTGTAGCGGGACCTGAGAGCGGAGCCGTCAGTCACATTGTAGCAGGACCTGAGAGCGGAGCCGTCAGTCACATTGTAGCAGGACCTGAGAGCGGAGCCGTCAGTCACATTGTAGCAGGACCTGAGATCGGAGCCATCAGTCACATTGTAGCGGGACCTGAGAGCGGAGCCGTCAGTCACATTGTAGCGGGACCTGAGAGCAGAGCCGTCAGTCACACTGCAGTAGCCCACGTTCAGCTCCATACATTATAAATATTACCACAGAGGATTTTATTATGCCACATACACTGTGGTCCCTACTTTCCACTACAGTGGCCCCCACATCTATGCCCATAACATGGGGTCTGTGGGGGGCTCTCACTTTGCAGAAAAGACCCCGCAGCAGCAGACCCCGATCCCCTTATGTGTTGGGCATCTCACTTCCAGCCTCTTTTCTTGATGTAATTTCTTGATTTCTCATCCGAGAACATATTAATAGCTCCGTCACACAACACACGATGAGTCACGCGCTGAATCACGGCCGCTGCTTCCTCCTCACTTGATACTCTCTGGTCCTCAGCTCCAGCTTATAATTGTACCTTAACCCAGTTTTAGTTGACGAATTGCCATTTATTATAACCTGTTAGTCATAGGCACTGAAAATAGGGTTTAATATGTACAGTGGACTGGTGTGTATTAGTATGCCATATACACAGAAGTATGTGCCCCCCACATCCACCTCCGGGGGCTTCTCTGTCCTCATCTACATTGTGAGGCAGTGACTGGTGCTACATGTGAAGGTCGCTGTATGTTCCTCCCAGGATGCCCACGGAGGCGTATTGGGGCCATGGGAGTACATTGCAGTCACAGGCGTTGCTGTGATTGCAATGCGGAATAAGAGTAAGTGTTAGTCTTGGGCAAACTATTTGTCCAAGGCAGATTCAAGAAAACCTGCTCTGGGCATTTGTGTTTTGAAACGGACTACAGGACGGTAGTGGTGCAGTCAATTTAATTCCCGGCCTGGGTTTTCCATGTGGCCCAAGGCCACAGATTCCAGTTAAAAATCCTGCAGTAAAGGGTTTGGGTGTCAGGGTCAGTGTCAGTCTGGTGTTTGGAGGAGTATGGAGTAGATGGCTCTGCAGAGCTCCACCTGTGTGAGGCAACAGTGGCAAGTGAGGCCAAACAGCGAAGGCAGCTGAGTGGCCTGGTACCCACAGCAACTGGTCTCAGAGGTGGACTGGCATGTTTATTGGTTGCAATCCAGAGGATATGGTTCCTGGCTGCGATCCGGAGAATATCGTGCACTGTGCAGTGTTGTGAGTTGAACATTAACACAGCGGTGCAGTCGCCCAAGGCAACAGGTCATGAAGGTGGACTGGCGTGTTTATTGGCTGCAATCCAGAGGATATGTTTCCCAGCTGCGATCCGGAGGATATCGTGTGCTGTGTTTTTGTGAGTTGAACATTAAAGAGACATTTTGCTTTGAACTTTCCTGGGTCACTGCCTCATCACTACACAGCGTGGATACCGCTGCATGACATATGGTGGAAAGAATGCGGGCAGTGTGAACTGAGACATAACCCAAAGCGTGCTGTATGTCAGTGAGCGGGTCGGCATTCCTGCAGCTCAGGCCTGCTGGAAAAATGGATGAGCTTTTGAGGCAGATGGTCCTCATTCGGCAGGAGTTGCAGTGGCAGCAGCAGCAAGAGGCACTGCAGTTGCAGTGGCAGCCACCAGAGCATCAGCAGTGTAAAGAAGAGACCCCTAAGGTGAAGGGCGATCAGCGATGTAAAGAAGAGACCCCTAAGGTGAGGGGCGTTCAGCGGTGTAAAGAGGAGACCCCTAAGGTGAGGGGGGATCAGCGGTGTAATGAGGAGACCCCTAAGGTGAGGGTCGATCAGCGGTGTAAAGAGGAGACCCCTAAGGTGAGGGGGGATCAGCGGTGTAAACAGGAGACCCCTAAGGTGAGGGGGGATCAGCAGTGTAAAGAAGAGACCCCTAATGTGAGGGTCGATCAGCGGTGTAAAGAGGAGACCCCTAAGGTGAGGGGGGATCAGCGGTGTAATGAGGAGACCCCTAAGGTGAGGGGTGATCAGCGATGTAAAGCGGAGACACTTAAGGAGAGGGGCGGTCAGCGGTGTAAAGAGGAGACCATTAAGTTGAGTGATCAGCAGTATCAAGAAGAGATCCGTAAGGTAAGGGGCGATCAGAGGGTGTACCAGTGGTCCTTTGCAGAGACTCGTCCCGCCAGGTCTCAGGCGTATGTCTTATTGCAGGTGGAGGAATGGCTCCAGCCTGAGACTTTCACCCCGACCCAGATGGTAGAGAGGCTGGTGGTCGACCAGCTGGTGAGGGCTTTGCTGGCCGCACTGCAGCATTGGATGGTGCAAGGGGACCTGGGAACTCTGGACCAACTGATAAGTTGGATTGAGTGGTATACAGCCACTGAGGACTGTGTAATACAGGAGCATGGGAAAAGCCCACAAACCACTGTTGGGGGTAACCAGGATCGAGCCCGTGATGAGGGAGTAACCCGAAGTGAGGGTGATAAAAGTCCCATTTACCCTAAAGCGGTTCCAAGGTGTTGTCATGCCGCAGCAATTAAGTGTTGGTGGTGCCGAGGACCTGGACATGTGGCTGTCACCTGCCCCCTGAAATCTGAGCCCATGGACTGCAGATATGCTCAGTGAGTGTTTATGTATGTCCAGCCAGTCTGTACTGCCACTACAGGCACTGCCGGCAGCGAACCGCGGCAGTGCCAGGTACTCGTGAATGGGTACCAAACAGAGGCTCTCTTGGACTCGGGGAGCGTAGTGATTTTGTTCCATGGGTCGCTTGTTGCCAGGACAACCCCAAAGGACAGAAAGTAGAGGTGATGGGTATCCATGAGGAAATCCAGGTGTACCCGACTGTGGAGGTTAATTTTTCCACACCATGTGGCGACATTAAGCATGTGGTGGGAGTGGTGAAGACCCTTCCATATGGGGCTGTGTTAGGAAGAGACTTGTCCCTGTTCTGGTCCCTTTGGGAGACCAGGGTCAAACCTCCCAAGGTAAATCTTGTTCTGGGCATAGAACTCAAAGATCCTCCAGTCAGGGATACCTGCCATAGGGGGTCGTTAACCTAAGGACAGAGTGTAACCCTGATAGGTTCCCCCTAGAGGTTGTGGCAGGAGAGGTCGAGGAGACCCCACCGAACCCCAAGCTGGAAATGTTCCCTGTTAAGTTCGGGACAGTTCAGTTGCAGGGTCCCACGCAGAGACACACATATAAAATGAAAGCCGGGAAGAACCGGGAGTGTGTGGTCGCAGAGGAGACTAGGGATGTACGCACAAGGAACTCTGGCACTGGCCAAGGATGTGGCCTTGGATCAGGGTAAAATGGATAGAGCTCTCACTAGACAGCAGCATCGGGAGGCTCAGGCTCGGGTGCGATGTGGTACGGACGTATGCCCAGAGTTGCCAGCGCGGACCACGGCGTTTCGGTGGGAAGTAGTCATCGAGGCACAGGTATGAGTACAGAGGAAACAGTACCAAGTGCCCGAAGGCAGGTACTAGGTTACGAGATGAGTGGCGGGGTTAGTGAACCCCAAATAAATAAGGTCGAGACCCCCCAAAACTGGCACAAATCTACTGTTAGTCAGGAAAGTAGGCGTGTCTTCTGCAATGGAGAACGGGGAGGTGGGTAGTCACGTAATAAAGTATGGAGGAGAAACGCAAAGTGGAGGGATGTTTGCGTCAACTGATTGTTCTGGTCCCTACTTTGGTTTCTCAGTGTTGGACGGGGTGTCACAGGGTCATGCGGATGCCTTGTCACGCGCCCATGTAGGGTGACAAGTGTTCAACCCCATAAGTTTGAACAGAGGGAGGGGGTATGTGAGGGAGTGACCGGTGTTATATGCAAGGGTCGCTGTGTGTTCCCCAGGATGCGCATAGTCACAGGCGTTGCTGTGATTGCAATGCGGAATAAGAATAAGGCCGGGGTCACACTTGCGAGTGTAATGTGAGAAACTTGGGCGAGTCTCTCGCTTCAATACCCGGCAGAAATACATGCAGCTGCACACTCCGGTCCCAAGTGACGGGTATTGATGCGAGTTTCTCGCATTGCACACACAAGTGTGACCACGGCCACAGTGTTTGTCTTGGGCAAACTATTTGTCCAAGGCAGATTCAAGAAAACCTCTGGGCTTTTGTGTTTTGAAATGGACTACAGGACGGTAGTGGTGCAGTCCGTTTCATTCCGGGGTTTTCCATGTGGCCCAAGGCCACAAATTCCAGTTAAAAATCCTGCAGAGTTTGGGTGTCAGGGTCAGTGTCAGTCTGGTGTTTGGAGGAGTACAGAGTAGAAGGCTCTGCAGAGCTCCACCTGTGTGAGGCAACACAAGCCAGCGGAGCCAAACAGCCAGGGGAGCTGAGTGGTCTGGCACCCACAGCGTACACAGCGGTGCATTCGCCCACGGCATCTCTTCTCGGAGGTGGACTGGCATGTTTATTGGCTGCGATCCAGAGGATATGGTTCCCGACTGCAATCCGGAGGATATTGTGTACTGTGTAATGCTGCGAGTTGAACATTAACACAGCGGTGCAGTCTCCCACGGCAACCGGTCACTGAAGGTGGACTGGAGTGTTTATTGGCTGCAATACAGAGGATATGGTTCCCTGCTGCAATCTGGAGGATATTGGGTGCTGTGTTTTTGTGAGTTGAACGTTAAAGAGACATTTTGCTTTGATCTTTCCTGGGTCACTGCCTCATCGTCACTGCACAGCGTGGATACCGCTGCACTACAACATCCATAGACAGTAATATGGAGGAATGCATGTGCCCCCCCACGTCCACCTTCGGGGGCTTCTCTGTCCTGCACCTAGATCCATAGACATTAATATGGAGAAAGTATGTGCCCCTCACATCCACCTCCGGGGGCTTCTCTTATCTCCTATCTACATCCATACACAGTAATATGGAGTCGGCTCTCTGCAGATATAATGGCTCTGCTCTCCTGGAGAAGGGCTCAGCAAGACTTTCGAGGCATTTGTGGAAAATGTTTATGCTTTCATCCAGAAGAGCATTTTGTGGGGTCAGACCCTGATGTTGGGGGGTTGGCACCCACAATCTCCATTATAGGATGGGGCTGAGGTCCAGGCTCTGTGCGGCCGCTCGTGTTTCCCCCCATGTTTGTATGGATAACAGCCCATTGCATTATCCTCCACCATCTGTACAGGGGGCACAATGCAGTCGGGGCAACGTCCTTCTGGAATCACCAAACTCCTCCATCAGAGGCAAATAGAGAAGTGTGATCCGTCACTGCACAGAACACGTCTCCTCCAGAGTCCAGTGGTGGCGGCTTTACAGCACTCCATCCGACACCCAGCATTGTGCTTGGTGATGTACGGCTGCATGCAGCCGTTTTACTATGAAGCCCCCGGTGGGGGAGCAGTGTTTGTGCTGATACCAGAGGAGGTCTGCACTCTGCAATTATGGGGTCAGCAGAGCGGTGGTGACTTTTCTGCTCCTCGGCACTCGGCCCCCCAATCTCTAACATTACGGGGTCTCCACTTTGTGACTGATTGTCTGTGGTTCCTTCCGCATCTCAATAACATCACTCACAGGTGATAGGAGAAGAGTCAGGAGGTAGAAATGTCATGGACGGACTTGTTCCCCGGTGGCTCCTATTACAGGACCGCGCTGGTATCAGGAGCTCTGCCCCACCGGCCGCTCTGTCACATGGTAGTAATGGCAGACGGCATGGCGGGGGGCCGGAGGTTATATACCAGGGGTGAGGGGCTGGGGATATACACTGGGTGTGAAGGGCTGTATGTTAGATACTGGGGGCGAGCGGACAGGTATTATACAAAGGGACAGAACTAGAAATATAAAGTCAGTGGTTACGACGTGTGTTCCAGTACGTTGGTCCTTCTAGTGAATGTAGCGGAGGCTTTGTACCGTGATACTGTATGTGTAGGGCCATGTATACCACAACCTAAACAGGACATAGGCAAACGACAGAGGAGTCATTCAGACATTTGGCTCCTACACAGCATAATGGAGAAGGAGCTTTAGGCCCCTTTTCTCTTTTTTTTGGGGAGTGAATAATGAGGGATTGAAGGTGCAGTGATGTCGAAAAGTATGTAATGACTTATGAACTAAGGTGGCCATACACATCAGATAAGTGTTACCCGAACCTGCAGATTTTGGCTCGATCAGCTGACTATCTCATCTGTGGTGATGTCCGGTTCTCCACAAATGTCAGATGATAGTGGAAAGAGGGATCAGACATGTTGGAGCTTAACATGCCCGATCTCCAGTTCTTAAGAAACATAAGCCACTGCCATAGGCGTCTGGAAACTGTTTATTATCCATTCTGCATTGAAAACATAAAGCTGAGTGGTCATCTTGGATGTTGGGGGTGTCTACCAGACGATCTGAGATGCATGGCGACCACAGACCCTACGTACGTCTGGGAGATAGTCCTCAGAGATGGGTAGAAGTCTCCAATCTCCTCCTGCCAGATAGAGGATTTCCTGCCTTTATTGCGGAGGTTCGGTCTTTGGGATCATCGTCATTTCTGTTTCTCCCACCATTCCCTACCAGTAGGCGAGCGACAGGCTTCTCTAACTACAGGCTGGTTCAGGCAGACCTCGGGGTCCCATATCTTGGGGGCCAGGATTGGGTATGCTGCTGTTCATCATGTGTGATCCTTTCACGTGGTGGGAGATCAGCGAGTGTCAGAAGTTTCTGGCAGCGACTTTTGTCTATTGACACAAGCTCATCATATATAATATATAATACTGGACACACCTGAGACAACAAGGGCCCCCCATGCTCGTGTAAGGGCCCAAAGGTCAAATCTTTAGGCCTTAGATCACAACCATTGTGGAGCAAAACGAGTACTGCATTCTATATCCTGTGCATAGTTTATTCATTAACCTTATGAATGTATTATTTTATTCTCTGTTATCAGCCATTTAAGGGTACAGGCGAGTATAAGGAAACAGTCTCTGCTATCGACCACTATACCCCCCCGGGTGACTGACGTTTAATACAATACTGCACTTGTACAAAGCTCCAGACCGAACAAGGAGGGGTTTTTCCAACACAAATGGCCCTAATTTAGTTGTTGGGAGGCAGCGATCACCGGGTGTTTGCAGGTAATCTGCGGCATGTCCGGTCTTGAAGCCGCACCGAGGACCTGATGTCGGTCCCGGCCCTTTGAAGTCGCAGGCGGTGAGACACAGGTGTCAGGTGAAGGGGCGAAGCTTCAGTTTCTTGTGGTCACACGTCTTTTTGGTTTTCTTATTTTATTTAGATAAATAATAAAATGTATCAGAGATTGGTTTAAATAAAAAAAAAACAACACATTTATTGGCACAATGAAGGCTCAGACCCCCCCCCATTATAAAACACAGGAGAATTATTGCATTGTACCCTGTAATATTCAGTTATGAATATGAGCAACAGTAACCTCCAGCAGATGAGGGGTTAAGTGAATAATCCAGTGTTAACCCCCTCAGCACTTGCACAGACTGTTCAATCCTTTCCTGCCAAATTGAGGCTTAAAAGGTTCAGACCTTTCATTATCGGGGAACTTCTGAGCACAGATCAGATATTTCTTGGTTATTGCCACAACATATAATAATGTGTGTAGTGCATTCTTCCAGAAGACGGGGTGGCGTCATTAAAGTGTCGTTCACACGGACAGGAATGAGGATATAATCGCAGCTAGTGATTGTCTGTGTTGAATTGTGAATGGCAACTGTAACTTCGTTACAAACGTTTCCAAGAAATTAGGATTTGCTGTCGCTGGTCGCAATCTGCACGCAACATACTTGCCCTAAACGTCACTGCAAGTCACCTACGACTACGAATCGCAATTTCCACTTTTTTTTTCCAGCAAAATCACGGCTCTAAAACAGACACTTGATGACAAGTTGGACAGTTTTTTTTTTTTTTTTGTGAGACCGAGTCTAATTTTACCTCTGTTGCAATGAGTCGTATTTGACAGTGGAATCAATAGCAGAGGTTCAAGTAACAAGAATATAGGGTGCAGAACTACAAATCCCAGCAAGCTAAACCTTATCCGGACCGTGGCAGCACGCTCAAAAGTGAGGTTTAGCAACAACCAAAGAACTAGGTTTCAGATCAGGTTCATTTTGCAACAGTGATACAAATGTTGCAATTTGAAAACTTGTAACGTTTATCTCTTTTCTTTTAATAGACGCAATCAATTCTATCCTCTCTGATGTTGTGAGATTTCTTTGTTGCCTTTGAAGCCCTGAAATACAACAGTTTCTACCATCACCCCGCACCTGCTGAAGGCATTGCAAAAAAGGAGTAATAAAGGCCGGGAGGTGCTGGAAAAAAAAAAAAAAACACTTGCATGTGTCTAATGTGCCAACTCCCACTGGCCCTAATGTGCCACCACTTAGGGGCACAGCTACATACTTGCCATGCAGCAATTCATTACTTTAGCCAATCACAAAGCTCTACCTAAGATTTAGGAAGGGTGGGCTGTTCAAATATTATCTATTTAGAGGGGAACGTACACTATACCTTTACCCTGGACCTATGAAATATCTCATCTTCACCTTGACACTGGGCACAGATCGTGTTAAATTAAGAACTTCAAGATGTAAACAGTGGAATCCGAATGGACACAATGTGAAAGTCATTAAAGCATTAGATGTAAGCTCTACGGACACATCAGGCATCTATGGGACGGTGCGATAACCAGTCTCATATATTGCACAGTTAAAAAAAAAAAAAAATAACTGTTTGTCCACAAGATTAGGTCCTGTATCAGCAGGATGAAGTAGCAGTGATAGGACTCAGTTTTAACTGGTGCATCGGAGACCTGAGCGGAACAGGAGTCGGGAAGGAAAAACAAGAGCCGTCAAAGTGTTGGCCAAGGTCCATCTCTTCTGCGAAGAACGACACGGAGTCCCTGTTACAAGGCATGGAGGACAAGGGAGCACTGATTTTGGAAGAGAAAATCTCAGTCTCATAGTGAAGGAGTTGACCCATGAAGCTGAAGTTGGGAGAGATAAGGCTGCGGCGTTGCTTTATATACTCGAAGGCTTCCTCCAGACGGAATCTCTTGGTTTTCATGAGGTAGGCCATACATATAGTAGGAGACCTGGAGATCCCAGCCTCACAGTGGACCAGGACCTTCCCTCCTGCCAGTCGCACAGTATCTGCAGGAGAAAACATAGTATATAAGTAACGGAAGAAATCTGCAGCATAATAAATCTCTAGTATTGGATACGGTGGCATTAATGATGGCTGCAATAGAGTTGCAGTTTTATCTGTGACCGATGCAAATAGTAAATGTTGTACAACTTTAGACAGTTGCTTCCAGATAGATCTCAGCATTGTCCTGGCCCCCGTCTGAACTCTCCGTCCACCATGCAGCCCACCTGCATGAACAATGACTTATGGCACGGAGATGACCACTAATCACCTGGCCATTAGTTACTTTTATTGCCCGTAATAACTATTGTTCCACTAAGAGATGGCTGGAGATGTAGACAAATGGTCTATTCCTGAAGAAGAAGTTCCTGTAATTACAGAGAATTCCTCAGAAAGGTAAATAATCTGCTCCCAGGGCTTTAATTAATGGGTGGGTTTGGGGAGACAGCCGTAAAATCGTACAGCAGCAGCTGTCTTTATGGGGCATGTAGTAAAAACAGACATTCCTCACCTCTTCCCTCCCTAACCCAGGACTGACCCTAAGTGACACCTTGACCTTTATGGCAGTGTCATACAGTACAGTTGTCCTCCCCAATGGCCTGTAAGGCCCCTTTCACACATCAGTTTTTTGCCATCAGTTGCAATCTGTCGAATTTTGGGAAAAAAAAACCAAAACAAAAAAAACAAAAAAAACACACGAATCCAGTGACTGATGCCACCGGATCCATTTTTTTCCTCATAGACTTGTATTAGCGACAGATTGCCTCACGTTTCATACATCGGATCCATCGAAAATTGTTTGTCCGGAGACAATGGACAAAGTAACATTTGTTTACGTTGAAAAATTGGACAGCAACAGATCTGTTGTCGTTTGCTTGAATGGAAGCCTATGGGATCTGTCAAATGATGGAATCTGGTGATGGATTCCGGTTTTTTAACTGAGGATGCTCCAATTTATTTAGGATCCAATTAATCAGATCTGCTAGTCGGATCTGCCGAAAAAATGAATCCGTCGCATCAGTTGTTTTTCACAATTTGCAACGGATCCGTCGAGCCAACGGATTGTGACTGACGGCAAAAAACTGATGTGTGAAACAGCCTAACAAAGTCAGAAATCACTGGCCATAGATATTAGACGGATATTGGCCGATCCCAGCAGATACACTGGGACCGACTGACCAATTAGGGTCTATGTGGCGCTCCCATCTCTACCCTGTAAGCAGAGGTCAGGATCGGGAATGTTGGATTTCACCATGTTCTTCGCTGCTGGATGAGCCACCAGCGGAGGAGTCCCTCGTGACCACATGCATGACCAAGAAGAACATGCATGTGTATAGGGGGAGGTAGAGAAGTCTAGGACCCCAGGGAGCCATCGAATGTGATTTATGCACCTGGAGCATCATGTACACGTCCATGTTATAGGATACAATGAATTGTAGAAACGTTGTTAGCCATAATATTTTCAGGTCAGACCTTACCGATAAAATCTATGGCCTCCTGGAAGTGGCTGCTGATGTCCGTGTTGTGGTTGTCTTCCACCGGGATCCACTTATAATCATACTTGTCCTTGATGCAATCAGAGCACTTTCTGGAGACGTTGAGTAAGGCGGTGACACGGAGGTTTGCAAGGAATTCACATTTGGAAGCATGATAAGCGCTGCCGAGATAGAGAAATGGAAGGATCTCTACAGGACTGCCCTGCAAGACAGAAGACGCAAAATATGGTGGTCACCAACAAAGCACTGAACATTCAGGTCAATGATCAAGGTCGAGTGGGTTACAGATGAAATGAGTAATATCCCCGCACACTATGATGAAACAAAGCCGGTCTAAATATGGAAGGCTGTTCCGTCTCTGCTCTGCGGCTCGACACCCTAGAATTATAAGCCAATGAATCATACGGAGCCCACACAGACCTCCCATCGCCAGGCCCACGGCTTCACCCACGTTACTTCCTGACTGCAGACCCCAGGTTGGGCAAATAGGAGCTTTAGAAGCCCGATCGCCTTTTTCTGGGCATTAAAAAGCTCTGGCACTGACCATGGCTGAAATCCCAAAAACTGGTCCCTGTCCTAACGCCACTTTGTCATCCAGCCTACGTGCACCCCCTCAATGGGTCTCGGTACAAAGGCAGGAACTGATTCTAAGGTGAAAAGCATCTTTCATCTACATCAGCCGCCTCTCCAGGCATGCTGAGAGTTGTTGTTCTGCATCAGTTGGAAACCACTGACTAAGTAGTAACGGTCTTTCCATATAGGAATTACTAATTCATCAGAAGATGAAGCCTGAAACATCTATAGAAGAGTCCAGAACGGCCGATCGCCAGAGCTGACAATCCATATTACAGTATGGCAGTAAGAGACATTGTGAAATATTCATCATCCGCCATCAATAATTCATCAGTAAAACAATCCCCCGGGGTTATAGAGTGTTGTGTCTATAGGGGCAGCGGATGAGTCACGGACGATATTGTGCTTCAAGTCATCTCTTCTTTCCAGTCCATCTCCCCGGCAAAGTCTAATCCTGGCGCAGGAAGCCTCCAGGGCTCTTATTGATCTCCGGAAGCATGGCTGATCCGACATCCGCGGAGACACGGCGCCTCCATCACACATTAACCCTTCAGTCCCCGCTCCTAACAACGTGTCTAATCGGACCCCCGTATAGCTCTGATGTCAGTCGCCATTCTGTAACGGATCAATCATCTAAGACAATGTAGAAGGTTTAGAAAGCTGGAAACCGTCAGCAAGGTGGAATTTATGCAGTATTCCCTTTATCATAGCAGAGATGATCGGATAATAATTAGATAATTGCTACAGATCTGAGCGTGAATAATAAGGGGACTGTAGAATAATATGTCTGCAGCACAGAGATACCAAGCATGACCAAGACGTCAAACCCACCGCCATATCTGCCGCAGAACCCCCCGCTCACCTCGTCGTAGGACGGTTTCTGGAAGGAGGAGATCTTCTCACAGAGGACATTGCGGTCACTTTCGTTCTCCTCTTCAGATAAACTTCTCTGATCGATGCAGCATTCGGGATATTCAGTGCGAAACGACTCGTATCCTCCTACAAGACACAATTTCCATCATTCAGTTTTTCACTGATACAATGTTTCCTCCGGGGAATATTAGAACCGCTACGTACTGGTCTCGTGTCGGGACACTTACATAATATCAGTAGATTGACATGATGAGAGGAAGCCGAGCGAAATGTGATTATTATTATCCAGGGATCTGATGGGCGGTGGCAAAACGGAAGGGGAGAATTTCCTGGGCCGGGCAGGTTATTCCTTTCACTAGAGAGCGGCCATATGTCACTAATCAGGGCTCAGGGGAGAGGATGTGATTAGCATTTACCTCCTGGACTGGGGGAGACAGGAAGGTAAAGCAGGACACGGGGAGGGGACGCCGGGGCTCTAGTGCATTGTCTGACCACTCAATAGACAGTTAACGCTTTTACTTAATGGGATTGTACTGAGGAGAGAATCACTTTATGGCAGAGCAAAATCAAATTAGGACCCCTGTGTTAATGGAGGGAGGATGTACTGGGACTTGTGGTGACCCCACAGCTGGAAGCCATAACCTCATGTATAGGACAGAACGTAGTAAAGTGCAACCGATCAATTCAATGCGTCCATCAGAGAAGGCGCAGTCACAAAATAATAATAATAATAATAATCTTTATTTATATAGCGCCAACATATTCCGCAGCGCTTTACAGTGTTACCGTTTCAAACACCAGATCACCAAAACAAACAAGGGAAAATTCCTACAAACGACTCGGACCAAGAGATGAAATCCCGAGACACAAGATTTGCTCCAGCATATGAAAGTGTGGGGTTCAGGTAAATACCCAGCCTAAAACGGCAGCCATATTATAGTCACCCACCTTTCCCAAAAAAGGACTGGACAGAATTTCATACAGACAACTCGAGGGTTAAGATGTTTCCTCCACAATATTGGGGAAATTCTCTATAAAATGATGTAATGACTCCCAGTAGTGACTGCAATAGCTAAAAGCAGACAGGAATAGGTGGGGGATGGGGACAGATCCAGGCAGCCAGACCCCCATCACACATGTACATTCTGGAGGTGACAATCGGACCCCCATGACCTGCACATAACCCCCTGACAGCCCAGCAGAGAAGCCTCAGGGGGTCATTACTTTACTGCCCCATTAAGGAGCAGCAGGGGCCCAGCAGCCACCAGTTGTGGCCAGTACAGGACATGGCAGCTGTCTAATGATGAGATGATTCAATTAACCACAGATTCTTCTTCCTGACTCCTCAATAGTCATTCTATTCAGCGGAGGGAGGGGGCCGGTGACTGGATTTCCTGTACTGGATACAATGTATCCCCCCATCAGATACATAAAGTGATGGGAGAATAGAACAGGAAACCCCATCCATAAAGGAGCCCCAACATCATGGACATTAGATTATTACCATCGGAGATACAGAACATGGACTAATAATCTAGAATATCAGTTACATAAGTAGATGAGCGACAACAGGAGGAAGAACCCAGCAGACAACCGCCATTATGTGTCCCTACTAAAAATAGCAGCTGTGGAGCGAAGATGAGGGCTGTAATAATGAGGCGACAATCAATGGGGGAGGGGAATCAATCACAAGAGGGAATCAGAAGGATCTATAATGGGATATTCAGTGTGTAACATAGAATAACCTGAGAAAACACAAGCAGGGGGTGCAGAGACAGGACGACCCCCAATTAGGAAATATAAAGGGATGTGAAGCGTCAAAAAATGGAGGAGATCCGAGTCACCGCTAATAAGGGAAGAATTCAGAGGATGATCCATGAAGATCAGATGTCTGAACATTGCGCTAATCATCACGCCAGTAATACAGGAGGCTGGAAGAGGGGGGTATGGGGGGTGTACGGGGGAACACGGGGGTCTACAATACATACAACAGTGTACAATATATGAGGCGCTAAAACCCATCTATGTAAGGCGCTGGTAATCTATACACTTCTACTATACAGGAGGAGCAGTGCTGCGGGGTAGCTATAGGGGGGTCTGTATATACAGGATATATAGGATGTCAGGGCAGGTATATGGGGACTGTATACACAGGATGTCAGAGCAGGTATATGGGGACTGTATACACAGGATGTCAGAGCAGGTATATGGGGACTGTATACACAGGATGTCAGAGCAGGTATACGGGGACTGTATACACCGGATATCGGGGCAGGTATACGGGGTGTATACACAGGATGTTGGGGCAGTTATAGGGGGTCTCTATACACAGGAGGACAGGCAGGTATGGGGGGGGGGGTGTCTCTATACACAGGATATCGGGGCAGGTATAGGGGGGGGGGTCTCTGTATACACAGGGTGTCGGGGCAGGTATAGGGGGTCTGTATACACAGGAAGTCAGGTATAGGGGGTCTGTATACACAGGAGGTCAGGTATAGGGGGTCACTGTATACACAAGGTGTCAGGTATAAGGGGTCTCTATACACAGGCTGTCAGGGCAGGTATAGGGGGTCTAGATACACAGGGTGTCAGGTATAGGGGGGTCTGAATACACAGGGTGTCAGGTATAGGGGGTCTGTATACACATGAGGTCAGTATAGGGGGTCTATACACAGGCTGCCGGGGCAGGTATAGGGGGTCTCTGGATACACAGGAGGTCAGGTATAGGGGGTCTCTATACACAGGGTGTCAGGTATAGGGGGGTCTGAATACACAGGGTGTCAGGTATAGGGGGTCTGTATACACATGAGGTCAGTATAGGGGGTCTATACACAGGCTGTCGGGGCAGGTATAGGGGGTCTCTGGATACACAGGAGGTCAGGTATAGGGGGTCTCTATACACGGGGTGTCAGGTATAGGGGGGTCTGAATACACAGGGTGTCAGGTATAGCGGGTCTGTATACACATGAGGTCAGTATTGGGGGTCTCTATACACAGGAGGTCAGGCAGGTATAGGGGGTCTAGATACACAGGAGGTCAGGTATAGGGGGTCTGTATACACAGGAGGTCAGGTATAGGGGGTCTCTGTATACACAGGGTGTCAGGTATAGGGGGTCTCTACACAGGGTGTCAGGTATAGGGGGTCTCTACACAGGGTGTCAGGTATAGGGGGGTCTGAATACACAGGGTGTCAGGTATAGGGGGTCTCTGTATACACAGGGTGTCAGGTATAGGGGGGTCTCTATACACAGGGTGTCAGGTATAGGGGGTCTGTATACACAGGAGGTCAGGCAGGTATAGGGTGTCTCTGGATACACAGGGTGTCAGGTATAGGGGGGTCTGAATACACAGGGTGTCAGGTATAGGGGGTCTCTGTATACACAGGGTGTCAGGTATAGGGGGGGTCTCTGTATACAGAGGGTGTCAGGTATAGGGGGTCTCTATACACAGGGTGTCAGGTATAGGGGGTCTAGACACACAGGAGGTCAGGTATAGGGGGTCTAGACACACAGGAGGTCAGGTATAGGGGGTCTGTATACACAGGAAGTCAAGTATAGGGGGTCTCTGTATACACAAGGTGTCAGGTATAGGGGGTCTCTATACACAGGGTGTCAGGTATAGGGGGGTCTGAATACACAGGGTGTCAGGTATAAGGGGTCTATATACACATGAGGTCAGGTATAGGGGGTCTGTATACACAGGAGGTCAGGCAGGTATAGGGGGTCTGTATACACAGGAGGTCAGGCAGGTATAGGGGGGTCTGTATACACAGGAGGTCAGGCAGGTATAGGGGGTCTGTATACACAGGAGGTCAGGCAGGTATAGGGGGGTCTCTGTATACACAGGGTGTCAGGTATAGGGGGGTCTCTATACACAGGGTGTCAGGTATAGGGGGGTCTGAATACACAGGGTGTCAGGTATAGGGGGGTCTGAATACACAGGGTGTCAGGTATAGGGGGTCTATATACACATGAGGTCAGGTATAGGGGGTCTGTATACACAGGAGGTCAGGCAGGTATAGGGGGTCTGTATACACAGGAGGTCAGGCAGGTATAGGGGGGTCTCTGTATACACAGGGTGTCAGGTATAGGGGGTCTCCTCACCCTTCAGGAAGCAGACCCCGGGCCCGGCCGGCAGGCTCATCAGGGTGGTGATCACTATGTGCGCGGCGCTCTCCTTCTTCAGCTTCTGCCACCTCTGGCTCCGTTCGTCCAGCACAACCACCACGGACACTTGTCCATCCCTCAGCCGGCACCGAGCCGCCTCTTCGGGCACCACGAAGTGCAGAGGAGCCGCTCCCCCCCGCGCCCGGCGCAGCAGCACGGAGTTCAGGTTCACATTGATGGAGCCGCGGACACTGGAGGCGCTGAACGGCAGGTAGGGGCGGCAGTCCAGCACCAGGCACCGGGAGAACTCCTTCCTGAGCAGCCGGTGCAGCCGCCGGCTTTCTATGGAGGTCACCTTCATGTCAGCGCCGGCCGCGATCACTGTGAGCTCTGCGCTCCGAGCGGCTCTTTAAATTCACTTCCGCCTCGGGGGTTCCCGAAGCCGCTGCTTATAAGTGATTGGTCCACCCGCCAGTGACGTCAATGCCTATATATGGAGAGTGACGTACTCCGTGCTCCATTCATTGAAACCTATGTGTCCCCGCCCCCTGCACTCAATCATAGACTTTCCCAGTGCTGAATGTAGGAGGGAAGATGCGGGGGAGACGATGATTCACCCCAGGCAGCCCCCAATACAAAGGGGAAACCTGAACCAGTGCCCACCCAGCCCCCCAATACTGAGCAAAGGGGAAACCTGAACCAGCGCCCAACCAGCCCCCCAATACTGAGCAAAGGGGGAAACCAGAACCAGTACCCAACCAGCCCCCCCAATACTGAGCAAAGATGGAAACCTGAACCAGTGCCCAACCAGCCCCCCAATACTGAGCAAAGGGGAAACCTGAACCAGTGCCCAACCAGCCCCCCAATACTGAGCAAAGGGGGAAACCAGAAGCAGTGCCCAACCAGCCCCCCCAATACTGAGCAAAGGGGGAAACCAGAACCAGTGCCCAACCAGCCCCCCCCAATACTGAGCAAAGATGGAAACCTGAACCAGTGCCCAACCAGCCCCCCAATACTGAGCAAAGGGGAAACCTGAACCAGTGCCCAACCAGCCCCCCAATACTGAGCAAAGGGGGAAACCAGAAGCAGTGCCCAACCAGCCCCCCCAATACTGAGCAAAGGGGGAAACCAGAACCAGTACCCAACCAGCCCCCCCAATACTGAGCAAAGATGGAAACCTGAACCAGTGCCCAACCAGCCCCCCAATACTGAGCAAAGGGGAAACCTGAACCAGTGCCCAACCAGCCCCCCAATACTGAGCAAAGGGGGAAACCAGAAGCAGTGCCCAACCAGCCCCCCCAATACTGAGCAAAGGGGGAAACCAGAACCAGTGCCCAACCAGCCCCCCCCAATACTGAGCAAAGGGGGAAACCAGAACCAGTACCCAACCAGCCCCCCCAATACTGAGCAAAGGTGGAAACCTGAACCAGTGCCCAACCAGCCCCCCAATACTGAGCAAAGGGGAAACCTGAACCAGTGCCCAACCAGCCCCCCAATACTGAGCAAAGGGGGAAACCAGAACCAGTACCCAACCAGCCCCCCAATACAAAGAGGAAACCTGAACCAGTGCCCACCCAGCCCCCCAATACTGAGCAAAGGGGAAACCTGAACCAGTGCCCAACCAGCCCCCCAATACTGAGCAAAGGGGGAAACCAGAACCAGTACCCAACCAGCCCCCCCAATACTGAGCAAAGGTGGAAACCTGAACCAGTGCCCAACCAGCCCCCCAATACTGAGCAAAGGGGAAACCTGAACCAGTGCCCAACCAGCCCCCCAATACTGAGCAAAGGGGGAAACCAGAACCAGTACCCAACCAGCCCCCCAATACTGAGCAAAGGGGAAACCTGAACCAGGGCCCACCCAGACCCCCAATACTGAGCAAAGGGGAAACCTGAACCAGTGCCCAACCAGCCCCCCAATACTGAGCAAAGGTGGAAACCTGAACCAGTGCCCACCCAGACCCCCAATACTGAGCAAAGGGGAAACCTGAACCAGTGCCCAACCAGCCCCCCAATACTGAGCAAAGAGGGAAACCAGAACCAGTACCCAACCAGCCCCCCCAATACTGAGCAAAGGTGGAAACCTGAACCAGTGCCCAACCAGCCCCCCAATACTGAGCAAAGGGGAAACCTGAACCAGTGCCCAACCAGCCCCCCAATACTGAGCAAAGGGGGAAACCAGAAGCAGTGCCCAACCAGCCCCCCAATACTGAGCAAAGGGGGAAACCAGAAGCAGTGCCAACCCAGCCCCCCAATACTGAGCAAAGGGGACACAAGAACCAGTGCCCAACCAGCCCCCCAATACTGTGCAAAGGTGGAAACCAGAACCAGTGCCCAACCAGCCCCCAATACTGAGCAAAGGGGGAAACCTGAACCAGTGCCCAACCAGCCCCCCAATACGGAGCAAAGAGGGAAACCAGAACCAGTGCCCACCCAGCCCCCCAATACTGATCAAAGGGGGAAACGAGAACCAGTGCCCACCCAGCCCCCCTATACTGAGCAAAGGGGGAACCTGAACCAGTGCCCAACCAGCCCCCCAATACTGAGCAAAGGGGGAACCTGAACCAGTGCCCAACCAGCCCCCCAATACTGAGCAAAGGGGAAACCAGAACCACTGTCCAACCAGCCCCCCAATACTGAGCAAAGGGGGAACCTGAACCAGTGCCCAACCAGCCCCCCAATACTGAGCAAAGGGGAAATCAGAACCACTGTCCAACCAGCCCCCCAATACTGAGCAAAGGGGGAATCTGAACCAGTGCCCAACCAGCCCCCCAATACTGAGCAAAGGGGGAACCAGAATCAGTGCCCAACCAGCCCCCCAATACTGAGCAAAGGGGGGGAGAACCAGTGCCCACCCAGCCCCCCAATACTGAGCAAAGGGGGAACCAGAATCAGTGCCCCACCAGCCCCCCAATACTGAGCAAAGGGGGAAACCAGAACCAGTGCCCAACCAGCCCCCCAATACTGAGCAAAGAGGAAACCAGAACCAGTGCCCAACCAGCCCTCCAACACTGAGCAAAGAGGGAAAAGAGAACCAGTGCCCAACCAGCCCTCTAATACAGAGCAAAAGGGGAAACCAGAACCAGTGTCCAACCAGCCCCCCAATACTGAGCAAAGGTGGAAACCAGAACCAGTGCCCAACCAGCCCCCCAATACTGAGCAAAGGGGGAAACCAGAACCAGTGCCCAACATGCCTCCCAATATTGGGCAAAAGGGGAAACCAGAACCAGTGCCCAACCAGCCCCCCAATACTGAGCAAAGGGGGAAACCAGAACCAGTGCCCAACATGCCTCCCAATATTGGGCAAAAGGGGAAACCAGAACCAGTGCCCAACCAGCCCCCCAATACTGAGCAAAGGGGGAAACCTGAACCAGTGCCCAACTTGTCTCCCAATACTGGGCAAAAGGGAAAACCAGAACCAGTGCCCACCCAGCCCCCCAATACCTGACAAAGGGGGAAACCAGAACCAGAGCCCTCCCATCCTCCTAGTACTGAGCAAATGGAGCAACCACAACCACTGTCTAACCAGACCCCCAATACTGAGAAAAGGGGGAAACCAGAACCAGTGACCAACAAGCCCCCCAATACTGAGGAAAGGGGATACCAGAACCAGTGCCCAACCAGCCCCCAATACTGAGCAAAGGGGGAAACCAGAACCAGTGCCCAACCAGCCCCCCAATACTGAGCAAAGAGGGAAACAGAATCAGTGCCCAACCAGCCCCCCCAATACCTGACAAAGGGGGAAACCAGAACCAGAGCCCTCCCAGCCTCCTAGTACTGAGCAAATGGGGCAACCAGAACCACTGTCCAACCAGACCTCCAATACTGAGCAAAGGGGGAAACCAGAATCAGTACCCAACCAGCCCCCCAATACTGAGCAAAAGGGGGAAACCAGAACCAGTGCTGTTATGAACAGGTGATTCAGAACCACAATGGACCTAGTGGTTAAGAGCACAAGTGACCTGATAGTTACTAACATAGGACGAACTCTGAGACGTGGGAACTCTGCTGACCGCAATCCCTAATCCTATCATACCACACTAGAGGTAGCCGTGGATTGCGCCTAACGCTCCCTATGCAACTCGGCACAGCCTGAGAAACTAGCTAGCCCTGAAGATAGAAAAATAAGCCTACCTTGCCTCAGAGAAATTCCCCAAAGGAAAAGGCAGCCCCCCACAAATAATGACTGTGAGTAAAGATGAAAATACAAACACAGAGATGAAATAGGTTTTAGCAAAGTGAGGCCCGACTTACTAAATAGACCGAGGATAGGAAAGATAGCTTTGCAGTCAGCACAAAAACCTACAAACAACCACGCAGAGGGGCAAAAAGACCCTCCGCACCGACTAACGGTACGGAGGTGCTCCCTCTGCGTCTCAGAGCTTCCAGCAAGCAAGAAAAACCAATATAGCAAGCTGGACAGAAAATATAGCAACCAAAAGTAACACAAGCAAAACTTAGCTTATGCAGGGCAGACAGGCCACAAGAACGATCCAGGAGAAAGCAAGACCAATACTGGAACATTGACTGGAGGCCAGGAACAAAGAACTAGGTGGAGTTAAATAGAGCAGCACCTAACGACTTAACCTCGTCACCTGAGGAAGGAAACTCAGAAGCCGCAGCCCCACTCACATCCACCAGAGGAAGCTCACAGACAGAACCAGCCGAAGTACCACTCACGACCACAGGAGGGAGCTTGACCACAGAATTCACAACAGTACCCCCCCCCCCCCTTGAGGAGGGGTCACCGAACCCTCACCAGAGCCCCCAGGCCGACCAGGATGAGCCAAATGAAAGGCACGAACCAGATCGGCAGCATGAACATCAGAGGCAAAGACCCAGGTATTATCTTCCTGACCATAACCCTTCCACTTAACCAGGTACTGGAGTTTCCGTCTCGAAATACGAGAATCCAAAATCTTCTCCACTATATACTCCAACTCCCCTTCAATCAAAACCGGGGCAGCAGGATCAACGGATGGAACCACAGGTGCCACGTATCTCCGCAACAATGACCTATGGAATACGTTATGGATGGAAAAAGAAGCTGGAAGGGTCAAACGAAAAGACACAGGATTAAGAACCTCAGAAATCCTATACGGACCAATGAAACGAGGCTTAAACTTAGGAGAGGAAACTTTCATAGGAATATAACGAGATGACAACCAAACCAAATCCCCAACACGAAGTCGGGGACCCACACAGCGCCTGCGGTTAGCGAAACGTTGAGCCTTCTCCTGAGACAATGTCAAATTGTCCACCACATGAGTCCAAATCTGCTGCAACCTATCCACCACAGTATCCACACCAGGACAGTCAGAAGACTCAACCTACCCTGAAGAGAAACGAGGATGGAAACCAGAATTGCAGAAAAACGGCGAAACCAAAGTAGCCTAGCTGGCCCGATTATTAAGGGCGAACTCAGCCAAAGGCAAAAAGGACACCCAATCATCCTGATCGGCAGAAACAAAACATCTCAGATATGTTTCCAAGGTCTGATTGGTTCGTTCAGTCTGGCCATTTGTCTGAGGATGGAAAGCCGAGGAAAAAGACAAATCAATGCCCATCCTAGCACAAAAGGCTCGCCAAAACCTCGAAACAAACTGGGAACCTCTGTCAGAAACGATGTTCTCCGGAATGCCATGTAAACGAACCACATGCTGGAAGAACAATGGCACCAAATCAGAGGAGGAAGGCAATTTAGACAAGGGTACCAAATGGACCATCTTAGAGAAGCGATCACAAACAACCCAAATGACCGACATTTTTTGAGAGACGGGGAGATCCGAAATAAAATCCATAGAGATATGTGTCCAGGGCCTCTTCGGGACTGGCAAGGGCAAAAGCAACCCACTGGCACGAGAACAGCAGGGCTTAGCCCAAGCACAAATCCCACAGGACTGCACAAACGAACGCACATCCCGCGACAGAGACGGCCACCAAAAGGATCTAGCCACCAAATCTCTGGTACCAAAGATTCCAGGATGACCAGCCAGCACCGAACAATGAACCTCAGAGATAACTCTACTCGTCCATTTATCAGGGACTAACAGTTTCTCCGCTGGGCAACGGTCAGGTCTATTAGCCTGAAATTTTTGCAGCAACCGCCGCAAATCAGGGGAGATGGCAGACAAAATTACCCCCTCTTTGAGAATACCCGCCGGCTCAGACAAACCCGGAGAGTCGGGCACAAAACTCCTAGACAGAGCATCCGCCTTCACATTTTTAGAGCCCGGAAGGTACGAAACCACAAAGTCAAAACGGGAGAAAAACAGCGACCAACGAGCCTGTCTAGGATTCAACCGTTTGGCAGACTCGAGATAAGTCAAGTTCTTGTGATCAGTCAAGACCACCACACGATGCTTAGCTCCTTCAAGCCAATGACGTCACTCCTCGAATGCCCACTTCATGGCCAGCAACTCTCGATTGCCAACATCATAATTACGCTCAGCAGGCGAAAACTTCCTGGAAAAGAAGGCGCATGGTTTCATCACTGAGCCATCAGAACTTCTTTGCGACAAAACAGCCCCTGCTCCAATCTCAGAAGCATCAACCTCAACCTGGAACGGGAGCGAAACATCTGGTTGGCACAACACAGGGGCAGAAGAAAAACGACGCTTCAACTCTTGAAAAGCTTCCACAGCAGCAGAAGACCAATTGACCACATCAGCACCCTTCTTGGTTAACTCAGTCAACGGTTTAGCAATACTAGAAAAATTATTGATGAAGCGACGATAAAAATTAGCAAAGCCCAGGAACTTTTGCAGACTCTTCAGAGATGTCGGCTGAGTCCAATCATAAATGGCCTGAACTTTAACAGGGTCCATCTCGATAGTAGAAGGGGAAAAAATGAACCCCAAAAATGAAACCTTCTGAACACCAAAGAGACACTTTGACCCCTTCACAAACAAAGAATTCGCACGCAGAACCTGGAACACCATTCTGACTTGCTTCACATGAGACTCCCAATCATCCGAGAAGACCAAAATATCATCCAAGTACACAATCAGGAATTTATCCAGGTACTCTCGGAAGATGTCATGCATAAAGGACTGAAACACTGATGGAGCATTAGAAAGCCCGAATGGCATAACCAGGTACTCAAAATGGCCCTCGGGCGTATTAAATGCAGTTTTCCATTCATCGCCCTGTTTAATACGCACAAGATTATACGCACCACGAAGATCTATCTTGGTGAACCAACTAGCCCCCTTAATCCGAGCAAACAAATCAGACAGCAGCGGCAAGGGGTACTGAAATTTGACCGTAATTTTATTTAGAAGGCGGTAATCTATACAAGGTCTCAACGAACCATCCTTCTTGGCCACAAAAAAGAACCCCGCTCCCAATGGTGACGACGACGGGCGAATATGACCCTTCTGCAAAGACTCCTTCACGTAACTCCGCATAGCGGCGTGTTCAGGCACAGACAAATTAAACAGTCGACCTTTAGGAAACTTACTACCAGGAATCAAATCGATAGCACAATCACAATACCTATGCGGAGGTAGGGCATCGGACTTGGGCTCATCAAATACATCCTGATAATCAGACAAGAATTCTGGGACCTCAGAAGGGGTGGATGATGAAATAGACAGAAAAGGAACATTACCATGTACCCCTGTATAAACAAGAAAAATGGAGGGCACCATCCAACCTAATATCGGAAGACAGAGGTTCAACCCAAAGCATGACCTGTAGTACACATTATAAAGGCCGAGAAAAAGATGTCATGCTATACATAAAGGGGAACCACCAAACAATAATGAAGATAAATAAAGATAAACTTGAATATTTTATTGTATCGACCAACACACAAAACAAACCACTACAATTAAAAACACTTAAAACAGAGAATAGGTCATCAAGGATTCCTATAAGGAACCCCCCCTGGACATGTATAACAATATGCACTTACAGATGACAAAGTCAGTGGCAGACACAGCTGCTCTACATGCACATATATACAGATGGTAAAATGATTCAAAGCGTATGCATGAAAAATGGGAATAATAGCAGAAATTATACGTATATTTACTCCTGGTCCAGCTCGCAGCACACAATAGTGGGTATAAGTCAAACAGTGTCAGGTATTATGATGTACATAAATATTCAATATTAAAATAGATGTAATATGTGAACCAAATGTTCTATTCTAAACAGGTACATATTCGGGTACAAATTCAAGACTGGCCGGTATGAAATGGCCTGACAATAAGTTACCAATATATAGATGTAAGAATATACCAATAATAATGGTGACAACACATGTATCCCTTGCGAGCAGATAAGAACAAATAGGCAAAGGTAAAGAGCAAGTGCACAGTGTCTATAGTAAGGAGAAGCACTATACATACAAATATCCCCACATGTAAATCTAGAGGTCAGAGATTATCTGAACCTCCTGAGGTGTACATAACCCCACCAAGCACAGACACACACTGCCAATACTGTCCCAATACCTAATAAGACCGGAGCTACCTGTATAGAGCCCACAAAAAGGGGGGCGCTATACTATCATCCCAGTGCAGAAAATACCGGTAGAGCATGACCAAATACCAAATGAAAACAGAGGTCCAGGGGGCTGAAGCCCCACGCGTATCGCCACTAGGAGTGGCTTCGTCAGGAGCAGGTGTGTACTCTGTTTTAAGTGTTTTTAATTGTAGTGGTTTGTTTTGTGTGTTGGTCGATACAATAAAATATTCAAGTTTATCTTTATTTATCTTCATTATTGTTTGGTGGTTCCCCTTTATGTATAGCATGACATCTTTTTCTCGGCCATTACCATGTACCCCCTGACAACCCCAGCTGGACACAGACATTGATTTCCAATCCAATACTGGGTTATGGACTTGTAGCCATGGCAACCCCAACATGACCACATCATGCAGATTATGCAACACCAGAAAGCGAATATCCTCCTGATGCGCAGGAGCCACGCACATGGTCAGCTGGGTCCAGTACTGAGGCTTATTCTTGGCCAAAGGCGTAGCATCAATTCCTCTCAATGGAATAGGACACTGCAAGGGCTCCAAGAAAAACCCACAGCGCCTAGCATACTCCAAGTCCATCAAATCCAGGGCAGCGCCTGAATCCACAAATGCCATGACAGAATACGATGACAAACAGCAGATCAAGGTAACGGACAAAAGAAATTTCGACTGTACCGTACCAATGGTGGCAGACCTAGCGAAACGCTTAGTGCGCTTAGGACAATCGGAGATAGCATGAGTGGAATCACCACAGTAAAAACACAGCCCATTCCGACGTCTGTGTTCTTGCCGTTCAGCTCTGGTCAAAGTCCTATCACATTGCATAGGCTCAGGTCCATGCTCAGATAATACTGCCAAGTGGTGCACAGCTTTACGCTCACGCAAGCGTCGATCGATCTGAATGGCCAAAGACATAGACTCATTCAGACCAGCAGGCATAGGAAATCCCACCATGACTTCCTTAAGGGCTTCAGAGAGACCTTTTCTGAAAATTGCTGCCAGCGCACATTCATTCCATTGAGTGAGCACAGACCACTTCCTAAACTTCTGACAATATATCTCTACCTCATCCTGACCCTGAGACAGAGCCAGCAAATTTTTCTCTGCCTGATCCACTGAATTAGGTTCATGATAAAGCAATCCGAGCGCCAGAAAAAACGCATCAATATTACATAATGCAGGATCTCCTGGCGCAAGGGAAAATGCCCAGTCTTGAGGGTCGCCACGCAAAAAAGAAATAATGATCTTAACTTGTTGAACTGGGTCACCAGAGGAGCGGGGTTTCAAAGCCAGAAACAGTTTACAATTATTCTTAAAACTCAGAAACTTAGCTCTATCTCCAGAAAACAAATCAGGAATAGGAATTCTTGGCTCTAACATAGAATTCTGAACCACAAAGTCTTGAATATTTTGTACTCTTGCAGTGAGATGATCCACACAAGAAGACAGACCTTTAATGTCCATCACTACACCTGTGTCCTGAACCACCCAAATGTCTAGGGGAAAAGAAAAACAAAACACAGTGCAGAGAAAAAAAAATGGTCTCAGAACTTCTCTTTTCCCTCTATTGAGAAGCATTAGTACTTTGGGCCTCCAGTACTGTTATGAACAGGTGATTCAGAACCACAATGGACCTAGTGGTTAAGAGCACACAAAGTGACCTGATAGTTACTAACATAGGACGAGCTCTGGGACGTGGGAACTCTGCTGACTGCAATCCCTAATCCTATCATACCACACTAGAGGTAGCCGTGGATTGCGCCTAACGCTCCCTATGCAACTCGGCACAGCCTGAGAAACTAGCTAGCCCTGAAGATAGAAAAATAAGCCTACCTTGCCTCAGAGAAATTCCCCAAAGGAAAAGGCAGCCCCCCACATATAATGACTGTGAGTTAAGATGAAAATACAAACACAGAGATTAAATAGATTTAGCAAAGTGAGGCCCGACTTACTGAACAGACCGAGGATAGGAAAGATAGCTTTGCGGTCAGCACAAAAACCTACAAACAACCACGCAGAGGGGCAAAAAGACCCTCCGCACCGACTAACGGTACGGAGGTGCTCCCTCTGCGTCTCAGAGCTTCCAGCAAGCAAGAAAAACCAATATAGCAAGCTGGACAGAAAATATAGCAACCAAAAGTAACACAAGCAAAACTTAGCTTATGCAGGCAGACAGGCCACAAGAACGATCCAGGAGAAAGCAAGACCAATACTGGAACATTGACTGGAGGCCAGGAACAAAGAACTAGGTGGAGTTAAATAGAGCAGCACCTAACGACTTAACCTCGTCACCTGAGGAAGGAAACTCAGAAGCCGCAGCCCCACTCACATCCACCAGAGGAAGCTCACAGACAGAACCAGCCGAAGTACCACTCACGACCACAGGAGGGAGCTTGACCACAGAATTCACAACACAGTGCCCACCCAGCCCCCAATACTGAGCAAAGGGGGATACCAGAACCAGTGCCCAACCAGCCCCCAATACTGAGCAATAGGGGGAAACCAGAACCAGTGCCCAACCAGCCCCCAATACTGAGCAAAGGGGGATACCAGAACCAGTGCCCAACCTGCCCCCCAATACTGAGCAAAAGGGGGAAACCAGAACCAGTGCCCAACCAGCCCCCCAATACTGAGTATAGGGGGATACCAGAACCAGTGCCCAACCAGCCCCCCAATACTGAGCAAAAGGAGGAAACGAGATCCAGTTCCCACCCAACTCATTCAAGTTCTTATTAAGGGGGCGTGGCTTACAGGATCCTCTGGGGCGTGTCTTTAGGTTACACCACATGATTAGATCATAAATATTAACACTAAATACATAGGCAAAAAAAGAAAAGTAACCGGCTCCCGGGGCCCTGAAGCACGAAATTCACGGAGGATCCAGCTTGAAAGTTATGCAAAAGCTTATTGCAATTAGAAACACTGCGTGGTTCGGCTGAGACGCAGCGACACGCGCTGTGTCATATCTCTGGACCCGCATGGCGGATTAACCCATTATCTACCAATGTCCTTTTTTTGGGATGCCTAATCTTTAGCTACTAGCAACTAAGATTTTTTAATTTTTATAATTAGGCCCAATTTTTTTGTGTTGTGTCTGTAAAATGAATGTTTTCAAAATAGGAAATCATGTCATTGTCATTTTTAATTGAATATTGGGACGCCCTTTTCTGAAAAATCCGTACTTGTAAAAATTTTGCAAATTATGTTTCTGATTCATTAGGACCCAAATCATTAAAAATCTGTCATAAAAAAATAAAAATGAAAATTGCTAAATTGGCAAGTAATGGGTTAATAGAGCAAAACCCAACAGACGACTCAGGACCGAAATAAGAGCGAACCCTGAACACGTCTCACGTGGTGACAGATCCGCCTTACGGTCGTGTTCACACGTCGCCATTAAATTACCACAAAGCGCAGCATCAATGTGCGAACACAACGGAAAACGAACCCGTCATCACAACTACTCGTCAGGCGCTGCGTATGTGCAGACCCCTCGTTATTCCTGCGCTGCGTATGTGCAGACCCCTCCTTATTCCTGCGCTGCGTATGTGCAGACCCCTCCTTATTCCTGCGCTGCGTATGTGCAGACCCCTCCTTATTCCTGCGCTGCGTATGTGCAGACCCCTCGTTATTCCTGCACTGCGTATGTGCAGACCCCTCATTATTCCTGCGCTGCGTATGTGTAGACCCCTCGTTATTCCTGCGCTGCGTATGTGCAGACCCCTCGTTATTCCTGCGCTGCGTATGTGCAGACCCCTCGTTATTCCTGCGCTGCGTATGTGCAGACCCCTCATTATTCCTGCGCTGCGTATGTGCAGACCCCTCCTTATTCCTGCGCTGCGTATGTGCAGACCCCTCCTTATTCCTGCGCTGCGTATGTGCAGACCCCTCCTTTTTCCTGCGCTGCGTATGTGCAGACCCCTCGTTATTCCTGCGCTGCGTATGTGCAGACCCCTCCTTATTCCTGCGCTGCGTATGTGTAGACCCCTCGTTATTCCTGCGCTGCGTATGTGCAGACCCCTCGTTATTCCTGCGCTGCGTATGTGCAGACCCCTCGTTATTCCTGTGCTGCGTATGTGCAGACCCCTCGTTATTCCTGCGCTGCGTATGTGCAGACCCCTCCTTATTCCTGCGCTGCGTATGTGCAGACCCCTCCTTATTTCTGCGCTGCGTATGTGCAGACCGCTCGTTATTCCTGCGCTGCGTATGTGCAGACCCCTCGTTATTCCTGCGCTGCGTATGTGCAGACCCCTCGTTATTCCTGCACTGCGTATGTGCAGACCCCTCGTTATTCCTGCGCTGCGTATGTGCAGACCCCTCATTATTCCTGCGCTGCGTATGTGCAGACCCCTCATTATTCCTGCGCTGCGTATGTGCAGACCCCTCGTTATTCCTGCGCTGCGTATGTGTAGACCCCTCGTTATTCCTGCGCTGCGTATGTGCAGACCCCTCGTTATTCCTGCGCTGCGTATGTGCAGATCCCTCGTTATACCTGCGCTGCGTATGTGCAGACCCCTCGTTATTCCTGCGCTGCGTATGTGCAGACCCCTCCTTATTCCTGCGCTGCGTATGTGCAGACCCCTCCTTATTCCTGCGCTGCGTATGTGCAGACCCCTCGTTATTCCTGCGCTGCGTATGTGCAGACCCGTTATTCCTGCGCTGCGTATGTGCAGACCCCTCGTTATTCCTGCGCTGCGTATGTGCAGACCCCTCCTTATTCCTGCGCTGCGTATGTGCAGACCCCTCCTTATTCCTGCGCTGCGTATGTGCAGACCTCTCCTTATTCCTGCGCTGCGTATGTGCAGACCCCTCGTTATTCCTGCGCTGCGTATGTGCAGACCCCTCGTTATTCCTGCGCTGCGTATGTGCAGACCCCTCATTATTCCTGCGCTGCGTATGTGCAGACCCCTCATTATTCCTGCGCTGCGTATGTGCAGACCCCTCGTTATTCCTGCGCTGCGTATGTGCAGACCCCTCATTATTCCTGCGCTGCGTATGTGCAGACCCCTCGTTATTCCTGCGCTGCGTATGTGCAGACCCCTCATTATTCCTGCGCTGCGTATGTGCAGACCCCTCATTATTCCTGCGCTGCGTATGTGCAGACCCCTCGTTATTCCTGCGCTGCGTATGTGTAGACCCCTCGTTATTCCTGCGCTGCGTATGTGCAGACCCCTCCTTATTCCTGCGCTGCGTATGTGCAGACCCCTCGTTATTCCTGCGCTGCGTATGTGCAGACCCCTCATTATTCCTGCGCTGCGTATGTGCAGACTCCTCCTTATTCCTGCGCTGCGTATGTGCAGACCCCTCCTTATTCCTGCGCTGCGTATGTGCAGACCCCTCGTTATTCCTGCGCTGCGTATGTGCAGACCCCTCGTTATTCCTGCGCTGCGTATGTGCAGACCCCTCGTTATTCCTGCGCTGCGTATGTGCAGACCCCTCCTTATTCCTGCGCTGCGTATGTGCAGACCCCTCCTTATTCCTGCGCTGCGTATGTGCAGACCTCTCCTTATTCCTGCGCTGCGTATGTGCAGACCCCTCGTTATTCCTGCACTGCGTATGTGCAGACCCCTCGTTATTCCTGCGCTGCGTATGTGTAGACCCCTCGTTATTCCTGCGCTGCGTATGTGCAGACCCCTCGTTATTCCTGCGCTGCGTATGTGCAGACCCCTCGTTATTCCTGCGCTGCGTATGTGCAGACCCCTCGTTATTCCTGCGCTGCGTATGTGCAGACCCCTCGTTATTCCTGCGCTGCGTATGTGCAGACCCCTCGTTATTCCTGCGCTGCGTATGTGCAGACCCCTCGTTATTCCTGCGCTGCGTATGTGCAGACCCCTCCTTATTCCTGTGCTGCGTATGTGCAGACCCCTCGTTATTCCTGCGCTGCGTATGTGCAGACCCCTCATTATTCCTGCGCTGCGTATGTGCAGACCCCTCGTTATTCCTGCGCTGCGTATGTGCAGACCCCTCGTTATTCCTGCGCTGCGTATGTGCAGACCCCTCGTTATTCCTGCGCTGCGTATGTGCAGACCCCTCGTTATTCCTGCGCTGCGTATGTGCAGACCCCTCGTTATTCCTGCGCTGCGTATGTGCAGACCCCTCGTTATTCCTGCGCTGCGTATGTGCAGACCCCTCGTTATTCCTGCGCTGCGTATGTGCAGACCCCTCGTTATTCCTGCGCTGCGTATGTGCAGACCCCCCATTATTCCTGCCCCGGGCATCAATGGTGAGATGGGGAATAGTGACACCAAATACTGGAGGTGACAGTGTCCGACCGGAGGGGACCTCACCTGGGTGAGATTACAGATGTAGCAGAGCTGAGGTGGGAACATGACATTGGTATTGTCGACTATCATGCTTAATTACCTTCCCCAAGGGATCACCGACCCCTTTTCCTGCCCAACCACCGAATAACGACATGAGTCTCAAGTTGGATATAATTGGCCACAGCGGCCTTTATTATAACAAACAAAACATATAACCATAAATGAGCTGGGAAGCGGTCCTTGAAGCTAAAAATCTGGTGTCACCCAAAGTATAAACAAGTGGACAAGAGACCAACGATAGATTACCCTCAGCCGTTACCCCACAGGCTCGAGAGCACCAAAATACCCCGAAGGGTTACCATTGTCCACTTCCAACTTAGGAATCTGGCCCACCGTTACCAAGATTCCCCCAGATCACCAGACCCGCAACCAAAACTTAAACCAACTGGAGAATCCGTATCCCGACGGACCCCCCGGCCAATTTAGCACCAACTCCAAGGACCCCTCCCCCCGCCTACAGCCACTATGACCCGAACAGAAAAACAAAAACACCCTTGAATCATAACAAAAAAGGGGAGGGCGGGCGGGACTGCTCTCGATTCCACAGAGCGGGAAGTGAAGCGCTCCTACCCCTGTTCCCACCATACCCCTCGCCGGCAGTACCCCTCCTCCAGGAACGAACCCCACGCCCCCTTTTCTCCCTGCTCCAAACCCCCTGTCATGGCGGCTTTCTCGTACGCCGCCCGGGGGAGGGGGCGGGCGGCTCGCTCCAGCCTGTCTTTCTTCTCTGCGACATCTACATTTTGATGACTTTCCGGCGTTTCTCCTGTAATTGTCTCTGCGCCCCCCATCCTGCAGCCCCCTATAAGACAGGTGATCGGTGGGAGAACATGGCCGCCTGCGAGGACCTGGAGGTTGTGTCCTCACTCTGCTCTCTATCTACTGATTTATCGATCCGTCTGTCTGTAAATTCGCTCTATCTGATTAGATCCTGAGTTCTTGGCTGCATTTCAATTTCAGCTCCGGATGCTATCAGATCCCGGTGTGTCTGGGCTTTGTGGTGCGCCCAGGTCACGTCTGATGAGACGACATTGTGGCGGTCCGTCAGTCAGCGCTCCGCTGTCAGCTGTCTCTTATCCAGTGTCAGTCTGACGTCTCGTCATGTCCGTCCCCCCCAGCACCGTCCTCCCTGTATTAGGCTACGTTCACACTAGCGTTCTGCTAGTGTGCGTCGCCTTAGCGTCGGGCGACGCAGCGGCGACGCACGCGTCATGCGCCCCTATGTTTAACATGGGGGACGCATGCGTTTTTGTGTGTTGCGTCTTTTTTGCCGCTAGCGTCGGACCAAGAAAACGCAGCAAGTTGCATTTTTCTTGCGTCCGATTTTCGGCAAAAAAACGACGCACGCGTCGCAAAACGCAGCGTTTTTGCGTGCGTTTTGCCGCGTTTTTGTGTGCGTCGTGTGTTGCGTCGCCGACGCAGCGGCGCGCAATGCTAGTCTGAACGTAGCCTTACTGGAGGTGAAGGGTCCTATACGAACAGAAGCCTCTCTGAGGGTCCCGCTCGCACCGCAGATTTGTGGACATTTTTTACACTTAAAGGTACTGTCACACTAGACGATATCGCTAGCGATCCGTGACGTTGCAGTGTCCTCGCTAGCGATATCGCCCAGTGTGACAGGCAGCAGCGATCAGGCCCCTGCTGGGAGATCGCTGGTCGGGGAAGAAAGTCCAGAACTTTATTTCGTCGCTGGACTCCCCGTAGACATCGCTGAATCGGCGTGTGTGACACCGATTCAGCGATGTCTTTGCGGGTAACCAGGGTAAACATCGGGTAACTAAGCGCAGGGCCGCGCTTAGTAACCCGATGTTTACCCTGGTTACCATCCTAAAAGTAAAAAAACAAACACTACATACTTACCTACAGCCGTCTGTCCTTCAGCGCTGTGCTCTGCTCTCCTCCTGCTCTGGCTGTGAGCGTCGGTCAGCCGGAAAGCAGAGCGGTAACGTCACCGCTCTGCTTTCTGGCTGCCCGGCGCTCACAGCCAGACCAGAGAAGCAGAGCGCCGAGGACAGACAGCGGAAGGTAAGTATGTAGCGTTTGTTTTTTTACTTTTTAGGATGGTAACCAGGGTAAACATCGGGTTACTAAGCGCGGCCCTGTGCTTAGTTACCCGATGTTTACCCTGGTTACCGGGGACCTCGGGATCGTTGGTCGCTGGAGAGCGGTCTGTGTGACAGCTCTCCAGCGACCAAACAGCGACGCTGCAGCGATCCGGATCGTTGTCGGTATCGCTGCAGCGTCGCTATGTGTGACGGTACCAGCGGTAAACATCGGGTTACTAAGCGCGGCCCTGCGCTTAGTTACCCGATGTTTACCCTGGTTACCGGCAAAGACATCGCTGAATCGGTGTCACACACGCCGATTCAGCGATGTCTACGGGGAGTGCAGCAGTTTAGTAAAATGCGCCCCCCAAAAATGGAGATTGTGATGTGCAGCGAGCACGCAACTTGCACCATTCACTAATTTCCTGCATGTTGGGACTCCGTCCTTCTGGGGTCTCTGGTGACCTTGATGCGTCCTTGAATTGCTGGCCGGTCACAGGCAGAGATGGATCATTGGTGAAGCCTGTGTGGCCGCACAGGGGCCCGAGAGGTGAGGGGGCCACATCCACTATTGAGCTGATACGGGGCCATGTACTGTTCTTCCACAGGGGCCCGAGAGGTGAGGGGGCCACATCCACCATTGAGCTGATACGGGGCCATGTACTGTTCTTCCACAGGGGCCTGAGAGGTGAGGGGGCCACATCCATTATTGAGCTGATACGGGCCCATGTACTGTTCTTCCACAGGGGCCCGAGAGGTGAGGGGGCCACATCCACTATTGAGCTGATACAGGGCCATGTACTGTTCTTCCACAGGGGCCTGAGAGGTGAGGGGGCCACATCCATTATTGAGCTGATACGGGCCCATATACTGTTCTTGCACAGGGGCCCGAGAGGTGAGGGGGCCACATCCACTATTGAGCTGATACGGGCCCATGTACTGTTCTTCCACAGGGGCCCGAGAGGTGAGGGGGCCACATCCACTATTGAGCTGATACGGGCCCATGTACTGTTCTTCCACAGGGGCCCGAGAGGTGAGGGGGCCACATCCACTATTGAGCTGATACGGGCCCATGTACTGTTCTTCCACAGGGGCCCGAGAGGTGAGGGGGCTACATCCACTATTGAGCTGATACGGGCCCATGTACTGTTCTTCCACAGGGGCCCGAGAGGTGAGGGGGCCACATCCACTATTGAGCTGATACGGGCCCATGTACTGTTCTTCCACAGGGGCCCGAGAGGTGAGGGGGCTACATCCACTATTGAGCTGATACGGGCCCATGTACTGTTCTTCCACAGGGGCCCGAGAGGTGAGGGGGCCACATCCACTATTGAGCTGATACGGGCCCATATACTGTTCTTGCACAGGGGCCCTTTTCTGTCTGCATCCCCCACTGGTCGCAGTCATAGGGATGCACAGCACTGCTGCCATGTGTCCGCGCTCAGTACCGGACCTGCGGGCGCTGTGATACGGGGCGGCACATTGTGTACGACGCCGCAGATCCCGGGACCCTCTTCCCTTCTCACACTACAATGTGGCAGCGGATTGACTCATCCTGGTGGGATCGGGGTCAGCAGCAGATGACGGTATTTTCCTAGGACGCTGCGTCTATTATCATAATTACACAGTGACGTCATCACCACATTATATCCCGCTCCGCTCCTGACCCACATTACTGCCGCCATCCGGGGCTTCACTGGGACACTAAGCGCAGAAATGCGAGCTCAGAAAGGGAATACTACCATTGCTCTCTGTTATCAGCCATTTCAGCACACAAGGCTGGCTGCACTGATCTTTCAGTGAAAGTTTCATGGTCATGAATAAAATACAAAAATCTGGAGTAAAGACCGAGACCAACGGCGGATCTCTGAACCCTGTACATCCATACATGTGAATGGAGAAGGGAGATCATTTGTTTCTTTGTGGAAAACCATCCCCCCTACTTCCATCTTTGCCATATTGCCATGCTGGGTGTGGAGTGGCTCCCTATACATGGCCAGTATCCCCATTATACCCCCTCCACCTCTGCACTGGTTTTGTGCTGACAGTTGTATCAGTTGTCATCATCCCTCTCTCTACTGGTGACACATTGATGATGGATATCAGTTGCTTCGCTGTGGACGGCCATCAACCTCCCACTGGTGACACATTGATGGTGGATATCAGTTGCTCCTCTGTGGACGGTCATCATCCTTCCCACTGGTGACACATTGATGGTGGATATCGGTTGCTCCTCTGTGGACGGCCATCATCCTCCCACTGGTGACACATTGATGGTGGATATCAGTTGCTCCTCTGTGGACGGTCATCATCCTTCCCACTGATGACACATTGATGGTGGATATCAGTTGCTCCTTTGTGGACGGTCATCATCCATCCCACTGGTGACACATTGATGATGGATATCGTTTGCTCCTCTGTTGGCGGACATCATCCCTCCCACTGGTGACACATTGATGGTGGATATCGTTTGCTCCTCTGTTGGCGGTCATCATCCCTCCCACTGGTGACACATTGATGGTGGATATCGGTTGCTCCTCTGAACGGCCATCATCCTTCCCACTGGTGACACATTGATGGTGGATATCGGTTGCTCCTCTGTTGGCGGTCATCATCCCTCCCACTGGTGACACATTGATGGTGGATATCGGTTGCTCCTCTGGATGGCCATCATCCTTCCCACTGGTGACACATTGATGGTGGATATCGGTTGCTCCTCTGTTGGCAGTCATCATCCCTCCCACTGGTGACACATTGATGGTGGATATCGTTTGCTCCTCTGTTGGCGGTCATCATCCCTCCCACTGGTGACACATTGATGGTGGATATCGGTTGCTCCTCTGAACGGCCATCATCCTTCCCACTGGTGACACATTGATGGTGGATATCGGTTGCTCCTCTGTTGGCGGTCATCATCCCTCCCACTGGTGACACATTGATGGTGGATATCGGTTGCTCCTCTGGACGGCCATCACCCTCCCACTGGTGACACATTGATGGTGGATATCGATGGCTCCTCTGGACGGCCATCATCCTCCCACTGGTGACACATTGATGTTTGATATCGGTTGCTCCTCTGTGGACGGCCATCATCCTCCCACTGGTGACACATTGATGAGGGATATCGGTTGCTCCTCTGTGGACAGCCATCATCCTCCCACTGGTGATACATTGATGGTGAATATCGATGGCTCCTCTGTGGACGGCCAACATCCCTCCCACTGGTGACATATTGATGGTGGATATCGGTTGCTCCTCTGTGGACGGCCATCATCCCTCCCACTGGTGACACATTGATGGTGGATATCAGTTGCTCCTCTGTGGACGGCCATCATCCTCACACTGATGACACATTGATGTTGGATATCGGTTGCTCCTCTGTGGACGGCCATCATCCCTCCCACTGGTGACACATTGATGTTGGATATCGGTTGCTCCTCTGGACAACCATCATCCTCCCACTGGTGACACATTGATGGTGAATATCGATGGCTCCTCTGTGGATGGCCATCATCCCTCCCACTGGTGACACATTGATGGTGGATATTGGTTGCTCCTCTGTGGACAGCCATCATCCTCCCACTGATGACACATTGATGTTGGATATCGATGGCTCCTCTGGACAGCCATCATCCTCCCACTGGTGACACATTGATGGTGAATATCGATGGCTCCTCTGTGCATGGCCATCATCCCTCCCACTGGTGACACATTGATTGTGGATATTGGTTGCTCCTCTGTGGACAGCCATCATCCTCCCACTAATGACACATTGATGGTGGATATCGATGGCTCCTCTGTGGATGGCCATCATCCCTCCCACTGGTGACACATTGATGGTGGATATTGGTTGCTCCTCTGTGGACAGCCATCATCCTCCCACTAATGACACATTGATGGTGGATATCGATGGCTCCTCTGTGGATGGCCATCATCCCTCCCACTGGTGACACATTGATGGTGGATATTGGTTGCTCCTCTGTGGACAGCCATCATCCTCCCACTGATGACACATTGATGTTGGATATCGATGGCTCCTCTGTGGACGGTCATCATCCTCCCACTAATGACACATTGATGGTGGATATCGGTTGCTCCTCTGTGGACGGTCATCATCCCTCCCACTGGTGACACATTGATGGTGGATATCGGTTGCTCCTCTGGACGGCCATCATCCTCCCACTGATGACACATTGATGTTGGATATCGGTTGCTCCTCTGTGGACGGCCATCATCCTCCCACTGATGACACATTGATGGTGGATATCGGTTGCTCCTCTGGACGGCCATCATCCTCCCACTGATGACACATTGATGTTGGATATCGGTTGCTCCTCTGGACGGCCATCATCCTCCCACTGATGACACATTGATGTTGGATATCGGTTGCTCCTCTGGACGGCCATCATCCTCTGTTGTGAATTTTGTGGCAGAGCTCCCTCCTGTGGTCACAAGTGGTACTTCGGCTGATTCTGTCTATGAGCTTCCGTTGGTGGATGTGAGTGGTACTGCGGCTTCTGAGTTTCCTCCCTCAGGTGATGTGGTGAAGTCGTTAGGTGCTGCTCTATTTAACTCCACCTAGTGCTTTGCTCCTGGCCTCCAGTCAATGTTCTAGTATTGGTCTTGCTTCCTCCTGGATCGTTCCTGTGGCCTGTCTGCTCTGCATAAGCTAAGTTTTGCTTGTGTTATTTTTGTTTGCTATTTTTTCTGTCCAGCTTGCATTATTGGTTTTTCTTGCTTGCTGGAAGCTCTGGGACGCAGAGGGAGCACCTCCGTACCGTTAGTCGGTGCGGAGGGTCTTTTTGCCCCCTCTGCGTGGTTGTTTGTAGGGTTTTGTGTTGACCGCAAAGCAATCTTTCCTATCCTCAGTCTGTTCAGTAAGTCGGGCCTCACTTTGCTAAATCTATTTCATCTCTGCGTTTGTATTTTCATCTCAACTCACAGTCATTATATGTGGGGGGCTGCCTTTTCCTTTGGGGTATCTCTCTGAGGCAAGATAGGCTTATTTTTCTATCTTCAGGGCTAGCTAGTTTCTCAGGCTGTGCTCGAGGCGCATAGGTCTGGTCAGGAGCGCTCCACGGCTACCTCTAGTGTGGTTGGATAGGATTAGGGATTGCGGTCAGCAGAGTTCCCACGTCTCAGAGCTCGTCCTATGTTATTAGTAACTATCAGGTCACCTTGTGTGCTCTTAACCATTAGTTCCATTGTGGTTCTGAATCACCAGTTCATAACAGTACTGGAGGCCCAAAGTACTAATGCTTCTCAATAGAGGGAAAAAAAGAAGTTCTGAGACCATTTTTTTTTCTTTGCACTGTGTTTTGCCTTTTTTTTCCCCTAGACATTTGGGTGGTTCAGGACACAGGTGTAGTGATGGACATTAAAGGTCTGTCTTCATGTGTGGATCATCTCACTGCAAGAGTACAAAATATTCAAGACTTTGTGGTTCAGAATTCTATGTTAGAACCAAGAATTCCTATTCCTGATTTGTTTTCTGGAGATAGAGCTAAATTTCTGAGTTTCAAAAATAATTGTAAACTGTTTCTGGCTTTGAAACCTCGCTCCTCTGGTGACCCAGTTCAACAAGTTAGGATCATTATTTCTTTATTACGTGGCGACCCTCAAGACTGGGCATTTTCCCTTGCGCCAGGAGATCCTGCATTATGTAATATTGATGCGTTTTTCCTGGCGCTCGGATTGCTGTACGATGAACCTAATTCGGTGGATCAGGCAGAGAAAAATTTGCTGGCTCTGTGTCAGGGTCAGGATGAGATAGAGATTTATTGTCAGAAGTTTAGAAAGTGGTCCGTGCTCACTCAATGGAATGAAGGTGCGCTGGCAGCTATTTTCAGAAAAGGTCTCTCTGAAGCCCTTAAGGATGTCATGGTGGGATTTCCTATGCCTGCTGGTCTGAATGAGTCTATGTCTTTAGCCATTCAGATCGGTCGATGCTTGCGTGAGCGTAAATCTGTGCACCATTTGGCGGTATTATCCGAGCATAAACCTGAGCCTATGCAGTGCGATAGGACTTTGACCAGAGTTGAACGGCAAGAACACAGACGTCAGAATGGGCTGTGTTTCTACTGTGGTGATTCCACTCATGCTATCTCCGATTGTCCTAAGCGCACTAAGCGGTTCGCTAGGTCTGCCACCATTGGTATGGTACAGTCGAAATTTCTTTTGTCCGTTACTTTGATCTGCTCTTTGTCATCCTATTCTGTCATGGCATTTGTGGATTCAGGCGCTGCCCTGAATTTGATGGACTTGGAGTATGCTAGGTGCTGTGGGTTTTTCTTGGAGCCCTTGCAGTATCCTATTCCACTGAGAGGAATTGATGCTACGCCTTTGGCCAAGAATAAGCCTCAGTATTGGACCCAGCTGACCATGTGCATGGCTCCTGCACATCAGGAGGATATTCGCTTTCTGGTGTTGCATAATCTGCATGATGTGGTCGTGTTGGGGTTGCCATGGCTACAAGTCCATAACCCAGTATTAGATTGGAAATCTATGTCTGTGTCCAGCTGGGGTTGTCAGGGGGTACATGGTGATGTCCCATTTCTGTCTATTTCGTCATCCACCCCTTCTGAGGTCCCAGAGTTCTTGTCTGATTACCGGGATGTATTTGATGAGCCCAAGTCCAATGCCCTACCTCCGCATAGGGATTGTGATTGTGCTATCGATTTGATTCCTGATAGTAAGTTTCCTAAAGGTCGACTGTTTAATTTATCTGTGCCTGAGCACGCCGCTATGCGGAGTTACGTGAAGGAGTCTTTGGAGAAGGGTCATATTCGCCCGTCATCGTCGCCATTGGGAGCGGGGTTCTTTTTTGTGGCCAAGAAGGATGGTTCACTGAGACCTTGTATAGATTACCGCCTTCTAAATAAAATCACGGTTAAATTTCAGTACCCCCTGCCGCTGCTGTCTGATTTGTTTGCTCGGATCAAGGGGGCTAGTTGGTTCACCAAGATAGATCTTCGTGGTGCGTATAATCTTGTGCGTATTAAGCGGGGCGATGAATGGAAAACTGCATTTAATACGCCCGAGGGCCATTTTGAGTACCTAGTTATGCCATTCGGACTTGCTAATGCTCCATCGGTGTTTCAGTCCTTTATGCATGACATCTTCCGAGAGTACCTGGATAAATTCCTGATTGTATACTTGGATGATATTTTGGTCTTCTCGGATGATTGGGAGTCTCACGTGAGGCAGGTCAGAATGGTGTTCCAGGTCCGGCGTGCGAATTCTTTGTTTGTGAAGGGGTCAAAGTGTCTCTTTGGTGTTCAGAAGGTTTCATTTTTGGGGTTCATTTTTTCCCCTTCTACTATCGAGATGGACCCTGTTAAGGTCCAGGCCATCTATGATTGGACTCAGCCGACATCTCTGAAGAGTCTGCAAAAGTTCCTGGACTTTGCTAATTTTTTATCGTCGCTTCATCTGTAATTTTTCTAGTATTTCTAAACCATTGACCGATTTGACCAAGAAGGGTGCTGATGTGGTCAATTGGTCTTCTGCTGCTGTGGAAGCTTTTCAAGAGTTAAAGCGTCGTTTTTCTTCTGCTCCTGTGTTGTGTCAACCAGATGTTTCGCTTCCGTTCCAGGTCGAGGTTGATGCTTCTGAAATTGGAGCGGGGGCTGTTTTGTCGCAAAGAGGTTCTGATTGCTCGGTGATGAAGCCATGCGCCTTCTTTTCCAGGAAGTTTTCGCCTGCTGAGCGAAATTATGATGTTGGCAATCGAGAGTTGCTGGCCATGAAGTGGGCATTCGAGGAGTGGCGTCATTGGCTTGAAGGAGCTAAGCATCGCGTGGTGGTCTTGACTGATCACAAGAACTTGACTTATCTCGAGTCTGCCAAACGGTTGAATCCTAGACAGGCTCGTTGGTTGCTGTTTTTCTCCCGTTTTGACTTTGTGGTTTCGTACCTTCCGGGCTCTAAAAATGTGAAGGCGGATGCCCTGTCTAGGAGTTTTGTGCCCGACTCTCCGGGTTTGTCTGAGCCGGCGGGTATTCTCAAAGAGGGAGTAATTTTGTCTGCCATCTCCCCTGATTTGCGGCGGGTGCTGCAAAAATTTCAGGCTAATAAACCTGATCGTTGCCCAGCGGAGAAACTGTTTGTCCCTGATAGGTGGACGAATAAAGTTATCTCTGAGGTTCATTGTTCGGTGTTGGCTGGTCATCCTGGAATCTTTGGTACCAGAGATTTAGTGGCTAGATCCTTTTGGTGGCCGTCTCTGTCGCGGGATGTGCGTTCTTTTGTGCAGTCCTGTGGGATTTGTGCTCGGGCTAAGCCCTGCTGTTCTCGTGCCAGTGGGTTGCTTTTGCCCTTGCCGGTCCCGAAGAGGCCTTGGACACATATCTCTATGGATTTTATTTCGGATCTCCCCGTCTCTCAAAAAATGTCAGTCATTTGGGTGGTCTGTGATCGCTTTTCTAAGATGGTCCATCTGGTACCCTTGTCTAAAATACCTTCCTCCTCTGATTTGGTGCCATTGTTCTTCCAGCATGTGGTTCGTTTACATGGCATTCCAGAGAACATCGTTTCTGACAGATGTTCCCAGTTTGTTTCGAGGTTTTGGCGAGCCTTTTGTGCTAGGATGGGCATTGATTTGTCTTTTTCCTCGGCTTTCCATCCTCAGACAAATGGCCAGACCGAACGAACCAATCAGACCTTGGAAACATATCTGAGATGTTTTGTTTCTGCTGATCAGGATGACTGGGTGTCCTTTTTGCCTTTGGCTGAGTTCGCCCTTAATAATCGGGCCAGCTCGGCTACCTTGGTTTCGCCGTTTTTCTGCAATTCTGGGTTCCATCCTCGTTTCTCTTCAGGGCAGGTTGAGTCTTCGGACTGTCCTGGTGTGGATACTGTGGTGGACAGGTTACAGCAGATTTAGACTCATGTAGTGGACAATTTGACCTTGTCCCAGGAGAAGGCTCAACGTTTCGCTAATCGCAGACGCTGTGTGGGTCCCCGACTTCGTGTTGGGGATTTGGTTTGGTTGTCATCTCGTCATATTCCTATGAAGGTTTCCTCTCCTAAGTTTAAGCCTCGTTTCATTGGTCCGTATAGGATTTCTGAGGTTCTTAATCCTGTGTCTTTTCGTTTGACCCTTCCAGATTCTTTTTCCATCCATAACGTATTCCATAGGTCATTGTTGCGGAGATACGTGGCACCTATGGTTCCATCTGTTGATGCTCCTGCCCCGGTTTTGGTGGAGGGGGAGTTGGAGTATATTGTGGAGAAGATTTTGGATTCTCGTGTTTCGAGACGGAAACTCCAGTATCTGGTTAAGTGGAAGGGTTATGCTCAGGAAGATAATTCCTGGGTCTTTGCCTCTGATGTCCATGCTGCCGATCTTGTTCGTGCCTTTCATATGGCTCATCCTGGTCGGCCTGGGGGCTCTGGTGGGGGTTCGGTGACCCCTCCTCAAGGGGGGGGTACTGTTGTGAATTTTGTGGCAGAGCTCCCTCCTGTGGTCACAAGTGGTACTTCGGCTGATTCTGTCTATGAGCTTCCGTTGGTGGATGTGAGTGGTACTGCGGCTTCTGAGTTTCCTCCCTCAGGTGATGTGGTGAAGTCGTTAGGTGCTGCTCTATTTAACTCCACCTAGTGCTTTGCTCCTGGCCTCCAGTCAATGTTCTAGTATTGGTCTTGCTTCCTCCTGGATCGTTCCTGTGGCCTGTCTGCTCTGCATAAGCTAAGTTTTGCTTGTGTTATTTTTGTTTGCTATTTTTTCTGTCCAGCTTGCATTATTGGTTTTTCTTGCTTGCTGGAAGCTCTGGGACGCAGAGGGAGCACCTCCGTACCGTTAGTCGGTGCGGAGGGTCTTTTTGCCCCCTCTGCGTGGTTGTTTGTAGGGTTTTGTGTTGACCGCAAAGCAATCTTTCCTATCCTAGGTCTGTTCAGTAAGTCGGGCCTCACTTTGCTAAATCTATTTCATCTCTGTGTTTGTATTTTCATCTTTACTCACAGTCATTATATGTGGGGGGCTGCCTTTTCCTTTGGGGTATCTCTCTGAGGCAAGATAGGCTTATTTTTCAATCTTCAGGGCTAGCTAGTTTCTCAGGCTGTGCTCGAGGCGCATAGGTCTGGTCAGGAGCGCTCCACGGCTACCTCTAGTGTGGTTGGATAGGATTAGGGATTGCGGTCAGCAGAGTTCCCACGTCTCAGAGCTCGTCCTATGTTTTTTGGTAATTGTCAGGTCACTTTGTGTGCTCTGAACTTCAATGTCCATTGTGGTTCTGAATTACCTGTTCATAACAATCCTCCCACTGATGACACATTGATGGTGGATATCGGTTGCTCCTCTGGACGGCCATCATCCCTCCCACTGGTGACACATTGATGGTGGATATCGGTTGCTCCTCTGGACGGCCATCATCCTCCCACTGGTGACACATTGATGGTGGATATCGGTTGCTCCTCTGGACGGCCATCATCCTCCCACTGATGACACATTGATGTTGGATATCGGTTGCTCCTCTGTGGACGGCCATCATCCCTCCCACTGGTGACACATTGATGGTGGATATCGGTTGCTCCTCTGTGGACGGCCATCATCCTCCCACTGATGACACATTGATGGTGGATATCGGTTGCTCCTCTGGACGGCCATCATCCTCCCACTGATGACACATTGATGTTGGATATCGGTTGCTCCTCTGTGGACGGCCATCATCCTCCCACTGATGACACATTGATGGTGGATATCGATTGCTCCTCTGGACGGCCATCATCCTCCCATTGGTGACACATTGATGTTGGATATCGGTTGCTCCTCTGTGGACGGCCATCATCCCTCCTACTGTTGACACATTGATGGTAGATATCGGTTGCTCTTCTGGACGGCCATCATCCTCCCACTGGTGACACATTGATGTTGGACATCGGTTGCTCCTCTGGACGGCCATCATCCTCCTACTGGTGACACATTGATGGTGGATATCGATTGCTCCTCTGGACGGCCATCATCCTCCCATTGGTGACACATTGATGTTGGATATCGGTTGCTCCTCTGTGGACGGCCATCATCTCTCCTACTGGTGACACATTGATGGTGGATATCGGTTGCTCCTCTGGACGGCCATCATCCTCCCACTGGTGACACATTGATTTTCCTGGCATGCGGTTGCTCCGGTGTTTCCGCACCCATCAGGACGTATACACCTATAAATAGCGATTAATCCACAGGAGGACAGCGGAGCGGTGCGGGCGGCGCAGGCTGCTCTCCTCTTGGCAATGGCGTGTGCACCGCTGCAGAGTTAATCCTTCAGCATCTTCTGGTAACATCTCATCTTGTATAATGTTGGATCGCCATCTATGACGCCAGAGGGCCGGGGCGATATAATGGGGGGCGATTATTGCCCGCTGCTTTACCGACTGACGGTTCTGCAGGACACCTTCATGTCCACACTGCGATTATCCACATCGGTATAAATGGCGCTGCGTCATCTGTGCCTAAAGATTGGATGGTTATAAGAAGAGGTGTGGAGCACTCTCTGTGCCAGGCGGCACTGAACGGGTTAACAGTATGGCTGCCCCACTTGGCTGTGACATAACAGCAGTGCTGGCAGGTCGCGATGATTGGCGCTGCGCTGGCGGAGCAGATGGCAGCATTGGCAGGTTGCGGTGATTGGGGCTGCGCTGGCGGAACAGATGGCAGCGTTGGGCGGCTGGATGCGATATTTATAGGAGCTACATCTGGTTTACAATAAATGACACAACCTGAATTCATTTGTGCCCCCTTTTTCCTCCACCAGCACCGCATGCAGGGTCTCAGCAATGTCAGTGACCCAGGAGGGCTCCATCAATACAATGGGGGTCCCACCTGCCCATCCCCCACCAATGTATGCAGCAGAGTAGAGCTCTGACCCCCTCTGCCGACGTCCTGTGGGGTCTCTGCACCCGGAGACTCTCATGGTCTATCCCATTGCTGGTCATGTGATATTGGGGTCCCTGCCCCCGGCCTTTGTCCTCTCCCCCAGCCTCTGTCCTCTCCTCCGGCCATGGTGCTGATCTGCGTCTCTGTGGGACGGATCTCATGCGCTTTACTCTGGGATATTTCAGCTTGTCTCACCCAGACCCAATGCCAGAGAGACGCTTCCATGTGCGATGTCACAGCCATCCGGAGAGTCCTGGGAATCGCGGGGTCAGAATCATTTCATCCCGCCAAAGACTGACAATTCAGCGAGAATAAAGATCCAGCAGGTAAAGAGTATGCTGCACACTACACACAGGCGGCAGCCGGAGTGCCCCCATAACCAGTGCCAGACATAGTGCCCCCATAACCAGTGCCGGACATAGTGCCCCCATAACCAGTGCCAGACATAGTGCCCGATAACCAGTGCCAGACATAGTGCCCGATAACCAGTGCCAGACATAGTGCCCGATAACCAGTGCCAGACATATTGCCCCCATAACCAGTGCCGGACATAGTGCCCCCATAACCAGTGCCAGACATAGTGCCCCCATAACCAGTGCCGGACATAGTGCTCGATAACCAGTGCTAGACATAGTGCCCGATAACCAGTGCCAGACATAGTGCCCGATAACCAGTGCCAGACATATTGCCCCCATAACCAGTGCCGGACATAGTGCCCGATAACCAGTGCCAGACATAGTGCCCCCATAACCAGTGCCAGACATAGTGCCCGATAACCAGTGCCAGACATAGTGCCCCCATAACCAGTGCCAGACATAGTGCTCGATAACCAGTGCCAGACATAGTGCTCGATAACCAGTGCCAGACATAGTGCTCGATAACCAGTGCCAGACATAGTGCCCGATAACCAGTGCCAGACATAGTGCTCGATAACCAGTGCCAGACATAGTGCTCGATAACCAGTGCCAGACATAATGCTCGATAACCAGTGCCAGACATAGTGCTCGATAACCAGTGCCAGACATAGTGCCCGATAACCAGTGCTAGACATAGTGCTCGATAACCAGTGCCAGACATAGTGCTCGATAACCAGTGCCAGACATAGTGCCTGATAACCAGTGCTAGACATAATGCTCGATAACCAGTGCCAGACATAGTGCCCCCATAACCAGTGCCGGACATAGTGCTCGATAACCAGTGCTAGACATAGTGCCCGATAACCAGTGCTAGACATAATGCTCGATAACCAGTGCCAGACATAGTGCCCGATAACCAGTGCTAGACATAATGCTCGATAACCAGTGCCAGACATAGTGCCCGATAACCAGTGTCAGACATAGTGCTCGATAACCAGTGCCAGACATAGTGCTCGATAACCAGTGCCGGACATAGTGCCCCCATAACCAGTGCCAGACATAGTGCTCGATAACCAGTGCCAGACATAGCGCTCGATAACCCGTGCCAGACATAGTGCTCGATAACCAGTGCCAGACATAGTGCCCCCATAACCAGTGCCAGACATAGTGCTCGATAACCAGTGCCAGACAAAGTGCCCCCATAACCAGTGCCGGACATAGTGCTCGATAACCAGTGCCGGACATAGAGCCCGATAACCAGTGCCAGACATAGAGCCCGATAACCAGTGCCAGACATAGTGCCCGATAACCAGTGCCAGACATAGTGCCCGATAACCAGTGCCAGACATAGTGCCCGATAACCAGTGCCAGACATAGTGCCCGATAACCAGTGCCAGACATAGTGCTCGATAACCAGTGCCAGACATAGTGCTCGATAACCAGTGCCAGACATAGTGCTCGATAACCAGTGCCAGACATAGTGCCCCCATAACCAGTGCCGGACATAGTGCTCGATAACCAGTGCCGGACATAGAGCCCGATAACCAGTGCCAGACATAGAGCCCGATAACCAGTGCCAGACATAGTGCTCGATAACCAGTGCCAGACATAGTGCTCGATAACCCGTGCCAGACATAGTGCTCGATAAGCAGTGCCAGACATAGTGCTCGATAACCAGTGCTAGACATAGTGCTCGATAACCAATGCTAGACATAATGCTCGATAACCAGTGCCAGACATAGTGCCCCCATAACCAGTGCCGGACATAGTGCTCGATAACCAGTGCTAGACATAGTGCCCGATAACCAGTGCTAGACATAATGCTCGATAACCAGTGCCAGACAGAGTGCCCGATAACCAGTGCTAGACATAATGCTCGATAACCAGTGCCAGACATAGCGCTCGATAACCAGTGCCAGACATAATGCTCGAAAACGAGTGCCAGACATAGTGCTCGATAACCAGTGCCAGACATAGTGCCCGATAACCAGTGCCTGATATAGTGCTCGATAACAGTGCCAGACATAGTGCCCGATAACCAGTGCCAGACATAGTGCTCGATAACCAGTGCTAGACATAGAGCCCGATAACCAGTGCCAGACATAGAGCCCGATAACCAGTGCCAGACATAGTGCCCGATAACCAGTGCCAGACATAGTGCCCCCATAACCAGTGCCGGACATAGTGCTCGATAACCAGTGCCAGACATAGTGCTCGATAACCAGTGCTGGACATAGTGCCCGATAACCAGTGCCAGACATAGTGCTCGATAACCAGTGCCGGACATAGTGCCCGATAACCAGTGCCAGACATAGTGCTCGATAACCAGTGCCAGACATAGTGCTCGATAACCAGTGCCAGACATAGTGCTCGATAACCAGTGCCAGACATAGTGCTCGATAACCAGTGCCAGACATAGTGCCCCCATAACCAGTGCCAGATAGAGTGCCCGATAACCAGTGCCAGACATAGTGCCAGATAACCAGTGCCAGACATAGTGCCCGATAACCAGTGCCAGACATAGTGCTCGATAACCAGTGCCGGACATAGTGCTCGATAACTAGTGCCGGACATAGTGCCCGATAACCAGTGCTAGACATAGTGCCCGATAACCAGTGCTAGACATAATGCTCGATAACCAGTGCCAGACATAGTGCTCGATAACCAGTGCCAGACATAGTGCTCGATAATCAGTGCTAGACATAGTGCTCGATAACCAGTGCCAGACATAGTGCTCGATAAGCAGTGCCAGACATAGTGCTCGATAAGCAGTGCCAGACATAGTGCTCGATAACCCGTGCCAGACATAGTGCTCGATAACCAGTGCCAGACATAGTGCTCGATAATCAGTGCCAGACATAGTGCCCCCATAACCAGTGCCAGACATAGTGCTCGATAACCAGTGCTAGACATAGTGCTCGATAACCAGTGCCGGACATAGTGCTCGATAACCAGTGCCAGACATAGTGCTCGATAACCAGTGCCGGACATAGTGCTCGATAACCAGTGCTAGACATAGTGCCCGATAACCAGTGCCAGACATAGTGCTCGATAACCAGTGCTAGACATAGTGCTCGATAACCAGTGCCAGACATAGTGCCCGATAACCAGTGCTAGACATAGTGCCCGATAACCAGTGCCGGACATAGTGCTCGATAACCAGTGCCAGACATAGTGCCCGATAACCAGTGCCGGACATAGTGCTCGATAACCAGTGCCAGACATAGTGCTCGATAACCAGTGCTAGACATAGTGCTCGATAACCAGTGCTAGACATAGTGCTCGATAACCAGTGCCAGACATAGTGCTCGATAACCAGTGCCAGACATAGTGCCCCCATAACCAGTGCCAGACATAGTGCTCGATAACCAGTGCCAGACATAGTGCTCGATAACCAGTGCCAGACATAGTGCCCCCATAACCAGTGCCAGACATAGTGCTCGATAACCAGTGCTAGACATAGTGCTCGATAACCAGTGCTAGACATAGTGCTCGATAACCAGTGCCAGACATAGTGCTCGATAACCAGTGCCAGACATAGTGCTCGATAACCAGTGCTAGACATAGTGCTCGATAACCAGTGCTAGACATAGTGCTCGATAACCAGTGCCAGACATAGTGCTCGATAATCAGTGCTAGACATAGTCCTCGATAACCAGTGCCGGACATAGTGCTCGATAACCAGTGGGGCTGTTGAGCTCCGATCTGGAAGTCGGTCCATACATAATTGGGGCGGCTCCTCAATAAGGGGCGACTATGCAGGACACAATTGGGGGCGCTATATCCAGCTGCTTCCCCTCTGCTGATGAGTGACCCGGTCTGTGACCCCACAAGGAAGAGTTTATGATGAGAGTAGTGCTTCCTGCCTGGTGTCTGCTGGAAACATGGTTTTATCTCCTCTCAGGAGCCGCCTTATCTCCAGCCTCTGCTGCACTCAACACCTCTAAGTGCAAATTCTTCACATGATGACACTGAAGAGACCCCGGACTGTGGGAAAACTGCTGCAGAGAGACCACCCAATGTATCAAGTGCCAGAGAGCGACACCAGACCAGGGGTAACAAAACCATAATGCAAAGTGTCCGGCTGCACAATCCATAATAATGACCATATTAATGTAGAACAATATTGTATCATACAATTAGGTTCTGTAGAAGGACGTAGATCTGGGGATTTATTGTGATGGAATATAGGCTGAACTGGATGGACAAATGTCTTTTTTCGGCCTTACTAACTATGTTACTATGTAATGTATGTACATAGTGACTGCACCAGCAGAATAGTGAGTGCAGCTCTGGAGTATAATACAGGATGTAACTCAGGATCAGTAATGTAATGTATGTACACAGTGACTGCACCAACAGAATAGTGAGTGCAGCTCTGGGGTATAATACAGGATGTAACTCAGGATCATTAATGTATGTACACAGTGACTGCACCAGCAGAATAGTGAGTGCAGCTCTGGAGTATAATACAGGAGGTAACTCAGGATCAGTAATGTAATGTATGTACACAGTGACTGCACCAACAGAATAGTGAGTGCAGCTCTGGGGTATAATACAGGATGTAACTCAGGATCATTAATGTATGTACACAGTGACTGCACCAGCAGAATAGTGAGTGCAGCTCTGGAGTATAATACAGGATGTAACTCTGGATCAGTAATGTAATGTATGTACACAGTGACTGCACCAGCAGAATAGTGAGTGCAGCTCTGGAGTATAATACAGGATGTAACTCTGGATCAGTAATGTAATGTATGTACACAGTGACTGCACCAGCAGAATAGTGAGTGCAGCTCTGGAGTGTAATACCTGATGTAGGAACAGTACAGGATCAGTGATAAAAATGCAGTTTTTTTTCCCCAACTGCTGTACAAACTTGGAGCCTCGTGGTCAAAGCCTTCAGGTTCAAGGTGCAATATGTCATTGGAGCTGTCCCTTGAGGGACCCTGAAGACCACTTGGGGGTTTGGAAACCTTTGATTCCTGGTGCACTGGGGGTGGCCGGCTTCCCCTTTTCTTTGCAGAGCTTGTTGATTGACATCTTCGGCAGAATTGGGATGTAGTGTGTTTCCGTGTGATCCCTGAACACTCGTCCCACAGACAAAAACCACAGCAAGGAAAGTAAAACTACTCGCAGATGTGGATCTGGGGCCAAGAATGTTTCTTGTGCAGATTCCCGGGCACCAGAAGAGGGGGCGGGGAGAAGGAACAGACTACAAAGAGTTTGTTTGTAGTCTGTTGCCGTGGAGACGCATCAATCAGCAATTTTATTTCAGGTGTTTTGGAGCAATAAAAATAAAGAAAAAACCAGTACTACCAGCCCGAAACGGCTGATAACAGGGAGTAAGTGAACACCAGGATGAGGACCCATGTCCATAATCTGCATGGAATGACGGCTCCGGTGATAACATGCAGCACTTTCTCATACACGGCTGTGTGCGCACGTCGGAGCGCGTGACAAGTGTGATGTCGGCCGGTGCAGGGTGATAGACACATGAGAGCAGCGGGGACGGCAGCCGTGACTCAGCCCGATCAAGTGGAAACTGTGAAGTGATCAGCACCGGAGGCGGCTGCAGCCGATGACGTGTCCTCAGCCTGGAAGATACCGCAGCACCCTGCACGGACCCCGCAGAGCGAGCGGAGCAGCAGAATTGGGGAATTGTCCTGTAAGGCTATGTGCACACGCTGCGGATTTTGCTGCGGATCAGCAGCGGATTGGCCGCTTCAGATTCGCAGCAGTTTTCCATGCGTTGTACAGTACCATGTAAACCTATGGAAAACAAAACCCGCTGTGCACATGCTGCGGAAAATACCGCGCTGAAACACTGCGTTGTTTATTCTGCAGCATGTCAATTCTTTGTGCGGATTCCGCAGCGGTTTACACCTGTTCCTCAATAGGAATCCGCAGGTGTAAAACCGCAGGTGGAATCCACACAAAAAACGCATAAAATCCATGGTAAATCCGCAGGTAAAACGCAGTGATTTTTACCTGCGGATTTCTAAAAACAGGTGCGGAAAAATCCACAGAAGTTCCATCTACGTGTGCACATACCGTGAGCGATTATCTGCTGTGATACTCATAAACAAGAAGCCTCCCCGTCCTGCAGGCGACAACGATCCTGTTCACATTGCCCCATAGAGACCCCAGGATCAAGGACAAAGGCAGTAACGGGGGTAATACACCCACCCCAAAATATCACCTGTACAAAGCCAGAGGAGGCTTATAGGAAGCGCAAGAATTCCCATCCAGTGTGCACATACATTACTTATCCTCTATTATTCCCCAGAGCTGCACTCACTATTCTGCTGGTGCAGTCACTGTGTACATACATTACATTACTGATCCTGAGTTACATCCTGTATTATACTCCAGAGCTGCACTCACTATTCTGCTGGTGCAGTCACTGTGTACATACATTACATTACTGATCCTGAGTTACATCCTGTATTGTACTCCAGAGCTGCACTCACTATTCTGCTGGTGCAGTCACTGTGTACATACATTACATTACTGATCCTGAGTTACATCCTGTATTATACCCCAGAGCTGCACTCACTATTCTGCTGGTGGAATCACTGTGTACATACATTACATTACTGATCCTGAGTTACCTCCTGTATTATACTCCAGAGCTGCACTCACTATTCTGCTAGTGCATTCACTGTGTACATACATTACATTACTGATTCTGAGTTACCACCTGTATTATACTCCAGAGCTGCACTCACTATTCTGCTGGTGCAGGCACTGTGTACATACATTACTGATCCTGATTTACACCCTGTATTATACTCCAGAGCTGCACTCACTATTCTGCTGGTGCAGTCCCTGTGTACATACATTACTGATCCTGAGTTAAATCCTGTATTATACCCCAGAGCTGCACTCACTATTCTGCTGGTGCAGTCACTGTGTGCATACATTACATTACTGATCCTGAGTTACATCCTGTATTATACTCCAGAGCTGCACTCACTGTTCTGCTGGTGCAGTCACTGTGTACATACATTACTGATCCTGAGTTACGTCCTGTATTATACTCCAGAGCTGCACTCACTGTTCTGCTGGTGCAGTCACTGTGTACATACATTACTGATCCTGAGTTATATCCTGTATTATACTCCAGAACTGCACTCACTATTCTGCTGGTGCAGTCACTGTGTACATACATTACATTACTGATCCTGAGTTACATCCTGTATTATACTCCAGAGCTGCACTCACTATTCTGCTGGTGCAGTCACTGTGTACATACATTACATTACTGATCCTGGGTTACATCCTGTATTATACCCCAGAGCTGCACTCACTATTCTGCTGGTGCAGTCACTGTGTACATACATTACATTACTGATCCTGAGTTACATCCTGTATTATACTCCAGAGCTGCACTCACTATTCTGCTGGTGCAGTCACTGTGTACATACATTACATTACTGATCCTGAGTTACATCCTGTATTATACCCCAGAGCTGCACTCACTATTCTGCTGGTGCAATCACTGTGTACATACATTACATTACTGATCCTGGGTTACCTCCTGTATTATACCCCAGAGCTGCACTCACTATTCTGCTGGTGCAGTCACTGTGTACATACATTACATTACTGATCCTGAGTTACCTCCTGTATTATACTCCAGAGCTGCACTCACTATTCTGCTGGTGCAGTCACTGTGTACATACATTACATTACTGATCCTGAGTTACATCCTGTATTATACCCCAGAGCTGCACTCACTATTCTGCTGGTGCAGTCACTGTGTACATACATTACATTACTGATCCTGGGTTACCTCCTGTATTATACCCCAGAGCTGCACTCACTATTCTGCTGGTGCAGTCACTGTGTACATACATTACATTACTGATCCTGGGTTACCTCCTGTATTATACCCCAGAGCTGCACTCACTATTCTGCTGGTGCAGTCACTGTGTACATACATTACATTACTGATCCTGAGTTACATCCTGTATTATACTCCAGAGCTGCACTCACTATTCTGCTGGTGCAGTCACTGTGTACATACATTACATTACTGATCCTGAGTTACCTCCTGTATTATACCCCAGAGCTGCACGCACTATTCTGCTGGTGCAGTCACTGTGTACATACATTACTGATCCTGAGTTACATCCTGTATTATACCCCAGAGCTGCACTCACTATTCTGCTGGTGGAGTCACTGTGTACATACATTACATTACTGATCCTGGGTTACCTCCTGTATTATACTCCAGAGCTGCACTCACTATTCTGCTGGAGCAGTCACTGTGTACATACATTACATTACTGATCCTGGGTTACCTCCTGTATTATACCCCAGAGCTGCACTCACTATTCTGCTGGTGCGGTCACTGTGTACGTACATTACATTACTGATCCTGAGCTACATCCTGTATTATACTCCAGAGCTGCACTCATTATTCTGCTGGTGCAGTCACTGTGTACATACATTACTGATCCTGAGTTACCACCTGTATTATATCCAGAGCTGCACTCACTATTCTGTTTGTGCAGTCACTGTGTACATACATTACATTACTGATCCTGAGTTACATCCTGTATTATACCCCAGAGCTGCACTCACTATTCCGCTGGTGCAGTCACTGTGTACATACATTACATTACTGATCCTGAGTTACATCCTGTATTATACCCCAGAGCTGTACTCACTATTCTGCTGGTGCAGTCACTGTGTACATACATTACATTACTGATCCTGAGTTACATCCTGTATTATACTCCAGAGCTGCACTCACTATTCTGCTGGTGCAGTCACTGTGTACATACATTACTGATCCTGAGTTACATCCTGTATTATACTCCAGAGCTGCACTCACTATTCTGCTGGTGCAGTCACTGTGTACATACATTACATTACTGATCCTGAGTTACATCCTGTATTATACCCCAGAGCAGCGCTCACTATTCTGCTGGTGCAGTCACTGTGTACTTACATTACATTACTGATCCTGAGTTACATCATTTATTATACCCCAGAGCTGCACTCACTATTCTGCTGGTGCAGTCACTGTGTACACACATTACATTACTGATCCTGAGTTACATCCTGTATTATACTCCAGAGCTGCACTCACTATTCTGCTGGTGCAGTCACTGTGTACATACATTACATTACTGATCCTGAGTTACCTCCTGTATTATACTCCAGAGCTGCGCTCACTATTCTGCTGGTGCAGTCACTGTGTACATACATTACATTACTGATCCTGAGTTACATCCTGTATTATACTCAGAGCTGCACTCACTATTCTGCTGGTGCAGTCACTGCGTACATACATTACATTACTGATCCTGAGCTACATCCTGTATTATACTCCAGAGCTGCACTCACTATTCTGCTGGTGCAGTCACTGTGTACATACATTACATTACTGATCCTGAGTTACCTCCTGTATTATACTCCAGAGCTGCACTCACTATTCTGCTGGTGCAGTCACTGTGTACATACATTACATTACTGATCCCGAGTTACATCCTGTATTATACCCCAGAGCTGCACTCACTATTCTGCTGGTGCAGTCACTGTGTACATACATTACATTACTGATCCTGAGTTACCTCCTGTATTATACACCAGAGCTGCACTCACTATTCTGCTGGTGCAGTCACTGTGTACATACATTACATTACTGATCCTGAGTTACCTCCTGTATTATACTCCAGAGCTGTACTCACTATTCTGCTGGTGCAGTCACTGTGTACATACATTACATTACTGATCCTGAGTTACCTCCTGTATTATACTCCAGAGCTGTACTCACTATTCTGCTGGTGCAGACACTGTGTACATACATTACATTACTGATCCTGAGTTACCTCCTGTATTATACTCCAGAGCTGCGCTCACTATTCTGCTGGTGCAGTCACTGTGTACATACATTACACTACTGATCCTGAGTTACATCCTGTATTATACCCCAGAGCTGCACTCACTATTCTGCTGGTGCAGTCACTGTGTACATACATTACACTACTGATCCTGAGTTACATCCTGTATTATACCCCAGAGCTGCACTCACTATTCTGCTGGTGCAGTCACTGTGTACATACATTACATTACTGATCCTGAGTTACCTCCTGTATTATACACCAGAGCTGCACTCACTATTCTGCTGGTGCAGTCACTGTGTACATACATTACATTACTGATCCTGAGTTACCTCCTGTATTATACTCCAGAGCTGCACTCACTATTCTGCTGGTGCAGTCACTGTGTACATACATTACATTACTGATCCTGAGCTACATCCTGTTTTATACTCCAGAGCTGCACTCACTATTCTGCTGGTGTAGTCACTGTGTACATACATTACATTACTGATCCTGAGTTACATCCTGTATTATACCCCAGAGCTGCACTCACTATTCTGCTGGTGCAGTCACTGTGTACATACATTACATTACTGATCCTGATTTACCTCCTGTATTATACTCCAGAGCTGCACTCACTATTCTGCTGGTGCAGTCACTGTGTACATACATTACATTACTGATCCGGAGTTACATCCTGTATTATACCCCAGAGCTGCACTCACTATTCTGCTGGTGCAGTCACTGTGTACATACATTACATTACTGATCCTGAGTTACATCCTGTATTATACCCCAGAGCTGCACTCACTATTCTGCTGGTGCAGACACTGTGTGCATACATTACATTACTGATCCTGAGTTACCTCCTGTATTATACCCCAGAGCTGCACTCACTATTCTGCTGGTGCAGTCACTGTGTACATACATTACATTACTGATCCTGAGTTACCTCCTGTATTATACTCCAGAGCTGCGCTCACTATTCTGCTCGTGGAGTCACTGTGTACATACATTACTGATCCTGAGTTACCTCCTGTATTATACTCCAGAGCTGCACTCACTATTCTGCTGGTGCAGTCACTGTGTACATACATTACATTACTGATCCTGAGTTACCTCCTGTATTATACCCCAGAGCTGCGCTCACTATTCTGCTGGTGCAGTCACGGTGTACATACATTACATTACTGATCCTGAGTTACCTCCTGTATTATACTCCAGAGCTGCACTCACTATTCTGCTGGTGCAGTCACTGTGTACATACATTACATTACTGATCCTGAGTTACCTCCTGTATTATACTCCAGAGCTGCACTCACTATTCTGCTGGTGCAGTCACTGTGTACATACATTACATTACTGATCCTGAGTTACCTCCTGTATTATACTCCAGAGCTGCGCTCACTATTCTGCTCGTGGAGTCACATTTATTCTGCTTTTCAGTAGACAGAACGTTGTTATGATTTAATGGTCTGGAATAGTTTCTGATGGATCATCGATGATTTTTTTTGACCCTTTCTTTATACGACCCCCATCATCCATGTTGGGGTCACAGCGTTATATGAGGCACAATGACAGATATTGATGTACAGGATTTCGGGAGCTGTCACCGCTGCTTCCAGTCCTGGCACTCTCATATACGGCTGCCATGGCGGTGAGTGTACAGCCCCTGGGGAGGGTGCGGGGTGTGAATACTTCTGCACTTATGATGAATGCAGATCCTTCTGCGGAGTCTTCAGCACAATATTTGCTCAGGATATGAAGGGCAGATTCGGGGTATTCTGGAAAGCAGAAGCTGCGAGCAGGCTGCATTGTGTGCCCCTGGGAGATAGTGGGCGATCAGTGGGGGTCTCTGCGCCGGACCCTCGCCCAGCTTTTTTCACATTTGCAGTTAGTAAAAGAATTGTATTGAAACCCGCTGACAATTCCCGGCAGACGCTGCTCCGTTACACACGGCCCAATGAGAGGCGCCAGGCCCCGCAGGCGTGAAGATTTTTCATGGGTGCTGCGTACTCCCCATAAAACGCTTTATTATCGGCCGTAGCGTTTACGAGGAGGCGGAGCCGCGGTTCTCGCACCTGGCGCAGTATCCAGCGGATTTTCAGGTGTATCAGGAGAATCTCTGTCCCTCTCATGTCGCCAATTGCAGGTCTCCGCTTGCTGTCAGTGAATAGACTGTTTGGTGCTTCGGCCTGGCCGGAGGTTGTGCAGCTTCCATTCCCTGCTGTTTAGAATCGGCGCCGTCTTCTGTCCCGTCTCCCATGTGTGCTCTATTCCAAGCCTTCTGCAGCGTTATTCTCACCCTGTGCCCCGGGGGGCGCCGGCGACACTCACGTCTTCTATTTCTAGCACTCCATACGGAGGGGGGTGGCTTGTCCTCTATTTTTGGGATTATTAGTGAGATATAGACTCCATGACTGGCGCCGCTGCCGTATATCTTCACAGCTGCAGATATAAGGGGACGTCGCCCGGACCCCCAAACTATCCAGATAAGTCAGGATTAGAGGATAATAATCTTTATATAGCGCTAACATATTCCGCAGCGCTTTACAGTTTGCACACATTATCATCACTGTCCCCGTTGGGGCTCACAATCTAAATTCCCTATCAGTATGTCTTTGGAATGTGGGAGGAAACCGGAGTGCCCGGGGGAACCCACGCAAACACGGAGAGAACATACAAACTCTTTGCAGATGTTGGGTTTGAACCCAGGACTCCTGCGCTGCAAGGCACCGTGCTGCCCCTATACTCCCTGAGAACTGAGGTCTGGACCCCAACTGTAAGGAGATCCCACCAATCCCAAACACCTGGCGCGTAGATCCCACACTGGGACCCTCGCCTTCAGTAACAATCTGTGTGGGTAACTCTATTGTAAGTGCTCAGCTTTCCTGCAGCGCCCCCACAGGAGGAATGAGGCATTGCACTCTGTCCATGTATCGCTTTGTGGGGTCCTCCAGACAAAGAAGCTCTCGGTAGATGATCCCTGCTCTCTGATTAAGGCGTAGTAAGAAGCGTTTCTACACACGCCCGTCCCTTTAAGAAACCATTGTATTAAAATAGAAATGAATGTGGCGGAAATGAGGAGAAATAGGAGACGTTCAGTTCTGGAAATCCCCCCCATAATCCGATCACTCAGAGACGATCATATCTCTGCTCAGTGGGGGAACGGGGGGCTGCAGAAATCCACGCCACGGATCCAACCCCACTCACGTGTACAGGATCAGGCACAGAAATCTGCGCCGTGTGAACAAGCGCTGAGAAGTCAAGAGGTGGGAAAATAAACACTGATTACACATCAGTGACGCTTCACGTGGCCTCCAGTGAGTCACCGCCACGTCCTGCGGCGTCCGCGCTGTCTGCATTAGGCTGCTTTCGCACATCGGTTTTTTGCCATCAGTTACAATCTGTTGAATGGTGAAAAAAACGGATCCGCCGCAGATTGTGAAAAGCTGATGCGACGGATCCGTTTTTTCGACGGATCCGACTAACTGATCCAGCTAATTGGATCCCCAAAAATTGGAGCATGCTCAGTTAAAAAAAACAGAATTCCGTCATTTGACACAACTGGCGCCATAGGCTTCCATTGTAGCAAATGGCAGACGGTGATGTATCCGTCGCTGTCCATTTTTTCGACGGACACCAAAAACATTATGTCCATTTTTCCAGCCACCGGAAAACCAATTTTCGATGGATCCGGCAAAAAATGGATGAAATCTCCACCACTAATACAAGTCTACGAGAAAAAAACGGTTCCGGCGGCAACTTTTGCCAGATCCGTTTTTTTTCACAATTCGCCGGATTGTGACTGACGGCAAAAAACTGATGTGTGAAAGTGGCTTTACTTCATGTATGATCTCAGCGGTGAAATGAGCGATAACAAGACGAGCAGGTTTTACTGAGAGCAGATGGCACAATACCTCGCTCAGGATTAATGGAGATTCCTGGCAAATGGCCGACACCTCCGGGCGCTGTATCTGCCGCCATCCTACCGGGGAACGCTACAAAGCGAAACCAAACATTACTGGTGACTCAGTAACAATCCGCCACACAGAAACTAAGATAACTCAGCAAAGCGTCAGCTCTACGGGGCCCAACATCTACATCAGGGCCGGCGTCAGCACCCAGCGCACCCGAGCAAGAGCCAGTGGGGGAGACCATGATGCAACGAGCATGATACAAAGTAATGAGCGGGCCTGTAATCCAGCATGGAATCCAATAACCAGAGAGCAAGCATCAGGCAATCAGGGAGAGTTCAGCTCTGAAGATTGCAGAATAGTGAGTACAGCTCTGGAGTATAATACAGGGTGTAACTCAGGATCAGTAATGTAATGTATGTACACAGTGACTGCACCAGCAGAATAGTGAGTGCAGCTCTGGAGTATAATACAGGATGTAACTCAGGATCAGTAATGTAATGTATGTACACAGTGACTGCACCAGCAGAATAGTGAGTGCAGCTCTGGAGTATAATACAGGGTGTAACTCAGGATCAGTAATGTAATGTATGTACACAGTGACTGCACCAACAGAATAGTGAGTGCAGCTCTGGGGTATAATACAGGATGTAACTCAGGATCAGTAATGTAATGTATGTACACAGTGACTGCACCAGCAGAATAGTGAGTGCAGCTCTGGAGTATAATACAGGGTGTAACTCAGGATCAGTAATGTAATGTATGTACACAGTGACTGCACCAGCAGAATAGTGAGTGCAGCTCTGGAGTATAATACAGGGTGTAACTCAGGATCAGTAATGTAATGTATGTACACAGTGACTGCACCAGCAGAATAGTGAGTGCAGCTCTGGAGTATAATACAGGATGTAACTCAGGATCAGTAATGTAATGTATGTACACAGTGACTGCACCAGCAGAATAGTGAGTGCAGCTCTGGAGTATAATACAGGGTGTAACTCAGGATCAGTAATGTAATGTATGTACACAGTGACTGCACCAGCAGAATAGTGAGTGCAGCTCTGGGGTATAATACAGGAGGTAACTCAGGATCAGTAATGTAATGTATGTACACAGTGACTGCACCAGCAGAATAGTGAGTGCAGCTCTGGAGTATAATACAGGATGTAACTCAGGATCAGTAATGTAATGTATGTACACAGTGACTGCACCAGCAGAATAGTGAGTGCAGCTCTGGAGTATAATACAGGGTGTAACTCAGGATCAGTAATGTAATGTATGTACACAGTGACTGCACCAGCAGAATAGTGAGTGCAGCTCTGGAGTATAATACAGGATGTAACTCAGGATCAGTAATGTAATGTATGTACACAGTGACTGCACCAGCAGAATAGTGAGTGCAGCTCTGGAGTATAATACAGGATGTAACTCAGGATCAGTAATGTAATGTATGTACACAGTGACTGCACCAGCAGAATAGTGAGTGCAGCTCTGGAGTATAATTCAGGATGTAACTCAGGATCAGTAATGTAATGTATGTACACAGTGACTGCACCAGCAGAATAGTGAGTGCAGCTCTGGAGTATAATACAGGATGTAACTCAGGATCAGTAATATAATGTATGTACACAGTGACTGCACCAGCAGAATAGTGAGTGCAGCTCTGGAGTATAATACAGGATGTAACTCAGGATCAGTAATATAATGTATGTACACAGTGACTGCACCAGCAGAATAGTGACTGCAGCTCTGGAGTATAATACAGGATGTAACTCAGGATCAGTGATGTAATGTATGTATACAGTGACTGCACCAGCAGAATAGTGAGTGCAGCTCTGGAGTGTAATACAGGATGTAACTCAGGATCAGTAATGTAATGTATGTACACAGTGACTGCACCAGCAGAATAGTGAGTGCAGCTCTGGAGTATAATACAGGATGTAACTCAGGATCAGTAATGTAATGTATGTACACAGTGACTGCACCAGCAGAATAGTGAGTGCAGCTCTGGAGTATAATACAGGATGTAACTCAGGATCAGTACAGGCTTTCCAGTGTTATATTTACCCAGCTCCTTCATGTCAGTGCCTGTTAGCAGCTGCAGAGCGCCCCCATCAGTCTGCAGGATATAGCAGAGTCCTTTGCTTCAGACATGATGTACATATTAGGGCAGAGAATATTGTGGAGCCGCAGAATTCTGTGAATCATCTGTGCAGAGCGCTGGGAATTACATGAGATTATTCATCCCCTCTGCATACAGGAGGCGGCCCTGTTACTGTGCCACTTGCTATAGAAAGAACCGCGGCTTCTTAAAGGGACTCATTGCCTACAGCCAGTGCTGAGGATCAGGCGCACACTGCAGAGGCACAGCATGGATCCCATTCATATCTCCCAGTCTGTGCTCCTCATGGGAGGTGTAAACCCCAGGACACTTCCTTCTGATTAGCTGATCAGCAGCCCTTTCTTCCTTATGAGTGGAAGCAAATAGCAAACTCGCCAGACTGACGAACCGTGGCCATCAACAGCCCTGAGAAGTGAGGCTGTCACCCGCTGGAGCGCTGCCCACAGACGCTGAGCTCCCACTGAGGGGAGGGAGAAAGCGTCAGATCATGGAGGGAGGTTTATCGTCATCCTTACAGCGGAGTGCAATCACAGACAGCAGAGATCCGCCGCATCCAATGAGACATTCATACTTACACCACCGACTTTTAGCGCCTAAATAATAGCGCGCCATTCACTAACTGGCGCATTTTGTGACTCCTTTTGGCCATTTTGGCTCATTTATTAAAGCCAAAGCAGTCCACTAAGGGGTTAAACACACTCTAGACCTGGTGCACGGCCGGTGGCCACATGAATGATGCAGTCCGTGTCAGAATTCCGCCTCCGTGCAGGTGAATGCAGTCTAGTGCTCTCTGTTATCAGGCAGAGAAAGGCTGACAGGACAGGGGAGTGACCTCTATTGCTCCCAGCTATCAGCCATTTCACTCCGGCTGTGCAGCATAGAAAACGTTCTATTGTTCTCTGCTTTCAGCTAGTTTACGCTGTAGAAAAAAAGAATGCAATCTATCATCCGCCAGTGCTCTATTGTTTTCTGTTATCAGTCAGTTCCAGATAGGACCAATGAGGAGACAGGCCGGAGCCCCCATATCAGCCGCTGCTGGTTCAGTGTCTGCACAGATCATGCCCTGCTCCTAATACTCCAGGGGCAGAAATTAGCCACATTTCCCAGAATGCAAGGCTATAGAGTGCAGCGACTCACAGGATCTAGCAGAATTATGAATGCAGCTCTGGGGGTGCTCCATAATCACCAGCCAGAGACCCTCACTGCCAGACACTGACCCCGTAGACTCCCCTCGCAGTGCCTGTAATGGAAGGACTGTAGATCCCCTCTGCAGATAAGGGTGAAGCCCCCTAATCTGCGCCACCAAGTGCAGCCCCCGGAGCCGCAGCGAGCGATGTGAGATCAGTAGGGAGTGTTCACACGTGGCGGCGTTTCTGAAGGCGCCTGTGCACACGATGCTTATTTTTATGCGCAGATTTCAGTTCTTTCTGCGTTTTTGCAGCTTCTCACTTGTGCAATGAATTGATGGATGTGAGAAAGTCGCACAGAAAAAGGCAACAAAAATGTTCCCAATGTTTTTCTGCCAAAAATGCTGAAAATATGCAACATGTGAACAAACCCGAATCATTTCACTGCTAACAGGTGCTAGCTGGGAAAGAACTGAATGAGTGTCGGGGCATTGCCAGGGCCCAACATGGCAGCAGTGAGGGGTGGCAGGGCATTGCCAGGGCCCAACATGGCAGCAGTGAGGGGCGGCGGGGCATTGCCAGGGCCTAACATGGCAGCAGTGAGGGGCGGTGGGCATTGCCAGGGCCCAGCATGGCAGCAGTGAGGGGTGGCAGGGCATTGCCAGGGCCCAACATGGCAGCAGTGAGGGGCGGCGGGGCATTGCCAGGGCCCAACATGGCAGCAGTGAGGGGCGGTGGGGCATTGCCAGGGCCCAGCATGGCAGCAGTGAGGGGTGGCAGGGCATTGCCAGGGCCCAACATGGCAGCAGTGAGGGGCGGCGGGGCATTGCCAGGGCCTAACATGGCAGCAGTGAGGGGCGGTGGGGCATTGCCAGGGCCCAGCATGGCCGCAGTGATTGGCGGCAGGGCATTGCCAGGGCCCAACATGGCAGCAGTGAAGGGCGGCGGGGCATTGTCAGGGCCCAACATGGCAGCAGTGAGGGGCGGCAGGGCATTGTCAGGGCCCAACATGGCAGCAGTGAGGGGTGGCGGGGCATTGTCAGGGCCCAACATGGCAGCAGTGAGGGGCGGCGGGGCATTGCCAGGGCCCAGCATGGCAGCAGTGAGGGGTGAGAGGCAGTGCCAGGGCCCAGCATGACAGCAGTGAGGGGTGGCGGGGCATTGCCAGGGCCCAGCATGGCAGCAGTGAGGGGCGGCGGGGCATTGCCAGGGCCCAGCATGGCAGCAGTGAGGGGCGGCGGGGCATTGCCAGGGCCCAGCATGGCAGCAGTGAGGGGCAGCGGGGTATTGCCACGGCCCAGCATGGCAGCAGTGAGGGGTGAGAGGCATTGCCAGGGCCCAGCATGACAGCAGTGAGGGGTGGCGGGGCATTGCCAGGGCCCAGCATGGCAGCAGTGAGGGGCGGCGGGGCATTGCCAGGGCCCAGCATGGCAGCAGTGAGGGGCGGCGGGGCATTGTCCGGGCCCAGCATGGCAGCAGTGAGGAGCGGTGGGGCATTGCCAGAGCCCAACATGGCAGCGGTGAGGGGTGAGAGGCATTTCCAGGGCCCAGCATGGCAGCAGTGAGGGGCGGCGGGGTATTGCCAGGGCCCAGCATGGCAGCAGTGAGGGGTGAGAGGCATTGCCAGGGCCCAGCATGGCAGCAGGGAGGGGCGGTGGGGCATTGCCAGAGCCCAACATGACAGCGGTGAGGGGCGGTGGGGCATTGCCAGGGCCCAACATGGCAGCAGTGAGGGGCGGTGGGGCATTGTCAGGGCCCAACATGGTAGCAGTGAGGGGCGGCGGGGCATTACCAGGATCCAACATGGCAGCAGTGAAGGGCTGTGGAGCATTGCTAGGGCCCAGCATGGCTGCTGTGAGGGGCGGTGGGGCATTTCCAGGGCCCAACATGGCAGCAGTGAGGGGTGGCGGGGCATTGCCAGGGCCTAACATGGCAGCAGTGTGGGGCGGCAGGGCATTGCCAGGCCCAGCATGGTAGCAGTGGAGTAGTTGCGGGGCGTTGCCAAGGCCCAGCATGGCAGCAGTGAGGGGCGGTGGGGCATTGCCAGGGCCCAGCATGGCAGCAGTGAGGGGCGAGGAGGGGCCCAGGATGGCAGCAGTGAGGAGCAGCAGGGCATTGCCAGGGCCCAGCATGGCAGCAGTGAGGGGCAGCGGGGCATTGCCAGGGCCCAGCATGGCAGCAGTGAGGGGCCCAGGGCCCAGCATGGCAGCAGTGAGCGGCCCAGGGCCCAGCATGGCAGCAGTGAGGGGCGGTAGGGCATTGCCAGGGCCCAGCATGGTAGCAGTGATGGGCCCAGGGCTCAGCATGGCAGCAGTGGGCCGCTGATCAACAAGGGATCGGGCATGAAGACGTCCGACATGCCCCATCATTCCTTCCCCCACATCTGCAGACAGCGGAAGGTCTGGACACCTCTGTGCACATAAAATGTGACTTATCCCGGCGGTTTGCCCCAGTCTAGTCAGTATGGACATCTTTGCAAGTGAATGCAGACAATTCTTCTCTGTTATCAGCTATTTCTTGCTGACTGTAAAAAGCTGTATACCAGCTACTCCTTTCTGTTGTCAGCCATTTCTGGGGGTCTTTTATACAGGATGGTTATCAATCAGCAAAGGTTCCCAAAAACGCGATCAGTAAGAATTCCCTCATCAGGCTGTGTGCACACGTTGCGGATTTGGCTGCGGATTCGCAGCAGTTTTCCATGCGGTGTACAGTACCATGTAAACCTATGGAAAACCAAATCCGCAGTGCACATGGTGCGGAAAATACCGAAAGGAAACAATGCGTTGTATTTTCCGCAGCATGTCATTTATTTGTGCGGATTCCGCAGCGGTTTACACCTGTTCCTCAATGGGAATCCGCAGGTGTAAAACCGCAGGTGGAATCCACACAAAAAACACACGAAATCCGCGGTAAATCCGCAGGTAAAATGCAGTGCGTTTTACCTGTGGATTTTTCAAAAATGGTGCGGAAAAATCCACATACGAATCCGCAACGCGGGCACATAGCCTGAGTCGTCGGCCGCAAATCTGCAAATACAAGTAATAAAATGTTAGAAAATGTCCAAATCGCTGAAGGGAAACAATCACATTTGTGCACCGTATCCAATCATGTATCTGATCCTCTCCTGTGTGATACTGTCTGCTGAGCCGTGTATCTAATCCTATCTTGTGTGATACTGTCTGCTGAGCCGTGTATCTAATCCTATCCTGTGTGATACTGTCTGCTGAGCCGTGTATCTAATCCTTTCCCGTGTGATACTGTCTGCTGAGCCGTGTATCTAATCCTATCCTGTGTGATACTGACTGCTGAGCCGTGTATCTAATCCTATCCTGTGTGATACTGACTGCTGAGCCGTGTATCTAATCCTATCCTGTGTGATACTGACTGCTGAGCCGTGTATCTAATTCTATCCTGTGTGATACTGACTGCTGAGCCGTGTATCTAATCCTATCCTGTGTGATACTGACTGCTGAGCCGTGTATCTAATCCTATCCTGTGTGATACTGACTGCTGAGCCGTGTATCTAATCCTATCCTGTGTGATACTGACTGCTGAGCCGTGTATCTAATCCTATCCTGTATGATACTGACTGTTGAGCCGTGTATCTAATCCTATCCTGTGTGATACTGACTGCTGAGCCGTGTATCTAATCCTATCCTGTGTGATACTGACTGCTGAGCCGTGTATCTAATCCTATCCTGTGTGATACTGACTGCTGAGCCATGTATCTAATCCTGTTTTGTGTGATACTGTCTGCTGAGCTGTATCTAATCCTCTCCTGTGTGATACTGTCTGCTGAGCTGTATCTAATCCTATCCTGTGTGATACTGTCTGCTGAGCCGTGTATCTCATCCTCTCCTGTGTGATACTGTCTGCTGAGCTGTATCTAATCCTCTCCTGTGTGATACTGTCTGCTGAGCCGTGTATCTCATCCTCTCCTGTGTGATACTGTCTGCTGAGCTGTGTATCTAATCCTGCCATGTGTGATACTGTCTGCTGACCTGTATCTAATCCTCTCCTGTGTGATACTGTCTGCTGAGCTGTATCTAATCCTCTCCTGTGTGATACTGTCTGCTGAGCCGTGTATCTCATCCTCTCCTGTGTGATACTGTCTGCTGAGCTGTGCATCTAATCCTGCCATGTGTGATACTGTCTGCTGAGCTGTGTATCTAATCCTCTCCTGTGTGATACAGTCAGCGGAGCCGTGTATCTAATCCTCTCTTGTGTGATACAGTCAGTGGAGCCGTGTATCTAATCCTATCCTGTGTGATACAGTCTGCTGATCCGTGTATCTAATCCTCTCCTGTGTGATACTGTCTGCTGAGCCGTGTATCTAATCCTCTCCTGTTTGATACAGTCAGCGGAGCCGTGTATCTAATCCTCTCTTGTGTGATACAGTTAGTGGAGCCGTGTATCTAATCCTATCCTGTGTGATACAGTCTGCTGATCCGTGTATCTAATCCTATCCTGTGTGATACAGTCTGCTGATCCGTGTATCTAATCCTCTCTTGTGTGATACAGTCAGTGGAGCCGTGTATCTAATCCTATCCTGTGTGATACTGTCTGTTGAACCGTGTATCTAATCCTCTCCTGTGTGATACTGTCTGTTGAACCGTGTATCTAATCCTCTCCTGTGTGATACTGTCTGTTGAACTGTGTATCTAATCCTCTCCTGTGTGATACTGTCTGCTGAGCTGTGTATCTAATCCTCTCCTGTGTGATACAGTCAGCGGAGCCATGTATCTAATCCTCTCCTGTGTGATACTGACTGCTGAGCTGTGTATCTAATCCTATCCTGTGTGATACTGTCTGCTGAGCCGTGTATCTAATCCTATCCTGTGTGATACTGTCTGCTGAGCCGTGTATCTAATCCTCTCCTGTGTGATACTGTCTGTTGAACTGTGTATCTAATCCTCTCCTGTGTGATACTGTCTGCTGAGCTGTGTATCTAATCCTCTCCTGTGTGATACAGTCAGCGGAGCCATGTATCTAATCCTCTCCTGTGTGATACTGACTGCTGAGCTGTGTATCTAATCCTATCCTGTGTGATACTGTCTGCTGAGCTGTGTATCTAATCCTCTCCTGTGTGATACTGTCTGCTGAGCAGTGTATCTAATCCTATTCTGTGTGATACTGACTGCTGAGCCGTGTATCTAATCCTATCCTGTGGGATACTGTCTGCTGAGCCGTGTATCTAATCCTATCCTGTGTGATACTGTCTGCTGAGCTGTGTATCTAATCCTATCCTGTGTGATACTGTCTGCTGAGCCGTGTATCTAATCCTCCCCTGTGTGATACTGTCTGCTGAGCAGTGTATCTAATCCTCTCCTGTGTGATACTGACTGCTGAGCCATGTATCTAATCCTATCCTGTGTGATACTGACTGCTGAGCCGTGTATCTAATCCTATCCTGTGTGATACTGTCTGCTGAGCCGTGTATCTAATCCTTTCCTGTGTGATACAGTCTGCTGAGCCGTGTATCTAATCCTCTCCTGTGTGATACAGTCAGCGGAGCCGTGTATCTAATCCTCTCCTGTGTGATAGTCAGCTGAGCAGTGTATCTAATCCTCTCCTGTGTGATACTGTGCTGAGCCGTGTATCTAATCCTCTCCTGTGTGATACTGTGCTGAGCCGTGTATCTAATCCTCTCCTGTGTGATACTGTACTGAGCCGTGTATCTAATCCTCTCCTGTGTGATACTGTGCTGAGCCGTGTATCTAATCCTCTCCTGTGTGATACTGTACTGAGCCGTGTATCTAATCCTCTGCTGTGTGATACCGTCAGCTGAGCCGTGTATCTAATCCTCTGCTGTGTGATACCGTCAGCTGAGCCGTGTATCTAATCCTCTCCTGTGTGATACCGTCCCCCCAGGACGGCAGTCAGCACTACTCCCCCCATCCTCCGCGCGGCTCTTCCAGTAATGTGCGGCTGCTGATGCTGCGCTGATGTCGGTCTTCTCGGCAGTCTCTGGGGGAAGTTCCTCTGATGACTCTGGAGCTGGAGGAGTTTGTGGTCTGTCCCTCTGATGATCAGCGGCTTCCTGTCTATGAATGAGACTCCCACCTGCGGCCTCAGGTTCTCTGTAGTCTCCTCGTGAGACGCCGGAGTGGGAATAATCAGCATCATTAGGGTTATTATTGATGGACTCGTCTTATGTATTCACTTCCCCGGGGCTGGGCTGCAATACCACACTCAGCCTGAGGACGGGGGAGGCGCTGCATCTGGAACAGGGATTCAGGTAATAATAATAATAATCTTTATTTTTATATAGCGCTAACATATTCCGCAGCGCTTAACAGTTTGCACACATTATCATCGCTGTCCGCGTTGGTGCGATGGTCCAGGGGACATAACCCGAAAATAGTGCACGACACCCTGAATCAAGCCCCCATTATATGTGACCTGGTACTGGGGTGCTGAATCTTTGGGGGGGCCGGGATTTATCTGCCAACTAAGGGTGTGTGTCCACGTTCAGGATTGCATCAGGATTTGGTCAGGATTTTATGTCAGTATTTGTAGCCAAAACCAGGAGTGGTGATAAATGCAGAAGTGGTGCAGATGTTTCTATTATACTTTTCCTCTAATTGTTCCAATCCTGGTTTTGGCTACAAATACTGATGTAAAATCCTGACCAAATCCTGAAGCAATCCTGAACGTGGACACATACCCTTATATGTGAGAATATCGCACATTGCTCTAATGAGACAGATTTGCTTTATTTCCTGCGGAAGTAAATGGTAGAGATCAGCGGCGCCTGGAGGGAGCAAAGGAACAGCAGCTGCAGCAAATGGGACCCCGCAGAGGTCAGAAGTGGGGGCTGCGCTCATCCAGAGAAAAGGCAGAAGTCACCTATATACTACGTCCATACACCGCACCGCAACCCGCACACAGAGCGCAGCACAGGAGGGAAGGGAGAAAACCTCCGCAGCTCCGGAGTGACTGCACCAGCAGAATAGTGAGTGCAGCTCTGGGGTATAATACAGGATGTAACTCAGGAACAGTAATGTAATGTATGTACACAGTGACTGCACCAGCAGAATAGTGAGTGCAGCTCTGGGGTATAATACAGGATGTAACTCAGGAACAGTAATGTAATGTATGTACACAGTGACTGCACCAGCAGAATAGTGAGTGCAGCTCTGGGGTATAATACAGGATGTAACTCAGGAACAGTAATGTAATGTATGTACACAGTGACTGCACCAGCAGAATAGTGAGCGCAGCTCTGGGGTATAATACTGGAGGTAACTCAGGATCAGTAATGTAATGTATGTACACAGTGACTGCACCAGCAGAATAGTGAGTGCAGCTCTGTGGTATAATACAGGATGTAACTCAGGATCAGTAATGTATGTACACAGTGACTGCACCAGCAGAATAGTGAGTGCAGCTCTGGAGTATAATACAGGATGTAACTCAGGATCAGTAATGTAATGTATGTACACAGTGACTGCACCAGCAGAATAGTGAGTGCAGCTCTGGGGTATAATACAGGATGGAACTCAGGATCAGTAATGTAATGTATGTACACAGTGACTGCACCAGCAGAATAGTGAGTGCAGCTCTGGGGTATAATACAGGATGGAACTCAGGAACAGTAATGTAATGTATGTACACAGTGACTGCACCAGCAGAATAGTGAGTGCAGCTCTGGGGTATAATACTGGAGGTAACTCATGATCAGTAATGTAATGTATGTACACAGTGACTGCACCAGCAGAATAGTGAGTGCAGCTCGGTGGTATAATACAGGATGTAACTCAGGATCAGTAATGTATGTACACAGTGACTGCACCAGCAGAATAGTGAGTGCAGCTCTGGGGTATAATAGAGGATGTAACTCAGGATCAGTAATGTATGTACACAGTGACTGCACCAGCAGAATAGTGAGTGCAGCTCTGGGGTATAATAAAGGATGTAACTCAGGATCAGTAATGTACCGTATGTGCACAGTGACTGCACCAGCAGAATAGTGAGTGCAGCTCTGGAGTATAATACAGGATGTAACTCAGGATCAGTAATGTAATGTATGTACAAAGTGACTGCACCAGCAGAATAGTGAGTGCAGCTCTGGGGTATAATATAGGATGTAACTCAGGATCAGTAATGTAATGTATGTACACAGTGACTGCACCAGCAGAATAGTGAGTGCAGCTCTGGGGTATAATACTGGAGGTAACTCAGGATCAGTAATGTAATGTATGTACACAGTGACTGCACCAGCAGAATAGTGAGTGCAGCTCTGGGGTATAATAGAGGATGTAACTCAGGATTAGTAATGTATGTACACAGTGACTGCACCAGCAGAATAGTGAGTGCAGCTCTGGGGTATAATAGAGGATGTAACTCAGGATCAGTAATGTAACGTATGTGCACAGTGATTGCACCAGCAGAATAGTGAGTGCAGCTCTGGAGTATAATACAGGATGTAACTCAGGATCGGTAATGTAATGTATGTACACAGTGACTGCACCAGCAGAATAGTGAGTGCAGCTCTGGAGTATAATACAGGATGTAACTCAGGATCAGTAATGTAATGTATGTACACAGTGATTCCACCAGCAGAATAGTGAGTGCAGCTCTGGGGTATAATACAGGATGTAACTCAGGATCAGTAATGTATGTACACAGTGACTGCACCAGCAGAATAGTGAGTGCAGCTCTGGGGTATAATAAAGGATGTAACTCAGGATCAGTAATGTAACGTATGTGCACAGTGACTGCACCAGCAGAATAGTGAGTGCAGCTCTGGAGTATAATACAGGATGTAACTCAGGATCAGTAATGTAATGTATGTACACAGTGACTGCACCAGCAGAATAGTGAGTGCAGCTCTGGAGTATAATACAGGATGTAACTCAGGATCAGTAATGTAATGTATGTACACAGTGACTGCACCAGCAGAATAGTGAGTGCAGCTCTGGAGTATAATACCGGATGTAACTCAGGATCAGTAATGTAATGTATGTACACAGTGAGTGCAGCTCTGGAGTATAATACAGGATGTAACTCAGGATCAGTAATGTAATGTATGTACACAGTGATTCCACCAGCAGAATAGTGAGTGCAGCTCTGGGGTATAACACAGGATGTAACTCAGGATCAGTAATGTATGTACACAGTGACTGCACCAGCAGAATAGTGAGTGCAGCTCTGGAGTAAATTACAGGAGGTAGCTCAGGATCAGTACTGGAGATATATTGTTTGTATTTTCGGTGTCTCTCACAATATTTTTTACAATTTATTATATGTGTTTTTCTTGTCTCAATCACAACAATGGAGCAGTCAGCGCGGTGGGAGCCGGACCAGATGACATTGTGCTGTTACCTACGTCACCGCCGTGACTCTCAGCACTGATCCGCGTAAGACGCTCTGTTATTCTCCTTATCTCGGATCTTGCAGTGAATGGAGCCGGGGAGATTTTTACTCGCCACAATTATAGCACAATCATCCATGTTGGACCATTCGTGAGTCACTCGATCAATAGGCCGTCTCTTTACATGAAGGGGCCGCGCTCAGATGTAAAGACCAGCAATGAACGCTGCAAATCGCTACATTGTGACAGCAGGAAGGGTCACAAGAAGAATTGATTTCCGACAATTGCGGAGACAGCGACATAATTAACTGCTCGTCCTCCGTCATAAACGCACTGCGCACTTCTCACAGATTCAGGTAACATTATGACATAGAGGAAAATGAAGAAATATCCCCCAAATGAAGCCCCCGGGACTCCGACAATTTACATTTTTCCCTTTTGTTTTTTCTTCCCCTTCTTCCTAGAGAGAGAAGTCACTTTTTTTATTTTTCTATCGTTCACCCATATGGGGACTTGTTTTTTCCGTGATGAATTGCAGCTTTGAACGACTCCATCCGTTTTACAAATGTAGAAAAAAATGGTGAAAAAAAAAACCTTCACAATTTGGGTTTTGTTTTTTCGGCGTTCATCTTGCGGTAAATATGACCTGGAAACGCGATTCTCCAGGTTATTACAATTACGATGACACCAATCTTGTGCTGATTTTTTTCATTAGGAGCTTAACAAATTCTAAACTTTGGTTTGTGTCGCCGCCATTTTTCACTGCCATAACTTTTTTTATTTTTCCGTTGACGGCGCTGCGTGAGAGCTCGCTTTATTTCTTGTGTACGGAGCTGTAATTTTTCTCGATACTATTTTGGGTACAAATGTTTTCTTCGTTTTCTATTGCATTTTATTCGGAGAGATGCTGCGACCAAAACGTTCTGGTGTTTGCATTTCTTTTCCTGTGCGGTTACATCATTTTATTTCCTCTTGGAGCCGACTTTTGTGGAGACAAAATATTGTTTTTTTTTTATTTTCTTTATTATTGGATGGGGTAATCTGAGATTACCCCATCTAATCTGAGATTCAAAGTTTTTTTTTATTGTTTTAGTTATTTTTAAAAACTTTTTCTTAAACATGCTTTATTTTTTGTCTACTTGGGGGACTTGAACCTGTGATCGGATCGGACGGGAACCTTCACAAAAGAAAGTGGAAAACGTATCATTACTTTCTGTCCTTCCCGTTATTACATTTCTTCGCTGCTTGGATTATTGGACTTTCCGTATGTTCAGATGCCGGATTATTATTGTATTTTTTTTTTCAGCAGCAATGTTTGGAATGACTCATTATTGGAAGGTATCGTGGGCCCTTGGTGCGGCGCCGAGGTCGGGGTATGATAAGTACTCGGTGTAATGCGGCGTCTCCTGAAATATTTATGCAGCAGTCGGTTAAAGATGTCTCTTGCGTCACTGAGTGATGGGCGCTGAAGGCCGGGCTCGGGGTTCATTACTCATTCATCTTGTGTCTGCATTGTATGCGGCGTGTCCTCGGCAGCACGTAACCGCCGCATCAACGTCCTCAGCACAGCTCTCTCCAGCGTCGATGAAAAGCACAAGACGCCGGTGATGTCACCGTGGGATTATCACTTCCTTGGCAGATTTCTACGAGATCTGGACACACTTAATTGGATGAATCATGGCGAGCAGAATCTGTGCCCCCTCATCCATGTCCGAGATCAGCGAACAATCGCCTCGTCCGTACTCTCTGTGATACAAGATAAGCCTGTAATTAATAAGCACCTGCGTGGGGGGAATGGTTGGGGGTCCGAGCCTTCACTACTCAAAGACCCCCCCATACATCACATGTGAATAATGCAACGTGAAGCGTCGGCCCCTCAACCTTCATTGACATTGGCCTGGTCAGAATTGAAGGAATTCTGCGAATTGTACGAACCGTCACTTCTGTCTCGGATTTTACCACTAAATTTTATCCTTTGCAATGTCTGTGAAATCTGCTCCAAAATCCTCATCAAAATCTGCGTAAAACATCTCGGAATTCCCATGCGGATTCATCATGTAGCCATGAAATGGTTCATTGCATCTGGGCCCCTTAGACAACTGCTGGCCGAATGCTCGTTCCTGCCGCTTCCCCCATGAAGGCTGAGACTTCTCCTCCACGGGGACCAAAATCCAACATACCTGATTATTGTTCCCCCGACACCCCCATATACATGGAATAGATACATGCGATGTACATGAGCAGCGTGATTCCTTGTATCGATACGTGATAGTTTAATCATAGTGGATCTGCTTTCTAACAGTAGTCAGCAATGGCGACCGGCGGAGGGAGGAACGCAGGCGTCGCTCTGTGGGTGACAGATTATGGGGAAATTGGTGAAAGTCGATTACTTTGGTTTTTCTGCACTTGATTTTTCGGCATTTCCCACCAATTATAATAAGAAGCTCGTTCAGAGTCTGTGAAGCAGTTTTTGATGTGGATTTTGAAGCGTATTTTTGTATCGCCCCACCGGCATCATCTACAAGTAATATATTTTCCCGCTTTTCCCCGTAAAGTATTTGACGGCGACTGTCAGGACTCGGCTGTGTCGCACCTGCACCTCGGCTGCCAGATAGACGCATGGCGGTCACTACGTGTGTAACCCCCGCCATTACTTCCGTAATTCATGATTGTAAGATGTCACCTGCGAGGGCAGGAAGGTAAAGGCCACAGGAAGGAAATGAAGGGGAGTCAGGGGCCACAGAGGCGCTGCAGCAGCTGAGTGACGGAATGGAACAGCCCTGAGCGCGCAGCACATCCTGGCGGCACATTGTGCTCCACCACAACGCCGGCTGCTTCCGTTCATCCCCTGGTGGCGGCTGCCGAACAGGAGAGACACCTGTCCGCCATTTCCTGCCTGATACCAGAAGAGGAAGACGAGGAATTTACTCGAAGACTCCAGTGGAAAAAAACAGCCTCCACACAATCCACTCAGGGGTTTCCCTCATCAACTCTGGTTTCAGCTTTTCTTGATGCCACTAAAGAGATAAATGTCAGTCGCCCTCCAGAATGAATGATGTAAAGATCACAACATCATCTAACGTGGCAGCGGGTGCAAGTGTCTATAATGGTGCTGGAGCGTTATAAGAGGGCGGCTGAGAGCGGATTCACATTAGGCCCCTTCGCACGTCCGTTTTTTGTGTCCGTATATGGTCCATTTTTTAAGGACCACAAATCCAGACACACGTACACCCATTGTATTCATTGGTGGGGTGCACATGTCAGGGTTTTCACACGTGTCCATGCAGAAACCCCGCAGACGTCCTTTCTTTTCCAGCGCCCCAGACGAAATGCGTGCAGCACACTGTGATGACACATGGATGACATACGGATGACATATGTGTGACACGACTCGGAATGAAATGCTCCGGTGGCTGGGTAAAGCATTACAGTTAGCGCTGTTCCCAGGCACCAGGTGCTGAATACAACTCTCATCATCCTCGCCTGGTCTACCTGCGATCAGTGAGACCAGGTGACGCTGATGAGAGGTGCAGTCAGAACTCGCTGTCTGTGAATAGTGCACATGAAATAAGTAAATAGTAATACCCCTCATTACTAACCCTGTAGTCAACAGTAATAAACACACAGAGAAAAGTCCTTTAATTGTCAAATTCAGGTCCCGGTCATCTGTTACCCATTTATTACCATACCCTAAAAAAAAGCTCAAAGTGGTCTGCTGTAAATCCATCCCAGGATGATCCTCGACTCTGCAACATCTGGATGCTGTGCTGAGCGGTGACATCAGTAATGTGACTTCTCAGTGCGGCTGCCTGAAAACACTGACAGAAGCGGCTGCAGTCATGAGCGGTGACGTCAGTAATGTTACCGCAGGTCACAGGCGGTGGATCTCACGGTAACCTCTGTGTCAGCCGACCTGTGAACTGCAATAACCTTAAGTTCTCACGATGCGAGCGGTGACATCAGTAAGGTTACCGCAGGTCACAGGCGGAGGGTCTCACGGTAACCTCTGTGTCAGCCGGCCTATGAACTGCGATAACCTTAAGTTCTCACGATGCAAGCGATGATGTCAGTAATGTTACCGCAGGTCACAGGCGGAGGGTCTCACGGTAACCTCTGTGTCAGCCAACCTGTGAACTGCGATAACCTTAATTTCTCACGATGCGAGCGGTGACCTTAGTAAGGTAACCGCAGGTCACACATGGTAAAATAATTAAAGGACTTTTCTCTGTGTTTGTTTTTATTACTTTTGAATGTAGGGTTAGTAATGGTGGTGTCTTATAGACGCCTCTCCATTACTAACCCCTGGGCTTGATGTCACCAGACAATACAAAGCTGACATCAACCCCAAAACCATTATCCCGCTAAAATCCACCAGATAAAATTTGCTTTATTGATGACAACATCTTTAAGGATTTGCTGGTGGTGCAGTCCCCTTATACAGATCATGAATGTCTGTTTTCCACAGCTGCAATGGTGGAGAATCTCCTCTGGATTTCAAGGTTACATTATTGCATTGTTACATAGTTGCTGCCAAACATTATTGAATCGTTACTCGATACATTGATTCATTGTTACATTGTTGTGTCATTACATTGTTGGTTCGTTACTTTGTTGTATTGTTACATTAGTGCCTCTTTACTTAATTGCGTCCAAACATTGTTGTAACGTTAAATTGCTGCCTCATTACATTGTTGTATTGTTACATTAGTTGCCTTCTCACATTGTTGCGCCTGCACTTTGTTGTGTTGTTACATTGTTGCATCGGTAGATTGCTATATTGGTGCATTGTTACATTAGTGCTTTTTTACACTGGTGCATCGTTATATTGTTACATTACATTGTTATGTTATTACATTGTTTCATCATTACATTGTTGTATTTTTACATCATTACATTGTGTTGTTAGATAGTTGTGTAGTTACATTTTACAATTGTTTCATCGTTACACTGTTGCGTTGTTGCATTGTTACATTGTTGCACACACATAATATCAGGATTATGTGATGAGGGAAATTCGCTTTTCGCAGCTTTGGCTGCTTGTGGATTAGCAAGGTGCACGAAGAAATGGAGCAAAGCAGGGAAAGGGTTACGTGTGTATCCGGCCTCCTCGGTGTCACAGATGGGGATTGTACGTCATTCGGCTTCTATGACTCAGGGTCTCCCTCCTGGGGGGGATGAGCGGAGACAACGCTGCGCTGTCTGTTTCAATAATCAATAGCGACTTATTGGAGGGCAACTGAGAGCATGGGGCGAGGCGGCACCTGTGGGCAGGAGGGGGCTCCCGCCTTCCCATCCCCCACCTGCCCCATATATGCTGGAGACAGGAATTATGTGTAGGTCCATATCCTGTGGAGAGACAACCACGTCCAGCATGTGCTGCACAGCGGGGATGATATAGTAGGTGTACATGGTACATTAAAAAATCTGACACCTAACAGTCCAGAAAACCTGATAATCTGGTACATGCCCCCTCCGCATGGTGCCAGGAGACAAGGCTTCCCTGCCGAACATCGCCGATCACCCTGACCCACCAGCTTGTCTTCCCCCATGTTGGACCCTGATGCCATCTCTTCCTCACATGAATGACGCACGTGACCGTCCGTGTGATGGAAAATGTGATTCATCCTGCAGATCCGCTGCCATCTCCAAGGACAAGGTGAGAAGATCATGAGCCCATGAGGAGGTGGAGACAGGTCAGCGCCGGTCTGCAGCCACAGCCATGTCTCGAGACCACTCCAAAACACCCGCTGTGTAAGGAGAACACCCCAAAAGACACACTGTTTACAGAGAACACCCCACAAGATCTGCTGTATACTGAGAATAAACCAGAAGACCTGAGAACTTCCAAAAAAAACAAACATAGAACAGTCCAAGCAAATACCCAAGATGATGCACATTACAGAGCCTCACCCTTCTGCTGACTCGCCGGGATAGTAGCAGCTGGGACTCCAGAGCTTTGACGGCCGACTACCCCACCTGTGGCACTCACAGAGAGGAGGTAACGACAAGCTTAGAAATTGACAGTCCATTTAGGCACAAGGCCAGTTGACTGGATGGTCACAACCTGGCTTCTCCGAACATCTCCAAGGAGCCAGGCAACTGGCGGGTCCCTGTTCCTGGCCCCCACAAATCCTGACTACCCCAAATGTATCAATGGATTCGTGATGGTCAATGAAGCAAATCTGTATTTCAGCGGGGCTGTGGTCCCCTAAGCTGGCATCCTGTAGAATGTCAAATCTGTGTCCCTCTTGATGGAGCCATGATGTCCTGTAAGGAGTCTCTGGTTCTTTGGATCTCTGGATCTCTTGGCTGTCTGAACCTTGAATATAAAACACAATTTCAGTTGTTTCACACTTTTTTGTTAAGTATATAATTCCACAGGTGTTAATTCATAGTTTTGATGCCTTCAGTGTGAATCTACAATTTTCATAGTCATGAAAATACAGAAAAATCTTTAAATGAGGTGTGTCCAAACTTTTGGTCTGTACTGTATATATACACATATACCAAGTACACTGCAAGAGACCCTTAGGCCTTCTTCAGTCGTCCATTTTTTCCCCATATTTGACATGAATGGATCGGTGATTTTCTTATTTGTGAGGACTATAGACTTGTATCTGGGATTTGGACAGAAAATGTACATTTGTGCAAAAAAACAAAACATGACCTTGTGAAGAGTCCCATAGACTATAACGGATGTGTGTCCTATCCGTGAAAACCACTCATAGAACACGGTGGACAATGGAGTGTGAATGAAACCTTACATTTGTCTACTTTCCTGGCTTCCAATAAGCGGGTGATCACTTTCGGGTGAATATATCGCTCCCCGGACAGGCGCCGTCGTCCTCGAGCGATCGCTGGGGTTTGGATTATTATTTGATCCTCGGTGACTCTGGGCCGACGGACGGTCGGTATCTGCAGACGTCGTGTCCTCCGCACCTGGATGTCAGGATCTCACTGTCTTGTGACTTGTGGATTAGAATATTTGCAAACCTTGGAACAACATTGTCCGCGCTCGTTACCTCCTCGTTTACATGCGGTGGATCTGTCGGATGTGTAATGTGAATGTGGAGACATTTTTACAGCCGGGGATTATTCGGTGCTCTGTTCTTAGTAAACCACAGAGGGCCCCTCTATATGGGCCAGATCCACTGACTTCTATGGTGCACGTTAGGCTACAGCCACAGATAAAGGAAAGAAAAGAATGGAGCATATCCCTGGACAACACACCAGCCCAACACTGATTTATGCCAGGGTACTTAAGGTTTAGGGTAGAAGAATAAAACACTTTTCCTAATATCACACAACTTTTTAGCAGCTTTCGGTGCAGCAGACTGGCATTGAGTGCATTCACTTGTGTTTTACACCCACAGGCTTCTCTGTCGTAGACTCGCACAATAATGATCTCCGTCCGCCCTGGACACTTCCAAGGTTTATCCGGCTCATCCTGTAGGACTTTCTGGACAATATCTACACTACCGATAGAATAGAAATACGACCGTGCCAAGTCTGGGATGAGCTGGACACAAATCATTCATTAAGGTGTTTCTATTCTGGTCGTTTCCGTATACTTCCTGCAGGAAATCGACCCAGAAACCATTTACAGAGCTATTAAACAAATGGAGGGAGATGCGCCAGACGCTGGGGCCGGAAGCTGCGCGGGGCTGGATGATGGCTCGTCTCCTAATGTGTCGCCAACCTGCAACTGTCCAGCTGTGGAGGAACTACAACTCCCAGCATGCTGGATCCTTGCCTCCTCCTTGGATGCTCTGATGGGGCTGTCTGACCCTCGAGTGTGTACTACCTGGAGGCACAAGGACAAGACATATATCAATGGGCTTTATCTAAGAAGAGCCAAGGAAAGCATGAATGGTGGGAAGATGGGGCGAAGAAGCTGAAGAGATCCCCCCCCCCAATACTGATGGTCCTAAGATCACTGGGATTCCAACTGTTGGGACCACCAGTAATCCCAGGATGAGACTCCCACCTGCAGACTCAGGCCGTCTGCGGCGAGCTGAGACCGCAAGAGACTGTAAGAAATGATCCCGAGCGTTACAGGGTTATTCCCAAAGTAAGTTAGTGATCACGGGGGTCCGATAGTCCCACTGACCGAGCACGGTCACCTCCGCTCCATTCAAGAGCCCTAAGTTTAAGATCTTTGGGGGTCTCAGCGGTTGGACCTCCAGCGATCAGCACATAGGTAAAGGATAACTTGTGTTTTTTTGGGGAGATCAATGATCATGAAATTGAGACAAAAACAGTAAAGAAAAAGTTTGGAAACTTTTTACAATTTGTGGACTTTTGCTTTGAGTTTTCTTTGTGGGATCTGCTGGGTTATTAGAGGAAACCCTTATATAATGGTCATCATCATAGTAAGGGGATTTCTGCTGACAGATCGCCTGGCCGCTGTACTCCGTGGTCAGCGAAAACAGAAGTGAAAATGGAAGAGGAAGAAGGTGGAAATCACCTCTCAGCTGACAGCTGGCCCCATATTCTGCTCATTGCAGGCCAGGTTCCCTCCAGGCAGAACTACATAAGAAATACTTAACCCCTTATAGCACCTCAGGTCGCCATCATGACGGGCTATACCCGTTATGTCTTTACTGTGTTAATGTCTCATAGAGGGACTAAGTAAAAAAAAAAAAAAGTTGAGAAGACTGGAAAAATTATTAGAAAAAACAAAAACAAAATAAAGAACACAAAAAATGATACCAATAAATCCACCTATTTATGTAAAAACAAAAATAAACAATAAAAGTGCACATATTTGGTATTGCCGCATCCAGAACGACCTGATCTATAAAACTGTCACACTAGTTACTTAATACGGTGAAGTTAGTAATAAAAGTGGCAAAAAACGATGCTTTTTCATCATACTGCTGAAAAAAAGTGGAATAAAACACGATCAGAAAATGAATGTAAATAAAATTGGTGTAGCTGGAAACGTCATCTTGTCCCAGAAAACAAACAAGCCGCCATACAGCTCCATCAGCCGATGGATAAAGCGATGCAAACATAAGCTATATGCTGTAATCGTACTGACCCGAAGAATAAAGCCGCTTTATCAATTTTACCACACGCAAAACGGACTAAAAACAATTCCTGAATTGCTGGTTTTTGTTCATTCTGCCTCCCAAAAATCAGAATAGAAAGCGATCAAAAAATGTCATGTGACCGAAAATGGTACCAATAAAAAATCATTAACTCGTCCCACAAAAAACAAGCCATCACATGACTGTCGGCTGAATAATAAGAAAATTATAGCTCTCAAATATAGAGAAGCAAAAATAGTTTTTGCAATAAAAAGCATCTTTTAGTGTGACAGCAGCCAAACATAAAAACCCGATATAAATCTGGTATCGCTGTAAGCGCAACGACAAAAAATAAATAAAGTTGTCTGGTCACTTATACCGCATGGGGAATGGCGTAAAAAATAAATAAAAACAATTCTTTACCTGTTGTTGATATGTTCATTCTGCCTTCCAAAGATCGCAGGAAGGCTCTGCGCACATTTATCCTGCGCACTGCGTTGAGCACTTGCATCAGGGTTTCTGTGTAAATCTCTGAAATACATGATTCAGTCGAGACCCCTGCAGAGGATTTACTATAATGAGGCAGATGGAGGCACTGTGGACGCCATAGGACCTGTGATCCGGTAATGTCCTCTATTTAGGTGAGTATAAAAGTGCCGTCAGCCACAGTTTTCTGCACCTCTGAAAAAAAGGACAACGTTGAACAAAGGCCAGAGGGAGTTCAGAGTAACTCTGCTGCCTCATAATAGTGAATGGATCCTTCGGGGGTATCGTCTGAATCATGCTATTCAGAGACTTAGATGTAAGTGCTCAGCGTAGAGTGCAGGATAAATGTGAACTGATCCAAAATGTTTTGTACCCCAAAATGCCACCAATAAAAGCTTCTACCCACAAAAAAAGTACAGTAAATCCCATCTCAGGTCCGTCAGATGTTAATGGGAATATAGGGAGTGGAGAAAGCAGATTACTCTAATAAGATAGATTACAAAGTTTCTTACATTCGCTTGAACTTTTACAAAGTTTATTAAAGTGACCATTTATTTGTGGACAACCCGCGTCCAGGCGCTGCCGCCCATGATCATGCCCCATCTCTAATTCGAGGATGGAAATAGCAGAATACCTCCTTGATGTTCTACAGCCATCAGAAGGTGGTGGGGTCCAAAGACTCATTGTGTAAGAAGACCCCCATGGTAGGGGAGCTCCCTGCAGCCCGTGTCTTCAGCTGGCGGTGCCCTGGGGCTGTGCGTCACAGCTGCGGAGTGTGAAACATACCTCGCACACTTCCCCCGGGCACTGTGACTAGCAGACATTTTTCTAATGCCTTGTTGCTCTGTAATGGAGTTGCACAGCGCAGCGCAGCGTGCCCAGACATCTGCATACAGCTCTGCACAGCCAGGATAATGGATGACTACAGGCCTCACATGCAAATGGGCACAAGCTGCCCTGGGCATTTCCTGCAGCACCTAAACCACAAGGGACTTTATTGACTCCTTTACTGCAGGTATCCTGAGTCATTTGTCTCTGGGCTACGACCACAGCAAAGATCCAGGTCAACAAGGAGAAGAGTAAAAACATCAGTCATGGGGAAGTCATAACTGCGGACTTCTGCCTGCTCACCATCTCCTGGGGGTACACGGCCCCCGGGGCTGGGGAGAGGCCAACTGTGACACAGGGGAATGCAATCTATTACTCCCTGTTATCAGCCATTACTGGGGAAGGAGACTGTAGGACAGGAGACCACAATCTATTACTCCCTGTTATCAGCCATTACTGGGGGAGGAGACTGTAGGACAGGAGACCACAATCTATTACTCCCTGTTATCAGCCATTACTGGGGGAGGAGACTGTAGGACAGGAGACCACAATCTATTACTCCCTGTTATGAGCCATTACTGGGGGAGGAGACTGTAGGAGAGGAGACCACAATCTATTACTCCCTGTTATCAGCCATTACTGGGGGAGGAGACTGTAGGACAGGAGACCACAATCTATTACTCCCTGTTATCAGCCATTACTGGGGGAGGAGACTGTAGGACAGGAGACCACAATCTATTACTCCCTGTTATGAGCCATTACTGGGGGAGGAGACTGTAGGAGAGGAGACCACAATCTATTACTCCCTGTTATCAGCCATTACTGGGGGAGGAGACTGTAGGACAGGAGACTACAATCTATTACTCCCTGTTATCAGCCATTACTGGGGGAGGACACTGTAGAGCAGGAGACCACAATCTATTACTCCCTGTTATCAGCCATTACTGGGGAGGAGACTGTAGGACAGGAGACCACAATCTATTACTCCCTGTTATCAGCCATTACTGGGGAGGAGACTGTAGGAGAGGAGACCACAATCTATTACTCCCTGTTATCAGCCATTACTGGGGGAGGAGACTGTAGGACAGGAGACCACAATCTATTACTCCCTGTTATCAGCCATTACTGGGGAGGAGACTGTAGGACAGGAGACCACAATCTTTTACTCCCTGTTATCAGCCATTACTGGGGGAGGAGACTGTAGGACAGGAGACCACAATCTATTACTCCCTGTTATCAGCCATTACTGGGGGAGGAGACTGTAGGACAGGAGACCACAATCTATTACTCCCTGTTATCAGCCATTACTGGGGGAGGAGACTGTAGGACAGGAGACCACAATCTATTACTCCCTGTTATGAGCCATTACTGGGGGAGGAGACTGTAGGAGAGGAGACCACAATCTATTACTCCCTGTTATCAGCCATTACTGGGGGAGGAGACTGTAGGACAGGAGACTACAATCTATTACTCCCTGTTATCAGCCATTACTGGGGGAGGACACTGTAGAGCAGGAGACCACAATCTATTACTCCCTGTTATCAGCCATTACTGGGGAGGAGACTGTAGGACAGGAGACCACAATCTATTACTCCCTGTTATCAGCCATTACTGGGGAGGAGACTGTAGGACAGGAGACCACAATCTATTACTCCCTGTTATCAGCCATTACTGGGGGAGGACACTGTAGAGCAGGAGACCACAATCTATTACTCCCTGTTATCAGCCATTACTGGGGAGGAGACTGTAGGACAGGAGACTACAATCTATTACTCCCTGTTATCAGCCATTACTGGGGAGGAGACTGTAGGACAGGAGACTACAATCTATTACTCCCTGTTATCAGCCATTACTGGGGAGGAGACTGTAGGACAGGAGACTACAATTTATTACTCCCTGTTATCAGCCATTACTGGGGGAGGAGACTGTAGGACAGGAGCCTACAATCTATTACTCCCTGTTATCAGCCATTACTGGGGAGGAGACTGTAGGACAGGAGACTGTAATCTATTACTCCCTGTTATCAGCCATTACTGGGGAGGAGACTGTAGGACAGGAGACTACAATCTATTACTCCCTGTTATCAGCCATTACTGGGGGAGGAGACTGTAGGACAGGAGACTACAATCTATTACTCCCTGTTATCAGCCATTACTGGGGGAGGAGACTGTAGGACAGGAGACTACAATCTATTACTCCCTGTTATCAGCCATTACTGGGGGAGGTGACTGTAGGACAGGAGCCTACAATCTATTACTCCCTGTTATCAGCCATTAATGGGGGAGGAGACTGTAGGACAGGAGACCACAATCTATTACTCCCTGTTATCAGCCATTACTGGGGGAGGTGACTGTAGGACAGGAGTCTACGATCTATTACTCCCTGTTATCAGCCATTACTGGGGGAGGTGACTGTAGGACAGGAGCCTACAATCTATTACTCCCTGTTATCAGCCATTACTGGGGGAGAACACTGTAGTACAGGAGACCACAATCTATTACTCCCTGTTATCAGCCATTACTGGGGAAGGACACTGTAGGACAGGAGCCTACAATCTATTACTCCCTGTTATCAGCCATTACTGGGGGAGGAGACTGTAGAACGGGTGACTACAATCTATTACTCCCTGTTATCAGCCATTACTGGGGGAGGAGACTGTAGGACAGGAGACCACAATCTATTACTCCCTGTTATCAGCCATTACTGGGGGAGGAGACTGTAGGACAGGAGACTACAATCTATTACTCCTTGTTATCAGCCATTACTGGGGAAGGAGACTGTAGGACAGGAGACTACAATCTATTACTCCCTGTTATCAGCCATTACTGGGGGAGGTGACTGTAGGACAGGAGCCTACAATCTATTACTCCCTGTTATCAGCCATTACTGGGGGAGGAGACTGTAGGACAGGAGACCACAATCTATTACTCCCTGTTATCAGCCATTACTGGGGGAGGAGACTGTAGGACAGGAGACTACAATCTATTGCTCCCTGTTATCAGCCATTACTGGGGGAGGAGACTGTAGGACAGGAGACCACAATCTATTACTCCCTGTTATCAGCCATTACTGGGGGAGGAGACTGTAGGACAGGAGACCACAATCTATTGCTCCCTGTTATCAGCCATATATGGGGCTGTAGTGCTTTGCTGTGTCCCAGCTCCTGTGCGGAGGGGCAGGAGACATCACTTCCTATCACTGCTGCACTGTAGTAGATTCCCCATATAATCACATTTTTGGGCCCGGTTACATTGTTGCAGCTTTATCCCTAAACATCAGTGACACAAATCTCTGTACATTGTATCAATTCCACACAGACTAGGGAGGGTTGTCTAGACTGGATGCAATTGTTACAAACCCTCAGCTGTGAGAATGTGTCGAATTTCATGTCCATTTAGCCTTTTCCAAGGGCGAGATCATTAATCCCCAGATCTCATTTATTATTTGTTTGAGGGTCATTTGCTTTTGACATAGGAAATCGTCTCCCTCTGATGACGGCTTAGGTCGCCCTGTATGGGGTGATGTTGACTCAGTGTCCCTCTGTCCTGATGTGAACAAGATTGTGATCAGTTACTGACAGCAAGCAGAGACACTGACAGCAAGCAGAGACACTGACAGCAAGCAGAGATACTGACAGCAAGCAGAGACACTGACAGCAAGCAGAGACACTGACAGCAAGCAGAGATACTGACAGCAAGCAGAGATACTGACAGCAAGCAGAGATTTTGACAGCAAGCAGAGACACTGACAGCAAGCAGAGATACTGACAGCAAGCAGAGATTTTGACAGCAAGCAGAGATACTGACAGCAAGCAGAGATTTTGACAGCAAGCAGAGACACTGACAGCAAGCATAGACACTGACAAGTATAGACACTGACAGCAAGCAGAGACACTGACAACAAGCAGAGACACTGACAGCAAGCAGAGACATTGACAGCAAGCAGAGATACTGACAGCAAGCATAGACACTGACAACAAGCAGAGATACTGACAGCAAACAGAGACACTGACAGCAAGCAGAGACACTGACAACAACCAGAGATTTTGACAGCAAGCAGAGATACTGACAGCAAGCAGAGATACTGACAGCAAGCAGAGACTGACAGCAAGCAGAAACACTGACAACAAGCAGAGACACTGACAGCAAGCAGAGACACTGACAGAAAGCAGAGACACTGACAGCAAGCAGAGACACTGACAACAAGCAGACACTGAACGCAAGCAAAGATACTGACAGCAAGCAGAGACACTGACAACAAACAGATACTGACAGCAAGCAGAGATACTGAGAATAAGCAGAAACACTGACAGCAAGCAGAGATACTGACAACAAGCAGAGACACTGACAGCAGTGCAACATTGAGACACATAAGTGGATGATACATATTAGGCTGCAGAACTATCGGGGACACGGCGTCGTTAACCCTTTTCTGGCTGGCACAGCGGCTCTGACTAATGGTGTCAGATAGGAGGGAGAGCGGCACCGATGCCCACACGATCTGACAACCTTTATCAGGAGCGCGATGACCAATTCATGCTCCTGGAAATGATTAAAAACTCTTCTAAAGAGCAGATGGATGATGTGGCAGCGCCCACGGACAATCACTCCCCCCATCCAGGTGTCGGGAAACTGTAGGACACAAGAACAGCACATAGAAGGACCCCGCGTCCTCCACCCCCGGGCGGCGCACGTCACCATCCATAGCCTCGGTCACATGTAGTGTCCGCTGAGCTCCGCCGAGCTGCCCGGGGTCTTATGGGATAAATAAGGCTGCGAGCGGACAGAATGGAGCCTCCAACCTCAGTGTGAACAGACCCCCGGCCATCAACATAGTCTGCTATGGAGAACAATTAATGTTGGGAGTTGTAGTGCTCTATGTCCAGAGTACAACCCCCGGCAAAAATGATGGAATCACCGACCTTGGAGGATCTTCATTCAGTTGTTTAATTTTGTAGAAAAAAAGCCGATCACAGACATGGCACAAAACTAAAGTCATTTCAGATGGCAACTTTCTGGCTTTAAGAAACACTAAAAGAAATCAAGAACAAAAAATGTGGCAGTCAGTAATGGTTACTTTTTTTAACCAAGCATAGGGGAAAAATTATGGAATCACTCAATTCTGAGGGAAAAATTATGGAATTATGAAAAACAAACAAACAAAAGAACACCCCAACACATCATTAGTATTTTGTTGCACCACCTCTGGCTTTTCTAACAGCTTGCCGTCTCTGAGGCCTGGACCTAATGAGGGTCACACAGGACTCTTCATCAATCTGCCTCCATCTTTCTCTGGTTGCTGTCCCCAGATCAGCTTTGCAGGTTGGATTCTTGTCATCGACCATTTTCTTCAACTTCCACCAAAGATTGTCAATTGGATTGAGCTCCGGACTATTTGCAGCCATGACATTGACCTTATGTCTTTTTTCCAGGAATGTTTGCACAGTTTTTGCTCTATGGCAGGATGCATTATCATCTTGAAAAATGATTTCATCATCCCCAAACATCCTTTCAATTGATGGGATAAGAAAAGTGTCCAAAATATCAACATAAACTTGTGCATTTATTGAAGATGTAATGACAGACGTCTCCCCAGTGCCTTTACCTGACATGCAGCCCCATATCATCAATGACTGTGGAAATCTGCATGTTCTCTTCAGACAGTCATCTTTATAAATCTCATTGGAACGGCACCAAACAGAAGTTCCAGCATCATCACCTTGCCCAATGCAGATTCACGATTCATCACTGAATATGACTTTCATCCAATGATCCACAGTCCACGATTGCTTTTCCTGAGCCCACTGTAACCTTGTTTTTTTCTGTTTAGGTGTTAATGATGGCTTTCGTTTAGCTTTTCTGTATGCAAATCCCATTTCCTTTAGGCGGTTTCTTAGGCCATGTTCACACAGTGCGTTTTTTACCGCGGAACCGCGGCGGTTTTGCCGCTGCGGTTCCGCAGCTGTTTTCCATGCAGGGTACAGTACACTGTACCCTATGGAAAACAGGACACACTGTGCACATGGTCCGGAAATTGTAAAAAAAAAGCCGCGCTGAATAGCTCCCGGAAAAAAGAAGGAGCATGTCAATTCTTCTTCCTGAACCGCAGCGGTTCTGCACCCATAGACCTCCATTGTGAGGTCAAAATCGCAGTAAAACCCGCAGATCAAAAATATATCTGCGGGTTTTACTGCGATTTGATGTGCAGAACCGCTGCAGCAGGAAGTGCGGGGGAGCGGGCGGAAGTGCGTGGGCGGAGTGTGGCTGCCCCCCCGTGCTCCGATCCCGCCCCCCCCGTGCTCCGATGCCCCCCCCCCCGTGCTCCGATGCCCCCCCCAGTGCTCCGATGCCCCCCCGTGCCCTAATCTCCCCCCCTTATACTTACCCGGCGTCCCGGTGTCCGTCCGGCCGTCTTCTCCCTGGGCGCCGCCATCTTGCAAAATGGCGGGCGCATGCGCAGTGCGCCCGCCGAATCTGCCGGCCGGCAGATTCGCTCCAAAGTGCATTTTGATCACTGAGATATAACCTATCTCAGTGATCAAAATAAAAAAATAGTAAATGACACCCCCCCCACTTTGTCACCCCCATTGGTAGGGACAATAAAAAAATTAAGAATTTTTTTTTTTTTCACTAAGGTTAGAATAGGGTTAGGGGTAGGGTTAGGGGTAGGGTTAGGGGTAGGGTTAGGGTTAGGGGTAGGGTTAGGGGTAGGGTTAGGGTTAGGGGTAGGGTTAGGGGTAGGGGTAGGGTTAGGGGTAGGGTTAGGGTATTTTCAGCCATTTTAGCCCTAAAAAGCTTCCTAGGAAACACACAGTAAAAAAAGGATAAAAAAACGCATCAAAAAACGCATCAAAAAACGCATCAAAAACGCATCAAAAAAGGACAAAAAAAGGACCTGCGTTTTCTGCCAAGAGCTGCAGTTTTTTAAAAAAACTGTCCTGAAAAAAAAAGGATGGAAATCCTGAACGTGTGAACATACCCTTACAGTTCGGTCACAGACGTTGACTCCAGTTTCCACCCATTTGTTCCTCATTTGTTTTGTTGTGCATTTCCAGTTTTGGAGACATATTGCTTTAAGTTTCCAGGCTTGACGCTTTGATGTCTTCCTTGGTCTACCAGTATGTTTGCCTTTAACAACCTTCCCATGTTGTTTGTATTTGGTCCAGATTTTAGACACAGCTGACTGTGAACAACCAACATCTTTTGCAACATTCCGTGATGATTTACCCTCTTTTCAGAGTTTGATAATCCTCTCCTTTGTTTTAATTGACATCTCTCGTGTTGGAGCCATGATTCATGTCAGTCCACTTGGTGCAGCAGCTCTCCAAGGTGTGATCACTCCTTTTTAGATGCAGACTAACGAGCAGATCTAATTTGATGCAGGTGTTAGTTTTGGGAATGAAAATTTACAGGGTGATTCCATAATTTTTTCCTCAGAATTGAGTGATTCCATAATTCTTCCCCTATGCTTGGTTAAAAAAGTAACCATTACTGACTGCCACATTTTTTGTTCTTGATTTCTTTTAGTGTTTCTTAAAGCCAGAAAGTTGCCATTTGAAATGACTTTAGTTTTGTGCCATGTCTGTGATCTGCTTTTTTTTCTACAAAATTAAACAACTGAATGAACATCCTCCAAGGCCGGTGATTCCATCATTTTTGCCAGGGGTTGTATAAGTGCAGCTTATTATGATCAGTGGCCGGATCATGTTGGGAGTTGTAGTATTCTATGCACAGAGTATAGCAGAACTGTATTATGATCATGTCCCGTGGTCGGGTCATGTTGGGAGTCATAGTGCTCTATGCACAGACTATAGCAAAACTGTATTGGGATGTTGGGGGTTGTAGTGTCCGATGTTCGGGGCATTATGGAGCCATTCTCGGGCCACGTGCGGAGTTCTGCTCTTGCTGCGGCTGGTAAGGTTTTCTTAGGACAGCTGTCTTCTGCAGGATTTGCCTATCCACTTGTCATCTTGACAATCGCGCTTCCTGAAGGCTTTTAGAAGTTGGCAAGACGCAGCTCACCTCGCATCTAATATTAAGTGCAAATAAATGAATCCTGCGTCTCCGCACGGAACTGAACGTATGAATTATTAATGTTTCCTTCCTGGGTCTGATTCTATGGAGGAGAGCACTTTGTCCGTTCTGCAATATCCTGCAGCCTAATGGACGAGATATTCCCTAACGATGGGACGCGGCCTCCATAGAACGGTACTACAGAGTCTATACCAGAGGGGCACCATTCTGTGAGGACCGCCGCCATGTCTGGCACCCCACGTCTGTCCACAGCTTCAGAGGGGAAGAGGTGGTTGTGGTGCATTACAATGACTCTCCCCATTTTCTGGCGGACGTGTCCATAGACTTCAATGGTGACAGCCCTGCTTACGCATCGCCCCCTCAATATCTTCTATGCACCCATAAGGCTGCAAGGTATCAGGCAGCTTTGATCAAAGGGATGAAAAAGGTTTGTCAATCAAGCAAAGCAAAAAAATTCTTTATTGAGACTTCATTAAAATGGACATAAATAATACGGAAGCATTTCGAATCTGACTGTTGTAGATAAAGTAACAAATGACAAAACTACTTGTATAAAAGCACATAAATCCCTGTAATTAGATGACATCACACACTGATAACACCAGAAAAGCAAAGTATTAACCCAGGAATAGGACATTGTGGACGTGCATTTTTCCCATAGACAACCATGTAACAAAATAAACAAAACATTTGCAGCGTGATTAAGTCTTAGGATTGTTAATTTATGACTTTTGCAGACCAAAAATAGTTGTGCATCCTTGGTTTCAGGGTCATAAATATTGTTGTTGCAGTCTAGGGGGGCCCTCAAGGTCCTAGACCCTGGAAAAGGGGAGCCCTCAAAGTCCTAGATCCTGGAGTCTAGGGGGGGCCCTCAAGGTCCTAGACCCTGGAGTAGGGAAGCCCTCAAAGTCCTAGATCCTGGAGTCTAGGGGGGCCCTCAAGGTCATAGATCCTGGAGTCTAGGGGGGCCCTCAAGGTCCTAGATCCTGGAGTCTAGGAAAGCCATCAAGGTCCTAGACCCTGGAGTCTAAGGGAGCCCTCAAAGTCCTAGATCCTGGAGTCTAGGGGAGCCCTCAAGGTCCTAGACCCTGGAGTTTAAAGGGGCCCTCAAGGTCCTAGACCCTGGAGTCTAGGGGGGCCCTCAAGGTCCTATACCCTAGAGTCTAGGGGGCCTTCAAGGTCCTAGACCCTGGAGTCTAGGGGGGCCCTCAAGGTCCTAGACCCTAGAGTCTAGGGGGCATTCAAGGTCCTAGACCCTAGAGTCTAGGGGGCCTTCAAGGTCCTAGACCCTAGAGTCTAGGGGGCCTTCAAGGTCCTAGTCCCAGGAGTCTAGGGAGACCCTCAAGTTCCTAGACCCTGGAGTCTAGGAGGGTGTTGTGAATTCTGTTGGCAAGCTCCCTCCTGTGGTCATGAATGGTACTTCGGCTGGTTCTGTCCATGGGCTTCCTCCGGTGGTTGTGAGTGGGGCTGCGGCTTCTGAGTTTCCTTCCACAGGTGACGAGGTTAATTCGTTAGCTGGCTGCTCTATTTAACTCCACTTAGATCTTTGCTCCATGCCACCAGTCAATGTTCCAGTATTGGTCTAGTTCACTCCTGGATCGTTCTTGTGACCTGTCTTCCCAGCAGAAGCTAAGTTCCTGCTTGTTTTTCTCTGTTTGCTATTTTTCTGTCCAGCTAGCTATTTTGTTTTCTAGCTTGCTTGCTGGAAGCTCTGGGACGCAGAGGGAGCGCCTCCGCACCGTGAGTCGGTGCGGAGGGTCTTTTTGCGCCCTCTGCGTGGTCTTTTTGTAGTTTTTTGTGCTGACCGCAAAGCAACCTTTCCTATCCTCAGTCTGTTCAGTAAGTCGGGCCTCACTTTGCTAAATCTATTTCATCTCTGTGTTTGTAATTTTCATCTTTACTCACAGTCATTATATGTGGGGGGCTGCCTTTTCCTTTGGGGAATTTCTCTGAGGCAAGGTAGGCTTTATTTTTCTATCTTCAGGGCTAGCTAGTTCCTTAGGCTGTGAAGAGTTGCATAGGGAGCGTTAGGAGCAATCCACGGCTATTTCTAGTGTGTGTGATAGGATTAGGGATTGCGGTCAGCAGAGTTCCCACGTCTCAGAGCTCGTCCTATATTATTTGTAACTATCAGGTCATTCCGTGTGCTCTTAACCACCAGGTCCATTATTGTCCTAACCACCAGGTCATAACAGGAGGGCCCTTAAGGTCATAGACCCTGAAGTCTAGGGAGCCCTCATGGTCCTAGATTCTGCAGTCTAGGGGGTCCTCATGGTCTTAGATCCTGGAGTCTAAAGGCCCCGTCACACATAGCGACGCTGCAGCGATACCGACAACGATCCGGATCGCTGCAGCGTCGCTGTTTGGTCGCTGGAGAGCTGTCACACAGACCGCTCTCCAGCGACCAACGATCCCGAGGTCCCCGGTAACAAGGGTAAACATCGGGTAACTAAGCGCAGGGCCGCGCTTAGTAACCCGATGTTTACCCTGGTTACCATCGTTAAAGTAAAAAAAAACAAACGCTATGACAGGGAGAAGGACTTGGGGATCCTAGTTAATGATAAACTTACCTGGAGCAGCCAGTGCCAGGCAGCAGCTGCCAAGGCAAACAGGATCATGGGGTGCATTAAAAGAGGTCTGGATACACATGATGAGAGCATTATACTGCCTCTGTACAAATCCCTAGTTAGACCGCACATGGAGTACTGTGTCCAGTTTTGGGCACCGGTGCTCAGGAAGGATATAATGGAACTAGAGAGAGTACAAAGGAGGGCAACAAAATTAATAAAGGGGATGGGAGAACTACAATACCCAGATAGATTAGCGAAATTAGGATTATTTAGTCTAGAAAAAAGACGACTGAGGGGCGATCTAATAACCATGTATAAGTATATAAGGGGACAATACAAATATCTCGCTGAGGATCTGTTTATACCAAGGAAGGTGACGGGCACAAGGGGGCATTCTTTGCGTCTGGAGGAGAGAAGGTTTTTCCACCAACATAGAAGAGGATTCTTTACTGTTAGGGCAGTGAGAATCTGGAATTGCTTGCCTGAGGAGGTGGTGATGGCGAACTCAGTCGAGGGGTTCAAGAGAGGCCTGGATGTCTTCCTGGAGCAGAACAATATTGTATCATACAATTAGGTTCTGTAGAAGGACGTAGATCTGGGGATTTATTATGATGGAATATAGGCTGAACTGGATGGACAAATGTCTTTTTTCGGCCTTACTAACTATGTTACTATGTTACTATGTTACTATGCTATATACTTACCTACCGCTGTCTGTCCTCGGTGCTCTGCTTCTCTGGTCTGGCTGTGAGCACAGCGGCCGGAAAGCAGAGCGGTGACGTCACCGCTCTGCTTTCCGGCTGACCGGCGCTCACAGCCAGACCAGAGAAGCAGAGCACCGAGGACAGACAGCGGTAGGTAAGTATATAGCGTTTGTTTTTTTACTTTTAGGATGGTAACCAGGGTAAACATCGGGTTACTAAGCGCGGCCCTGCGCTTAGTTACCCGATGTTTACCCTGGTTACCAGCGAAGACATCGCTGAATCGGCGTCACACACGCCAATTCAGCGATGTCAGCGGGACCTCAACGATCAAAAAATGGCCCAGGCCATTCCGACACGACCAGCGATCTCACAGCAGGGGCCTGATCGCTGGTACGTGTCACACATAGCGAGATCGCTACTGAGATCGCTGTTGCGTCACAAAACTTGTGACTCAGCAGCGATCTCGCTAGCGATCTCGCTATGTGTGACGGGGCCTTAAGGAGGCCCTCAAGGTCCTTTTTAATTATAAGAAAAATACTATTTTCCCTGTTACCTGTGATACTTGGGAAACACTGTAGGAACAACAATAAGATGTCTAGGGAGAGGCAAAAAGGCTAATGGAAATCCTGCATCCCATAGAGTCTGTATGTGGAGCACACGACACAGGTCCAGACATAACTATGCAGATTTTTTAAATTTTCTGCACCAGACTGCAGCTCTTAAGAAAGTTGTTGTCCACCAGTAGTCAAAAGACCCTTTAAATCTGTATAAAACATGCGACGAGCCAATGAACAAGCTCCTTCATCAGCTGATTATCACCCGATTATCGCCCTGTGTTAAGGATCTGTTCAGACTTGCGTCATAGGTTCCAGGTTTGCAGGATCTAGGGCACATGACAGATTCCTTTTACACTGGATCCAGTTGACTTAAGATGCTGCCTCTGATGAACAGAAGAGCTTTGTCTTTACCTGCTGATTGGTCCATTACAATGAACGCTACCATGACAGCAGTGTGAACAGCGCCTTATAGTTTACAAAACCTATAACTAGATATCGTGCTGTGGAGAACGTAACTGGAGGTCACCAGTAAAACATCCCTGTATGACCCAAGGCAAAGAAAGGCTCCTAACAATGTCTCTCCCCCTGGAGGACCCGGCAGGACCATGCACCGCACAGACGACCACAGAATGTAATGAGTACGGTGTAATGCTTCTGCTCACCTGCGGGAGCACTGCAGGGAAATTGAACACTTTATCCTTGAGATTACAGCTGAAGATTGGGGATCACAGCAGGGGGACGTTGTATCGTCAAGAACAAGAAATGAGAAAATCAATTTGATGTAAACTGAATTTGTATCAAATATTTGGGGATCTGAACAACTTGCTATTGTCTTCAGACAAATATTATAGAATGAACTCCGAAGTCTGCACCAGCCAGAGAAGGCTCACCTGACCTCGGGTGCGGATGTGCAGACATCCCCATGATGCTTTGCTGCTATCACTTCACATGGTATAGAACGGCCAATCAGGAGGGACTATCATAGACTTTATAAAAGCCGAGGCAGGGAATGCAGCAGCCATTATGTGATGGAACTGGATAGTGAGAGGAAGTCAAGGCTCAGCCATAGCGATAGGAAGAGAAAGCCATGCAACACTGATAGCGACAGCTCAGCAGTGAAAACGATTAATGGGAGAGGAAAATTCTGTGAATCAGGCAAAACTGAATTTCATAAGACTCGCTGGTCTCTAGGTGCCCTTCTGCCTACATCAAATAACAGATATATATGAGACTACAATAGGGCCTGAAGGCGTCGATGTTCCTGCACTGCACATTGCAGCACTTCAGTAAACTTCACCTGCAGAACATCTTTTCTCCTCTGGATCATAAATAGTTTTCTTTGTGAATAAGAAATTTTATTATCACGCCCGGTTACTCAGCGCTCGTCACCCACCTCACTGATAATGTGTAATCCTGGTGTCACCGGATTGTGGGTGGGGGTTAACCCTCTGCCTCCTGCTATCACACAGCAGCCTTGTGCTCAGCCGTATATTACAGAAGCTGAGATCACAGGCAAAGTCCGGCAAATAATAGACGGCCGCATGGACGATAATGGGCCGACAGCTATTATATGTCTGATATCACCGACAGAGATGAGACAAACCAGATATGTCAGAAACTATATAAAATATCCAAAACCGTATGGCAATATTCAGAATAAAACTCCCACCATGTATCGTAATAGAGCAAAGATGTCAGGCCTTCATTATCTCAAAAAGAATCATATCATGTTATCATTAACCCCTTTACCCCCAAGGGTGGTTTGCACGTTAATGACCAGGCCAATTTTTACAATTCTGACCACTGTCCCTTTATGAGGTTATAACTCCGAAACGCTTCAACGGATCCTGGTGATTCTGACATTGTTTTCTCGTGACATATTGTACTTCATGATAGTGGTAAAATTTCTTTGATAGTACCTGCGTTTATTTGTGAAAAAAACGGAAATTTGGTGAAAATTTTGAAAATTTCGCAATTTTCAAACTTTGAATTTTTATGCAATTAAATCACAGAGATATGTCACACAAAATACTTAATAAGTAACATTTCCCACATGTCTCCTTTACATCAGCATAATTTTGGAACCATTTTTTTTTTTTGTTAGGGAGTTATAAGGGTTAAAAGTTGACCAGCAATTTCTCATTTTTACAACACCATTTTTTTTTAGGGACCACGTCTCATTTGAAGTCATTTTGAGGGGTCTATATGATAGAAAATTCCCAAGTGTGACACCATTCTAAAAACTGCACCCCTCAAGGTGCTCAAAACCACATTCAAGAAGTTTATTAACCCTTCAGGTGTTTAATAGGAATTTTTGGAATGTTTAAATAAAAATGAACATTTAACTTTTTTACACAAAAAATTTACTTCAGCTCCAATTTGTTTTATTTTACCAAGGGTAACAGGAGAAATTGGACCCAAAAAGTTGTTGTCCAATTTGTCCTGAGTACGCTGATACCCCATATGTGGCAGTAAACCACTGTTTGGGCGCATGGGAGAGCTCGGAAGGGAAGGAGCGCTATTTGACTTTTCAATGCAAAATTGACAGGAATTGAGATGGGACGCCATGTTGCGTTTGGAGAGCCACTGATGTGCCTAAACATTGAAACCCCCCACAAGTGACACCATTTTGGAAAGTAGACCCCCTAAGGAACTTATCTGGATGTGTGGTGAGCACTTTGACCCACCAAGTGCTTCACAGAAGTTTATAATGCAGAACCGTAAAAATAAAAAATCATATTTTTTCACAAAAATTATATTTTTGCCCCCAATTTTTTATTTTTCCAAGGGTAAGAGAAGAAATTGGACCTCAAAAGTTGTTGTCCAATTTGTCCTGAGTACGCTGATACCCCATATGTGGCAGTAAACCACTGTTTGGGCGCATGGGAGAGCTCGGAAGGGAAGGAGCGCCGTTTGACTTTTCAATGTGAAATTGACAGGAATTGAGATGGGACGCCATGTTGCGTTTGGAGAGCCACTGATGTGCCTAAACATTGAAACCCCCCACAAGTGACACCATTTTGGAAAGTTGACCCCCTAAGGAACTTATCTGGATGTGTGGTGAGCACTTTGACCCACCAAGGGCTTCACAGAAGTTTATAATGCAGAGCCATAAAAATAAAACAAAATTTTTTTCCCACAAAAATTATTTTTTAGCCCCCAGTTTTGTATTTTCCCTAGGGTAACAGGAGAAATTGGACCCCAAAAGTTGTTGTCCAATTTGTGCTGAGTACGCTGATACCCCATATGTGGGGGGGAACCACCGTTTGGGCGCATGGGAGGGCTCGGAAGGGAAGGAGCGCCATTTGGAATGCAGACTTAGATGGAATGGTCTGCAGGCGTCACATTGCGTTTGCAGAGCCGCTAATGTACCTAAACAGTAGAAACCCCCCACAAGTGACACCATTTTGGAAAGTAGACCCCCTAAGGAACTCATCTTGATGTGTTGTGAAAGCTTTGAACCCCCAAGTATTTCACTACAGTTTATAACGCAGAGCCATGCAAATAAAAAATATTTTTTTTCCACAAAAATTATATTTTAGCCCCCAGTTTTGTATTTTTCCAAGGTTAGCAGGAGAAATTGGACCCTAAATGTTGTTGTCCAATTTGTCCTGAGTACGCTGATACCCGATATGTGGGGGGGGAACCACCGTTTGGGCGCATGGGATGGCTCGGAAGGGAAGGAGCATCATTTGGAATGCAGACTTAGATGGATTGGTCTGCAGGCGTCACATTGCGTTTGCAGAGCCCCTAATGTACCTAAACAGTAGAAACCCCCCACAAGTAACATAGTAACATAGTAACATAGTTAGTAAGGCCGAAAAAAGACATTTGTCCTAAGTGACCCCATATTGGAAACTAGACCCCTCAATGAACTTATCTAGATGTGTTGTGAGAACTTTGAACCCCCAAGTGTTTCACTACAGTTTATAACGCAGAGCCGTGAAAATAAAAAATCTTTTTGTTTTCCCACAAAAATTATTTTTTAGCCCCCAGTTTTGTATTTTCCCAAGGGTAACAGGAGAAATTGGTCCACAAAAGTTGTTGTCCAATTTGTCCTGAGTACGCTGATACCCCATATGTTGGGGTAAACCCCTGTTTGGGCACACAGGAGAGCTCGGAAGGGAAGGAGCACTGTTTTACTTTTTCAACGCAGAATTGGCTGGAATTGAGATCGGACGCCATGTCGTGTTTGGAGAGCCCCTGATGTGCCGAAACAGTGGAAACCCCCCAATTATAACTGAAACCCTAATCTAAACACACCCCTAACCCTAATTCCAACGGTAACCCTAACCACACCTCTAACCCTGACACACCCCTAACCCTAATCCCAACCCTATTCCCAACTGTAAATGTAATCTAAACCCTAACCCTAACTGTAGCCCCAACCCTAACCCTAGCCCTAACCCTAGCCCTAACCCTAGCCCTAACCCTAACCCTAGCCCTAACCCTAGCCCTAACCCTAGCCCTAACCCTAGCCCTAACCCTAGCCCTAGCCCTAACCCTAACCCTAGCCCTAACCCTAACCCTAGCCCTAGCCCTAACCCTAGCCCTAATGGGAAAATGGAAATAAATACATTTTTTTTTATTTTTCCCTAACTAAGGGGGTGATGAAGGGGGGTTTGATTTACTTTCATAGCGAGTTTTTTAGCGGATTTTTATGATTGGCAGCCGTCACACACTGAAAGACCCTTTTTATTGCAAAAAAATATTTTTTGCAATACCACATTTTGAGAGCTATAATTTTTCCATATTTTGGTCCACAGAGTCATGTGAGGTCTTGTTTTTTGCGGGACGAGTTGACGTTTTTATTGAAAACATTTTTGGGCACGTGACATTTTTTGATCGCTTTTTATTCCGATTTTTGTGAGGAAGAATGACCAAAAGCCAGCTATTCATGAATTTCTATTGGGGGAGGCGTTTATACCGTTCCGCGTTTGGTAAAATTGATAAATCAGTTTTATTCTTCGGGTCAGTACGATTACAGCGATACCTCATTTATATCATTTTTTTATGGTTTGGCGCTTTTATACGATAAAAACTATTTTACAGAAAAAATAATTATTTTTGCATCGCTTTATTCTCAGGACTATAACTTTTTTATTTTTTTGCTGATGATGCTGTATGGCGGCTCTTTTTTTGCGGGACCATATGACGCTTTCAGCGGTACCATGGTTATTTATATCTGTCCTTTTGATCGCGTGTTATTCCACTTTTTGTTCGGCGGTATGATAATAAAGCGTTGTTTTTTGCCTCGTTTTTTTTTTTTTTCTTACGGTGTTTACTGAAGGGGTTAACTAGTGGGACAGTTTTATAGGTCGGGTCGTTACGGACGCGGCGATACTAAATATCTGTACTTTTATTGGTTTTTTTTTTTTATTTAAATGAAGAAATGTATTTATGGGAATAATATATATATTTTTTTTCATTATTTTGGAATATTTTTTTTTATTTTTTTTTACACATTTGGAAAAAATTTTTTTTACTTTTTTACTTTGTCCCAGGGGGGGACATCACAGATCAGTGATCTGACAGTTTGCACAGCACTCTGTCAGATCACTGATCTGATATGCAGCGCTGCAGCCTTCACAGTGCCTGCTCTGAGCAGGCTCTGTGAAGCCACCTCCCTCCCTGCAGGACCCGGATCCGCGGCCATCTTGGATCCGGAGCTGGACTGAGCAGGGAGGGAGGTGAGACCCTCGAAGCAACGCGATCACATCGCGTTGCTCCGGGGGTCTCAGGGAAGCCCGCAGGGAGCCCCCTCCCTGCGCGGTGCTTCCCTGCACCGCTGGCACATCGCGATCATCTTTGATCGCGGTGTGCCAGGGGTTAATGTGCCAGGGGCGGTCCGTGACCGCTCCTGGCACATAGTGCCGGATGTCAGCTGCGATAAGCAGCTGACACCCGGCCGCGATCGGCCGCGCTCCCCCCGTGAGCGCGGCCGATCGGCTATGACGTACTATCCCGTCCAGGGTCAGATAAGCCCAGGGCACCTCGACGGGATAGTACGTCTAAGGTCACAGAGGGGTTAAAGCACCCATTATAGTAGTTATGCTTTGTACAAAAAAAAAAAAAAAGAGCATGAACCGCACATCCCAAAATCATACGTTGATCTAAAGCTCCTATGTACAAGAATATAACAACTATAATACTGCTCCTATGTACAAGAATATAACTACTATAATACTGCTCCTATGTACAAGAATATAACTACTATAATACTGCTCCTATGTACAAGAAGATAACTACTATAATACTGCTCCTATGTACAAGAATATAACTACTATAATACTGCCCTCTATGTACAAGAATATAACTACTATAATACTGCTCCTATGTACAAGAATATAACTACTATAATACTGCTCCTATGTACAAGAATATAACTACTATAATACTGCCCCTATGTACAAGAATATAACTACTATAATACTGCCCCTATGTACAAGAATATAACTACTATAATACTGCCCCTATGTATAAGAATATAACTACTATAATACTGCTCCTATGTACAAGAATATAACTACTATAATACTGCCCCTATGTACAAGAATATAACTACTATAATACTGCTCCTATGTACAAGAATATAACTACTATAATACTGTTCCTATGTACAAGAATATAACTACTATAATACTGCTCCTATGTACAAGAATATAACTACTATAATACTGCTCCTATGTACAAGAATATAACTACTATAATACTGTTCCTATGTTCGGGAATATAACACTGGTGGTTGATTACATTCTGTGTATTTTGGATCCTGACTTTCTGGTCTTTTTCTGGTATTTCGGGTGTGATATCTGCTCCTGTGGTGTTAATAGTGACAGTGAATTTCTTCTCCTTTTTGTTACATATTTGCTCACAGATCTATAAATACCGCTGCCGGTTTCCTCTTTTCTCTGACTGGTGATGAGCAGACGGTGAGGAATAATTGCAGCATTTCATTCATTTCTGTGACTTTACACGATGCATTGATGATCAGTGCGGACCGATGTCACGCCGTGTGATGAGTCTATATGACGGCGTGATACAATTCTTACAGCGGACAGATGATAATGTCGGCGTGCTGCAGCTACGAGGGGGGTAAACTGTGAGGATATACTTATAGGGTATATACTGTCCACATTAGGCTGCATCCATGTGACACGTCTGTGTGCGCGCTGGTTATTTTTCTTGCACTGCACATGGACACATAGAGTTTTATTGATCCTCAACGATCCATGTGATCTCATAAGGACCAATGGAACACAGTGGAATGGTTCACACGTTTACACACTGGCAGGTCCATGTGCAAAATGGAATATTAACATTGCAAACTCTATTTGGCCTTTCATTGTTTATTGAATGAATCATGATTGATGCAAAAACCGGATGAGATACGGTAGAGAAATCATTTGTTTTTATTTTTTGGGGGCTGAAATATAGATATTTGTGCTGCGCTCGTCTGGACCCGGCGTGGATCTGCAGAGCTGTGCCCTACCATCATATGAGTGGACAGAACATACATTGTATCCAGCCAGGGACAATATCTTGATACATTGCACACACGGGACAGGAGAGATACTGGGCTCCATTCATTGTTGCGTTTACACTTTTTCTTGTATAATTTTAGGTGTTTTTCACGTGTTTTTCATTTCCACCATATTCTTTTATTTATTTGCGCCTTTTTTAAGCTCTTCCCCGTCTTGGTTTTTTTTTCGGTTCGTGATTGTGGGCCGGGTTTGGGGTCTTCAGTTGTTTCTACTTTTTAAAAGCTTGTAAGAGGGTGAACTGTAGTCCCACTGAGAGGGCACTAGGACCCTGTGGTTTTTGCCTGTTGCAGCAGAGGACAGACCTCCCAGAGACAATGTGTGCTGCGGGGTGGGGTCTAGTGTCTCGAGTGTAAAGTGAAAGTAGGAAGTGAGGGCTGAGAGAGAAAAGGCGGGAAGAAAAGGAGAAGCTGCTGTGAGATCTTAAAAAGAGACTGTGTGGATTTACTGCAAGTGTTTTTGGAGGAAAAGAAGCTTTTGAGAGACTTTTTGTTGCTAACGTTCCCCTGGAGAAGAGCTAACCTTTTGTTTAACTCTGTGAGAGACTTTTGTTGCTAACGTTTCCTGGAGAGGAGCTAACCCTTTATCTAAGAAAAGACTGAGACTTTACTAAGAACCCAGTACGAATTTGGAAGTCTGTGGATTCCCTGTGCATTGAGTGGAGAAACAAGTCTGGACAGACTGCTGATACAGAGACGGACGGATTGTCGTGGAAGCATTCCTAGGAGCTACAGAAGCAGAGACAACATCATGAGACCACTAACTAAGTCCCCGGCGTTTGGGCTCGGCATCGGCCGACAAGACAAGAGGAGCTTGCTGTAACTTATTGGCGCTGAAGATATGAACTGGCTACAGCCTCTGCGGATTCCTGCCTGAGAGGAAATCCATCTCAGGATACGGTACCATAGTTATAGATACCCGGGTATCTCTGCTCAGAGTGTTAAATTGTTACTTTAGAGGTGTATCTTATATTAGAGTTGTGTAAGTTATACTCAATGTGCCATTCCAGGGGCTCCCTTAATAACACTACATTCAATTTACACTTGTTCCTGTTTTTAGTTGCCTGTTAGGTAAATTTCTTACTAGTCTGTTGTAGTATACAGTTCTCAGGAGACCTTTGAGTGGCACAGTGATTTCAGCTGCTGCTGAATTAGTGTATCTTTGGGGTGCATCTGCCTTAATATTCTCCATATTACCTTGATTAATTTGCCTTTGAGTAAATACCGTTGGAGATTTCTGCCTTGGTCTTGGTTTGTGACTCACTGGATCTTATTCGGACCTCTGGTCATTACATTTTTGGCGTAGTCGGCAGGATCCAGTGTTTGTCATGGACGAGGGCGAGGGTGGAAATGACCCCGCTGTATCCGCATCCTCCTCGGGGGTTGGGGTTCCCCTGGCAGCCGCTGCGACTCCGGGAGAGTATGTGCCTGTAGGAGCTTTACTTCAGCACATGCCGAAATACGATGGGCGCAATATGGCGTTGCAAGATTGGGCTGAGAGAATCCGGAGTATTCTGCGCATGTGTAATTTGACCCCCGCGTTACGCGCTGAGCTGGCATTAAATGCACTGGAGGGTGATATTAGGCGTATGGTGATGGTGCGCCCAGAATCAGAGAGGGATACATTAGAAAAGATTTTGGAACTGTTAGAGGGGAGTTTGGGGGGCCGAGCGCGTGTGGCCCAGCTTCGGTCCCTATTCTTTAATCGTCCCCAGAGAGAGTGTGAGTCCCTGATGCAGTACTCTAATATTTTGCAAGAGATGTTGAATGAGATGCAGCGACTAGACCCGGGGGCCATGGGGGCATTCCGGGAGGTAGACCGCTTGCTCCGGGACCAATTCATCACCGGTGTAGCCAATAGACTTCTCCGGGACAAGCTATTGGAAATGGCCCGGGTTGCACCAGAGTTATCTTTCTGGCAGATTTACCGAGCTGCAGTGGAAAGGGAAGAGAAATCAGCCTATGTTCCCGAGGGGTCAGTGAACAGTGCCCAGCTGGAGGAAGGTGGTTCATCAGGGTCGGGGGGAGAGGGGCTTGTAAGCGTGGTACAAGCTTTGCGTGCTGAGGTGAAGGAGTTGAAGCTGAAATTGTCTCAACTGACAGTTGATCCCGCCTCTACCACCTCACGGGAACCTCCTGCCCCACCCCCTGGAACGGTGACCCCGCAAATGGCCAGGTCGTCCTATCAGAATGAGTCAAGCCCTCGCCCACGAGGAACAATCACCTGCTGGAAGTGTGGCCGCCAGGGACACATCTCGCGTTACTGCCGGGCGCTTACAGCCCCAGAAACCCCGTCGCCGGCTTTAAACTTCCGGCCGCTGCCTTGAGAGGGCAAGCAGCAGCGGCCCCACCCACACAAAGCCCTCGACGGAATGAACAAGATTTGTTTGCATGTAGTCCAGTGATAGAAGCAGAGTTTGAAGGGCGGAAGATGAGGTGCTTGGTTGACACGGGATCCGAATGTACTATAATGCCTCTAGAAGTATATGAGAGATACTTCAGTCGACTAGTGATTCCAGAGGATGGCCGAGTGATACGACTGACCGCCGCAAATAATGGTCAATTGTCAGTCAAAGGGATCGTGTGGATGCAACTAAAAATGTTTGGTCAAGAGCTGGGGCAGAAAGGGGTAGTACTGGTGGATCACCCCCCTAGAAGAGGGATGGAAGTGACGCTCGGAATGAACGTGCTGCGAGATTTGAATCACCATATGTATGCCAGTGAAGGACCCCGATACTGGGCCCGTGCGACAAGACACCGACCCACACAGAGAATTCTACACCGTCTAGTGCTGAGTTGCGACTTGCTGAAAAGTGCGGTCCCAGGTGGCCGGGTGGGCCGGGTCCGAGTGACTTCGAGGGCCCCGATCCTGCTGGGACCCAGACAAGAGGAACTCTTAATGCTGCCTGTGGGAGCTGCACAGAGATTGAATGGGCTTGAAGTGCTACTTGAGCCCGCCCGAGAGGGTTCCTCATTTGCCAAGGTACATGTGGCCCGGTCTTTGGCGATTGTGAAGAATGGACGAGTGCCGGTCCGATGCATCAATGTTTTAGATGAAGCTGTTGCAATTCCCGCTGGGACCATACTGGCTGAACTGTTCGTGCCGGCAGAGAAGGTGCCGGAAAATGCAGGGTTCGAATTGCGACCAGACCAACAGTCATCCTGGACATTCGCGGTCGAGGTAGGCCGGACTGAACCTCCTACGGAGGAATGGAATGTTCATGTGATCATGGAGCAGATAGGAGTGGATCGGGAGAAGCTGACCCCCGTGCAGTTGGAGCAGTTGGAGAGAGTTTTGTGGGAACATCAAGAGACATTTTCCCGACATGGAGAGGACTTCGGGTGTACCCAGACGATTGAGCATGAGATTCCAATGGGGGATACTCCATCCATTAGAGAAAGATATCGTCAAATTCCTCCGGCGCTCTATCAAGAGGTGAAGAGCATGGTGGCCAGTATGCTGGACAACCAAGTGATCCGAGAGAGCCGGAGTCCCTGGGCGGCCCCTGTAGTCTTGGTCCGCAAGAAGGATGGGACACTCCGATTTTGTGTGGACTATCGGAAATTGAATGCCCACACCGTACGGGACGCATATCCTTTACCCCGTATTGAAGAATCCCTGTCGGCCCTGGGTCGGGCCAAGTATTTCTCAACGTTGGATTTGGCAAGCGGGTACTGGCAGGTCCCAATGGCTGAAAAAGATCGGGCCAAGACGGCGTTTGTCTTGCCAATGGGGCTCTTTGAGTTCAACCGGATGCCCTTTGGCCTCGCTACCGCCCCAGGAACCTTCCAACGCCTGATGGAACATTGCTTGGGCGATCTAAATTTTGAATCAGTCCTGATATATCTAGACGACATTGTGGTGTTCGGAACCTCATTTAAAGATCATCTGGAGAAGCTGCGTCAAGTTCTCCGGCGGCTCAAGATCTACGGCCTGAAAATAAAGCCAAAAAAATGTCAACTGTTACGAAACCAGATTGAATATTTGGGGCATCTGGTGACCCCGGACGGGGTACTACCTTTAGCCAGTAAGATTAAGGCGGTACAAGAGTGGCCACCGCCTTGTGACCTGCGAGAAGTGCGGGCCTTCCTGGGCCTAGCAGGATACTATCGGCGGTTTGTGCCTAAATTCTCACAAGTGGTGAGTCCCTTGAATGAACTTTTGAGAGGGACAGCGCTGGGTCCTCGAAATCGCCCCATTCCATGGGGGCCCCTACAGAAAAAGGCATTTGATGGAGTGAAAACCGCCCTAACGAGTGCCCCATTGCTGGCCTACGCCCGGTTTGACACCCCTTTTTTGTTGTATACCGATGGTAGTCTTCATGGGTTGGGGGCAGTACTAGCACAGGTGCAGGACGGCCGAGAACGAGTGATTTCTTATGGCAGCAGATCTTTAAGAGACTCCGAGCGAAATCCAGCTAACTACAGCTCATTCCGGCTGGAATTGCTGGCCCTGGTGTGGGCAATGACAGAACGCTTCGCCGAGTATCTAACAGGGGCTGAGGTGCTAGTCATGACAGATAACAACCCGCTAGCTCACTTAGAGAATGCAAAACTGGGGGCGTTGGAGCAGCGGTGGGTCGCCAGACTGGCCAAGTTCAATTACCGCATTAAATTTCGCTCTGGTCGAGAGAACGGCAATGCAGATGCATTGTCAAGGGTGCCCCTTGGGTCATCCGGGGAAGATGTTGACGAACAACTTGAGGATACTGAAACTCCAGCTTTGGGGCAGATACCTATCTTCCAAAGTGTGGTACACTCAAGTGGGGTGGCCACCGGGATGCCCTGTGTCCTGGGTAAAACACCCTCAGATTGGACAAGAGTCCAGGATGAGTGTCCGGACATTGCACTTGTGCGCCGTTGGGTACAAAACAAGGCCTGGCCCAGTGCAGAGGACAAGGCTCAGTTGTCCATGGAAGGAATGAAACTCCTTCGACAATGGGATAAATTGTGTGTGGAGCAAGGTCTTTTGTATCGTAAGGTGTACCTGCCATCGGAGCTGCAGCATCGGTACCAACTGATAATTCCTGTGGGGATGGGGCCAGTGGTCGCTCGTGAGGCGCATGAGAAGGGGGCCCATTTTGGAAGTGAAAAGACACTTCAGTGGTTGCAGCGAGTCCTCTACTGCCCTGAGTTGGGAGGGATGGTGGCCGACGCGTGTCGGCAGTGCCGAATTTGTGGGCTCAACAAAAGCCCTGAGCAGCGGGCTCCCACACAGTCTATTAAGACTTCAGCTCCACTGGAGCTACTCATGATTGACTACGTGTTGATAGGGTACTCTACGTCAGGGTACTCCTATTGCCTGGTGATGACAGATCACTTTACCAAGTATGCTGTAGCGGTGCCGACAAGAGATCAGACGGCCAAGTCGGCGGCTGAGGCAGTGTGCCGACATTTCTTCCAAGTGTTCGGGTGTCCGCAGAGAATACATTCAGATCAAGGGGCCTGCTTTCAGGGGACGCTGATGAAAGAGTTGCACCAGCTCTATGGTATCGAGCAGTCGAGAACAACGCCTTACCACCCTCAGGGTAACGGGGCGTGTGAGTGTTTTAATCGGACCCTGTTGCAAATGTTGAGGTCCTTAGAGAGTCAGCAACGGACATGCTGGCCTTAGTATCTCCCCGAATTGATGTGGGCTTACAATAACAGGGTGCACAGTACTACTGGTTACTCACCACACATGTTGATGTTTGGTAGACCTGGCCGAGACATTGAGGATTTGAACATGCCAGATCCCTCCTCCGCCCCCCTTCGGACTGCATCCGAGTGGGTACGAGAGCATCGGCGGCGGTTGAGGGTGGTGCATCAGGTGGTGGGCGACCGCCTTCGACAGGTGGTCCATAAGGACACGCGACCTGTACAAACAGAGCTGTTCTCTCCGGGGGACAGAGTGTTGGTGAGGACAAAACGACGGTCAGGAAAGCTGAGTGACCGATGGGAGGCGATACCGTATCTGATAAAAAAACAGGTGAACCCTGAGATTCCAGTGTACGAGGTCGAACCGGTGGGGACAGGGGGGCCAACCCGTAATTTGCATCGTAACATGTTACAACGGTGCTAGTTTGAAGATTCGGCGCCTACCCCCCTAGAGCCAGAGGCCATGTTCCAAGGGGCGGAAGCTCTGAATGATCTTGAGTTTGATGGTGTGCTTACTCCTGCGCCTGCTTATTTGCCCCCTGTGACCGATCTGGCCTCGGGTGATGAGAATGTTGGGGATATGGAGGATGTTGTTGAGGAGAGTGCATCAGGTCAACTGCTTGGTCCTGACGCTGTATCACAGGACATCGAGCCGCAGGAGGAGACAACTCCACTTACGCCCACTAACACGACCACGGAAGAGACTCTAGCTCCCTCTAAGGTCGCACCTGTTGATGTAGGACTCAGGAGAACTACACGATCTACGGCAGGAATACCGCCTCAGCGATATGCTCAAGATGAATTTGAGTGGGAAGGTATGTCGAGGACGCCAACCTCTAGTGGCATGTAAGAGGGTGAACTGTAGTCCCACTGAGAGGGCACTAGGACCCTGTGGTTTTTGCCTGTTGCAGCAGAGGACAGACCTCCCAGAGACAATGTGTGCTGCGGGGTGGGGTCTAGTGTCTCGAGTGTAAAGTGAAAGTAGGAAGTGAGGGCTGAGAGAGAAAAGGCGGGAAGAAAAGGAGAAGCTGCTGTGAGATCTTAAAAAGAGACTGTGTGGATTTACTGCAAGTGTTTTTGGAGGAAAAGAAGCTTTTGAGAGACTTTTTGTTGCTAACGTTCCCCTGGAGAAGAGCTAACCTTTTGTTTAACTCTGTGAGAGACTTGTGTTGCTAACGTTTCCTGGAGAGGAGCTAACCCTTTATCTAAGAAAAGACGGAGACTTTGCTAAGAACCCAGTACGAATTTGGAAGTCTGTGGATTCCCTGTGCATTGAGTGGAGGAACAAGTCTGGACAGACGGCTGATACAGAGACGGACGGATTGTCGTGGAACCATTCCTAGGAGCTACAGAAGCAGAGACTACATCGTGAGACCACTAACTAAGTCCCCGGCGTTTGGGCTCGGCATCGGCCGACAAGACAAGAGGAGCTTGCTGTAACTTATTGGCGCTGGAGATATGAACTGGCTACAGCCTCTGCGGATTCCTGCCTGAGAGGAACTCCATCTCAGGATACGGTACCATAGTTATAGATACCCGGGTATCTCTGCTCAGAGTGTTAAATTGTTACTTTAGAGGTGTATCTTATATTAGAGTTGTGTAAGTTATACTCAATGTGCCATTCCAGGGGCTCCCTTAATAACACTACATTCAATTTACACTTGTTCCTGTTTTTAGTTGCCTGTTAGGTAAATTTCTTACTAGTCTGTTGTAGTACACAGTTCTCAGGAGACCTTTGAGTGGCACAGTGATTTCAGCTGCTGCTGAATTAGTGTATCTTTGGGGTGCATCTGCCTTAATATTCTCCATATTACCTTGATTAATTTGCCTTTGAGTAAATACCGTTGGAGATTTCTGCCTTGGTCTTGGTTTGTGACTCACTGGATCTTATTCGGACCTCTGGTCATTACAAGCTCACATAACTTTTGCTCAAAGTTCTGAAGGCCGCCCCCCCGGGGTGATTTATGTTGTGCAACAGAGGAAAATACAACTTTTGCTCTAAAAAGACACACAAAAAAAAAGGCAAAGACGTAAACGAAGAGCAGTTTGTGCAAAAATCACAAGTGAAGAATTTGGAGAAAAACAAAAGACAAAAAAATCAAAGTGACTTTAAGAACATTGCAAATGATGACTCGGGGCCCATTGTGTTAAAGGGAACCTGTCACCCCGAAAATCGATGGTGAGGTAAGCCCACCGGCATCAGGGGCTTATCTACAGCATTCTGTAATGCATTCTGTAATGCTGTAGATAAGCCCCCGATGTTACCTGAAAGAGGAGAAAAAGAGGTTAGATTATACTCACCCAGGGGCGGTCCCGCTGCTGGTCAGGTCGGATGGGCGTCTCTGGTCCGCTCCGGCGCCTCCCATCTTCATTCCAAGACGTCCTCTTCTGATCTTCAGCCACGGCTCCGGCGCAGGCGTACTTTGTCTCTCTGTTGAGGGCAGAACAAATTACTGCAGTGCGCAGGCGCCGGAAAGGTCAGAGAAGCCCGGCGCCTGCGCACTGCAGTACTTTGCTCTGCCCTCAACAGAGAGACAAAGTACGCCTGCGCCGGAGCCGTGGCTGAAGATCAGAAGAGGACGTCTTGGAATGAAGATGGGAGGCGCCGCAGCGGACCAGAGACACCCATCCGACCGGACCAGCACCGGGACCGCCCCTGGGTGAGTATAATCTAACCTCTTTTTCTCCTCTTTCAGGTATCATCGGGGGCTTATCTACAGCATTACAGAATGCATTACAGAATGCTGTAGATAAGCCCCTGATGCCGGTGGGCTTACCTCACCCGCGATTTTTGGGGTGACAGGTTCCCTTTAAAAAACATACAAAACACATGCCTTCAACCAAGAAAACGGAAACCACACAGTATTGGAGGCTGAAGAGGCCATAAGGAGCCTCCTCTCCTTGTGAATGGAGGGCTGTGGATCAGTTGATGTTTGACAAAGCAAGAAGAGCCCAAGGGGTTAAATAAACTTCACAGTCATGAATGAAATCTAATAAGAGAACGATCAGCCCTTGTCACCTGGCGGAGGCGGCTGCGGATCAGCGCTGTGACCTCAGTCCTTGGACACCGGGATGAGTAATGCGGCCTCTCTGGTGTAATCGCACCCACGAGCAGATTAGTCCGTGGATGGTGCGGCCATCGGGGTCAGGATAGCGATACCGTCCTACACTCCGCACCTCATCCCTGGGCTTATTCCCAATTTATGTGCAGAGATAGTTGGGAAATATTCCACTCTCGTCAGAGGCGGCTGGGCCATGAGTGCTGGGCTTTGTGCTCCTCTCAGTCTATGCTCGTCATTCTTAATCAAGATCATATGACCTGAAAATAGCTCAAAACTTTGTTTTTAAAGATAGTTTTAGAAATGCCAAGCAGGAACGACCACATCTCAGTGAACTTAGTGGAAAAGCAAGTGCATAAAACAGTCCATGTTCTCTAGTTACCTCTAGTTATCTTCATAGTGTTACAACTCCATATATTAGATATAAAGCTCCAAATCCCCTTCATAAACATTGCCTATCAGCAGCCACCACTAGGGGGAGCTCAGGATCATTCTGCATACAGATTATACAGTAACTGCTATAAGAACACCAACTGCAGGAATCTCCTGAGCTCCCCCTGGTGGCCACTGCAGACAAAACATGTGTTATGATTTAAAGGGAGTTTATCAGGAGATTTCTATGTGCTAAGTCAATAACATTTCTGTAATTTTTTTTCTTTATGTAGATAATGCAGATCAGCTCGCGAGTGCCCCGTGGGCTTGGCCGGCAGTGCTAGCGCCTTGGCTTTAATCACTAAACCCTCCCCATCTTTCCTTTGCTGTATACAGACGGTCCCGTATTCATTTCCCAGCACTGAAATCCCTCTCCTGTGCAATTCATACTGCGATCGGAGCATGCGCGTTCACTGTCACAGGACCGGAAGCAAAGACACGGGCGAAGGATTTCAGTGCCACCATATCACACCAAAATCGTCAATCAACCACCAAGAGGAAGAGCCAAGAAAGGTGTGGACATCGGTGCTGCTGACCGTCCCTTTAAGTCGCTCTCTATGCAGGAGATTTGGGGCTCTGTATTATTTTCTAAAAAGGGGAACAATTTCTTTAAAAGTCCCCTTCCCTTTAAATGACAGTAGTTCCCCCAAAGTCTAATCAAGTGGGATGGCATTTATTACATTTCCGGGGAGTAAAGGAAAATCTGTCTAAAGACTTCATAGAGCTGAAGGTTCGTCACAATTGCACTAATGGATAAGAAACTGTTCCGGCAGAACTGCACCACTGATGCCCGTTCTACTGCACTCTACTTACAGCTGAGGGTTTGTTACAGTTGTATCCAGTATAAATAATCCTCTGTGCTTGATTATACTCACCAGGGGCGGACCCGCTGCTGGTCCGGTCGGATGGGTGTCTCTGGTCCGCTGCGGCGCCTCCCATCTTCATTCCAAGACGTCCTCTTCTGATCTTCAGCCACGGCTCCGGCGCAGGCGTACTTTGTCTGCCCTGTTGAGGGCAGAGCAAGGTACTGCAGTGCGCAGGCGCCGGGCCTCTCTGACCTTTCCGGCGCCTGCGCACTGCAGTACTTTGTTCTGCCCTCAACAGGACAAAGTACGCCTGCGCCGGAGCCGTGGCTGAAGATCAGAAGAGGACGTCTTGGAATGAAGATGGGAGGCGCCGCAGCGGACCAGAGATGCCCATCTGACCGGACCAGCAGCGGGACCGCCCCTGGGTGAGCTTAATCTAATGTCTTTATTTCCTCTTTCAGGTAACATCGGGGGCTTATCTACAGCATTACAGAATGCGTTACAGAATGCTGTAGATAAGCCCCATATGCCGGTGGGGTTACTTGACCCGCGATTTTCGGGGTGACAGGTTCCCTTTAAATAAGAGCCTATTAGTTCTGGATTTTCAGGACATCCCCGGTAGAAACCTTTGAATCAAGCTACAAACTCAGTGTAAAAACAGACTTAAAGGGGAACTCCTAACACAGACATGTTTGGCTCATCCACTGTCTCCTAGATGAGCGGTGGCTGCACAGCGCTCTCTCCATTCTAATGGAAACTGAAGAGGCAAAAAGTCATTTCTTCCCATCTCTGCCTCTCCCATGGCGGCACGGCTGGTACCGACATCCGCGCTAATCTGCTGTGGATGATGATGATAAGAGGAAGAGCGCCTACCGACTGCCCCAGTGCGAAGGATCGGGCATGCTGAATGTCAGCTACAGTTTGTTGTAAGGGGAAATAAGGCAACAGAGGAATCTAAAAGAGACAGATGGGTCAAGAGGAGATGGAGGGTTCTGGAAGAGGACAGAGGACTCTGGAGGAGGAGGACAGAGAGGTCAGAAGGAATAGAGAGGATGGAGAAGTCTGGAAGGAGACACATGGGGTCAGGAGGAGATGGGAGTTCTGGAAGGAGGCAGAGGACTCTGAAGGAGGAGGACAGAGAGGTCAGGAGGAGTGGAGAGGATAGAGGAGTCTGCAAGGGGACACATGGGTTCAGGAGGTTCTGGAAGGGGACAAAGGACTTTGGAGGAGGAGGACAGAGAGGTCTGAAGGAAACGAGATAGAGGAGTCTGGAAGTGAACACATGGGGTCAGGAGGAGATGGTAGTTCTGGAAGGGAACAGAGGTGTCTGGAGAGGACAGAGGGACCTGAAAAGGACAGAGGGGCTTGGAAGCGGCAAGGGTCAGGAGGAGATGGAGATTCTGGAAGGGGACAAAGGGGTCTGGAGAGGACAGAGGGGCCTGGAAAGGACAGAGGGGCATGGTGTGGACAAAGGGGCATGGAAGGGGACACATGGGGTCAAGAGAAGATGGAGGGTTCTGGAAGGGGACAGAGGACTTTGGAGGAGGAGGACAGAGAGGTCTGAAGGAGTAGAGAGGGTAGACGAGTCTGGAAGTGGACACATGGGGTCAGGAGGAGATGGGAGTTCTGGAAGGAGACAGAGGGGTCTGGAGAGGACAGAGGGGCCTAAAGATGACAGAGGGGCTTGGAAGGGGCATGGGTCAGGAGGAGATGGAGGTTCTGGAAGGGGACAGAGGACTTTGGAGGAGGAGGACAGAGAAGTCTGGAGGAGTAGAGAGGGTAGAGGAGTCTGGAAGACATGGGTCAGGAGGAGATGGGAGTTCTGGAAGGGGACAGAGGGGTCTGGAGAGGACAGAGGGGTCTGGAGAGGACAGAGGGGTCTGGAGAGGACAGAGGGGTCTGGAAGGAAGAGGACACGTCATCAGGAGGAGGTGGAAGCTTCTGGAAGGGGACAGAAGAGTTTGGAATGGACAGATGGATTTGGTGGAGAAAATGAAGAGTTGATGGAGAAGGCAGAGGTGTCTGGAGGATAAAATGGCTTTGGAGGGGACTGGGGGTCTTATAGCGCTTTAGCACCTCTTCCTATAGAAAACATCCAGGCGTGCAGACTTAATTGGCCAACACCGGAGTGTATGTGTGCGGGAGGACTACAATTGTATATTAGTTAGCAATATAAGTTTGATACTTCTACAGAATTTCTATAATTTACAGCGGTCTTGGCGGACATTTCAGTTAAAGGGACAACAGGAAGAGCCTCCATATTTTTTGCCACCTTTAAAGGGACACTGTCACCTGAATTTGGAGGGAACAATCTTCAGCCATGGAGGCGGGGTTTTGGGGTTTTTGATTCACCCTTTCCTTACCCGCTGGCTGCATGCTGGCTGCAATATTGGATTGAAGTTCATTCTCTGTCCTCCATAGTACACGCCTGTGCAAGGCAACATTGTCTGGTGCAGGCATGTACTACAGAGGACAGAGAATGAACTTCAATCCAATATTGCAGCCAGCATGCAGCCAGCGGGTAAGGAAAGGGTGAATCAAAAACCCCAAAACCCCGCCTCCATGGCTGAAGATTGTTCCCTCCAAATTCAGGTGACAGTGTCCCTTTAAATTAGTTTCTTAGGAAATTGTCACTTTGATGCTTAAACCTGATGATAAAATGACAATTGGTTTTCTAAAGTGACACCAATATGGCTGCATTTCTCCAAAAATGTCCCCGCAACAGAACAATAAATGACCAATAAATCTGTAAGCCCGGGTTCAGACAGGGGTACGCGGCCCACAATGCCCGGCCTGAGCGCGGGTCTCCTGACCTAAACCTACAGCCTCACAGACATCGATAAGCTGTAAGTCCGGGTTGGGAGAGCCGCGGTCAGTGCCGCCATTGAGATCTGTACATGGACCATGAAATATGCCCGTCTGAGACCGGCTGAGGAACATCACGCCATCCGGTGATTGCCGGCTACCTACAGGCTGACTAATATACGGCCAATTGTACAGAGTTGGTGATAAAAAGGAAAAACTGCGTCAGAAGAAATAAAATGAAGAAATCTAATTACTGTAATTTCATGTCCAATTAAGCCCTTTTGCGTTTCCATCTCTTGTGTAAAGTGTTTGGAAGCGTCGGTGCTGCTGCTCGGTGCGTCCCGTGCCGCGGTCTGTTATCTGACCGTGTACAGGGAAACACATTACATAAGCGTGACGCCGCCGGGAGGCGATTTTATAAAAGTCGCCTTTGTTCCATGACCTCAGTCGGATGCGAGATTCATCTCAACGTCTCTAGTTGGAGAAAACAAACTACTCTCTCTGGGACACAATCCTGCCCGGGACAGTAACTCCGAGTTTAGAGGCTCGGCCGTTCACGTGGCCTATTGTACCCCATGTAAGATGCACCAAATTTACCCTGGGGGGCTGCATCTCCTAATGAGTTTGGCGCCTCTTCAGCAGCCGCGGCACCGCAAGAAATGCACCGGAGACGGTCTCTGTCGTCATTTAAGCCTCTTTTGTTGGCCGCACTTTACCCAAGTTGTCTGGGAAATAAAAACACCAAATTTAGTGCAATTACAAATTGTGTAAAAGATGTGGCCACATTTCAAGCAGTTCTTCCCTTCCCCATGCTCTGCATGCTTCCAGCCAGTCCTCCAGCCTTGTCCTTAGGGTGATCCAGCCCTCTTAAAGGGATAGCGCATGCACTTGCTATTTCCTCCCCAGCCAATGGCTGTGGGACACTATGTATATATTGCTTCCTCCCCACTGGGGAGGTGCCTCAGCAACCTTCCTGTTTACAGTCTATGTTGTGTAAGGTCCCATACCAGTGCAAATCCTGCCTTCTGCTCTCTGATGCAAATCCTGCCTGCTGCACTCTGATGCAAATCCTGCCTGCTGCACTCTGATGCAAATCCTGCCTGCTGCACTCTGATGCAGACCCTGTCTGCTGCACTCTGATGCAAATCCTGCCTGCTGCACTTTGATGCAAATCCTGCCTGCTGCACTCTGATGCAGACCCTGTCTGCTGCACTCTGATGCAAATCCTGCCTGCTGCACTCTGATGCAAATCCTGCTTGCTGCACTCTGACGCAAACTCTGTATGCTGCACTCGGATACGAACTTGGTCTGCTGCACTCTGATACAGTCTGTCCTTCTGGGTCCAGCTGCTGCGCGACCGCTTGTCTGTCCTGGAGTGGCACCTGGCGTTCATCGGGAGATAAGTCAGGGGCTCTAGTGAACAGTCTGGTGTTTGCTTAGTTACGCCCCCCCATTCTCTCCGCTGTCCGTGGCACAGTGGATCCACAAACAACATCCATGACAGAATCATGGTCTAAGAATAGTCATAAAATGACCGGATTAAGCTGTGCTCCATTACCCTGGAGTAAAATAGTAGTGTAGAACATGGCGTTTATGGGTATTTTGTCAAGATTGCAAAATATCTGCAGGATAGGTAATAATTTGCTGATCACAGGGAATAGGGGTCCCGAGTCAAGAATAGGGGTCCCGAGTCAAGAATAGGGGTCCCGAGTCCCACTTTGGATGGATCAACGATTGAGAACTGCCACTCCATCTGAAGTGTATGGGCCTGCAGAATTGTGCCGTGCTCAGATATTTCCCTCATTCTCATGGACTTTGAATAAAGCAACAATGTGCAGGTTCAGCCGCAGCTCCATCCAATCCAGGATCGCAGGTCACCCTCGGTACAACCATTTAGGTGCTATGGTTGGCATTGACCATTGCTTCTCAGGGGGTTAGACAGCCAGGATCAGAGTTGTAGTTGCTACTTGCGGTAAATTATCGGGGTCTAGGCTCTTGACCTGTTATTCATGATGTGTTCCGGATACACAAAAAATAAAGTAACAACACAAAAAACTCCATTGAGTCCAGCCATTTGGGAGCGCTGAGACAAGGAAATAACCGAATCCATAAAGTGACACATTGAGGTTTGGATGATTAATTTGCCTCAGTGAGTATTTTTTTTTAAGGGGTGCTGCCTTATACTACAGAATCTGCCTATGGGGGGGTCTGCCTAATACTACAGGGTCTGCCTATGGGGGGGGTCTGCCTAATACTACAGGGTCTGCCTATGGGGGGTCTGCCTAATACAACAGGGTCTGCATGTGGGGGGTCTGCCTTACACTGCAGGGTCTGCCTGTGGGGGGTCTGCCTTATACTACAGGGTCTGCCTATGGGGGGTCTGCCTTATACTGCAGGGTCTGCCTATGGGGGGGTCTGCCTTATACTGAAGGGTCTGCCTATGGTGGTCTGCCTAATGCTACATGGTCTGCCTATGGGGGGTCTGCCTAATACTACAGGGTCTGCCTATGGGGGTCTGCCTAATACTACAGGGTCTGCCTTAGGCTGGTTTCACATTGGCGTTTTTTGGGGTGCGTTTTTGCGGTAAAAAACGCAAAAAAACGCATGGTGAAAAAACGCATGTAAACGCTGCGTTTTTTTGACGCATGCGTTTTTGCATGTGGTGAAAAAAACGCGGCGTTTTGACGCGTTTTTACATGCGTTTGCGTTTTGTAAACGCATGCTGAGAAATGTGTGACAGCTGCCAATCACCAAAATAAAGTAAAAAACCCACTATAAACAGAAATAGTTAGGGTTAGGGGTAGGGTTAGGGATCTTAACCCTAAAGGGATCCTAACCCTACCCCTAACCCTAACCCTACCCCTAAGGGATCCTAACCCTAACCCTACCCCTAACCCTAAGGGATCCTAACCCTACCCCTAACCCTACCCCTAAGGGATCCTATCCCTAACCCTACCCCTAACCCTACTCCTAACCCTAAACCTAACCATAAAGGGATTAGGGGTAGGGTTAGGGGTAGGGTTAGGGGTAGGGTTAGGTTCCCTTTATCACCTTTATGTTGGGGGGTGGCATATCAGTGTGTTTTCTGGTTTTTTAATAAAAAAACGCATGCGTTTTTTACCGCAAAAAACGCATGCACCAAAAAACGCATGCGTCCCCATTGACTCCAATGTATTTTTTGACCCAAAAAAACCCGCATGAAAACGCATGCGTTTTTTTTTGGTCCAAAAAACGCTTCCAAAAATACTACAAGTAGCATTTCAGAAAATGAACGCATGCAGTAAAAAAACGCATGTGTCAAAAAACGCGACCAAACGCATACACAAAAAAACGCATGCGTTTTCAATGTTAAATATAGGGAAAAAAACGCATGCGTTTTTTTTGAAAAAAACGCTGCAGACAAAAACGCAAGTGTGAAACCACCCTAATACTATAGGGTCTGCCTATGGGGGTCTGCCTTATACTACAGGGTCTGCGCAGTCATACATGGGTTTTTAGGTATTTGCCCTGCTGCATACCTTCCTCCTGTGCGGTCCCTGGTTGCTGCTGTGAAGCTGTCCACGGGTTGTGAGGTCATTTGCAGCTGGTGCACGATTTTCCACGTGGGTCAGTTCATGCAGTTTCAGTCAGGTGCCCTGAGCCTCAGTTCCTGCACTGATTGTGCTGTAATGGTTTCTGTTTGTGCTTAGGGCGTGCGCGGCCACTCCTCCCCTGCTTTTATCAGGGTTAGTGTGTGTACTTGAAATGCTGTCCCCAGCCAATTGCTGAGGGGCAGCTCCTATATAAAGTTCCCCTGCCCTATGGGTGGGGCCTGAGCGACTCACATGCTCCTGAACTTTGCTATGTGTGTTTGTGTTCCTGCACCTCTCCTGTCTATGTTTTGGTACCAAAGTCCTTGCCTTGACTCCTGTTTTGTCCTGTTCTGGCGCCTGTCCTGGAGGCGGTATATCCAGGCCCTAATCCTTGATCCTGTACCTGTCCTGTACCTGAACCTGTCTGAACTGTGTCTGCGGTGATTATGTTCCTGGAATCCCTCTGCATCTGGAGCCTCACTCCCAATGACTTTGAGTCTCTTGAAACCGGTGTTTCTGCTGAGCATCTACTACTCTGTGCTCTGACTACCATGCGGTGTTAACCCCGTCTGGCTCATGTCCAGTACGGCGGTGTCTGCACCATCACGCTTGAGTTCCTTCCTAGGTCCGATGCCTGGAGCCTGACGACAGCAGTCTGGAACCTGACGACCGCAGTCTGGAACCTGACGACCGCAGTCTGGAACCTGACGACCGCAGTCTGGAACCTGACGACCGCAGTCTGGAACCTGACAACCGCAGTCTGGAACCTGATGACCGCAGTCTGGAGCCTGGAGCCTGATGTCTCTGGTGGTGCCTGTAGGTCGTGTCGGATGTCCAGAACCGAAAAACTCCTGTCTGATGTCTGCCGGTGACCCTGGGTCCTGATGTCCTGTCTGTACCCTGATGTCCTGCCTGTGTCTTGATGACCTCATGGACCCTGATATCCTGTCTGTTCCCTGATGTCCTAATGTCCTGTCTGTATCCTGATGCCCTACCTGTGTCCTGATGTCCTGAGGTCTTTCCTGAGTCCAGATGTCCTGTTTGTATCCTGATGTCTTGCCTGTACCCGGATGTCCTCGTGTACCTTGATGTCCTGCCTGGGTCCTGATGTCCCGCCTATCTGTGCCTCGGTGATCCGTTGGTGTCTTGGGGTTCACTGGGTGGTACCCTTCTGAGGTGTGGAATCGGGAGCCTGGCATCGTCATGTTTTGTTTATGTACTGTGTGACTTTACTTTAGTAAACTTTACTTTCTCTATACCTGAAGTATCGGTGTAATCAAGTCCTACGTGTCTCTTTCCCTGTCCACATGCTCAGCTGCCACAGATCCCCGATCTCTGCCCTCCCCTAGTTCGGGTAGGCCCGGGTCCCCCTCTGCGGTACAAAGGGTCCGTATTTCGTCCCCGGGGGACGCGCGCCCCACGCCTTCTGAGGTTGGTCGGCTTGGGCTGGGCCGCAGCTGACCATGACACCCCTTACTAGTGCGGGGCATGTGGTTACTATTTAATTAGCGGCACTCCCCCGCAGTGCTTTATTTCTATATGTCATATCTTACCTGCTTATCTAATTACGTATTCTAATATCCTATGACTACGAGGTTATGTAGCGTTGGGTATCACTACTCTATGGCCTTACTTGCACATTTTACATGTTGCGTTACTGTTTGTCCAATTTCTGCTAAGAAATCTTGTATGTACTTTTTAAACATACCCTCCTCCTCCCTTTTGCTGTATATTTATATCTGTACGATTACATATTACTATACTGCTATAAATCTATCACTTCCCACTACACATTACTACCGTGCTGTATTGCTGCTATACATATTCTGCTATAATCCATATTATGCCCTCATATGTTACGTGACGCCTACATGACTATTATTCCATTTGCACATTTTTTACAACTGAATATTTTATTCCTGAGAAAATGCCTGGGGGAATGGTTCTGAGCAACGTGTGAATTTACAGGGAATATATTGTGGGCTATTAGAGGAAGCCCGGCTGGTAGAAGAATGTCATTACGCTATGTGGCGGGGAGGATGGTGGGGGTGCTACTCTGCTGTGATTTCCATATAATGGCATAGTGTTCCCCAGAATTCCCAGTAAGTATTAGACAACCATCCTCCTCAGCTTTCTCCCTGTCACCGCCGCTCACTCTCAGCACGAGGAGGCGGTGGATCGCTGTCACAGATCAGCCGCCCCCTGCGCACTTATACAATATAGTCTGTAATAACATTCATCCAGATATCAAACCCCCGGCGCAGCCCTGACTAATATATGGTGGAAAGGAAAACTCATGTGAAGGAGCTGCACCAGTAATAGGGGGATACTGGTCACACTGGAGGGGTCGGCACATGTCAGCGGGTCCTGATCCTCCTCCTCAGGTCTGCACTTTAGGATGTGATGACCTCAGATCTGAATATCGAAATGTCATCGATGGATGTAAGGATGCATTCACATGTAGCAGATTCGTAGCAAAAGTTGGTGCAAAGCTTCAGCATTAGGACTTGAAAAGGGTGAAGACAATCATAGTAACATAGTAACATAGTAACATAGTTAGTAAGGCCGAAAAAAGACATTTGTCCATCCAGTTCAGCCTATATTCCATCATAATAAATACCCAGATCTACGTCCTTCTACAGAACCTAATAATTGTATGATACAATATTGTTCTGCTCCAGGAAGACATCCAGGCCTCTCTTGAACCCCTCGACTGAGTTCGCCATCACCACCTCCTCAGGCAAGCAATTCCAGATTCTCACTGCCCTAACAGTAAAGAATCCTCTTCTATGTTGGTGGAAAAACCTTCTCTCCTCCAGACGCAAAGAATGCCCCCTTGTGCCCGTCACCTTCCTTGGTATAAACAGATCCTCAGCGAGATATTTGTATTGTCCCCTTATATACTTATACATGGTTATTAGATCGCCCCTCAGTCGTCTTTTTTCTAGACTAAATAATCCTAATTTCGCTAATCTATCTGGGTATTGTAGTTCTCCCATCCCCTTTATTAATTTTGTTGCCCTCCTTTGTACTCTCTCTAGTTCCATTATATCCTTCCTGAGCACCGGTGCCCAAAACTGGACACAGTACTCCATGTGCGGTCTAACTAGGGATTTGTACAGAGGCAGTATAATGCTCTCATCATGTGTATCCAGACCTCTTTTAATGCACCCCATGATCCTGTTTGCCTTGGCAGCTGCTGCCTGGCACTGGCTGCTCCAGGTAAGTTTATCATTAACTAGGATCCCCAAGTCCTTCTCCCTGTCAGATTTACCCAGTGGTTTCCCGTTCAGTGTGTAATGGTGATATTGATTCCCTCTTCCCATGTGTATAACCTTACATTTATCATTGTTAAACCTCATCTGCCACCTTTCAGCCCAAGTTTCCAACTTATCCAGATCCATCTGTAGCAGAATACTATCTTCTCTTGTATTAACTGCTTTACATAGTTTTGTATCATCTGCAAATATCGATATTTTACTGTGTAAACCTTCTACCAGATCATTAATGAATATGTTGAAGAGAACAGGTCCCAATACTGACCCCTGCGGTACCCCACTGGTCACAGCGACCCAGTTAGAGACTATACCATTTATAACCACCCTCTGCTTTCTATCACTAAGCCAGTTACTAACCCATTTACACACATTTTCCCCCAGACCAAGCATTCTCATTTTGTGTACCAACCTCTTGTGCGGCACGGTATCAAACGCTTTGGAAAAATCGAGATATACCACGTCCAATGACTCACCGTGGTCCAGCCTATAGCTTACCTCTTCATAAAAACTGATTAGATTGGTTTGACAGGAGCGATTTCTCATAAACCCATGCTGATATGGAGTTAAACAGTTATTCTCATTGAGATAATCCAGAATAACATCCCTCAGAAACCCTTCAAATATTTTACCAACAATAGAGGTTAGACTTACTGGCCTATAATTTCCAGGTTCACTTTTAGAGCCCTTTTTGAATATTGGCACCACATTTGCTATGCGCCAATCCTGCGGAACAGACCCTGTCGCTATAGAGTCCCTAAAAATAAGAAATAATGGTTTATCTATTACATTACTTAGTTCTCTTAGTACTCGTGGGTGTATGCCATCCGGACCCGGAGATTTATCTATTTTAATCTTATTTAGCCGGTTTCGCACCTCTTCTTGGGTTAGATTGGTGACCTTTAATATAGGGTTTTCATTGTTTCTTGGGATTTCACCTAGCATTTCATTTTCCACCGTGAATACCGTGGAGAAGAAGGTGTTTAATATGTTAGCTTTTTCCTCGTCATCTACAACCATTCTTTCCTCACTATTTTTTAAGGGGCCTACATTTTCAGTTTTTATTCTTTTACTATTGATATAGTTGAAGAACAGTTTGGGATTAGTTTTACTCTCCTTAGCAATGTGCTTCTCTGTTTCCTTTTTGGCAGCTTTAATTAGTTTTTTAGATAAAGTATTTTTCTCCCTATAGTTTTTTAGAGCTTCAATGGTGCCATCCTGCTTTAGTAGTGCAAATGCTTTCTTTTTACTGTTAATTGCCTGTCTTACTTCTTTGTTTAGCCACATTGGGTTTTTCCTATTTCTAGTCCTTTTATTCCCACAAGGTATAAACCGCTTACACTGCCTATTTAGGATGTTCTTAAACATTTCCCATTTATTATCTGTATTCTCATTTCTGAGGATATTGTCCCAGTCTACCAGATTAAGGGCATCTCTAAGCTGTTCAAACTTTGCCTTCCTAAAGTTCAATGTTTTTGTGACTCCCTGACAAGTCCCCCTAGTGAAAGACAGGTGAAACTGCACAATATTGTGGTCGCTATTTCCTAAATGCCCAACCACCTGCAGATTTGTTATTCTGTCAGGTCTATTAGATAGTATTAGGTCTAAAAGTGCTGCTCCTCTGGTTGGATTCTGCACCAATTGTGAAAGATAATTTTTCTTGGTTATTAGCAGAAACCTGTTGCCTTTATGGGTTTCACAGGTTTCTGTTTCCCAGTTAATATCCGGGTAGTTAAAGTCCCCCATAACCAGGACCTCATTATGGGTTGCAGCTTCATCTATCTGCTTTAGAAGTAGACTTTCCATGCTTTCTGTTATATTTGGGGGTTTGTAACAGACCCCAATGAGAATTTTGTTACCATTTTTCCCTCCATGAATTTCAACCCATATGGACTCGACATCCTCATTCCCTTCGCTAATATCCTCCCTTAAAGTGGACTTTAGACAAGACTTTACATAGAGACAAACCCCTCCTCCTCTCCGATTTTTATGATCCTTTCTAAACAGACTGTAACCCTGTAAGTTAACTGCCCAGTCATAGCTTTCATCTAACCATGTCTCGGTTATTCCCACTATGTCAAAGTTACCTGTAGATATTTCTGCTTCTAGTTCTTCCATCTTGTTTGTCAGGCTTCTGGCGTTTGCGAGCATGCAGTTTAGAGGATTTTGTTTTGTTCCAATCTCCTCACTGTGGATTGTTTTAGAAATGTTCTTACCTCCCTTCTGAGTATGTTTTCCTGGGTCGTCTTTGTTCGAGTCTAATGTTTTTCTTCCCGTCCCCTCTTCTTCTAGTTTAACGCCCTCCTGACGAGTGTAGCGAGTCTTCTGGCGAATGTGTGTTTCCCAGGTTTGTTGAGGTGTAGTCCGTCTCTGGCGAGGAGTCCATCATACCAGTAATTCACACCGTGGTCCAGGAATCCAAATCCTTGTTGTCTGCACCATCGTCTTAGCCAGTTGTTTGCATCAAGGATCCTGTTCCATCTCCTGGTGCCATGCCCGTCTACTGGAAGGATAGAAGAAAAAACTACCTGTGCATCCAGTTCCTTTACTTTCTTCCCCAACTTTTCAAAGTCCTTGCAGATTGTCGGTAGGTCTTTCCTTGCCGTGTCATTGGTGCCAACATGTATCAGAAGAAATGGGTGGACGTCCTTGGAGCTGAAGAGCTTTGGTATCCTATCGGTCACATCCTTGATCATCGCACCTGGAAGGCAGCATACTTCTCTTGCAGTTATGTCCGGTCTGCAGATGGCTGCTTCTGTGCCTCTCAGTAGTGAGTCTCCCACCACCACCACTCTTCGTTGCTTCTTGGCTGTACTTTTTGCTGTCACTTGTTGCTGTGTGCCCTTTTCTTTTTTGCTTGCTGGTATTGCTTCATTCTTAGGTGTGCCATCTTCATCCTCTACAAAGATTTGATATCGGTTCTTCAGTTGTGTGGTTGGTGATTTCTCCATGGTCTTCTTGCTTCTTTTGGTCACATGCTTCCACTCATCTGCTTTTGGAGGTTCTCTGACACTTTTTTCACCTTCTGTGACCAGTAGAGATGCTTCTGTTCTGTCTAGAAAGTCTTCATTCTCTTTGATGAGTTTCAAAGTTGCTATTCTTTCTTCCAGACCCCGCACCTTTTCTTCTAAAAGGGCCACTAGTCTACACTTCTGACAGGTGAAATTGGATTCTTCTTCTGGTCGATCTGTGAACATGTAGCACATGCTGCAGCTCACCATGTAGGTTGTCACATCTGCCATGTTGCTCCTAGATCCTGCTGACTTGCTGTGTGTTTTCCTTCTAGTGTAATCTACTCAGCCAAGCTCTCTTGCAATAATGTCCTACAGGCAAAAATTCGCGCGCCGTAAGGCGAGCGGTTTGGTGATGCTTTCGAAGCAGCTGGTCCCGGCTGTACCCAACGATCTTCTAGCTTAGGGAGACTTCGCTTCTCCCAGAAGGCACCTGGAATATGCAAATTAGCCTCCTGAAGCTTGAATCCCTGGTTTGGTGATGCTTTCGAAGCAGCTGGTCCCGGCTGTACCCAACGATCTTCTAGCTTAGGGAGACTTCGCTTCTCCCAGAAGGCACCTGGAATATGCAAATTAGCCTCCTGAAGCTTGAATCCCTGGTTTGGTGATGCTTTCGAAGCAGCTGGTCCCGGCTGTACCCAACGATCTTCTAGCTTAGGGAGACTTCGCTTCTCCCAGAAGGCACCTGGAATATGCAAATTAGCCTCCTGAAGCTTGAATCCCTGGTTTGGTGATGCTTTCGAAGCAGCTGGTCCCGGCTGTACCCAACGATCTTCTAGCTTAGGGAGACTTCGCTTCTCCCAGAAGGCACCTGGAATATGCAAATTAGCCTCCTGAAGCTTGAATCCCTGGTTTGGTGATGCTTTCGAAGCAGCTGGTCCCGGCTGTACCCAACGATCTTCTAGCTTAGGGAGACTTCGCTTCTCCCAGAAGGCACCTGGAATATGCAAATTAGCCTCCTGAAGCTTGAATCCCTGGTTTGGTGATGCTTTCGAAGCAGCTGGTCCCGGCTGTACCCAACGATCTTCTAGCTTAGGGAGACTTCGCTTCTCCCAGAAGGCACCTGGAATATGCAAATTAGCCTCCTGAAGCTTGAATCCCTGGTTTGGTGATGCTTTCGAAGCAGCTGGTCCCGGCTGTACCCAACGATCTTCTAGCTTAGGGAGACTTCGCTTCTCCCAGAAGGCACCTGGAATATGCAAATTAGCCTCCTGAAGCTTGAATCCCTGGTTTGGTGATGCTTTCGAAGCAGCTGGTCCCGGCTGTACCCAACGATCTTCTAGCTTAGGGAGACTTCGCTTCTCCCAGAAGGCACCTGGAATATGCAAATTAGCCTCCTGAAGCTTGAATCCCTGGTTTGGTGATGCTTTCGAAGCAGCTGGTCCCGGCTGTACCCAACGATCTTCTAGCTTAGGGAGACTTCGCTTCTCCCAGAAGGCACCTGGAATATGCAAATTAGCCTCCTGAAGCTTGAATCCCTGGTTTGGTGATGCTTTCGAAGCAGCTGGTCCCGGCTGTACCCAACGATCTTCTAGCTTAGGGAGACTTCGCTTCTCCCAGAAGGCACCTGGAATATGCAAATTAGCCTCCTGAAGCTTGAATCCCTGGTTTGGTGATGCTTTCGAAGCAGCTGGTCCCGGCTGTACCCAACGATCTTCTAGCTTAGGGAGACTTCGCTTCTCCCAGAAGGCACCTGGAATATGCAAATTAGCCTCCTGAAGCTTGAATCCCTGGTTTGGTGATGCTTTCGAAGCAGCTGGTCCCGGCTGTACCCAACGATCTTCTAGCTTAGGGAGACTTCGCTTCTCCCAGAAGGCACCTGGAATATGCAAATTAGCCTCCTGAAGCTTGAATCCCTGGTTTGGTGATGCTTTCGAAGCAGCTGGTCCCGGCTGTACCCAACGATCTTCTAGCTTAGGGAGACTTCGCTTCTCCCAGAAGGCACCTGGAATATGCAAATTAGCCTCCTGAAGCTTGAATCCCTGGTTTGGTGATGCTTTCGAAGCAGCTGGTCCCGGCTGTACCCAACGATCTTCTAGCTTAGGGAGACTTCGCTTCTCCCAGAAGGCACCTGGAATATGCAAATTAGCCTCCTGAAGCTTGAATCCCTGGTTTGGTGATGCTTTCGAAGCAGCTGGTCCCGGCTGTACCCAACGATCTTCTAGCTTAGGGAGACTTCGCTTCTCCCAGAAGGCACCTGGAATATGCAAATTAGCCTCCTGAAGCTTGAATCCCTGGTTTGGTGATGCTTTCGAAGCAGCTGGTCCCGGCTGTACCCAACGATCTTCTAGCTTAGGGAGACTTCGCTTCTCCCAGAAGGCACCTGGAATATGCAAATTAGCCTCCTGAAGCTTGAATCCCTGGTTTGGTGATGCTTTCGAAGCAGCTGGTCCCGGCTGTACCCAACGATCTTCTAGCTTAGGGAGACTTCGCTTCTCCCAGAAGGCACCTGGAATATGCAAATTAGCCTCCTGAAGCTTGAATCCCTGGTTTGGTGATGCTTTCGAAGCAGCTGGTCCCGGCTGTACCCAACGATCTTCTAGCTTAGGGAGACTTCGCTTCTCCCAGAAGGCACCTGGAATATGCAAATTAGCCTCCTGAAGCTTGAATCCCTGGTTTGGTGATGCTTTCGAAGCAGCTGGTCCCGGCTGTACCCAACGATCTTCTAGCTTAGGGAGACTTCGCTTCTCCCAGAAGGCACCTGGAATATGCAAATTAGCCTCCTGAAGCTTGAATCCCTGGTTTGGTGATGCTTTCGAAGCAGCTGGTCCCGGCTGTACCCAACGATCTTCTAGCTTAGGGAGACTTCGCTTCTCCCAGAAGGCACCTGGAATATGCAAATTAGCCTCCTGAAGCTTGAATCCCTGGTTTGGTGATGCTTTCGAAGCAGCTGGTCCCGGCTGTACCCAACGATCTTCTAGCTTAGGGAGACTTCGCTTCTCCCAGAAGGCACCTGGAATATGCAAATTAGCCTCCTGAAGCTTGAATCCCTGGTTTGGTGATGCTTTCGAAGCAGCTGGTCCCGGCTGTACCCAACGATCTTCTAGCTTAGGGAGACTTCGCTTCTCCCAGAAGGCACCTGGAATATGCAAATTAGCCTCCTGAAGCTTGAATCCCTGGTTTGGTGATGCTTTCGAAGCAGCTGGTCCCGGCTGTACCCAACGATCTTCTAGCTTAGGGAGACTTCGCTTCTCCCAGAAGGCACCTGGAATATGCAAATTAGCCTCCTGAAGCTTGAATCCCTGGTTTGGTGATGCTTTCGAAGCAGCTGGTCCCGGCTGTACCCAACGATCTTCTAGCTTAGGGAGACTTCGCTTCTCCCAGAAGGCACCTGGAATATGCAAATTAGCCTCCTGAAGCTTGAATCCCTGGTTTGGTGATGCTTTCGAAGCAGCTGGTCCCGGCTGTACCCAACGATCTTCTAGCTTAGGGAGACTTCGCTTCTCCCAGAAGGCACCTGGAATATGCAAATTAGCCTCCTGAAGCTTGAATCCCTGGTTTGGTGATGCTTTCGAAGCAGCTGGTCCCGGCTGTACCCAACGATCTTCTAGCTTAGGGAGACTTCGCTTCTCCCAGAAGGCACCTGGAATATGCAAATTAGCCTCCTGAAGCTTGAATCCCTGGTTTGGTGATGCTTTCGAAGCAGCTGGTCCCGGCTGTACCCAACGATCTTCTAGCTTAGGGAGACTTCGCTTCTCCCAGAAGGCACCTGGAATATGCAAATTAGCCTCCTGAAGCTTGAATCCCTGGTTTGGTGATGCTTTCGAAGCAGCTGGTCCCGGCTGTACCCAACGATCTTCTAGCTTAGGGAGACTTCGCTTCTCCCAGAAGGCACCTGGAATATGCAAATTAGCCTCCTGAAGCTTGAATCCCTGGTTTGGTGATGCTTTCGAAGCAGCTGGTCCCGGCTGTACCCAACGATCTTCTAGCTTAGGGAGACTTCGCTTCTCCCAGAAGGCACCTGGAATATGCAAATTAGCCTCCTGAAGCTTGAATCCCTGGTTTGGTGATGCTTTCGAAGCAGCTGGTCCCGGCTGTACCCAACGATCTTCTAGCTTAGGGAGACTTCGCTTCTCCCAGAAGGCACCTGGAATATGCAAATTAGCCTCCTGAAGCTTGAATCCCTGGTTTGGTGATGCTTTCGAAGCAGCTGGTCCCGGCTGTACCCAACGATCTTCTAGCTTAGGGAGACTTCGCTTCTCCCAGAAGGCACCTGGAATATGCAAATTAGCCTCCTGAAGCTTGAATCCCTGGTTTGGTGATGCTTTCGAAGCAGCTGGTCCCGGCTGTACCCAACGATCTTCTAGCTTAGGGAGACTTCGCTTCTCCCAGAAGGCACCTGGAATATGCAAATTAGCCTCCTGAAGCTTGAATCCCTGGTTTGGTGATGCTTTCGAAGCAGCTGGTCCCGGCTGTACCCAACGATCTTCTAGCTTAGGGAGACTTCGCTTCTCCCAGAAGGCACCTGGAATATGCAAATTAGCCTCCTGAAGCTTGAATCCCTGGTTTGGTGATGCTTTCGAAGCAGCTGGTCCCGGCTGTACCCAACGATCTTCTAGCTTAGGGAGACTTCGCTTCTCCCAGAAGGCACCTGGAATATGCAAATTAGCCTCCTGAAGCTTGAATCCCTGGTTTGGTGATGCTTTCGAAGCAGCTGGTCCCGGCTGTACCCAACGATCTTCTAGCTTAGGGAGACTTCGCTTCTCCCAGAAGGCACCTGGAATATGCAAATTAGCCTCCTGAAGCTTGAATCCCTGGTTTGGTGATGCTTTCGAAGCAGCTGGTCCCGGCTGTACCCAACGATCTTCTAGCTTAGGGAGACTTCGCTTCTCCCAGAAGGCACCTGGAATATGCAAATTAGCCTCCTGAAGCTTGAATCCCTGGTTTGGTGATGCTTTCGAAGCAGCTGGTCCCGGCTGTACCCAACGATCTTCTAGCTTAGGGAGACTTCGCTTCTCCCAGAAGGCACCTGGAATATGCAAATTAGCCTCCTGAAGCTTGAATCCCTGGTTTGGTGATGCTTTCGAAGCAGCTGGTCCCGGCTGTACCCAACGATCTTCTAGCTTAGGGAGACTTCGCTTCTCCCAGAAGGCACCTGGAATATGCAAATTAGCCTCCTGAAGCTTGAATCCCTGGTTTGGTGATGCTTTCGAAGCAGCTGGTCCCGGCTGTACCCAACGATCTTCTAGCTTAGGGAGACTTCGCTTCTCCCAGAAGGCACCTGGAATATGCAAATTAGCCTCCTGAAGCTTGAATCCCTGGTTTGGTGATGCTTTCGAAGCAGCTGGTCCCGGCTGTACCCAACGATCTTCTAGCTTAGGGAGACTTCGCTTCTCCCAGAAGGCACCTGGAATATGCAAATTAGCCTCCTGAAGCTTGAATCCCTGGTTTGGTGATGCTTTCGAAGCAGCTGGTCCCGGCTGTACCCAACGATCTTCTAGCTTAGGGAGACTTCGCTTCTCCCAGAAGGCACCTGGAATATGCAAATTAGCCTCCTGAAGCTTGAATCCCTGGTTTGGTGATGCTTTCGAAGCAGCTGGTCCCGGCTGTACCCAACGATCTTCTAGCTTAGGGAGACTTCGCTTCTCCCAGAAGGCACCTGGAATATGCAAATTAGCCTCCTGAAGCTTGAATCCCTGGTTTGGTGATGCTTTCGAAGCAGCTGGTCCCGGCTGTACCCAACGATCTTCTAGCTTAGGGAGACTTCGCTTCTCCCAGAAGGCACCTGGAATATGCAAATTAGCCTCCTGAAGCTTGAATCCCTGGTTTGGTGATGCTTTCGAAGCAGCTGGTCCCGGCTGTACCCAACGATCTTCTAGCTTAGGGAGACTTCGCTTCTCCCAGAAGGCACCTGGAATATGCAAATTAGCCTCCTGAAGCTTGAATCCCTGGTTTGGTGATGCTTTCGAAGCAGCTGGTCCCGGCTGTACCCAACGATCTTCTAGCTTAGGGAGACTTCGCTTCTCCCAGAAGGCACCTGGAATATGCAAATTAGCCTCCTGAAGCTTGAATCCCTGGTTTGGTGATGCTTTCGAAGCAGCTGGTCCCGGCTGTACCCAACGATCTTCTAGCTTAGGGAGACTTCGCTTCTCCCAGAAGGCACCTGGAATATGCAAATTAGCCTCCTGAAGCTTGAATCCCTGGTTTGGTGATGCTTTCGAAGCAGCTGGTCCCGGCTGTACCCAACGATCTTCTAGCTTAGGGAGACTTCGCTTCTCCCAGAAGGCACCTGGAATATGCAAATTAGCCTCCTGAAGCTTGAATCCCTGGTTTGGTGATGCTTTCGAAGCAGCTGGTCCCGGCTGTACCCAACGATCTTCTAGCTTAGGGAGACTTCGCTTCTCCCAGAAGGCACCTGGAATATGCAAATTAGCCTCCTGAAGCTTGAATCCCTGGTTTGGTGATGCTTTCGAAGCAGCTGGTCCCGGCTGTACCCAACGATCTTCTAGCTTAGGGAGACTTCGCTTCTCCCAGAAGGCACCTGGAATATGCAAATTAGCCTCCTGAAGCTTGAATCCCTGGTTTGGTGATGCTTTCGAAGCAGCTGGTCCCGGCTGTACCCAACGATCTTCTAGCTTAGGGAGACTTCGCTTCTCCCAGAAGGCACCTGGAATATGCAAATTAGCCTCCTGAAGCTTGAATCCCTGGTTTGGTGATGCTTTCGAAGCAGCTGGTCCCGGCTGTACCCAACGATCTTCTAGCTTAGGGAGACTTCGCTTCTCCCAGAAGGCACCTGGAATATGCAAATTAGCCTCCTGAAGCTTGAATCCCTGGTTTGGTGATGCTTTCGAAGCAGCTGGTCCCGGCTGTACCCAACGATCTTCTAGCTTAGGGAGACTTCGCTTCTCCCAGAAGGCACCTGGAATATGCAAATTAGCCTCCTGAAGCTTGAATCCCTGGTTTGGTGATGCTTTCGAAGCAGCTGGTCCCGGCTGTACCCAACGATCTTCTAGCTTAGGGAGACTTCGCTTCTCCCAGAAGGCACCTGGAATATGCAAATTAGCCTCCTGAAGCTTGAATCCCTGGTTTGGTGATGCTTTCGAAGCAGCTGGTCCCGGCTGTACCCAACGATCTTCTAGCTTAGGGAGACTTCGCTTCTCCCAGAAGGCACCTGGAATATGCAAATTAGCCTCCTGAAGCTTGAATCCCTGGTTTGGTGATGCTTTCGAAGCAGCTGGTCCCGGCTGTACCCAACGATCTTCTAGCTTAGGGAGACTTCGCTTCTCCCAGAAGGCACCTGGAATATGCAAATTAGCCTCCTGAAGCTTGAATCCCTGGTTTGGTGATGCTTTCGAAGCAGCTGGTCCCGGCTGTACCCAACGATCTTCTAGCTTAGGGAGACTTCGCTTCTCCCAGAAGGCACCTGGAATATGCAAATTAGCCTCCTGAAGCTTGAATCCCTGGTTTGGTGATGCTTTCGAAGCAGCTGGTCCCGGCTGTACCCAACGATCTTCTAGCTTAGGGAGACTTCGCTTCTCCCAGAAGGCACCTGGAATATGCAAATTAGCCTCCTGAAGCTTGAATCCCTGGTTTGGTGATGCTTTCGAAGCAGCTGGTCCCGGCTGTACCCAACGATCTTCTAGCTTAGGGAGACTTCGCTTCTCCCAGAAGGCACCTGGAATATGCAAATTAGCCTCCTGAAGCTTGAATCCCTGGTTTGGTGATGCTTTCGAAGCAGCTGGTCCCGGCTGTACCCAACGATCTTCTAGCTTAGGGAGACTTCGCTTCTCCCAGAAGGCACCTGGAATATGCAAATTAGCCTCCTGAAGCTTGAATCCCTGGTTTGGTGATGCTTTCGAAGCAGCTGGTCCCGGCTGTACCCAACGATCTTCTAGCTTAGGGAGACTTCGCTTCTCCCAGAAGGCACCTGGAATATGCAAATTAGCCTCCTGAAGCTTGAATCCCTGGTTTGGTGATGCTTTCGAAGCAGCTGGTCCCGGCTGTACCCAACGATCTTCTAGCTTAGGGAGACTTCGCTTCTCCCAGAAGGCACCTGGAATATGCAAATTAGCCTCCTGAAGCTTGAATCCCTGGTTTGGTGATGCTTTCGAAGCAGCTGGTCCCGGCTGTACCCAACGATCTTCTAGCTTAGGGAGACTTCGCTTCTCCCAGAAGGCACCTGGAATATGCAAATTAGCCTCCTGAAGCTTGAATCCCTGGTTTGGTGATGCTTTCGAAGCAGCTGGTCCCGGCTGTACCCAACGATCTTCTAGCTTAGGGAGACTTCGCTTCTCCCAGAAGGCACCTGGAATATGCAAATTAGCCTCCTGAAGCTTGAATCCCTGGTTTGGTGATGCTTTCGAAGCAGCTGGTCCCGGCTGTACCCAACGATCTTCTAGCTTAGGGAGACTTCGCTTCTCCCAGAAGGCACCTGGAATATGCAAATTAGCCTCCTGAAGCTTGAATCCCTGGTTTGGTGATGCTTTCGAAGCAGCTGGTCCCGGCTGTACCCAACGATCTTCTAGCTTAGGGAGACTTCGCTTCTCCCAGAAGGCACCTGGAATATGCAAATTAGCCTCCTGAAGCTTGAATCCCTGGTTTGGTGATGCTTTCGAAGCAGCTGGTCCCGGCTGTACCCAACGATCTTCTAGCTTAGGGAGACTTCGCTTCTCCCAGAAGGCACCTGGAATATGCAAATTAGCCTCCTGAAGCTTGAATCCCTGGTTTGGTGATGCTTTCGAAGCAGCTGGTCCCGGCTGTACCCAACGATCTTCTAGCTTAGGGAGACTTCGCTTCTCCCAGAAGGCACCTGGAATATGCAAATTAGCCTCCTGAAGCTTGAATCCCTGGTTTGGTGATGCTTTTCGAAGCAGCTGGTCCCGGCTGTACCCAACGATCTTCTAGCTTAGGGAGACTTCGCTTCTCCCAGAAGGCACCTGGAATATGCAAATTAGCCTCCTGAAGCTTGAATCCCTGGTTTGGTGATGCTTTTCGAAGCAGCTGGTCCCGGCTGTACCCAACGATCTTCTAGCTTAGGGAGACTTCGCTTCTCCCAGAAGGCACCTGGAATATGCAAATTAGCCTCCTGAAGCTTGAATCCCTGGTTTGGTGATGCTTTCGAAGCAGCTGGTCCCGGCTGTACCCAACGATCTTCTAGCTTAGGGAGACTTCGCTTCTCCCAGAAGGCACCTGGAATATGCAAATTAGCCTCCTGAAGCTTGAATCCCTGGTTTGGTGATGCTTTCGAAGCAGCTGGTCCCGGCTGTACCCAACGATCTTCTAGCTTAGGGAGACTTCGCTTCTCCCAGAAGGCACCTGGAATATGCAAATTAGCCTCCTGAAGCTTGAATCCCTGGTTTGGTGATGCTTTCGAAGCAGCTGGTCCCGGCTGTACCCAACGATCTTCTAGCTTAGGGAGACTTCGCTTCTCCCAGAAGGCACCTGGAATATGCAAATTAGCCTCCTGAAGCTTGAATCCCTGGTTTGGTGATGCTTTCGAAGCAGCTGGTCCCGGCTGTACCCAACGATCTTCTAGCTTAGGGAGACTTCGCTTCTCCCAGAAGGCACCTGGAATATGCAAATTAGCCTCCTGAAGCTTGAATCCCTGGTTTGGTGATGCTTTCGAAGCAGCTGGTCCCGGCTGTACCCAACGATCTTCTAGCTTAGGGAGACTTCGCTTCTCCCAGAAGGCACCTGGAATATGCAAATTAGCCTCCTGAAGCTTGAATCCCTGGTTTGGTGATGCTTTCGAAGCAGCTGGTCCCGGCTGTACCCAACGATCTTCTAGCTTAGGGAGACTTCGCTTCTCCCAGAAGGCACCTGGAATATGCAAATTAGCCTCCTGAAGCTTGAATCCCTGGTTTCATGAAAATACTAAACGGTCAGCACTTATTAGATTGTTATTGTCAGATCATCTCCCTGTGTGAACATGGCGTGCTGCTGACAATCAAATCAAAGGGAGGTGCAGATCACCAGGATTATGACCGCTAGGAGTCCGACCCATCCTGAGAACACGGCTTCAAATCTCCCATTTGCACATTAAGAATCCTAATCACAATAATTAGTTTTGTTTTGTAGCACTAATATATTCCTTACTGCTTTACAATTCAGACTAGAACCCATATCCTCTTTCACATTTTTCACCAAAGACATCCAAGCTCTCATTGCAGGAAGCTCCATAATCACACTGTTAGTGCAACAAAATATCCATAGTATCACTGCTCATACAGTAAAGAACACATTAACTCACTGCTCTTACAGTAAAGAACCCATTAACTCACTGCTCGTACAGTAAAGAACCCATACTTACCCGTCCTGGCGCGCTCCTGCGGTGTGCGCGCACTTTCCGGTCTCTTTTCCTCCAGACTCGCCGCCGGTCTCTGGCTCTCGTCGGGTGCGAGTGCGCACCTCTCTCTCCAACTCCTTCTGCGCACGCGCACTTCCTCTCTCTGGTCTGCAGACGCTCCGTTCCTCCACTCTATGACTCCGGAGGATCCTGACCCGGAAGTCCTGCAGCACTCGGTCTATTTAAGGTGACACCTTCCTCTGCTCCATGCCGGATTGTCATTTGCCTTTTCATGTGACCCAGGTCCCTCCATGCCCTGTGCCTCCGCCATAGCCAGCCTGTCCTGTGTCTCCGCCATAGCCAGTCTGTCCTATGTCTCCGCCATAGCCAGTCTGTCCTGTGCCTCTGCCATAGCCAGTCTGTCCTGTGTCTCTGCCATAGCCAGTCTGTCCTGTGTCTCTGCCATAGCCAGTCTATCCCGTGTCTCTGCCATAGCCAGTCTGTCCCGTGTCTCCGCCATAGCCAGTCTGTCCCGTGTCTCCGCCATAGCCAGTCTGTCCTGTGTCTCCGCCATAGCCAGTCTGTCCTGTGTCTCCGCCATAGCCATTCTGTCCTGTGCCTCCGCCATAGCCGGTCTGCCCTGTGTCTCCGCCATAGCCGGTATGCCCTGTGTCTCCGCCATAGCCATTCTGTCCTGTGCCTCCGCCATAGCCAGTCTGTCCTGTGTCTCTGCCATAGCCAGTCTGTCCTGTGTCTCCGCCATAGCCGGTCTGCCCTGTGTCTCCGCCATAGCCGGTCTGCCCTGTGTCTCCGCCATAGCCGGTCTGCCCTGTGTCTCCGCCATAGCCGGTCTGTCCTGTGTCTCCGCCATAGCCAGTCTGCCCTGTGTCTCCGCCATAGCCGGTCTGTCCTGTGTCTCTGCCATAGCCAGTCTGTCCTGTGTCTCCGCCATAACATAGTAACATAGTAACATAGTTAGTAAGGCCGAAAAAATACATTTGTCCATCCAGTTCAGCCTATATTCCATCATAATAAATCCCCAGATCTACGTCCTTCTACAGAACCTAATTGTATGATACAATATTGTTCTGCTCCAGGAAGACATCCAGGCCTCTCTTGAACCCCTCGACTGAGTTCGCCATCACCACCTCCTCAGGCAAGCAATTCCAGATTCTCACTGCCCTAACAGTAAAGAATCCTCTTCTATGTTGGTGGAAAAACCTTCTCTCCTCCAGACGCAAAGAATGCCCCCTTGTGCCCGTCACCTTCCTTGGTATAAACAGATCCTCAGCGAGATATTTGTATTGTCCCCTTATATACTTATACATGGTTATTAGATCGCCCCTCAGTCATCTTTTTTCTAGACTAAATAATCCTAATTTCGCTAATCTATCTGGGTATTGTAGTTCTCCCATCCCCTTTATTAATTTTGTTGCCCTCCTTTGTACTCTCTCTAGTTCCATTATATCCTTCCTGAGCACCGGTGCCCAAAACTGGACACAGTACTCCATGTGCGGTCTAACTAGGGATTTGTACAGAGGCAGTATAATGCTCTCATCATGTGTATCCAGACCTCTTTTAATGCACCCCATGATCCTGTTTGCCTTGGCAGCTGCTGCCTGGCACTGGCTGCTCCAGGTAAGTTTATCATTAACTAGGATCCCCAAGTCCTTCTCCCTGTCAGATTTACCCAGTGGTTTCCCGTTCAGTGTGTAATGGTGATATTGATTCCTTCTTCCCATGTGTATAACCTTACATTTATCATTGTTAAACCTCATCTGCCACCTTTCAGCCCAAGTTTCCAACTTATCCAGATCCATCTGTAGCAGAATACTATCTTCTCTTGTATTAACTGCTTTACATAGTTTTGTATCATCTGCAAATATCGATATTTTACTGTGTAAACCTTCTACCAGATCATTAATGAATATGTTGAAGAGAACAGGTCCCAATACCGACCCCTGCGGTACCCCACTGGTCACAGCGACCCAGTTAGAGACTATACCATTTATAACCACCCTCTGCTTTCTATCACTAAGCCAGTTACTAACCCATTTACACACATTTTCCCCCAGACCAAGCATTCTCATTTTGTGTACCAACCTCTTGTGCGGCACGGTATCAAACGCTTTGGAAAAATCGAGATATACCACATCCAATGACTCACCGTGGTCCAGCCTATAGCTTACCTCTTCATAAAAACTGATTAGATTGGTTTGACAGGAGCGATTTCTCATAAACCCATGCTGATATGGAGTTAAACAGTTATTCTCATTGAGATAATCCAGAATAACATCCTTCAGAAACCCTTCAAATATTTTACCAACAATAGAGGTTAGACTTACTGGCCTATAATTTCCAGGTTCACTTTTAGAGCCCTTTTTGAATATTGGCACCACATTTGCTATGCGCCAGTCCTGTGGAACAGACCCTGTCGCTATAGAGTCCCTAAAAATAAGAAATAATGGTTTATCTATTACATTACTTAGTTCTCTTAGTACTCGTGGGTGTATGCCATCCGGACCCGGAGATTTATCTATTTTAATCTTATTTAGCCGGTTTCGCACCTCTTCTTGGGTGAGATTGGTGACCCTTAATATAGGGTTTTCATTGTTTCTTGGGATTTCACCTAGCATTTCATTTTCCACCGTGAATACCGTGGAGAAGAAGGTGTTTAATATGTTAGCTTTTTCCTCGTCATCTACAACCATTCTTTCCTCACTATTTTTTAAGGGGCCTACATTTTCAGTTTTTATTCTTTTACTATTGATATAGTTGAAGAACAGTTTGGGATTAGTTTTACTCTCCTTAGCAATGTGCTTCTCTGTTTCCTTTTTGGCAGCTTTAATTAGTTTTTTAGATAAAGTATTTTTCTCCCTATAGTTTTTTAGAGCTTCAATGGTGCCATCCTGCTTTAGTAGTGCAAATGCTTTCTTTTTACTGTTAATTGCCTGTCTTACTTCTTTGTTTAGCCACATTGGGTTTTTCCTATTTCTAGTCCTTTTATTCCCACAAGGTATAAACCGCTTACAGTGCCTATTTAGGATGTTCTTAAACATTTTCCATTTATTATCTGTATTCTTATTTCTGAGGATATTGTCCCAGTCTACCAGATTAAGGGCATCTCTAAGCTGGTCAAACTTTGCCTTCCTAAAGTTCAGTGTTTTTGTGACTCCCTGACAAGTCCCCCTAGTGAAAGACAGGTGAAACTGTACAATATTGTGGTCGCTATTTCCTAGATGCCCGACCACCTGCAGATTTGTTATTCTGTCAGGTCTATTAGATAGTATTAGGTCTAAAAGTGCTGCTCCTCTGGTTGGATTCTGCACCAATTGTGAAAGATAATTTTTCTTGGTTATTAGCAGAAACCTGTTGCCTTTATGGGTTTCACAGGTTTCTGTTTCCCAGTTAATATCCGGGTAGTTAAAGTCCCCCATAACCAGGACCTCATTATGGGTTGCAGCTTCATCTATCTGCTTTAGAAGTAGACTTTCCATGGTTTCTGTTATATTTGGGGGTTTGTAACAGACCCCAATGAGAATTTTGTTACCATTTTTCCCTCCATGAATTTCGACCCATATGGACTCGACATCCTCATTTCCTTCGCTAATATCCTCCCTTAAAGTGGACTTTAGACAAGACTTTACATAGAGACAAACCCCTCCTCCTCTCCGATTTTTACGATCCTTTCTAAACAGACTGTAACCCTGTAAGTTAACTGCCCAGTCATAGCTTTCATCTAACCATGTCTCGGTTATTCCCACTATGTCAAAGTTACCTGTAGATATTTCTGCTTCTAGTTCTTCCATCTTGTTTGTCAGGCTTCTGGCGTTTGCAAGCATGCAGTTTAGAGGATTTTGTTTTGTTCCAATCTCCTCGCTGTGGATTGTTTTAGAAATGTTCTTACCTCCCTTCTGAGTTTGTTTTCCTGGATCTTCTTTGTTCAAGTCTAATGTTTTTCCTCCCGTCCCCTCTTCTTCTAGTTTAACGCCCTCCTGATGAGTGTAGCGAGTCTTCTGGCGAATGTGTGTTTCCCAGGTTTGTTGAGGTGTAGTCCGTCTCTGGTGAGGAGTCCATCGTACAAGTAATTCACACCGTGGTCCAGGAATCCGAATCCTTGTTGTCTGCACCATCGTCTTAGCCAGTTGTTTGCATCAAGGATCCTGTTCCATCTCCTGGTGCCATGCCCGTCTACTGGAAGGATAGAAGAAAAAACTACCTGTGCATCCAGTTCCTTTACTTTCTTCCCCAACTCTTCAAAGTCTTTGCAGATTGTCGGTAGGTCCTTCCTTGCCGTGTCATTGGTGCCAACATGTATCAGAAGAAATGGGTGGACGTCCTTGGAGCTGAAGAGCTTTGGTATCCTATCGGTCACATCCTTGATCATCGCACCTGGAAGGCAGCATACTTCTCTTGCAGTTATGTCCGGTCTGCAGATGGCTGCTTCTGTGCCTCTCAGTAGTGAGTCTCCCACCACCACCACTCTTCGTTGCTTCTTGGCTGTACTTTTTGCTGTCACTTGTTGCTGTGTGCCCTTTTCTTTTTTGCTTGCTGGTATTGCTTCATCCTTAGGTGTGCCATCTTCATCCTCTACAAAGATTTGATATCGGTTCTTCAGTTGTGTGGTTGGTGATTTCTCTATGGTCTTCTTGCTTCTTTTGGTCACATGCTTCCACTCATCTGCTTTTGGAGGTTCTCTGACACTTTTTTCACCTTCTGTGACCAGTAGAGATGCTTCTGTTCTGTCTAGAAAGTCTTCATTCTCTTTGATGAGTTTCAAAGTTGCTATTCTTTCTTCCAGACCCCGCACCTTTTCTTCTAAAAGGGCCACTAGTCTACACTTCTGACAGGTGAAATTGGATTCTTCTTCTGGTCGATCTGTGAACATGTAGCACATGCTGCAGCTCACCATGTAGGTTGTCACATCTGCCATGTTGCTCCTAGATCCTGCTGACTTGCTGTGTGTTTTCCTTCTTGTGTAATCTACTCAGCCAAGCTCTCTTGCAATAATGTCCTACAGGCAAAAATACCCAACGATCTTCTAGCTTAGGGAGACTCTTCGCTTTCCCAGAAGGCACCTGGAATATGCAAATTAGCCTCCTCAAGCTTGAATCCCTGGCCATAGCCAGTCTGTCCTGTGTCTCCGCCATAGCCGGTCTGCCCTGTGTCTCCGCCATAGCCGGTCTGCCCTGTGTCTCCGCCATAGCCAGTCTGTCCTATGTCTCTGCCATAGCCAGTCTGTCCTGTGTCTCCGCCATAGCCAGTCTGTCCTGTGTCTCCGCCATAGCCAGTCTGTCCTGTGTCTCCGCCATAGCCAGTCTGTCCTGTGTCTCCGCCATTGCCAGTCTGTCCTGTGTCTCCGCCATTGCCAGTCTGTCCTGTGTCTCCGCCATTGCCAGTCTGTCCTGTGCCTCCGCCATAGCCATTCTGCCCTGTGTCTCCGCCATAGCCAGTCTGTCCTGTGTCTCCGCCATAGCCAGTCTGTCCTGTGTCTCCGCCATAGCCAGTCTGTCCTGTGTCTCCGCCATAGCCAGTCTGTCCTGTGCCTCCGCCATAGCCGGTCTGCCCTGTGTCTCCGCCATAGCCAGTCTGACCTGTGTCTCCGCCATAGCCAGTCTGTCCTGTGTCTCCACCATAGCCAGTCTGCCCTGTGTCTCCGCCATAGCCAGTCTGTCCTGTGTCTCCGCCATGGTCTGCCTATCCTGTGTCCCTGCCGTACCCTGCCTGCTCTGTGTCCTCTCTTTACCTAACCGGTCCAGCTTCTTTCCTGCTCCTACTTTCTGTCCCCGGGCATCAGCTTCTGCGGCAATAGTCTCCCTCGGGCCTGCCCCTAATGCTCCCTGTATTGGGGGTGGTCCACCAGGTCAGCTCACCCTTGGGGGGGGTTCGTTGTTGTGGATCTGTGGGTTCACTTTAGGAGTTCCAAAAGATCTCATAATAAGGTGGTAGACAGGGATGAGGAAGATGAGATGTAGGGAGATGCAGCACTGTGGAGAGGACGGGTAGGGTGGTAGACAGAGATAAGAATGAGATGTAGGGCACTGTGCACTCTGGAGAGGAAGGGTAGAGTAGTAGACAGAGATAAGGATGAGATGTAGGGTGGTGCAGCACTGTGGAGAGGACAGGTAGGGTGGTAGACAGAGGTGAGGAGGAGATGTAGGGCAGTGCGGCACTGTGGAGAGGACAGGTAGGGTGGTAGACAGAGGTGAGGAGGAGATGTGGGGCAGTGCGGCACTGTGGAGAGGACAGGTAGGGTGGTAGACATAGGTGAGGAGATGTAGGGCGGTGCAGCACTGAGGAGAGGACGGGTAGGGTGGTAGAGAGAGATGAGAATGAGGTGCAGGGCAGTGCGGCACTGTGGAGAGGACAGGTAGGGTGGTAGACAGAGGTGAGGAGGAGATGTAGGGTGGTGCAGCACTGTGGAGAGGATGGGTAGGGTGGCAGACATAGATGAGGAGGAGATGTAGGGCGATGCAGCACTGTGGAGAGGACAGGTAGGGTGGTAGATAGAGATGAGAATGAGTTGTAGGGCTGTGCAGCACTGTGGAGAGGACGGGTAGGAAGGTAGATAGAGATGAGAATGAGATGTAGGGCTGTGCAGCACTGTGGAGCGGACGGGTAGGGTGGCAGACAGGGATGAGGAGTACAGGTAGAGTAGTAGACAAATAACAAAGAGATGTAATACAGTGCAGCACTCTGGAGAGTTTGTACAGGTGCAGATGGGTAACCAGTACAATGACTGGCATAGGTTGGGGACATTGGTGTAGTGACTGAACAATCATTTCAGCATGGCTGCTCCATTCAGGATGGATTAAAGATGGGGGAGATTAGTGACTAATGAGTGCGGAGTTACAGTAGCCAAGACGAAAGTGATCAGAGCGGCAGTGAAGTGAAGGGAAAGAATGAAGTGATGGCCGAGCACGCGCACAACTGCTCCATTTATTGTCTGTGGGGCTGCTGGACATTTCCAAGCATTGTACTCAAATATCTTTGGTAGTTCTCATCTCAACACTGTAGGCATCCCAGTGGTCAGACCCCAATAACCCCAACATATGACCCATCTAGTCGAGAACTTGTTACAATACATTTAGTATTGTTCTGGGTAAAATCACCTTACAAGAGCGTCAGTCGACAGGTTTTATAGTTGATCCCAGCAGTTTATGTGCAGAAATCTGTAAAATGACCTTTAAACACTGGAATCCTAAAAAGTGTTTATAGAAATGGTAATATTCTCGCGTGCTTCATTACATCCGGACTGCGGAGTCTATAAGCCGGAACATTGCTGCGGAATAATCAGGGACGGGACATGGAACATTCCCAATTAACAGAGAATCGTTAATAACAAGCAACAAGGAAGCCTGGAAGCTGTGACCGGAATCACTTGGAAAAAGTGTCGAAAGTCACAAGTGACAGTGCAGGAAGCCAGAGATAAGATGATTTCCTTTTACTAACTACTTTTAATTTCCTAATCATGTGGGGTCATTTAAAGAGATATCACAAAACAGTGCAGGATATTGTAATGCATGGCATAAATGTTTTCTGGCTGCATCCAGGAAGATGCAAAAAAGGGTCCTCCGTGGAGCGTCCAATTCACCTACCCCATCCCCCACCCCTGGCCAGACCATAATAACTTATTTGCATGTTGGATGCAGTTTTTATTTTCGCCACAGTAAAACAGATTTCTCATTAAGTGTTACTCCTGGACAACATGTGGACCCTTGTACGTTTTATCATCTTTATCTCCCTATAGGTGATGGGGACAATTTACAGTATCAGTCTCAAACAGACACCTATTAAAAGAGTAAATTGTTTACAGGTCTGCCAAAGAAACTCATCATTCAATCATCAGGCAACCAGTGTCAGTGTTACTACTGGAAAATACCAACATGTAGCTGGTTCAGGACCGAAACTTACCACCTTAACATGGACTGCAAAAGATTGTATCTTGTCTTCAACGTATTAAATAATTTACAGCAGAAACTGAGCAATGTCACCGATTTCAAAGTATATAAATATCAATGTACAAGAATATAACTACTATAATACTGCTCCTATGTACAAGAATATAACTACTATAATACTGCCTCTATATACAAGAATATAACTACTATAATACTGCCCCCTATATACAAGAATATAACTACTATAATACTGCTCCTATATACAAGAATATAACTACTATAATACTGCTCCTATGTACAAGAATATAACTACTATAATACTGCCCCTATGTACAAGAATATAACTACTATAATACTGCCTCTATATACAAGAATATAACTACTATAATACTGCTCCTATATACAAGAATATAACTACTATAATACTGCTCCTATGTACAAGAATATAACTACTATAATACTGCTCCTATGTACAAGAATATAACTACTATAATACTGCCTCTATATACAAGAATATAACTACTATAATACTGCCCCCTATGTACAAGAATATAACTACTATAATACTGCTCCTATATACAAGAATATAACTACTATAATACTGCTCCTATGTACAAGAATATAACTACTATAATACTGCCCCTATGTACAAGAATATAACTACTATAATACTGCCCCTATGTACAAGAATATAACTACTATAATACTGTCCCTATGTACAAGAATATAACTACTATAATACTGCTCCTATGTACAAGAATATAACTACTATAATACTGTCCCTATGTACAAGAATATAACTACTATAATACTGCTCCTATGTACAAGAATATAACGGCTATAATACTGCCCCTATGTACAGGAATATAACTACTATAATACTGCCCCTATGTAGAAGAATATAACTACTATAACACTGCCCCTATGTAGAAGAATATAACTACTATAATACTGCCCCTATGTACAAGAATATAACTACTATAACACTGCCCCTATGTAGAAGAATATAACTACTATAATACTGCCCCTATGTAGAAGAATATAACTACTATAATACTGCTCCTATGTACAAGAATATAACTACTATAATACTGCCCCTATGTAGAAGAATATAACTACTATAATACTGCCTCTATGTAGAAGAATATAACTACTATAATACTGCTCCTATGTACAAGAATATAACTACTATAACACTGCCCCTATGCAGAAGAATATAACTACTATAATACTGCCCCTATGTAGAAGAATATAACTACTATAATACTGCTCCTATGTACAAGAATATAACTACTATAATACTGCCCCTATGTAGAAGAATATAACTACTATAATACTGCTCCTATGTAGAAGAATATAACTACTATAATACTGCTCCTATGTACAAGAATATAACTACTATAATACTGCCCCTATGTAGAAGAATATAACTACTATAATACTGCCTCTATGTACAAGAATATAACTACTATAATACTGCCCCTATGTAGAAGAATATAACTACTATAATACTGCCTCTATGTAGAAGAATATAACTACTATAATACTGCCCCTATGTAGAAGAATATAACTACTATAACACTGCCCCTATGTAGAAGAATATAACTACTATAATACTGCTCCTATGTACAAGAATATAACTACTATAATACTGCCCCTATGTAGAAGAATATAACTACTATAATACTGCCTCTATGTAGAAGAATATAACTACTATAATACTGCTCCTATGTACAAGAATATAACTACTATAACACTGCCCCTATGCAGAAGAATATAACTACTATAATACTGCCCCTATGTAGAAGAATATAACTACTATAATACTGCTCCTATGTACAAGAATATAACTACTATAATACTGCCCCTATGTAGAAGAATATAACTACTATAATACTGCTCCTATGTAGAAGAATATAACTAATATAATACTGCTCCTATGTACAAGAATATAACTACTATAATACTGCCCCTATGTAGAAGAATATAACTACTATAATACTGCTCCTATGTACAAGAATATAACTACTATAATACTGCCCCTATGTAGAAGAATATAACTACTATAATACTGCCTCTATGTAGAAGAATATAACTACTATAATACTGCTCCTATGTACAAGAATATAACTACTATAACACTGCCCCTATGTAGAAGAATATAACTACTATAATACTGCTCCTATGTACAAGAATATAACTACTATAATACTGCCCCTATGTAGAAGAATATAACTACTATAATACTGCTCCTATGTAGAAGAATATAACTACTATAATACTGCCCCTACATACAAGAATATAACGGCTATAATACTGCTTTCTTTGTGTCGGTATGGTGTAGTAGCTGTCCTTTGTTTCAGCAGGTGAGATGAGCAGGAGTATAAATATGAGCGTTTGCTCCGGGGCGTTTTCACATAGTTTAGACACCGTCACTCGTACACACAGTTCCCGCTCGTCCACACAATATGGATGTCTCATGACACAGATATTTCGCTATGTAAGCAATGTGGCGGTAATGTGTCAGTGATCAGTGGATTTTCTTGCGCTGCATCATTCTGACAAGATGGGAGTAGTAGATACATCACAGGTATTGGCAGCTGTTCACCTGTTACTCATTACTTTCGAATAGGTAAGCGGCAGAATCGATTGTCTGCAGTGTTGATATTTGGGTGTGTGATGTTCATCTGACCCAATAAGGTATTTTCTGAAGTTTTGGAGATCAGATATCATTAATCATACATTATAGCCAGTGACACAATTGCACATTCTGAATTGCGGTAATATTAGATGGGCACGATGAGGAAACAATTCTAACAATCACATAGAATCTGCTCATCTTGGACTTTTTCCTGCTATAGCATGAGCAGTGATTTGACATTTAACCCCTCCTTGACCCAGGACAGAATGACAGCCCCCCACCCTGTGAGCAGTCTGGTCCCCCAGCTCTGGTGCTAGATTCCTGCAGCTCTTCTTCTATCTAAGCGACAGTCAACAGGGGGAGCGATAAATACTGCACGATCTGACTACATAGGGTTTGTTTGTAGTCTGTTACCATGGGGACACTGTTACTCCTGGCTGCAGTGCTGGACATTGCTTCCTTCCTCTCCCTGGCCAGTAGCTCTCATGTCCTTATTTTAAAGTGGTTGTCCACTACTTTATCTTTGATGAGCTATCCTTAGCATAGGTCATCAATGTCTGATCGGTTGAGGTCCAACACCCGGCTGCCACTACCAGAAGATGGAACAGTTTCGCAATTGAGCACTTCCAGCAGGCGGCCACCATTGCTGAGAACAGCGGATAGGAGAGGCTGCTGGGTGTCGCACCCACACCGATCAGACATTGATGACCTATCCTAAGGGTAGGTCAATGATAAAGTAGTATATAACCTCTTTAAGCCTTTGAAGTCCGGCTCAGGCAGCCATGTGCTGCCTGAGTATTCAGGAGGTAGAGCTCCCTGCTTCCTCCTTCTTAGCTTCAGCTTCTTCTTGACTCTACTCCAGCCAGGTTTCTAATTATTTTCCCTGCAATGTCTGTCAATCATCTACTACTTCAGATCTCAGTTCTCTTAATCCTGGAGCTATTGCGCTCTTTGGAGTTACATTTACAAATCCTTTCCTGCCATCAAGGTACGAGAAAATTAATTTGGCTCTGCTATTCTGGTGCTAGCACACATTTAACGACTCTGCTGTTCCTGCACCTGTCACAATATTGCAACTGCAGCTCTGTTGTTACTGTGTGTGGCTGTACGCCTGCTACATGTAGTGCTTCCAGCTCCGTTTGCCCACCTTCCACCTTGCCACTCTTGAAAAGTCCATCTTGTGTAGCTCTGCTGCATCATGTCCTCTGGTCCGTGCTGCTCACTCAGCCCCACAGAGTCCACCCCAACAGCTGAGCCTATAACAGAGAGGTCTGCAAAGGAAAAGAAAACTATTTACTCATTTATTTATTTTAGATACATTATAGCAATACATTGGTTACATGTATTCTAAAGACATACTGCTAGGGAATCTAGATTGTGATCCCCAATGGGGACAGCAATGTTAATGTGTGCAAACTGTAAAGCGCTACGGAATATGTTAGCGCTATATAAAAATAAGGATTATTATTATTACATAAGTGATCGCACCCAGTAAGCCAGCACAAGCATGTCTGCTCCAGGACCGCTCCGCTCTCCTGACTTGTCTGTTTTAGCACTTAACATCCCTTATAAAATAATCATTTTGTGGCATCTTTTCTTTGAATCCTCTGTTGTAAGATTACACTGTAATTCCTATTGGAAATGTCGGAATAAATTGACATCGGGATGTTACTCTTCTCCTTGTTAATGAGGCTGTGACCCCACAATCTGTCTATGGACAAGTCTCCAACTGGTAACACCTACTTATCAATTTACTCAGATTTTCAGGAGGAATTACTGAGGAGCAGCGAAGCTCAATTTTACAAAAGCTGCTCCACATTTGTTATATTATGCAAGAAATTAGTAAAACAGACAAGTCAGCCGCATACAAAAACTCACTGCAAAACAGGGTTGTCCAAGAATAAAATAAACTAATACATAAAATAAAATATTCTCAGGGAATGTCTTGAAATAAAATCCATGTCAATAATCCTGCACCACTCCAGCATATATGCTCCCCTTGTCCCCCCATGCCCTTGTCATTGCTGTAGCCAATCAGATGGCTTCCAAAATATAAAGTATTTTATTTTGAAAACGAGACCTTCCCTTTAAGGCCAATTCCATTTTTTGGAATCTGAAGGGTTAAATTGCGGCTGCTGCGGCTTGGATTACATAATCCAGTCTATTCCTGACTGCTTGCTTTGCCCTGTGTTATTCCACAGCAGTAATTGCTTGCTTTGCAGGCAGGCAGCGTTTCCATCTTCCCCACTGAGCTCAATTATTCCAGTCATCTCCTTCTGAGGTTGTCAGAGGATGAGGAGGCCGTGTCCTGGAATTTATAGTTCTCCGCTGAAGAAAGTATTGTCCTCAGGTGAATAGACGATCAAGACACATGGAGCGGCGTCCATAAAGCCGTGGACCCAGGGGCGGACATATCATTGGTGCAACCTGTGTAGCCCCACAAGGTCCCAAAAGATAAAGGGGCCACATTATCTTCAAAACAGCTGGAATTGTGCATTAGGTGGAGCTCATGGACTGGAAAGAGCCCATTTATTGGTCTTACATAGAGGCTCTTTTGTGTCAGTGTCCACCAGTCCTGACTACGCCCTGCGTAAGGTGTCAGACCCTGCGGCACCAGGGTGCACGGATGCGCTGCCATCCCGGGGACGTCCCTACAATTACACGAACGTAGCTCTACGGCACCAGGGTGCACGGATGTGCTGCCACCCCGGGGACGTCCCTACAATTACCGGGATGTAGCTCTGCAGCACCAGGGTGCACGGATGCGCTGTCATCCCGGGAACGTCCCTACAATTACCCAGACATAGCTCTGCGGCACCAGGGTGCACGGATGCGTTGTCACCCCTGGGACGTTCCCTACAATTACACGAACGTAGCTCTACGGCACCAGGGTGCACGGATGTGCTGCCATCCCGGGGACGTCCCTACAATTACCGGGATGTAGCTCTGCAGCACCAGGGTGCACGATGCGCTGCCATCCCGGGGACGTCCCTACAAATACCGGGATGTAGCTCTGCAGCGCCAGGGTGCACGGATGCGCTGTCATCCCGGGAACGTCCCTACAATTACCCAGACGTAGCTCTGCGGCACCAGGGTGCACGGATGTGCTGCCATCCCGGGGACGTCCCTACAATTACCGGGATGTAGCTCTGCAGCACCAGGGTGCACGGATGCGCTGCCATCCCGGGGACGTCCCTACAATTACCGGGATGTAGCGCTGCAGCACCAGGGTGCACGGATGCGCTGTCACCTCTGGGACGTCCCTACAATTACCCAGACGTAGCTCTACGGCACCAGGGTGCACGGATGCGCTGCCATCCCGGGAACGTCCCTACAATTACCCAGACGTAGCTCTACGGCACCAGGGTGCACGGATGCGCTGCCATCGCTGGGACGTCCCTACAATTACACGAACGTAGCTCTACGGCACTAGGGTGCACAGATGCGCTGCCATCCCGGGGACGTCCCTACAATTACCGGGATGTAGCTCTGCGGCACCAGGGTGCACGGATGCGCTGCCATCCCTGGGACGTCCCTACAATTACCCGGATGTAGCTCTGAGGCACCAGGGTGCACGGATGCGCTGCCATATCTGGGACGTCCCTACAATTAAACGGACGTAGCTCTGCGGCACCAGGGTGCACGGATGCGCTGCCATATCTGGGACGTCCCTAAATTACCCGGACGTAGCTCTGAGGCACCAGGGTGCATGGATGCGCTGCCATCCCTAGGACATCCCTACAATTACCCGGACATAGCTCTGAGGCACCAGGGTGCATGGATGCGCTGCCATCCCTAGGACATCCCTACAATTACCCGGACGTAGCTCTGCGTCTCCAGGGTGCATGGATGCGCTGCCATCTCGGGGACGTCCCAACAATTACCCGGATGTACAGTACAGTAGCTCTTTATCAATTTTCTGGGAAAAATGATAAATGTCCATGTCAGCTGTTCTCCAAACCAGGATTTTCTCGTTATTAACCCCTTACAGAAGAAGCAAATTAAGTGTAAAGATACCTGACACTTATTTGTTCCTGCCTGCGGAGCTTTGTGGATGTAGCCACCAGACGCCATAGCAATTCATCGGCGCAGTGCCCATGGGGGGATGACGGCAGCTCTCGTCCTTGGGTCCATAAGTGATGCGGTCACAGTAGATCATGACCGCTAGTCAGTGACCAAGCATGGCGCCACAATGGGGTAATAATGCCCGCTAAGTGCCCCATTAAAAATGTTGATGCCATTTAAGTATCATCCAAAAATAATCCATCCATTTTGTGTTGCCCCCCCAGTGAAAAATATTCTGAGTGGCCAGTTTCCCTTGTATTAATGGATTATTGCTGGGGGTCCGGCCGCTGAGATTGCCACCGATCCTGAGTGTCCCACAGTCCCCTGTGTAAATGGAGAGCTAGTAACTTGTGCGGCCACCACCCCTATGCACAGTGGATGGCATGGCAGCCGCACATACTCGCTAAGCTTTACCCATACAAGCAGTGTCGGACTGGGGTGACAAGGGCCCACCAATAACATTGATTTTGGGGGGCCATTTTTCATCTCCATGCAAATATTATACTACCTTCGTTCACACATTTACCTATATCTCTATATAATAATAAACTGGTTGCGTGGTTAATGAATGATGCTGCTGCTTTTTTCTGTCCAGAGTGAATAAAGTGAATTATGCCAAGTACTGCCCATACAGTGGGGTTGGGGGCCCAGATCTGCACAGGGGCCCACCGGGGGATTCCCCTGTTACCCTGTGGGCCAGTCCGAGCCTGCATACAAGGGCCTCCCATTCTGGCGATCAGTGGGGATCACAGTGGTTAGATACCCAATGAGCAGACAACCCCTTTAAGTAGCGGAGCTGCAGCATTACAGCACGGACGGCGGTAGATCCCCTGATTTCTACCGCCTATAATGGAGGACGACCTCTTACAGGATTTCCTTCTGATGTGACTGATCTCCTAATTCTTGTTTCAAGGTTCCTAAAGGCTCAGACATTGTTTAACGGCACAGCAACTAATAGGTGTCGCCAGAAAGACCTGTACCTACAGAGCTAATTTGCATATGTTTTCCCAGAGAGCATTGCCAGAAGAGTCATATTTTCCAAAGCAAGCAGAGAGTCTGCAGATGGCGGTGATCCACTGGTACCGACACCAGCATTAGCGCCCGGGGTTCTCGCCCCGTTGAGGTCATGAGCAGCCGCTAACAGATCAATCAGAGACAACCAATCATTACATTGTTCACATCGACAACAGCAGACCCCTCATCATCAGGATCCGGGGGGCTGCAGGAACATACAGCGGGTCCTGCTAATTACAGGGTTAAGGACGAGAGCGGTGAATGCCCTTCATGTTGTGCACTTGTGGGTAGTAACGGAGCCCGAAGCGCTAGGAGAACGATAACGAGATCCAGTGACTCATCCCTCCCCGGATTACTCACAGCAGGACATGGCGGATCCACAATGTGCCCTTGGTCATTCCACCTGAGAACACGGAGACACGAAAACTGCTCAATACCCGAATAATGACCCCGAGGTGAAGACGCTGCCGAAATCTGCACAAGAGGACCCCAATCTATTAATGCGTAACATAGAAAATGACAGGAGCTGATGAATCATATGGTGTCACTGTGTACATACATTACTGATCATGAGCTACATCCTGCATTATACCCCAGAGCTGCACTCACTATTCTGCTGGTGCAGTCACTGTGTACATACATTACATTACTGAAAATGACCTACATCCTGTATTATACCCCAGAGCTGCACTCACTATTCTGCTGGTGCAGTCACTGTGTACATACATTACATTACTGATCCTGAGTTACATCCTGTATTATACCCCAGAGCTGCACTCACTATTCTGCTGGTGCAGTCACTGTGTACATACATTACATTACTGATCATGAGCTACATCCTGCATTATACCCCAGAGCTGCACTCACTATTCTGCTGGTGCAGTCACTGTGTACATACATTACATTACTGAACATGAGCTACATCCTGTATTATACCCCAGAGCTGCACTCACTATTCTGCTGGTGGAATCACTGTGTACATACATTACATTACTGATCCTGAGTTACATCCTGTATTATACCCCAGAGCTGCACTCACTATTCTGCTGGTGGAATCACTGTGTACATACATTACATTACTGATCCTGAGTTACATCCTGTATTATACCCCAGAGCTGCACTCACTATTCTGCTGGTGCAGTCACTGTGTACATACATTACATTACTGATCCTGAGCTGCATCCTGTATTATACCCCAGAGCTGCACTCACTATTCTGCTGGTGCAGTCACTGTGTACATACATTACATTACAGATCCTGAGTTACATCCTGTATTATACCCCAGAGCTGCACTCACTATTCTGCTGGTGCAGTCACTGTGTACATACATTACATTACTGATCCTGAGTTACATCCTGTATTATACTCCAGAGCTGCACTCACTATATTCTGCTGGTGCAGTCACTGTGTACATGCATTACATTACTGATCCTGAGTTACCTCCTGTATTATACCCCAGAGCTGCACTCACTATTCTGCTGGTGCAGTCACTGTGTACATGCATTACATTACTGAACATGAGCTGCATCCTGTATTATACCCCAGAGCTGCACTCACTATTCTGCTGGTGCAGTCACTGTGTACATACATTACATTACTGATACTGAGTTACATCCTGTATTATACTCCAGAGCTGGACTCACTATATTCTGCTGGTGCAGTCACTGTGTACATACATTACTGATCCTGAGTTACCTCCTGTATTATACCCCAGAGCTGCACTCACTATTCTGCTGGTGCACAGGTGCAGTCACTGTGTACATACATTACTGATCCTGAGTTACATCCTGTATTATACCCCAGAGCTGCACTCACTATTCTGCTGGTGCGGTCACTGTGTACATACATTACATTACTGATCCTGAGTTACCTCCTGTATTATACCCCAGAGCAGCACTCACTATTCTGCTGGTGCAGTCACTGTGTACATACATTACATTACTGATCCTGAGTTACATCCTGTATTATACCCCAGAGCTGCACTCACTATTCTGATGGTGGAGTCACTGTGTACATACATTACTGATCCTGAGTTATATCCTGTATTATACCCCAGAGCTGCACTCACTATTCTGCTGGTGCAGTCACTGTGTACATACATTACATTACTGATCCTGAGTTACATCCTGTATTATACCCCAGAGCTGCGCTCACTATTCTGCTGGTGCAGTCACTGTGTACATACATTACATTACTGATCCTGAGTTACCTCCTGTATTATACTCCAGAGCTGCACTCACTATTCTGCTGGTGCACTCACTGTGTACATACATTACATTACAGATCCTGAGTTACATCCTGTATTATACCCCAGAGCTGCACTCACTATTCTGCTGGTGCAGTCACTGTGTACATACATTACATTACTGATCCTGAGTTACATCCTGTATTATACTCCAGAGCTGCACTCACTATATTCTGCTGGTGCAGTCACTGTGTACATACATTACATTACTGATCCTGAGTTACCTCCTGTATTATACCCCAGAGCTGCACTCACTATTCTGCTGGTGCAGTCACTGTGTACATGCATTACATTACTGAACATGAGCTGCATCCTGTATTATACCCCAGAGCTGCACTCACTATTCTGCTGGTGCAGTCACTGTGTACATACATTACATTACTGATACTGAGTTACATCCTGTATTATACCCCAGAGCTGCACTCACTATTCTGCTGGTGCAGTCACTGTGTACATACATTACATTACTGATCCTGAGTTACATCCTGTATTATACTCCAGAGCTGGACTCACTATATTCTGCTGGTGCAGTCACTGTGTACATACATTACTGATCCTGAGTTACCTCCTGTATTATACCCCAGAGCTGCACTCACTATTCTGCTGGTGCACAGGTGCAGTCACTGTGTACATACATTACTGATCCTGAGTTACATCCTGTATTATACCCCAGAGCTGCACTCACTATTCTGCTGGTGCGGTCACTGTGTACATACATTACATTACTGATCCTGAGTTACCTCCTGTATTATACCCCAGAGCAGCACTCACTATTCTGCTGGTGCAGTCACTGTGTACATACATTACATTACTGATCCTGAGTTACCTCCTGTATTATACTCCAGAGCTGCACTCACTATTCTGCTGGTGCAGTCACTGTGTACATACATTACATTACTGATCCTGAGTTACATCCTGTATTATACCCCAGAGCTGCACTCACTATTCTGCTGGTGCAGTCACTGTGTACATACATTACATTACTGATCCTGAGTTACAGCCTGTATTATACCCCAGAGCTGCACTCACTATTCTGCTGGTGCAGTCACTGTGTACATATATTACATTACTGATCCTGAGTTACATCCTGTATTATACCCCACAGCTGCACTCACTATTCTGCTGGTGCAGTCACTGTGTACATTCATTATATAACTGATCCTGAGTTACAGCCTGTATTATACCCCAGAGCTGCACTCACTATTCTGCTGGTGCAGTCACTGTGTACATACATTACATTACTGATCCTGAGTTACATCCTGTATTATACCCCAGAGGTGCACTCACTATTCTGCTGGTGCAGTCACTGTTTACATACATTACTGATCCTGAGTTACATCCTGTATGATACCCCACAGCTGCACTCACTATTCTGCTGGTGCAGTCACTGTGTACATACATTACATTACTGATCCTGAGTTACATCCTGTATTATACCCCAGAGCTGCACTCACTATTCTGCTGGTGCAATCACTGTGTACATTCATTATATAACTGATCCTGAGTTACATCCTGTATTATACCCCAGAGCTGCACTCACTATTCTGCTGGTGCAGTCACTGTGTACTGTTGTGAATTCTGTGGCAGAGCTCCCTCCTGTGGTCACAAGTGGTACTTCGGCTGATTCTCTCTGGGAGCTTCCGTTTGTGGAGGAAACTGGTACTGCTGCTTCTGAGTTTCCTCCCTCAGGTGATCTGGTGAGGTCGTTAGGTGCTTCTCTACTTAACCCCACCTAATGCTTTGATTCATGCTTCCTGTCAATGTTCCAGTGTTGGACTTGTGTTTCTCTGGATCATTCCTGTGGCCTGCTGCTCTGCATAGCTAAGTGCTTCTTTGCTATTTGTTGCTATTTTTTCTGTCCAGCTTGTCTATTTGTTTTGCTGGAAGCTCTGGGACGCAAAGGGTGTACCTCCGTGCCGTTAGTTCGGTACGGAGGGTCTTTTTGCCCCTTTGCGTGGTTTTCTTTAGGGTTTTGTGTAGACCGCAAAGTTATCTTTCCTATCCTCGTTCTGTCTAGAATATCGGGCCTCACTTTGCTGAATCTATTTCATCCCTACGTTTGTCTTTTCATCTTACTCACAGTCATTATATGTGGGGGGCTGCCTTTTCCTTTGGGGTATTTCTCTGAGGCAAGGTAGGCTTATTTTTTCTATCTTCAGGCTAGTTAGTTTCTCAGGCTGTGCCGAGTTGCATAGGCAGAGTTAGGCGCAATCCACGGCTGCCTCTAGTGTTGTTTGGAGAGGATTAGGGATTGCGGTCTGCAGAGTTCCCACGTCTCAGAGCTCGTTCTATTATTTTGGGTTATTGTCAGATCACTGTATGTGCTCTGACCGCTATGTCCATTGTGATACTGAATTGCCTTTCAGAACACTGTACATTCATTATATAACTGATCCTGAGTTACATCCTGTATTATACCCCAGAGCTGCACTCACTATTTTGCTGGTGCAGTCGCTGTGTACATACATTACATTACTGATCATGAGCTACATCCTGTATTATACCCCAGAGCTGCACTCACTATTCTGCTTGTGCAGTCACTGTGTACATACATTACATTACTGATCCTGAGTTACATCCTGTATTATACCCCAGAGCTGCACTCACTATTCTGCTGGTGCAGTCACTGTGTACATTCATTATAAAACTGATCCTGAGTTACATCCTGTATAATACCCCAGAGCTGCACTCACTATTCTGCTGGTGCAGTCGCTGTGTACATACATTACATTACTGATCCTGAGTTACATCCTGTATTATACTCCAGAGCTGCACTCACTATTCTGCTGGTGCAGTCACTGTGCATACATTACATTACTGATCCTGAGTTACATGCTGTATTATACCCCAGAGCTGCACTCACTATTCTGCTGGAGCAGTCACTGTGTACATACATTATATTACTGATCCTGAGTTACCTCCTGTATTATACTCCAGAGCTGCACTCACTATTCTGCTGGTGCAGTCACTGTGTACATACATTACATCACTGATCCTGAGTTACATCCTGTATTATACTCCAGAGCTGCACTCACTATTCTGCTGGTGGAAATCACTGTGTACATACATTACATTACTGATCCTCAGTTACATCCTGTATTATACCCCAGAGCTGCACTCACTATTCTGCTGGTGCAGTCACTGTGTACATACATTACATTACTGATCCTGAGCTGCATCCTGTATTCTACCCCAGAGCTGCACTCACTATTCTGCTGGTGCAGTCACTGTGTACATACATTACATTACAGATCCTGAGTTACATCCTGTATTATACTCCAGAGCTGCACTCACTATTCTGCTGGTGCAGTCACTGTGTACATACATTACATTACTGATCCTGAGTTACATCCTGTATTATACCCCAGAGCTGCACTCACTATTCTGCTGGTGCAGTCACTGTGTACATACATTACATCACTGATCCTGAGTTACATCCTGTATTATACTCCAGAGCTGCACTCACTATTCTGCTGGTGCAGTCACTGTGTACATACATTACATTACTGATCCTGAGTTACATCCTGTATTATACTCCAGAGCTGCACTCACTATTCTCCTGGTGCAGTCACTGTGTACATACATTACATTACTGATCATGAGCTACATCCTGTATTATATTCCAGAGCTGAGCTCACTATTCTGCTGGTGCAGTCACTGTGTACATACATTACATTACTGATCATGAGCTACATCCTGTATTATACCCCAGAGCTGCACTCACTATTCTGCTGGTGCAGTCACTGTACATACATTACATTACTGATCCTGAGTTACATCCTGTATTATACCCCAGAGCTGCACTCACTATTCTGCTGGTGCAGTCACTGTGTACATACATTACATTACTGATCCAGAGTTACATCCAGTATTATACTCCAGAGCTGCGTTCACTATTCTGCTGGGGCAGTCACTGTGTACATACATTACATTACTGATCCTGAGTTACCTCCTGTATTATACCCCAGAGCTGCACTCACTATTCTGCTGGTGCAGTCACTGTGTACATACATTACATTACTGAACATGAGCTGCATCCTGTATTATACCCCAGAGCTGCACTCACTATTCTGCTGGTGCAGTCACTGTGTACATACATTACATTACTGATCCTGAGTTACATCCTGTATTATACCCCAGAGCTGCACTCACTATTCTGCTGGTGCAGTCACTGTGTACATACATTACATCACTGATCCTGAGTTACATCCTGTATTATACTCCAGAGCTGCACTCACTGTTCTGCTGGTGCAGTCACTGTGTACATACATTACATTACTGATCCTGAGTTACATCCTGTATTATACTCCAGAGCTGCACTCACTATTCTCATGGTGCAGTCACTGTGTACATACATTACATTACTGATCATGAGCTACATCCTGTATTATACCCCAGAGCTGAGCTCACTATTCTGCTGGTGCAGTCACTGTGTACATACATTACATTACTGATCATGAGCTACATCCTGTATTATACCCCAGAGCTGCATTCACTATTCTGCTGGTGCAGTCACTGTACATACATTACATTACTGATCCTGAGTTACATCCTGTATTATACCCCAGAGCTGCACTCACTATTCTGCTGGTGCAGTCACTGTGTACATACATTACATTACTGATCCAGAGTTACATCCAGTATTATACTCCAGAGCTGTGTTCACTATTCTGCTGGGGCAGTCACTGTGTACATACATTACATTACTGATCCTGAGTTACCTCCTGTATTATACCCCAGAGCTGCACTCACTATTCTGCTGGTGCAGTCACTGTGTACATACATTACATTACTGATCCTGAGTTACATCCTGTATTATACCCCAGAGCTGCACTCACTATTCTGTTGGTGCAGTCACTGTGTACATACATTACATTACTGATCCAGAGTTACATCCAGTATTATACTCCAGAGCTGCGTTCACTATTCTGCTGGTGCAGTCACTGTGTACATACATTACATTACTGATCCTGAGTTACCTCCTGTATTATACCCCAGAGCTGCACTCACTATTCTGCTGGTGCAGTCACTGTGTACATACATTACATTACTGATCCTGAGTTACCTCCTGTATTATACCCCAGAGCTGCACTCACTATTCTGCTGGTGCAGTCACTGTGTACATACATTACATTACTGATCCTGAGTTACATCCTGTATTATACTCCAGAGCTGCACTCACTATTCTGCTGGTGCAGTCACTGTGTACATACATTACATTACTGATTCTGAGTTACATCCTGTATTATACTCCAGAGCTGCACTCACTATTCTGCTGGTGCAGTCACTGTGTACATACATTACATTACTGATCCTGAGTTACATCCTGTATTATACTCCAGAGCTGCACTCACTATTCTGCTGGTGCAGTCACTGTGTACATACATTACATTACTGATCCTGAGTTACATCCTGTATTATACCCCAGAGCTGCACTCACTATTCTGTTGGTGCAGTCACTGTGTACATACATTACATTACTGATCCAGAGTTACATCCAGTATTATACTCCAGAGCTGCGTTCACTATTCTGCTGGTGCAGTCACTGTGTACATACATTACATTACTGATCCTGAGTTACCTCCTGTATTATACCCCAGAGCTGCACTCACTATTCTGCTGGTGCAGTCACTGTGTACATACATTACATTACTGATCCTGAGTTACCTCCTGTATTATACCCCAGAGCTGCACTCACTATTCTGCTGGTGCAGTCACTGTGTACATACATTACATTACTGATCCTGAGTTACATCCTGTATTATACTCCAGAGCTGCACTCACTATTCTGCTGGTGCAGTCACTGTGTACATACATTACATTACTGATTCTGAGTTACATCCTGTATTATACTCCAGAGCTGCACTCACTATTCTGCTGGTGCAGTCACTGTGTACATACATTACATTACTGATCCTGAGTTACATCCTGTATTATACTCCAGAGCTGCACTCACTATTCTGCTGGTGCAGTCACTGTGTACATACATTACATTATTGATCCTGAGTTACATCCTGTATCTCTTTTTATTATAAAAGTACAAAACAAAACTTACAGGCAAAGCTTACAGACAAATTCAATAACAAAACAAATTATTTACAATCCCCAAAAAGTCCAATGTCCAGCAGATTTATACAAACAAAATGTTCCTCCATTTCATTAATACCCCCAGCAAGGGAAGAGACCTCAACCTATATCCTTTTTCCCCCTCATACACACATACCCACGCATTCATCCCTAGAAAAATAAACAAGTCGGCCAACTGCCCTAAACAAAGTAAATAGGCCACCTGGCCGAAACTTAATCATATATTTTTATATATTTTTTTGTTTTATATATTTTTTTATAATATTTTTTTTTTCCTCCTAAACTATACCACCACCATTCCCCCAAAGGTCCCACGAAAGTTTGTGGCCTATCACACCAGGTCCCACCAAAGTTTGTGGCCTTTCCTATACAGCAAGGTCCATAAAAGTTTATGGCCTTTTTTTTCCTCTTCTTGGCATCCCGCCGGACGTCCATTCTCCAAAACCCATTCCCCCACCCCCCAAGAAACCCCCCACCCCACCTAAACTAAATCCCCCTACACGCATCATAGTACACATGTAACATATATATACAACCTTATAATAACATATCAATAATAACATAATAATAATAACCACTACACACCTTAACCATGACCAAAGAACAGGCCCAAGTTCAATGCTTGCAAGCCCTATACCCAGGTTACCAATTACAAAACAAAAATCTGTAAGTGAGGGTTACAGCCCACCACCAGGAACTGGAGACCAGAGGCTCTCACCCTAATCTACCGCACATCACCCTGACCCTCCCTAACAACACAAAAGAGAAAATCCTGTCCCTATAGCCCTACCAATCTCTCCCTACCTGCCCCTATCTGTCCCTCACTGACCCTCACTACCAACCTAATACTAACTACCTGTCCCTAAAGACTGTCCCTATCTGTCCCTCCCTGTCCCTACACATCTATCTGACCCTACAAAATAAAAAGATAAAAAAGACTAACTCAACGCTATCACAGGCACACTGAACCTAACTCTCCCTAGGGCACATTAAAGGAGAAACCCCTCCATAGAAGAGAGGCCCTCCCTGCACCCAGCCTCTCAAACTCCAGCACGCGCACTTTTGCCAGGTCACCCAGGATGTTCCTAATCACCTCTTCCCCGGGGAGGACTTTCCGCTGAGTAGACACTAGACACCGTGCATTCCACGTGTGGAACCTAGTTACTAAACTAACTAAGAAAACAGTGCCCCGATCTCGGCCACCAAGGGACCTAAATGCCCCATAGGCCCACTCCGCATAGGAAAGGCCTGCCAGCCTGGGCCAGCCAATGGAAGCACCCACCCTGCTATAGACCTCTGTATTAAAGGGACACCGAAGCAGGAAATGCTCCATGCTTTCAAGCATGCCGCCACACTCCTCGGGGGGACAATCCCGGTCATCAGAGCGTCTGCACTTCAGGTTGTCCCTCACATACAGCTTCCCATGGAAGTAGCGCCAAGCCAAGTCCCAAAACTTCAAGGGGATCCGCTTAGAGTTCAATAACCCGAGCCCCACCTCCAGATCCCAGCTTGGGCAATCCCTGAGCGCCAGGGGCTTCTGAAAGTGGGTCAACAGGACCCTATTGTCAAGAAACCTTCTCAACATGGTCCTAATCTCCCACACTCCCAGACCCCACCGACGGATCACCTTCAGAACTGGGGTAGCATAAGCCGGAAGATGCCCATGAGGTGTACGAAGGTCCTTCACCTGCCCTCCTGTCTCTCATTCCTGGAAGAAAGGCCGAAACCACCCCCTACAGGAGAATACCCACAGAGGAGCCCTCTCTAACCAGAGGTTGGCGATGTTTGCCTTAAGAAAGGTGTTTACTAGAAACACCACTGGGTTGACCATACCCAACCCTCCTAGTCTCCTCGTGCGGTACGTGACCTCCCTCTTGATTAGGTTCAGCCTATTTCCCCATAATAATTGGAAAAACAGGCTGTAAACCCGTGTCCAAAGAGGCTCTGGCAAGATGCAGACACTGCCCAGATATATTAGCAAAGGAAGCAAATAGCCCTTGGCAAGACTAACCCTTTCCCTTAGGGTCAAAGACCAACCCTTCCACTGATTCACCTTCTGAGCGGCAATCTTAAGTCTGCCCTCCCAGTTTTGCAGGGGATAGTCCCCCGGGCCGAAACTGATGCCTAATATTTTTGCTGTGGCCTGAGGCCCTGGAAGGGTGTCCGGGAGATCAAAACTTGGATCTCCCCCTCCCAGCCAGAGACTCTCACACTTGTCCCGGTTGATCATGGATCCGGATGCCACAGAGTAGCGTTCAACCTCAGACATCACCCAATCTGCCTCCTCTCTCGAGGATACAAAAAGGGAAACATCGTCAGCGTACGCCACTACCCTCAAGGCGGACTCAGGATCCGCCTGGTCCATCCCGACTCCCACCAACGGTCCACGCTCCACCCTCCTTAAAAGGGGGTCGATCGCAAACACGTATAACAGTGGGCTCAGAGGACAGCCCTGGCGGACACCAGACCTCACCTCAAAAGGGTGTCCGACCCAACCGTTCACGAGCGGAAAAGTCTCTGCCCCATTGTATAAAACTCTCAACCAATCAACAAACCTCCCAGGCAGACCATATCTCAGAAGGACGGACCAGAGGTACTCATGGTTAACCCGGTCAAAGGCCTTCGCCTGATCTAAGGACAGCAAGTACCCCTTCCAGTGACCCGCCCTGCCCTGCTCCACTGCCTCCCGGACACCGAGCACAGCACTAAATGTACTGCGGCCTGGAACAGAGCAGTGCTGGGCCCCCGAAAGGAGCCGGGGTGCAAACTGCACCAACCGATTAAAAAGCACCTTTGCCAGAACCTTTCGGTCCGTATTGAGAAGCGCTATGGGACGCCAATTCTCAATACGGGACGAGTCTTTACCCTTTGACAGGATAATCAGGGCTGACTTCCTCATTGAACTGGGCAGAATGTCCGAGGAGAGACACTCATTAAACATCTCAGTCAAGAGGGAGACCAAAGAGTCCCTAAAAGTCTTGTAGAACTCGGATGTTAAGCCATCCGGACCGGGCGACTTTTTGGGCCGGAGCCCATCAATCGCCCGTCTCACTTCCTCTTCCCTGATTGCTTCTGTCAAAACATGAAGAGAGGGGTCATCCCCTGGCTCAGGGATGGTTTCAGTCAGGAAAGCCGACATCTCATCTCGATCAGGATCCCTCCTCCCCAAGAGGTGCAAGTAGAAGGATCTGACCACCTCCAGAATCCCTGATTTGGATCTGTTCAGGGACCCCGTACTGTCAATCAGTCCTCTCACCATCTTACAATTCACTGACAACCTGCAGTTTCTGTAAGGGTCGGGCGAGCGGTACCTCCCGAAATCCCTCTCAAAAGCCAAGGATGTGTGCCTATCATACTGGCACCCCTTGAGCAAGGTCTTCACCCTGGAGATTTCCTCTCGGTCCCCTCCAGTCGAGACGAGCTGCTCGAGTTTCCTCCCCAGCTCCCGATACAGGCGGTACCTGTTCAGGCCCCTGAGGCTCGAGAGCTGACGGAAGAACCCCGCGACCCTTCTTTTGAAGATCTCCCACCACTCAGACTTACTGCTACAAAGACCCAAGAGAGGTACCTGGCTCTGAAGAAATTCCTCAAAGGACTGTCTTACTTCCGCCTCTTCCAGAAGGGACGAATTCAGCTTCCATAGGCCTCTCCCCATGCGGGGGGTCTCTGTAACATTCAAAGTAAAGAAAATGAAACAGTGATCGGAGAACTCCACCTCAACAGCGGACACTGCAGAAGAGACGGCTTCCTCCTTTAAAAAAAACCTATCTATCCTAGACCTACTGCTTCCCCTAAAAAAGGTGAAACCCCCGTGACCTGGGGTGTGCCGGATGTGGACATCCACCAGGCGAGCTTCGCTTACTATGCTATTCAAGGCTATGCTATCATAAGCCAGCCGGTCTCCGGGGCCTCCCCTATCACGGAGTCTGGTTACAGTATTAAAATCCCCACCGAAGACCACCTGCCGGCTCGTAAAAAGATAGGGCTTAATCCTCAGGAAGAGACATTTACGGTCCCACTTAGATTGCGGGCCATAGATATTGATGAGCCGAAGCTCCTGTACCCTCATGAAGACGTCAAGGACCAAACATCTCCCCATTTCTACCTCAATCACCCGTCTGCATTCCACCTCCGCGGTCTTAAAAAGGACCGCTACCCCGCTATACGGCTCGGCCGCAAGAGACCAGTATGAGGGCCCACTCCTCCATTCCCTCTTTGCTTTGTAGATGGACCCCAGGTCCGTTAGTCTGGTCTCCTGCAAAAATAAAATATCAGCCTCAACCCGGGTGAAAAAATCAAAGGCCATAAATCTAGCCGTATCTGACTTTATGCTGGCGACATTAATTGACGCCAGAGTCAACGGTGTAGGTTCCGCCATCATGGGTGATTGAGTTAGATGGCCTGTTTTTTAACCGTACCCCCTGATTTCCTCTTCCCCTCTGAAGAGGAGCCCGACTCACCCCTCCTCTTTAAAGACACCGAGGTGTCCATATCCTCCTTTACAGTACTGGACTTCCCAGAAATAGATTCCTCGCCCCTGGACCCCGAGGTAGTCCCCCCCCAGAGGAGTGTGAATCCCCCGGAGGACAGACCTCACCATTCCCCGAAGGCACCCCAGATGTTGCGTCCGGCCCCTCACCCCCGACCTCCGACACAGCAGAGTCATCGAGGGCTTGGAACCGATTGGAGAGGGGGATCAGAGGGGAGTCGGTGAGCCCTTCCGTAGGCACCCCAGTGGCCAGGGGGGGGGGCTTAGATTTTTTACCCTTGTTCTTCTTCTTCTTCCGACTCTTACCGGTACGATTGTCACCCGTTTTTTTAGGCTGCTCCACCACCTCTTCATCCAGACTTTCATACTGGGAAGAGTTATCAGAAGCAGCCAACTCCTCCCTCTCCATCCTCCGGATCTCCTCGCTCACCGCCTTCTCCCCCAGGGCCTCAGAGGCTTCGGCTGCCGCGTCCAGGCTGGGGGCAGTCATCACGCCAGTTGCCTGAGGCTTATCCTGCCCCCTGCCCTTACGGCGCCTCACCTGTTGCCACTGGTGGGCAGATGTACCAGCCTCGCCTTTCCTCACTGACCCCTCAGCTCCCCTCAAGCCTCCACCCTCAGCCCCAGCAGAAGCTGCACCACCAGGGACCCCCCCGGGGCTCCCCCCTGCCGGGCCAGAGATGGTGCTGGAAAAGGAACGGGGGCAGCGGCTATACGGGTGACCTAGGTCACCACACAGGTGACACCTAATGTCACCACAGGCTGCGGCAAGATGGCCTACCCCGCCACACAAGGCACATTTCTGCACCTTGCAGCCTGCGCTGAAGTGGCGGGGATCACCGCACCTGTGGCAGACCTTCGGTTGCCCCTGGTAGAAGATCTGGATTCTGTCCCTCCCCAGAAATGCTGAGGAGGGGATGTGGGTGACCGTACCTCCTGAAACCTTCAACTTTACCATGAAGGTCCAGCCCCCTGACCAAATGCCAAACTCGTCCCTATTTTTCTTAGGGACCTCGGTGACTTCCCCATAACGGGAAAGCCACGTCATTATGTCGACCCCAGAGAGTGACTCGTTACTTGTCAGAACGGTCACCCTCTTTACACTATTTTGACGAGACACCGCCTGCACGGCAAAGTCTCGCCAGCCGGGCTCCCCCTTTGCCAGATGGCAGATGGACCGGCCCCCTCCCCCCTTCTCCTACTACCATCAGACACCGTACTCACACTTGCCACGATATTCACACTTGCCACCTCAGACGCACTGCCACTCGCATCCTCAACCACAGACACTTCCATACCCGCACCCTCCTCATCCACTCCATCAGTCACCGCACTCTCACTCACATGCACACTGGGGTCAATATTATTTTGCCTCACCTTTTGGGTATTTCCAGGTTTTGTTTTCCCACTGCTACCGTCACCTACTGGTGGCATCTTCCCTGCTGGGGGGTTTGGAACACACAGTGCTGCTGTCCCTTTAAGAGTCCTGCTGCCATTGGTTTTAAAGGGACTCTGTCACCTGAATTTGGCGGGACTGGTTTTGGGTCATATGGGCGGAGTTTTCGGGTGTTTGATTCACCCTTTCCTTACCCGCTGGCTGCATGCTGGCTGCAATATTGGATTGAAGTTCATTCTCTGTCCTCCATAGTACACGCCTGGGAAAGACAAGATTGCTTTGCGCAGGCGTGTACTATGGAGGACAGAGAATGAACTTCAATCCAATATTGCAGCCAGCATGCAGCCAGCGGGTAAGGAAAGGGTGAATCAAACACCCGAAAACTCCGCCCATATGACCCAAAACCAGTCCCGCCAAATTCAGGTGACAGGTTCCCTTTAAGCAGCACTGTCTGACTTTCCACCACAGCAGGCACAGAGCTTCCTCCCTCACTGGCAGGTAGGAAGTCAGGAGCAGACCCACCTCCAGCTCCATCCTGCCTTGTGGCCAGAGCCCCCACCGCAGGTAAGCCCCCCGACCCAGGGGACCCCGCCAGGCAGGCGCCCTTGCTGCTATCTGCTGCAGTTCCTGCACCATTGCTGACCGCAGCTAAGACCTTTTTTTTTTCTTTTGCTTTGGAAGCCACGCCCCCAGCCTTCAGCTGCACAGCACAGCTATCCAAAGCTGCTCCTACATGGGCAGCGGGTGCCGAGGAGGCCACGCCCCCTGAGACCGGCCGCAGCGGGACCCCCAGAGCCGACCCAGAGCTGGATCCACCCCCAGGAATCCCCCCAGCGGTACCAGTCCCCCGAGGCACAGCACCCCCCACCACCACACCCTGGGCCACAAACAGCCTGGCCACAGCAACTCCAGCGGATGGCCCCAGGCTAGGCCACTCCCCCTCAGCATCCACCAGCGGCGGTGCCCCCAATGCAGGAGACCCCGACTTCACCGCAGACCCCGCCAGGGGAGCTTCCACCATTTTCTTTTTATGAGCCTGTTCAGCCGGAGCCGCAGGCCCCTCACCCTTTACTTTACTAGGTGCCTGGGTCCCCAGAAGCGATCCAGCTTTAACGGATCCGTAAGTGGGGGAACCAGACACCCCAGCGCTCACCGCCGGAGATGCGGTCCCGGCTGTCACTCTCCTGCCCACCAATGGGCCGCCCTCCACATCATGCTCCATATCAGACACATCACTACCCCCTCCGTTACCACAAACAGAGGCAGCGCCCTGCGTGTCATGGCCTGTAATCTCCCCGCTCCCTCGCTGCGGACCCACAACAGAGGCCGAGCCGGGGTGGGTAGTGGGTGCCGCACAGCGGGACCGGGGGGCCCCAGAGAGGGGGACATACACGAATTTCTGCACAGTTGATGTTTTCTGCTTATTCCTTTTCTTGGCCTTTCTCTTCATCCCCCTCCTGGTTGCCTCGTCCTCGCAGATCTCATCCCCGAACCTCAGCTCGTTAAAACGGACCGGGGACTCGATCTGCTGCATGACGAGGCAGCCCCCCTCACTGCTACTACTCCCACCATCCTCATCCTCCCCCTCGCTCCCGCTGTCCCCTGAAGGGCCAAAATCTGACGGGAGAGCCACCTGCTCGGGGGGCTATCCCGCTATGCGACGCCTGGAGATCTCTTACCAGGCCACCAGGCGGTGGGTAGGGCACGACCTCCTCCTCACATTCCTCTTCCTCATCATCCTCCTCCACCACCTGGCCGGAGCTCCGTGACCCCTCCAGAGCCCCACCGGCCATGGCTCTGAACCGGTCATCGTTCTCCAGCTTTTCACGGAAGGGCCCGCTGCCATCCAGGATCTCACATCTCCGGCTTTCCAGGTCTTGTATGGATTTTTTGATCTTCTTGACCGCGGCGGATAGCTCGGCCTTCTTATTGCCGGAGGCCCTGTCAGACCTCTCCTTAGCTACCCTCAACTCCCTCCAGAGGGATTTTAGCTTCCTTGAGGCGTCCTGATACTCGCAGAGGTGCGCATGGACGCGGGAACCATAGACCAGGGCGGATTCTCTAGCCGCCTTGGTGCCCCAACCAAGAGGCACCGCTGCAGCACCCCTGCTCGTACTCGGCCTACCTCCGGGGGAAGGAGCCGCCGCGGCCTCAGGCGTCCTACGGGTCTTCATTTTGGATCCTTGGCCAGATCTTGTGGCCCTAGCCGGAGTTGGAGTCCTCCCACCCCCCGCCGACTTGGACCGGGAGGTGGGAGCCGGGGGCCCAGCCCCGGAGGCCAGTCCCAAAATGAGCCTTCTTTCCTGGGAAGGGGGCAGACAAAAAGTCCTGGATGGAAAACTTTACCTCCCTTCCCAGGAGCTCTCTCTAGGCAGCACACAGAGCACACGGCAAACAGGCTCCGCCTCTTACTGTATGACACCCCAGAGCTGCACTCACTATTCTGCTGGTGCAGTCGCTGTATACATACTGTACATTACATCACTGATCCTGAGTTACATCCTGTATTATATTCCAGAGCTGAGCTCACTATTCTGCTTATTGGAAAGACTAATATTGGCAGACACCACACAAGATCATTTGATTTAGGGAGACAGTATTTACAACCCCTGCTTGGAGATAGTCACAGGTTATGATGCAGCATTGTTTTCGGATTCTGCACAACCTCTAAGTGTTCGGTGTAGAGACTACATTACATTAACCCGTCTATAATTTGTAAAGCGCTGCGGAATATGTTGGCGCTATATAAATAAAAATTATTATTATTATTAACCAGAATGCCAACAGCACAAGTTCTACATTTTCCATCCAGCACAAGTCTTTGAATTTTCACTGGGTCATAATCAGGTAGGGGGACGTCCTGAATGAACTAATGATGCAATTTTTGGTCGACAGCCAGACAGTCGGTCCTCAGAATATGACATTAAGCTAGAGACCGTGGAAAAGAGAAGCAGTCGTGTGCGAGTCGCAACCCTTCCTTAAATATATGGTATCATCATTGTAGAGATCTCTCCGCCTGCAGATAGTGCTGTGCAGTTTTGGGATGACTGGAGGGGACTTGCATCTCTCGTACTTCCTAATTTTTAGTAACCAATGAAAAGAGGTAGTTACAGTAACATCTCTTGCTAAACTTGCTGGTTACCTGCTGCCACCACTAGGGGGAGCTCATGACCTTACTGCTCATCCATAGAGCTTAATAACAGCACAGTCTACAGTCGCCTCCCCAGCTCCCTCTAGTGGTGGCCACAGGCATCCAGAAAGCAACCTCTGAAATCTTTGGTTGTGCTGCAGGTTTGTAACTGTGTATCGTAATAACTGATTTCTGAACACCATGAAGATTTACTGCAAAATTAATCAATACAGGAAAAAGGACTATGAAGTGTTTATCGGTTACAAAAAGCCTGAACGAAGAAATCTTAGAAGGAAATAAAGAGACCGATGCTCCGCCTGACGGAGCAGAGGAATTTCCCTCTCGTTCGGCTGATACTATGAATTGCTTATGTAACAACTTCCTGCCGTTCACATAAAGTAATCCAGGCGTCAGGAAACGTGGAAGTCAGTGTGTTCATGAGAAAAAGGAAGCGGTGTGCGTCCGGGGGCTGCGGTGTGGGTCCGGGGGCTGCGGCGTGCGTCCGGGGGCTGCGGCGTGCGTCCGGGGGCTGCGGCGTGCGTCCGGGGGCTGCGGCGTGCTTCCGGGGGCTACGGCGTGCGTCCGGGGGCTGCGGGGTGCGTCCGGGGGCTGCGGTGTGCATCCAGGGGCTGCGGTGTGCGTCCGGGGGCTGCGGTGTGCGTCCGGGGACTGCGGTGTGCGTCCGGGCTGCGGTGTGCGTCCGGGGGCTGCGGTGTGCGTCCGGGGGCTGCGGTGTGCGTCCGGGGGCTGCGGTGTGCGTCCGGGCTGCGGTGTGCGTCCGGGGGCTGCGGTGTGCGTCCGGGGACTGCGGTGTGCGTCCAGGGGCTGTGGTGTGCGTCCGGGGACTGCGGTGTGCGTCCAGGGGCTGCGGTGTGCGTCCGGGGACTGCGGTGTGCGTCCAGGGGCTGTGGTGTGCGTCCGGGGGCTGCGGTGTGCGTCCGGGGGCTGCGGTGTGCGTCCGGGGGCTGTGGTGTGCGTCCGGGGGCTGCGGTGTGCGTCCGGGGCTGCGGTGTGCGTCCTGGGGCTGTGGTGTGCGTCCGGGGGCTGTGGTGTGCGTCCGGGGGCTGCGGTGTGCGTCCGGGGCTGCGGTGTGCGTCCGGGGGCTGCGGTGTGCGTCCGGGGGCTGCGGTGTGCGTCCGGGGCTGCGGTGTACGTCCTGGGGCTGTGGCCTGCAGTCTCTCTGGTCTGTATCATTAGACGCCACCCACCCAGTGGCCAGGGAGGTGGTCTTCGTGCTGTGCGGGATGCCCCTTAGGGCCACGCATCTTCCCCCTGTCACTCTGAAGAATGACATTGAATGCGGAGGAGTCATTCCAGGGAGCGCAGGAGACTGGGGACGGTTCCCACGCTCTTGACTCCTTCTCAGATTCTTTTTCACGTATTAACGTTTTCTTAACATGGAGAATAACTGAGGTTGGCGGCTCCTGAGTTCTGTCATCGGGCCAGAAATCGGCCGCTGCTTCCTGTGCTGTTCCATGTATATTCCTCAGTTTCCATGTATGTTGTTATATTTTACTCTGCTGCCACCCAATGGCCTTTTTCTGTATGGCAGCTTGTTTTTCATGTATTTCTTGTGGGCATGTCTTACATCCGGTTCAGGGGTCAAATCTTCTCTTCCTCTGGCAGCCATTTCCAGTTTACTTTTTGTTGTGAGAGGACGTGCTTTTGAACTGGGCTTAGGAAGGCATCAGTCTTTCGACCACTCTCTCATGCTGCTCACACTTGCAGACACATTTGGTGCTACATCTTACTGTACCCTGTCTACCCTGCATTTCTGGAGAAGTTCTGTATTACCAGCTGCACGGGGCTTCAGGAAAATGGCCGCGGGATGCCGCGCGTGCGCATTAGAGATCGCGGCGGCCATTTTCCCAAAGCCGAGATGCAAACTCGGCTTTGGGAAAATGGCCGCCGCGATCTCTAATGCGCACGCGCGGCATCCCGCGGCCATTTTCCTGAAGCCCCGTGCAGCAGAGCACTCCATCTGCGCACGCGCGGCCCCAGGAAGATGGCCGCCCCCACCGATGCAAGGGATTACAGCGCAGATCGCGCGCTGTGTCTTCACGTGGGCGCAGGGAAGTCGGAACTCTGGACATGCGCACACCACTACGCCATCAACGGAAAGCTGGGGAAGAAAAGAGCGCTGTGAACACGCCCACCTGACCAGACCAGCCTGATTGACAGGCGAAAACGGCGACTTTGGTAATGTATTTCTCAGCATACATGGGGAATCAGGGTACACTACATACACTATAGTAACACACAGTGCAGGCCCTATTTAACAGTATTTATAGCTCAATCTCAAAAAACGGGGTGACAGGTTCCCTTTAATCAACCACACCTCCATTCGCCTCATGTGGGGACAGAACAGTCGAAAGACTGCCTTGAAGCCCGGCCAGAATCACCCTTATATCACTATTCACGTGCCCGCTCTCTGCCCGCTCACATACTGCAGCCCTGCTCTGCTAAGAAATCTCCTGCAGCGTCACCTCAGACTGCATTGTACATAAAGACTCTCTGTGTATTATACCACACTGCTGCAGATCGTCGACCGCAGAACCCCACAATTCTCCAACAACACCTTGGGAATCTTATCAGGGGGTCGCAACTAAGCTGCACCGCAATTTCCAGCCCCCAATTTAAAGGTTCAGTTTCTTAAAGGGACAGCGCACCTTAAATCAAAATGGCCGAAAAGGACCTTCCACAGTTCCCCAATGCTGAAACAGAGCAAATACAACCTGATACTGTCCATTATGAAGACCAGGAAGCAGAGCCCGCTTCCACAGCAGACCCAGATGCACGACCAGTACGTTCCATCAAGCCAAAATTAAAGGTCCTCGAGAATTACTGTTCCACAAGGGATGAGTTCAATGACAACTTGGACGACCTATGGGAACGAGTCGCCTCCCTTATGTCAAGCGTCCAACGCCATAAAAATGATGCAGCGGGTTTACAGGACACTATAAGACAGCTAGACGTGGCCCACGGCAGATACAAGAGACTGTCCACAAAGTATGCTGCCTTCCTTAAAGAATCTAAAATCGATGAAGCCCTATCAGAGTTAAGCAAGGAAGATTCCACAGACAGAGAAAGGGACGCCGTCGTGCAAGACGCCAAAGATAAAGCGGAGCTTCGTATCACCCATCTGCAAGAAACTAGATCGCACAGGTCAGCCTCGTCTAAACACTCTGCTCGGTCGTACAAATCATCCTGCTCAAGAACTTCAGCCCTCAGCGACAGAATCCTAGAGGCCCGTTTAAATGCAGAGCGGTCCAAACTAAGACGTTCATACACCGAAAAGAAAGCAGAAGCAGAGGCTCGAGCAAAGATTCTTCAAACAGAAATGGAGGAAGAAATTGCATTAGCCGAAGTAAAAATACTCGAGCAAGCATTGAAGCAAAACCTCGACCCAATTTGCCTGCCACCACAGGAAGAAGACGACCCAGCTGTTCGTACCAGAGACTACGTGCAGAAACAGATACCTGCAGCGCACACCTTCTCCAGTGACGTTCAACCCAACATTGCGGAAACGTCCAAGTCAGCCCAACCTATGGTGCCAGTATCGCCCACAGCCCCTACAGAGACCCAAGACCAACGCCGTGATGTACCCCCTCAGGAGCAATCATCATCGCAAGACGACCACAAGGCACACTCCAGCCCGCCTCCACAGTTCAAGCAGCAGTCATCGGAATCTCTAGAGGTTAAACCACAGCTCAACCCTGCAGCGACATCATTCTACCCGGGAACAATTCACCCTTCCACGCCACACAGCTTATACGCCCGAGGGGCACCACAAGCTAATATGGTAACAAGGAGTGAAGGATCAGACATGTCCGAGTTTGCCAGGTTCATGGTGAGCAGGGAGCTAATCAGCACTAGCCTCTCAAAATTCGACGACCGTGCAGAGAACTACAGAGCCTGGAAAGCAACCTTCAAGGCCGCCATTGCTGATCTCAACCTATCCGCGGAGCAGGAGCTCGACCTCATGGTAAAATGGTTGGGTCCTGAATCCACAAACCGTATCAAGAGTCTTAGGACCGTCTATGTGGGGCAAGCTGAAGCAAGTCTCGCTGCTGCCTGGCAGAGACTCGAAAGAACCTACGGCAGCGCTGAAGCCATAGAAAAGTCCCTATTCAAGAGACTGCAGAACGTTCCAAGGATCAACCTTAAGGAAGCCCACAAGCTTCTGGATTTAAGTGACCTGCTTATGGAGCTGGAACTTGCTAAAAGAGACCCTCGTCTGTCTGGACTGTGCTACCTGGACACTGCCCACGGGGTGAACCCGATCATCTCAAAGCTGCCACACAGTCTGCAAGAGAAGTGGGCAGTGTGCGTCTCCAGGTATAAAAGGTCACATGACGTCACCTTTCCTCCGTTCATTCAGTTCTGCAAGTTCATTGACGAACAAGCCCAAATGAGGAACGACCCTAGCCTCGACTTCCTGGAGTCTAACACTGCAGCTCCAGCAACACCTTCATCAAGGTATGAAAGCGTTGCACATAGACGCAAGGACTCAAGGAACAGTGTAAGCGTCAGAAAGACTAACCTGCCATCACCTGCAGTACCTGCCGACAAGCAGTACACTATTCCGTCGAGGGATAAGTCTTTCAATCGTGAGTGTCCCATTCACAAAAAACCACACTCACTGAACAAATGTAGAGGCTTCAGGTCCAAAACCATGCAGGAGCGCAAGAAAATCCTCAGCGAACTTGGGGTATGTTTCAAGTGCTGCGCTTCATCAGAACACATGGCCAAGGACTGTAAATCTGCCATTAAGTGTGAAGAGTGTCATAGCGACAGACACCCATCAGCCTTGCACCCAGGCTCAGCCACCAGCGATCCAGCAGTCGCAGTTACCTCTGGTCCCGCTACAAACCATGGCGGGGAGCCACAGAATCACGCCAAGTCCACCACAGCTGTGTCCTGCTCATGCTCAGAGGTATGTGGGGAGAATCAAAGTGCTAAATGCTGTGCCAGGATATGCCTAATCAGAGTCTATCCAGAAGGGCAACCAGAGAAGGCTGTAAAAATGTATGCCATCATTGACGATCAGAGCAATCGATCCCTAGCTGGACCTAAGTTCTTTGAAGCCTTTAGAATCAAGGGACCAGCAACGCCCTACACTCTGAATACTTGCTCGGGGCGCATAGAGACTAGCGGCAGAAGAGCACAAGGTTTCATCGCTTCTCCTGTCAATGAAGACGTAGAAATACCCCTACCTACGCTAATTGAATGCGATCAAATACCAGACCAAAGGGATGAGATCCCTACCCCGGAAGCTGCATTCCACCAACCACACTTAAGGCACCTAGCCAGCGTTATCCCACCTTTGGACACAGATGCTGAAATCCTACTTCTGCTCGGCAGAGACAATTTGAGGATACATAAGGTCCGCCAACAATGTAATGGTCCTGACTACGCCCCCTACGCCCAGAGACTTGACTTGGGGTGGGTAGTCATAGGAAATGTATGCTTGGACCAAACAGGAGTCCATTCCTTTAAGATGTACGTACGCCGAGACGGGCGCACTACCTTCTGCAAACCATGTCCTCATCACTATGAGGTGAAGGAAAAGCTTCCAGATTCCGTAGAGCTGCCTGATGTTATCCCTTCTCCCTATGCAGACGACTTGGAAAAATTGGTGTTTCATACCACTAAGGATGACAACAAAGTAGCCCCATCTATGGAAGACAAGGAATTTGTCAGGATAATGGACAATGAGTTCCTTAAGGACGAAACCAATCACTGGGTTTTCCCCTTACCCTTCCGAGCTACCAGGGTAAGGCTCCCGCGTGAACAAGCCTTGTCCAGATTTAACTCTCTCCAGCGCACGCTAAGCAATAAACCGGAGATGAAAGAACACATTGTCACCTTTATGGGCAAAATATTCCATAACAACCATGCGGAGCCAGCGTCTCCCTTAAAGGAAAATGAGGAGTGCTGGTACCTACCCTCATTTGGAGTATATCACCCGAAGAAACCTAAACAAATTAGAGTTGTCTTTGATTCAAGCGCCAAACATCAAGGCGTATCTCTCAATGATGTCCTCCTCACAGGTCCTAATCTGACAAACAACTTAGTAGGAGTGTTGATGAGGTTCAGGAAAGAGCCCATTGCCATCACCGCCGACATTAAACAGATGTTCCACTGTTTCATAGTCCGAGAGGACCACAGGAATTTCCTCAGGTTCCTGTGGTACAAGGACAATGACCCCAGCAAAGAGATGGTGGAGTATCGCATGCGGGTGCACGTATTCGGGAACAGCCCTTCACCCGCTGTGGCAACATATGGCCTGCGGAGAACCGCACAAGAAGGAGAGTCCGAGTATGGAACAGACGCCAGAGACTTTGTAGAGAAAGACTTCTACGTAGATGATGGACTAAAATCTCTACCTACAGAAGAAGCTGCAATCGACCTACTCAAAAGGACCCAACATATGCTGTACCGAGCTAAGCTTAGACTGCACAAAATTGCTTCAAACAGCCCGGCTGTCATGAGAGCCTTTGAGTCAAGCGACCACGCACCTGGATTCAAGGACATAGACCTGGGACCAGACCGTCCGCCTGTGCAGAGAAGCTTAGGCCTGAGGTGGAACCTGTCAGCCGACACCTTCGGATTCCAAATCAACTGTGCAGACAAACCATTCACTAAACGTGGTGTCCTGTCAGTGGTAAATAGCCTGTATGACCCACTGGGATTCGTAGCACCAATTACCATACAAGGTAAATCCCTTCTGAGACAGCTGTCCGAAACTGTCAAGGACTGGGATACCCCTCTACCTCCTGATAAGGAACCAAAATGGGAAACCTGGAAGCAGTCTTTGTGTGCCTTGGATAAAATCCATATAACGAGATGCTACGCTGGAATCTCACTTGCTGCTAGCACTAGGACGGAACTCCATGTGTTCTCGGATGCATCCACGGAGGCCATTGCAGCTGTTGTCTACCTGAAGGTAACGGGATCTGACAATCAAGATCATGTTGGGTTCGTTTTCGGCAAAGCTAAGTTGGCTCCCAAGCCTGACCACACTATTCCCAGGCTGGAACTCTGTGGGGCTGTGCTTGCAGTAGAACTCGCAGACTTTATTCAGCATGAGCTGGACACTCACATAGATGACGTACAATACTACAGTGACAGTAAAGTTGTCTTAGGTTACATCTACAACCAAACAAGGCGCTTCTACGTGTACGTCAGTAACCGCACTGAGAGAATAAGAAGGTCTTCCAAACCTGAACAGTGGCACTATATCCCATCTGAACTTAATCCAGCCGACCATGCCACTAGACCTATGTCTATAAATTCCTTTGCTAACTCTTCTTGGCTTTCAGGTCCAAAGTTTCTGCTGGAACAGAAGGGAAGTGAATGTGTTCAGGAAGTCTTCAGCATCCAGGATCCGGACGATGATCCAGAAGTCCGCTCCGAGGTCAGTGCTCTGGCCACGAACGCTAAACCAACCTCCTCCCTCGGTTGCCAGTGCTTCAAACGCTTCTCCAATTGGATGAAACTCATTAAGACTATTGCAAGGTTAGTCCACATTGCGAGATCTTATCACAAGCCACATGAAGACAAAGACTGTCATGGTTGGCACGTCTGCCAAAAAATACTCACTATCGAGGACATTCCGGTAGGATAAACTTGTTAGGGCATGTTAGGTTAGGCTATGGGTTGAACTAGATGGACATATAGTCTTCCTTCAACCTTAATAACTATGTAAACTATGAACAGAACACTGCACTACTATTTGTCCATTGGATTACAGTGGGTCAGAGATAGTTTGGCCTAGTGTGGCTTCTCTGATCCGAAGATGGGTTTTCCATTGGATTATCTCAGGAACTGACTTAATGTCTTGTGTAAAGTTATTATTGCATTACATGCATGTTTGGTTTCACTTTCTAGGTTGTTGGACTTTTTAAGGACATTGATATAGTGAAATCCCTTACGGAATTTCAGACGGGGAGTGTGCTGTTCCATGTATATTCCTCAGTTTCCATGTATGTTGTTATATTTTACTCTGCTGCCACCCAATGGCCTTTTTCTGTATGGCAGCTTGTTTTTCATGTATTTCTTGTGGGCATGTCTTACATCCGGTTCAGGGGTCAAATCTTCTCTTCCTCCAGCAGCCATTTCCAGTTTACTTTCTGTTGTGAGAGGACATGCTTTTGAACTGGGCTTAGGAAGGCATCAGTCTTTCGACCACTCTCTCATGCTGCTCACACTTGCAGACACACTTGGTGCTACATCTTACTGTACCCTGTCTACCCTGCATTTCTGGAGAAGTTCTGTATTACCAGTTATACGCTGTATGTCCAGATCTACAAAATAAACAAGTCTGGATTGCACAATCCCTGGAGTGCATCATCTCTCTGGACGCTGAGCAGCATTGGTCCTGTCTGCCTCATATCGAGGAAATACGGAGGTACGTTTCTCTCTCACAACACTTATTAATCAACCACACCTCCATTCGCCTCATGTGGGGACAGAACACTTCCGTCTTACTGGGATTCTCAGGTCTTATGTGAATAAAGAGTGATCTCCATACAGCGAGGCCACTTCATATTCCACATAATCCGCATTTTCAAGATCAGCTTCCTGTCAGTGAATGGAAACATTTGCTGATTATGAATGGCGATCTATGTCATATCAGCATGGCTCATAATGGAGGACATCAGCTGCCTCCTCGTAGAAGGGGATCTATATTAGTGGGCCTCTATCTACGATGTCCATGTGCACTAGTAGGTCGATGCATCCTCTGCCAGGAGCACTGGGCCAGCAGTGGGCAGGCTGGCATGACTTACAAAATGGACTATACTTGACCTGTCCTTGGGATCAAAGGAGTCCCAGCTGCCAAATCAAGGAGCAGATATAGCCACTGCATCAGTGCAGGAGTCACTAAACCATCCCAGACAGATGTCTGTCCGGCCTCTGTGTGAAAACTTCCATTGAAGGAGAACTCACCACCTCTCATGGCCGCCTGTTCCACTCATTGATCACCCTCACTGTCAAATGTTTTTTTTCTAATATCCAATCTTTATCTTCTCCCTTTCAGTTTCATTCTATTGTTTCCATGTGCAAACGAGAATAATGATGACTGACAGCAGCATTCAACATGTTAATAGATTCGAGTAAATCATAAATCCACCAGTGGCTGTTGGAGTCACATGACAGCTGATCAGATCAGCCATCATGTGCCGGAACAGATGCAGGTCCAGCGCCAGTGTCAAAGGCAGGGACTGTTTTACAATGAGTCTTCATGTATGTCTGGGCTACTGCTCCCATTTCTGCCTGTGAGCACTGAATAGGGGCCGCCGAATAGTAGGTTTATGCACAACTGCAGCCTCTGGAGGATCCAACACCTTGAGATTCGTGGGACTTCAGAAGCGCCAGCAGCTTTCATTACTCATTTGCTGCTTTGTAATAGGAATATAGCAGCTGCTCTCTTAATCCAGTGAATTTGTCTGGGAGAAACCTTCCTCATTATGCCTTTATCTGCATGGACCGGTCTGTGCTCTGTATCAGCCACAAATCTCTTCACAGTATGATGATAAAATTAAAGGGAACCTGTCACCCCGTTTTTTGAGATTGAGCTATAAATACTGTTAAATAGGACCTGCGCTGTGTGTTCCTATAGTGTATGTAGTGTACCCCGATTCCCTATGTATGCTGAGAAATAACTTACCAAAGTCGCCGTTTTCGCCTGTCAATCAGGCTGGTCAGGTCGGGAGGGCGTGGTGACATCGGTGGTTCTTCCTCAGCTTTACGTTGGTGGCGTAGTGGTGTAGTGGTGAAGACACAGCGCGCGATCTGCGCTGTAATCCCTTGCATCGGTGGGGGCGGCCATCTTCCTGGGGCCGCGCGTGCGCAGATCGAGTGCTCTGCTGCACGGGGCTTCAGGAAAATGGCCGCGGGATGCCGCGCGTGCGCATTAGAGATCGCGGCGGCCATTTTCCCAAAGCCGAGATGCAAACTCGGCTTTGGGAAAATGGCCGCCGCGATCTCTAATGCGCACGCGCGGCATCCCGCGGCCATTTTCCTGAAGCCCCGTGCAGCAGAGCACTCGATCTGCGCACGCGCGGCCCCAGGAAGATGGCCGCCCCCACCGATGCAAGGGATTACAGCGCAGATCGCGCGCTGTGTCTTCACCACTACACCACTACGCCACCAACGTAAAGCTGAGGAAGAACCACCGATGTCACCACGCCCTCCCGACCTGACCAGCCTGATTGACAGGCGAAAACGGCGACTTTGGTAAGTTATTTCTCAGCATACATAGGGAATCGGGGTACACTACATACACTATAGGAACACACAGCGCAGGCCCTATTTAACAGTATTTATAGCTCAATCTCAAAAAACGGGGTGACAGGTTCCCTTTAAGGGCTTGTGCACACGTTGCAGATTTAGTGCGTTTTTGAGATGCAGATGTTCTAGAAAAACCAGAAACGATCCTGATGCCATCAAAGTGAATGAGAAACCTGATGTGTCATGTGCACATTGCTTATTTTTGACTTACAGATTGATCTGTGGCATGTCAATTCTCTGTGTTTTTGCCTGCGTTTTTCACCATTGCCTTCACTAAAGTCAGTCGAAAACGCACCGAAAACTCATTTTTTCAGCTTTCCTGCCAAGAGATGTAGAAATTGTATTCAATGTGTGCACATACCCTTAGGTGTTTGCAAAATACATCATGTTTGCATACCTTGCCCGAAGCATTGCATTATTTGACGCTTTTCGTCAGCAGAGATCCTTTTTCTCTCCCATATTGCGTGAAACCTCCGGCTGCTTAATAATGTGGAACGAGGAGTTTTTCCTTTCATTGGTCTCACATGGCAACTAATTATCACAGGGGTGCGAGATTGATTTCAGTGATCCAAAGACCCTGAGAGCTTTGCATCTTTATTAAACCTCATTTAATTTAATTAATTACATCTTTATGACACTTAGAGCCAATCAGCACAATAATTTGGAGTGAGTGTAAGTGGCAGCTCGTAGGTGGGCGCCCTGGTGCAGATCTCGCACTGAAGCCCCCTGGACGGGACACCACAGATTCGGCAATGTGCATGTGATGTGCAAAAAATGTACAAACCCAGCGTGGAGTCCTATGTGCTCGAGGTGGCGGCCGTCTCGCTGTGGGTCTCCGGTGCGGTAGGACGGCGCAGGCTTCACAGATTTCTGCAATATTTGCAAGTTTTTAGGCCATTAGCTGAAAACTGTCAGGAAGAGGGGAAAAATGGCGTCTTCATTCTCTATATTGGACCGAAACTCTGCCGCTGGCATGAAGGACACATTTCCCTCTTGTGTCTCAGGATTGATTCGCATTTATCGCCATCAAGTGGCCGAAAATAAACACAACTGTATCACGAGGGACTCGGGAGCGTTCGTAACGTCACCTGTCTGCTTCTGCTTTTATAGAGGTGTTATAAGCAAGAAAATGATACAAAAACATAAAAATACTACAATACATTGGATCATTTAATATTGTCATATGGGACAGTGAGAAAACTCACAGCAGCACAGAGCATTTAAGGCATGAGTGTCATAAATAAGTGATACAGGAACGATATATATCTTGGTATTGTGTTAGCCAGTGGATAGAAAAATACTTAGAATTGACTATGGCATGGCCATAGACTAAGGGCCCCTTTCCACTAGTGTGAGAAAAAAACGGTCCGATTTACGGACCGAAAAAACTGATGTAACGTCTGCGAGTGCCATGCGAGTGTCATGCGATTTTTTTATCGCAACATCCGTATGACATCCGTATTGCTGTCCGATTTTTACGCACGGGTCTCCTTTGAAAAGCCGGTAATTCAGCGCAGAGTACAGTAAAATCACACTGACAGGTTAGATTAGAGTAGATATATACACATAGAATAGGTATATATACATATATATATATATATGTCAGGGAGACACCTATATATATATATTTATATTTAATGCAGCGCTATACAGCTTTAAAGCTGGTAATTCAATTGCCGGCTTTTGCTTTCTCCTTCCTAAACCCAACATGATATGAGACATGGTTTACATACAGTAAACCATCTCATATCACCATTTTTTTGCATATTCCACACTACTAATGTCAGTAGTGTGTATATGCAAAATTTGGCCGTTCTAGCTCTTAAAATAAAGGGTTAAATGGCGGAAAAAATTGGCGTGGGCTCCCGTGCAATTTTCTCCGCCAGAGTAGTAAAGCCAGTGACTGAGGGCAGATATTATTAGCCTGGAGAGGGTCCACGGTTATTGGCCCCCCCTGGCTAAAAACATCTGCCCCCAGCCACCCCAGAACAGGCACATCTGGAAGATGCGCCTATTCTGGCACTTGGCCACTCTCTTCCCATTCCCGTGTAGCGGTGGGATATGGGGTAATGAAGGGTAATGAAGGGTTAATGTCACCTTGCTATTGTAAGGTGACATTAAGCCAAATTAATAATGGAGAGGCGTCAATTATGACACCTATCCATTATTAATCCAATTGAATGAAAGGGTTTAAAAAAACACACATTATTAAAAAGTATTTTAATGAAATAAAAACAAAGGTTGTTGTAATATTTTATTTAACGCCCAATCCAATCACTGAAGACCCTCGATCTGTAAATAAAAAAACATAATAAACCACCAATATACTTACCTTCCGAGGATCTGTAAAGTCCAACGATGTAAATCCTTCTGAAGGGGTTAAAACATTTTGCAGCCAGGAGTTCTGCTAATGCAACGCTACTCCTGCCTGCAAAACCCCAGGGAATGAAGGTAAAGTAGGTCAATGATCTATATTTACCTGCATTTGCGGTGAGGCGCCCTCTGCTGGTTGTTCATAGATCGTGGGAACTTTCCTAGAAAGCCTGGGAGCTTTCAAGGAAAGCTCCCACGATCCATGAACAGCCAGCAGAGGGCGCCTCACTGCAAATGAAGCTAAATATAGGTCATTGACCTACTTTACCTTCATTCCCTGGGGTTTTGCAGGCAGGAGTAGTGTTGCATTAGCAGAACTCCTGGCTGCAAAATGTTTTAACCCCTTCAGAAGGATTTACATCGTTGGACTTTACAGATCCTCGGAAGTTAAGTATAATGTTGGTTTATTATGTTTTTTTATTTACAGATCGAGGGTCTTCAGTGATTGGATTGGGCGTTAAATAAAATATTACAACAACCTTTGTTTTTATTTCATTAAAATACTTTTTAATAATGTGTGTTTTTTTAAACCCTTTCATTCAATTGGATTAATAATGGATAGGTGTCATAATTGACGCCTCTCCATTATTAATTAGGCTTAATGTCACCTTACAATAGCAAGGTGGCATTAACCCTTCATTACCCCATATCCCACCGCTACACGGGAATGGGAAGAGAGTGGCCAAGTGCCAGAATAGGCGCATCTTCCAGATGTGCCTGTTCTGGGGTGGCTGGGGGCAGGTATTTTTAGCCAGGGGGGGGCCAATAACCGTGGACCCTCTCCAGGCTATTAATATCTGCCCTCAGTCACTGGCTTTACTACTCTGGCGGAGAAAATTGCGCGGGAGGCCACACCAATTTTTTCCGCCATTTAACCCTTAAATATAATAGCTAGAACGGCCAAATTTTGCATATACACACTACTGACATTAGTAGTGTGGAATATGCAAAAAAAATGGTGATATGAGATGGTTTACTGTATGTAACCAGGTCTCATATCATGTCGGGTTTAGGAAGGAGAAAGCAAAAGCCGGTAATTGAATTACCAGCTCTAAAGCTCTCTCACGCTGCATTAAATATAAATATATAGGTGTCTCCCTGACATATATATATGTATATATACCTATTCTATGTGTATATATCTACTCTAATCTAACATGTCAGTGTGATTTTACTGTACTCTGCGCTGAATTGCCGGCTTTTCTAAGGACACGGGTGCGTAAAAATCGGACAGCACTCGCATGGTGCGAGTGCTGTGCGTTTTTTCTCTCGCACCCATTGACTTGCATTGGCGAGTCTCGTCCGAGAATCTCAGCAATACGCAGCATGCTGCGATTTTTTTCTCAGCCGACACAGATTTTTCTCAGTCCGATTTCGGCTGGGAAAAAAATCGCTAATGGAATGTCACCTATTGATTAACATTGGTCCGAGTGCAATCCGATTTTTTATCGGATTGCACTCGTCCGTTTTTCTCACAAGTGGAGATGAGCCCTAAGCCTGATGAAGAGACCTGTGAACTCTCGAAAGCTGCAATTTGTTACCATCTTTTCAGTTAGCCATTAAAAAGTATCAACCACTGAGGACTCTCAATTCCAAATATAAATAAGTGAGTTATTAAAAGTGAAAGCTCCCATGTCCATAAGAAGGTCACAGCAGCACAGAGGATGTCAGGAACATACTCATCTCGTAGGTGATTGCAGATCGAGTGTTACATAATGGGGGAAGCTCCTCACCAGCAGCACAGAGTATTTCAGGAGAGAATGTTGATTGCGTGGGATGGTACGCATTGAGTGTTAAATAGTGGGAGACGCAGGGTCCCCAGCAGCACAGAGAATTTCAGGAGAGGAGAAAGTTGATTTTTGTGGGAGGGTACAGATTGAGTATTCCATGGCTGGAGGTGCGGGGCCCCCAGCAACACAGAGTATTTCAGGAGAGGTGTGTAACCCATCTACCCGAGTGATATTACGGCTGCAGGTGCCAGGGTCAGTCTGGTGATAGGTAGACAGTGATCTCAGACTTGCAGAGGTTAACGATGCCGTCAGATAATGAGACTTAACTAAATATTTGGTTCTATTTTTAAATATTGACATCTTGCAGTCGTCCACAGTCACTTGTGGGGTGAGAGTCTTCTCTCCGGTACATGACCCTATATATTAACATTGTGTAGCTGGTAATGTCGCTTTTTCAGTGTGCGCTGCCCTCTAGTGTCTGCACTACAAACTACTAAGTCCAGACTATTTCCTATGGTGGCGACTGTGAAGCTCTGGAGCAGGGGTGTCAAACTGCATTCCTCGAGGGCCTCAAACCATGCGTGTTTTCAAGAATTCCTTAGCATTGCACGAGGTGCTGGAATCATTCTCTGCAGGTGATTAAATTATCACCTGTGCAATGCAAGGAAATGCTGAAAACATGACCTGTTTGCAGCCCTCGTGGAATGCAGTTTGACACCCCTGCTCTGGAGCCTACGCTCATGTATAGGGACCAGTATATCTATAAGCAGCGAGGCCGTGCAGACCTCCAAGTGTTGCACATGTGGCATCCAGATCGACATCGCTACAAAGCGGAACCAGAATACAATCGATGGCCGATTATCGAGTTCACAAAGCATTCGGTTACATGAACGACTTCTGTATCACAGGGTGCAGGATTACAGCAGGAGGAGCCCTTAGTATTGCACTCTTCTCACAATGGACGGAATGCACATTTGTGGGAGTCACTCAGTTTGGTACAATGTCCATTGTAGGGGGGAAGTGAGTTATTTGCCTTCAGGTGCATCTTTATATACAGTGACACAAGTTTTGACATTTTAGCCATTTACCAAAACATATTCCAGATCCAGTTACATAATAAATCCGGGCTTAAACTGCCAACTCTCAGCTGTAATCTGAGGGATTCACATCCTAATTGGAGGAAGAGTTTAGGAATTGTAGCTCTTTAAGGCCGGTTTCACACGTCAGTGGCTCTGGTAAGTGAGGTGACAGTTTCCTCACGTACCGGAGACACTGACTCACGTAGACACATTGAAATCAATGTGTCACTGCACATGTCAGCGTGTTTTCACGGACCGTGTGCAAAACACGGAGACATGTCAGTGTTCGTGGGACCGCACGGATTAGACGGACCCATTAAAGTCAATGGGTCCGTGTAAAACACGTACCGGACACGGACACTGTCCGTGTGCATTCTGTGTGCCGTGCAGGAGACAGCGCTACAGTAAGCGCTGTCCCCCCAGCGTGGTGCTGAAGCCGCCATTCATATCTTCTCTCCAGCAGCGTTCGCTGTAGAGAAGATATGAAAAATCCTTTTTTTTTTTCGTGTTTAAAATAAAGATCCCTGTCCCCACCCCCTCCCACACCCTGTGCGCCCGCCCGCTGTTACTAAAATACTCACCCGGCTCCCTCGCAGCGTCCTCTCAGTGCCAGCTTCTCCTGTACGAGCGGTCACGTGGTGCCGCCGATTACAGTCATGAATATGCGGCTCCACCTCCCATAGGGGTGGAGCCGCATATTCATGACTGCAATGGACGGCACCACGTGACCGCTCATACAGGAGAAGGTGCGGCGCGGAGAGGACGCTTCGAGGGAGCCGGGTGAGTATTTTAGTAACAGCGGGCGGGCGCACAGGGGGTGGGAGGGGGTGGGGACAGGGATCTTTATTTTAAACACAAAAAAAAAAAAAAGGATTTTTCATATCTTCTCTCCAGCGAACGCTGCTGGAGAGAAGATATGAATGGCGGCTTCAGCACCACGCTGGGGGGACAGCGCTTACTGTAGCGCTGTCTCCTGCACGCTCCGTGTGGTACCCAGTCGGCACACGGGCGGCACACGGCTGCCGCACGTGTGCACACGGATGGCCTACGTGAGCTCACGGGCACGGATAATTCCGGTACCGATTTTTCCGGTACCGGAATTATCTGGACGTATGAGACTGGCCTAATATGGAGCTGCCTCTTTTTTTAAGGGACCAAAGGTAATTGGACAATTATCTCAAAAGCTCTGTAATTGACTGCATGGGTGCTTCCCTCATTAATCCACCAATAATTAAGCAGGTAAAAGGTCTGGAGCTGATTCCAGGTGCGGCATTTGGAAGCTGTTGCTGTGAACCCACAACATGCGATCAGAGGAGCTCTCCATGGAAGAGAAACAGACCATCATTAGGCTGAAATAAGAGAAGAAATCCTTCTGAGAAATGTTAGGAGCAGACAAATCTACAGTTTGGTGCATTCTGCAAACAAAGGAGCGCACTGGTGAGCTCGGGAACTGAAAAAGGCCTGAACGTTTCCGGAAGACAACAGTGGTGGACGATCGCAGAATCCTTTCCATGGGGGAAGAAAATCCCCTTCACAACATCCACCCAAGTGAGGAAGACTTTTCAGGAAGTCAGTGTCGCAGGATCTAAGTCTAAGACTTCACGAGAGCAAATACAGAGGATTCACTAGAAGGTGCAAACCATTAATCAGGCGTAGAATAGAAAGGCCAGATTAGACTCAACCAAGAAACATCTGAAGAAGTCGCTCAGTTCTGGAAAAGCAAAACTAAGATCAACCTGTACCATAATAATGGGAAGAAGCTTGGAAAGTTTGGAGTGGTTCCTGAACCTCGGAACATCCTCTGTGTTGCGCTGGCGTCCCTGCAGGCTTCCTCATTCCACTGTCAGGGACACCGACTCACCCACCACTACAGCCTACGTTCCTCACTTCCTGCTCCTCCTTCCGCTGCCCTGGGTCTGCGCATGACTCACAGATCCCCAGGCACTATTCTTAGGGCGCGGTCCTTCCATAAAGGGACAGCACTTGCCGTCCTAAAGTGTCCACAGCCATGGGTGTTATGATACGGTGGTTTAGGAGCAACATGGAACGAGCTCTGAAGGAAGTGGTAACTGTACTGACCGCAGTCCCTAAGCTCAACACAACACTAGAAGCAGCCGTGGAATGCTCCTAACTCTCCCTAGGCATCTCGTCACAGCCTAAGAGCTAACTACCCCTAAAGACAGAAGCAGGAAAACTATCTTGCCTCAGAGAAAATCCCCAAAGGATAGATTAGCCCCCCACAAATAATGACTGTGAGTGGAGAGGGAAAAGACATACACAGAATGAAACCAGGATGAGCACAGGAGGCCAGTCTAGCTTGATAGATAGGACAGGATGGAATACTGTGCGGTCAGTGTAAAACACTACAAAAATCCACGCAGAGTTTACTAAAAATCTCCACACCTGACTAAAGGTGTGGAGGGTAAATCTGCTTCCCAGAGCTTCCAGCAAGACAGAATTAATTCATACTGATAACGCTGGACAAACATAGAAGCACAGAACGGATAAGTCCACAAACTGTGAACAGAAAAGAGCAAGCAAAAACTTAGCTTTGCAGAACTGGTCAGGAAAACAGGGAACTCCAAAGAGATGTGAATCCAACCAGGAACATTTACAAGTGGCACTGGCTGAAGGACAGAACCAGGCATAAATAGTCGAGCAGAAAAGACGATCAGTGGAAGCAGCTGAAGACAGCTAACTCCAAGGAGCAGCCATACCACTTGAAACCACAAGAGGGAGCCCAAGAGCAGAACTCACAAAAGTGCCACTTACAACCACCAGAGGGAGCCCAAGAGCGAAATTCACAACACATGGGAGACACTTATTATTTAAGGCACCTTCACCTTATGAGAGGTGCCGAGCAACGTGTTTAGTCAGTCTGCACACTTGCTAGTTCTCAGGTCCCGTCTGTGTACACCCAAGTACCTGCTAATTCCCAGTAGTATCTGCCTGCACCTGCCGTGCCAGTCAGTATACTAGCGTACCTGACTGCACCGGTTGTGCCAGTCTGTATATCAGCCGTACCTGCTCAGTTTGAGAAAGGACGCCTCGAATGTTTGAAACACGTACCTATATCTTGCCATTTGAACATTGCCATTGCCATGGTTTTTTTAAGAAGCATTTTCTAATACATTTTTTAATTCAAAGAAGCTGGAACACATCTCCTTTTTCTCATCGGTACCATCTGCTCCATGGCAGCACATTGCTATGGACTTTATTACCGATCTTCCAGTATTGGCCAGGTGCACCATCATCTGGGTAGTTGTGAATCGCTTCTCTAAGATGACCCATTTTACTTCGCTTTCTGGTGCCCTGTCTGCTCCTTTGCTTGCCGGGAAGTTCATGCAACATATTTTCTGCCCCCCATGGGTTACCTCTCCATATTGTCTCTGATAGAGGCGTCAGATTTACATCTCGCTTCTGGAGGGCTACCCTCAAACTACTAAATGTCACTTGGACTTCTCTTCATCCTACCATCAGCAATCCAATGGCCAGGTAGAACAGGTCAACCAGATCCTGACAAACTATCTGCAGCACTTTGTCAATGGTCATATCGGTAATTGAGCCAAACTGCTGCTTTGGGCCAAACTGCTGCTTTGGGCCAAATTCTCAAACAACCATATGAGTGAATCCTCAGCCAAATACCCATTTTTTGTGGTGTACGATGAACACCCCAATATTCCATTTCCTGTTTCTGCTACCTCTGACAGTTCAGTCCTGGAGATAGGTTGTGGGAACAGAGAGAACATCGAAGCTCCTCTTCTCCTGGAGAGATTTCTTACGGGCTTTGAGAAAAGGGGGCGTAAAGGGGGGAAGGGTACTGTAGCGCCGACGTCCCTGCATGCTTCCTCCCTTCCCCATCAGGAACGGCGACTCACTCACAGCCATGGCCTCCATCCTGCATTTTCTGCTGCTGCCCGGGGTCTGCGCATGGCTCACAGATCTCCCGGGCACTGTGCTAAGTACCTGCAAATTCCCGCTAGTGCCTGAATGTACTCGCTTGCTCTGCTCGTTCCTGCTTGTGCCTTCCAGCGTACCTGTAGCACCTGCCGTGCCAGTCTGTATACCAGCCATACCTGTCTTGTCTTTTAGTATTCCTTGCCAAGTACATCCATTCTTGGCCATTCCATCTTCCTGCTCTTTTGGGGGTCAGCTGCCGTATGTCCACGGTCTGCCTTGGAGTAGCACCTGGCGTTCATTGGGAGCCAAGTCTAACCCCAACATCAGGGACTCTAGTGAAGAGCTAGCTAGTTCGCCGAGTCAGGTGTTCGACTAGTCATGCCCCTCCAGGCTCTCCTCGAGCAACAGCACAGTGGTTCCACTACCACGGACATTATACTCTGTATCACATGGTGGAGGTGGTGTGATGGTGCGGACATGCATGGCTTACAATGGCACAGGGACACTAGTTGTTATTGATGATGTGACAGAAGCAGCCGGATGAATCCTGTGTGCACAGGGCGAGACTTTCTGCTCAGATTCAACCACATGCAGCAAGGTTGATTGGAGGATGCTACACAGGACAGATGGACAATGATCCAAAACATCCTGTGAAAGCAAAAAAGTGCAATATTCTGCAATGGCCGATTCATCACCAGATCTCTCCCCTTTGAGCTGCATTTCACAGGATGAAGACAAAACTAAAGGCAAAAAAATGCACAAACAAGCAGCAGCAAAAGTCGCTGCAGTAAAGGCGGCAAAGCCTCACACCAGAGGAGACCAGCCAACTGTGACATCCATGGCCTCCAGACTTCAGGCCGTCATTGCTGCAAAGCCTCACACTGGAGGAGACCAGCGATGGTGACGTCCATGGCCTCCAGACTTCAGGCCGTCATTGCTGCAAAGCCTCACACCAGAGGAGACCAGCGATGGTGACGTCCATGGCCTCCAGACTTCATTCCTGCAAAGCCTCACACCAGAGGAGACCAGCGATGGTGATGTCCATGGCCTCCAGACTTCATTCCTGCAAAGCCTCACACCAGAGGAGACCAGCGATGGTGATGTCCATGGCCTCCAGACTTCAGGCCTTCATTGCTGCAAAGCCTCACACTGGAGGACACCAGCGATGGTGATGTCCATGGCCTCCAGACTTCAGGCCGTCATTGCTGCATAGCCTCACACTGGAGGACACCAGTGATGGTGATGTCCATGGCCTCCAGACTTCAGGCCGTCATTGCTGCATAGCCTCACACTGGAGGACACCAGTGATGGTGATGTCTATGGCCTCCAGACTTCAGGCTGAGCGGAGAGGAGGCAGGGGAGGAGAGGATGACATCACTAGCTGGTAAAGTGCAGCGAATCAAAAAAGTCACGCTCTCGTCACAAAACAAACATGTAAAAATGTTACTTTTTTTTTTTTCAAACAAAAACCTGGCAGAAGACAATTAATCTGCCCCTAATGAGGGATTCACTGACAAACCGTCCGCAATCCCTGTCCCATCCCAGGGGTTTCCTCACCTGAACTGCCCGTATATCGTATATGAGCAGTTAGTCCAGGGCAGGAGACCCTCAGCCTGATAGTGGGATCTGAGAGCAGCCTTAACCCTTCAGAGACACTGGCCGTACATTTCTGGCGGATGTGCACTCACTGTATGGCGCGGACTCGGCACTACTGTATGAGGCATCTCTGCACTCACTGTATGGCGCGGACTCTGCACAGCACTCACTGTATGGCACGGACTTAGCACTGCTGTATGAGGCATCTCTGCACTCACTGTATGGCGCGGACTCGGCACTGCTGCATGAGGCATCTCTGCACTCACTGTATGGCGCGGACTTAGCACTGCTGTATGAGGCATCTCTGCACTCACTGTATGGTGCGGACTTAGCACTGCTGTATGAGGCATCTCTGCACTCACTGTATGGTGCGGACTTAGCACTGCTGTATGAGGCATCTCTGCACTCACTGTATGGTGCAGACTTAGCACTGCTGTATGAGGCATCTCTGCACTCACTGCATGGCACGGACTCGGCACTGCTGCATGAGGCATCTCTGCCCTCACTGTATGGCACGGACTCATCACTGCTGTATGAGGCATCTCTGCACTCACTGTATGGCACGGACTTGGCACTGCTGTATGAGGCATCTCTGCGCTCACTGTATGGTGCGGACTTGGCACTGCTGTATGAGGCATCTCTGCACTCACTGCATGGCACGGACTCGGCACTGCTGTATGAGGCATCTCTGCACTCACTGTATGGCACGGACTCGGCACTGCAGTATGAGGCATCTCTGCACTCACTGTATGGCACGGATTTGGCACTGCTGTATGAGGCATCTCTGCGCTCACTGTATGGCGCGGACTCGGCACTGCTGTATGAGGCATCTCTGCACTCACTGCATGGCACGGACTCGGCACTGCTGTATGAGGCATCTCTGCACTCACTGTATGGCACGGACTTGGCACTGCTGTATGAGGCATCTCTGCTTCTGCAGCTTCATTTTTTGAGGAAAGATGATGCAAAGAGGCCTTGTGTGAGCACCGCCCGAGGATCTGTGCACCTGACATCTTAAGGTACCTTCACACTGAGCGACGCTGTAGCGATACCGACGATGTCGATCGCTGCAGCGTCACTGTTTGGTCGCTGGAGAGCTGTCACACAGACAGCTCTCCAGCAACCAACGATGCCGGTAACCAGGGTAAACATTGGGTTACTAAGCGCAGGGCCGCGCTTAGTAACCCGATGTTTACCCTGGTTACCATCGTAAAAGTAAAAAAAAAAAACACTACATACTTACCTTCCGCTGTCTGACCCCGGCGCTTTGCTTTCCTGCACTGACTGTGAGCACAACGGCCGGAAAGCACAGCGGTGACGTCACAGCTCTGCTTTCCGGCTGGCCGGCGCTCACAGCCATAGCAGAGAAGCACAGCGCCGAGGACAGACAGCGGTAGGTAAGTATATAGTGTTTGTTTTTTACGTTTACGCTGGTAACCAGGGTAAACATCGGGTTACTAAGCGCGGCCCTGCGCTTAGTTACCCGATATTTACCCTGGTTACCAGTGAAGACATTGCTGAATCGGTGTCACACATGGCGATTCAGCGATGTCTGCAGGAAGTCCAGCGACGAAATAAAGTGCTGGACTTTCTGCAGCGACCAACGATATCACAGCAGGATCCTGATCGCTGCTGCCTGTCACACTGGACGATATCGCTAGCCAGGACGCTGCAACGTCACGGATCGCTAGCGATATCGTTCAGTATGACGGTACCTTTACACCCATAGGAAACAAGCAGAAGAGGCTCCAGGAAGTTTTTTTTCCCCGATTCGTCTCTTCTTTTGCAGATCTTTAGGCTCCGCACGTCCACATCTCGGCACTTCTCTGAACCTTTGGGCCGATTCGTCCCAATTTCATTTTTTTGCTTTTAGCTGTAGATTTTGGAGCCGCTGTGTGAAGTCCTCACGGTGAGAAAACTGCTGAAAAAAAATCAACACTGCGGATATGAAAGAAACTGATGGTTCAGCAATGAAACAAACAAGCTGCGAATGCCGGAGGTGAGAAATGACATCCTAAGAGCGGGTGCCCACGGTGAGGAATCGGCAGCGCTCAGGAGGCAGCACACGTCCGCTGCCGGCCACTGAGCGCAGGCGAATCCTCTGTGGTCACTGAGCCGTGAGAATCACCGCATACAATACATTGTACGGGGACATTTACCCTGCAGAGGCTCCGTCTCCGGAAGATAAATGGCCATGCTGCAGACTGGAAAGACGCGCCGCATGTCCGGCTCCTCCGGCGTCTGTACACCCACAGTGGACATGGGATTTCCACTATGCTACGGATGTACGCAGCTTTTTTTCCTGTGAAAAATGTGAGGGGAAATAAGCATCGTGTGAACGAGCCGTTTAATACCCCCGGCTTCTTCCTGGAGCGGCTCCGTCGTGTGCACAGGTCCACGCGCGTCCACACGATCTTCTGTCACCGCGGGGTCACGTGTGCTCACGTCTGCGCAGCCGCCACACTGAGATCAGCACTCGTCACCATGTCAACCGCTCTCCATACCACGTGATGCTGGCAGGCGCAGCGCGACCTCACGTCCTGTCTTCTCGCGCGAACTCAAAATCTCGTGAGAAGAATCCGCGGTGAAAGGAGCGGAGAAGGTGAGTGACTCCGGGAGCGGAGGGCCGGGACTGCTGCCGGGGAGCAGCCGAGGGAGAGAGGGGCTGATGTGGCCGGAGGTGGAGGAGAGGCGTCCAGGGCAAGTAGGACGGTGCCGGCTCCTCTGCGGGAACTTCCGCCACCTCCCCCGGTCCAGGCCTGAGGCCGCCACAATAGTGTGTCCGTGTAATTGTGCGCCCCACTCGTGTATAATGCACGGAGCACGTGTCTGCCCGTCCACAACATCGCCATAAAGAAAAGTCAGCACAAGGGTCTCTGCCCCCCACATTACCTCTCGGGAGAGGAGTGTGCGCCCCCCACATTACCCCTCAGGAGAGGTGTGTGCGCCCCCTACATTACCCCTCAGGAGAGGAGTGTGCGACCCCTACATTACCCCTCAGGAGAGGAGTGTGCGCCCCCTACATTACCCCTCGGGAGAGGAGTGTGCGACCCCCTACATTACCCCTCGGGAGAGGAGTGTGCGCCCCCTACATTACCCCTCGGGAGAGGAGTGTGCGACCCCCTACATTACCCCTCGGGAGAGGAGTGTGCGCCCCCTACATTACCCCTCGGGAGAGGTGTGTGCGCCCCCTACATTACCCCTCGGGAGAGGTGTGTGCGCCCCCCTACATTACCCCTCAGGAGAGGAGTGTGCGACCCCCTACATTACCCCTCAGGAGAGGAGTGTGCGACCCCCTACATTACCCCTCAGGAGAGGAGTGTGCGACCCCCTACATTACCCCTCAGGAGAGGAGTGTGCGACCCCCTACATTACCCCTCAGGAGAGGAGTGTGCGACCCCCTACATTACCCCTCAGGAGAGGAGTGTGCGACCCCCTACATTACCCCTCAGGAGAGGAGTGTGCGACCCCCTACATTACCCCTCAGGAGAGGAGTGTGCGACCCCCTACATTACCCCTCAGGAGAGGAGTGTGCGACCCCCTACATTACCCCTCAGGAGAGGAGTGTGCGACCCCCTACATTACCCCTCAGGAGAGGAGTGTGCGACCCCCTACATTACCCCTCAGGAGAGGAGTGTGCGACCCCCTACATTACCCCTCAGGAGAGGAGTGTGCGACCCCCTACATTACCCCTCAGGAGAGGAGTGTGCGACCCCCTACATTACCCCTCAGGAGAGGAGTGTGCGACCCCCTACATTACCCCTCAGGAGAGGAGTGTGCGACCCCCTACATTACCCCTCAGGAGAGGAGTGTGCGACCCCCTACATTACCCCTCAGGAGAGGAGTGTGCGACCCCCTACATTACCCCTCAGGAGAGGAGTGTGCGACCCCCTACATTACCCCTCAGGAGAGGAGTGTGCGACCCCCTACATTACCCCTCAGGAGAGGAGTGTGCGACCCCCTACATTACCCCTCAGGAGAGGAGTGTGCGACCCCCTACATTACCCCTCAGGAGAGGAGTGTGCGACCCCCTACATTACCCCTCAGGAGAGGAGTGTGCGACCCCCTACATTACCCCTCAGGAGAGGAGTGTGCGACCCCCTACATTACCCCTCAGGAGAGGAGTGTGCGACCCCCTACATTACCCCTCAGGAGAGGAGTGTGCGACCCCCTACATTACCCCTCAGGAGAGGAGTGTGCGACCCCCTACATTACCCCTCAGGAGAGGAGTGTGCGACCCCCTACATTACCCCTCAGGAGAGGAGTGTGCGACCCCCTACATTACCCCTCAGGAGAGGAGTGTGCGACCCCCTACATTACCCCTCAGGAGAGGAGTGTGCGACCCCCTACATTACCCCTCAGGAGAGGAGTGTGCGACCCCCTACATTACCCCTCAGGAGAGGAGTGTGCGACCCCCTACATTACCCCTCAGGAGAGGAGTGTGCGACCCCCTACATTACCCCTCAGGAGAGGAGTGTGCGACCCCCTACATTACCCCTCAGGAGAGGAGTGTGCGACCCCCTACATTACCCCTCAGGAGAGGAGTGTGCGACCCCCTACATTACCCCTCAGGAGAGGAGTGTGCGACCCCCTACATTACCCCTCAGGAGAGGAGTGTGCGACCCCCTACATTACCCCTCAGGAGAGGAGTGTGCGACCCCCTACATTACCCCTCAGGAGAGGAGTGTGCGACCCCCTACATTACCCCTCAGGAGAGGAGTGTGCGACCCCCTACATTACCCCTCAGGAGAGGAGTGTGCGACCCCCTACATTACCCCTCAGGAGAGGAGTGTGCGACCCCCTACATTACCCCTCAGGAGAGGAGTGTGCGACCCCCTACATTACCCCTCAGGAGAGGAGTGTGCGACCCCCTACATTACCCCTCAGGAGAGGAGTGTGCGACCCCCTACATTACCCCTCAGGAGAGGAGTGTGCGACCCCCTACATTACCCCTCAGGAGAGGAGTGTGCGACCCCCTACATTACCCCTCAGGAGAGGAGTGTGCGACCCCCTACATTACCCCTCAGGAGAGGAGTGTGCGACCCCCTACATTACCCCTCAGGAGAGGAGTGTGCGACCCCCTACATTACCCCTCAGGAGAGGAGTGTGCGACCCCCTACATTACCCCTCAGGAGAGGAGTGTGCGACCCCCTACATTACCCCTCAGGAGAGGAGTGTGCGACCCCCTACATTACCCCTCAGGAGAGGAGTGTGCGACCCCCTACATTACCCCTCAGGAGAGGAGTGTGCGACCCCCTACATTACCCCTCAGGAGAGGAGTGTGCGACCCCCTACATTACCCCTCAGGAGAGGAGTGTGCGACCCCCTACATTACCCCTCAGGAGAGGAGTGTGCGACCCCCTACATTACCCCTCAGGAGAGGAGTGTGCGACCCCCTACATTACCCCTCAGGAGAGGAGTGTGCGACCCCCTACATTACCCCTCAGGAGAGGAGTGTGCGACCCCCTACATTACCCCTCAGGAGAGGAGTGTGCGACCCCCTACATTACCCCTCAGGAGAGGAGTGTGCGACCCCCTACATTACCCCTCAGGAGAGGAGTGTGCGACCCCCTACATTACCCCTCAGGAGAGGAGTGTGCGACCCCCTACATTACCCCTCAGGAGAGGAGTGTGCGACCCCCTACATTACCCCTCAGGAGAGGAGTGTGCGACCCCCTACATTACCCCTCAGGAGAGGAGTGTGCGACCCCCTACATTACCCCTCAGGAGAGGAGTGTGCGACCCCCTACATTACCCCTCAGGGGAGGAGTGTGCGACCCCCTACATTACCCCTCAGGGGAGGAGTGTGCGACCCCCTACATTACCCCTCAGGGGAGGAGTGTGCGACCCCCTACATTACCCCTCAGGGGAGGAGTGTGCGACCCCCTACATTACCCCTCAGGAGAGGAGTGTGCGACCCCCTACATTACCCCTCAGGGGAGGTGTGTGCGCCACCCACATTACCCCTCAGGAGAGGTGTGTGCGACCCCCACAATACCCCTCAGTAGAGGTGTGTGCCCCCTACATTACCCCTCAGGAGAGGTGTGTGCGACCCCCTACATTACCCCTCAGGAGAGGTGTGTGCGACCCCTACAATACGCCTCAGGAGAGGTGTGCGCCCCCTACATTACCCCTCAGGAGAGGTGTGTGCGCCCCCTACATTACCCCTCAGGAGAGGTGTGTGCGACCCCTACATTACCCCTCAGGAGAGGTGTGCGCCCCCCTACATTACCCCTCAGGAGAGGTGTGTGCGACCCCTACATTACCCCTCAGGAGAGGTGTGTGTGCGACCCCTACATTCCTTTTCTTTCTTTTTCTTCCCCTTTTGTTGGTATAAAGGTAGGGATAGATACAATGCTGCACAATAACAACACTGTGATTATTACCATGGAGACACATTGTCCTGCAGGGGAGCTGGTGAAATAAAGCAGTTGATGTAATGTAGCTGCGGCTCAGTGATGTGATGACTCCTGGACTGTCCTGACTTCTATTGCAGATGGCAGAGGAACTTGCAAAGCAGCTTGCAGGTTATAAAGCCCAATTGCAGCAGGTGGAGTCGGCGTTAGCTGCCAATGGAGAGAATGAAGATTTACTGAAGCTGAAGAAGGATTTACAGGTGAGATGAGTAATGAGAGGACAGGACGTGCACATGTGCGACCGACCGCTGATTCCTGCCACTGACACCATCAGCTGTGGGAGTGCGGAAGGTCAGGGAGCCACAACTCAGGGTGGCGTCATCCCCTCTAGGGAGGTGCAATGTATTCTGCGAAGAATGGTGGAATAGGGTTGGAGTTAGAATTGGGTTGGGTCCTACTGTTTAGGTACATCAGGGGGTCTCCAAACGCGACATGGCGCCACAATTCATTCCAGCCAATTTTGTGTTCAAAAAGTCAAACGGTGCTCCCTCCCTTCTGAGCTCTGCTATGCGCCCAAACAGTGGTTTTCCCCCACATACAGGGGTATTGCGGTACTCGGGAGAAATTGCACAACACATTTTGCGGTCCATTTTCTCCTGATACCCTTGTGAAAATTAAAAAAAAATATTTCCAATGTAAATTTTTTGTGAAAAAAAGTAAAATTTTTTTTTTATTCTTCCACGTTCTCGTGAAGCACCTGAAGAGTTAATAAACTTCTTGAATGTTGTTTTGAGCACCTGGAGTGGTGCAGTTTTTAAAATGGTGTCACTTTTGGGTATTTTCTGTTACATTGACCCCACCCCAAAGTCACTTCAAATGTGAGGTGGTCCCCAAAAAAAAATGGTTTTGCAAATTTTGTTGGAAAAATGAGAAATTGTTGGTCAACTTTTAACTCTTATAACGTCCTAACAAAAAAATTGTTTCCAAAATTGCTGATGTAAAGTTGACATGTGGGAAATGTTACTTAAGTATTTTGTGCAATACGACTCTCTGATTTAAGGGCACAAAAATTAAGTTTGAAAATTGCAAAATTTTCAACATTTTGGCCAAATTTTCATTTTTTTTTCATAAATAAACACAAGTCTTATCGGAGAAATTTTACCACTAACACGAAGTACAATGTCATGAGAAATCATTCTCCGAATCAGTGGAGTCCATTGAAGCTTTCCAGAGTTCTAACCTCATAAAGTGACAGTGGTCAGCATTGTAAAACTTGGCTCGGTCATTAAGTACCAAATTGGCTCTGTCACTAAGGGGTTAATATACCTGTTTGTTGTTTTACTTTTCAATATGAAAGCTCGGATCACAAGGACCCCACGCGACTAAGGCTTCTTTTTACACTTGCCGTGTTTTTTTTTTTTGCGGGCCGAATTGTCGTAATTTTTGTGGTCTGCAGCAAAAACTGGCCTCAAAAATCTTCTCGGATCGCGGTTTTTCTGATTTGGAATATGTCCATCTCGTGTCTCTGCAGGCTTTTGAAGTGATAAACAAGAAGTACATGGGAGTGTCCTAGTAAAAATACGGCGTTCCGCAAATACGGTCTTCACGGTGTACCGCAAAATCAACACCCTGGGCAAGCTTCCGTTGTTCTTGCGGCCCCAGTGAAATCAATGGGGCCGCAAAAACACCGGAAGCTTGCCCAGGGTGTTGTGTCCGTAAGCCGTGAAAAATATCGAGCAGGTACCCTACGGTACGGCGCGCCGACGAATGTTTACGGCCCTTTTTTGCAGCCCCATAGAAATCTATTGTGGCCTCAAAAACACGACAAGTGTAAAAGAAGTCTAATAGTGTAAGTACTTTGGCGCGACTAACCTCAGTTACGTGACGGCACATCCCAGCACTTCTCTCTAACAGCAGATGGTACAGGCCCCTATAGCTTTTATCGCCTTATGCTCCACATTGCACCCTGGGGTGATGTCTGTCTGCTGTGATGGGCCGGCAGCGTCCTTCCTTGCATCAGATGGAAGCGCACGTTGTATACCGTGTGCGCCGTACGTCTAGGGCTGGTTGCATCCACCACAAATCTGCTCTTACTGTAAGTTGCAAAAGAACATGGAGCAAAAGAAAGCTGCTTGTCAGCGGACGAGCTTTCCGGCTTGCGTTCCTTGTCTGTGGCAGCCATGTCTTTCTCTAACTGCGCCGCCTGCATTGTGCGCTCATCCACTAGGTCCATATTTCCTGTCGGTGGGCCTTTATAGTCTGCCGATCTTGTAGTGTGCACATGTAAGACTGGAGGAATACTGCAGGACTGCACACCGTATATACCCTCTTTATTTTTTCTTTTCAGGAAGTCATCGAGTTGACCAAAGATCTCCTGTCGTCCCAACCTTCAGAAGCCCCCGATAGCTCTGATGACATCACGTCGGCCAGCGACAGCCTCACCTGGAAGGTGGGGGACAGATGTATGTCCGTGTGGACAGAGGACGGACAGTAAGTGACCGGCGAGAACTTGTTTACATTTACCATGTGATGGTAAGGGGGGCTATGGACCCCAAGATTCTAAACTGCCTAAATGCTAAAACCAGGAGGGATATGTGCCGTCTGTAGACATGAAGTTTTCACACTACGTCCTCCACAAAGACTGCAGCTACAGCAAAATGTGGTCAGGCCAGAAAGCCTTATAGAGGGGGGCCTACATATTTTATAAATGTGCTTTTATAAATGTTTTTACTGAACACAAAAATGTTGGTAGATTTGCAGCTAATTGCTTGGTTGTGGCGGCCATGTTCCACTGCAGATTATAACCTCCTATGCCGATGTGTCCAGACTGATTGCGCTGTGTGATGTTAGCATCGTGCTGTGATACAAGCCATTACTCACACGCTTACAGCCCTGATCTCTTTACAGATGGTACGAGGCCGAGATCGAGGAGATAGACGAAGAGAATGGGACGGCAGCCATTACTTTCCTCGGCTACGGAAATGCAGAAGTGACTTCTCTGCTGAACCTGAAGCCCTTAGAGGAAGGCAGGAAAGCGAAGGAAGACAGCGGCAGCCTACCAATGTCTAAGTGGGTACCTCTCCACATCCCTCACCTCGTCAATGCCCAGTATGTCTATTCGGAGGGTGCACAGCTGCTCTGTACCTTACCTTATGTTCTCCACCCTCCAGAAAAGAAATGATCGCCCAGCAGAGAGAATATAAAAAGAAGAAAGCATTGAAGAAGGCTCAGAGAGTAAAGGAGTTGGAGCAGGAACGAGAGGATCAAAAAGTGAAATGGCAGCAATTCAATAACAAGGCCTATTCTAAGAACAAGAAAGGACAGGTAAAGCGTTGTGCTCAGCCGCTACACATTCAGTGGAGCCATGCATTGCCTCTAGATCTAGTAACTACTGGCTTCCTGACCCCCCCCCCCCCATCCCAAGCCGGTCTGATTTAATGATAGGTCATCGGTATCATGACTGGGCAACCCCTTTAAAACAAAACAATCATCAGAAAATGACCTTTTACTTGGGATTTTCTAAGGGAATGAAAAACAAAAATAAAAAAACATATTTTATATTTTTTTCCAAATCACTATATTTTAAACCAAAATTAGTAATCTTTCGGATTTCACACTGGCCACAATAGGTGATGTCACAGCTCACCTCCTCCTCCTGTACAATGACTGATAACACCTCTATATACAGTAGATAACACAGGATCCACCATTCACAATAGGTGATGTCACAGCTCCCCTCCTCCTCCTGTACAATGACTGATAACACCTCCTATATACAGTAGATAACACAGGATCCACCATTCACAATAGGTGATGTCACAGCTCACCTCCTCCTCCTGTACAATGACTGATAACACCTCTATATACAGTAGATAACACATGATCAACCATTCACAATAGGTGATGTCACAGCTCACCTCCTCCCCCTCCTGTACAATGATTGATAACACCTCTATATACAGTAGATAACACAGGATCCACCATTCACAATAGGTGATGTGACCGCTCACCTCCTCCTCCTGTACAATGACTGATAACACCTCTATATACAGTAGATAACACAGGATCCACCATTCACAATAGTTGATGTCACAGCTCACCTCCTAGTTTGCACACGCACTTCAGATGCTTTATTACAAATGTTAGGGTCGGGATCTAACCCATGTGGTTAACGTACAAGTGTTATTTCCCGAAATAAAGGGTGTGTGTGTGTGTGAAAACTGCAAGATTTCCAATATAATAGAGACTTTAATTTAGGAAAAAAATATACATTTAACACAGAATCCAGATTTTAAACAAGTCATTTTCTGATGAGCATTTCCCCTTTTTAAGATGTTTTTTTTCCCCAGTAGCATGCTGTATAATATGGCGGACACACTCTGGGCCACTCGTCCCACAGCCAGGTCTCTGCATAGTGATTACTCTGATTACTGCAGGATAGTCTATAGAAATGTCTGACTCCTTGCTTGTCTGGACAGAAGTGGAGCCTCTGCCGTACAAGGCAAAGATGAAGACTGAGCCAGCAAGTGTTGTATCTCCACACTGCTCTGGACTGCATTGCATAATTATTTGCAGGGAAATAAGTGGTGGTCAATGTGTGGCTGCCAGAGGGAGAAGGAGACTGAGTGGCAGCTGTGTACAAATCTACTGTAAGTTCCTCAGAGGGGGAAGCAGACTAATTGAGGAAAATTGCTAGGGTTACACTTCCAGCTGCTAAAGGACAAAGCTGTCAAACTGGTGACGTGGCGCATGGAGGGAGGAAAGGCGCACACAGAGCGAGCCTGGAAGGCAATATAGGAGATACTGGCAGAAAACAGAAATGCAACCCCGTCCACCCAACATCCATTAGGAACACAGGTTATCCAGGGTCCTGAGGGCTTAACAAAAAAGGATAAAAAGATGTAAAAGGGAAGATTTTTGGGGTCAACGCAGAACAAAGTAATTTAACATTTTCTTAATCTTATGTGAGCTTAAGTTTTGGGATTACCTTTCAACTTATCTGCACAATGTTGTATATTTGATGCAACACTTCATTTTTTTATTTATTTTTTTTTATTTTTTTTACCTTACTGTATAAAATTTGTCTGCAGTTTTATTGATTCAGAAAAGCTTCCAATGGTCTGGAACGTCTACTAATCTGCTAAAAAATCTCTTTATAGAGTAGCTGCATTCTGTGGGCTGTCGAGTCCTAAGCTCTGGGATTGGTCCTCTCCCCCCTGTATACAGTGTAATAACTGCGTACATCATGTCCCGGCGGTGGAGTTGTGAATGTCGGGGTGAATCGCTCGGGGATTGCAGCGTGAAATGTTCGCTCACCATTTGTTCTGCTAATGGATCTGGTTCCCTCGTCTGCTGACGGCCGACACTGACTCGCATCCAGTGACCGGACTGGGGGATTACATCCCTCCTGTAGAATCCATATCTGCAGCCGCTTCACAACTTGTTTAGTTGCAGCTGATGGCGACCTGTTGTCAAATCCATTCTCTGCAGTCTTCTCCTTGTCAGTAAAGGCAGGATAATAAACAAAAAAATAATATTTATATATCCTGATCCATCATGCACTTATTTGTGATGTCCTAGCTCACCTCCTCCCACTCCCTGCACAGGTCACAGTATACCTCCTCCACATCCATGCACAATGACCTCTGCACAGGTTAGAGCATATCCTCAACACAAACCAGGCATTAGGGGATGTCATAGCTCACCTCCTCCCATCCCTACATAGGTCACGGTGTGCTTCCTCCCCTTCCCTGCTCACTACTCTTTGCCATAAAGCCAATAGGTGACAATCACAGTATACCTCCGCCTCTTCTCTACACAGATTATATGGCATGCCCCAAACACTTTCCCATGCAAGGCAGTAGGGAATGTCATAGCTCACCTCCTCCCCTTCTTCTACACATTGTATAGCACTCTGCCATACAAGATGCTAGGTGATGGTCACAGCTCACCTCCTCCCCTCTCCTTTGTCCTGGCTATAGAGCATGCTCACAGCGCTCTGCCATACAAGATACTAGGTGACGGTCACAGCTCACCTCCTCCCCTCTCCTTTGTCCTGGCTATAGAGCATGCTCACAGCGCTCTGCCATACAAGATACTAGGTGACGGTCACAGCTCACCTCCTTCCCTTTCCTTTGTCCTGGCTATAGAGCATGCTCACAGCGCTCTGCCATACATGATACTAGGTGACGGTCACAGCTCACCTCCTCCCCTCTCCTTTGTCCTGGCTATAGAGCATGCTCGCAGCACTCTGCCATACATTATACTAGGTGACGATCACAGCTCCCCTCTCCTTTGTCCTGGCCATAGAGCATGCTCACAGCACTCTGCCATACAAGATACTAGGTGACGGTCACAGCTCACCTCCTCCCCTCTCCTTTGTCCTGGCTATAGAGCATGCTCACAGCACTCTGCCATACATTATACTAGGTGACGATCACAGCTCACCTCCTCCCCTCTCCTTTGTCCTGGCTATAGAGCATGCTCACAGCTCTCTGCCATACATGATACTAGGTGATGGTCAGCCGTTCTTCGCCTATCGGAGGCATCTGTGGGAGCCGCGTCCTGAATAGACACTGTGACAAAGTTTAATGTCTTATTGGTTGTACATTTCTTTTCTAGGTGAAGAGAAGTATTTTCGCCTCCCCTGAAAGCGTCACCGGCAAGGTTGGAGTCGGCACGTGCGGCATCGCGGACAAACCAATGACACAGTATCAAGACACCTCCAAATACAACGTACGGCATCTGATGCCCCAATAATGCCCCGGACCCTTAGGCCAGCATATTCATTTTTATTGTACTATTTTTCTAAAACTAAATTATTTGTTGTCGTCTGAGGAAAAGCGCGACTCTCCATTCATTACTGGAGGCCTCCCTACCCCAGGTACCGGGCCGTCGACATCTCGGTGTCTGTGGAACCAGGTGAGGTTGAAGGGGCCACGCAGAGATGTGTATAAGGAGGACGAAGCCTCGGTCGTGCACCCGATCCAGAGGCTGCGCCGGTGTAGACCTAGAAATAATGAGAATCTGTGATGGAATAATCGTGACCGCGATGACTAGAAACTTCCATGCAATCCGCACGGTGCTGCAGATCACGCAGCTGGCGACTTCGAGGGATTGTTTAGTCTTGTGTAAATCAAGTTTAGTGGGGTTAACCGCATTAAGGGCCAATTTCTATGACGCCCTGTATTGTGCACAGTCATAAGCAATCGTGAGTTTTCCCATCACTTACCCGTGCTGTGCATTGTAGGTTTGCAGGACCTTGGTCCAGGTGCTACGTCTGTAATCTGGGACCCCCGGACCAGAGCCCTGTGAACGTCCTACTTTCTGCTGCCGGCATCCTCTCCACCTCTTGTGATCTGGAACCTGATGCCTCCAAATCAGAAGTCCCTGGTAGGCATTCTCAAACTCTGGTCTGGGGGGTAAGTATTGGCGATATTCATGATTGTTTCTCTGTGCCCAATTTTAGGGCTTTTTTTTTTTTTTTTAAGAAATATTGGCCAGAAAGTGTCCAACCCCTTTAATAAATATATAATGAAATATTCTTCAATTTTGTTACATATTTTAGTTTAGTTTTGGTTCTGTAATTAGCCATTTTCAAGGTCTCTGCTTGCTGTCAGTGAATGGTGCGTGTCACCGTTCAGACAGTGGGGTAGCCCTCGTGTCCTGTATATACGTCCTGTATATATATGTAGTGGAGTGTGCGGTCTCCACATACCCCAGGTCATCGTCCCGAACTTCTCTCTTGTAAATAGGACATTTGTACCTCTGTAACCTTGTACAGTTTCCAAAATGTTCGCTAAAAAACCAGGACGCGGCAAACTCCTCATCCGTTTAATCCCCCCTCACCCATCCGGCAACATGCAGCATTGATTTTTCACATCAAGTACGCGGCCTCCATTCCCCCTGTATCAGCAGAACACTTCCTGAGACATGAAGGGGGCGCTACCGAGGCCACATCTGCAGCAACCACTCATATAGCAGGTAAATGGTTTATTCTTCTGTGCTGGATGGTGACTTATTTTGTATAACAAGTGTGAATTTTGGTTTTGTATGTAACTTTTTACCAAAATAAAACGTTTTAAAACGATGGTTACCATCTATAAGTAATGTAATACAGTACATAGTATATGGAGAAGAGGGGGATGCAGCAGCAGGGCTTCATTCTTGAGAGGGGGGATGCGGCTGCAGGGCTTCAGGATTTGGAGGAGGGGGAGATGCAGCTGCAGGGCTTCAGTCTCTGTAGAGGGATGCAGCTGCAGGGCTTCAGTCTTAAGGGGGAGATGCAGCTGCAGGGCTTCCATCTCTGGAGGACAGGAGGGGGTATGCAGCTGCAGGGCCTCCGCCTCTGGAGGAGGGGAGGGGGTATGCAGCTGCAGGGCTTCTGCCTCTGGAGGAGGGGAGGGGGTATGCAGCTGCAGGGCTTCCGCCTCTGGAGGAGGGGAGGGGGTATGCAGCTGCAGGGCTTCTGTCTCTGGAGGGGGAGATGCAGCTGCAGGGCTTCTGTCTCTGGAAGATGCAGCTGCAGGGCTTCAGTTTATTGAGGGGGATGCAGCTGCAGTGCTTCCGTCTTTTGAGGAGGAAGGGGGGGATGCAGCTGCAGGGCTTCTGTGTCTGGGGGAGGGGGATGCAGCTGCAGAGCTCTCTGCTGGATGGGGATGTGGCTGCAGGGCTTCCATCTCTGGAGGAGGGGAAGGGGATACAGCTGCAGGGATTCAGTCTCTGAAGGAGGGGAGGGGGATGCAGCTGCAGAGCTTCAGTATCTGGAGGAGGGGAGGGGGATGCAGCTGCAGGGATTCAGTGTCTGGAGGAGGGGGATGCAACTGCAGAGCTTCAGTGTCTGGAGGAGGGGGATGCAACTGCAGAGCTTCAGTGTCTGGAGGAGGGGGATGCAACTGCAGAGCTTCAGTCTCTGGAGGAGGGGAGGGGGATGCAGCTGCAGGGATTCAGTGTCTGGAGGAGGGGGATGCAACTGCAGAGCTTCAGTCTCTAGAGGAGGGGAGGGGGATGCAGCTGCAGGGATTCAGTGTCTGGAGGAGAGGGATGCAACTGCAGAGCTTCAGTCTCTGGAGGAGGGGAGGGGGATGCAGCTGCAGAGCTTCAGTGTCTGGAGGAGGGGGATGCAACTGCAGAGCTTCAGTCTCTGGAGGAGGGGAGGGGGATGCAGCTGCAGGGATTCAGTCTCTGGAGGAGGGCAGGGGGATGCAGCTGCAGAGCTTCAGTGTCTGGAGGAGGGGGATGCAGCTGCAGAGCTTCCGTCTATGCTGGAGGAGGAGGGGGATGCAGTTGCAGAGCTTCCGTATCTGGAGGAGGGGAGGGGGATGCAGCTGCAGAGCTTCCGTCTCTGGAGGAGGGCAGGGGGATGCAGCTGCAGAGCTTCCGTCTCTGGAGGAGGGGAGGGGGATGCAGCTGCAGGGCTTCTGTCTCTGGAAGATGCAGCTGCAGGGCTTCAGTTTATTGAGGGGGATGCAGCTGCAGTGCTTCCGTCTATTAAGGAGGAGGGGGATGCAGCTGCAGTGCTTCCATCTCTGGAGGAGGGGAGGGGGATACAGCTGCAGGGATTCAGTCTCTGAAGGAGGGGAGGGGGATGCAGCTGCAGAGCTTCAGTATCTGGAGGAGGGGAGGGGGATGTAGCTGCAGAGCTTCCGTCTATGCTGGAGGAGTAAGGGGATACAGCTGGAGAGCTTCCGTCTCTGGAGGAGGGGAGGGGGATGCAGCTGCAGGGATTCCGTCTCTGGAGGAGGGGAGGGGGATGCAGCTGCAGAGCTTCAGTATCTGGAGGAGGGGAGGGGGATGCAGCTGCAGAGCTTTAGTTTCTGGAGGAGGGGGATGCAACTGCAGAGCTTCAGTCTCTGGAGGAGGGGAGGGGGGTGCAGCTGCAGGGATTCCGTCTCTGGAGGAGGGGAGGGGGATGCAGCTGCAGAGCTTCAGTGTCTAGAGGAGGGGGATGCAACTGCAGAGCTTCAGTATCTGGAGGAGGGAGGGAGATGCAGCTGCAGAGCTTCCGTATCTGGAGGAGGGGAGGGGGATACAGCTGCATGGCTTCCGTCTCTGGAGGAGGGGAGGGGGATGCAGCTGCAGGGCTTCTGTCTCTGGAAGATGCAGCTGCAGGGCTTCAGTTTATTGAGGGGGATGCAGCTGCAGTGCTTCCGTCTATTAAGGAGGAGGGGGATGCAGCTGCAGTGCTTCCATCTCTGGAGGAGGGGAGGGGGATACAGCTGCAGGGATTCAGTCTCTGAAGGAGGGGAGGGGGATGCAGCTGCAGAGCTTCAGTATCTGGAGGAGGGGAGGGGGATGTAGCTGCAGAGCTTCCGTCTATGCTGGAGGAGTAAGGGGATACAGCTGGAGAGCTTCCGTCTCTGGAGGAGGGGAGGGGGATGCAGCTGCAGGGATTCCGTCTCTGGAGGAGGGGAGGGGGATGCAGCTGCAGAGCTTCAGTATCTGGAGGAGGGGAGGGGGATGCAGCTGCAGAGCTTTAGTTTCTGGAGGAGGGGGATGCAACTGCAGAGCTTCAGTCTCTGGAGGAGGGGAGGGGGGTGCAGCTGCAGGGATTCCGTCTCTGGAGGAGGGGAGGGGGATGCAGCTGCAGAGCTTCAGTGTCTAGAGGAGGGGGATGCAACTGCAGAGCTTCAGTATCTGGAGGAGGGAGGGAGATGCAGCTGCAGAGCTTCCGTATCTGGAGGAAGGGAGGGGGATACAGCTGCATGGCTTCCGTCTCTGGAGGAGGGGAGGGGGATGCAGCTGCAGGGATTCAGTCTTTGGAGGAGGGCAGGGGGATGCAACTGCAGAGCTTCAGTGTCTGGAGGAGGGAAGGGGGATGCAGCTGCAGAGCTTCCGTCTCTGGAGGAGGGGAGGGGGATGCAGCTGCAGGGCTTCTGTCTCTGCTGGATGGGGATGCGGCTGCAGAGCTTCTGAGCCCCTCACACCAATAAGAGTTGGACCACAATGCAGAGGAAAACTACTAATCTTCACCAAGCTGCAGTGATTCGGGCGCTGTAGTACAGCATTAGGCTTCATCATACAATTGTTAGTTTTACATCTGAAGCTCCGTTTGTGTTCTTTTATATTTCTTTTTCTCATTCTCAAAATCTTGAACGTGTCGGATTCACAGAAATGGACCAGAATGAGACCAGCAGTGACCTCCTCTCCAACGGGCGAGTGGGAAACCAGTCGTGTGAGTAGCCACATTGAGTTGCATGTTCCCGGCTCTGTCCGCCCACTACGGAGGAGAATGTGTGAGAATAAGTCAGAGGACATGGAAGGGGAAGAGGGGGGGTGCCGCCCAATAAAGGCCATTGCAGAAAGCCGCTGTACGCTAAATGCACCGAGACAAGGAGAAATAATCTATAACGTAAACTGTCAAAGATGTCAGAAGTGGGTGATCCCTTCCGCTAACCCAATGAGCTTGTTCCTACAGCTTCGTCCCCATTTCTTGTGGCGGTAGCAGCCTCCATTCTCCTCCCTTTTTTGTAGAGGATCTGGGATTTTTACCCATTCAGGAGAAAGATCATTTATAAGGTCTGATGCGGATATTAGGGGAGACGCCTGTAGGACGGGGGGTCAGGTCCTTACTTTGTGCTGCCAGTTTTCTAACTATACCTTTATGTACGGGGCACAGTCATGGGGAGCAGAAAAACAACTAATCTGTTATCACAAAGCTAGATGGGAACATCTGCCAAGATAAGCGGAGGTCTAATCTCGGGGGTCCAGCACCACATGCCATCAATGACACCCCTGTAATACTGAGCGTTGCAGGATCTGGGTCAGCTGCCGCCGGTAGATGGGGTGAAAAGGCCTCGCTCCTGTCACTGAAGAGGTGACCAAAGCTGTGGCAAGAAGTCTGTAGAAAAATGCAGCATGTCAACACTTCCTCCATAAAAATCAACACCGGTGGGAGAAAAAACATGAGCGAGAATAAGAACAAATTACCAACATGACTAAAGCAATGACCTACTAATGCTACAAGAGCCGTATATAATATAGAACACCAGCACTGAGCACGTTATTAACTGAGGGACATGCAAAACACCGATGAACCCCAGGTGCGCAATCATGAGCTTTCCTTTTAAAGGCAAATTACCTAAAAAATATTGTTCACGTTTTGTACAGACAGAAATCTATAAACCATGCACTCATTACCAGCATTTACTGTGACCTGTAAAATAATTACAAGACCGTGAACCAGATCCCCCAGCATCAAACACAAGTGCCTCAGGTTTTCTCCTATAATACTGCTCCTATGTACAAGAATATACTGTAATACTGCCTCTATGTACAAGAATATAACTACTATAATACTGCCCCTATGTACAAGAATATAACTACTATAATACTGCCCCTATGTACAAGAATATAACTACTATAATACTGCTCCTATGTACAAGAATATAACTACTATAATACTGCCCTTATGTACAAGAATATAACTACTATAATACTGCCCCTATGTACAAGAATATAACTACTATAATACTGCTCCTATGTACAAGAATATAACTACTATAATACTGCTCCTCTGTACAAGAATATAACTACTATAATACTGCCCCTATGTACAAGAATATAACTACTATAATACTGCCCCTCTGTACAAGAATATAACTACTATAATACTGCCCCTATGTACAAGAATATAACTACTATAATACTGCCCCTATGTACAAGAATATAACTACTATAATACTGCCCCTATGTACAAGAATATAACTACTATAATACTGCCCCTATGTACAAGAATATAACTACTATAATACTGCCCCTATGTACAAGAATATAACTACTATAATACTGCCCCTATGTACAAGAATATAACTACTATAATACTGCTCCTATATACAAGAATATAACTACTATAATACTGCCCCTATGTACAAGAATATAACTACTATAATACTGCTCCTATGTACAAGAATATAACTACTATAATACTGCCCCTATTTACAAGAATATTACTGCTATAATACTGCCCCCTATGTACAAGAATATAACTACTATAATACTGCTCCTATGTACAAGAATATAACTACTATAATACTGCTCCTATGTACAAGAATATAACTACTATAATACTGCTCCTATGTACAAGAATATAACTACTATAATACTGCCCCTATATACAAGAATATTACTGCTATAATACTGCCCCCTATGTACAAGAATATAACTACTATAATACTGCTCCTATGTACAAGAATATAACTACTATAATACTGCTCCTATGTACAAGAATATAACTACTATAATACTGCTCCTATGTACAAGAATATAACTACTATAATACTGCTCCTATGTACAAGAATATAACTACTATAATACTGCCCCTATGTACAAGAATATAACTACTATAATACTGCTCCTATGTACAAGAATATAACTACTATAATACTGCCCCTATTTACAAGAATATTACTGCTATAATACTGCCCCTATGTATAAGACTATACAGTGCAATGGGAAAGTATTCGGCTCTCTGGAACTTTCCAACCTTTTCCCACATATCATGCTTCAAACCTAAAGATACTAAATGTAAGTATTTGGTGAAGAATCAAATCAGTTCTCATGCTTCGCACTGACGAGGGCCAACAGCCCGAAACACCGTGTCTGCGAATTCATATACTGATTTGGCTTTTATCCTAAGTCCTATTATTGCACGACTCGTTAAAGGGTTGATTGTGACTTGTAGGATCGCTACTTCCAACAGGTGGCGCTATAGTTTAAGACCTTTTTTCTCTGAAGAGGCAATTTGCATGGTGAAGAATCAACAACAAGTGGAACACAATTGTGAAGTTGAACGAAATTTATTGGTTATTTTAAATTTTTGTGGAAATTCAAAACCTGGGGCGTGCAATATTATTCGGCCCCTGTAACTTAATACTTTGTTGCGCCATGTTTTGCTGCGATTACAAGTCACTTGGGGTTTGTCTCTATCAGTTTTGTAGATCGAGAGACTGAAATTCTTGCCCATTCTTCCTTGGCAAACAGCTCGAGCTCAGTGAGGTTTGATGGAGATCGTTTGTGAACAGCAGTTTTCAGCTCTTTCCACAGATTCTCCATTGGATTGAGGTCTGGACTCTGACTTGGCCATTCTAATACCTGGATACGTTTATTTGTGAACCATTCCATTGTAGATTTTTCTTTATGTTTGGGATCATTGTCTTGTTGGAAGACAAATCTCCGTCCCAGTCTCAGGTCTTTTGCAGACTCCACCAGGTTTTCTTCAAGAATTGTATTTGGCTCCATACATCTACCCATCAATTTTAACCATCTTCCCTGTCCCTGCTGAAGAAAAGCAGGCCCAAATCATGATGCTGCCACCACCATGTCTGACAGTGGGGATGGTGTGTTCAGGGTGATGAGCTGTGTTGCCTTTACGCCAAACCTATCGTTTGGCATTGTTGACAAACAGTTCGATTTTGGTTTCATCTGACCAGAGCACCTTCTTCTAGCTTTCTTCTTGCCACTCTTCCATAAAGGGCAGATTTGTGCAGTGTACGACTGATTGTTGTCCTATGGACAGACTGTCCCACCTCAGCTGTAGATCTCTGCAGATCATCCAGAGTGATCATGGGCCTCTTGGCTGCATCTCTGATCAGTCTCCTCCTTGTGTGAGATGAAAGTTTAGAGGGACGGTTGGGTCTTGGTAGATTTCCAGTGCTATGATGCTCCTTCCATTTCAATATGATCCTTGCACAGTGCTCCTTGGGATGTTGAGGCTCTGTGCACACGTTGCGGATTTTGCTGCGGATCCGCAGCGTTTCTGCAGCAGTTTCCCAGGAGTTTACAGTACAGTGTAAACCTATGGGAAACAGAAAACGCTGTACCCATGCTGCGGAAAAAAACGTGCGGAAGCGCAGCGGATTTTCCGCAGCATGTCAATTCTTTGTGCGGAATCCGCAGCGGTTTTACACCTGCTCCAATAGAAAACTGCAGATGTAAAACAGCAGCGGAATCCGCAGTAGAAAACACAATAAATCCGTAGTAAAAACCAAAGCGGTTTTCCAATGCGGATTTATTAAATCCGCTGCGGAAAAATCCGCAGAGGATCATTCTACGTGTATATATACCCGTAAAGTTTTGGAAATCTATTTGTATCCAATTCCGGCTTTAAACTTCTCCACAACAGTATCACGGACCTGCCTGTTGTGTTCCTTGGTCTTCATGATGCTCTCTGTGCTTCACACAGAACCCTGAGACTATCACAGAGCAGGTGCATTTATACAGAGACTTGATTACACACAGGTGGATTATATTTATCATCATTAGGCATTTAGGACAACACTGGATCATTCAGAGATCCACAATGAACTTCTGCACTGAAAGTAAAGGGGCTGAATAATATTGCACGCCCCACTTTTCAGGTTTTGAATTTCCACAAAAATTTAAAATGACCGATAAATTTTGTTCAACTTCACAATTGTGTTCCACTTGTTGATTCTGCACCAAAAACTTACATTTGGTACTTTATGTTTGAAGCATGATATGTGGGAAAAGGTTGAAAAGTTACAGGGAGCCGAATACTTTTGCAAGGCACTGTAATTACTATAATACTGCCCCTATGTACAAGAGTATAACTACTATAAATACCGCTGCTATGTACAAGAATATAACTACTATAATACTGCCCCTATGTACAAGAATATAACTACTATAATACTGCTCCTATGTACAAGAATATAACTACTATAATACTGCTCCTATGTACAAGAATATAACTACTATAATACTGCCCCTATGTACATGAATATAACTACTATAATACTGCCCCCATGTACAAGAATATAACTACTATAATACTGCTCCCATGTACAAGAATATAACTACTATAATACTGCCCCCTATGTACAAGAATATAACTACTATAATACTGCTCCCTATGTACAAGAATATAACTACTATAATACTGCCCCCTATGTACAAGAATATAACTACTATAATACTGCCCCCTATGTACAAGAATATAACTACTATAATACTGCTCCCTATGTACAAGAATATAACTACTATAATACTGCCCCCTATGTACAAGAATATAACTACTATAATACTGCCCCCTATGTACAAGAATATAACTACTATAATACTGCCCCCTATGTACAAGAATATAACTACTATAATACTTCTCCTATGTACAAGAATATAACTACTATAATACTGCCCCTATGTACAAGAATATAACTACTATAATACTGCCCCTATGTACAAGAATATAACTACTATAATACTGCTCCCTATGTACAAGAATATAACTACTATAATACTGCCCCTATGTACAAGAATATAACTACTATAATACTGCCCCCTATGTACAAGAATATAACTACTATAATACTGCTCCCTATGTACAAGAATATAACTACTATAATACTGCTCCCTATGTACAAGAATATAACTACCATAATACTTCTCCTATGTACAAGAATATAACTACTATAATACTGCCCCCTATGTACAAGAATATAACTACTATAATACTGCTCCCTATGTACAAGAATATAACTACCATAATACTGCTCCCTATGTACAAGAATATAACTACCATAATACTTCTCCTATGTACAAGAATATAACTACTATAATACTGCCCCTATGTACAAGAATATAACTACTATAATACTGCCCCCTATGTACAAGAATATAACTACTATAATACTGCCCCCTATGTACAAGAATATAACTACTATAATACTGCTCCCTATGTACAAGAATATAACTACCATAATACTTCTCCTATGTACAAGAATATAACTACTATAATACTGCCCCTATGTACAAGAATATAACTACTATAATACTGCCCCTATGTACAAGAATATAACTACTATAATACTGCTCCCTATGTACAAGAATATAACTACTATAATACTGCTCTTATTTACAAGAATATAACTACTATAATACTTCTCCTACGTACGAGAATATAACCACTATAATACTGCTCCCTATGTACAAGAATATAACTACTATAATACTGCTCCTATTTACAAGAATATAACTACTATAATACTTCTCCTACGTACGAGAATATAACCACTATAATACTGCTCCCTATGTACAAGAATATAACTACTATAATACTGCTCCTATTTACAAGAATATAACTACTATAATACTTCTCCTACGTACGAGAATATAACCACTATAATACTGCTCCTATGTACAAGAATATAACTACTATAATACTGCCGCTATGTACAAGAATATAACTACTATAATACTGCCCCTATGTACAAGAATATAACTACTATAATACTGCTCCCTATGTACAAGAATATAACTACTATAATACTGCCCCCTATGTACAAGAATATAACTACTATAATACTACTCCTATGTGCAAGAATATAACTGCTATAATACTGCCCCTATGTACAAGAATATAACTACTATAATACTGCTCCCTATGTACAAGAATATAACTACTATAATACTGCCCCTATGTACAAGAATATAACTACTATAATACTGCCCCTATGTACAAGAATATAACTACTATAATACTGCTCCTATGTACAAGAATATAACTACTATAATACTGCCCCCTATGTACAAGAATATAACTACTATAATACTACTCCTATGTGCAAGAATATAACTGCTATAATACTGCCCCTATGTACAAGAATATAACTACTATAATACTGCTCCCTATGTACAAGAATATAACTACTATAATACTGCCCCTATGTACAAGAATATAACTACTATAATACTGCCCCCTATGTACAAGAATATAACTACTATAATACTGCCCCTATGTACAAGAATATAACTACTATAATACTGCTCCTATGTACAAGAATATAACTACTATAATACTGCTCCCTATGTACAAGAATATAACTACTATAATACTGCTCCTATGTACAAGAATATAACTACTATAATACTGCTCCTATGTACAAGAATATAACTACTATAATACTGCTCCTATGTACAAGAATATAACTACTATAATACTGCTCCTATGTACAAGAATATAACTACTATAATACTGCTGCTATATACAAGAATATAACTACTATAATACTGCTCCTATGTACAAGAATATAACTACTATAATACTGCTCCTATGTACAAGAATATAACTACTATAATACTGCTCCTACGTACGAGAATATAACCACTATAATACTGCTCCTCTGGATTAGCATAGCGCAGTGCCGCCTTGTGCTGGAGCAGGTGTGTTTCCCTTATTCTTTTTGGATTGCTCTGTTTTTCTTCTAGCGTTTCCAGTTTGTCCTTGTACAGTTTCTCATTAGCTGGCATAGCTGAGCCAGGACTACAGCAGTAAGATTTTAAGCTGAGGATTTGTGCTAATCTCAGGAGAATTTGTGCTGCACAGTAAAGTATCTGCTGTGTGGACAATGCTGATTATGTAATATCTTTTGGTTTTGTCCTTAGTGAACCTTAATAGAAGGAAATGGCCTGAAATTGTCTTAACCCGTCTGTTTGTCCTTAAGTCACTGGATTCAGTGGCTGCTCCATTGGATGTATATTCAGAGATATAGGAAAGCTTTGCTTCTAGCGTAGATTGCCACCTGACTCGCCATAGTATAGTGGCGCCCGTGCACTTTTCCTGATTTCATATACACACTTATAAATTAATAGTTTAGAACTTTAAAAAAAAAAAAAAAAACTCCATCAAAATCAATGCTTATCCAAACCTCATGAAATAGTTGTGGATTGTGGGATAATTTCTACTGCATGTACAGTAAAGAATCCAAAACCTCACAGCAAGAATCAATTGTCACTGCTCTTAAAGTAAAGAAGCCATAAAATTAAGAAAATCCAATCTCATTGCACCTATAGACTCTATGCATAATGTCTCCAGTCTTACAGTACTTTCCTATTTCCTTTGCTTGTACAGTGAAGAATCTAAAGTCCCAATGTTGATGTAATGTATCACTTATCTATCTTCTCCTATAGTAAAAGAAGATCATACTTTCACTGTTCGTTCAATAAAATGCCCGTAAGTATCACTAGTTGTGCGGTAAATAATCTACACTCGTACTGATTGTACCGCAAAGAATCCATGGTTTCCGTGCTTGTACAGTGCGTACAGGATGCTCCTTGTTGGTGTTACTAACTTAAGTGTAAAGACCATTATACAGATCTCTGTACATACACTGCACAAGTACAATAGTAAATGGGAGACAAAGTGTATCTCCTAATGGATTGCAAGATCCCAGCTGCTGCGCCACATCCGGTGCCGTGATGGCAGAGCGCTGCGCCACATCCGGTGCCGTGATGGCAGAGCGCTGCGCCACATCCGACGCCGTGATGGCAGAGCGCTGCGCCACATCCGGCGCCGTGATGGCAGAGCGCTGCGCCACATCCGGCGCCGTGATGGCAGAGCGCTGCGCCACATCCGGCGCCGTGATGGCAGAGCGCTGCGCCACATCCGGCGCCGTGATGGCAGAGCGCTGCGCCACATCCGGCGCCGTGATGGCAGAGCGCTGCGCCACATCCGGCGCCGTGATGGCAGAGCGCTGCGCCACATCCGGCGCCGTGATGGCAGAGCGCTGCGCCACATCCGGCGCCGTGATGGCAGAGCGCTGCGCCACATCCGATGCCGTGATGGCAGAGCGCTGCGCCACATCCGGTGCCGTGATCACAGCGTGCGTGCGGTGTTTCCCTGCGCCCCGGGGATGACACAGTCGCCGTGTACCCCCAGCATTACATTATCCTCCGCGCACCCAGATAAAGATAAAAAAGTTTAAATAAAAAACCATCACAATACAGAGACTTTTTTTTTATTGTTTTGTCCTTTCTTGGTTTCGCACCAGTTTACATAATGCATAAAAAAAAAAAAAAAAACTACTAGAATGAAATAAAATAATTAACAAGTTCGGCAATAATTTAGGCATTTCTATAAAGAATGTCTTTACCAACAGGGTAAGTTTTTTTTCTTATTTTACAGCAGAAATATTACAAAGGGGAAGGGAGAAAATGACAGTCGTGAAGTCAGACGAGAGGCGACATTTACCGTGTGCACACCATTCTAGAAGATTAGTCATTAATGCTGGAAATCAGAGTGATGGGGGGAGGGGATTTTTTTGTTGGATGCTTTAAAACAATTGAGGCATTTTTATAAACTAAGTTTTTCAAGTGGAAACTGCTAGTTAAAAAATTTTCTGGGAAGTTTTTCTTTTCTAAATGCGTTTTTTTTTTTTTTTTGCAGCCTTTGGATTGGACAGTGGTTAGAATGGAGCAGATTGCATCGGGAGCTGATCCCAAGAGGGGTCTTTTTTTTTTTTTTTTTTTTTTTAAATATCTTTAGAAAAAAATAAGGCTAAATAAATAATATCCGCTACAAAACTCTGTGTGAACATAGCCTAGTGATGATATAGGGCAATTCCACTCCTACCCGTATTATCCTCATGGTAATGGTATATTAATAATAATATTACGTATTATATTTTCTCATCTCTTATCGCTCATCATCGCTATGTATGATGCTATTATTCAGGTTGGGAAGTGACAATGTCTGTGCACATTTCTGCATCACTCTCCAGTCCCAATGGATGACGGCCTGATTATCTGTAGTGCATCAATATTAAATACTATAACACTGCCCCCTATGGGATAAAATGTGGAACCTCATCTGCCAGGACAATTTATGGACAACTGGAATTGCCCTTTAAATATTTTTTTTTTTTTGCAATGAAAGACAATAAAATTACCTTCTAAAATAGTAACTTGGCACCGCTCATCAGCACAACATGCGAAGTGAAGGATGGTTACATAAAAAGTGCACTATAATTTTATTAAAAACCAAAACCTTGGCGTAAAAGTTTCGTATCTTTTCAAATTATTAGTTGGATTTTTAGGATCTGTAAAAAAAAGCTTTAGCTTTCAGATGGAATGTTACATTGTGACCCCAGTTCATTAATAAAATTATATATATATATATATATATATATATATATATATATATATCCCTATTTAATTGCTGGCACCTCTGTCTGGGGAGTCGCATTATTTTAGTAATTGATATATTATTTATATCCCATTTGCGGGAGTTTCTGGCATTTCTGAAAGCCTTGAGGACCGAGGGCCCAAATTGTGCGACATTATAGCACGTGAATGGTGGCACATGGGGAACGTCGTGCGACTATAGACTTGGACGTATTCATTTTGGAGGGTGACGTCTGCTCCGTGGCCGCTACATTTTGGGGCAGTTGCATCTGGACATAATTACATTCAAAGAAATACTATGTCACGACTTTCAGTGTAGATCATCTAGCAATATAAAGGCCATGGACATTACATGATTTTTGCAATTGGTGTTTCATTTAAAAAAAAAAAAAAAATTTGCAAGCTTTGGCTACTGCAATTTTTTTTTTTTTTTCGCTGCACAATGCTGGCTACAGAATGAGTTAACCAAGAACAATCAGTGAGCTGGTCTATATGGGAGCTTGTATCTCTTTTATTCCGTATTTTGTCCACACGAAAGTTTAGCTGCACTTTCATGCCATCATAAAATCAGCTGAGAGACGAAAAAGTTACAAAGTGTCAAAACAAATTCGGTGATGGACAACGCATTCTGCAATACAGACGCTGGAGGAGGGAAACCACACAAAATTAGTAATAAATCCCGATTGTAAAAAATATTTTTAGCTCCAAATACAACAACTTAACTAAAGGAAAAAAAAAATTGCCCCCATATCCTTAAAGACTAGTGCAAAACGCTGGAGACTGCAGAGCACAAAAGCTGCTTTCTCAAGGATTTCACGGTGTGTGGGGGGTACAGAAGCGGAAGGGGGGATAGAGATGCAGAGGGGGGTACAGAAGCGGAAGGTGGGGTACAGAAGCAGGAGGGGGATAGAGATACAGAGGGGGTATAGAAGCAGAAGGGGGGGATATAGAAGCAGAGGGGGGCACAGAAGCAGAAGGGGGATACAGAAGCGGAGGGGGATAGAGATGCAGAGGGGGGTACAGAAGCGGAAGGGGGGGTACAGAAGCAGGAGGGGGATAGAGATACAGAGGGGGTATAGAAGCAGAAGGGGGGGATATAGAAGCAGAGGGGGGCACAGAAGCAGAAGGGGGATACAGAAGCGGAGGGGGATAGAGATGCAGAGGGGGGTATAGAAGCGGAAGGGGGTATAGAAGCGGAAGGTGGGAATATAGAAGCAGAGGGGGGTACAGAAGCGGAGGGGGATAGAAGCGGAAGGGGGGGATAGAGATGCAGAGGGCGGTATAGAAGCGGAAGGGGGGGATATAGAAGCAGAGGGGGGTATAGAAGCGGAAGGGGGGGATATAGAAGCAGAGGGGGGTATAGAAGCGGAAGGTGGGGTACAGAAACGGGGGGGGGGGTGATATAGAAGCGGACCGACTCAGCTGACCATAGCTCACTAGCGCTGTGGTTGAACTATAACCGCTCTAAGAAGCAGCGAGAAGAATCATCTAAATGCACATCGACATAAATAGTAAATATTTAGTAAATCAAAAAGTGCAAAATGGGGAAAAAATAAAAAAATTAAACTAAAGTAACATTTTGGGTTTTGCACCGGGACGTTCAGGAGCGATGTCTGAGTAGACAGTGGGGGGATAACATAACTCTCAGGATTACTGGATGTTCAGACCCCAAGAACCAGGTCACTGCTCTAATCTGTGGCTTATTGATACACCAGACACAATGTATCGCGTTTTTAGAGGGCTACTAACAGGAAAGCCTCGCACCTCGGCGAGGTCACAAGTCGCTGGTGGACTCGGGATATAACTACGTAGCGGTCAGATCACCATCTGATGGAGGCACATCCATTAAGTGAACACATGGGGGTTGGTGGGGGGTCGATAGTCTGATTTTTGGGGGGGTTTTTTTAGACTGTTCTGTCATTTTTTAATCTAATTTTCCCTCTGGATCCTTGCTATTAACCTAAAATATAAGTTATCAATGATCATTACTATTCACAAATGGCCGTCATCATTAGTATCTGTAACCCGGGTATCACTGTAGATACGTTCCTGTATCTGCCTCTTTAAAAGGGTGTGGATACTTTTGCAACCAAAACTTATTGCTCTGATGCACTTTAAAAAAAAAAAAGAATTTTGCAACTGGAATCTGGATTTAAAAAACCCACAATCATCTACCATTTTAAGTATGCAGCTCCTAGGCAGAGATACGTGTCTCCACAGTTACAGACAACTAATCCTGGAGTCAATGTGTCACTTCTTTAGGTTTCCCTTCTCTGAAGGTGGGAGTAACATTTCACAGTTTTGTTTGCCATCTGTTACCATGGAGACATGTATCTCTGCTTAGGAGCTGTATACACAAATGAAAATTCAGGGTTGAATTTAAAAAAAATGCATTGGTGCAGTATAAAAATATATACATTGTCATAATCATGCACACTCAACCAATCTGAGCATGCATTTTTATGGACAGTCTTGTTTGTCAGCGGTGAACAACCTCATACCAGACCATCACTTTACATTATTTGGTCTTCTAAAATCCAGAGTATTAGTTTTAGTGTAAATCATTCCTTCCACCCCACAGTAAAACCCTAAAGAAAATACAAGAGAAATAAAATCAAAATTACACAATGAACCTAAAAACCACTACCGGATAGAAGAGTCTTAGAAGGCGCAGGACTTCACAAGCAGAAAAAAAAAAGGAAAAAAAAAAAAAAACGGATCGCGACGTCACGCAACTTACAAAGTTGAACATTTACTTGTCTAGATGACAGTGTGACGAAACAGCAGCCGCCCACGGACCGAGCGACCTTGCACTGCAAGCTACAATTAGTGTTCTCATTTCCCGCAAAGACAGCGGATCAGTGCTCGTGTGACCCTGGGAATCGGGAGCATTAGAAGGGTCCGGATTCAAGATGGTCACATCGTGGACATGAAGGAAACACTGTTAAAAGATTCCATTATATGGAATTATATAGAACTGAACCCAATGTCGAAGCAAAGCGGTCACCAGAACGTTACCTACTGTGTAAACCAGGCTTTTGTTGGAAGTATTTTTAATTTTTTTCCCATACTACAATCGGCCTTAATAAAAAATGTTGCAATTTTCAAACTGATCATTGGGGCTAGTTCAGACATCACATGTACATTAGCCACATTCAACAGACTCTGAGCCTATCTTTTGTATTGAGCCATCTCATGAGCGTGTACAAAAGTCATTATGAAGGGAGGAGGAGGAGGTAAGCTGTGACATCACCTATTGTGAATGGTTGATCATGTGTTATCTACTGTATATAGAGGTGTTATCAGTCATTATACAGGAGGAGGAGGTGAGCTGTGACATCAACTATTGTGAATGGTGGATCCTGTGTTATCTACTGTATATAGAGGTGTTATTAGTCATTGTACAGGAGGGGGAGGTGAGCTGTGACATCACCTATTGTGAATGGTGGATCCTGTATTATCCACTGTATATAGAGGTGTTATTAGTCATTGTACAGGAGGAGGAGGTGACCTGTGACATCACCTACTGTGAATGGATCCTGTGTTATCTTCTGTATATAGAGGTGTTATCAGTCATTGTACAGGAGGAGGAGGTGAGCTGTGACATCACCTACTGTGAATGGATCCTGTGTTATCTTCTGTATATAGAGGTGTTATCAGTCATTGTACAGGAGGAGGAGGTGAGCTGTGACATCACATACTGATAGGGAATCTAGATTGTGAGCCCCATCGGGGACAGTGATGACAATGTGTGCAAAACTGTAAAGCGCTGCGGAATATGTTAGTGCTATATAAAAATAAAGATTATTATCATATTGTGAATAGTTAATCCTGTGTTAGCTACTGTATATAGAGGTGTTATCATTCATTGTACAGGAGGAGGAGGTGAGCTGTGACATCACCTATTGTGAATAGTGGATCCTGTGATATCAGCTGTGTACTGAGGTGTTGTGTGTCATTGTAATCCTGCCCATGATGATAATGAAGCTGCTGAAAACTCTTTCTGAAAGGACAAGAAGTAGAAGTCTAGAAAAGCCCGATTGGTCAGTGTGAAAATTACAAGATTACTTAATTTTGCTTAATAAAGATTGATATGAAAACAAAATTACGTTTGCCAAAAATGTTTAAAAATTACATGTAGCACAAAAAAAACAACCTAATTTTAACACTAGATCACTTTTTCTGGTGATTGCTTCTCTTTAAAAGGTCATCTCCACCTAAATTTAGTTTAAGAAAAAAAATCTCATTAGTAATGCAGATGATATGGTGAATGGCAAGTCACGGCTGCTGCTTCCATCACAGCTGGCAACTGTGGACGTGAGTCATGTGGGTCATATTGGCTGCAGGGTGCCAAATATCTGGAGTGGTCGGCCACCAGTCATGTCAGGCAATCTGCTGCTGCCGCCGCCTTATTAATCAGAATTTTTTTTAAACTTAGGCAGAGAACTCCCTTTAAACTATCAACCAAATGCTTGTTGGTTACGGAAATGGCTCAGGCGGTGCAGTTATAGAAGAAGTGCCACAGGTTCTGCGCATGCTATAACGAGGCCATCCTGGGGCTTGTAGTTCTGCCAGAGTTTTGTCTAGTGCATCCAAAATAAAAGTTCGAAAAATAAAAGTTATCTAGTGAATAGTGACACATCTAAATGTGATACCATCCCAAAGTCACCAAGTGTGGACGTTACAGCACGAGTTGCCAGGTACCGGGTCATTAGAGGTTGAGAAGATCAGAGGCTGGGACAAACTTCTTGAAAACTTGGCTCATGCAAGTGTAGAAACTTTTTGCTGGTAGATTGAATGAGTATAAAGGACCATCTCAGGAAGGAACTAAAGAATAATAACCGGTCTCCGGAATGAAGGGTACTACAAGACCCAGCAGAGAGCACGCCGTTGACCACAATGAGGAAATTCTTTTTGTTTTACACCATTCCATGGTGAGTTTGTATAAAAGTCTTCTAAGATGCCGAATTAAGGCAAAGACCACGTGACAATGAATCTCATCTTCAAAGACAACATACAGATCTGTATGGAAAACGTAACACCGTAGGCAGTTGTGCTAAAAAAAGTTTAGACCGTAATGATCTCCGACCCTGCGGGAGTTGTGTGGTCTTCAGGGAATGCCCTTATTAAGAGAATGAGCTGGTCAAAAGTGGCTTTTCTTTTTTTGGTCCAGCAAAACAGAAGAAAATCCCGTACAACTGTCCAACTCCATTCAGGACTGGAGATCTGGAGGAACCAAAATTTTGATTGAATCCAATAGTGCAGAACTAGGGAGCGCGGGGAGAGAGTCTGATCCACTGGTGTCAGCGCAGGACTCTTATGCCTGGGCAGAGAATGATCCACTGGTGTCAGCGCAGGACTCTTATGCCTGGGCAGAGAATGATCCACTGGTGTCAGCGCAGGACTCTTATGCCTGGGCAGAGAATGATCCACTGGTGTCAGCGCAGGACTCTTAGGCTTGGGCAGAGAGTGATCCACTGGTGTCAGGGCAGGACTCTTATGCCCGGGCAGAGAGAGATCCACTGGTGTCAGCGCAGGACTCTTAGGCGCGGGCAGCGAGTCTGATCCACTGCCGTCAGCCCAGGACTCTTAGGCGCGGGCAGCGAGTCTGATCCACTGCCGTCAGCCCAGGACTCTTAGGCGCGGGCAGCGAGTCTGATCCACTGCCGTCAGCCCAGGACTCTTAGGCGCGGGCAGCGAGTCTGATCCACTGCCGTCAGCCCAGGACTCTTAGGCTCGGGCAGCGAGTCTGATCCACTGCCGTCAGCCCAGGACTCTTAGGCTCGGGCAGCGAGTCTGATCCACTGCCTCAGCCAAAGATCCTTAGGCGCAGGCAGTGAGTCTGATTCACTGCCGTCAGCCCAGGACTCTTAGGCGCGGGCAGCGAGTCTGATCCACCGGTGTCAGCGCAGGACTCTTAGGCTCGAGCAGAGAGCCTCATCCACTGCCGTCAGCCCAGGACTCTTAGGCGCGGGCAGCGAGTCTGATCCACTGGTGTCAGCCCAGGACTCTTAGGCGCGGGCAGCGAGTCTGATCCACTGCCGTCAGCCCAGGACTCTTAGGCTCGGGCAGCGAGTCTGATCCACTGCCTCAGCCAAAGATCCTTAGGCGCAGGCAGTGAGTCTGATTCACTGCCGTCAGCCCAGGACTCTTAGGCGCGGGCAGCGAGTCTGATCCACCGGTGTCAGCGCAGGACTCTTAGGCTCGAGCAGAGAGCCTCATCCACTGCCGTCAGCCCAGGACTCTTAGGCGCGGGCAGCGAATTGGGTCCACTGCCGCCAGCCCAGGACTCTTGGGCGCGGGCAGCAAGTCTGATCCACCAGTGTCAGCCCAGGACTCTTAGGCGCGGGCAGCAAGTTGGATCCACTGCCGTCAGCCCAGGACTCTTAGGAGTGGTATAGCAGCTTGATACTAGCACTGGAATATCCTTCATCACTGCCCAGGCTCTGCCGGCTGTTGTGGTCGTCCAGGTCACTGATGCTGGTGCTGCTAGAACTGTCCACTTCTAAGTTGGAGAATTCTGTGCTTTCGATGTCCACCTCGATCTCTTCTGTTGGAGAAATAGAACATAATTAATTATGGTGACTCCGTAGGAAAATATTCCTGACCTTCATCACTGCATGTGGGCACAGGGCGTCCGGATCATGCTACAATGTCTACCCTGGGCGTATGGGTTCGGACCAGAGGCATTACCATTTCCAACCACCCAGTGTACGGGCACTGCAGCACAGGAAGACGCAGTGCCAAACCCATGCTGCTGCCCCTTCAATGATCAGAGTGATATAATCTATATATATAATTGTCTAAGGGTTTTTCCGTCTGTCTTTCTGTCTGTCCTGGAAATCCTGCGTCTCTGATTGGTCGAGGCCGCCAGGCCTCGACCAATCAGCGACAGGCACAGCGACGATGATGTCATAAAGGACGTAGACATCCCGCGTCTCTGATTGGTCGAGGCCGCCAGGCCTCGACCAATCAGCAACGGGCACAGCGACGATGATGTCATAATGGTTGCCATGGCGACGATGATGTCATAAAGGTTGCCTCGACCAATCAGCGACGGGCACAGTCTGCCGCGAATTCTGGAATCATCATTGTCCATATACTACGGGGACATGCATATTCTAGAATACCCGATGCGTTAGAATCGGGCCACAATCTAGTATTCTATAAGAAGGGCAGATTTTATAACAGAGGAATTACCCTTTCATCAGTCTCACCTCGTTCGGAGTCAGACCGGTCAGACGACATGCTGGAGCCGACACTGTCCGCTCGCATGCGCTCCGGCTCCCCACAGCCCTGCAGCTGCTCCAACCTTCTCTTCAAAAACCGCTGCTCCCTTTCCAACATCTCCATCTGATGTTGGCCCTTCCGCGCTGAATCTTCAAGTTTCTGCAGGGATATAAAAAAAATGGACTTTACACCCCCAAAAATGACATCACTGATCTCGAATCCCAGGGGACGACCTTTCCTCTTAGTATAAAAGACGTGAATGTTCGAGGCTGAGACTTGTCAGGCCCCGTGCACCCAACCTAACTGATGGAGGATTTCACATCCTCTAGCGCCCTCATACTTAGGTGAAATTCCCGGGACGCAGATCTGCCCCCCACCCTCCTTCCCTCCACCACCATGACACGTGATGCCCGCTCTCCACACCTTGATGTGCAGTTTGGCTTTGTTTAGTAGCCCCAGGGTGGTGTGCCTGGCGCTGTCGTCCTCTAGGGGTATAAGGTCCTTCAGCCGCTCTAGGCAGAGTCGTAGGTGGGCCCTCCTGAAAAACAAAAGTGATGCACCTGACACATGATTTCTCGGAGATTAATTAAAGGAATTGTCCACTACTTTTTATTGGAAAAAAAGAGACATATTGGGCTCAACACGTCGTTCGATTTTCAGTGCTGAAACCGCTGGTGACCGCAGAACTCCAGACAGACAAGAATAGGGTGATCCTCGGCACAACCATGTAGTGATAGAGAAATCTGTTTTATTACTGGATGGTTGTGCCGGGGATCACCCTATTCTTGTCTACTTTTATATTGATGTCCTATCCTGAGGACAACAATATCAGATCTGTGGAGGTGCGACACCCGGCAACGCCACTGATCAGCTGTGCCTGGTGATGGCCGGATGTGACCAGATGCAGATCTGCACTGCACAATCGACAGCTGCGTTGGGGTTCTGCGCGGCTGGGGTGGGGTGCTGCGCACATGCCATGGGGTACTGCACGAATGTGGTGTGCGCGGATGCCGTGGAGTGCTGTGTGGCTGCTGTGGGGTGCTGTGCAGCTACCGTGGGGTACTGCACAGATGCCGTGGGGTACTGCACAGAGGCCGTGGGGTGCTACTGATAATGTGTGCAAAACTGTAAAGCGCTGCGGAATATGTTAGCGCTATATAAAAATAAAGATTATTATTATTATTACTGCACAAAGGCCATGAGGTACTGCGTGGCTGTGGTGGGGTACTGCGCAGATGCCATGGGGTAGTGGGCAGATGCCATGGGGTACTGCGCAGATGCCTTTCTACGGCCACCACACAGTTCACAATGCTGTGCCGCTCTCTAACTGATCACATCCAACCGGACCAGGAACAGTTGATCAGTGGAGGTTGTTTGGTGTCTGACAATCTTAAGAAGGGCTGAAACCTCTTTTCCTGCCGGAATTATTTCTATTTGCATAAATACATTTAAGAAGAGAATCCCCTAAAGTCTTCCCCCATCCGCGCTGGCCCAGGGGTGACCACAGATCACGGCCCCTCGTCCACTGTCCTGTTCCCGTCTCTGTTCTCACTAGTAGATTATTTTTATTCCATTTTTATTAGCTCCAAAGCGGTCACCAGTTGCCAAAGAATTTCACTCCGAGCCTCTATCTGTACAGGACACACCTGGCGCGGCGCCCGGACTACGCCTGACCTGTCCGGAACACTCCATGTTACCAAACTGGAGGCCAATGTTTCACGTAAAAGTGACGGAACACAAGAAAACGTGACTAGTTCTATAGGACACTGGTGAAGAGGAGCGACTACTGACAAGACGCCATTACAGCCCCACGAGGATCGTCACCGAGAGCAAGTAGGAAGCAACCAATATGGGGGCCACGAAGAGCCGGGATACAATGTAACGACTGCTGTAAGACGGCAGCATCAATGCAACGCTGAGCTCCGTCATCCACAGCTTCATCATCATCCTCATCATCATTCCTTCTGTCTATTGGTCATTGTGGTTATTCACAGCTCCCCCATAGAATGAGGTGTGAGGCTCCCCACGCCCCCAGTCTCCCCACGCCCCCAGTCTCCCCACGCCTCCAGTCTCCCCACGCCCCCAGTCTCCCCACGCCCCCAGTCTCCCCACGCCCCCAGTCTGCCCACGCCTCCAGTCTCCCCACGCCCCCAGTCTCCCCACGCCCCCAGTCTCCCCACGCCCCCAGTCTCCCCACGCCCCCAGTCTCCCCACGCCCCCAGTCTCCCCACGCCCCCAGTCTCCCCACGCCCCCAGTCTCCCCACGCCTCCAGTCTCCCCACGCCCCCAGTCTCCCCACGCCTCCAGTCTCCCCACGCCCCCAGTCTCCCCACGCCCAGTCTGCCCACGCCCCCAGTCTCCCTACGCCCAGTCTGCCCACGCCTCCAGTCTCCCCACGCCCCCAGTCTCCCCACGCCCCCAGTCTCCCCACGCCCCCAGTCTGCCCACGCCCCCAGTCTCCCCACGCCCAGTCTGCCCACGCCCAGTCTGCCCACGCCTCCAGTCTCCCCACGCCCCCAGTCTCCCCACGCCCCCAGTCTGCCCACGCCCCCAGTCTGCCCACGCCCCCAGTCTCCCCACGCCCCCAGTCTCCCCACGCCCCCAGTCTCCCCACGCCTCCAGTCTCCCCACGCCTCCAGTCTGCCCACGCCTCCAGTCTCCCCACGCCCCCAGTCTCCCCACGCCCCCAGTCTCCCCACGCCCCCAGTCTGCCCACGCCCCCAGTCTCCCCACGCCCAGTCTGCCCACGCCCAGTCTGCCCACGCCTCCAGTCTCCCCACGCCCCCAGTCTCCCCACGCCCCCAGTCTGCCCACGCCCCCAGTCTGCCCACGCCCCCAGTCTCCCCACGCCCCCAGTCTCCCCACGCCCCCAGTCTCCCCACGCCTCCAGTCTCCCCACGCCTCCAGTCTCCCCACGCCCCCAGTCTCCCCACGCCTCCAGTCTCCCCATACATTATTACTGACCATTATTTCATCGTTTGTTGTTTCTTACAAAAGATTTAGAGGAAAAAAAAAAAAAAAAAAAATCTTTGAAAACAATTATTTTGCAGACTGATATATAGGAGTCATCTTACATATACCACAACCGGTGGGAGTTAGTATAAGTTATGGGGGGGGTTGCCTCATATATATTTTATGGGGAGGGGGTCGCCTGATCTTGTAATAACTCCCCCCTCGGTGATTATAAAATGTTTATTATTCTAGATATTTCCCTAATAAATCATCGGACACAGGGACAACGTGTAATAAATCCCGTGACCCCGTCCTGACCTCGCGCCCCCCCAGCCTCCCACATTCCTCCAGCCCTCACTCCCCCTGCGGACCCCCGCCTCCGGCACACAGCCCCTGCATTCTCAGAGTTTCTCACATTAGCCCAGATCCAGAGGAGGATGAGGGTTATCATCACTGCCCCCCCCCCCCCCCCCCGCCGCCTGTCACCCAGCTTTCCCCGACTCCTGAGAGACAAATCCCACATGCAGCCATTATGTATCTATCAGCCGACTCACCGATTCTTCTCCAGCTCGTTGTGCGTCGACCTGAAGAAAGAGGAAGAAATAATATCAGTAACAAGCAATGATGGGGGTTGTAGTGCTGCGCAGCTCTGGAGAATGTATCACACACGAAAAGCTTAGATGTAACTGTGTAACCAGCAGGATCACACATAATGGCTTAGATACAGCAGCTCAGCAGACTATCACACATGGGCATAGATGCAGCACACAGTATCACACATGAGGGGCTTAGATGCAGCAGTCAGTATCACACATGAGGGGCTTAGATGCAGCAGTCAGTATCACACATGAGGGGCTTAGATGCAGCAGTCAGTATCACACATGAGGGGCTTAGATGCAGCACACAGTAGCACACATGAGGGGCTTAGATGCAGCAGTCAGTATCACACATGAGGGGCTTAGATGCAGCAGACTAACACAAATGAGGGGCTTAGATACAGCAGCTCAGCAGACTATTACATGGGCATAGATGCAGCACACTATCACATGAGGGGCTTAGATACAGCAGACAGTATCACACATGATGCGCTTAGATGCAGCAGACAGTAACAAATGAGGGGCTTAGATACAGCAGACAATATCGCACATGATGTGCTTAGATACAGCAGACAGTATCACACATGAGGGGCTTAGATGCAGCCGACAGCATCACGCATGGGCTTAGATACAGCAGCTCAGCAAACAGTATCACACGAGAGGCTTAGATGCAGCAGTCAGTATCACACATGTTGGGCTTTGATGCAGCAATCAGTATCACACATGTTGGGCTTAGATGCAGCACACAGTATCACACATGATGGGCTTAGATACAGCAGACAGTACCACACATGATGGACTTAGATGCAGCAGACAGCATCACACATGGGCTTAGATATAGCAGCTCAGCAAACAGTATCACACATGGGCATAAATGCAGCAGACATGATGCGCCTAGATGCAGAAGACCGTATCACACATGATGGGCTTACATACAGCAGTCAGTATCACACGTTGGGCTTAGATGCCGCAGACAGCATCACACATGGGCTTAGATGCCACAGACAGCATCACACATGAGGGGCTTAGATGCCACAGACAGCATCACACATGGGCTTAGATGCAGCAGCCAGTATCGCACATGATGCGCTTAGATACAGCAGACCGTATCACACATGATGGGCTTAGATGCAGCCGTCAGTATCACACATGATGGGCTTAGATGCAGCTCTCAGTATCACACATGATGGGCTTAGATACAGCAGACAGTATCATACATGAGAGGCTTAGATGCAGCAGTATCACACATGAGGGGCTTAGATACAGCAGACAGTATCATACATGAGAGGCTTAGATGCAGCAGTATCACACATGAGGGGCTTAGATACAGCAGACAGTATCATACATGAGAGGCTTAGATGCAGCACACAGTACCACACATGATGGGCTTAGATACAGCAGCCAGTATCACACATGATGGGCTTAGATGCAGCAGACAGTATCATACATGAGAGGCTTAGATGCAGCACACAGTACCACACATGAGAGGCTTAGATGCAGCACACAGTACCACACATGATGGGCTTAGATACAGCAGCCAGTATCACACATGATGGGCTTAGATGCAGCAGACAGTATCATACATGAGAGGCTTAGGTGCAGCAGTATCACACACGAGGGGCTTAGATGCAGCCGTCAGTACCACACATGAGGGGCTTAGATACAGCAGCCAGTATCACACATGATGGGCTTAGATGCAGCAGACAGTATCATACATGAGAGGCTTAGGTGCAGCAGTATCACACACGAGGGGCTTAGATGCAGCCGTCAGTACCACACATGAGGGGCTTAGATGCAGCCGTCAGTACCACACATGAGGGGCTTAGATACAGCAGACAGTATCACACATGAGGGGCTTAGATGCAGCAGACAGTATCATACATGAGAGGCTTAGGTGCAGCAGTATCACACACGAGGGGCTTAGATGCAGCCGTCAGTACCACACATGAGGGGCTTAGATGCAGCAGACAGTATCACACATGAGGGGCTTAGATGCAGCAGACAGTATCATACATGAGAGGCTTAGGTGCAGCAGTATCACACACGAGGGGCTTAGATGCAGCCGTCAGTACCACACATGAGGGGCTTAGATACAGCAGACAGTATCACACACGAGGGGCTTAGGTGCAGCAGTATCACACATGAGGGGCTTAGATACAGCAGACAGTAGATACAGCCGCCCCTTCGCTCTTGGAGGGGTCTCAGGACATCTTGTATGACAGAGTTCACTTGAGGTTAGAGGATGCAGAATAACCGGACCCGGGGACATAAGCCGCCTCGTACAGTAACCGGCCCCAAATATCACAGCAGGCGGACGACAGCGCCGATCCCTCCGGGGGCATAAACCTGCAGGACGCGGCCCCCTCCCTGTATGGGACTGGGGTACCATGAGGTCACACAGCCCAAGATGAAGGAGCCAAAAAACGCTGAGTGGAAAATCTCCATCACTGGGGGTTTGTGTTTTTCTGGGCTGCAGTAGATACAGATTATCTCCCATCTGGAATCACTTTGCTCCACGTTTAACCCTCCTGCTGCCGAGGAGGCCGGAATGGTGACTGTGGGGCAGATGCAGCAGAGCCGAGCTTGTCGTGATCCCATCAGTGCTGCTCCCAAACTTATTAACATGGTAAACTCGGCCATTCGAATTGGATTCCTCAATATTGGGCCATCTCTCCATCCCTGTTCTTTTCCATTGATTCAAGAGTCGTAAAAAAGACCCCAAATAAGAGCAGGAAATCCTTGATATAAAAGAACTGCAGACACAATGTTCATATCCAGAAATAAAGGCCAAATCTCCCGGGAAAAAAATCAGAGACAACTCTACCCAGCATTGTCCACTCTCAAATATTAGTGGTCGCTGATATCATTTCCTGCTGTCATACAGTATAGAGTCATATAGAGTCACGCCGAGAAGTAGCAAAACAGGAAACCCGAATACTGCCGCAGAAAACTGCAGCTTTTACATAGAAGCAGGTCCTTGTACATTAGAGCACTGCTTACATATTCTCCAGAGCTGCACTCACTATTCTGCTGGTGCAGTCACTGTGTACATACATTACTGATCCTGAGTTACCTCCTGTATTATACTTCAGAGCTGCACTCACTATTCTGCTGGTGCAGTCACTGTGTACATACATTACATTACTGATCCTGAGTTACCTCCTGTATTATACTCCAGAGCTGCACTCACTATTCTGCTGGTGCAGTCACTGTGTACATACATTACTGATCCTGAGTTACCTCCTGTATTATACTCCAGAGCTGCACTCACTATTCTGCTGGTGCAGTCACTGTGTACATACATTACATTACTGATCCTGAGTTACCTCCTGTATTATACTCCAGAGCTGCACTCACTATTCTGCTGGTGCAGTCACTGTGTACATACATTACTGATCCTGAGTTACATCCTGTATTATACCCCAGAGCTGCACTCACTATTCTGCTGGTGCAGTCACTGTGTACATACATTACATTACTGATCCTGAGTTACATCCTGTATTATACTCCAGAGCTGCACTCACTATTCTGCTGGTGCAGTCACTGTGTACATACATTACATTACTGATCCTGAGTTACATCCTGTATTATACTCCAGAGCTGCACTCACTATTCTGCTGGTGCAGTCACTGTGTACAGACATTACATTACTGATCCGGAGTTACCTCCTGTATTATACTCCAGAGCTGCACTCACTATTCTGCTGGTATTTATTTACTGTTGAGTGAATTGCTGTTGATCTTAGTGTAGGGTCTCGCTGGACAATGAGGATCGGGGACGTTGGTTGTGATCTTGGATTGTTCATCTTTGCAGGATGCGGCCGGGTCCGGTCGTGGAGGCGGGGGGAATTGGGGTGTCTGTCCCTGGGGGGTGTCTGTCCCTGTGGGGTGTCTGTCCCTGGGGGGTGTCTGTCCCTGGGGGGTGTCTGTCCCTGGGGGGTGTCTGTCCCTGGGGGGGTGTCTGTCCCTGGGGGGGTGTCTGTCCCTGGGGGGGTGTCTGTCCCTGGGGGGGTGTCTGTCCCTGGGGGGGTGTCCTCATATAATGCTGGGCAGCCGCCTGATACAATAGTATGAGTGTGTCCAATAGGCTGTGGTGGACTACAAGTATATGTGTGATTGGCGCCTTATCGGTGTGCACTTATAATACCCATATGATGGATGATGGGAGTGTGAGTAGTTGTCCACCAGTACATACACCTGTACTCACGCCGCCATCCTGCAGGTTTCTAGTATGTGACCCCATATTGCTGTACGGCCTCTTCTTTTCTTTGATGCTTTTTTGGATTTTATCGCTCTGCCTAGATCCCTGTATTCTGGGAACAATGGTCTTCACACCAGGTGGGGGGGTACAGTCATCTGATGAGTTAGCCGCCGCACTGTATGGTAGGCGCTCGGCCAAGGATCTAGTCACCAGCTTGCTGATGGTTTCCAATAACATCTATCAGCATTACACCTGCAGCTTAGGAATATAATAGGACTGGGGTAAATGTGGAGCCAGAAATTGCCCAAGAAAGAGAACGGCAATGCAGATTCATTAACACAACTAGTCAGGTGGACGAGTGAGCGCTGTGGGCGACAACCCTACGGGGGCGACAATGGCGACCCAGGAACCAAAGGAGCCTAGCAGAACTTCTACCAATAGGACAGAACGTGGGGGATTGGGGAGCCCCCATTCTGTATTACACACCAGATCGGTTCTTACCGGTTTGTGCTGCTTCCTAGATTACTACTTCCACTGCTGCTGCACCTCTTGGATTTTAGTCTTCGTGTTTTTAGCCTGTGAAGGTCTGAGCTGTCTCCAGAGGGGAAGCTGGAGGCGTAGCCATGTTCACACTCTGCGGACAGAAAAATCAGGAGTAAGAATCTGTGCTAGAACAATGGCCGTGGTAGTGCTGGGACTTGTAGTTTTCCCATTTGTTTTCACTTGATCAATTAATTCTGCGACAGCTGGACAACACATCATCAATTGCCACCATTAAAGCTCCCACAAAAAAAAAATGAAATAATAAATGTGTAATCAGTGGGATTATGGATAATCGGATGGTCGATTAGGGGTCTGATCTTCTATATAAATGAGATACATTGTTGCACTTTTATAAAGGATACAGAAAGTTACATTATTAATATATAATGATGTTTTTTTCCGTCTCCAGGCGTGAACACTTTGTATCCATCACCTACATCTTCACAATCAGAACTCTGTACCATCCACCCTTCACAAACTGAGTCACCACATAGGGACCTGTGCACGGGCATGAGTGCCAAGCGTCGTGCCATCTGGGGCGTCGTCTGACACCCGACACACAAGAAAGTCACACAATCCCCCCTGCTACTTACTCACACATATATTTATAGCATTTCACCTAAAAACCACACATTACCCCTGAGTGTCCAACACTCCCTCCACACATGGGTGGGGATCACACATCAAAACAACCAGAGACCCCATTGCTGCACGCACACTACATCCCCCACAATGCAATGCAGAAATGCAAAGACCACAAAAAAAAAAAAAAAACAGGAACATTTCTATACAGACAGAGGACATCTTTACCTCGCTCCCTCCTGTCCAGATATTCGGCAGCGTCCAAGAGCCTCTGAATATTCACCATTCGGACGCCGTCCATAATGCAGTTTGTAGCCTCCAAAAAACGTCAATTTCAAATGCAAAAAAAAATCTGCTATATTATTTCCAAATAAATTCTAAAAAAAAGTTCAAAAATGTCTCCAATCCAAAAAGACTAAATGCTGTTTGCATGAAAATAATGAGATTTTTAAAGGGCCCAGTGAGTTTCTGCAGCAGATCAAGGCCTCAATAGGGCAGAGGAGCCTGGTGAGGGATCAGTGCAGAATAAAAGGAAGGAGGAATGGCAGCTGATCGTGCAGAAAGGAAGAAAGAAGAGAAAATAGGGAAGAAAAGGGGAACTATGGGCTGAGGACATGGGCTGGGGGCTGAGGACATGGGCTGGGGGCTGAGGACATGGGCTGGGAGCTGCCACCCTGCACTGGCACCCACTGAAGAGTTTGTTTACTTCTTGCAGCAGAGGCAGAGGGCTGCTCCCATCAGGCTGAGCTGCAAGGGGCACTGGGAGTTGTAGTTTTCCATTCTGCAGCGAGCACATTCTTAACCCTCTCATTGCTAGAAGTTTTTTTTTTTTTTTTTTAATGGTAACAAAAGGACCCCTTGTCAGAAGCCAAGCTTATAAATATGCAGATGTAACATGCAGCAGACAAGCTGGGGCTGGGACATTTGCATAAATGCAAATGAGCCAGAATCTCCACACAGATATCCGAATAAACCCAACTTTTGGAAAGTGAAGATTTATAGATACAAAATGTCGTCTACATAGTCTAGAGTTCCGTTTGCAACATTGTATTTATAATGTTTGTTATGTCTTCTAATTGTGTTTATGTTTGTATCTTCTATTTTGATACTTTGTTTCCTTTTGTTGCTTTTCTACCTCTGAGCACAGTGGTTTGTGGGGTCGGACATTGGGGGAGATTATTTGCCTCTGGGGTCCCTCATCCATTTATTTTATAAGTAGGCTTGATGGTATGTGACCCCTGTGGGAGGACAGACAACCTCTGAGGGGGTCTCAGATCCAGCTCTTCTGTAGGCCACAGTGCGCACTGCTTGGTGATACAATGGCTCTTTGGTTCTCAGGGAGGCAGATCTGAGCTCCGTGACGTCCACCATTGATGTGATGGAGCAGGACTCACAGCAACAATGCAGTCCTGCTCCAAGTGTGATTGGGCACCTTCCTTTTCTGGTTTTTACATAGAGATGAGGCGTCTAACAAACACTTATTTCAGGGGACATAACATCAGGCAGAAGAAATCTCATTTATACAATTGTTTGCCCCATAGACACCACATTGTGGCCAGATCCCATTCCCACCAGCCGACAGATACATGCGGCACGGCAGGATTGTAGTGAGCGGTAGGTGTTCCCATCCTCGCCCCATCTCACACCCCCAATATTACTGGTGAAGAAGGGATGTCCTATGGAGGTTAATGCTATAGACAGAAACAGTTGGGGTTACCCCTTTCTTACCTATAAGCCATGGACGCTTGGGGCAATCAGATTCTTAGGCCATGTGCACACGTTGCAGATTTGCCTCTGGAATTTTTTGTGCGGATTCTGCATCTGTTGGCAGAAAACGCAGGTGCGGATTTGATGCGTTTTTTATGCGGATTTCTTGCGTTTTTTACCCTGCGGATTTCTATAATGGAATGGGTACAAAAACGCTGCAGATCCGCACAAAAGTAATGACATGCTCCTTCTTTTAATCCGCAGCGTTTCCGCGTGGAATTTTCCGCACCATTAGCACAGCATTTTTTTCCCATTGATTTACATTGTACTTTAAATCACTTGCGGATCTGCAGCGTTTCTGCGCGGTAAAAAACGCTGTGGATCCGCAACGTGTGCACATAGCCTAAGGCTAAGTGCACACATTGCAGAATTGCTGCGGAAAGTTCCGCGGCAATTCCGCAACTCCTGCTGCGGGTACATCACATGCGAAATTGGCATGCATATACCCGCTAAACACTAGCGTTTTTAGCTTGCAGAATGCTGGCGGTTTCCAAGCCATCTGTAGCATCGCTTGGAAAACTGATTGACAGGTTGCTCACACTTGCCAAACCTAGTGTTTGACAAGTGTGACCAACTTTTTACTATTCATGCTCCCTGTGCAGCATCAATAGTAAAAGATAAATGATTTTTAACATTCTAAAAAAATAATAAATCATGATATTCTCACCTCCTGGCGTCCCCAGCAGCCTTTCCCGCTCCTCGCGATGCTCCGGTCCCAGTAATGCTTTGCGGCATGACCCCGGATGACGCAGCATCTCACGAGACCGCACGTCCTCACAGGTCATTTTCGCAAAGCATTATTGGTAACGGGAGCGTCGCGAGGAGCGAGAAAGCTACGGGGGGGGACGCTGGAAGGTGAGGATATCACTATTTTTTTTTTTTTTTTTTTACAGGTATATGGTTCCCAGGGCCTGGAGGAGAGTTTCCTCTCCTCCACCCTGGGTACCATCCGCACATGATCCGCTTACTTCCCACATGGTGGGCATAAGCCCATGCAGGAAGTAAACGGATCAATGCATTCCTATGTGTGCGGAATCCCCGCGATTCCGCACTTTAACACCCTTACCCCCAAAGGTGGTTTGCACGTTAATAACCGGGCCAATTTTTACAATTCTGACTACTGTCCCTTTATGAGGTTATAGCTCTGGAACGCTGCAACCGATCCCGGTGATTCTGACAAGGTTTTCTCATGGCATATTGTACTTCATGATAGTGGTAAAATTTCTTTGATATTACCTGCGTTTATTTATGAAAAATACAGAAATGTGGCAAAAATTTAAAAAATTTCGCAATTTTCCAACTTTGAATTTTTATGCAATTAAATCACAGAGATATGTCACACAAAATACTTAATAAGTAATATTTCCCACATGTCTACTTTACATCAGCACAATTTTGGAACCAAAATTTTTTTTTGTTAGGGAGTTATAAGGGTTAAAAGTTGACCGGCAATTTCTCATTTTTACACCACCATTTTTTTTTTTTTTTTAGGGACCACATCTCATTTGAAGTCATTTTGAGGGGTCTATATGATAGAAAATACCCAAGTGTGACACCATTCTAAAAACTGCACCCCTCAAGGTGCTCAAAACCATATTCAAGAAGTTTATTAACCCTTCAGGTTTTTCACAGGAATTTTTAGAATGTTTAAATAAAAATGAACATTTAACTTTTTTTCACAAAAAATTTACTTCAGCTCCAATTTGTTTTATTTTACCAAGGGTAACAGGAGAAAATGGACCCCAAAGGTTGTTGTACAATTTGTCCTGAGTACGCTGATACCCCATATGTGGGGGTATACCACTGTTTGGGCGCATGGCAGAGCTCGGAAGCAAAGGAGGGCAATTTGACTTTTCAATGCAAAATTGACTGGAATTGAGATGGGACGCCATATTGCGTTTGGAGAGCCCCTGATGTGCCTAAACATTGAAACCCCCCACAAGTGACACCATTTTGGAAAGTAGACCCCCTAAGGAACTTATCTTGATGTGTGGTGACCACTTTGACCCACGAAGTGCTTCACAGAAGTTTATAACGCAGAGCCATGAAAATAAAAAAAATAATTTTTCCCACAAAAATTATTTTTTAGCCCCCAGTTTTGTATTTTCCCAAGAGTAACAGGAGAAGTTGTTGAACAATTTGTCCTGAGTACACTGATACCCCATATGTGGGGGGGAACCACCGTTTGGGCGCATGGGAGGGCTCGGAAGGGAAGGAGCGCCATTTGGAATGCAGACTTAGATGGATTGGTCTGCAGGCGTCACATTGCATTTGCAGAGCCCCTAATGTACCTAAACAGTAGAAACACCCCACAAGTGACCCCATATTGGAAACTAGACCCCCCAAAGAACTTATCTACATGTGTTGTGAGAACTTTGAACCCCCAAGCGTTTCACTACAGTTTATAACGCAGAGCCGTGAAAATAAAAAATCTTTTTTTTCCCACAAAAATTATTTTTTAGCCCCCAGTTTTGTATTTTCCCAAGGGTAACAGGAGAAATTGGACCCCAAAAGTTGTTGTCCAATGTGTCCTGAGTACGCTGGTACCCCATATGTTGGGGTAAACCCCTGTTTGGGCGCACGGGAGAGCTCGGAAGGGAAGGAGCACTGTTTTACTTTTTCAACGCAGAATTAGCTGGAATTGAGATCGGACGCCTGATGTGCTTAAACAGTGGAAACCCCCCCAATTATAACTGAAACCCTAATCCAAACACACCCCTAACCCTAACTACACCCCTGACCCTAATCCCAACCGTAAATGTAATCCAAACCCTAGCCCTAACCCTAGCCCTAGCCCTAACCCTAGCGGGAAAATGGAAATAAATACATTTTTTTAATTTTTCCCTAACTAAGGGGCTGATGACGGCGGGTTTGATTTACTTTTATAGCGGGTTTTTTAGCGGATTTTTATGATTGGCAGCTGTCACACACTGAAAGACGCTTTTTATTGCAAAAAATATTTTTTGCATTACCACATTTTGAGAGCTATAATTTTTCCATATTTTGGTCCACAGAGTCATGTGAGGTCTTGTTTTTTGCGGGACGAGTTGACGTTTTTATTAGTAACATTTTCAGGCACGTGACAATTTTTGATCGCTTTTTATTCTGATTTTTGTGAGGCAGAATGACCAAAAACCAGCTATTCATGAATTTATTTTGGGGGAAGCGTTTATACCGTTCCACGTTTGGTAAAATTGATAAAGCAGTTTTATTCTTCGGGTCAGTACGATTACAGCGATATCTCATTTATATCATTTTTTTATGTTTTGGCGCTTTTTATACGATAAAAACTAGTTTATAGAAAAAATAATTATTTTTGCATCGCTTTATTCTGAGGACTATAACTTTTTTATTTTTGTGCTGATGTTGCTGTATGGCGGCTCGTTTTTTGCAGGACAAGATGACGTTTTCAGCGGTACCATGGTTATTTATATCTGTCTTTTTGATCGCGTGTTATTCCACTTTTTGTTTGGCGGTATGATAATAAAGCGTTGGTTTTTTTTTGTTTGTTTTTTTTTGCTTTTTTTACCGCATTCACTGAAGGGGTTAACTAGCAGGACAGTTTTATAGGTCGGGCTGTTACGGACATGGCGATACTAAATATGTGTACTTTTATTGTTTTTTTTTTATTTAGATAAAGAAATGTATTTATAGGAACAATACTTTTTTTTTTTGGGGGGGGGGGGGAATTTTTTTTAAAAAAATTTCTTACACGTGATTTTTTTTTTTACACTATAACATTGCCCCCCCGGGAGGGGGGGGGGGGGGCATCATGTGTTGTAGCATAAGATCGCTGATCTGACACTTTGCTGTGCATTGTGTCGATCAGCGATCTGACGTGCACTTCTCCTGGCTTTACGGCGCCTGCTCTGAGCAGACACTTGGTAAGCCACCTCCCTGCAGGATCCGGATGCCACGGCCATCTTGGATCCGGGCCTGCAGGGAGAAGGAGGAGGTAAGAGACCATCGCAGCAACGCGATCACATCGCGTTGCTGTAGGGGTCTCAGGGAAGCCCGCAGGGAGCCCCCTCCCTGCGCGAGGCTTCCCTATACTGCCGACACACCGCGATCATGTTTGATCGCAGTGTGCCGGGGGTTAATGTGCCGGAAGCGGTCCGTGACCGCTCCTGGCACATTGTGCCGGATGTCAGCTGTGATAGTCAGCTGACACCCGGCCGCACTCCCCCCGTGAGCGCGGCCGATCGCTATGACGTACTATCCCGTCGGTGGTCATACGGGCACACCCCACCTCGACGGGATAGTACGTCTGATGTCAGAAAGGGGTTAATGAACATGCTGCTGTTTTTTTCCGGAATGCGATTCTGCCGCGGAAAATAAACGCAACATGTGCACAAAAAATGCGGAATGCATTCTAAAAAAAAATAGGATGCTTAATGTGAGCGTTTTTATAGCGAAAAACGCAAATAAAACGCAAAAATTCCTAAACGTGTGCACACAGCCTTAGGTTTTTCTTTCATTTTTTAAAACTACAAATTGGGAAGTTGGACGTAAGGGGAAGTGAGGTGAGAAGGTCACAAATGATCTCAAGCAGGTCAGGAGGCTTCAGCTAAAGAGGAACCATGAGATTGTGCAGACTGGGGGTCCGCGGGGTCTTTTGGAGGGATGAGAAAACCTATTTACTATTACAGCAGAACAACATAATAGACGCGATCGAAAAGATTCCCCGGACCCCGAGGAGCCAGCAGCCATATTGGTAGGGTGGTCTGTGGCCTCTGGAAATCTCATTCAGATGTCAGATTTTTTTTTTCCCTCGAGAAAATCGGATCAATTATTTTGATTAAAGTTTGAGTTTAATCAGAGTGTGGGCCGAGTGTCATCTGACTTTCTCATACATGGAGAAAAAAAAAAAAAAAAAAAAAAACTATTTCTCCACCTTCTTCATTCTGACAGTTCATGAAAATCGCACCGCACGCGGACGTCATCTGAGTGCAGTACAATTTATTTTCACGGACTTGTATTGGATCAAAATTGGACGTCTCCAATATTTTCTCCAGACTGCACAGTCCAAAGGAAAAAACAGAGAAAAATCAGACACGTGAATGTCCACATAGGCTGTCACAGGTGCGAGTGCGAACATCACGGAAAACACGGAAAAATCGCATGTGAATGAGGCCGAAGTGCTGGAATCCTGGTGTCTCCTGATCAGCAGGCTCGGCACAATGGCTGCCAAGGCGGCGGCTGCACCAAGGTCCTCCACATATATCTCATCATCTCTAGAATTCATAATAATACTAATCATTTTATTTCTATATCGCCAACATATTCCGCAGCGCTTTACATTTTAGAGGGGGACTGACTCAGACAATAAAGACATTACAGAATAACAATAATCACATAGATCAGCAGATACCAAGAGGAATGAGGACCCTGCTCACAGCTACAATCTATAGGATAAAGGGGAGACACGAGAGGTGGATGGTAACAATTGCTTTCATCGTACGGTGCAGCCATCAATGTAATAAATAGGATGTTCATGTAACACTGCAGGAACCAGTAACCAACCAGTATGTATAAAAGTACAGCACAGAGGGGTATTGTATGAATAGTTAGATAAATGCGTTGAGGGGGTAGGCCAGTCTGAAGAAATGTGTTTTTAGGGCACGCTTAAAGCTGTGATTATTGGGGTCGAAGTGTCCTGGGTAGTGCATTCCAAAGAACTGGTGCAGCACGTGAGAAGTCTTTGGAGACGGGAGTGGGAGGTTCGGATTATTGAGAATGTTAATCTTAGGTAATTAGCAGAGGGCACAGGTAGGGTGGTGGGCTGAGACCAGGGAAGAGATGTAGGGTGGTGCTGAGCCATGGAGCGCTTTGTGGGTGAGAGTGAGGAGTTTATATTGAATTCTGGATTGGATGGGTAACCAGTGCAATGACTGGCACAGGGCAGAGGCATTGGTGTAGCGGCATATTATTATTATTATTTATTTATATGTCACCATTGATTCCATGGTGCTGTACATGAGAAGGGGTTACATACAAATTACAGATATCACATACAGTAAACAAACTAACAATGACGGACTGATACAGAGGGGCGAGGACCCTGCCCTTGGGGGCTTACATTCTACAGGATGGTGGGGAAGGAGACAATAGGTTGAGGGTTGCAGGAGCTCCGGTGTTGGTGAGGAGACAGCGGGGTCAGCGCAGGCTGTAGGCTTTCCTGAAGAGGTGGGTTTTCAGGTTCCATCTGAAGGATCCGAATGTGGTTGATAGTCGGACGTGTTGGGGCAAAGAATTCCAGAGGATGGGGGATATTCGGGAGAAGTCTTGGAGGTGGTTGGATGAGGAGCGAATAAGTGTGGAGGAGAGAAGGAGGTCTTTGGGAGGACCGGAGATCACGTGATGGAAGATATCGAGAGATTAGTTCAGAGATATAGGGAGGGGACTGGTTGTGGATGGCTTTGTAGGTCAGTATTAGTAATCTGAACCGGATACACTGAGGGCACATCACTGCTTATAGACACAAGAACAATATTCTGCCTCTAGGATCAGTTGCCGCTCAATATATCATTTACAAGTGGTGGCAGCACGGTGGCTCAGTGGTTAGCACTGTATGGTGGCTCAGTGGTTAGCACCGTACGGAGGCTCAGTGGTTAGCACCGTACGGAGGCTCAGTGGTTAGCACCGTACGGAGGCTCAGTGGTTAGCACCGTACGGAGGCTCAGTGGTTAGCACCGTACGGAGGCTCAGTGGTTAGCACCGTACGGAGGCTCAGTGGTTAGCACCGTACGGAGGCTCAGTGGTTAGCACCGTACGGAGGCTCAGTGGTTAGCACCGTACGGAGGCTCAGTGGTTAGCACCGTACGGAGGCTCAGTGGTTAGCACCGTACGGAGGCTCAGTGGTTAGCACCGTACGGTGGCTCAGTGGTTAGCACCGTACGGTGGCTCAGTGGTTAGCACCGTACGGAGGCTCAGTGGTTAGCACCGTACGGAGGCTCAGTGGTTAGCACCGTACGGAGGCTCAGTGGTTAGCACCGTACGGAGGCTCAGTGGTTAGCACCGTACGGAGGCTCAGTGGTTAGCACCGTATGGAGGCTCAGTGGTTAGCACCGTATGGAGGCTCAGTGGTTAGCACTGTATGGAGGCTCAGTGGTTAGCACTGCAACCTTGCAGCGCTGGAGTCCTGGGTTCAGATCCCACCAAAGACAACATCTGCAAGGAGTTTGTATGTTCTTTCCTTGTTTGCGTGGGTTTCCTCCGGGTTCTCCGGTTTCCTCCCACATTCCAAAGACATACTGATAGGGAATATAGATTGTGAGCCCCATCGGGGACAGCGATGATAATGTGTGCAACCTGTAAAGTGCTGCGGAATATGTTAGCACTATATAAAAATAAAAAAGATTATTATTATTACTACTAGTGGAACATTCTGGAGAGTTCAGAGTTTCTGACATGCTTGTCCAATACATTTTGCAAAATCCATTGGCTTAAAATGTCCGACAGGTCACCAAAAGCCCAGTCATGACGGCCAATTTATTGGTCTGTCCTCTCCAATATAAAAAAAAAAACAAAAAACGCAATTCTACTCCCATAAGTGAAAACAATAAGTGCAAATCCAACAGCAACATCTGTGTTCTTCCTGCAGCCTTTCTCATCCCGGCCAGTAGCTATAGGGGGATAGAGGCAGCAGTGACCCCGGCGGCCCCGAGATGGGCCGATCCAATCCACCCTTATATCTGGGACATGGATCTCTCCCAGTTTTGCTCCATATTATAGGAGGACTGTTGCATCCGTCCTTACCACAGCGTATTATTTTTTGTATGTCCATCTAGTCATCAGGGTTGACCAAAAAGATTCTCAGGGCCTCGGGTTAGTGGCCATTTTGGTAGTCAATGGCCACCAGATCTTGTCCTCCTTGCTCTGAGCCTCTTCTGATTAGTAGGTCCAGGGTGATGTCATCACTGCGGGGGGGATTCACAGATGACATCATGCTGGACCTACGAATCAGAAGAGCCGAAGAAGGTAGCAAAAGAATCAGAGGCCCATGGACCACAAAAATGGCAGCAGAACCAGTGAACCAGGGCCCCGAGAATCCTTCTGATCTACTCTATCATCTATTAGAACGATATCACAAATAAAATATATATATATATATATATACACATACACACTTATTTTTTTTATTATTTTTTTTTCCACTTAAAAATGATTATCCGGGTTGGTAAAAGCAATTCACTTTTTTGGAGGCCTCTCCAGCTCCACCACTACAGAGCCTGCCCCCCTCACCCCATATGACCGAGCACAGTGACAAGAGGTCGCCCCCTCACAAGTCTTTTGTCCACAGCAAATAAGTCCTGTCGCTTTAAGACAAGAGGATGATGTCATCAGCCCAGAGAACAATCAGGTCCCGCCCCTCTGCTGAGCCCGGCAACCGCCTACATCACAGAGTCGGCGGCGCTCTGATTGGTGGACAGTTAATACCTGGTCCTGCCTTTCTTGACAGATAGCCAATAGAAAACCAGCGATTGGCTCCATGTGGAAACCACGTGTGCGGAGAGGAAGTGCAGGTCGCGTGATGCTGCGGGAGCACCTGAGACTAGTGCGGGGCCGGGACACGTGACCGCTGATACAATGTAACAAGTGCGGGCGGAACGTTCCATGTGCAGTCAGCGAGATGGGGGGGTCTAATAAATGTTCTGTAACTTCAGAGCGATGAGGAAGCGATTCTACAGACGACTCGGCCCAGTCCATCCGTGGAAAGTGACCCATAGGGACGAGGAGACAAAGATGTCAGCGGGACTGAAGGCAGAGATGAGGGGCAGCAGGAGACCCGCCCGGGAGACATCAGCACCCAGCTTTCCCAAGAACAGAGGGGACTAATGACTGGTTCTAGAGCACTGAGATTAGAGGACGGCAACATGTTCTGGAGATTTGTTGGTGGAAAGTGACAGAACAGGGAGCTCCAAAGATTCCTAAAGTGGAAGCAGAGCAGACTGTGCTCCTCCTGTACACCAGTATACACCAGTATGTAGCTGTATACACCAGACCAGTATACACCAGTCTGTAGCTATATACACCTATATACACACACCAGTATACACCAGTCTGTAGCTATATACACCAGACCAGTATACACCAGTATGTAGCTGTATACACCTATATACACACACCAGTATATACCAGTCTGTAGCTATATACACCAGACCAGTATACACCAGTATGTAGCTGTATACACCTATATACACACACACCAGTATACACCAGTCTGTAGCTATATACACCAGACCAGTATACACCAGTCTGTAGCTATATACACCTATATACACACACCAGTATACACCAGTCTGTAGCTATATACACCAGACCAGTATACACCAGTATGTAGCTGTATACACCTATATACACACACCAGTATACACCAGTCTGTAGCTATATACACCAGACCAGTATACACCAGTATGTAGCTGTATACACCTATATACACACACCAGTATACACCAGTCTGTAGCTGTATACACCAGACCAGTATACACCAGTCTGTAGCTATATACACCTATATACACACACCAGTATACACCAGTCTGTAGCTATATACACCAGACCAGTATACACCAGTATGTAGCTGTATACACCTATATACACACACCAGTATACACCAGTCTGTAGCTATATACACCAGACCAGTATACACCAGTATGTAGCTGTATACACCTATATACACACACCAGTATACACCAGTCTGTAGCTATATACACCAGACCAGTATACACCAGTATGTAGCTGTATACACCTATATACACACACCAGTATACACCAGTCTGTAGCTATATACACCAGACCAGTATACACCAGTATGTAGCTGTATACACCTATATACACACACCAGTATACACCAGTCTGTAGCTGTATACACCAGACCAGTATACACCAGTATGTAGCTGTATACACCTATATACACACACCAGTATACACCAGTCTGTAGCTATATACACCAGACCAGTATACACCAGTATGTAGCTGTATACACCTATATACACACACCAGTATACACCAGTCTGTAGCTGTATACACCAGACCAGTATACACCAGTATGTAGCTGTATACACCTATATACACACACCAGTATACACCAGTCTGTAGCTATATACACCAGACCAGTATACACCAGTATGTAGCTGTATACACCTATATACACACACCAGTATACACCAGTCTGTAGCTGTATACACCTATATACACACACCAGTATACACCAGTCTGTAGCTGTATACACCAGACCAGTATACACCAGTATGTAGCTGTATACACCTATATACACACACCAGTATACACCAGTCTGTAGCTATATACACCAGACCAGTATACACCAGTATGTAGCTGTATACACCTATATACACACACCAGTATACACCAGTCTGTAGCTATATACACCAGACCAGTATACACCAGTATGTAGCTGTATACACCTATATACACACACCAGTATACACCAGTCTGTAGCTGTATACACCAGACCAGTATACACCAGTATGTAGCTGTATACACCTATATACACACACCAGTATACACCAGTCTGTAGCTATATACACCAGACCAGTATACACCAGTATGTAGCTGTATACACCTATATACACACACCAGTATACACCAGTCTGTAGCTGTATACACCAGACCAGTATACACCAGTATACACCAGTATGTAGCTGTATACACCTATATACACACACCAGTATACACCAGTCTGTAGCTATATACACCAGACCAGTATACACCAGTATGTAGCTGTATACACCTATATACACACACCAGTATACACCAGTCTGTAGCTATATACACCAGACCAGTATACACCAGTATGTAGCTGTATACACCTATATACACACACACCAGTATACACCAGTCTGTAGCTATATACACCAGACCAGTATACACCAGTATGTAGCTGTATACACCTATATACACACACCAGTATACACCAGTCTGTAGCTATATACACCAGACCAGTATACACCAGTATGTAGCTGTATACACCTATATACACACACCAGTATACACCAGTCTGTAGCTGTATACACCAGACCAGTATACACCAGTATGTAGCTGTATACACCTATATACACACACCAGTATACACCAGTCTGTAGCTATATACACCAGACCAGTATACACCAGTATGTAGCTGTATACACCTATATACACACACCAGTATACACCAGTCTGTAGCTATATACACCAGACCAGTATACACCAGTATGTAGCTGTATACACCTATATACACACACCAGTATACACCAGTCTGTAGCTATATACACCAGACCAGTATACACCAGTATGTAGCTGTATACACCTATATACACACACCAGTATACACCAGTCTGTAGCTGTATACACCAGACCAGTATACACCAGTATGTAGCTGTATACACCTATATACACACACCAGTATACACCAGTCTGTAGCTATATACACCAGACCAGTATACACCAGTCTGTAGCTGTATACACCTATATACACACACCAGTATACACCAGTCTGTAGCTGTATACACCAGACCAGTATACACCAGTATGTAGCTGTATACACCTATATACACACACCAGTATACACCAGTCTGTAGCTATATACACCAGACCAGTATACACCAGTATGTAGCTGTATACACCTATATACACACACCAGTATACACCAGTCTGTAGCTATATACACCAGACCAGTATACACCAGTATGTAGCTGTATACACCTATATACACACACCAGTATACACCAGTCTGTAGCTATATACACCAGACCAGTATACACCAGTATGTAGCTGTATACACCTATATACACACACCAGTATACACCAGTCTGTAGCTATATACACCAGACCAGTATACACCAGTATGTAGCTGTATACACCTATATACACACACCAGTATACACCAGTCTGTAGCTATATACACCAGACCAGTATACACCAGTATGTAGCTGTATACACCTATATACACACACCAGTATACACCAGTCTGTAGCTGTATACACCAGACCAGTATACACCAGTATGTAGCTGTATACACCTATATACACACACCAGTATACACCAGTCTGTAGCTATATACACCAGACCAGTATACACCAGTATGTAGCTGTATACACCTATATACACACACCAGTATACACCAGTCTGTAGCTATATACACCAGACCAGTATACACCAGTATGTAGCTGTATACACCTATATACACACACCAGTATACACCAGTCTGTAGCTATATACACCAGACCAGTATACACCAGTATGTAGCTGTATACACCTATATACACACACCAGTATACACCAGTCTGTAGCTATATACACCAGACCAGTATACACCAGTATGTAGCTGTATACACCTATATACACACACCAGTATACACCAGTCTGTAGCTATATACACCAGACCAGTATACACCAGTATGTAGCTGTATACACCTATATACACACACCAGTATACACCAGTCTGTAGCTATATACACCAGACCAGTATACACCAGTATGTAGCTGTATACACCTATATACACACACCAGTATACACCAGTCTGTAGCTGTATACACCAGACCAGTATACACCAGTATGTAGCTGTATACACCTATATACACACACCAGTATACACCAGTCTGTAGCTATATACACCAGACCAGTATACACCAGTATGTAGCTGTATACACCTATATACACACACCAGTATACACCAGTCTGTAGCTGTATACACCAGACCAGTATACACCAGTATGTAGCTGTATACACCTATATACACACACCAGTATACACCAGTCTGTAGCTATATACACCAGACCAGTATACACCAGTATGTAGCTGTATACACCTATATACACACACCAGTATACACCAGTCTGTAGCTGTATACACCTATATACACACACCAGTATACACCAGTCTGTAGCTGTATACACCAGACCAGTATACACCAGTATGTAGCTGTATACACCTATATACACACACCAGTATACACCAGTCTGTAGCTATATACACCAGACCAGTATACACCAGTATGTAGCTGTATACACCTATATACACACACCAGTATACACCAGTCTGTAGCTATATACACCAGACCAGTATACACCAGTATGTAGCTGTATACACCTATATACACACACCAGTATACACCAGTCTGTAGCTGTATACACCAGACCAGTATACACCAGTATGTAGCTGTATACACCTATATACACACACCAGTATACACCAGTCTGTAGCTATATACACCAGACCAGTATACACCAGTATGTAGCTGTATACACCTATATACACACACCAGTATACACCAGTCTGTAGCTGTATACACCAGACCAGTATACACCAGTATACACCAGTATGTAGCTGTATACACCTATATACACACACCAGTATACACCAGTCTGTAGCTATATACACCAGACCAGTATACACCAGTATGTAGCTGTATACACCTATATACACACACCAGTATACACCAGTCTGTAGCTATATACACCAGACCAGTATACACCAGTATGTAGCTGTATACACCTATATACACACACACCAGTATACACCAGTCTGTAGCTATATACACCAGACCAGTATACACCAGTATGTAGCTGTATACACCTATATACACACACCAGTATACACCAGTCTGTAGCTATATACACCAGACCAGTATACACCAGTATGTAGCTGTATACACCTATATACACACACCAGTATACACCAGTCTGTAGCTGTATACACCAGACCAGTATACACCAGTATGTAGCTGTATACACCTATATACACACACCAGTATACACCAGTCTGTAGCTATATACACCAGACCAGTATACACCAGTATGTAGCTGTATACACCTATATACACACACCAGTATACACCAGTCTGTAGCTATATACACCAGACCAGTATACACCAGTATGTAGCTGTATACACCTATATACACACACCAGTATACACCAGTCTGTAGCTATATACACCAGACCAGTATACACCAGTATGTAGCTGTATACACCTATATACACACACCAGTATACACCAGTCTGTAGCTGTATACACCAGACCAGTATACACCAGTATGTAGCTGTATACACCTATATACACACACCAGTATACACCAGTCTGTAGCTATATACACCAGACCAGTATACACCAGTCTGTAGCTGTATACACCTATATACACACACCAGTATACACCAGTCTGTAGCTGTATACACCAGACCAGTATACACCAGTATGTAGCTGTATACACCTATATACACACACCAGTATACACCAGTCTGTAGCTATATACACCAGACCAGTATACACCAGTATGTAGCTGTATACACCTATATACACACACCAGTATACACCAGTCTGTAGCTATATACACCAGACCAGTATACACCAGTATGTAGCTGTATACACCTATATACACACACCAGTATACACCAGTCTGTAGCTATATACACCAGACCAGTATACACCAGTATGTAGCTGTATACACCTATATACACACACCAGTATACACCAGTCTGTAGCTATATACACCAGACCAGTATACACCAGTATGTAGCTGTATACACCTATATACACACACCAGTATACACCAGTCTGTAGCTATATACACCAGACCAGTATACACCAGTATGTAGCTGTATACACCTATATACACACACCAGTATACACCAGTCTGTAGCTGTATACACCAGACCAGTATACACCAGTATGTAGCTGTATACACCTATATACACACACCAGTATACACCAGTCTGTAGCTATATACACCAGACCAGTATACACCAGTATGTAGCTGTATACACCTATATACACACACCAGTATACACCAGTCTGTAGCTATATACACCAGACCAGTATACACCAGTATGTAGCTGTATACACCTATATACACACCTGTATACACCAGTCTGTAGCTGTATACACCAGACCAGTATGTAGCTGTGTACACCTATATACACACACACACCTGTATACACCAGTCTGTAGCTATATACCCCAGTATACACCTGTATACCCCAGTATGTAGCTATATACCCCAGTATACACCTGTATACCCCAGTATGTAGCTATATACACACACACACACCTGTATACACCAGTCTGTAGCTATAGACCCCAGTATACACCTGTATACCCCAGTATGTAGCTATATACCCGCAGAAGGGCTGCACTTTACTCTGGAGCAGAGGAGTCTGCAGACACAATGGCCGCGGGATTGGAGCCACATGCTGGGGACAGACGGGGTCTTTGTACCACCGCAGACAGGGAGGGTGGGGGTCTGTGCAGCTGCACTGGAGCAGTCACTGCTAAGGGTTAATCTACAGGTGCAGATGGGGGGCACAGAGGGAAATCTCCTCTGTCTGGTGAGACCCCCGGTCACCGACCTTAAACAGCGACCAGCCGGGATCTTTAGTAGTTTGTGGAATATAGAAGCTATTTATGAAGTTCTGTATCTGCGCTGTGCAGAGGGGGCTTCACTGGAGACCCCCAATGCCATGTGCGGATGATGGTGGTCCGTCCTGGGGAGCAGACACCGTGTAGCCCTATAATAATAAGATCAGACCGCGGGGCCCATTCTCGGATGTGGAGCTCCGGCCTCGGGATCATTGGCCTCTACCTTTCTGCCCCGTGGATACATTCTGCCCCAGGTGGGGGTGCAGAGTTACACCCGCGGGCACAGGACCACCCTCCTCCGGGCACTGGGGGCTCATTGTGTCCTGATGACACGTGCAGTGCCGGCATCACAGTAGACAATAAACCCCAGGAACAGTCACTGCCCTGATGCCCCAGATACCGACTAATACCCCACCCCCCCCCCCCCCCCCCCCAGTGTATGGGGCAAACAGCACATCTGTAAGGGAATGCAGCACAAGGTATAAAGTATATACGCATGGGAATACAGCACATCTATAAGGGAATGCACACAGTATATACGCATGGGAATACAGCACATCTATAAGGGAATGCACACAGTATATACGCATGGGAATACAGCACATCTATAAGGGAATGCACACAGTATATACGCATGGGAATACAGCACATCTATAAGGGAATGCACACAGTATATACGCATGGGAATACAGCACATCTATAAGGGAATGCACACAGTATATACGCATGGGAATACAGCACATCTATAAGGGAATGCACACAGTATATACGCATGGGAATACAGCACATCTATAAGGGAATGCACACAGTATATACGCATGGGAATACAGCACATCTATAAGGGAATGCACACAGTATATACGCATGGGAATACAGCACATCTATAAGGGAATGCACACAGTATATACGCATGGGAATACAGCACATCTATAAGGGAATGCACACAGTATATACGCATGGGAATACAGCACATCTATAAGAGAATGCACACAGTATATACGCATGGGAATACAGCACATCTATAAGAGAATGCACACAGTATATACGCATGGGAATACAGCACACAGCACATCTATAAGAGAATTCACACAGTATAGACACATGTAGTGTCCATGACCCATAGATGAGTTACCTATAGTATCAGAGCAAACAGGAAAGGGGAAATACTAGCAGCAAGCACACATAACATCAGATCACATAGTATCACACATGTAGGAGCAGATCACATAGTATCACACACTTATATGTAGGAGATCATACAGTAAATCTTTAGGAGCAGGCTCTATACCTGGGTCAGTGCACATGGCTGTATATGAGGTGACTGTAGACATAAGTGTAAATCTTACCAGCGCAGGAGGCAAACATTCATGTATGGTAAGGATACATCACACATAGATGCAGGACCAGTTACATGTACAGAACATACAGGGAAGCTGCGCACTGTATATGGGGGATCGTTGCTTTATGTGGGGACAGATGCATAGGTGCCGGACCAGATACATGTACAGAACATACATACACTTCACTGTATATGGGGGGGGGGGAATCGGTGCTTTATGTGGGGACAGATACATAGGGGCAGGAACAGTTAATTGTACAGAACATATATACACTGCACTGTATATGGGGGGAAATCGGTGCTTTATGTGGGGACAGATACATAGGTGCAGGACCAGTTACATGTACAGAACATACATACACTGCACTGTATATGGGGGGATTGATGCTTTATGTGGGGACAGATACATAGGTGCAGGACCAGTTACATGTACAGAACATACACTGCACTGTATATGGGGGGGATTGGTGCTTTATGTGGGGACAGATACATAGGTGCAGGACCAGTTACATGTACAGAACATACATACCCTGCACTGTATATGGGGGGGATTGGTGCTTTATGTGGGGACAGATACATAGGTGCAGGACCAGTTACATGTACAGAATATACATACACTGCACTGTATATGGGGGGATTGGTGCTTTATGTGGGGACAGATACATAGGTGCAGGACCAGTTACATGTACAGACCATACATACACTGCACTGTATATGGGGGGGATCGGTGCTTTATGTGGGGACAGATACATAGGTGCAGGACCAGTTACATGTACAGAACATACATACACTGCACTGTATATGGGGGGATTGGTGATTTATGTGGGGACAGATACATAGGTGCAGGACCAGTTACATGTACAGAACATACATACACTGCACTGTATATGGGGGGGGATCGGTGCTTTATGTGGGGACAGATACATAGGTGCCGGACCAGTTACATGCACAGAACATACATACACTGCACTGTATATGGGGGGGATCGGTGCTTTATGTGGGGACAGATACATAGGTGCAGGACCAGTTACATGTACAGACCATACATACACTGCACTGTATATGAGGGCGATCGGTGCTTTATGTGGGGACAGATACATAGGTGCAGGACCAGTTACATGTACAGACCATACATACACTGCACTGTATATGGGGGGGATCGGTGCTTTATGTGGGGACAGATACATAGGTGCAGGACCAGTTACATGTACAGAACATACATACACTGCACTGTATATGGGGGGATTGGTGATTTATGTGGGGACAGATACATAGGTGCAGGACCAGTTACATGTACAGAACATACATACACTGCACTGTATATGGGGGGGATCGGTGCTTTATGTGGGGACAGATACATAGGTGCCGGACCAGTTACATGTACAGAACATACATACACTGCACTGTATATGAGGGCGATCGGTGCTTTATGTGGGGACAGATACATAGGTGCAGGACCAGTTACATGTACAGACCATACATACACTGCACTGTATATGGGGGGGATCGGTGCTTTATGTGGGGACAGATACATAGGTGCAGGACCAGTTACATGTACAGAACATACATACACTGCACTGTATATGGGGGGATTGGTGATTTATGTGGGGACAGATACATAGGTGCCGGACCAGTTACATGCACAGAACATATATACACTGCACTGTATATGGGGGGGATCGGTGCTTTATGTGGGGACAGATACATAGGTGCAGGACCAGTTACATGTACAGACCATACATACACTGCACTGTATATGAGGGCGATCGGTGCTTTATGTGGGGGCACATAGTGGCTGCAGGGGCACATGCCCAGTGCCCGGGCTGCTGCTGGCAGGTTCTGGCTGCTAACAATGGGATGGTGCCTGCTCTTTGTCTGGACAAAAAAAAAAGAACAAGAAGAACCATGAAAGTTGTGCAGTTTTGTGCAGCCGGAGCCTCTGCCGTCCGGGCTCACACAGGCCTCCAGCAGGCTCATGGCTCAGTGCCATCTCCTGCTCCTGCCATCTCCTGCCAGGCTGGCACCAGGCACAATGGACCAGGCTGCACTCAGACCCCCATCCTTTGTCTCTCTGCAGCCCCTGGACTGTGCCCCCCATTCTCTCACACCCCGGACCCCTCCAGCCTTACTTTTCCTGTCTTGGTCCAGTCTCTCCAGGTAACTGGCAGCTTCCAGCAAGATCTGCACATTGTCCAGGAAAGTAGTGATGTGCCCCATGTCCTGCCCCTGAGTGCCCAGCAGCTCGGTCAGGGGGCACCTGGGCACCTGGGAGCCCGTGTCCATCATGCTGTCCTTCCTGGGCCGCCCTCTGACCATGTCTGCCGGGATGATCTGCTCGCCCTGTCCTGGGGGGCTCCACACTAACCCCCTGTGCACTTTATTCACTGGATGCAGGCGGTGGCCGGGCCGGTCCTAGTGCCGCCGGCTGACCTACATTAGCATAGACAGCAGGCAGCAGACACTGCACAGTTACCGCCAGACGACTGGTTTAACCGCCTAAACCCCGGACAGTCAGTCCCACCCAGCAACCAGACAAGTGTGCAACCAATACAGGCAACAAACCCAGCATCCTGCCCCCATGCTCCAGCCATGAGGCCATTCACTATTCCTTGGCAGGGGAAATATGGGGTTAAATCCTTAGTAAAGCTAAAAGTAACTTTTTAGCTTCATTTTGTAACTTTTGTAGATTATGTGACCCAGAGGCCCAGCATGTGATGTGATACAATGTAACAGTAAACTTTTACTATCTGGCTTATGCACAGGCATGCTGGCACCTGTAGTACCACAATAGTGTAAAAGGCATTCAGTGCATGGCGGATCAGCGAAAGAGAAAGTCAGAAATCTGAACAATTTATACAATATTGATTGTAAACAGATCAGCCAGAATATACAGTGTACCGGGGTCAGAGGTCGAGCGCGATTTCATAGTTACCTCTACATGGCCAATGGCTGCCGGTGTGATGACCTCGGCTAAACTGCCTCTCGGCCCCATGAGCGTCCCGTGGGCACACTGCGCCCCTGTGTACGATGCGCTATAGTCGCTCCACATGCCGCCATATTGTGCCTGTGTGCAGCACTGTATGACGCAGGGGTTCACCTTAAGGCTATGTTCACACATTGCAGATTTTTTTTTTTAAGCAAATTTTCAGCTGCGTTTCACAATACCAGCAAAATCTATGAGATTTCAGAAATGTCATGCACTCCTCGGTTTTTTTTTTTTCCGACTGTTTTGTCAAAGAACTTGTTTTTTTTTTTTTTGCAAAATGCAGCATGTCACTTCTGTTAGGCCATGTGCACAGTACCAGGTAAACCAAAATCCACAGTGCACGTGCTGCGGAAAAAACGCTCGGAAACGCTGCGTGTTCATTCCGCAGCAGGTCAATTCTTTGTGCGGATTCCGCTGCGGTTTACACCTGCTCCATAATAGGAATCCGCAGGTGTAAAACCGCAGGTGAAATCCGCACAAAAACCGCAGGTGGAATCCGCACACAAAACCGCGGTAATTCCGCAGTAAATTCGCAGTGCACATGCTGCGGAAAAAATGCTCGGAAACGCTGCGTGTTCATTCCGCAGCATGTCAATTCTTTGTGCGGATTCCGCTGCGGGTTACACCTGCTCCATAATAGGAATCCGCAGGTGTAAAACCGCAGGTGAAATCCGCACACAAAACCGAGGTAATTCCACAGTGCGGATTTACCAAAATCAGTGCGGAAAAATCCGCACACCATTCCGCAGCGAGTGCACATAGCCTTAGTGGGGGTTTTTCAAGCGTCTTTCACCCATTGAAAGCAATAAGCAAAAAAACTCAGCAAAAAAAAAAACGCAGGGATCAGGTTTTGCTGTGCTATTTCTGTTTTCATTTAGAGCGCAAAAAGAGGATTCAGAGATCCTCCAAAAATTTTGAAAAAAAAACAGCAACAAGGCAGAAATCTTTACCTGCCCAGGCCTCCAAACAAACGCACTATCAGGATGCAGTGGACCCATGTGGTTTAGATGGCAGCAACACAGGTGCAAGAATACGATGAGGCAACCGCTCACTAACTAATGGAGGGGGCGGCTGCGTGGCACATTACTGCACATAAAAGACTGCATGAGGCGCTGTTCACACAATGGAGATGCACAGCATCCAGGTTAACAGCCTAGTAGCCGCCATCTTAACCTCATGGGTCCACTGCAGTGCAGTTGTTTGGAGGCCTGGACAGGTAAACCTCTGCCTTTTTGCTGTTTTTGCTCTAAGTGAAAAACCTAATGAAGTTGAATGAGATTTTTTTTAAAGCACTAAACTTTATCAGCATGCACAAGAGACAAATGTATGCTGACAAAAACGCAGCAAAACCTAAGCAAAAAAACAAGCAAAACCTGCTTTGCAGCTTATACTTGGCATAAAAAAAATAAAAAAAAACAACAGCAAAAACACAACATGTAAACATAGCCTGCATTTCACCTGTATAATAAATCTTACGTGGAGCTGTAACAAAGTGCTCGGAGCCTGAAAAATTCTAAATGTCACCATGAAAACAACTTCAAAATATCAATACTCTCAAAAGTGATACATATAAAACTGAGAAACAAAATAACAAGCGAGTAGTATTTTTTGATACAGGAGATATATACATCTTGGTACCGTGTTAGCCAGTGGAAAGAAAAATATTTAGAATTAGGACTCTTCATTCTAAATATTTTAGCATTTTTTGACTGATTCAACATAATATAGAAATCAAGTAAATTGACAAAATTCACAACTTTGCACTTAAATGGTGGCTGTACTCTAAATAAACTACATAAATTAATGGAATAAGACTAAAGGAGAAACTTTAGAATATATTTTATCAGAGAAATCTGCTTCTTTCTCCACTTATGAGCCACTTCTCCTGAACGCATCATTCACTCTTGAAAACTGCTAATATCTGTCTTAAGACACAACAGACTCTCAGCTGTCCTTGGGGTCAGGCTACAGTTACCAAAATCTAGGAGAGGAGGGGGAAGGTCTAGGGAAAAAAAGACAGAGAGAGACCCATACTGCCCAAAACAGGATTTGCTGCAGCTGCTTTCTAGTAAGTGTTTTATCTCAGATGAATTTCCAGCTACACTGCCCAGTACTGTTGTATAATGTCCTCCATACTGTTGCTTTCAAGTATTTTATCTCACTCCTGAGCTTCATTCACTGCTACACTGACCAGTCTCCTGCATAATTTCCTACATGCTGTTGTCTTCTAGTAAGTGTTTTATCTCACTCTGGAGCTGGATGCACAGCTACACTGAGCAGTACTGCTGTGTTTTTTCTTCCATGCTGTTGTTTTCTAGTAAGAGTTTTATTTCATGGAGACAGTAAATCTGGAATCCCCCATGTTTGGGTTAAGAAATTAGAGATAAGAGCTCACAGAGGAAAATACTGGTGAAAAATGCAGGATACAAGTCTTATAACGACCAGAAATTGTGATATTCCTCGTGTGCACACACAACAGCTGAAATGAACATATAATGGTAACATATAAAAAAAAAACATAAAACAATTCAGGTATCTAAAGAGAGGAGGCTGATAGGGGAGAGTGTCTTCCGGATCCAGCTGATAGAGGCTGTACAGTTGTAGAGGGGCCCTGTAGGTTAAGGGGTCCATTGTCCAAATAAAACCAGTTTCCTACGGTGTCCTAGATTTCATGTAAGGGACCAATGGGTTTCATTTCTCGCAATTACTGGAAGAGTTTTATAAAGTATTTAGGGGATACTTTCTGCTTCACGCCAGGGGCCCAAATACTGTTGTTGCAAGGGGCATCTCTGTACCCGCCACTAGGGGGAGTGTTTCTTGCCGCTGCCGTTTATCATGACTTTTTTTGCACAGTGACCAATAGGTGTCCTAAATCACAGTCGGAAGCGGTTGTTCTTTTGTCTGGCAGCTTTTATATGTGCGACACTGCACAAAATCCCCAACAATTATCACACACTGATTCACATTCACTTTGTAGCTTTGGTAAATCTGCTGACATAATGCTCCATCTAAACACAGTCCCATCATTTTTTAGTTTCCTGGTCCAAGCAATGGAATATACCACCCCCATCATTCCTGAGCACTGCTCCTCCTTGGCATTGAATGGTTAATCTTTCTGTGAATGCCCCCTGTAATCCCTCCGCACCAAGGCCTGAAATCCTGCGGCCTGTGGCTGCTTTCTGCTCTGGTCTCACCAAGGTCCGGCCGACCAAGGTGCGAAGATGACAATGGACAATCTGCTGCTGAGGATGAAGCTTAATGGTGCCAGGACTAGAAACAGACACAAGTTCTGCCCGCAGGCAAACACTCTGCTGCAATGGACGGAATTTGGTCATTTTTGGACATTCTTCTGATGGTTTTCACATCTCTGCTTGTTGTTTGTAAATAGAAACATTTTATGTCAAAAAGCAAAAAAATCCCTTATGATTCAAGTATCACAGATGCAGGAGCTGCTACATTGTATCAGATTCTCACCTGTAACAATCCAAACAACAAGAACAAGAAGGATATCGGCCTCTCATGTCCCAATTCAGTGACAGAAAGCAGAGATATTGCAGAGTGTTTCTGACCTTCCATGTGGACCCATACTGCAGTCATGATGGCTAGTCAGTTTATGACTTGTCTTTTTATTAGTCACCCTAATAATAAGGTCCTGAATCGAGAGATAAGGCTACTTAATGTCAATGACTTGTCCTTAAAGGGATCCTCCAGGCACATCTGCTGCACTGTGTAATGCCAAGGGCAAGACCTGAGGGGGCGGGGCATGACACAATAATTTAAATGGCCAGTCCTCTCAGTTTCTCCCAGACTCTGGAATCCATAGTTGTGACTTTTTATGACTGTTTGTATCTTCTTGTACTTTTGGTCAATGGCCCTGGAGCTATGTCAGCGATAATGGCCTCCAGGGCCGGGGAAGAGGAGCGGGCTCTGTCATCCAGATAGCGGGATGATACGGACATTTCTCAGAGATCTTCAGTGTTCCTCGTTGTTCCTCCAGGTTTCCTAGAAATTCTATAAAAGTCCATTCTAGGGCGAGAAAGAGTCATATAGTTAAAGGGATAGAAGTTGTTTTTTTCATTATAGAACAGTAAGCGAAGCAAATATCAATTCAGATTATTTCTGAGGGTCGTCAGACAAATAATGTACAAGGGAGGGACGTGTGTGTGTATGTGTAAAAACACACCTAGTTCAGTGGGCACCATCCAAGATACCACATATAAGACAAATGGGTTCACTACCGGGCATGTATTGTGTACCTCAAAATTTCAAGAAAGAAAAAAGCACATGCCCACCAAGGTTGGAACTCCACAAAAGAATTTTTGTTGCAATAAAGTATCAAATTTTATTTCTACAAGGAAATGCTACACACAATTTAAAAACAATTAAAATTACTCCAATGAGTAAATAGCTCCATTATTACAAAATCCACCATTACATGTGAAATACATTTACTTTATATAAACATATAGTCTGGCCTTAAAATATCTTGCACCGATTTATAACTTCCAATAATGCTGCATTGAGAGATCATATACCAATGTTGTCTATATCATGGGGCCTCTGGACTGGTAATCCTGGATGTAGTGAGAGGGACTGTATCTAGTATATTGCGGTAAGTATTCACTTGTGCCCACAGATTTTAAACAAGGCAAATATGCATATACAGTTATGTAAAGATTTATAACTATAACCAGGGTTAGATCTCCAGAGATGTTCCTATTGGCACCACCAAAATTCTGAATCAATAGTGTCTGTGCGGGGTGCACAATTGGTTAGCCCAGAGCAACTTAGTGGGAGAGAAAAACGTATACTTATCCCCAAACAGTCGTCTACAGTCACTTTGCGGTCGCCCCCTGGTCCCTTAGAGCAGCGGTGCAGCCAGTATATGAGGGAGTGTGGAAGCCCACGCGTTCCGACAAACAAAGGTGTCTTTCTCAAGGTGAGTATGTTCCTTCTATGGTATCCGCGCTATTTAAACCATTTCAATTCTATTTACCTGGGTCTCAGGTGCGAGAAGCCGGAAGCAGGCGCAGCTTCGGCGTGTGATGTCATAAACCGGAAGTATAGGTGCGGGGTTTGATGCGCCTGCGCAATGGATCATTGCGCCTCGTCGCTGCATATGCGCAGGTGTGTGTGTATGTGTGTTACATCCGGGGGCACTGTGGACATCACTGCTATTATGGGGCACTGTGGATATCACTTATTATGGGGGCACTGTGGATATCACTGTTATTATGGGGGCACTGTGGATATCACTGTTATTATGGGGGCACTGTGGATATCACTGTTATTATGGGGGCACTGTGGATATCACTGTTATTATGGGGGCGCTGTGGATATCACTGCTATTATGGGGCACTGTGGATATCACTGTTATTATGGGGGCACTGTGGATATCACTGTTATTATGGGGACACTGTGGATATCACTGTTATTATGGGGCACTGTGGATATCACTGTTATTATGGGGGCGCTGTGGATATCACTGCTATTATGGGGCACTGTGGATATCGCTGTTATTATGGGGGCACTGTGGATATCACTGTTATTATGGGGCACTGTGGATATCACTGCTATTATGGGGCACTGTGGATATCACTGTTATTATGGGACACTGTGGATATCGCTGTTATTATGGGGGCACTGTGGACATCACTGCTATTATGGGGGCACTGTGGATATCACTGTTATTATGGGAGCACTGTGGATATCACTGTTATTATGGGGACACTGTGGATATCACTGTTATTATGGGGACACTGTGGATATCGCTGTTATTATGGGGACACTGTGGATATCGCTGTTATTATGGGGACACTGTGGATATCGCTGTTGTTATGGGGGCACTGTGGATATCGGTGTTATTATGGGGACACTGTTGATATCACTGTTATTATGGGACACTGTGGATATCACTGTTATTATGGGGCACTGTGGATATCGCTGTTATTATGGGGCACTGTGGATATCACTGTTATTATGGGGGCGCTGTGGATATCACTGCTATTATGGGGCACTGTGGATATCACTGTTATTATGGGGGCACTGTGGATATCACTGTTATTATGGGACACTGTGGATATCACTGTTATTATGGGGCACTGTGGATATCACTGTTATTATGGGGGCACTGTGGATATCACTGTTATTATGGGACACTGTGGATATCGCTGTTGTTATGGGGGCACTGTGGATATCGGTGTTATTATGGGGACACTGTGGATATCACTGTTATTATGGGAGCACTGTGGATATCACTGTTATTATGGGGCACTGTGGATATCGCTGTTATTATGGGGCACTGTGGATATCACTGTTATTATGGGGGCGCTGTGGATATCACTGCTATTATGGGGCACTGTGGATATCACTGTTATTATGGGGGCACTGTGGATATCACTGTTATTATGGGACACTGTGGATATCACTGTTATTATGGGGACACTGTGGATATCACTGTTATTATGGGGCACTGTGGATATCACTGTTATTATGGGGCACTGTGGATATCACTGTTATTATGGGGGCACTGTGGATATCACTGTTATTATGGGGGCACTGTGGATATCACTGTTATTATGGGGGCGCTGTGGATATCACTGCTATTATGGGGCACTGTGGATATCACTGTTATTATGGGGGCACTGTGGATATCACTGTTATTATGGGGACACTGTGGATATCACTGTTATTATGGGGCACTGTGGATATCACTGTTATTATGGGGGCGCTGTGGATATCACTGTTATTATGGGGCACTGTGGATATCACTGTTATTATGGGGGCACTGTGGATATCACTGTTATTATGGGGGCACTGTGGATATCACTGTTATTATGGGGGCGCTGTGGATATCACTGTTATTATGGGGCACTGTGGATATCACTGTTATTATGGGGCACTGTGGATATCACTGTTATTATGGGAACACTGTGGATATCACTGTTATTATGGGGACACTGTGGATATCACTGTTATTATGGGGACACTGTGGATATCACTGTTATTATGTGCACTGTGGATATCACTGTTATTATGGGGGCACTGTGGATATCACTGCTATTATGGGGCACTGTGGATATCGCTGTTATTATGGGGGCACTGTGGATATCACTGTTATTATGGGGCACTGTGGATATCACTGCTATTATGGGGCACTGTGGATATCACTGTTATTATGGGACACTGTGGATATCGCTGTTATTATGGGGGCACTGTGGACATCACTGTTATTATGGGGCACTGTGGATATCACTGTTATTATGGGGGCACTGTGGACATCACTGTTATTATGGGACACTGTGGATATCGCTGTTATTATGGGGGCACTGTGGATATCACTGTTATTATGGGGCACTGTGGATATCACTGCTATTATGGGGCACTGTGGATATCACTGTTATTATGGGGGCACTGTGGATATCGCTGTTATTATGGGGACACTGTGGATATCACTGCTATTATGGGGGCACTGTGGATATCACTGTTATTATGGGAGCACTGTGGATATCACTGTTATTATGGGGACACTGTGGATATCACTGTTATTATGGGGGCACTGTGGATATCACTGTTATTATGGGGCACTGTGGATATCACTGTTATTATGGGGACACTGTGGATATCACTGTTATTATGGGGGCACTGTGGATATCACTGTTATTATGGGGGCACTGTGGATATCACTGTTATTATGGGAGCACTGTGGATATCACTGTTATTATGGGGGCACTGTGGATATCACTGTTATTATGGGGCACTGTGGATATCACTGTTATTATGGGGACACTGTGGATATCACTGTTATTATGGGGGCACTGTGGATATCGCTGTTATTATGGGGGCACTGTGGATATCACTGTTATTATGGGGGCACTGTGGATATCACTGTTATTATGGGGGCACTGTGGATATCACTGTTATTATGGGGGCACTGTGGATATCACTGTTATTATGGGGGCACTGTGGATATCACTGTTATTATGGGGCACTGTGGATATCACTGTTATTATGGGGGCACTGTGGATATCGCTGTTATTATGGGAGCACTGTGGATATCACTGTTATTATGGGGGCACTGTGGATATCACTGTTATTATGGGGCACTGTGGATATCACTGTTATTATGGGGGCACTGTGGATATCGCTGTTATTATGGGGGCACTGTGGATATCACTGTTATTATGGGGCACTGTGGATATCACTGTTATTATGGGGGCACTGTGGATATCACTGTTATTATGGGGGCACTGTGGATATCACTGTTATTATGGGGGCACTGTAGATATCACTGTTATTATGGGACACTATGGATATTACTGTTATTATGGGGACACTGTGGATATTGTTTTCTGACTGCCAGATGCTATACAGTGGTTAGTGGTGGCTTTCATGTGGTGACTAGTGTTGAGCATTCTGATACTGCAAGTATTGGGTATCGGCCGATACGTGTTGTATCGGAATTCCGATACCGAGTTCTGATATTTTTGTGATATCGGAAATCGGAATTGGCGTGTGCGGTGCGTATGGTTCCAAGGGTCTGGAGGACAGGAAACTCTCCTTCAGGCCCTTGGATCCATATTAATGTAAAAAATAAAGAATAAAAATAAAAAATATGGCTATACTCACCCCTCCGAAGAACCCTGGCTGTCATCACTGCTAGCGTCCGCCTCCGTTCCTGAGTATGTAGTGAGTGAAGGACCTTCGATGACGTCGCGGTCAGGTGAGCGGTCACGTGAGCGGTCAGGTGACCGGTCACCTGACCGCGACGTCATCGAAGGTCCTTTACTCTCTGCAATTCTCAGGAACGGAGGCGGACGCTTGCAGCGGTGACAGCCAGGGTCCTTCAGAGGGGTGAGTATAGCCATATTTTTTATTCTTTATTTTTTACATTAATATGGATCCCAGGGTCTGAAGGAGCGTTTCCTCTCCTTCAGACCCTGGGAACCATCGAGGATACATTCCGATATTTGTGTCCCATTGACTTGTATTGGTATCGGGTATCGGTATCGGCGAGATCTGATATTTTGCCGGTATTGGCCGATACCATCCGATACCGATACTTTGAAATATCGGAAAGTATCGCTGAACACTAGTGGTGAGTGATGAATGTCAAAGTTCTTCATAAATGTGACCCCAGATGACTTGTCGCCGTCACTGAGCCTTATGGGTGCGTCTGCTGCAGCTTATGTATAGGTGTGTGCACATATTGTAGTACAGCAGTGTTCACAGTGCGAGAGATAGGCGGGGACCACAGAAACCCCAATATAAAATGTCTTTATTCCAGAAAACTCACATAAACAGATAAATAATATCCTCCGGTTCGCAGCCGGGGCCTCATAACAGTCCGTTTCCAACCCTGTTACCATGGACGACTATACCACCATATACCTCTTGGGTGCATCAGCTGCTTTGAAGTCCTTGGCTCTGTTTTGGCTCCACACTGGCCTGTGTGCACAGAGCCTCCTGCTCTGCAGCTTGCAAAACCAAAAACTAACACATCCAAGGCCAGAGTTTAAAGGGAACCTGTCACCTGAATTTGGTGGGACAGGTTTGCGGTCATATGGGTGGGGTTTTCGGGTGTTTGATTCACCCTTTCCTTACCTGCTGGCTGCATGCTGGCTGCAATATTGGGTTGAAGTTCATGCTGTGTCCTCCGAAATACACACCTGCGCAAGTCGCAAGATTGCCTTGCGCAGGCGTGTACTTCAGAGGACACAGCATGAACTTCAACCCAATATTGCGGCCAGCATGCAGCCAGCAGGTAAGGAAAGGGTGAATCAAACACCCGAAAACCCCACCCATATGACCGCAAACCTGTCCCGCCAAATTCAGGTGACAGGTTCCCTTTAAATAGGAATTGTAGACATAGAGCCCCTCCCAACACCCGGAGTGGAGGGAGGGATTCGTCCCACTACCAAACCTACAAATCCCTGTAAAAATAAAAGCCCATGTCAGGTTTTCCTAAAAATCTGACTTGGTCAACTATTTCAACCAAATCTGTACTCACTTTTACTCTGCCTTGTAACCACAGACATTTTGCTGTAATCCCAATGTGTTCCAGCAGGATTAATATGTCTCTATACATATCCTGGGGGCCACATACCGGCCCTCGTATATGATCCTCCTCTCTGCCTCACAATATATACTGTGTGTATGGAGAGCCCCCAAGGGCAGCGGGGTACTCCGTACCGGGTCCTGCGGTTCACAGGGGGATGTCACGGTGGCTGACCCGGTCCGTGGCCCTGGGACGTCCGTGTAAAAGGGAAAGGTCTTAAAAGGGATAGAGTTTGTGTTCGTGACGCCACCTGTGGTATTCGGTCAGGGTGACCGACGCTGCTTAGGGGTCCGCTGGGGTGATGTTATGGCAGCTAGATGGTATACCTTCCCACAGGTGAAGTGTGTCCCCAGGGCTTCCCAGTAAGGTGGATGGTGGATGGTGAGAGGCGCAGGTAATAACGAGGACACAAGGTTGCAGTCTCTTTACCTTTTTACTGAAGACTTCAGGATCCACAGTCCAGAGCACCAGATCACAGGGCAGGCAGAGTCCGGCCGGTTTGGAGGCAAATCCAGAGTCCCCTTATCCAGGTGGAAATCAGTAGCCTTCCTCTAGCGCCGTGGTGTTGTAGTCCCTTACTGCTGAGCTTCTCATAATGTCCTCACAGATGTTGTAGATGTTATGTCTCTCTCTCTGTCCCACAGATGGATAGGACAAACCCGTATGACAGGTGGCTTGAGGCATTTTACAGGGACTCTATCATGCCCCAGCCTCTAAGCGGTGCCACCTTGTCTCCTGGGTGTAGGGGCGGACAGGTAACGTGAAATTAGCAGTCCTGCCGGTCTCTGGAGCAAGGCATAAAGGACTGTCGCTCCCTCAGTGTTCTGGCTATCGGGATCCTGCGGCTCAGAAGGAGGCGGCCTGTGTAGGGCTGTTCCCCTCCTGGTGTCCACTCTTTTGCTATGACTTATTTCACCCTCTCTGCAATAAAGTTCTCCTTCAGTGTCTCTTTCTGGAAGCTGCAGCTCTCAGGGCAGGCACAGCTCCGCGTCCTTCTGTCTCGATCTCTGACAGGACCCCACCCCTGTCAGGGACCAACTACCTGAGCGAAGCTCAGCCAGCAACTCACTAAATTTCCCTACAGGTCACCAGTTTTACCTAAGTGTGAAGAGTGCCCTAATAAATAGGAGCAGAGCTCCCCCTGGTGGCCTGGAGTGTGAAATGTGTTGCATGTTTGTGATACCTGGATTCGGTTGTCCGTCTTTGCCTCCAAATGTAACACCACTCTCCCCTAGAGGAGAATGATATTACTGCAACAACCATGACCCTGGGCGCGCTGCATGTACATATATAATGCGTGTGTGTGTGTGTGTGTGTGTGTGTGTGTGTGTGTGTGTGTGTGTGTGTGTATACATATATGGTGCCGCTGTTGCTGGATCTCTTGCATAAGCAGCTTACTGGTCTCCTGATGTGCCAGCTGTAGCACCAACTGTGGTAGATTGGCTTACTCGGCTGCACACTGACGTAGATACAGGTACACTGTCTCTGCCGTTGGTTTATTAGCCATGTGGCTCCTATCCACACACAGTGTGCAATCTCTTTCCCTCCTGTACAGTCACAGTGCCTGAGGGAGGCAGAGGCTGCACACAGTGAGTGCACGGGAGGCAGAGGCTGCACACAGTGACTGCACGGGAGGCAGAGGCTGCACACAGTGACTGCACGGGAGGCAGAGGCTGCACACAGTGAGTGCACGGGAGGCAGAGGCTGCACACAGTGAGTGCACAGGAGGCAGAGACTGCACACAGTGACTGCACAGAAGATGCTAAACAATGACTACACTCCCTCCCGTGCAGTCACTGTGTGCAGTCTCTTCCTCCCGTGCAGTCACTGTGAGCAGTCTCTTCCTCCTGTGCAGTCACTGTGTGCAGTCTCTCCCTCCCATGCAGTCACGGTGTGCAGTCTCTCCCTCCTGTGCAGTCACTGTGTGCAGTCTCTTCCTCCTGTGCAGTCACTGTGTGCAGTCTCTCCCTCCCGTGCAGTCACGGTGTGCAGTCTCTCCCTCCTGTGCAGTCACTGTGTGCAGTCTCTTCCTCCTGTGCAGTCACTGTGTGCAGTCTCTCCCTCCCGTGCAGTCACGGTGTGCAGTCTCTCCCTCCTGTGCAGTCACTGTGTGCAGCCTCTTCCTCCCGTGCAGTCACTGTGTGCAGTCTTTACCTTCTGTGCTGTTTATCGCGTATGATCAGTGTTCGGAATAATCAGGATTTTAGTAGCGGCCTCTGCTGCACCTGTTCCCGACCAGAGCAGCAGCCAGTTATAATCCTCGCTGCCCATCACCTGCTGTCGGCCCGGCGCTCACTATTTGAAGATCAAACCTGTTTTATTAGTGACAATTGTGCTCCCCATCTGTGCAGAGCTCCAGAGCATATTGATAGGGACAAGGGGCCGAAAATGGGCCAGTACAAGGAATACATGATGGAACACAACAAGCTTATGTTATACCATGTACCTTCTCAACCAACAGCTATAGTATATGCATGTGATATATAAAGTACACAGCTGATATAACCTGGGTATCTCCTGCATATAATTATATATGCACAGCTGGTATAACCTGGGCATCTCCTGTGTATAATTATATACAGGTCCTTCTCAAAAAATTAGCATATAGTGTTAAATTTCATTATTTACCATAATGTAATGATTACAATTAAACTTTCATATATTATAGATTCATTATCCACCAACTGAAATTTGTCAGGTCTTTTATTGTTTTAATACTGATGATTTTGGCATACAACTCCTGATAACCCAAAAAACCTGTCTCAATAAATTAGCATATCAAGAAAAGGTTCTCTAAACGACCTATTACCCTAATCTTCTGAATCAACTAATTAACTCTAAACACATGCAAAAGATACCTGAGGCTTTTATAAACTCCCTGCCTGGTTCATTACTCAAAACCCCCATCATGGGTAAGACTAGCGACCTGACAGATGTCAAGAAGGCCATCATTGACACCCTCAAGCAAGAGGGTAAGACCCAGAAAGAAATTTCTCAACAAATAGGCTGTTCCCAGAGTGCTGTATCAAGGCACCTCAATGGTAAGTCTGTTGGAAGGAAACAATGTGGCAGAAAACGCTGTACAACGAGAAGAGGAGACCGGACCCTGAGGAAGATTGTGGAGAAGGACCGATTCCAGACCTTGGGGAACCTGAGGAAGCAGTGGACTGAGTCTGGTGTGGAAACATCCAGAGCCACCGTGCACAGGCGTGTGCAGGAAATGGGCTACAGGTGCCGCATTCCCCAGGTAAAGCCACTTTTGAACCATAAACAGCGGCAGAGGCGCCTGACCTGGGCTACAGAGAAGCAGCACTGGACTGTTGCTAAGTGGTCCCAAGTACTTTTTTCTGATGAAAGCAAATTTTGCATGTCATTCGGAAATCAAGGTGCCAGAGTCTGGAGGAAGACTGGGGAGAAGGAAATGCCAAAATGCCTGAAGTCCAGTGTCAAGTCCCCACAGTCAGTGATGGTGTGGGGTGCCATGTCAGCTGCTGGTGTTGGTCCACTGTGTTTCATCAAGGGCAGGGTCAATGCAGCTAGCTATCAGGAGATTTTGGAGCACTTCATGCTTCCATCGGCTGAAATGCTTTATGGAGATGAAGATTTCATTTTTCAGCACGACCTGGCACCTGCTCACAGTGCCAAAACCACTGGTAAATGGTTTACTGACCATGGTATTACGGTGCTCAATTGGCCTGCCAACTCTCCTGACCTGAACCCCATCGAGAATCTGTGGGATATTGTGAAGAGAAAGTTGAGAGACGCAAGACCCAACACTCTGGATGAGCTTAAGGCCGCTATTGAAGCATCCTGGGCCTCCATAACCTCTCAGCAGTGTCACAGGCTGATTGCCTCCATGCCACGCCGCATTGAAGCAGTCATTTCTGCCAAAGGATTCCCGACCAAGTATTGAGTGCATAACTGAACATTATTATTTGATGGTTTTTTTGTTTGTTATTAAAAAACACTTTTATTTGATTGGATGGGTGAAATATGCTAATTTATTGAGACAGGTTTTTTGGGTTATCAGGAGTTGTATGCCAAAATCATCAGTATTAAAACAATAAAAGACCTGACAAATTTCAGTTGGTGGATAATGAATCTATAATATATGAAAGTTTAATTGTAATCATTACATTATGGTAAATAATGAAATTTAACACTATATGCTAATTTTTTGAGAAGGACCTGTATGTACAGCTGAACCACAAAAAGAGGACATGATAATCCCCCCAAAATCTGCAAAAACCACCAAGAAAAAAGACAGAGCCGCTTACCTGCCGAGGCCTCAAAATAAATGCACTAATTTTGTTGCACTGGTGTTCCTAACGGCCAATCCCCTGATTGTAGGCTGGCTGTCTCATTGGTATTGCTGCACCTGTGTAGCCGCCATCTTTAAATGGGGCCACTGCGCCCTGTTAGTGCATTTGTTTTTGAGGCCTCGGAAGGTAAGCGGCTCTGTCTTTTTTTCTTGGTTTTTTTTTTTTAATATATGTACAGCCGGTATAACCTGGGCTTCTCCTGTATATAAATTATATGTACAGCTGGTATAACCTGGGCTTCTCCTGTATATAAATTATATGTACAGCTGGTATAACCTGGGTATCTCCTATATATAATTATATATGTACAGCTGATATAACCTGGGTATCTTCTGCATTTAATTATATATGTACAGCTGACACAAGTTGTATCTAGTATATACTGTTGTATCTAAGCCTGTAAAGTGTGATACTTTCTCATATCATACGTATAAAGCCCCCATAAACACTGGACATCTGTCAATGGGTCGGTTGGCAGCTGTCTCATCTGACTGTCCCATACACAGGATCTCTTTCTCTCTTTCTGAGATCGTCCCCCCATCTGGCATCGGACATGCTGGATCCGTATCACAGATGACGGCCCCCATACACATCAGACTGTAGACTGAAGCCGTCAATATCACCGATCCCATCAAAGAAGGATAAGCTGAATATCGTCTCTTAAAATACAATGTTTATTATGCTTATATAAGTAAAACATCAACTACATATTAGCAGAGTAACACAATGGAGGAGCACATGGAAATCCACCTGCTATCAGTATATTCCCATACTAGATGTATTATTTATCCTCACTATCCACACAGTATATAGGACATACTAGTCCATATCAGTCCAATGAAAACTTTAGTGGCAAAGCACACGTCCCAAAGAGGAGGAAAAGTACTGACATTCCAAGGAAGCTAGTGTGGCATGCGGCCCTAGCGCCCCAACGCGCGTTTCGCCTCGCTTCATCAGGGTATGCGTTTCATTGTTACATTGGTCTATTTCTGCAATAAGCAGCTGCTTCAGGTCATTTCTATAGGATTAAGGTCTAGACTGTGACTTGTTCATTCCAAAACTTTAGCTGAGCTGCAGTATCTAATCTTGTGTGATACTGTCTGCTTAGCAAGTGTATCTAATCCTGTCACTTGTGATAGCTGTGTATCTAATCTTATCATGTGTGATGCTTTCGGCTGAGCTGCTGTATCTGATACTTGTGCCACTGTGGTACATCCCACCCCCTCCTGATTTATTGTCAGAGGCTCAGAATGTAATATTGGCGGCTGAGACACAGGATCGGATCCCGTTGTCCGGAGGTCTTTCTAGACGTATAATCCCCTCGTCAGCCAAAACATTGTGGAAGGAGAGGAGCTAATAAGGTCGGAAGTGATGGAGGGATTACCGGACTGTCCTGATCTCCCCCTGGGAGCAGCACCGTCCTCTGTAACCTGCAGTGATGGCCGAGACCCCAATATAAGAGGGCGTCCTATTATCATATGTGGTGTATACAGAGCAGTGATACAGAGGATGGCCATACAGTTGAATACGGTGCTCGGGGGGAGGGGGCTGGCTCTAGGCGGGCCCCTGTAACTCACGGGCCCCATAGTGGTCGCATGTGCCGCTATTAGTGACGGGCGGTCACCAGATACTGATGATGGAGGTGATGGGCGGTCACCAGATACTAATGATGGAGGCGACGGGCGGTCACTGGATACTGATGATGGAGGTGATGGGCGGTCGCTGGATAATGATGATGATGGAGGCGACGGGCGGTCACTGGATACTGATGATGGAGGTGATGGGCGGTCACCAGATACTGATGATGGAGGAGACGGGCGGTCGCTGGATACTGATGATGGAGGTGATGGGCGGTCACCAGATACTAATGATGGAGGTGATGGGCGGTCACCAGATACTGATGATGGAGGTGACCGGCAGTCACCAGATACTAATGATGGAGGTGATGGGCGGTCACCAGATACTGATGATGGAGGTGACCGGCAGTCACCAGATACTAATGATGGAGGTGATGGGCGGTCGCTGGATAATGATGATGGAGGCGACGGGCGATCACCAGATACTGATGATGGAGGTGACGGGCGATCACCAGATACTGATGATGGAGGTGAAGGGCGATCACCAGATACTGATGATGGAGACGACGGGTGGTCACCAGATACTGATGATGGAGGTGACGGGCGATCACCAGATACTGATGATGGAGGTGACGGGCGATCACCAGATACTGATGATGGAGGTGAAGGGCGATCACCAGATACTGATGATGGAGACGACGGGTGGTCACTGGATACTGATGATGGAGGTGAAGGGCGGTCACCAGATACTAATGATGGAGGCGACGGGCGGTCACTGGATACTGATGATGGAGGTGAAGGGAGGTCACCAGATACTGATGATGGAGGTGACGGGCGGTCACCAGATACTGATGATGGAGGCGACGGGCGGTCACTGGATACTGATGATGGAGGCGACGGGTGGTCACTGGATACTGATGATGGAGGCGACGGGCGGTCACCAGATACTGATGATGGAGGCGACGGGTGGTCACTGTCTACTGATGATAGAGGTGACGAGTGGTCACCAGATACTGATGATGGAGGTGACGGGCGATCACCAGATACTAATGATGGAGGCGACGGGCGGTCACTGGATACTGATGATGGAGGCGACGGGCGGTCACTGTCTACTGATGATAGAGGTGACGGGTTATAACAGTCGCTATTCAAGTCCAGCACGTCCGTGCGTCCAACATGTCCGATCCCAGCGCTCAGCATTTCACTGCTCAATCATCACTATTATTGACCTGTGGTCTGTAAAGCACTTGATGAATCACTGATCAATATAACTGATAAGTTTGTGACCCCCTCAGTCCTCAGCAGTGTGTGGTCACCGGGTGGAGGGACGTCATCATCTGCTCTCGTTGCACAATGTTCCTGCAGCTTTTGTGCTCAGAATCCTATAGACCGTACACAGTGCACCTGCTCCCCTCAGACAATACACGTCTACCTGTAATGTGACCCCATACAATGGGGACTGACAGCAGGGCTGCAGCATAGGGAGGGCACAAGGGGCATTTTCCCCCAGGCTTACTGGGCCAGCTTTCCCACTCCTCACAAGAACCTGTCAAGTGGGTGCAATGGAGACGGTGACCATCGTGTCCTATCTGTGGTTGTACCGGGGTGGGGGCAGGGCAGCGGATGTCTACGATGAATTCTGGACTCTTCCCATAGAACATTGTGTTGCTATAATATTCAATGTTCATGTGAAGCAATGGACTCTGCGTGGTGCTGTACAGGGTCCATGCTAAACATACAGACCCATAAAGGGGTTTTCTGAAGTTTGTATTTTCTGGGGTGCACCGCTCCGAGCCCCCGACTTCTAGCTTTGCCTAGGTCGGTGCGGTCCTGACCATTTAACAGTCCTGACCAATGCCATGGTTGGTCCAGGCCTCTAGTAGGGCAGCTTTGCTCTACAGCATGTGAGGAGCACAGGGGGGAAAGCAGCCGGCTCCAGCCATCCTGCCAGCTTCAGGGCAGCACGGTCGGATCACACATGGTCCCAAAACTCGGTCATCTCCACGAGCCCGAGGACTGGGAACAATCTGTGAAATTTATTTCTGGGCTCATTTTGGCTGGTTCTCACACACTGGATGTCGGTGCCGGATGTTGTCATCAACAGCTATTACTGAGCCGTAATGATAATTGCTACAATGTATCAATGGGGGAAAATGTGTCAGTGTGGAGTCCACAGAGGAGGGATCAGATCAGATACAAGCTCTCCAACCTTCTTCAGCTTAAAGACAAACAACAAATGTTTTCCATCACTGACAGAAAGCCAAGATCGTGAAAATGATGAATAATTGAAACCCATAGGCCCCGATTCATCAATGCAATTATGTCAGAATTCTGCCGTAAAACACTTTTAAATGTCACAAAGTTTTTGCGCAACGCTGATTTGTGCAAAAAACGTAGAGACGTTTTGTGCTTTCAAATCAGTTTTGAACAGCTCCGCTAAAATTTCAGACTGGGGCACAGCTAAAGTAAGATTTGTGGCTGGCGGGGTTCACAGAGGGGCACGTCACTTTACAGACAAGTCTGATTAATTAGGAGTCCTGCGCCTCTGACTCCAGAATCCCCCTTTCTGGTGAACAACGCCGATCCTGATGAATTGGGCACAAAGTATATTAGAATGTTGCAGAAGTTTTCATTATAACAGCAGCATCCAACTGGAAAGGACTATGTTCCTTCTGAAGGTACCTGGTGAAGAATGGATTCTGAGCTCTGCAGACACAACCTTAGAGGGGCATACAGGCCCCCATATATAAGCCACCATAGACAGGCCCCAATATACAAGCCCCCATAGACAGGCCCTGTAGTGAAATATGTATAGGTATATATGTGTGGCTAGCAGTAATTTAACATCTGTCCTGAGACTGCAGGTCTCACAGTTGTCACAGCATATGTTATCCTGAGAAAGCAGTCTACTGTCTCCAATCTCGCCAGGGGGACTTGCTAAGAACCAGGAAGGGGAAACATTTAACACCTTCGGCTCTTTTGAAGGAAGATGTCACTTACAGCCTGACACTATCTGTGAGAAACTTACACAGAGAATTTCAGAGGAAATAATATATTCATTGGTGGAGCGTTCATGGTCCAGTCACAAACAAGCAATTAAAAATATTAACATGAGAGGGTGGTCTAGAAATTTGACCTCCAAGTTAACTCTATAAATTAGGCCTGTACACACAGAATCGGTGTTCACAGATTAAGGGGCAGCCAAGCTGATGTGTTCCAGTCCATATTCGTCCCCCCCCTTCAGGGAGCAGAAAGACTACAAAGTTAGATATTTCTGTAAGTTTTCTCCTGTTATTTTATACTGTTTTGCATAAGTTGTATGTCTTTTAATTATCATATTTTTATACCTTTTCTTACTGTAAGCACTGAACCTTTTTGTATTAAAGAATAAAACTTTAACAAGTTGAACCTTGCATGTTCTAAGGAATCCATAGCCTTAAGCTGTGTGAGCCTCATGATTGGAAGACAGTAGTAGTAATATTTCCGGGACTCCTCGCCCGTGTGTTCGGTGAGTGGTGGCAGCGTGTATGAGCGGGTGTGTGGCCTGGGTCGGTGTGTGATTTATGCTCCCATTACAGCATAGGACAGAGGTTGAATGCTGGACTGAGAGAGGGGAGATGGGGTTGCGCCTGCAAGGGTTAATCTAAGTCGCGTGCTGAGAAGTGGGTACGTGACAGGCCCCCATAGACAAGCCCACATATACAAGCCCCCATATCTGCCTTTACATCAGCAGACCACAACTCAGAGTCCGTCCTAATGGCTCACCCTGACATCAGCCATCTCTGAAGTGACGGCCATTATTTGTTTTGTCCAGGAGTTTTCTGTGGAAATTCCAAAGGAGACAAAGTGGCGGAAGAGACTTCAGTGTGCCGGGGGCTATCAGTCCGCAGATAGTGGCCCTTATTAGTGTCCGCTGTCATCTGTCGGTGCTGACGGCGATAACTACGGCCTCCTTATAGTCAGTGCGTCCTCCCACGACTTCCCTCGGGCTCATCCGAAGCCTTCGCCACTTACATTTTTATACATGCCAAGAAAACATGGAGCTGACACTTGATAGAGGCAAAATCTGCATTTCCATCTTCAAAACAGTCAGCAAATCTTTTCTGTGGGTTTTGAAGTGGGAGAACGAGTGAGACCCAGCGCTGTCCTACATCATCACCAGGACTCCTTGTTCTCAGTGAGGACGCAAGTGGCTGCAGCCCCCCTCATCCCAGCTCAGTCCCCTCCAGCCTCCTCTGCCCCCCGGCATCAATGTGTCATCTGCAGAATGTTGACTCTGCAAAACTGCCGAGACCGCGGTCATAAAGACCGAAAACGTATTGCGAAAAAGCAAAAATGAGCAAAACCACAATGTGTTCAGACCTGGACTCCCAGAATGAGTCATCGTGTATGCGATATGGTATATATATGTGATGATATATTGTACCGCTGTCACCCGAGGACACGGAGGGATAGGAAACCAGCAAGGGCGACTCTATCCGACCCTGATTCTGAGTGTCCGCAGTAGATACATGTATTTATCACTACTTTTCTTATGTGCCTTCAATGAGGAGCCAAAGATGGAGAAAAAAGAACAAGTGCTATGGAAAGTGACAGTCAAGGGATTGCAAAATGACTGGCACCTGTCCTGCCCAGGGGTGTCAAGGTGGATGAAGCCCCAGATTAAAAATTGTATTGACAGAGATTTAATAATAATAATAATCTTTATTTTTATATAACATATTCCGCAGCGCTTTACATTTAGCACACATTATCATCACTGTCCCAGATGGGGCTCACAATCTAAATTCCCTATCAGTATGTCTTTGGAATGTGGGAGGAAACCGGAGTGCCCGGAGGAAACCCACGCAAACACGGAGAGAACATACAAACTCTTTGCAGATGTTGTCCTTGGTGGGGTTTGAACCCAGGACTCCAGCGCTGCAAGGCTGCTGTGCTAACCACTACGCCACCGTACCGCCCCTAAGATTTGGAAAATGAGTCTGATAAGGGCGCTGTACTGCGCCAATAACTGCACAATATTGGGGGCTACACATCCTGAGTGGGGGGAAGGTATTCTGCAATTAGGACTCATTCAGACACCAATTTTTGGTGTGAGTTCTAGTTTTGTTTCTATGGATAGAACTTGTCCCCGTTGTTCACATGTCCGGGTCCACACAAAATCCTGGAAACACTGATGAAATTTGATCTGTTTTTTTTTTTTTTTGTTTTGTTTTTTTGCATCCAAGAAAAATCAATGATGTCTGAACGAGGCCTTAGAAGACCAACTCTTAATGGGATAAACTTCTAGGTGGAGCTCCTCTGTAATTAGTAATTAGTGCTAGAGATCAACCTATTCAGATGAAATAGATCCATAGATTGGATTTGACTCCTACAAGGTTGTGACTAACAAAAAGCTCCTCAGTGTTGCAGGACTATGGGGGTGCATTATACTATATGGAGGACTATGGGGGTGCATTATACTATATGGAGGACTGAGGGTGCATTATACTATATGGAGGACTGAGGGTGCATTATGCTATATGGAGGACTATGGGGGTGCATTATGCTATATGGAGGGCTATGGGGGTGCATTATACTATATGGAGGACTATGTTGTGCATTATGCTATATGGAGAACTATGGGGGTGCATTATGCTATATAGAGGACTATAAGGGTGCATTATACATATAGTATAATGCACCCTTATAGTCCTCTATATAGCATAATGCACAACATAGTCCTCTATATAGCATAATAAGGAGGGCTATGGGGGTGCATTACACTATATGGAGGACTAGGGGGGTGCATTATACTATATGGAGGACTATGGGGAGTGTATTATACGATATGGAGGACTATTGGGAGTGTATTATACAAAATGGAGGACTATGGGGTATATTATACTATATGGAGGACGATGGGGAGTGTATTATACTACAGCTCTGGCAAAAATTAAGAGACCACTGCAAAATTTTCAGTTTGTCTGATTTTTCTCTTTATAGGTAAAAAAGGAGAAATAGAACAAATAAAAAAAAACTGTGCTTTCAGACCTCAAATAATGCAAAGAAAACAAGTTCATAATCATTTAGAAACAATACTAATGTTTTAACTCAGGAAGAGTTCAAAAATCAATATTTTGTGAAATAACCATGATTTTTAATCACACCTTTCATGTGTCTTGGCAACTTTCCACCAGTCTTCCACACTGTTTCTGGCACAAAAATGTAAGCAGTTCTTTGTTTGATGGATTGTGACTATCCATCATCGTCTTTATTACATTCTAGAGGTTTTCAATGGGGTTCAGGTCTGGAGATTGGGCTGCCAATGACAGGGTTTTGATGTGGTGGTCTCTTAATTTTTGCCAGAGCTGTATATGGAGGACTATGGGGGTGCATTATACTATATGGAGGACTATGGGGGTGCATTATACTATATGGAGGACTATGGGGTACATTATACTATATGGAGGACTATGGGGTACATTATACTATATGGAGGACTATGTGGGTGCATTATACTGTATGGAGGACTATGGGGGTGCATTATACTGTATGGAGGACTATGGGGATGCATTATACTAAATGGAGGACTATGGAGGTGCATTACACTATATGGAGGACTATGGGGGTGCATTATACTATATGGAGGACTATGGGGGTGCATTATACTATATGGAGGACTATGGGGGTGCATTATACTATATGGAGGACTATGGGGGTACATTATACTATATGGAGGACTATGGGGTGCATTATAATATATGGAGGACTATGGGGGTGCATTATACTATATGGAGGACTATGGGCGTGCATTATACTATATGGAGGACTATGGGGTACATTATACTATATGGAGGACTATGGGGGTGCATTATACTGTATGGAGGACTATGGGGGTGCATTATACTGTATGGAGGACTATGGGGATGCATTATACTAAATGGAGGACTATGGAGGTGCATTACACTATATGGAGGACTATGGGGGTGCATTATACTATATGGAGGACTATGGGGGTGCATTATACTATATGGAGGACTATGGGGGTGCATTATACTATATGGAGGACTATGGGGGTGCATTATACTATATGGAGGACTATGTTGTGCATTATGCTATATGGAGAACTATGGGGGTGCATTATGCTATATAGAGGACTATAAGGGTGCATTATACATATAGTATAATGCACCCTTATAGTCCTCTATATAGCATAATGCACAACATAGTCCTCTATATAGCATAATAAGGAGGGCTATGGGGGTGCATTACACTATATGGAGGACTAGGGGGGTGCATTATACTATATGGAGGACTATGGGGAGTGTATTATACGATATGGAGGACTATTGGGAGTGTATTATACAAAATGGAGGACTATGGGGTATATTATACTATATGGAGGACGATGGGGAGTGTATTATACTACAGCTCTGGCAAAAATTAAGAGACCACTGCAAAATTTTCAGTTTGTCTGATTTTTCTCTTTATAGGTAAAAAAGGAGAAATAGACCAAATAAAAAAAAAACTGTTCTTTCAGACCTCAAATAATGCAAAGAAAACAAGTTCATAATCATTTAGAAACAATACTAATGTTTTAACTCAGGAAGAGTTCAGAAATCAATATTTTGTGAAATAACCATGATTTTTAATCACACCTTTCATGTGTCTTGGCAACTTTCCACCAGTCTTCCACACTGTTTCTGGCACAAAAATGTAAGCAGTTCTTTGTTTGATGGATTGTGACTATCCATCATCGTCTTTATTACATTCTAGAGGTTTTCAATGGGGTTCAGGTCTGGAGATTGGGCTGCCAATGACAGGGTTTTGATGTGGTGGTCTCTTAATTTTTGCCAGAGCTGTATATGGAGGACTATGGGGGTGCATTATACTATATGGAGGACTATGGGGGTGCATTATACTATATGGAGGACTATGGGGTACATTATACTATATGGAGGACTATGTGGGTGCATTATACTGTATGGAGGACTATGGGGGTGCATTATACTGTATGGAGGACTATGGGGATGCATTATACTAAATGGAGGACTATGGAGGTGCATTACACTATATGGAGGACTATGGGGGTGCATTATACTATATGGAGGACTATGGGGGTGCATTATACTATATGGAGGACTATGGGGGTGCATTATACTATATGGAGGACTATGGGGGTACATTATACTATATGGAGGACTATGGGGTGCATTATAATATATGGAGGACTATGGGGGTGCATTATACTATATGGAGGACTATGGGCGTGCATTATACTATATGGAGGACTATGGGGTGTATTACACTGTATGGAGGACTATGGGGGTGCATTATACTGTATGGAGGACTATGGGGATGCATTATACTATATGGAGGACTATGGGGATGCATTATACTAAATGGAGGACTATGGAGGTGCATTATACTATATGGAGGACTATGGGGGTGCATTATACTATATGGAGGACTATGGGGGTGCATTATACTATATGGAGGACTATGGGGGTACATTATACTATATGGAGGACTATGGGGTGCATTATACTATATGGAGGACTATGGGGGTGCATTATACTATATGGAGGACTATGGGGATGCATTATACTATATGGAGGACTATGGGGATGCATTATACTAAATGGAGGACTATGGAGGTTGTTGTGAATTCTGTGGCTGAGTTCACTTCTGTGGTCACAAGTGGTATTGCAGTCTCTGGGCTTCCTCCCTCAGGTGTTTTGGTGAGCTCGTTGGCTGCCTTGCTATTTAGCTCCACCTGAGTCTGTCTTCCTTGCTCCTTGTCAATGTTCCAGTGTTGGATCTGAGCTACTGCATCTTTCCTTGGGCCTGCTGCTCTGCTAGATAAGTGCTTCTAGTTTGTTTTCTGTTTTTTCTGTCCAGCTTGCTATTAACTTTTACTGGAAGCTCTGAGAAGCAAAGGGGTGCACCGCCGTGCTGTTAGTTCGGCACGGTGGGTCTTTTTGCCCCTTTGCGTGGTTTTCGTTTTAGGGTTTTTTGTAGACTGCATAGTTCTCTTTGCTATCCTCGCTCTGTCTAGAATATCGGGCCTCACTTTGCTGAATCTATTTCATTCCTACGTTTGTCTTTTCATCTTGCTAACAGTCATTATATGTGGGGGGCTGCCTATTCCTTTGGGGTATTTCTCTGAGGTAAGTCAGGCTTGTATTTCTATCTTCAGGCTAGTCAGCTCCTCAGGCAGTGCCGAGTTGCATAGGTAGTTGTTAGGCGCAATCCACTGCTGCTTATAGTTGTGTGAGGATAGATCAGGTACTGCAGTCTACAGAGATTCCACGTCTCAGAGCTCGTCCTATTGTTTTTGGTTATTGCCAGATCTCTGTATGTGCGCTGATTACTGCACGCTGTGTTGCCTGATTGCCAGCCATAACAGTACAAGGAGCCACACCAATGATTCCCAATAGAGGGAAAAAAGAAATCCTGACATCATTTTTTTTTCTTAGCTCTGTCTTCAGTCTTTTTTTTCCCCTAGACATTAGAGTGCTTCAGGACACAGCTGTGGACATGGATATTCAGGCTCTGTGCTCCTCAATGGATAATCTCGTTGTAAATGTACAAAAGATTCAAGATACTATTGATCAGAAATCGATGCTAGAACCAAGAATTCCGATTCCTGATTTGTTTTTTGGTGACAGAACTAAGTTCCTGAGCTTCAGAAATAATTGTAAGCTATTTTTGGCCTTGAAACCTCATTCTTCTGGTAATCCTATTCAACAGGTTTTGATTATTATTTCTTTTTTGCGCGGCGACCCACAGGACTGGGCGTTTTCTCTTGCACCAGGAGATTCTGCATTGAGTAATGTTGATGCATTTTTCCAGGCGCTGGGATTGCTTTACGATGAGCCTAATTCAGTGGATCAGGCTGAGAAAAAACTGCTGGCTTTATGCCAGGGTCAGGATGATGTAGAAGTATATTGTCAGAAATTTAGAAAGTGGTCAGTACTCACTCTGTGGAATGAATCTGCACTAGCGGCTTTGTTCAGAAAGGGTCTCTCTGAAGCTCTTAAGGATGTAATGGTGGGATTTCCTATGCCTGCTGGTTTGAATGAGTCTATGTCCTTGGCCATTCAGATCGGTCGTCGCTTGCGCGAGCGTAAATCTGTGCACCATCTGGCGGTATTGTCTGAGAGTAAACCTGAGCCTATGCAGTGCGACAGGACTATGACTAAAGTAGAACGGCAAGAACACAGACGTCTGAACAGACTGTGTTTCTATTGTGGTGATTCTACTCATGCTATTTCTAATTGTCCTAAACGCACTAGGCGGTTCGATAGCTCTGCCGTTATTGGTACTGTACAGTCCAAATTCCTTTTGTCCATTACCTTAATGTGCTCTTTGTCATCGTATTCTGTCATGGCATTTGTGGATTCAGGCGCTGCCCTGAATCTGATGGATTTGGATTATGCTAAACGTTGTGGATTTTTCTTGGAGCCTTTGCGGTGTCCTATTCCGTTGAGAGGAATTGATGCTACACCTTTGGCCAAGAATAAGCCTCAGTACTGGGCCCAGCTGACCATGTGCATGGCTCCTGCACATCAGGAAGTTATTCGCTTTCTGGTACTGCATAATTTGCATGATGTGGTCGTGTTGGGGTTGCCATGGCTACAAACCCATAATCCAGTATTGGATTGGAACTCTATGTCGGTAACCAGCTGGGGTTGTCAGGGAGTACATGGTGATGTTCCATTTTTGTCTATTTCGTCATCCATTCCTTCTGACATCCCAGAGTTCTTGTCGGACTTTCAGGATGTATTTGAAGAGTCCAAGTCTGATGCCCTACCTCCGCATAGGAATTGTGATTGTGCTATCGATTTGATTCCTGGTAGTAAATTCCCTAAGGGTCGTTTATTTAATTTGTCCGTACCTGAACACACCGCTATGCGCAGTTATGTGAAGGAGTCCCTGGAGAAGGGACATATTCGCCCATCTTCGTCACCATTGGGAGCAGGGTTCTTTTTTGTAGCCAAGAAGGATGGTTCGCTAAGACCGTGTATTGATTACCGCCTTCTTAATAAGATCACTGTTAAGTTTCAGTATCCCTTGCCATTGATTTCTGACTTGTTTGCTCGGATTAAGGGGGCTAGTTGGTTTACTAAGATTGATCTTCGTGGTGCGTATAATCTGGTGAGAATCAGGCAGGGAGATGAATGGAAAACGGCATTTAATACGCCCGAGGGTCATTTTGAGTATCTGGTGATGCCGTTCGGACTTGCCAATGCTCCATCTGTTTTTCAGTCTTTTATGCATGACATTTTCCGTGAGTATCTGGATAAATTCTTGATTGTTTACTTGGATGACATTTTGATCTTCTCAGATGATTGGGAGTCTCATGTGAAGCAGGTCAGAATGGTTTTCCAGGTACTGCGTGCTAATTCCTTGTTCGTGAAGGGATCAAAGTGTCTCTTCGGTGTGCAGAAAGTTTCATTTTTGGGGTTCATCTTTTCCCCTTCTACTATCGAGATGGATCCGGTTAAGGTTTAGGCCATCCAGGATTGGACTCAGCCGACATCTCTAAAAAGTCTGCAGAAATTCCTGGGCTTTGCTAATTTTTATCGTCGCTTCATCTGTAATTTTTCTAGCATTGCCAGACCATTGACCGATTTGACCAAGAAGGGTGCTGATTTGGTTAATTGGTCTTCTGCTGCCGTGGAAGCTTTTCAGGAGTTGAAGCGTCGTTTTTGCTGTGCCCCTGTGTTGTGTCAACCTGATGTTTCTCTTCCGTTCCAGGTCGAGGTTGATGCTTCTGAGATTGGTGCAGGGGCGGTTTTGTCACAGAGAGGTTCTGGTTGCTCAGTGTTCAAACCATGTGCTTTCTTTTCCAGGAAATTTTCTGCTGCTGAGCGTAATTATGATGTGGGCAACCGAGAGTTGCTGGCCATGAAGTGGGCATTCGAGGAGTGGCGTCATTGGCTTGAGGGTGCTAAGCATCGCGTGGTGGTTTTGACTGATCATAAGAACCTTACTTATCTTGAGTCTGCCAAGCGCTTGAATCCTAGACAGGCCCGTTGGTCGTTATTTTTTGCTCGTTTTGATTTTGTGATTTCATACCTTCCGGGCTCTAAAAATGTGAAGGCGGATGCTCTGTCTAGGAGTTTTGTGCCCGACTCTCCGGGGTTATCTGAGCCGGCGAGTATCCTCAAGGAAGGAGTCATTGTGTCTGCCATCTCCCCTGATTTGCGGAGAGTGTTGCAGAAATTTCAGGCTAATAAACCTGATCGTTGTCCGGCCGAGAAACTGTTCGTCCCTGATAGGTGGACTAGTAAAGTTATCTCTGAACTTCATTGTTCGGTGCTGGCCGGTCATCCAGGAATCTTTGGTACCAGGGAGTTGGTTGCTAGATCCTTCTGGTGGCCATCTCTGTCACGGGATGTGCGTGCTTTTGTGCAGTCCTGTGGAATTTGTGCTAGGGCTAAGCCCTGCTGTTCACGTGCCAGTGGGTTGCTTTTGCCCTTGCCGGTCCCGAAGAGGCCTTGGACACATATTTCGATGGATTTCATTTCTGACCTTCCCGTTTCTCAAAAAATGTCGGTCATTTGGGTGGTCTGTGATCGCTTTTCTAAAATGGTCCATCTGGTGCCCTTGGTTAAATTGCCTTCCTCCTCTGATTTGGTGCCTTTGTTCTTCCAGCATGTGGTTCGTTTACATGGCATTCCTGAGAATATTGTTTCTGACAGAGGTTCCCAGTTTGTCTCGAGGTTCTGGCGAGCCTTTTGTGGTAGGATGGGCATTGACCTATCTTTCTCCTCGGCCTTCCATCCTCAGACTAATGGCCAGACCGAACGAACCAATCAGACCTTGGAAACATATCTGAGATGTTTTGTTTCCGCTGACCAGGATGATTGGGTGTCATTTTTGCCGTTGGCTGAGTTCGCCCATAATAATCGGGCCAGCTCGGCTACCTTGGTCTCTCCATTTTTCTGCAATTCTGGGTTCCATCCTCGTTTCTCTTCAGGACAGGTTGAGTCTTCGGACTGTCCTGGTGTGGATTCTGTGGTGGACAGGTTGCAGCAGATCTGGACTCAGGTGGTGGACAATTTGACCTTGTCCCAGGAGAAGGCTCAGCTTTTCGCTAATCGCAGACGCCGTGTGGGACCCCGACTTCGTGTTGGGGATCTGGTTTGGTTATCTTCTCGTCATATTCCTATGAAGGTTTCCTCTCCTAAATTTAAACCTCGTTTTATTGGTCCGTATAGGATTTCTGAGATTCTCAATCCGGTGTCTTTTCGTCTGACCCTCCCAGACTCCTTTTCCATACATAATGTATTCCATAGGTCGTTGTTGAGGAGATACGTGGCACCTATGGTTCCATCTGTGGAGCCTCCTGCCCCTGTTTTGGTGGAGGGGGAATTGGAGTATATTGTGGAGAAGATTTTGGATTCTCGTGTCTCTAGACGGAAACTCCAGTATCTGGTCAAATGGAAGGGTTATGCTCAGGAAGATAATTCCTGGGTTTTTGCCTCTGATGTCCATGCCCCAGATCTTGTTCGTGCCTTTCATGTGGCTCATCCTGGTCGGCCTGGGGGTTCTGGTGAGGGTTCGGTGACCCCTCCTCAAGGGGGGGGTACTGTTGTGAATTCTGTGGCTGAGTTCACTTCTGTGGTCACAAGTGGTATTGCAGTCTCTGGGCTTCCTCCCTCAGGTGTTTTGGTGAGCTCGTTGGCTGCCTTGCTATTTAGCTCCACCTGAGTCTGTCTTCCTTGCTCCTTGTCAATGTTCCAGTGTTGGATCTGAGCTACTGCATCTTTCCTTGGGCCTGCTGCTCTGCTAGATAAGTGCTTCTAGTTTGTTTTCTGTTTTTTCTGTCCAGCTTGCTATTAACTTTTGCTGGAAGCTCTGAGAAGCAAAGGGGTGCACCGCCGTGCTGTTAGTTCGGCACGGTGGGTCTTTTTGCCCCTTTGCGTGGTTTTCGTTTTAGGGTTTTTTGTAGACTGCATAGTTCTCTTTGCTATCCTCGCTCTGTCTAAAATATCGGGCCTCACTTTGCTGAATCTATTTCATTCCTACGTTTGTCTTTTCATCTTGCTAACAGTCATTATATGTGGGGGGCTGCCTATTCCTTTGGGGTATTTCTCTGAGGTAAGTCAGGCTTGTATTTCTATCTTCAGGCTAGTCAGCTCCTCAGGCAGTGCCGAGTTGCATAGGTAGTTATAGGCGCAATCCACTGCTGCTTATAGTTGTGTGAGGATAGATCAGGTACTGCAGTCTACAGAGATTCCACGTCTCAGAGCTCGTCCTATTGTTTTTGGTTATTGCCAGATCTCTGTATGTGCGCTGATTACTGCACGCTGTGTTGCCTGATTGCCAGCCATAACAGGAGGTGCATTATACTATATGGAGGACTATGGGGGTACATTATACTATATGGAGGACTATGTGGGTGCATTATACTGTATGGAGGACTATGGGGGTGCATTATACTGTATGGAGGACTATGGGGATGCATTATACTATATGGAGGACTATGGGGTGCATTATAATATATGGAGGACTATGGGGGTACATTATACTATATGGAGGACTATGGGGTGCATTATAATATATGGAGGACTATGGGGGTGCATTATACTATATGGAGGACTATGGGCGTGCATTATACTATATGGAGGACTATGGGGTGTATTACACTGTATGGAGGACTATGGGGGTGCATTATACTGTATGGAGGACTATGGGGATGCATTATACTATATGGAGGACTATGGGGATGCATTATACTAAATGGAGGACTATGGAGGTGCATTACACTATATGGAGGACTATGGGGGTGCATTATACTATATGGAGGACTATGGGGGTGCATTATACTATATGGAGGACTATGGGGGTGCATTATACTATATGGAGGACTATGGGGGTACATTATACTATATGGAGGACTATGGGGTGCATTATACTATATGGAGGACTATGGGGGTGCATTATACTATATGGAGGACTATGGGCGTGCATTATACTATATGGAGGACTATGGGGGTGTATTACACTGGAGGACTATGGGGGTGCATTATACTGTATGGAGGACTATGGGGATGCATTATACTATATGGAGGACTATGGGGATGCATTATACTAAATGGAGGACTATGGAGGTGCATTATACTATATGGAGGACTATGGGGGTGCATTATACTATATGGAGGACTATGGGGGTGCATTATACCAGAGGTCCCCAACTCCAGTCCTCAAGGCCCACCAACAGGTCATGTTTTCAGGATTTCCTTTGCATTGCACAGGTGATGCAATTATTACCTGGGCAAGACTAAGGAAATCCTGAAAACATGACCTGTTGGTGGGCCTTGAGGACTGGAGTTGGGGACCTCTGCATTATACTATATGGAGGACTATGGGGGTGCATTATACTATATGGAGGACTATGGGGGTGCATTATACTATATGGAGGACTATGGGGGTGCATTATACTATATGGAGGACTATAGGGGTGCATTATACTATATGAAGGACTATGGGGTACATTATACTATATGGAGGACTATGTGGGTGCATTATACTTTATGGAGGACTATGGGGATGCATTATACTGTATGGAGGACTATGGGGATGCATTATACTAAATGGAGGACTATGGAGGTGCATTACACTATATGGAGGACTATGGGGGTGCATTATACTATATGGAGGACTATGGGGGTGCATTATACTATATGGAGGACTATGGGGTGCATTATACTATATGGAGGACTATGGGGGTGCATTATACTATATGGAGGACTATGGGGGTGTATTACACTGGAGGACTATGGGGGTGCATTATACTGTATGGAGGACTATGGGGATGCATTATACTATATGGAGGACTATGGGGATGCATTATACTAAATGGAGGACTATTTAGGTGCATTATACTATATGGAGGACTATGGGGGTGCATTATACTATATGGAGGACTATGGGGGTGCATTATACCAGAGGTCCCCAACTCCAGTCCTCAAGGCCCACCAACAGGTCATGTTTTCAGGATTTCCTTTGCATTGCACAGGTGATGCAATTATTACCTGGGCAAGACTAAGGAAATCCTGAAAACATGACCTGTTGGTGGGCCTTGAGGACTGGAGTTGGGGACCTCTGCATTATACTATATGGAGGACTATGGGGGTGCATTATACTATATGGAGGACTATGGGGGTGCATTATACTATATGGAGGACTATGGGGGTGCATTATACTATATGGAGGACTATAGGGGTGCATTATACTATATGGAGGACTATGGGGTACATTATGCTATATGGAGGACTATGTGGGTGCATTATACTTTATGGAGGACTATGGGGATGCATTATACTGTATGGAGGACTATGGGGATGCATTATACTAAATGGAGGACTATGGAGGTGCATTACACTATATGGAGGACTATGGGGGTGCATTATACTATATGGAGGACTATGGGGGTGCATTATACTATATGGAGGACTATGGGGGTGCATTATACTATATGGAGGACTATGGGGGTGCATTATACTATACTAGATTGTGGCCCGATTCTAACGCATTGGGCATTCTAGAATATGCATGTCCCCGTAGTATATGGACAATGATGATTCCAGAATTTGCGGCAGACTGTGCCCGTCGCTGATTGGTCGAGGCAACCTTTATGACATCATCGTCGCCATGGCAACCATTATGACATCATCGTCGCTGTGCCCGTTGCTGATTGGTCGAGGCCTGGCGGCCTCGATCAATCAGAGACGCGGGATTTCTACGTCGATGCTGTGCCGGTCTCTGATTGGTCGAGGCCTGACGGCCTCGACCAATCAGAGAGCCGGGATTTCCAGGACAGACAGACAGACAGACAGACAGACAGACGGAAAAACCCTTAGACAATTATATATATAGACTAGATTGTGGCCCGATTCTAACGCATCGGGTATTCTAGAATATGCATGTCCCTGTAATATATGGACAATGATGATTCCAGAATTCGCGGCAGACTGTGCCCGTCGCTGATTGGTCGAGGCAACCTTTGACATCATCGTCGCCATGGCAACCATTATGACATCTACGTCGATACTGTGCCCGTCGCTGAATCAGAAACGTGAGATGTCTACGTCCTTTATGACATCATCGTCGCTGTGCCCGTTGCTGATTGGTCGAGGCCTGGCGGCCTCGACCAATCAGAGACGCGGGATTTAACATAGTAACATAGTAACATAGTTAGTAAGGCCGAAAAAAGACATTTGTCCATCCAGTTCAGCCTATATTCCATCATAATAAATACCCAGATCTACGTCCTTCTACAGAACCTAATAATTGTATGATACAATATTGTTCTGCTCCAGGAAGACATCCAGGCCTCTCTTGAACCCCTCGACTGAGTTCGCCATCACCACCTCCTCAGGCAAGCAATTCCAGATTCTCACTGCCCTAACAGTAAAGAATCCTCTTCTATGTTGGTGGAAAAACCTTCTCTCCTCCAGACGCAAAGAATGCCCCCTTGTGCCCGTCACCTTCCTTGGTATAAACAGATCCTCAGCGAGATATTTGTATTGTCCCCTTATATACTTATACATGGTTATTAGATCGCCCCTCAGTTGTCTTTTTTCTAGACTAAATAATCCTAATTTCGCTAATCTATCTGGGTATTGTAGTTCTCCCATCCCCTTTATTAATTTTGTTGCCCTCCTTTGTACTCTCTCTAGTTCCATTATATCCTTCCTGAGCACCGGTGCCCAAAACTGGACACAGTACTCCATGTGCGGTCTAACTAGGGATTTGTACAGAGGCAGTATAATGCTCTCATCATGTGTATCCAGACCTCTTTTAATGCACCCCATGATCCTGTTTGCCTTGGCAGCTGCTGCCTGGCACTGGCTGCTCCAGGTAAGTTTATCATTAACTAGGATCCCCAAGTCCTTCTCCCTGTCAGATTTACCCAGTGGTTTCCCATTCAGTGTGTAATGGTGATATTGATTCCTTCTTCCCATGTGTATAACCTTACATTTATCATTGTTAAACCTCATCTGCCACCTTTCAGCCCAAGTTTCCAACTTATCCAGATCCATCTGTAGCAGAATACTATCTTCTCTTGTATTAACTGCTTTACATAGTTTTGTATCATCTGCAAATATCGATATTTTACTGTGTAAACCTTCTACCAGATCATTAATGAATATTTTGAAGAGAACAGGTCCCAATACCGACCCCTGCGGTACCCCACTGGTCACAGCGACCCAGTTAGAGGCTATACCATTTATAACCACCCTCTGCTTTCTATCACTAAGCCAGTTACTAACCCATTTACACACATTTTCCCCCAGACCAAGCATTCTCATTTTGTGTACCAACCTCTTGTGCGGCACGGTATCAAACGCTTTGGAAAAATCGAGATATACCACGTCCAATGACTCACCGTGGTCCAGCCTATAGCTTACCTCTTCATAAAAACTGATTAGATTGGTTTGACAGGAGCGATTTCTCATAAACCCATGCTGATATGGAGTTAAACAGTTATTCTCATTGAGATAATCCAGAATAACATCCCTCAGAAACCCTTCAAATATTTTACCAACAATAGAGGTTAGACTTACTGGCCTATAATTTCCAGGTTCACTTTTAGAGCCCTTTTTGAATATTGGCACCACATTTGCTATGCGCCAGTCCTGCGGAACAGACCCTGTCGCTATAGAGTCACTAAAAATAAGAAATAATGGTTTATCTATTACATTACTTAGTTCTCTTAGTACTCGTGGGTGTATGCCATCCGGACCCGGAGATTTATCTATTTTAATCTTATTTAGCCGGTTTCGCACCTCTTCTTGGGTTAGATTGGTGACCCTTAATATAGGGTTTTCATTGTTTCTTGGGATTTCACCTAGCATTTCATTTTCCACCGTGAATACCGTGGAGAAGAAGGTGTTTAATATGTTAGCTTTTTCCTCGTCATCTACAACCATTCTTTCCTCACTATTTTTTAAGGGGCCTACATTTTCAGTTTTTATTCTTTTACTATTGATATAGTTGAAGAACAGTTTGGGATTAGTTTTACTCTCCTTAGCAATGTGCTTCTCTGTTTCCTTTTTGGCAGCATTAATTAGTTTTTTAGATAAAGTATTTTTCTCCCTATAGTTTTTTAGAGCTTCAATGGTGCCATCCTGCTTTAGTAGTGCAAATGCTTTCTTTTTACTGTTAATTGCCTGTCTTTCTATGTCGATGCTGTGCCGGTCTCTGATTGGTCGAGGCCTGGCGGCCTCGACCAATCAGAGAGCCGGGATTTCCAGGACAGACAGACAGACAGACAGACGGAAAAACCCTTAGGCAATTATATATATAGATGGAGGACTATGGGGTGCATTATACTATATGGAGGACCATGGGGGTGCATTATACTATATGGAGGACTATGGGCGTGCATTATACTATATGGAGGACTATGGGGGTGTATTACACTGTATGGAGGACTATGGGGGTGCATTATACTGTATGGAGGACTATGGGGGTGCATTATACTATATGGAGGACTATGTGGGTGCATTATACTATATGGAGGACTATGGGGGTACATCATACTATATGGAGGACTATGGGGAGTGCATTATACTATATGGAGGACTATGGGGGTGCATCATACTATATGGAGGACTATGGGGAGTGCATTATACTATATGGAGGACTATGGGGGTGCATTATACTATATAGAGGACTATGGGGAGTGCATTATACTATATGGAGGACTATGGGGATGCATTATACTATATGGAGGATTATGGGGGTGCATCATACTATATGGAGGACTATGTGGGTGCATTATACTATATGGAGGACTATGGGGGTGCATCATACTATATGGAGGACTATGGGGAGTGCATTATACTATATGGAGGACTATGGGGGTACATTATACTATATAGAGGACTATGGGGAGTGCATTATACTATATGGAGGACTATGGGGATGCATTATACTAAATGGAGGACTATGGAGCTGCATTATACTTCTGCGATGGGGCCTGATGACTTCTATGTACACCACTGGTGAGTATAATGTTTTTTCTTTTCTATACAGTACATTAAAGAACGGCGGCAGAACTGTGAACATATACCAGAATGGACGATGTGTATACCAGAATGAGGGACATACATACCAGGATGGAAAGTGTGTGTATATACAGTATTTTATTCAAGATGGGGGGGCCTCAGTCCAAATCTTGCACCGGGACCCATTAGACTCTAGTTACATCACTGATGTCCATCCCAATGTATAAATTGATATATGCAGCCAGGTGACTTCTAAGGGTGGGTGTAGACAACCAGTAAACGCTGCGGGCTGGACGTTGCATATTTGTGCAGCTTTCAGATGTTACAGCATTTCAAGAAATCCTACGCCCACTATGAGTCCAGAGACGCCCGCGGAGACTGACACGTGACGCGTCTCGACAGACCGCAGCATGTCTATTTATCTTGCGGTCACGCCGGCTTCCGCAAGAGAAATTTCATCAGTACAATGTATTGGACGCCGTGAATCCGCACGGTTCAATGATCACAGAGGAATCACCTGCGTTCAATAGACGGCAGCACTTTGGACGCAGTGGACATGTGCTAAGTCCAAAGCGCTGCCAATTCCTGAACGTCTGCACATGCCCTCAGGGTACGTGCCAACGATCAGGATATAGCAGCGTGTATAATGACAATAGGTGACTGGTGTTTCCACTGCAGATGATTGACATACTACGGAGGAGTTTACGCAGCGTCAGATGGAAGCTCAGTGGGCACGGGGAGTTCTATAAATCCATCCACTGTGCTTGTAACCTAGGTGATCTGCTATTCCGGATCGTGGGCACGTCAGCTAACGCTCCGTTCCCACATTGCAGATTTTCAGCAGGTTTTCTGCACCACTTATGTAAATTTGATTAATTGCTTTTTTTCATTGAGTTTTCATCCAGTTTTTTTTCCCTTTTTGGTGTGTCCTGCTTTATGTAAAGCTCCTTTATTTTTATTTTTTTTATACATCCTGATATTTGGCTTTAACAAAACTTTATTGATAGCTGTGTGGATTGCATGGATTTTTAGGTCATTTCTTTCCGCATCTAATGCAAGTCTACAGGGAAAATCTGCACATAAAACTCTGTGTGCCCGCGAGATAAACTGCCAGGTTGTTTTTATTCTAGATTATACTTGTCTGGTGATGCCACAGTGTGAATGTGCACCTACACATTACACTCACCGGTGAGCGGCACATGTTTCTGGTGAGACCGTTCTCTGATACATTGTAACAAACTGTCCGGACAGGACGTGATGTCCTGCTGATGAGCTTCACAGATGATTGTCTAGAACGGATGCAAAAAAAAAATCGACCCAAAAGGAATATTGTATAAATGTCCAACTCTGGCTGTTACCGAGAACATATCTCCTCCAGGAAAGGCGGAGAGTTCAATATGGGACATTTAGAAGAGTTTCATGTTGTTGTTGTTGTTGTTGTGTAAACAGGTTGCAGATCGCAGGATGGATGAGAAAAATGCGCATTCATCGGGTGCAATGATCTTTTGTGAAGGGTTAGGGTATGTTCACACGTTCAGGATTTCCATCCTTTTTTTTTCCTGACTGTTTTTTAAAAAACTGCAGCTCTTGGCAGAAAACGCAGGTCCTTTTTTTGGTCCTTTTTTGGTCCGTTTTTGATGCGTTTTTTGATGCGTTTTTTGATGCGTTTTTTTGATGCAGTTTTCTAGCCAGAGTCTGTGTGTTTTCTAGGAATTTTTTTAGGGTTAAAATGGCTGAAAATACCCTAACCCTACCCCTACCCCTAACCCTACCCCTAACCCTAACCCTACCCCTAACCCTACCCCTAACCCTACCCCTAACCCTACCCCTAACCCTAACCCTAACCCTACCCCTAACCCTAACCCTACCCCTAACCCTACCCCTAACCCTACCCCTACCCCTATTCTAACCTTAGTGAAAAAAAAAAAAAAAATTCTTTATTTTTTTTATTGTCCCTACCTATGGGGGTGACAAAGTGGGGGGGGTGTCATTTACTATTTTTTTATTTTGATCACTGAGATAGGTTATATCTCAGTGATCAAAATGCACTTTGGAACGAATCTGCCGGCCGGCAGATTCGGCGGGCGCACTGCGCATGCGCCCGCCATTTTGCAAGATGGCGGCGCCCAGGGAGAAGACGGCCGGACGGACACCGGGACGCCGGGTGAGTATAAGGGGGGGAGATGAGGGCACGGGGGGGGCATCGGAGCACTGGGGGGGGGCATCGGAGCACGGGGGGGCGGGATCGGAACACGGGGGGGGCAGCCACACTCCGCCCACGCACTTCCGCCCGCTCCCCGCACTTCCTGCTGCAGCGGTTCTGCACATCAAACCGCAGTAAAACCCGCAGATATATTTTTGATCTGCGGGTTTTACTGCGGTTTGGACCTCACAATGGAGGTCTATGGGTGCAGAACCGCTGCGGCTCCGGAAAAAGAATTGACATGCTCCTTCTTTTTTCCGGGAGCTATTCAGCGCGTCTTTTTTTTTACAATTTCCGGACCATGTGCACAGTGTGTCCTGTTTTCCATAGGGTACAGTGTACTGTACCCTGCATGGAAAACAGCTGCGGAACCGCAGCGGCAAAACCGCCGCGGTTCCGCGGTAAAAAACGCACTGTGTGAACATGGCCTTAAAGATCTTCATCCTCAACAGTCCGGCGTATACGATACACAATAATGGCGGCCTATGTGCACGCAGCGATCTGGTAGACTCCTGAAGATTTGCCACTTTTTTACTTGTCTGTTTTGTTGCTTTTGTTTGATCTTTGTCGTTACAACTTTGTCCTTCAATTGTGGGAGGTTAAAATGTATCCAAAAGCAGAGGAGGCTTAGGTACAGGAGACATGTATGATAGGCTTAGATACACTGGTTCAGGAAATAGTATCACACATGATAGGATTAGATACCTTGGTTCAGCAGACAGTAAGCGGCCTGTGCACCTGACACCTCTGTTCCCTCCAGACATCTCTGTTCCCTCCACACTGTTCTGACCCCATCTGGACTTTTCTGCCCCTCCAGACATCTCTGTTCCCTCCAGATTCCTCTGTCTCCCCTCCCCCTCCAGTCACCTCTGGCACCTGCTTATCTCCCAGACCAAAACAAGTTCAGATGTTAAAGGGTTATTATTCCCAACATAGGTTATTCACTATGTGTATGATGATCCCTGGAGGTCGGACCCCTGAGAACCGGCTCCGCAGCCCCATCTAGGACAAAGCGGAGCACTTGGCCTTTTCCAGCAGTCCCATAGTCAATCCATGGAGTGAGGTCCACCGTGCACCCTCTGCTCCATTCCTGTGTTCTCAGGATCACTGGGGGTCCCAGCAGTCAGAACCCCAGCAATCAGATGGTCAGGGTAACTTATTTCAGGAATACCCTTTAAAACGTACCATGTCTAATTCTTCTGTCCCCATCTGTATCTTTCAGGGGCCTCCTTTCTCCACTCGTTCCGCAGACAGTATCACGGGTGTGGATACATCCGCAGTGGATCTCTCATGTTTGACACCTAGCTCTAATAATAGGACCCCAGCATTTGATGGCATCTTGTTGTTTTATTTTTCGGCGGCGACCTCTGACCCCGCCAGGGTGCTGATTGTCGCCCAGTAGAAGGATGCCAGCTGTGTACACTGATACTGGGACATATTGACACCTTTCTGAGAGTCAATACCAGGATTCCAGTAGCCCAGGGGGTTCACCAAAGAGTGGATTACTTCCCTATCGGGACCCCAGGACATCCTATAGACTGCTCAGACCGGCACCTGGGACAATGGGAACATCCCGTACCTGCCCCATAACAAGCCCTCCGCCCCATCATATGAGACCCCACAATGACAACTCTCAGCATCACGTCTACATTTCCCTCCACTGATGATCCTGTCTGGACTGCAAGCTTCGTGCTCCTGGACCTCCTCTGTCACATAAGGAGCCCCCATAGCAATAAATGGGCACGTTAGATGACGGAGCAGAGTTTGCATTAGGCCTCCGGAGTCTTATTCCTCTGACCCCCTCGGTGGCGCTACGGCCTCTGGATGAAGATTTGTGACTATTTAAACTAATTAAAAGGGTCTTTGGCTTTTCTATAAACTTTAAGTAATGAAAAGTTCTGCAACTTTCACAGTTTACATCTAGAAGATAATAAACACCCATTCTGATCTAACTCTTCTCACAGCTGAGGATCTGTTACAATTGTATCCAGTTTAAACAATTCTCTCTGCTGCCCCTGTTGATCCATTTTCCATCACTGATACATGGTCCTGGTATCAGTCTAGAGCGCAGGTTCTTTAGGATTGTCTAGACTGGATGTAATTGTAACAAATCATCAGCTGTGGGAAGGATTAAGGTCAGGACAGGTTTACAATGTTCTGGTTCATGGACAGAAATAACAGATTTCCATAATGGCAAAATATGATAGAAAGTTATAGAACTCTTATTTTGGGCCAGAATGTTCCTTGGTCTCATCCCCCACCACATACAAGAGCTTCTCACAAAATTAGAATATTATAAAAAAAGTGAATTTATTTCAGTTCTTAAATACGAAAGTGAACCTCATATTCTATAGAGTCATTACACACAGAGTGATCTATTTCATGGGTTTATTTCTATTAATGTGGATGATTATGGCTTACAGCAAATGAAACCCCAAAAGTCATTATCTCAGTAAATTAGAATAATTAACATAAAACACCTGTAAAGGCTCCTAAGCATTTATAAAGGTCCCTTAGTCTAAGTAGCTCCACAATCATGGGGAAGACTGCTGACCTGACAGATGTCCAGAAGGCGTCATTGACACACTCCACAAGGAGGGGAAGCCACAAAAGGTCATTGGTAAAGAAGCCGCTGTTCACACAGTGCTGTATCCAAGCATATTAATGGAAAGTGGAGTGGAAGGAAAAAGTGTGGTAGAAAAAGGTGCACAAGCAACCGGGATAACCGCAGCCTGGAAAGGATTGCTAAGAAAAGGCCATTCAGTAATGTGGGGGAGACTCACAAGGAGCGGACTGCTGCTGGAGTCATTGCTTCACCACACACATACGTCTCCAGGACATGGACTACAAGTGTCACATTCCTTGTGTCACCCACTCATGACCAAGAGACAACACCAGGAGTGTCTTACCTGGGCCAAGGAGAAAAAGAACTGGATTGTTGTCAGTGGTCCAAGGTCCCAGAGTCTGGAGGAAGAGTGGAGAGGCCACAATCCAAGCTGCTGGAGGTCTAGTGTGAAGTTTCCACAATCAGTGATGGTTTGGGGAGCTATGTCATCTGCTGGTGTAGGTCCACTGTGTTTTATCAAGACCAAAGTCAGTGCAGCCGTCTACCAGGACATTGTAGAGCACTTCATGCTTCCCTCTGCCCACAAGCTTTCTGGAGATGCAAATGTCATTCTCCAGCAGGACTTGGCCCCTGTCCACACTGCCAAAAGTACCAATACCTGGTGTAAAAACAACAGTATCACTGGGCTCGATTGGCAGAAAACTCTCCTGACCTTAACCCCATAGAGAAGAGGAAGATGAGACACCAGACCTCACAATGCAGACGAGCTGAAGGCTGCTATCAAAGCAACCTGGGCTTCCATAACCCCTCAGCAGTGCCACAGGCTGATCGCCTCCATGCCACGCCGCATTGATGCAGTAATTGATACAAAAGGAGCCGCGACCAAGTATTGATGGCATTTACTGAACATACATTTCATTAGGCCAACATTTCAGATTTAAAAAAAAAAATTTCAAGCTGGTGTTATATTCTAATTTCCTGTAAAGTAAGCTGCGGAGACACCATCACGTGTTTCTCAACGCAAGCAATGAATAGCCAGGCCTTTCCCCGGGAAGGAACAACCACGGGAAGGGCAGCATCCCTTGCGTTGAGAAACACGTGATGGTGTCTCCGCGGTGTTGGATGTTTTGGTCTCCCCGAGGTCATTCATCTGTACCTTCACAGCCTTTTACTAGGCACTGCTCCTAATAGCCAGTTTTCTACTCCACACTGATGAGGGGCAAAAACCCCGAAACAGCTGTCTGTGGATGGATACCATGCTTGGCATAGGTGGTTTTCCTTTATTGGATGTTTTCCTTTATTGGATACTGCCCTTCCCGTGGTTGTTCCTTCCCGGGGAAAGGCCTGGCTATTCATTGCTTGCGTTGAGAATCACGTGATGGTGTCTCCGCAGCTTACCGTATATACTCGAGTATAAGCCGAGATTTTCAGCCCAAAATTTTGGGCTGAAAGTGCCCCTCTCGGCTTATACTCGAGTCACGGTGGGCGGCAGGGTCGGCGGGTGAGGGCGCTGAGGCATACTCACCTAGTCCCGGTGATCCTGGCGCTCCCCCTGCCTGTCACACGGTCTTCGGTGCTGCAGCTCTTCTCCTCTTCAGCGGTCACGTGGGACCGCTCATTAGAGAAATGAATACGCGGCTCCACCTCCCATAGGGGTGGAGCCGCATATTCATTTCTCTAATCAGCGGTGCCGCTGACCACTGATAGAGGAAGAGGCTGCGGCACCGAAGACCGTGTGACAGGCAGAGGGAGCGGGACGCCGGGAGCAGGATGCCGGGAGCAGGTAAGTATCGCATATTCACCTGTCCGCGTTCCACACGCTGGGCGTCGCTCCATCTTCCCGGCGTCTCTCCGCTCTGACTGTGCAGGTCAGAGGGCGCGATGACGCATATAGTGTGCGTGGCGCCCTCTGCCTGATCAGTCAGTGCAGAGAGACGCCGGGACCGGACGCAGAGGAGCTGCAAGCAAGAGAGGTGAGTATGGCTTTTTGTTTTTTTATTACAGCAGCAGCAATGGCACAGCTTTCTATGGCACAGCTATGGGGCAATACTGAACGGCGCAGAGCACTATATGGCAGCTATGGGGCAATACTGAACGGTGCAGAGCACTATATGGCAGCTATGGGGCAATAATGAACGGCGCAGAGCACTATATGGCAGCTATGGGGCAATAATGAACGGCGCAGAGCACTATATGGCAGCTATGGGGCAATACTGAACGGTGCAGAGCACTATATGGCAGCTATGGGGCAATAATGAACGGTGCAGAGCACTATATGGCAGCTATGGGGCAATACTGAACGGCGCAGAGCACTATATGGCAGCTATGGGGCAATACTGAACGGCGCAGAGCACTATATGGCAGCTATGGGGCAATACTGAACGGCGCAGAGCACTATATGGCAGCTATGGGGCAATACTGAACGGCGCAGAGCACTATATGGCAGCTATGGGGCAATACTGAACGGCGCAGAGCACTATATGGCAGCTATGGGGCAATACTGAACGGCGCAGAGCACTATATGGCAGCTATGGGGCAATAATGAACGGTGCAGAGCACTATATGGCAGCTATGGGGCAATAATGAACGGTGCAGAGCACTATATGGCACAGCTTTATATGGAGCATCTATGGGGCAATAATGAACAGTATGGAGCATTATACGTGGCACAGCTTTATATAGAGCATCTTATGGGGCAATAATGAACGGTATGGAGCATCTATTTTTATTTTTGAAATTCACCGGTAGCTGCTGCATTTCCTACCCTAGGCTTATATACTCGAGTCAATAAGTTTTCCCAGTTTTTTGTGGCAAAATTAGGGGGGTCGGCTTATACTCGAGTATATACGGTACTTTACATGCATTTGCATATTTCCCATAAGGGATGGGGGCAGTGTTCTGGATCACTGCGTTGAGAGACACGTGATGGTGTCTCCGCGGTGTTGGATGTTTTGGTCTCCCCGAGGTCATTCATCTGTACCTTCATATTCTAATTTCCTGAGATAATGACTTTTGGGTTTTCATTGGCTGTAAGCCATAATCATCAACATTAACAGAAATAAACACGTGAAATAGATCACTCTGTGTGTAATGACTCTATAGAATATATGAGATTCACTTTTTTTTATTGAAGAACTGAAATAATTTAACTTTTCGATGATATTCTAATTTTGTGAGAAGCACCTGTATGTATAGGGGGCTGCCCATGCTATGGTCTGCCCTCTCCTTCTGGGCCTGAGAGACCTTTTTATAGGCCATCAGCTGAAACAGCTGATAATATTTGTCACTAAGTGGCAGGATTGCTTTCTAATTACTGATACATTTCAACCTGTGTTAGAACTTTCCAAGGCTTTTTGCTCCTCTTTCTTTGTGTTCAATACTTTTTTTGGGAAATTTCTTATTACACATAGCTTAGTGTATGAACATCTATGGTTTTGATTTCTTTGCCTGTGTGGACTGGATGTGTTGTCACCTACATCTTATGAGAATTTCATGTCGATAGCACCCTGAGAAATATATTTACCTAGAAAATTGGTGACGTGTTCAATACTTATTTCAGCGGCTGTAAATTAGGTTTTGGCACATCAGCTCAGCTTCCAGTATCAAGCATAGAAGGCATAAGAATGATAAGCAGACGTCACACACGACATGCTTAGATGCTTATCCTTAAAGGGAACCTGTCACCCCGTTTTTTCAGATTGAGATAAAAATACTGTTAAATAGGGCCTGCGCTGTGCGTTACTATAGTGTATGTAGTGTACCCTGATTCCCCACCTATGCTGAGAAATACATTACCAAAGTCGCCGTTTTCGCCTGTCAATCAGGCAGGTCAGGTCAGGTGGGCGTGGTGACATCGCTCTTTTCTTCCCCAGCTTTCCGTTGGTGGCGTAGTGGTGTGCGCATGTCCGAGTTCCGAATTCCCTGCGTGCACGTGAAGAAACAGCGCGTGATCTGCGCTGTTATCCCTTTCATCGGTGGGGGCGGCCATCTTCCTGGGGCCGCGCGTGCGCAGATGGAGTGCTCTGCTGCACGGGGCTTCAGGAAAATGGCCGCGGGATGCCGCGCGTGCGCAGAAGAGATCGCGGCGGCCATTTTCCCAAAGCCGAGATGCAAACTCGGCTTTGGGAAAATGGCCGCCGCGATCTCTTCTGCGCGGCATCCCGCGGCCATTTTCCTGAAGCCCCGTGCAGCAGAGCACTCCATCTGCGCACGCGCGGCCCCAGGAAGATGGCCGCCCCCACCGATGAAAGGGATTACAGCGCAGATCACGCGCTGTTTCTTCACGTGCACGCAGGGAATTCGGAACTCGGACATGCGCACACCACTACGCCACCAACGGAAAGCTGGGGAAGAAAAGAGCGATGTCACCACGCCCACCTGACCAGACCAGCCTGATTGACAGGCGAAAACGGCGACTTTGGTAATGTATTTCTCAGCATAGGTGGGGAATCAGGGTACACTACATAAACTATAGTAACACACAGCGCAGGCCCTATTTAACAGTATTTATATCTCAATCTCAAAAAACGGGGTGACAGGTTCCCTTTAACATGTTAGCATGTATCTAAACTATGTCACACATGATAGGATTAGATACATGGCTCAGCAGACAGTATCACGAATGATAGGATTAGATACATGGCTCAAGTGTGTCATGCAAGTTTAATTAATTGATACAGTATGAAATAGCAGTGTCAATCAGATCTGAGCAATTCCTGGATACAATGATGAAATGCCCGCGCCTACAGACCAGTGTGCAAATAATAGCGCCATATAGTGCTGTCTCCATGTGAATGACACAAGCAGACGCTGCCTCCCGCCGACCCCAATACTGCATCTGTATAATAAGCGCTAAAGGGGTTCAAGTATTTTACCAATCTCCCCTACAGAATAAAGAATGAACCAATTCCAGTAAATTACACTTTGTGGCAATGAATGGTAGAAATCTGTGATTCTTTTTTTGGAGGGGGCTCTCCAGTCACTGGCAACGTCCCGTGAGCTGCGATATCTGAGGCGGCTGAGAGTACAGAGAAAGGAAGGGACGGGGGTGAGGTCGGCACACAGTGTTCTTGGCACGGACTCGCTGCTCTAGTAAATATCCATCTGCACGTAATCCGTGGTCGTCACATTCCCATGTAAATTGCCCCAGGGGGAAGTGGAAATTGCGACATCTCTTTTTTGAGGGGGACAATGGAATAATTTTGCACACAATCACATTGATATAATCATTTACTATCAAAAGGGTTTTAACCCCTTCCAATGGCACCTGTCTATCTTGCTCTCTTGTTTTTCCTACTTTTCTTCCAAGAACCATAACTTTATTTCTCTGTCACTATAGCTGTGAGAAGAAATTGTAGTTTAGAACGAGAACATTGATTCTGCAATAAAATATCGTGTAAAATGAGAAAAAATGTTAAATAAGGTGAAATGGTGAAAAAAATACAATTACGCCATTGTCTCTCCTTTTTTTTTTTTGCAGTGAAATTTATTGTCTTGACGATATTCAGTGAGCAACAAAATTCACCCAGTAACGAGATTATGTGTAAGGCAGTAGTACAGGTAATACAGTGATCACCGGTGACATTATACACACGAGCGCTGAATATATTGTACAGGTTATACAGTGATCAATGACATTATACACAGGAGCTCTGTTTATAGTGTCTGTGTAGAGGTAATACAGTGATCACTGGTGACATTGTACACAGGACCGCTGTATATAGTATACAGTGTATAGTGTCAGTGTACAGGTAACCAGTGCCGTCTCTAGGTGAAGTCCTTCATCTTCGTTTTTAATCCAGCACAGACCGCCATCACTTCTTCCAACCAGTACTCATCTCTGCAGGAAATAAGTTATCTAGAGCAGGGGTCCCCAACTCCAGTCCTCAAGGCCCACCAACAGGTCATGTTTTCAGGATTTCCTTTGCATTGCACAGGTGATGCAATTATTACCTGGGCAAGACTAAGGAAATCCTGAAAACATGACATGTTGGTGGGCCTTGAGGACTGGAGTTGGGGACCCCTGATCTAGAGCTCCGCTTGCAGAACACATTACTTATTTTTTTCCCCAACTTCTAAACTACACCACATGAAGAAATCATCAATAAAAATAAGAAAACCTTTCTCTTTACCTGGCCTTATTCCTGCGGCGATGTGTTGTGAATTCTGTGGTCAAGCTCCATCCTGTGGTCGTGAATGGTACTTCGGTGAGTTCTGTCCGTGGGCTCCCTCTGGTGGCTGTCAGTGGAGCTGCTGCTTCTGAGGTTCCTTACACAGGTGACATGGTTTATCCTTTGGTTGGCTTCTCTATTTAACTCCACTTTGATCGTTACTCCATGCCAGCTGTCAATGTTTCTGCATTGGTTCAGTTCGCTCTTGGATCTTTCTGGTGACCTGTCTACTCCAGCAGAAGCTAAGTTCCTGATAGTATCTAATTCGTTCATTGTTTTCTTGTCCAGCTGGATATCATGATTTTGTCTTGCTAGCTGGAAGCTCTGGGATGCAGAGTGGCATCTCCGCACCGTTAGTCGGTGCGGAGGTCTTTTTTGCACACTCTGCGTGGTCTTTTGTAGTTTTTTGTGCTGATCGCAAAGTTACCTTTCCTATCCTCTGTCTATTTAGTAAGTCTGGCCTCCCTTTGCTGAAACCTGTTTCATTTCTGCGTTTGTGACTTTCATCTTTACTCACAGTCAATATATGTGGGGGGCTGCCTTTTCCTTTGGGGAATTTCTCTGAGGCAAGGTAGGCTTTATTTTCTATCTCTAGGGCTAGCTAGCTCTTAGGCTGTGACGAGGCGCCTAGGGAGCGTTAGGAGCGCTCCACGGCTATTTCTAGTGTGTGTGATAGGATTAGGGATTGCGGTCAGCAGAGCTCCCACATCCCAGAGCTTGTCCTGTGTGAGTTTTAACTATCAGGTCATTCCGGGTGCTCCTAACCACCAGGTCATAACAGCGATGTTCCCTCCAGGCAGTTCAAGCGTGGACTCACTGGAGAATGAAAATGATGTGATACGCCAGCAATGTGCCTGCTGATGTCAGCTGCCAGCCTCAGATTGGCTGCCGGCTTTTAACTATTGCCGTGTGGGCCTGTACGGCAATAGAATTTAACTGAACCTGCGTCTCGACAGAAGCCTGCCTCTGAAGCCCGATGAGCAGAAGATACAGGGCACAATTCGGGCCCCCTCTGCTTATCGGGCCCCATACACTAGTGTGGGCAGTATTGCCCTGATGGCGGCCTTGCACTCAGGTACCAGTCTCCAGTCTTCTCTGATGTGGCTCTCTTCCTCACACTCAGGCACCAGTCTCCAGTCTTCTCTGGTGGGGCTCTCCTCCTCACACTCAGGCACCAGTCTCCAGTCTTCTCTGGTGGGGCTCTCCTCCTCACACTCAGGCACCAGTCTCCAGTCTTCTCTGGTGGGGCTCTCCTCCTCACACTCAGGCACCAGTCTTCTTCCTTCTCTGGTGGGGCTCTCCTCCTCACACTCAGGCACCAGTCTCCAGTCTTCTCTGGTGGGGCTCTCCTCCTCACACTCAGGCACCAGTCTCCAGTCTTCTCTGGTGGGGCTCTCCTCCTCACACTCAGGCACCAGTCTCCAGTCTTCTCTGGTGGGGCTCTCCTCCTCACACTCAGGCACCAGTCTCCAGTCTTCTCTGGTGGGGCTCTCCTCCTCACACTCAGGCACCAGTCTCCAGTCTTCTCTGGTGGGGCTCTCCTCCTCACACTCAGGCACCAGTCTCCAGCTATCTCTGGTGTGGCTCTCCTCCTCACACTCAGGCACCAGTCTCCAGTCTTCTCTGGTGGGGCTCTCCTCCTCACACTCAGGCACCAGTCTCCTTCCTTCTCTGGTGGGGCTCTCCTCCTCCCACTCAGGCACCAGTCTCCAGTCTTCTCTGGTGGGGCTCTCCTCCTCACACTCAGGCACCAGTCTCCAGTCTTCTCTGGTGGGGCTCTCTTCCTCACACTCGGGCACCAGTCTCCAGTCTTCTCTGGTGGGGCTCTCCTCCTCACACTCAGGCACCAGTCTCCAGTCTTCTCTGGTGGGGCTCTCCTCCTCACACTCAGGCACCAGTCTCCAGTCTTCTCTGGTGGGGCTCTCCTCCTCACACTCGGGCACCAGTCTTCTTCCTTCTCTGGTGGGGCTCTCCTCCTCACACTCAGGCACCAGTCTCCAGTCTTCTCTGGTGGGGCTCTCCTCCTCACACTCAGGCACCAGTCTCCAGTCTTCTCTGGTGGGGCTCTCCTCCTCACACTCAGGCACCAGTCAACAGTCTTCTCTGGTGGGGCTCTCCTCCTCACACTCAGGCACCAGTCTCCAGTCTTCTCTGGTGGGGCTCTCCTCCTCACACTCAGGCACCAGTCTCCTTCCTTCTCTGGTGGGGCTCTCCTCCTCACACTCAGGCACAAGTCTCCAGTCTTCTCTGGTGGGGCTCTCCTCCTCACACTCAGGCACCAGTCTCCAGTCTTCTCTGGTGGGGCTCTCCTCCTCACACTCAGGCACCAGTCTCCTTCCTTCTCTGGTGGGGCTCTCCTCCTCACACTCAGGCACCAGTCTCCAGTCTTCTCTGGTGGGGCTCTCCTCCTCACACTCAAGCACCAGTCTCCTTCCTTCTCTGATGGGGCTCTCCTTCTCACACTCAGGCACCAGTCTCCAGTCTTCTCTGGTGGGGCTCTCCTCCTCACACTCAGGCACCAGTCTCCTTCCTTCTCTGGTGGGGCTCTCCTCCTCACACTCAGGCACCAGTCTCCTTCCTTCTCTGGTGGGGCTCTCCTCCTCCCACTCAAGCACCAGTCTCCTTCCTTCTCTAATGGGGCTCTCCTCCTCACACTCAGGCACCAGTCTCCAGTCTTCTCTGGTGGGGCTCTCCTCCTCCCACTCAAGCACCAGTCTCCTTCCTTCTCTGATGGGGCTCTCCTCCTCACACTCAGGCACCAGTCTCCAGTCTTCTCTGGTGGGGCTCTCCTCCTCCCACTCAAGCACCAGTCTCCTTCCTTCTCTGATGGGGCTCTCCTCCTCACACTCAGGCACCAGTCTCCTTCCTTCTCTGGTGGGGCTCTCCTCCTCACACTCAGGCACCAGTCTCCTTCCTTCTCTGGTGGGGCTCTCCTCCTCACACTCAGGCACCAGTCTCCAGTCTTCTCTGGTGGGGCTCTCCTCCTCCCACTCAAGCACCAGTCTCCTTCCTTCTCTGATGGGGCTCTCCTCCTCACACTCAGGCACCAGTCTCCTTCCTTCTCTGGTGGGGCTCTCCTCCTCACACTCAGGCACCAGTCTCCTTCCTTCTCTGGTGGGGCTCTCCTCCTCACACTCAGGCACCAGTCTCCTTCCTTCTCTAATGGGGCTCTCCTCCTCACACTCAGGCACCAGTCTCCAGTCTTCTCTGGTGGGGCTCTCCTCCTCCCACTCAAGCACCAGTCTCCTTCCTTCTCTGATGGGGCTCTCCTCCTCACACTCAGGCACCAGTCTCCAGTCTTCTCTGGTGGGGCTCTCCTCCTCCCACTCAAGCAGCAGTCTCCTTCCTTCTCTGATGGGGCTCTCCTCCTCACACTCAGGCACCAGTCTCCTTCCTTCTCTGGTGGGGCTCTCCTCCTCACACTCAGGCACCAGTCTCCTTCCTTCTCTGGTGGGGCTCTCCTCCTCACACTCAGGCACCAGTCTCCAGTCTTCTCTGGTGGGGCTCTCCTCCTCCCACTCAAGCACCAGTCTCCTTCCTTCTCTGATGGGGCTCTCCTCCTCACACTCAGGCACCAGTCTCCTTCCTTCTCTGGTGGGGCTCTCCTCCTCACACTCAGGCACCAGTCTCCTTCCTTCTCTGGTGGGGCTCTCCTCCTCACACTCAGGCACCAGTCTCCAGTCTTCTCTGATGGGGCTCTCCTCCTCACACTCAGGTACGAGTCTCCAGTCTTCTCTGGTGGGGCTCTCCTCCTCATACTCGGGCACCAGTCTCCAGTCTTCTCTGGTGGGGCTCTCCTCACACTCAGGCACCAGTCTCCTTCCTTCTCTGGTGGGGCTCTCCTCCTCACACTCAGGCACCAGTCTCCAGTCTTCTCTGGTGGGGCTCTCCTCCTCACACTCAAGCACCAGTCTCCTTCCTTCTCTGATGGGGCTCTCCTTCTCACACTCAGGCACCAGTCTCCAGTCTTCTCTGGTGGGGCTCTCCTCCTCACACTCAGGCACCAGTCTCCTTCCTTCTCTGGTGGGGCTCTCCTCCTCACACTCAGGCACCAGTCTCCTTCCTTCTCTGGTGGGGCTCTCCTCCTCCCACTCAAGCACCAGTCTCCTTCCTTCTCTAATGGGGCTCTCCTCCTCACACTCAGGCACCAGTCTCCAGTCTTCTCTGGTGGGGCTCTCCTCCTCCCACTCAAGCACCAGTCTCCTTCCTTCTCTGATGGGGCTCTCCTCCTCACACTCAGGCACCAGTCTCCAGTCTTTTCTAGTGGGGCTCTCCTCCTCCCACTCAAGCACCAGTCTCCAGTCTTCTCTGATGGGGCTCTCCTCCTCACACTCAGGCACCAGTCTCCAGTCTTCTCTGGTGGGGCTCTCCTCCTCACACTCAGGCACCAGTCTCCTTCCTTCTCTGGTGGGGCTCTCCTCCTCACACTCAGGCACCAGTCTCCATCCTTCTCTGGTGGGGCTCTCCTCCTCACACTCAGGCACCAGTCTCCAGTCTTCTCTGGTGGGGCTCTCCTCCTCCCACTCAAGCACCAGTCTCCTTCCTTCTCTGATGGGGCTCTCCTCCTCACACTCAGGCACCAGTCTCCTTCCTTCTCTGGTGGGGCTCTCCTCCTCACACTCAGGCACCAGTCTCCTTCCTTCTCTGGTGGGGCTCTCCTCCTCACACTCAGGCACCAGTCTCCAGTCTTCTCTGATGGGGCTCTCCTCCTCACACTCAGGTACGAGTCTCCAGTCTTCTCTGGTGGGGCTCTCCTCCTCATACTCGGGCACCAGTCTCCAGTCTTCTCTGGTGGGGCTCTCCTCACACTCAGGCACCAGTCACCAGTCTCCAGTCTTCTCTGGTGGGGCTCTCCTCCTCACACTCAGGCACCAGTCTCCAGTCTTCTCTGATGGGGCTCTCCTCCTCACACTCAGGCACCAGTCTCCAGTCTTCTCTGATGGGGCTCTCCTCCTCACACTCAGGCACCAGTCTCCAGTCTTCTCTGGTGGGGCTCTCCTCCTCACACTCAGGCACCAGTCTCCAGCCTTCTCTGATGTGGCTCTCCTCACACTCAGGCACCAGTCTCCAGTCTTCTCTGATGGGGCTCTCCTCCTCACACTCAGGCACCAGTCTCCAGTCTTCTCTGGTGGGGCTCTCCTCCTCACACTCAGGCACCAGTCTCCAGTCTTCTCTGATGGGGCTCTCCTCCTCACACTCAGGCACCAGTCTCCAGTCTTCTCTGGTGGGGCTCTCCTCCTCACACTCAGTCTCCAGTCTTCTCTGGTGGGGCTCTCCTCCTCACACTTCAAAAACCTGACCTGCACATCCAAACATAGACTGAGTGTGAACAGGTGCTGAACCCAGAGTCGCCAACTCGTATATAGTTAAGTAAAAAGGGCAGCACACTGCAGCGCCAAAACATGCAAACTTGAAAACACGAAATTTGAACTGCATTACTGCACTAGAAATATGAAAAATGAGAGCTTTTAGCGCATAAAAATGGCCATATTTATGTGTACCTCGTAGCCACTTTACGGCATCTCTCTTATACGAGGTCCTACGCTTGACCTACCTCACCGAGAATAAACGTCTCCATCTGAATGGGTACATGTGAAACCTCTTCTTGGACTCAAATTCTCTTTGAATTTGAGAATTTGAGTCCAAGAAGAGGTTTCACATGTACCCATTCAGATGGAGACGTTTATTCTCGGTGAGGTAGGTCAAGCGTAGGACCTCGTATAAGAGAGATGCCGTAAAGTGGCTACGAGGTACACATAAATATGGCCATTTTTATGCGCTAAAAGCTCTCATTTATTCGGACTCCCATGACAGCACTACGAGAGAGGGGATCCGCCCTTCAGGAACAGGAAACCTACAGATACAAAAGGGCGGTACCTCTCCCCATGCATCAGTTGGTTTCCTGTTCCTGGAGGGACAGGATCCTACAGATTTCATCTCGTAAGGAACCCAGGCCGGCCGGTCGAATCTGGTAGCGGGGGGGTCTCCTACCTCGACCGGTGCGGAAAGTCCTGGAGACGCCACGGTGGTCCAGGCTGGACTGCACGTCAGTGGCGTTGGCAGCAGGGAGCAGGGTCCGGAGGATTCCTTGTCTCCGGAAGCCGGCGTTGGTATGTTTCATTTCCCCCCCCTGGGTCAGGCGGCGGCGGTGAGGTGCGGTGGTGCGGTTGCGGCGGCGGAAGTGGAGCGCCGTCCGGAGCACTGCTGGGCATTCCCGGCGTCCTGCATCACTCACTGAGCGTTTCCGGAACGCTGGGGCGCCGGGGGGTGGAGCCGGCAGGCGCTTCCGGTTTGCGGTGGGCTGCGCATGCGCGGTCTTTTCCAAAATGGCGGCGCCCATGGTCCGGTCGCCGGTTTCTTCTGCATTACCACCACTAACATCCCAGCTGCAGCCTGATCATCAGGAACCAATGGGGAACACGCCAGGTGGCCTGCTGACCGGAATACAGGGGATATAAGCAGGTGTTGGCGATAGAACCCTGGTTTTGGCCACAGTCTCATCATGGCAGATGATGGTGAGCAGCAGCCTCAGCTTCTGGATAAAGTGCGGCAGGAAGCCGTGGGAAAGGAGCATATCAGAAGTGACCAGTCCAGCCGTAAAAGCTCGTCCAGGCAAGGATCTAGAGCTTCGACTGGCAAGGAGCCCCCTCGTGTTCCGGTACCTTTTTCTTTGGCGTACACTGGTAAGAGATCTACGTGAATGCTCACTGTGACGCGGGCCCCTTATACTTTGTCATTCTAGGGGAAGAGAAGTGCAAAGTCGAAACATAAGGAGTGTGCCCTATGTGAAGTTCCTTTACCAGATTCCTACCCTAAAAAATTGTGTGCCTCCTGTATACAACAGACGGTGAGGTCTACAGGAGTGGAGGGGTTGAGTGACATCAGGCTAGATAGATGGTATCTCCCTTATTGTCCTCCCCTAGGTAGCGGAAGAATCTGCTTCTACGGCTAGTCTAAAGGAGATGATCCGTATGGAAGTTAAGGAATCCCTGCGGTCTTTGTCCCAGGCGGGAAGTTCAAAACAAAGAGCTTCGGTGATCTCAGACTCTTCGGAGGAAGATAAAGAGGAGGGTTCTTATGGCTCGATTCTCTCTTCCTCGTCATCAGAAGAGGACTCTGGCCGATTCTGTCTGCCTCTAGACCGGGTGGATAAACTGGTCAAGTCGGTCAGAGGCACGATGGGCCTAGAAGAGCCTAAGACTCAGCTTTCCCGTCAGGAGCTAATGTTCAGCGGCTTGGAACACAAGAAACGCAGATCTTTCCCGGTGAATGATAAAATTCAAGACCTGATTCTCCGGGAATGGAAAAAACCGGAGAAGAAAGGTTCTTTGCCACCGGCTTTAAAGCGCAGGTATCCCTTTGAAGATGCGGCTGTGGATACCTGGGACAAGGCCCCTAAATTAGATGCTGCGGTGGCGAAAGCATCTAAGAAAGCAGCATTACCTTTCGAGGACATGGGTTCCCTTAAAGACCCCCTTGACAGGAAGGCGGATACCTTCCTTAAAGGTACCTGGGAGATGGCAGCCGGATCTTTGAGGCCAGCAGTGGCTGCGACTTGTACAGCCAGATCCCTAATGGTCTGGCTGGAACAGTTGGAATCCCTGCTTAAAGAAGTCGCTTCCAGGAATTCTATTCTAGGTGCGCTTCCAGTGATTCAGGATGCTGCGGCTTTCCTGTCGGATGCATCGGTGGACTCGGTCAGAATGGCAGCCAGAGCAGCAGGACTCTCCAACGCGGCTCGTAGAGCCTTATGGTTGAAGTGTTGGTCGGGGGATATCCAGTCAAGATCCAAGTTATGCGCTATCCCATGTAAAGGGGAATATCTCTTTGGGCCAACTTTGGATGAGCTGCTCGAAAAGGCTGGGGATGATAAGAAAAAATTCCCTAATTTGTCATCAGCTTCTTACCGGCGTCCATTCAACAGGAGGAGATTTGGTCGTGGAAGGAAGCGCGCATCCTCACCCTCTAGAGAAAATTTTAGATGGGAGGATAGACGCAGGAGAGGTACGGGTTACATGTTTCGCTGTTCCTCAAAAGAACGTAAGAAACCAGACCAATGACTAGCAATCCCTGTGGGAGGGAGATTGTCAACCTTCTCTTCCGCATTGACTAACATCACGAATAGTGACTGGGTCCGAGGTATTATATCGGAAGGCCTAAAATTGGAATTTGTTCACTGGCCTCGGGATAAGTTTATGCTAACCCCCTTGCGTTCCTCCACTATTGAGCAGACGGCCCTAGAGTCAGAGGTCATGACTTTATGCCGTAAAAATGTACTGATTGAGGTTCCGGAGTCAGAAAGAGGAAGAGGATTCTACTCTCCTCTTTTTCTGATTCAAAAACCAGACAAGTCGTTCAGGACTATTATCAATCTTAAATCCCTTAATGAATACCTGGTTAATACCACGTTTAAAATGGAGTCAATCAGTTCTGCAATAAAGATGTTGTTTAAACACTGCTTCATGGTAGTTGTGGACTTAAAGGATGCATACTATCATGTTCCTATCCACGAAAACTTTCAGAGGTTTCTACGTGTGGCGGTGTCTATGGGAGGTATTGTTCGCCATTTTCAATTTAGAGCCCTTCCCTTCGGCCTCTCAGCGTCTCCCCGGGTATTTACTAAAGTAGTTGCGGAGGTTATGGCGCACTTACGTGAATCCGATATCCTCATTGTCCCGTATCTGGATGATTTCCTAATAGTGGGGAACTCAGTAGACCATTGCCTGGCTCAGGTTAAAACGGCTATATTTAAACTGGAAAATCTGGGCTGGATCGTAAATTACGATAAGTCCCGTTTGCAACCCCTAAAGACCCAGAGGTTCCTAGGGATGCTGTTAAATTCCGAGTCTCAACAATGCTGTCTTCCACCTGATAAATTACTTCATATCCAACAACAGGTGTTAAAAGCAATTAATAAACCATCCATGACCCTTAGACAGGCTATGTCTTTGTTAGGTTCCCTAACTTCCTGTATCCCCGCCGTCCGTTGGGCCCAATTCCACTCCAGGCCTTTACAGTTTGACGTACTACATTATGATAGTCTTACAGGGTTCCTTGCAGGGTCAGATGACATTGAGTTCAGGGGTTCTTGCATCTCTTAGATGGTGGCTAGAGGAAGACAATCTGTCAGCTGGAGTTCCCTGGGTGACTCAGGTGACTCGGGTAATCACAACAGACGCCAGCCCCACGGGGTGGGGGGCACACATGGGTGACGTTGTAGTCCAGGGTCTATGGGACCCCCAAACATCTGCCTCTTCCAATCAGAAGGAGTTGATGGCAATTGAATCCTCAATTAAGGAACTCTTCGTGTATCTACAGGGTCACCATGTCAAAATCCTCTCCGACAATCAGGTGGCAGTGGCCTACGTGAATCACCAAGGTGGAACACGCTCCGAGTCCCTGATGGAAATAGCGGACCGCCTGCTTCAGATAGCGGAAAACCATTTTCTATCTTTAACAGCAGTACACATAAAAGGGAAGGAAAATATAAAGGCGGACTTTCTAAGTCGAAACACCTTAAGACAAGGAGAATGGTCTCTGAACACAAAAATCTTCAACCAGATTGTTCGCAGGTGGGGTCATCCAGAGGTGGACTTATTTGCCAACAAGGACAACAGAAAAGTGAAAAAATTCTGTTCCTTAAATCCCAGGGAATATCCGCTGGCAGTGGATGCCTTCCTGATCAGATGGGATTTCCGGTTGGCTTATGCGTTTCCCCCGCTAAACCTGTTGCCTCTGGTGGTCAGAAAGATAAGGGAGGATCAAGCGAGAATCATACTGATCGCTCCGTTCTGGCCCCGAAGGGCTTGGTTCTCCTGGCTCAGGACCATGTCGGTGGAAGACCCCTGGGTACTGCCGGACATCCCGGACCTACTTCATCAAGGTCCAATCAACCATCCACAAGTGAAGGGTCTCCATTTGACGGCATGGTCTTTGAGAGGTCACTGTTAAAAAACAGAGGATTTTCTCCAAATCTCATTGATACCCTTATGAAGAGTAGAAAACTCATAACAACTAAGATCTACTCTAGAACTTGGAGGAAGTTTCTGGCCTCTTCAAATTTTAATATCGAAGAGGGTTTACCAATTAACCAGATTCTAGAATTCCTGCAGAGGGGGCTAGAGCTAAATCTGTCCACAAGTACACTAAAAGTACAAGTATCAGCCCTGGGGGCTCTATTTTCTTGTAACATTGCTGGTAATTATTGGGTATCAAGGTTCATCAAAGCAGCTAGTAGATCCAGACCTATACACAGGAATAGGTCAATGCCTTGGGATCTCAACCTAGTCCTCTCAGCCTTGACTAAAGAACCGTTTGAGCCCTTACATTCAGCCTCACTTAAATTACTATCCCTCAAAACAGCATTCTTGGTGGCAATTACATCTGCTCGTAGGGTAGGAGACATACAGGCTCTTTCTAGGCTGTCCCCCTATACAGAGTTTCTACAGGACAGAGTAGTCCTCAGACCAGATCCAGCTTATTTACCTAAAGTGGCCTCAGATTTTCACAGATCTCAGGAGATAGTTCTACGATCATTTCTCCCTAATCCTTCTAATTCCAAAGAGGAGTTACTCCATACGTTAGATGTTAGGAGATGTCTATTAGAATATATATCAGTCACTGATGCTTGGAAGAGAGAGGATGTGTTGTTTCTATCCTTCCAAGGTCCCAGGAAAGGTCTTAGAGTGTCAAAGTACACGCTAGCGAAGTGGATTAGGGAGGCTATCTCTCTGGCTTATACTGCAGGTGGAAGTCCAGCTCCGCAGAATCTGAGGGCACATTCCACCCGGGCCATGGCTACATCCTGGGCTGAGAGATCTGGAGTGTCGATCGACCAGATATGTAAGGCAGCTACGTGGTCATCCCCTTCCACCTTTTTCAAACACTATAGGTTGGACTTGGGGTTCTCTTCTGATCTCACCTTCGGGTTAAGGGTGCTGCAGGCTATAGTCCCTCCCTAAGGTAGTTTACATCTCTGTAATTCTCTCGTAGTGCTGTCATGGGAATCCGAATAAAGCATTAAGCTACTTACTGGTAGCGGCATTTTTCGGAGGCCCATGACAGCACCCTTAGTTCCCTCCCTATTCACGTGGGTGTTGCACTTCCTATAGTATATATAATGAGATAGATAGATCTCACGTGTGGTATATAGTTCAATATGATGGATTATTTTTGTACATAAACTGGATATAATGTATATTTGTGTGCTACTAACCGCGGTAGTCCTCTCAGGCTCTAATATACAACTGATGCATGGGGAGAGGTACCGCCCTTTTGTATCTGTAGGTTTCCTGTTCCTGAAGGGCGGATCCCCTCTCTCGTAGTGCTGTCATGGGCCTCCGAAAAATGCCGCTACCAGTAAGTAGCTTAATGCTTTTTCATATTTCTAGTGCAGTAATGCAGTTCAAATTTTGTGTTTTCAAGTTTGCATGTTTTGGCGCTGCAGTGTGCTGCCCTTTTTACTTAACTATATACGAGTTGGCGACTCTGGGTTCAGCACCTGTTCACACTCAGTCTATGTTTGGATGTGCAGGTCAGGTTTTTGAAATGTATTCTTTAGCCTTCTGATCGTGCACTCCCCGCCTCCTAGCCACAGGTGTTTTAATTATAGTAGGTCCAATACCCCTCCACATAGAGAGAGAATTTGAGTCCAAGTAGAGGTTTCACATGTACCCATTCAGATGGAGACGTTTATTCTCGGTGAGGTAGGTCAAGCGTAGGACCTCGTATAAGAGAGATGCCGTAAAGTGGCTATGAGGTACACATAAATATGGCCATTTTTATGCGCTAAAAGCTCTCACTCCTCCTCACACTGTCTCCTTCCTTCTCTGGTGAGGTTCTCTATAGGTGCTTACCTGCTGTTTTTGTTTTCTCCTTTGTGGGTAGAATTTAGCAGAATTTTGAAATACAAGATGTTTTTTCCCTGATCCCACATTTGCGACTTTTGAAAAAGTTGAAAAATTTGGTGCAACTTCACTCCAGTTCTCCCCATTGTATGTTTGAGTACATGGTTAATTTGGTGCATTTTTGCACAATTTTGCAAGAAGTGCAACTTGTGGTGTCAGTTCAAGACAAAAAGTTTATTTTGACTTTGTGGCTAATTATTAAATCTCGTAAGCACGTAATATCATAAGACAAAAAGGAAAGTGACTTAAAAAGAGCCACAAATGGCGCATTGGGGCTGAAATCTGCAAACTTCTAATTACAGCTCTCCTTCACCTGTATCTGTTCATGACATTAGCCAGAGGCGTAACAACAGTGGGTGGAGGTGATGTAGTCGCACCTGAGCCCTGAAGTTTAGGGGGCCCATATCTCCTTTTGAACCATAGGAGAAAATCATTTTTTATTAAAGACCCCTAATAGTTGGGGGCCCTATTGAAGATTTTGCATTGGAGCCCACAAGCTTCGGTTACACTACTGACATGAGCTCATCTTGAGTGACAGGTCTCTTTCATGACAGTTTCCTTGCATCAGCCACGACTTTAGATCATCAGTAGTCTATGGCCTCCTTTATGACTGTTTCCAGGCTCAGCGGTGGAAACAATTACTGTCCTTTTTGATGGAATTGCAATCAATTTACATGGATGAAGCGCTCGCCCATCACTAATACGAGGAGCACAGAGAGAAGGTTCAGTCCTGCAGCCATCTGCTTTTCCCAGTCCCCCTCTGCTGGTGCGGTCATCCCCCATACAAAAGGCGATAGTAAGTTTGGGATGGAGCGTCCCTTTAATGAAGCCAAATAACTGACCATAAAAGCCAACAGTCTAATTATTCTATGCTCATGGTTACAGTAAAGCATCGCTATCGATACAATGTAACAGAACGTGACACGCGCCCCTTATGTAGCCATTAACCCTCTCAGTGCTGCGATTCTTACATTCTGCTTGTTACATTAAAGAGCATCCAAACTTTAACTTTTTTAACCAAAGTTGAAGGAATAATATTGAAAATGTTATAAAGTCCAATCCGATTCAATCATCAATAAACCACAAAAGACCCCTGACTGTCCATAAGGCTCTTAAAGGGACCACGTGATCCGAGATGGAGGATGACAGGCGACTTTGGAACGGCCAGACAGGATTAAGTGACAAGTCTATAATGATGGAGGAGTATGGACCTTACTTTAACCAGGGATGGGGGCCGGCTCATTTCTAAGCCCCCAATCAATAGTCTAATGATAGCTTTCTCTGTGCAGGCATCTGTCATCTCATGAGGGTTTTCAGCCCTTCACCGCGCCGACCATGTGCTAACGAGACGTCATGGGTCGCGATAATCCGGTCTGGTGCCTGAGAATCCTGCTGTGTCCTGAGAATGGGCTTAGACATGATCCCATATATACAGCAGATTCTGAAGGAGAACTCCCATCATCTCACATCCTATCAGAATAGGGCTCCTGTGACCTCTGATTCGTGTTATCTGCCTCCCCATAGATGAAAGGTCGCGAATGAAGGTCATGAGACCCCGATTCTCCACGAATGATGATTGCATCGGTCTTTATAACATAGACATGGACATCTCAGGAACCTTCATGATGGGATTTTCACTGGAATCAGAATTCCTGCAATATGCTTTATTATAAATTTCCTCACCATTTTGAAGATCTGCGCTTGCTGTCAGTGAATGGAAACCCTTACACGGCGATGAAACCTAGAGGCTATTAACCACTAGATATATATTATGTCATCTCCACAGGATACGTGGTACAGTGCCTTGTGAAAGTATTCGGCCCCCTGGAACTTGTCAACCTTTCCCCACATATCATGCTTCAAACATAAAGATACCAAATGTAATTTTTTTGTGAAGAATCATCAACAAGTGGAACACAATTGTGAAGTTGAACGAAATTTATTGGTTATTTTACATTTTTGTGGAAATTCAAAAACTGAAAAGTGGGGCGTGCAATATTATTCGACCCTGAGACTATCATGAAGACCAAGGAGAACAACAGGCAGGTCCGTGATACTGTTGTGGAGAAGTTTAAAGCCGGATTTGGATACAAAATGATTTCCAAAACGTTAAACATCCCAAGGAGCACTGTGCAAGCGATCATATTGAAATGGAAGGAGTATCACACCACTGCAAATCTACCAAGACCCGGCCGTCCCTCTAAACTTTCATCTCAAACAAGGAGAAGACTGATCAGAGATGCAGCCAAGAGGCCGATGATCACTCTGGATGAACTGCAGAGATCTACAGCTGAGGTGGGACAGTCTGTCCATAGGACAACAATCAGTCGTACACTGCACAAATCTGTTCTTTATGGAAGAGTGGCAAGAAGAAAGCCATTTCTCAAAGATATCCATAAAAAGCGTTCTTTAAAGTTTCCAACAAGCCACCTGGGAGACACCAAACATGTGGAAGAAGGTGCTCTGGTCAGATGAAACCAAAATCGAACTTTTTGGCAACAATGCCAAATGATATGTTTGGGTAAAGGCAACACAGCTCATCACCCTGAACACACCATCCCCACTGTCAAACATGGTGGAGGCAGCATCATGGTTTGGGCCTGCTTTTCTTCAGCAGGGACAGGGAAGATGGTTAAAATTGATGGGAAGATGGATGGAGCCAAATACAGGACCATTCTTGAAGAAAACCTGTTGGAGTCTGCAAAAGACCTGAGACTGGGACGGAGATTTGTCTTCCAACAAGACAATGATCCCAAACATAAAGAAAAATCTACAATGGAATGGTTCACAAATAAACGTATCCAGGTGTTAGAATGGCCAAGTCAGAGTCCAGACCTCAATCCAATGGAGAATCTGTGGAAAGAGCTGAAAACTGCTGTTCACAAACGATCTCCATCAAACCTCACTGAGCTCGAGCTGTTTGCCAAGGAAGAACGGGCGAGAATTTCAGTCTCTCGATGTACAAAACTGATAGAGACAAACCCCAAGCGACTTGTAATCGCAGCAAAAGGGGCGCAAGAAAGTATTAAGTTAAAGAGGCCGAATAATATTGCACCCCCACTTTTCAGTTTTTGAATTTCCACAAAAATGTAAAATAACCAATAAATTTCATTCAACTTCACAATTGTGTTCCACTTGTTTTTGATTCTTCACCAATAATTTACATTTGTATCTTTATGTGTAAATCATGATATGTGGGAAAAGGTTGAAAAGTTCCAGGGGGCCGAATACTTTTGCAAGGCCCTGTATATAGATTGTCACCTGGGGTCTGACACCTGAGACCCCACTGATGCAGAGAACGGGAGTTACAAAGTCATGACCGCCTCTTCTATGGGAGCGACAGACAAAGAATAGCTGTCAGTGCCATAGAAATTAATGGAGTGGTGTTTACATATGTGCATTTCCGCTCCATTCATACAGGGGATGTTGGGACCCCCGTTCTCAGTATCTATTGGAGTCCCAGTGGTCGGACCTCCATCAACAATACGTTATCATTATCCGTATGAGATACTTGTATCTAACTGGAAAAATCATTTAACGGGTTATTAACAATTTGACAAGTAATTAGCAATTCACATGAAAGGCGATAACGTGTGGATTTCTGAGGGTCCGGACACAAGGCCCCCACTGATCTCAGGACACGGCTCCGAGCATTGTACTTGGCGATCGTGGGCAGTCCTATAGACAGTGGATGCCATGATGGTGGGCGCACGACACGAGATCCCGCTACATCTCATGGGGACGTCTCCAAGTCCCATTGTGGGGATTGATGGGGGTCTGCAGGGTCTCACCTGTGCCAGATATGAGAAAACCTATTCCCCATTCAATGACATCAGGACAGGTCCCCCAATATCGTCTAGTGCTGTCATGATATATCGTGATACAACTGCAAAGCTGCTGAGTCTGGGGAAGCGGGGCCCGGGGAGACCACTGTAGGACGCACGGAGCCACGTGACACCATAGCCTGTCCTGATAGAACCCCCCAAAGTACTACAACTCCCATGGTGGCATTTTAGCTCTGTAGTTAACCCCTGCACGGCTGGCTAAGGTTAGGGACAAGGTGCATGGACAATGAATTGCATCTGGGGGAGGAGGTGACACTGAGCAGAGATGATGGTGTCCTGGCTGCGGGTGACACAATGGAGGCTTTCACAGCAGCTGAGAAAGATGGCGAGGTAGAGACTGCCGGGGACCCCCGGGGCTGTGATGTCACCAGGGGTAATAATGGGTCCCAGGCAACTGAAATCCTGCCTGATCCTCACAGCTGAAGGTTTGTTACAGTTGCATCCAGTCTAGAGAACCCTCTGCTGCACAGATCTCCACACTTCCGACAGGTTGATACAATGTATCATTCTGGAGTTCAGTCTGTTTATCCTACAGACAACTGTAACAAACCCTCAGCTGTGAGAAGCCTTTAGATCTACAGCCTCTGGGAACGATGTAACAGACTGAATGTGCCCCCTGGATGCTGCTTCTTCCATTGTATGGGGGGCTATGGTGACTCCCTGCAGATGGTTGGGTTAGAGAATGGAGGTCACCTCAAGCCTCAGACTGGACCATTGTCATGGAGATGTCAGGAGCTGGGGGTCTCCGTTATACCGTCCGCCATTGTAATCTGACCCTATTCTGTGGCAGCAAGCCCCCGATTATCCCCCATTATACCACGACCACGTGTAGCTTTATTAATAGACTGTCAGGATCTAATTTTAGCAAACTCGGCTCATTCCAAGACGTCTCGTCTGTCTCTTTGTCCAGGATCTGTCTCTTAAAGGGCAATAGCCTAAAATGTCCTCAAGAATGATTTCCACAAATCCTGGTCGCGACCCAACCCGGGGAGCGGAATGGGCATAATCTGTAGGAATGGGCGTAATCTGTAGGAACGGGCGTAATCTGTAGGAACGGGCGTAATCTGTAGTAACGGGCGTAATCTGTAGTAACGGGCGTAATCTGTAGAAACGGGCGTAATCTGTAGAAACGGGCGTAATCTGTAGGAACGGGCGTAATCTGTAGGAACGGGCGTAATCTGTAGGAACGGGCGTAATCTGTAGGAACGGGCGTAATCTGTAGTAACGGGCGTAATCTGTAGTAACGGGCGTAATCTGTAGAAACGGGCGTAATCTGTAGGAACGGGCGTAATCTGTAGGAACGGGCGTAATCTGTAGAAACGGGCGTAATCTGTAGAAACGGGCGTAATCTGTAGAAACGGGCGTAATCTGTAGAAACGGGCGTAATCTGTAGAAACGGGCGTAATCTGTAGTAACGGGCGTAATCTGTAGTAACGGGCGTAATCTGTAGGAACGGGCGTAATCTGTAGGAACGGGCGTAATCTGTAGTAACGGGCGTAATCTGTAGAAACAGGCACCTCACAGATTTCTGGGCGATTACGTTTTTGTCTCTGTGCTCAGATAAATGAGTCACATGACCTGAGCAGTGTTACAATGTAGCCAGGAGCGGTCATGTGATCCAGGCGCCATTCAGAGCGACAGCTCCGGAGTGAGAGTTTAGTGGAAGCCATGGACCCCCAGCCGCCCGCAGTCACCAACCTCCAGAAATTCCAGCACAGCCCCTAATAAAAATAAGAACATTTAAGGCATTAATGATTTTTCTGAAGCTGAAGAAACTTCTCCAGATGAGTTTGTCTGTAATTCTCAATTTACAGTTTCCAGCGGCCGATCTCTACCGATCACAATTATGGCCGCAGACAGCGATCACTTACAATCACAATCGTTTATTGTTGTTATTCAATGTGTCCGTAAAAATATTGTCTGTGATTTTTTTTTTTTTTTTTTTTTATAATTTGTCCAGAAAAAAATAAAAAATAAAGTTGCCAAAACTGACCCCCAGCTATAAGTACACACAGGAGGAATAATACATGTAATGCGTCAGCGCCATTCTCCTCTGGGACTGTGTGAATGTTAACATTTACCACGAGCAATTACAGAACAGAACACAATATGGTCACAAACATCGGCACAGATGTGTATGACGCCTGCTTTATATTTCCTGACAGATCTCTCCAGCATTGGGGGAGGGGAGGGCGGCGGAGGGGAGAAATCACCTGCGGAAATCACCCTCCAACTACAGAATACAAAACCAAAGCTACTAGTATGGTGGAATCACAGGGTGCATACATCATATATCCTGCATTATACTCCAGAGCTGAACTCACTATTCTGCTGGTGCAGTCACGGTGTACATACATTACATTACTGATCCTGAGTTACATCCTGTATTATACCCCAGAGCTGCACTCACTATTCTGCTGGTGCAGTCACTGTGTACATACATTACATTACTGATCCTGAGTTACATCCTGTATTATACTCCAGAGCTGCACTCACTATTCTGCTGGTGCAGTCACTGTGTACATACATTACATTACTGATCCTGAGTTACATCCTGTATTATACTCCAGAGCTGCACTCACTATTCTGCTGGTGCAGTCACTGTGTACATACATTACATTACTGATCCTGAGTTACATCCTGTATTATACCTCAGAGCTGCACTCACTATTCTGCTGGTGCAGTCACTGTGTACATACATTACATTACTGATCCTGAGTTACATCCTGTATTATACCCCAGAGCTGCACTCACTATTCTGCTGGTGCAGTCACTGTGTACATACATTACATTACTGATCCTGAGTTACATCCTGTATTATACTCCAGAGCTGCACTCACTATTCTGCTGGTGCAGTCACTGTGTACATACATTACACTACTGATCCTGAGTTACATCCTGTATTATACCCCTGAGCTGCACTCACTATTCTGCTGGTGCAGTCACTGTGTACATACATTACTGATCCTGAGTTACATCCTGTATTATACCCCAGAGCTGCACTCACTATTCTGCTGGTGCAGTCACTGTGTACATACATTACTGATCCTGAGTTACATCCTGTATTATACTCCAGAGCTGCACTCACTATTCTGCTGGTGCAGTCACTGTGTACATACATTACTGATCCTGAGTTACATCCTGTATTATACCCCAGAGCTGCACTCACTATTCTGCTGGTGCAGTCACTGTGTACATACATTACTGATCCTGAGTTACATCCTGTATTATACTCCAGAGCTGCACTCACTATTCTGCTGGTGCAGTCACTGTGTACATACATTACATTACTGATCCTGAGTTACATCCTGTATTATACTCCAGAGCTGCACTCACTATTCTGCTGGTGCAGTCACTGTGTACATACATTACATTACTGATCCTGAGTTACATCCTGTATTATACTCCAGAGCTGCACTCACTATTCTGCTGGTGCAGTCACTGTGTACATACATTACATTACTGATCCTGAGTTACATCCTGTATTATACTCAAGAGCTGCGCTCACTATTCTGCTGGTGCAGTCACTGTGTACATACATTACACTACTGATCCTGAGTTACATCCTGTATTATACTCAAGAGCTGCGCTCACTATTCTGCTGGTGCAGTCACTGTGTACATACATTACACTACTGATCCTGAGTTACATCCTGTATTATACCCCAGAGCTGCACTCATTATTCTGCTGGTGCAGTCACTGTGTACATACATTACATTACTTATCCTGTATTGTTAACCAAAGTGGCAGAAAGTGATTTTCAGGCTTCAGAGCTGAAATCTCCCTGTATTCTGCTTGTAAACTAGGCTTTGTTTTGGTGATTTCATGTCTTTACACCCTCTGCAATATTCTGTTCTTTATATTTGCTGCTTCCATTAATAGATGATATATGTATTTTTGTATCTCTGACCCTGATGAGCACAGAGCTGATGGGACGTGAGATGAGTGCAGCTCTGCAGGGAGCCCCCGGTTGATCACTGTCCTAGTGCATTATAGCAGGTGTCTCAGCGGATTTCTTTGTCCCTATCAGATGCCTTTGGTTAATTAATTAATTTAGAAAGTCAAGTACAGATAAGAAGCGTCAAATATTCCTCATATGAAGCCCCCGTACCCCACCTATGGCCTATAGAGACGTAAAGGGGCCATTTCATCATTCTGCCCCCCCCCCAGGATTGTTCCTATGGATGGGGACGGCATAAATGTTAATTATTATAATTGTGACTATTTTTCCACTGCAGCACTTGGGTTAATGAGTTCCCAACCTTTACTAATTAGGAGGACAAACATCTGCCCTCACCTGCAGCGAGCAATGAATGGGGGAGTCCTAATACTCCAGCATTGTCTGAGCACAAAGGCGGAACGTTGGGTCCCAGAGAATGGTGGAGCCATCTGCTAATGTGTAGTCCTCCCCCACCATTGTACTGATGATGAGAGTCGTCCTCCTCCCTGTACAAGCATGTGACATTGTAAGGACTGGTCAACTGCAAGTCCCACATGTGACAACTCCCCAAACACAGCGATAAAAACTGCAATAAATGTGCAATAATAAGTATATATATATATATATATATATACACACGGTACATACATACACCGCCAGGGGGGACAAAGCTCAACGCGGAGTTCACCCAGGGAACATGGTGAATCCCCAATAGAGAGAACCAGGAACATAGCACGTATCACAGATAAAGGGGGCAGTATTATAGCAGATACATTCTGCCCCGATTCTAACGCATCGGGTATTCTAGAATATGTATGTAGTTTATTTATGATGATTTCAGAATAATGCAATGAATACACAGGATTCGGCCGGCTGGGCGCAACCAATTAGCTAAGCATGGTTCAAATCCCGCGCCAATTCGCGGCCGGACTGCACCTGTCGCTGATTGGTCGCGCCCGGCCAGCCGCAAACAATCAGTGAAGCCAGGGCGAGCTCCAGGTTTTTGAGGGCCCCGGGCGAGAGTCTCACAGCCCACGTAGCATATAACACAGCCCACGTAGTATATACCAGTCACTTAGTATATAGCACAGCCCACGACCAATCAGCGACGCAGGATTTCCGTTACAAACAGACGGAAGTGGACCTTAGACAATTATATATATATAGATACACAGGAGCAGTATTATAGTAGTTATATTCTTGTACATAGGAGCAGTATTATAGTAGTTATATTCTTGTACATAGGGGCAGTATTATAGTAGTTATATTCTTGTACATAGGAGCAGTATTATAGTAGTTATATTCTTGTACATAGGAGCAGTATTATAGTAGTTATATTCTTGTACATAGGAGCAGTATTATAGTAGTTATATTCTTGTACATAGGAGCAGTATTATAGTAGTTATATTCTTGTACATAGGAGCAGTATTATAGTAGTTATATTCTTGTACATAGGAGCAGTATTATAGTAGTTATATTCTTGTACATAGGGGGCAGTATTATAGTAGTTATATTCTTGTACATAGAGGCAGTATTATAGTAGTTATATTCTTGTACATAGGGAGCAGTATTATAGTAGTTATATTCTTGTACATAGGGGCAGTATTATAGTAGTTATATTCTTGTACATAGGAGCAGTATTATAGCAGTTATATTCTTGTACATAGGGGCAGTATTATAGTAGTTATATTCTTGTACATAGGGGCAGTATTATAGTAGGTATATTCTTGTACATAGGGGCAGTATTTTAGTAGTTATATTCTTGTACATAGAGGCAGTATTATAGTAGTTATATTCTTGTACATAGGGAGCAGTATTATAGTAGTTATATTCTTGTACATAGGAGCAGTATTATAGTAGTTATATTCTTGTACATAGGAGCAGTATTATAGTAGTTATATTCTTGTATATAGGAGCAGTATTATAGTAGTTATATTCTTGTACATAGGAGCAGTATTATAGTAGATACATCTTAAAAGACTTCTTTAGGATATGATTTGATCACTTTCCTGTGTTAAGTACTGTGACTATAGTTCCCATACAATTCGTTCTTTTTGTGGACAGTTATGTGACTGTATTACAGATAATTATCAGTTGTACAATGCTCTTTAATCAGGTTTTTTTTTGTCTGTGCCGATCTAATAATCCTGAGCTGACCTTGCCTTGAACTTTGCAGAATGTCTCATTGTTATTGGGTAATAAAATTTGCAATTTACATCTATGACAACAAAAGTGAAGTTTCCCTTTTACGGTGATGGATGCTCGGTGTTTGCAGCCGTTCAATCATCTATATTGCACTGTATGAGAAACGGAGAGGCAAAGTCTTTACGCAATAGGGCAAAGTTTCGGCATTCGCTTTGACACCTGATTTCTAGTTGGTATCGTAGAGGATTGTAGTAACTTTTGTGCATCTTGTTTTTAAAAATCTGACACTTTTACACTGATGAGAGTCCATAAGGGTGAAACAGTTTTCTTCGATGTGGATGCAAATAATAAGGCAAGAACTCCCAGGATTCTTTGCGGGTGCGTTCTTAGGCTGCTCTGCACGATTACTGTGTGAGCCGCAGCCACACATAATACAACATACAAAATTATCACTAAATAGAAAGACCTGTGAAAAAAAAAAATACGTTGGATGGAACAGGAATATAATAAGTGCAAAAACACCCACTTTAGTTCTGCTGACAGATTCATTTCCAGTGCAGAAGCCCATAGTTTTTAATTGAAAAAAAAAATAATAATAATTAAAAAGTTTTTCATAGCTGCACCAATTACACATTAAAAAAAAAAAAAATGTTTAAAAAAACCCCACAAATAAATATATGCATTAATTTGAGCAGATTGTGACACCTGCAGTTTGTTTTTGTACATGGTATGGGATCATGGCCTTTTTAATGGTCTGGTGATAAAGAGCTTAAAAAGTTTTTTTCCTGAGTGATCTGTCTATTCACACAAGGAAAAGTTGTACATTCAAGTGTAAACTGCAACATCGCCACCTAGTGGTAATATATGAATAAGATTTAAACATGCTGAACCTGTAGTGATCTATTGGGGTGTGAGGTTATATTTAGTTTTCTTAAAGGGAAAGCCTATAAATTGTGGCTTATGCGGTCTTGAGATTTGCTGCCAGTCTCCATGATGAGTGCGGATGTGGCAGGAAGGGTTTATTGTGAGTCAACTATAGAAAAGTCGTTCATTACTGATCCTAACTTTACAGAAAAAAATCTTCGTCAGATGCAGATTTTATACGATATATTTAACCATCAGTTTTTCTTCATTGCTTTGTATGAGACAATGACACTGATAATAGAAGAGCATGACGTAATTTTCTACAACTTTGGGGTTGTACTTTTCTATTTCACGGGGTGGCAGCTACTGGCGCCATGTACGGTATTAATATTTTATGAATTTTCAATTTTTTTTGCAGCCTCCGGCTCCTCAATAGATTTCCCTTCTCTTTATCTGACATTGGTGGAGTTCGAGGCCTCGATGCAGTAAGACCGATGGTTCCTGCCACATTCGTAATCAGGGACTGGCATAAGAAATCCGCCACTTCCATGAACGTGACAGGTGGGTGTAGCCACGTCCCACACCGCCTCGGCTCCTCACCGCCACGTCCCACACCGCCTCGGCTCCTCACCGCCACGTCCCACACCGCCACGGCTCACCGCCACGTCCCACACCTCCGTACCACCACGTCCCACACCGCCACGGCTCCTCACCGCCACGTCCCACACCGCCTCGGCTCCTCACCGCCACGTCCCACACCGCCTCGGCTCCTCACCGCCACGGCTCCTCACCGCCACGGCTCCGCACCGCCACGTCCCACACCGCCACGTCCCACACCGCCACGGCTCCTCACCGCCACGTCCCACACCGCCACGTCCCACACCGCCACGGCTCCTCACCGCCTCGGCTCCTCACCGCCACGGCTCCGCACCGCCTCGGCTCCTCACCGGCTTCCCCCTTTTTGGCAGAGTTGGAATGAAAGTCATAAAAAGTTTTCTTAACTTCTGAATTGTGCATTTAACGTTGCGACTATTCAGACACAGCAACAATGTATCAGCTGAAATTATCAGCCAAAGTTGGTTCCAAATTTATTAAGAGAGGTGTTCTCAAGTTTGGAGGTTCTCCTATTCATAAGTCCCCAATCGCTGGGGGTCTGACCCATGCGGTCCCCACAGATCTCGAGAATTGGGGCTCAGAAGAGCAACATGTGAAAGGAGCGGAGGTCGATCGTGAACACTACCGCCCTATTCCTATGGGACCTCTGGGGATCGACACCGATCCAATGCGTCATAAAGGGGAGCAGCGGATTAACTGTCAGCAAGCAGAGATCTTTATTGTGTTGGAGAATTAACAAAATTATTAGAATTTTGTAGAACTTCTCATTCCTACACAGGATGGAGCTTTCCTTTAGGAGATTTCTATAGATTAATAAAACAGGAAAAAAAAAATTAATTACAATGCAATTAAGACAATAAAAACTCTGAAAAGCCCCAAGATTAACTCCTCTTTATTAAAAAGGTGAAATTACAAAAATTTTATCTACTTAAAATACTGTTTATTTGTGATCTGACATGAATTAGCAATACAACTATCAGCAATTTCCAGGGTAACGCATAGATATTTCCACAGGACAGATTCTCAAAATGGCTCATTGTTTATGCTGAAGCAAGTATATAGAGGCGACGGCGTGGAGGAGGGGGACGGGGGGTGAAGGTGCGTGTAGCAGGAGACCGCTTCTTAAAAAAAAAGATTTCTGCTCATTGCATACGTATAGATATACTTTATATAGACATTTCTGTATACATTTTATCATTTAGAAAACGTTATGTGTCGCAGCGTTCACAGACTCTCGTTCCTACTGTTGTAAAACAAAAAACAAAAAACTTAAAAAATAAACAGATAAAAAGCAACGTAAAAAAAGGCATCTGAAGGAAAAAGTCACAACGAATCGCAACCATGCAAAAGGTTGAAATTTTACAAGAAATATTGGTTTGTCCAGTACACGTCCAGATCACTTCTAGAAGTAGAGAAAACGACAACGAAGGAAAAAAAAAATATTTTTTTTGTGCAATATTTTTCAATATCGCTCCTACGTCTCAGTGCGGCTGTGCATGAAGCGCGCCGTCTCGGCTGATCTATACAAAAGAATTAAACATTTAATTTTAAAAATATATAAAAAAAATAATAATTGTTAAGTAAAATACAGATTAAAATTCTCCCATAACAGAAGCACCGTGGTGACGAAGGTGAAGGTTTAAAATAAGGCAGATGAGATTTGTATCGACTTAATAAAAAATAAAAAAAGTGAAAAATAAAAAAAACTCAGAATTCAATGAGTTATCTGTTTTATCATCAGTAGTGTAGGATTATTTTTTTTTTTTTTTCACAAATATATATATTTTTTTTCATTCTGGGTTTCCGTGGGGGTCCGCTACTTCTAAAAGGTGACAATCATGGGAATTTGATGCAATATTTTGGGTTCTTTTTATTCGATGTGCAGTTTGCAGAATCTGGGCAAGTAACAGGCTGTTAAAGGGAAATGTAACAAACGTAAAACATAAATCCCAGGGGGGCAAAACTTGGAAACAGTTCAGTACTTTAAAAAAGTAAAAAAAATTTTTAAACACAAGTATAAGATTGGCAAAAAGTTTATTTTTTTTGCGTCCGTCAGACCGGTTACACATGTCCGTCCTAACTGGGACTTTCCACTCTGCCAGTGCATGAGCCGATCTTATCTGCCTCTTTGGTTGAGTGATCAGTGGGGGGGAACTTTTCACATGTCAAAAAGTTTTTTAAAAAGTTTATTTCCCCCCCCCAAAAAAAAAAAAGGCGACTTTGTGCCCTACGGTCTTCTACTTTCTACAATATCATACATATCTACACTGTACATACAGAACCATCTCCGTGTCGACCTACCGAACCCCTCATACCCCCCCACAAGTCACCGCCTATGCAGAAAATAATTTTTTTTAAATTTCATTTTTATCTTTATAGAGTGTCTATTTTGTTATATTTTAAAATAGGAAGTAAAACAATTTATGGCAAAAAAAAAAATATATCTAGACTTTTTTTTCCCATTTCTAAAACCAATTCAAATTTGGCATTTTCCCAGAGAGTTGTGACGTCGTGTGCAAATAATTATAAAAATATATAGAGAATTTTTTTTTTTTTTTTTTTTTTAAGTGTTTGGTTCAAGCTGTAGATCTAATAAAATAGAACTTTAGATGGGGATAGAGATCATATTTATTTATTTTTTTTATATAAGGCCTGAGTGGTTATTTCCAATTTTTTTTTTCTTAACAGTATAAAAAATAAAAGAGAAGGGTTTTAATTAAAAAAAAATAAAATTCACAGCACTCCTGAAAACTTTAATAATTTTCCGCCATCACATAATGCTATTTCCCCCCTTTTTTCTGCTTGTGAGAGGTTTCTTAAGAAGCCCTTTGGCAGCGTATCGGAAATGATGAATATTTGGCAAATTTTTTTTTTTTTTTTTGTAAACTAAACTTTGTTGATTTCTCTTCTACACCATACACAGATTTCTGCCTGAAATTTCCAATCTGCTTTTTCTGTAGACAGATGGGCGAGGTGGTGGGTTCCAGCTGATACGGCGCGGCATCATCACTCCTTGGAGGTAAATGTGGGGGTCTGCGGCGCTATCGCTCGGCTCCCCCCGGGGTCAGGCCTGTGCTCAGATAATACAATCATTTACAGGGGGAGGGGATTTTAGATTCCAGTTTTAACTTTTCCAGCTGTGTAAAAAAAAAAAAAATCTCCCCCCCCCCCTTCCCGAATAAAAAAACAAAAAAATAAATCCCCTTCTCCGGGTGCTTCTCTCCGGCACGCGCTATATGATGGCAAATATGTAAAAAAATAACTCAAATTTGGGGAACAAAAAGGTTTCTTAAAAGAACTGCACAAAAATCCGGCCCGGATTCTGCAATAGTCCAGAAGGACGAGGTGGGGGGGGGGGGGGATGAGGGTCCGGTGCCCCGACAAGGTGGGGTGGGGGGTCTTAAAAGCTCATGGCGCCTGCTGGAGGCGAGGGTTTGTGCAGCAAACACTGGAGTAAAAGCAGAACGGCGCGTCCGGGAGACCCCAGAACGGAGGAGCGCCCCCTCCAGCAAGACAATGGGTTTCAACTAGTAAACCCCCCATAAAATGCTTCCCCCCGATCCCAGAGACAAGGGGTTACACCTCCAGCCTTTCCTTCTTTTTGTTCTTCTTCAGGAAGGACGGGGTGCGGAATTTCTTCTTTTTCTTGTTGGGGGACTTGGACGGGGAGCCTTCGGGGGTCAGCTCGCCTTCGATGAATTTCTCGGTGCTCCGGAGCGTGATCTCGATGTTGTCCCCCATCATGTTCAGCTGACTGACCCGCAGGGTCAGGTCCTCCTCCGCCTTATGTTTGCCACCATCTTTGCCATTCACCACAATGGGGGAGTCTTTCTGGAATACAGAGTCGTCGAGGGGCTCTGAGGGGAGGTAAAAGCAATGTCAGCAAAAAAAAAAAGTGACAAACAAAGCTCTGCGCATCCTGACCGCTTTCACTCACAGCTGCGATGCCCGGTGAATTCCCCTACAAGACCCACTGTGTACCGGAACGCCCCGGAAAGAGGCGCCGCCATCCGGGGAACGCCCCGGAAAGAGGCGCCGCCACCCGGGGAACGCCCCGGAAAGAGGCGCCGCCATCCGGGGAACGCCCCTGGAAAGAGGCGCCGCCATCCGGGGAACGCCCCGGAAAGAGGCGCCGCAATCCGGGGAACGCCCCGGAAAGAGGCGCCGCAATCCGGGGAACGCCCCGGAAAGAGGCGCCGCAATCCGGGGGAACGCCCCGGAAAGAGGCGCCGCAATCCGGGGGAACGCCCCGGAAAGAGGCGCCGCAATCCGGGGGAACGCCCCGGAAAGAGGCGCCGCAATCCGGGGGAACGCCCCGGAAAGAGGCGCCGCAATCCGGGGAACGCCCCGGAAAGAGGCGCCGCAATCCGGGGAACGCCCCGGAAAGAGGCGCCGCAATCCGGGGAACGCCCCGGAAAGAGGCGCCGTCATCCCGGGAACGTCCTGTACAGAGCCATCAATATACCCAGAACACCCCACAAGACCTGCAAGACCGATTTTTCAAGTTTTCCCACATACAAAGAATGGAGAGGTCTGTCATTTTTATCGCAGCTACACTTCACCTGTGAGAGACAATCTAAAAATAAAATCCAGTAAATCACATTGTAGGATTGTTACATAACTAATTTGCATTTTATTGCATGAAATAAGTATTTGATACAATAGAAAAATAGAACTTAACCCAGTCACGCCAGAGCCCTTTTCAGTTTTTCACTCCCCTTCTTCCCAGAGACATAACACTTATATTTTTCCATCATTATGGCCATGTGAGGGATTGTTTTTTTGTGGGACGAGTTGCACTTTTTAACGACACCATTGGTTTTACCTTATAGTGTACTGGAAAACATAAAAAAAATTAAGTAAAGTGAAATTGCAAAACTTGATTTTTTTTTTTTTTAACCACGTTCACTAAATGCTAAAACCGATTATTATGATTCTCCCGGTCATTAATAGTTTATAGACACCAAACATGCCCAGGTTCTTTTTTTATTTAAGCGGTGAAAAAAATTCCAAAGTAAATATTATAATTTTCCGAGACCCGTAGCGTCTCCATTTATTTTTTGCGTGCCGAGCTGACGTTTTTAACGATACCATTTTGAAGTAGCTACGCTCTTTTGATCGCCCGTTATTGCATTTTAACGTAAAAAAAAAAAAAACACAACAAAACCAATTCTGGTGTTTAATTTTTTTTTCGATACACCAATTACAGATCGGATTCATTTTTTTTATAGCTTGATCGGGAGATAAGGAAAGCGGCGATACCAAATATGTGTATATTTAATATACACTGCTCAAAAAAATAAAGGTAACACTTAACCCTTTAACCCCCACGTTAATGACCGGGCCAATTTTTACAATTCTGACCACTGTCCATTTATGAGGTTATAACTCTAGAACGCTTCAACGGATCCCGGTGATTCTGACACTGTTTTCTCGTGACATACTGTACTTCATGATAGTGGTAAAATTTATTTGATATTGCCTGCGTTTATTTGTGAAAAAAAAAACGGAAATTTCCAACTTTGAATTTTTATGCCCTTAAAAATCACAGAGATATGTCACACAAAATACTTAATAAGTAACATTTCCCACATGTTTACTTTACATCAGCACAATTTTGGAACCAAATTTTTTTTTTTGTTAGGGAGTTATCAGGGTTAAAAGTTGATCAGCAATTTCTCATTTTTACAACACCATTTTTTTTTTAGGGACCACATCACATTTGAAGTCATTTTGAGGGGTCTATATGATCGAAAATACTTAAATGTGACACCATTCTAAAAACTGCACCCCTCAAGGTGCTGAAAACCACATTCAAGAAGTTTATTAACCCTTCTGGTGCTTCACAGGAATTTATGGAATGTTTAAATAAAGATGAATATTTAGAATTGAGAGTCCTCAGTGGTTGATACCTTTTAATGGCTAACTGAAAAGATGGTAACAAATTGCAAGCTTTCGAGACTACTCAGGTCTCTTCATCAGGCAAAGACTAAAACAAATTCTGAAGAATCACATTTATGCACAACATCATAAAAAAAAAAAAAAAAAAAAAAAAAAAAGGGGAAAAAACCCATGGATAAGCCAGGTGACATGAAGCAGAATTACCATGGGTGATGAACAGTAACGTCCATAAATATTGAGCCAATTCTTAGATAAGGATTGTTTTATTGTCCTGTGATTAGGGTCTCTGTTGTAATGACCCTTCATGGTCTGAGGGGCAAGTTCCTTAGTTGATGTAAAAAGACAAATCCGTGTGACACATTCATTCCTGCATTAAGAGTGTCAAAGGTCGTCATCAGTTTATATTCCCAGACTCTCCTGTCTTTCTGCGATTTGAAGTTTCCTTTCCTTTCCTCAATTCTAAATATTTTTCTATCCACTGGCTAACACGGTACCAAGATATATTTCTTTCCTGTAAATAAAGATGAACATTTAACTTTTTTTTCACAAAAAATTTACTTCAGCTCCAATTTGTTTTATTTTACCAAGAGTAAAAGGAGAAATTGGACCCCAAAAGTTGTTGTGCAATTTGTCCTGAGTACACCGATGCCCTATATGTGGGGGTAAACCACTGTTTGGGCGCATGGCAGAGCTCGGAAGGGAAGGAGCGCCATTTGACATTTCAATGCAGAATTGACTGGAATTGAGATGGGACGCCATGTTGCGTTTGGAGAGCCCCTGATGTGCCTAAACATTGAAACCCCCCACAAGTGACACCATTTTGGAAGTCAGACCCCCTAAGGAACTTATCTAGATGTGTGGTGAGCACTTTGAACCTCCAAGTGTTTCACTACAGTTTATAACGCAGAGCCATGAAAATAGAAATCTTTTTTTTTTCCCCACAAAAATTATTTTTTAGCCCCCAGTTTTGTATTTTCCCGAGGGTAACAGGATAAATTGGACCCCAAAAGTTGTTGTCCAAATTGTCCTGAGTACACTGATGCCCCATATGTTGGGGTAAACCCCTGTTTGGGCACACGGGAGAGCTCGGAAGGGAAGGAGCACTGTTTTACTTTTTCAACGCAGAATTGGCTGGAATTGAGATCGGATGCCATGTCACGTTTGGAGAGCCCCTGATGTGCCTAAACAGTGGAAACCCCCCAATTATACCTGAAACCCTAATCCAAACACACCCCTAACCCTAATCCCAACGGTAACCCTAACCACACCTCTAACCCAGACACACCCCTAACCCTAATCCCAACCCTATTCCCAACCGTAAATGTAATCCAAACCCTAACCCTAACTTTAGCCCCAGCCCTAACTGTAGCCTTAACCCTAGCCCCAACCCTAACCCTAACCCTAACTTTAGCCCTAACCCTAACTTAAGCCCCAACCCTAACGGGAAAAAGGAAATACTTTTAAATTTTTTAATTTTTCCCTAACTAAGGGGCTGATGACGGCGGGTTTGATTTACTTTTATAGCGGGTTTTTTAGCGGATTTTTATGATTGGCAGCCGTCACACACTGAAAGATGCTTTCTATTGCAAAAAATATTTTTTGCGTCTCCACATTTTGAGAGCTATAATTTTTCCATATTTTGGTTCACAGAGTCATGTGAGGTCTTGTTTTTTGCGGGACGAGATGACATTTTTATTGGTAACATTCTCGGGCACGTGACATTTTTTGATCGCTTTTTATTCCGATTTTTGTGAGGCAGAATGACCAAAAACCAGCTATTCATGAATTTCTTTTGGGGGAGGCGTTTATACCGTTCCGCGTTTGGTAAAATTGATAAAGCAGTTTTATTCTTCGGGTCAGTACGATTACAGCGACACCTCATTTATATCATTTTTTTATGTTTTGGCGCTTTTATACGATAAAAACTACCGTATTTTATATAAAAAATTATTAGTTTCGCATCACTTTATTCTGAGGACTAGAACTTATTTTTTTGCTGATGATGCTGTATGGCGGCTCGTTTTTTGCGGGACAAGATGACGTTTTCAGCGGTACCATGCTTATTTATATCCGTCATTTTGATCGCGTGTTATTCCACTTTTTGTTAGGTGGTATGATAATAAAGTGTTGTCTTTTGCCTTTTTTTTTTTTTTTTTTTTACAGTGTTCATGAAAGGGGTTAACTAGTGGGACAGTTTTATAGGTTGGGTTGTTACAGACGTGGCGATACTAAATATGTGTACTTTTATTGTTTTTCTTTTTATTTAAAGAAATGTATTTATTGGAACAATATATATTTTTTTCTTTATTTAGGAATTTTTTTTATTTTTTAAACACATGTAAATATTTTTTTTTACTTTGTAACATTGCCCCAGGGAGGGACATCATGGTAAAGTGTCAGATCGCTGATCTGACACTTTGCAGTGCACTATGTCAGATCAGTGATCTGACAGCCCCTGCAGGGAGGCTTTCCGGCACATGCTCTGAGCAGGCACTGGGAAGCCTCCTTCCTGCAGGACCCCCGCGGCCATTTTGGATCCGGGCCCTGCAGGAAGGAGATGCTCAGAGCAACGCGATCACATCGCGTTGCTCCGAGGGTCTAAGGGAAACACGCTTCACTATGCCACCAACACGCTGCGATCATGTTTGATCGCTGTGTCCCGAGGGTTAATGTGCCGGGAGCGGTCCGTGACCACTCCTGGCACATAGTGCTGGATGTCAGCTGTAATCAGCTGACACCCAGAGGTGATCGGCTGTGCTCCCCCCGTTAGTGCGGCTGATCGCCCATGACGTACTATTCCATCCCTGGGAATTAAGTCCCAGGTCACCTCGAGGGGATAGTACGTCAGATGGCAGAAAGGGGTTAAACAACAGAACATAACTCCAAGTAAATCAAACTTCTGTGAAACCAAACTGTCCACTTAGGAAGCAACACTGATCGACAATCAATTTCTCCTGTTGTTGTGGAAATGGAATAGACAACAGATGGAAATTATTGGCAATTATCAAGACACCCTCAATAAAGGAGTGGTTCTGCAGGTGGGGACCACAGACCACATCTCAGTACCAATGCTTTCTGGCTGATGTTTTGGTCACTTTTGAATGTTGGTTGTGCTTTCACACAAGTGGCTCAGGTAGTGCAGCTCATCCAGGATGGCACATCAATGCAAGCTGTGGCAAGAAGGTTTGCTGTCTGTCAGCAAAGTGTCCAGAGGCTGGAGGCGCTACCAGGAGACAGGCCAGTGCACCAGGAGATGTGGAGGGGGCCGTACGAGGGCAACAACCCAGCAGCGGAACCGCTACATCAGCCTTTGTGCAAGGAGGAACAGGAGGAGCACTGCCAGAGCCCTGCAAAATGACCTCCAGCAGGCCACAAATGTGCATGTGTCTGCACAAACGGTTAGAAACAGACTCCATGAGGATGGTGTGAGTGCCCAACGTCCCCAGATGGGGGTTGTGCTCGCAGCCCAACACCGTGCAGGACGCTTGGCATTTGCCACAGAACATCAGGATTGGCAAATTCACCACTGGCGCCCTGTGCTCTTCACAGATGAAAGCAGGTTCACACTGAGCACACGTGACATAGTCTGGAGACGCCGTGGAGAGCGATCTGCTGCCTGCAACATCCTTCAGCATGACCGGTTTGGTATTGGGTCAGTAATGGTGTGGGGTGGCATTTCTTTGGAGGGCCGCACAGCCCTCCATGTGCTCGCCAGAGGTAGCCTGACTGCCATTAGGTACCGAGATGAGATCCTCAGATCCCTTGTGAGACCATATGCTGGTGCGGTTGGCCCTGGGTTCCTCCTAATGCAGGACAATGCCAGACCTCATGTGGCTGGAGTGTGTCAGCAGTTCCTGCAAGATGAAGGCATTGAAGCTATGGACTGGCCGCCTGTTCCCCAGACCAGAATCCGATTGAGCACATCTGGGACATCATGTCTCGCTCCATCCACCAACGTCACGTTGCACCACACACTGTCCAGGAGTTGGCGGATGCTTTAGTCCAGGTCGGGGAGTTGATCCCTCAGGAGACCATCTGCCACCTCATCAGGAGCATGCCGAGGCGTTATAGGGAGGTCATACAGGCACATGGAGGCCACACACAATACTGAGCATCTTTTCCTTGTCTTGAGGCATTTCCACTGAAGTTGGATCAGCCTGTAATTTGATTTTCCACTTTGTATATTATTCCAACTCTAGACCTCCGTGGGATATTAATTTGGATTTACATTGATCATTTTTATGTTTTATTCTCAACACATTCCACTATGCAATGAATAAAAATTTGCAACTGGAATATTTAATTTAGTGGTATCTAGGATGTGGGATTTTAGTGTTCCCTTTATTTTTTTGAGCAGTGTATAATCCAAATGTCGGGAAGAGGATAATGCTCCTTATGAAGCCACTACTTGGTTGTCCTGGCTGGGTGTTTCAGGTCATTGTCTTGCAGGAAGATCCGGTCATGACCCATCTTCAATGCTCTTTCTGAGGGAAGGAGGTTGTTGGCCAAAATCTCAATACATGACCCCATCCATCCTCCCTTCAATACGGTGTAATCATACTGTCCCCTTGGCAGAAAAGCACCTCAAAGTAGTATGATGATTCCTCCATCATGCTTCACTGTTGGGATGGTGTTTTGGGTTTATACTCCTCCTTCTTCCTCCAAACACAGCGAGTGGAGTTCATACCAAAAAGTTTTATTTTGGTCTCATCTGACCACATGACCTTCTCACATGAATCCTCTGGATCATCCAGATGGTCATTGGGGAGCATCAATCAGGCCTTGATATGTGCTGGCGTGAGCAGGGGGACCTTGTAATTGTCATTGTAATCCATGACTGCGTAGTGTGTTCGTAACGGTAATGTTTGAGACTATGGTCCCTGTTCTCTAAAGGTCATTGGCCAGGTCCTCCTGTGTAGTTCTGGGCTGATTCCTGACCTTTCTCAGAATCGTCCTTACCTCTAGAGGCGAGATCTTGTATGGAGCCCCAGACCGAGGAAGACTGACTCTCACCTTGTGTTTCTTTTATTTTCTAATAATTCTGCCAACAGTTGTTGCTTCTCACCAAGCTGCTTGCCTATTGTCCTGTGGCCCATCCCAGCCTTGTGCAATTTTGTCCCTGGTGTCCATAGATAGCTCTTTGGTCTTGGCCATGGTGGAGAGGATGGAGTGTGAGTGTGTGGACAGGTGTCTAATATACAGGTAACGAGGTCAGACAGGTGCAATTAATTCAGGTAATGAGTGCAGAGTAGGAGGCTTCTTACAGAAACACTAACAGGTCTGTGAGAGCAGAATTCTCGCTGGTCGGTCGGTGATCAAACACTTATTTCATGCAAAAAAATGCAAATTAAAGATGTAACGATCCTACAATGTGATTCTCTGGATTTTATCTTTAGATTCTGTCTCTCACAGGTGAAGTACCTACGATAAATGTTACATCTCCATTCTGTGCAGGTGGGAAAACTTACAGAATCAGCCGAGGATCAAATACTTATTTCCCCCCACAAGATGTGACCCAGTCTTCTGATCACCTTCCTGCCCATCCCCCGCCCATTAGATCAATGATTTGTTGCAGGGTAAATACCTGTGGTGCTCACTGGCGTCGGGGGTGGGGACTGAGTTACAGGGGCAGAAGAGTCGTCTTCTGAGATTAAATCATGCTCAGCATCTGCAGGTTACACGGGGTTAATTCACATGCGGAGAAAGAGGAGGGGGAGTTAAGACGGGAACAGGACAGTGAGGAGCCTCTGCATACAATCTATTACTCCCTGTTATCAGCCATTACTGGGGGAGGAGACTGTAGGACAGGAGACCACAATCTATTACTCCCTGTTATCAGCAATTACTGGGGGAGGAGACTGTAGGACAGGAGACCACAATCTATTACTCCCTGTTATCAGCCATTACTGGGGGAGGAGACTGTAGGACAGGAGACCACAATCTATTACTCCCTGTTATCAGCCATTACTGGGGGAGGAGACTGTAGGACAGGAGACCACAATCTATTACTCCCTGTTATCAGCCATTACTGGGGGAGGAGACTGTAGGACAGGAGACCACAATCTATTACTCCCTGTTATCAGCCATTACTGGGGGAGGAGACTGTAGGACAGGAGACCACAATCTATTACTCCCTGTTATCAGCCATTACTGGGGGAGGAGACTGTAGGACAGGAGACCACAATCTATTACTCCCTGTTATCAGCCATTACTGGGGGAGGAGACTGTAGGACAGGAGACCACAATCTATTACTCCCTGTTATCAGCAATTACTGGGGGAGGAGACTGTAGGACAGGAGACCACAATCTATTACTCCCTGTTATCAGCCATTACTGGGGGAGGAGACTGTAGGACAGGAGACCACAATCTATTACTCCCTGTTATCAGCCATTACTGGGGGAGGAGACTGTAGGACAGGAGACCACAATCTATTACTCCCTGTTATCAGCCATTACTGGGGGAGGAGACTGTAGGAGAGGAGACCACAATCTATTACTCCCTGTTATCAGCCATTACTGGGAGAGGAGACTGTAGGACAGGAGACCACAATCTATTGCTCCCTGTTATCAGCCATTACTGGGGGAGGAGACTGTAGGACAGGAGACCACAATCTATTGCTCCCTGTTATCAGCCATTACTGGGGGAGGAGACTGTAGGACAGGAGACTACAATCTATTACTCCCTGTTATCAGCCATTACTGGGGGAGGAGACTGTAGGACAGGAGACTACAATCTATTACTCCCTGTTATCAGCCATTACTGGGGGAGGAGACTGTAGGACAGGAGACTACAATCTATTACTCCCTGTTATCAGCCATTACTGGGGGAGGAGACTGTAGGACAGGAGACTACAATCTATTACTCCCTGTTATCAGCCATTACTGGGGGAGGTTACTGTAGGACAAGAGACTACAATCTATTACTCCCTGTTATCAACCATTACTGGGGGAAGTGACTGTAGGAGAGGAGACCACAATCTATTACTCCCTGTTATCAGCCATTACTGGGGGAAGTGACGGTAGGACAGGAGACCACAATCTATTACTCCCTGTTATCAGCCATTCCAGGTTGGAGGTATGGAGGGTAACTAGTGGTCTATTAGGACAAGTGACGAGCAGACCCCCAAGCTGCAGCTGGACCCTCCAGTTTCTACATAGTTTGCACTGAGGGAATGACACCTTTAGGGTTTCCCCCCACCATACAGCTCAGTGGCCCCCGACCCCTGCAATCACTGCAGTAACAGCAGAGCGCCCTTTTCAGTCCTTGTGCTGCATTACCCTCCTCCTGTCCCAGTATAATATTCTGCGGGTGGTCAGTATGTGTGAGATCATGCAGGTTATCCATGGAAAATGGCACGGGTTATGTCACGTGTAAGGGTTAATCCATGCAGAATTAGGGGGCAGTGGATCCTGACCAGATCCCCCGGGACCCACTCACCTTGTGTCCCGTTCTCGCCTTTCACGACCTCTAAGAACTGGCTGAACGGATTCGGAGGGGGAGGAGGCGCATTCTCGTCTTCTTCAAACTGCATCATCTGTCGGGGAACAGGACAAGTCATGAAGAGCGAACCCCCGATCCACCCCTGAGCCGAGAGGCCCCGAATTAAGGGGGAAGTCCCCTAATAATATCGGCCCCGTGGCGGACACTTACAGGAGGCGGCTTCTCCACCACGATCCCCGCCAGGACTTGTGACTGTGGCCCGGCCGTCTTCAGGTCGTACCGATTCTGCTCCCGGATCTGTAAGTCACCAATCATCGTGTTACTTCATCTTACATCATTGTGAGACGTCTCCGGATCCAGGGCTTATATCTGCGCTGACAACCATTGCCCCCAGCTTCACATACTGACCCAGAGGTTGTCAGACTTACGTTATTTCATTGCTCAAGGAAGAGATCCCCCATAACTATTCAGTCATCGCAGCAGCAGGAGGGTCAGTGACCCCCCAACCAGTGACCTTCCTGCAGCTTCAGAACTATAACTCCCAGCAAACCCAGCGGTCACCTTGTTTCTCTTCTCTAGGACGTCTGTCGGGTTGGTGTTTAATGGAACAAACTGGTTGGGGTCTTCGATCTTGATGGGATACCCGCTGGAAGACCTTGTGAGCTCGTCGGCTTTCATCCACTGCAAGGAAAAGCGGAAACGGAGAGAATGAATTCAAGAAGCCCCCCACCAAAAATACTAGTCCCCGAGTTCATTTTCTGGAGCTCTGCTCATCCTAATCTAACTGGTTCAGCAGCAGAATGCCAAAACCGTAGAAATGACTGACACAGGGGGTCCCTGATAATATAAGACCAGCGGTCCCCGTCTCACCATGATCTTCGTCCTCAGGCTCATCTCCCCATTCATGGACTCCTCTGGGACGTGGACTCTTAAGTACGTGTTCGGAGAGTTCAGCCATCGCGTCTTTTCCCTCTGCTGCTTCTGAACCAGGAACTTGAGAGGAGAACGCGGCATCCCCTGGTCGTCCTCGAAGGAGAAGGCTGTGACCGTGGCCGGGATTTCGACATCGCTCTTGTGACGCGGCTTCTCTCGTGTCAGCGGCTGCCTGTAAGCGTACCCCGTCCTGTAACCCTGCAGGCAGAGAGGAGGGAGGATTATGTCTGGAACTACAGCAATATTATCTAGTAGAAGTATTACAAGACCTCATAAAGGTGCAGTACATCTAAATAGCCACTAGATGGTGCTAGGATACTGCATCAACTATTGTGTCCATTGAAAAACTGCAAACTAAAAAGGAGTAAAAATAAGAATAAGTAGAGATATAAAAATAATAACTAATTGTGCAAAGAAAAATAAAATGTTGCTATTAGTTGCAGGACTAGAGCAGTACTGAAAAACAAATACTAGATGGTGCCATGTTACGAAGTACATTTGAAAAAAAAACCCAAAACACTGCACTCTAAATAGGAGGAAAAAAAACAAAAACATTACAAAATGTTCAGAAATGCAAAAAAAACCCCACACTAAATAAACCTAATTGTTCTAGTTGAGATGAGACGCAGTCCCGAAAAACAGCCACACAAAGGTTGTGTTTTTTTAAATAAAATAAAATGGAGTTTTGCATCTTAAAAAATTTTTTTTATATATAATAATAATAATAATAATAAAAATAGATATTAAATATACTAACAGAGGTACATTAATGTAAAACAGACTACGCCATGCTAGAATCTAAAAACAGTAAAAGGTCGTAAAAGCAAGACAAGAAAGAAAAAAAAAGCATCTTGTGGTTACAAGGAGTGGTGCAGTACCAAAGCCACTAGATGGTACTCTTATTAAATAAAACGGAGTTATCATACAGGCTACAATCTAAAAATGAGATAAAAATAAAATAAATAGAAGTATTAAAAATAAATCAGAAAGAATGCAAAAAAATAAAATGTGACGATGAACCCATCAGCTCTGGTTGCAAGGAGAGGTGCAGTACCGCAGAACAGCCACTAGATGGTGGTTAATTACAAAAGGAATATACATAGTAACATAGTTAGTAAGGCCGAAAAAAGACATTTGTCCATCCAGTTCAGCCTATATTCCATCATAATAAATCCCCAGATCTACGTCCGTAATATAACCGAATGTGATCAGCTCGGGCCCCGGCTGCTCGTCCTCTGAGTTCTTCAGGGGCCGAATTAATCTTTGACGCCCCCTTAAAGCTGCAGTAGAGATTGTGTCATCCACTTACCAGATTGTCCAGCATTCGCATGAGCGATTCGAATTCCAGTTCCCCGACCTTCCACTTGTGCTGCCCCTCCATGTTCACCCCTCCCCCGCCTCCTGCGGCCAAGGCATGTGTGAGGGGCTTATACTTCTCCAAATCCAACAGCACAAGGTTGTTTATGCCCCCAGACCCGGCCAAGGCATGTACCTGCGAAAAATGACAATTAATGGAGGACAGGGGGCGCCCAGATAATATATATCCAATGATAAAAATCAAAGAATCTAAAAACTGCAGAAAAGGAACAGGAATCTTTGGCTATGACCTTGTAGAGCTGTGTGGAGCCTTAAAGGGGTCCCCCACGAGGCCACAGACTCACTAGATGGATGTAACCCCTGTACCAATACCAGTGGACATAATACAAGACTATATTAGCCGGGGACCCCTTTAACGTTACCATCCACAGTATCATTAGATTGAAAAAGTGTTTACACCCCTTAAAGGAGGCTGTAAGAGACACTGAAGTAGCATACAATGAGGGATGTGACATTCTGCAGCCTGAGAGCCGACTGGAAGTCAGCAGAATGCTGAGTGCAGCTCTGTATGTGAGTGGAGTAATAGTCTCCTGCCAGTACCTGGACCTCGCAGGCCAGCTGCACGTTGAAGATGTAATGAAAGGCTTCCTCCACCGTCTCCCCGAGAGCCATCACGCCGTGATTCCTGAGCACCAAGACCTGCGGAGAGAAGAGCCTCAGCATAACAAAAGTGGACGAGAAAACCAAAAGCGGACGAGGAGGCTAAAGCAGCACCCCCTGCAGATGAGGAGGCTAAAGCGGGGCTTCCCACGGACAAGGAGGCTAAAGCAGCACCCCCCGAGGAGGGTAAAGCGGAGCGCCCCACGGACGAGGAGGCTAAAGCGGAGCGCCCCGAGGACGAGGAGGCTAAAGCGGAGCCCCCCGAGGACGAGGAGGCTAAAGTGGAGTCTCTAACGGACCGGAGCCAGGCACAGACTGAGCGCAAGGCAAGAAATGACGCTTACTCATTACACATTTCTATTAGTTCTTCACTGCTTGCTGTCAGTGAATGGAAGCATCGACCCCTAGTCCTGAACTTTTACTTCTCACAGATGAGGGTTTGTTACAACTGCATCCAGCGTAATCCTCTAAGTGCCAAACACATCAGCAGCACAAGTCTCCCTTCTGTCCTGATAGTTTGTTACAATGTATCAGTCCGGATTCCACACAGTGTCTACACTGATGCAACTGTTCCAAAGCCTCAGCTGTGAGGAGCATTACATGGGACTGCAGCTTCGTGATGTAGAGAAGGTTGCTCTGTGCGCCGATGGTTTGCGCAGATGTTTAACACAAAGATCTTCATTACTTATGAGCGTTACCTTAGAACTGGGCCCCAGAACCTTCTGCAGTTGGATCCTCTCCTGCTGCTCATCCAGGGACCCCTGGTAATTGTAGTACGCCACGTCACCGAGCAGCAAGGCCTCCTGGGAGATGGGTAGGATGCCGCACTTCATGGATGAGACCTGAGGAGAGGAAGAGAATGAGTACAAGCCGAAATATGGCCGACGACGGATGGAGTCTGTGCACAGGAAGAGCGGCCATCAATACCTCTGCTTGCTGTCATTGACGTCACGTGACAATTCATTGTGTAGAGAATCGGCAGTTGGTCGTGTGAGGACACGGGAGCGCGGCTCGTTAGGGTACGGCCAGGCCAGTGATGGCGGGATTGTGCCATCATGGCCGTCATGTAAGGAGCCGCGCTCCTCCGAGTCATCACATCATCAGGACGGATCGTCCTCCACCGAACGCCCACAGTGAAGGTTCTTAGTGGATGACAGCAAGCAGGGGTCTACAGCAAGCAGGGGTATTCAGAAGCTTTCCCTTCACAATGCAGAAGACCCCTGTAGCTATCCTTGTCGTCTGGCGTTTGCGGCCGGGGGTCACTCACCGCGGCAGTGGCGGGGGTGTGTATATGGATCACACATCGCACGTCGGGACGGGTGGAGTAAATGGCGGCGTGGGGGCTGAACCCGGACGGGTCGACGCGCAGGTTGGTTGTGCCCTGATCCACCACTTCACCAATGATGTTCAGTTTCACCTATACAAGTAATGTACAAATACACTTTTTAGGAAACCGGAAGAAAATGGCGTCAGCGGTTCACGACCATGGTGGGGGGACAATGATGGTGGGGGGCGCCGCGCCTACCAGGTTAGAGGCCGAGGCTTCAGAGAAGGAGAGGCCGCGGGGAATGATCAGGATGTGGTCCTGCTCTTTGCTGACCCGAACCTGCAGAAAAATAAAGGAAAAATTACACATTTGAGGCTGAAACCCAGGAGTGGATTATAATCCTCCGCAGTGCCCCCTGATGGCCGTCATGTGTCACTGCACCAACTTCCAACACTAAACTTTAGTAGTAAAGTAGTAAAACTTCTGCCCCATAAATTGCAACTTTTCGGGCCCGCAGCACCTACCGTCCTCCACATCTTTGTGTTTTATTTTCACACAAACTCTTTGCTTGCTGACAAATGAATGGAAACATTCCAGAAGCTGAAACCCCTCCGATCCCGCTGCACATGGGTGTAACGAGAGAAGCGACTTAGGAGGGCAAAATACAATTCACTCACAGCAAGCAGAGATCTTGAGGAAAAAAAAAACGGTGAAAAATAGAAAGTCCGAAGAAAAGCTGCAGGAGTCATCATGTACGCACCGTGATGTAGGCGTTGGACAGGTGCGCCCACCCGAAGAGGTCGGCCAGGCGGTACATGGACGCCAGCTTGCAGCGAGTCAGCTTCTCCCCCTTCGCCAACAAGCCCTCGACGGCCGGGTGGATGTCGTTCACCGGAGTCACCATCCCCAGACCTGGAGGAGAAGAGCGGAGATTCATTACTCGCCTCCCCCCTTCGCCCCTTCCAGTAAAAGCCCCCGGTAAGGCAGGACGGACGTAAGCTGCAGCAATAATGATATTATTGGCGAATAGGAGCAAAAGATTCTAAATGATTGAAAAAAAGCCAAAGCGCCCTACCCTTCCCCATGGCCGTGTGATCAGCAGGGGGCGCCACAACACCTGGTAACCGGCACCGCAACCATCAGAAGTTCAGGGGGTCAGGCTCCGGTAATTATAGCGTGGAGGATTTAATCCCCGGCAGCCGCCGCCGCCGCCGCTCTCCCCGTGGTGGTTATGAAGGTGCAGCCGAGCCCTTCAGCTTGTTTGCAGCTGCCAAACCTTTGTACCTGCCTATCAGTCGCCCTCGGGACACATTTATGGATGGGCGTGCCGTGCGGGACGCGGCCAAGAAACATGGGCGACGCTGATGATAACCGCAATCATCGCACTTATTACTGGAGCAACTGCAAAACTATCCATAAATCTTGCACGGAGGCCGGCGCTCCGGGTGAAAAGTCCTCGGCTGAAAATCTATATGCAAAAAAAAAAAAAAAAAAGGGATTTCAAAAATATTCACGCCCCAGGGCGTTTCCCCCTTTTTTTTTTTTTTTTTTTTTAAAGATGGTTGCACATCTACAGACAGAAGCGCACACAGAGCGACAAGAAGAAGTATTCACCCCCTTCCGGAAGTTTCGGGCTCGTCGGACTGAACGGCCTGTTGTCTTCAAACAAAACATTGCATTAGACAACCGAACTGCAAAGGGTTAATCGAGCGGCTAGACCACCCAGAAGTAAATGCCCCCCCTCCCCCTGGACATATTATACACCTGTAATAAAAACGGGCTCGGATGAAACGCCCCTTTAACGTAGGGGGGAAAGGTTGACCGACACAACGGAGCGGAAATCTGGTCTCAAACTCGGGCAAATCTACAAAAGTTACCGAAAACTTACTGAGCGGAGACGAGGAGAAGCCGGCGAACGAGCTGGCCATGACGTAGTCCGCGATTTGCTGCAGCGCCAGCAGCCCCGACGGGTTGTTTCCTTTCTGCCTCTGATCCTGAATGAGACTTTCCAAATCTTCGCGAAAAGCCTGAAAAAAACAAAAAGGAGGATTACAAGAAAGGTCTGTGCCTTATCTCATGTTGCGCTACATTGTGTCGTCTTCTCCTTTTGCTACATTGTGTCGTCTTCTCCTTTTGCTACATTGTGTCGTCTTCTCCTTTTGCTACATTGTGTCGTCTTCTCCTTTTGCTACATTGTGTCGTCTCCTCCTTTTGCTACATTGTGTCGTCTCCTCCTTTTGCTACATTGTGTCGTCTCCTCCTTTTGCTACATTGTGTCGTCTCCTCCTTTTGCTACATTGTGTCGTCTCCTCCTTTTGCTACATTGTATCGTCTCCTCCTTTTGCTACATTGTGTCGTCTCCTCCTTTTGCTACATTGTGTCGTCTTCCCTTTTGCTACATTGTGTCGTCTCCTCCTTTTGCTACATTGTGTCGTCTTCCCCTTTTGCTACATTGTGTCGTCTTCTCATTTGGCTACATTGTCTTGTCTTCTCCTTTCACACCTTCAGAGCTGCATTCACAATTCTGCTGAGGAAAAGTCCCACAGCTCTGAAGACGACACAAGTATCCGGATGGTGAACGCAGCTCTGGAGGTGAATGGAGCATACGACGAGATGTAACTGAGTGCACATGTGCAATGACTCTGATTTCCACGCCTTGGTCCGACCGATGGATAGAAGCGAGCGGAGGGATCAGCGTCACAAGGACGTGTCACCCCTGGTTCTGACCAGTGACACAACCTATCGGATCTGCCCGTCACCTGGTGGTCAGTATTTGGGGGCTGCACCCGTCTGTGGACATTACACTCAGGGCGGACCCCCTTTGCATTATCAGCGAGTTCTGCAGCAGAACAATTCAGCTGCCATCACAGCCGGCAGGACGATTGTTGGCAAGAATTACAGACGTTCATTGGCTTTTTGACGTTAATTAATTTACTGCCGGGGGCGTAGGAGCCGCTAATTATCCGGATGGGTCAGTCGTGTAGGAGGACGACCCCCAGCACGTCAGCCATTCCTCCTACACAAGAGTCTGGGAAACTTCCAGCAACAGCTCATCCATCTGTGGAAACGCCGGGAAATAAAATCCCACCAGTGACTCAGAGCGCTGGAGAAAAGTGCCCAAAAAACAGGAGAAAGAGGGACCAGTCCTAAAACCGGAAACCTCAGCTGAACGGCTGCACCTTTCCCCATCTTCTCTCGTGCTGCACCTCTGCTCTGGAACTCACTGCTACAGCCAAGCCTAAAGCTTAGGAACCGGCCTAGTACTGACTCATCCAGGTCCAGATCTTCTCACCTGCTGCCCCTAGTCTCTGGGACGCTTTTCCACCCAACAGACACTCAGACTCAAACATCCTTCATCAATAATCGCGGTCGCAGACGACCAGCAAAGGTTCCTTCCAGGACGGCATGGACACCGGTTACTTGTCAGCAACGATATAAAATCCTTTCCATGGTCTAAGACCCTCAGGTCTTCTCATGTGCTTCACTCATCCTCTAGATCATGCATCCACCGGGCAGACAGACATTTTCTACCTAAAGGGAAGCTGTCGGCAGCATTTTCGGCAAGGAATCAGGCTAGGGTAGTCTGATAGCCATCTTACCGCCATCTGATGCGGCAAAATTTGGCTTCTTTTCTGTCTGTAAATTATACTTCAAGTTCTCCAAGGAGGTGATGGACGGGTCAATGGTGGTCCATGGCTCCTCTTCACTTCTTCCTGTCAGGCACGGCCCTACACTGCATGAGTGACCGTGGAGACAAGAGTCTCCATTGCAAGACGTCACCCCTGCGACCGACTGACCTTGCGCATGCACCACTTCCTCTTGGCGAGCGCATGTGCAGTACGAAACGGAGGTGACATCACACAGCAGAGACCGTCTTCACTGGAGCCAGGGGGCAGCGGCAAGGAGCCAGGGGGCAGCGGCAAGGAGCCAGGGGGCAGCGGCAAGGAGCCAGGGGGCAGCGGCAAGGAGCCAGGGGGCAGCGGCAAGGAGCCAGGGGGCAGCGGCAAGGAGCCAGGGGGCATGATGAAAAGACAAATTAAACAATGGAACACAACTAAACAGTCGTTCATATTTCTTCCTCTGATTACCTACTGAAAATGCTGCTGACAAGATTCTTTGAAAAGTTGATAAAAGTTTGGAAATGGATTTATATGATTCATTTATGCCAAAACCAAGAAACGGAACAAGATCCACATGAAGAAATCCTGTAGAATCACAGCCAACTGATCACTGGCTGTACAGTGCCCCCCTCCCCACATCTGGAGGGTCTGCACCAGCCATCCCCCCTATCCTGAGACTCTCATTCAGGTCTTCTCTCGTGCTGCACCTACGCTCTGGAATATCTCTGCAACTAGAAGCAAATCATCACTAAAACTTGTCGTCTCAGAACGTTTCCACCATGTGCGACTGTCTGGATGAAGAGCAGAACCCGCTGGTTTGTTCCTCACACTTCCAGGATCTCCATACAATCCTTCCCTCCCAAGTCTCCTCCCGTGCTGCACCCGTTAGCCGATCTCTATTCTAACCGGCATCTCATAGGATTTTGTACAACAATTCAGCACTAAACTAAATCTATGCATAAAAATAAAAGCAGAACCCACATCAATAAACTGTGTGGGACTCATGGCCATTAACCCGTAATCCCAGATGACGTCCAATCCACAGCCCCCCGATCTCCTCCTCACCGGCCGCCCTTCAGCTCTCGGTTCCCTGATTTTCTTAAACCCATTCACCAATCTCAGTACTTCTCTCGTGCTGCACCAGTTTTATGGAACTTGTTTTCTACCTGCCTGAACTTCAGAGGTTCCGCAGAAAATAAGAGGATCGCCGCCTGAACTCATTTTTGCAAAGAAAATCTGACACCCCAACACAAGGCTGCAGTAATACGATGTAGGAATGAGGGGCTCACCTATGCCATCCCTCACTGACGATGCATACGTTTAGAGGTTGTGTACGCAGTCCATCTCCATCAGGGGGCGCACTCATGCTATTCGAAAGCCATCAGGTTGAGGGGTTCAGGTCTCCGCTGCAATGCAGGCTCCTCCAACCGCTCTGCTACCCCCCCTCTTAAAGGGTTAACGTGGGCTGCAGCCCTGATCCAGCTCCCCCCGTCCTCCGCCCCCGCTGCTCCCCATTGAGAGTCGGACACTTGTGATTGTGTAATGAAGCGGAGGCACCGAGACAAGCGAGGGAAGAATTTCAAAGCCCTGCAGCCCTGGCCGGGCAAGTGGAGGCCAACACCGGGGTCTGTCGGGAAGAGGACCCCACGGGGCGCCGGCTCTGAATAGAGAGCAGCCAGCAGACAGGATTATCTGAGGCCCACGAGCTGCGGCCGCACAGCACAAATGTAGCAGAGCAGAGTTTGTCTCCTACTTATTAGGACTAACGTTTGACCTGGACGAGAAATGATCACAGATAAATGGGTGGGATCATCACTTGTCACAGATGACACCCTCGCGAAACCTGCTGCGCCCCACACCCTCGCCCCTGCTGCACCACACACCCTCGCCCCTGCTGCACCACACACCCTCGCCCCTGCTGCACCACACACCCTCGCCTCAGCTGCGCCTCACACCCTCACCTCAGCTGCGCCTCACACCCTCGCCTCACCTGCGCCTCACCCCACACCCTCGCCTCTGCTGCGCCTCACACTCTTGCCTCACCTCTGCTGCGCTTCACTATACCAATGTTAATGGGACAATTCAATCCTGAGCCAAAGATTAACCGTTTCCAGACACAAAGGTGAAACTTTCGGGTCGGACCCACTCACCGGGCTCTTGAGGATCTGCGTGACCCTCTTCTTCTGCTCCATCATGTTGAAGTCCTGGCGGAGATCGGGGGACATGTTTCTCTCCCGGAGGTAGCTGGGGTCATTTTCGTTGATGCGGTCGAAGTAGCGCTCTTTGTGAGGCATGCTGGGAGGGGGAGGGGAGGTGATCACCCCCTGGCTGGATCCGGCACTCATGGCGCAATCACGGGGTCTCACCTGAAAGAGAAAACAGGTCATTACCCAGAGTGCTTTACTCTGACCACCATACCACCATACAGGGCGACATTCGGGCTTTCTAAGGTGGCACAAGGTCACCCGGTGTGAACATGGCGGTGGCACAAATGCTCCCAGCAGACAGATGGCCTCATCCCATCCCGCGTCCAGACTGCGCCGCAGATTTGTTGTGAAACCTGAGAGGGTCACGTGGTGGAGCGAAGACGAGGGATTATCGGACAGCGTAGAAAACACAACAGCGGCCACGTCCACAGCGCCCCGAGTGCACAGACCCCCTCTGAAGAAGCCCCCACTAATCCTCGCCAACATCTGCGCAGCCACTTTCTAATCCACCGCAGGTTACACATCTTCACTTACAAGATATTCGCTTCCTGCCAGAAAAACGTATTTACAAGAATGGAGGCGTCCTACAGGCCCCGGCCACAATAGTATCCAAACTCCAGACTGATACATTGTAACCACCGGGACTGGGCGAGACTGCGACAAACCCTCAGCAGTACTCAGAGTTCATTTATTGACAGCAAGCAGGGAACGTAGAAATGGTGAGACACCAAAGCTCATCAGGAACCTGCGGGACCGGGCATCGGTGAGGTCACCGGTGATGTCATCGTGCAGAACGGGTGACATCACTGCAGCCAAGGTCACATGACCTAAGCTCTCCTATCATTAACTTTTCCTGACATCTGGACTTTATGAACTTTTTTTTTTCCACTAGAATCACCGCGTCCCCCCCTCCGGACCCTCCCTATTCCCATGGACCCATTTCGGGGGTGTTTGTGTATTTCTCCAGTCCGTTTCCTATTCATTGTTCTGACACCATCTGCACATGACAGCGGCTTTCCTGTCCTCACTGTTAACCTTTTAGATGCTGACAGAACTCCTCCACACGCTGTAACAGACCCTCAGCTGCGACAGGCTAGGTCAGGCTAAGTTTTACACACAGATGATGCTCCCTAGTGATGTTCTCATTTACTGGCAGCAGAGATCTTCATCGTGACGATGTAACATCTAATTGATGCCGGATAAACATGTCGTCAGCCCAGAACATAAATAAAACCGCGCTCGTGGGCATCACATGGCGCTACGGTTACGGCCTGTGCCGCGAACTCTGCCTGCAGACCATTTTGGGACATACGGTCATCCAGCGGTCAGCGGCACCACATGATGATTAAAGCCTTGTAATCACAGATGTGACTGTTGCCCCTGACAACCGGAGTGGTGATACAAACAGTTACAATGTATCCATTATATCATTCCACCAGAACAAACCACTTTCCGTCGGCGTTCGAGGAGCGCTCGGCCGCTGCCAGAATCTGGATTTTACCCCAGATTTGTAATATCGGTGACCAAAGCGGTAACGCAGTGCGACAAGTCCCCGCAGCAGTGGATGGCGAAGAGTATAACTACCACCATGTACCACCGATATTCCTCTTACACAAGGTGCGGACATGAAGGACATTGCAAGATGAAGTGCTTCGATATTGTGTGCACCAATCACAGCCAAAGCTGCATTCAAAACTCTGCAATTTAATTTTCTCCTTAGTTCGGTCCTGCGGAGAGCTTACACCAGATTCTGTATAGTGCTGCCGCGCTTTATTTCAGGAGCCTCTTAGCATTACCTGTGTGAGTCTCAACTTAAAAAAAACGGAATTTTACTCAGGCACTTGATGCCAGGATGAACCCTAGAGAGTGTTGGGCCGAAGCGCATGGATCTTAATAGAGGAAAAAAGGGGTTAACAAAAATCATAGTGGACGACATATTTCTGGACATTAACTCATCCCACTGATGTAAACTGCAGACAGCCTCGGCCCAGCCCTGGCTGATACAAGAGAGCAACAGACTGTACAAAATGGTGAGATAGTGGATTCTAGGTGTACGGTCCCTTTAAAAAAAAAAAAGAAAAAAAAATTCTGTAATACCCCAGTAAATTCTGAGAGTGGCGCTTTGTTCAGGCCCGTGTGCTCGCTACGTGCTGGGACGGCCGGGTCACCTCGCTCGCTTTTCAGATTTTAATTAGGAGAGAAATAAAATAATAATAAAAAAAAAAAGGCTCCAATTATCTGGGACAGGCACCCGTCACACGTAGCCTGGGTCACAAGCTGCCGAGACCTTCCTGGCAGATGACAGGCGCTTGTAGTGCGCTTGGTGCTGCGTCTATAGAAAGCTGCAGAGAATCAGATTCTAAAGACACAGGCGTCTCATTGTGGGAGAGAAAGCAGGAACGGGCACCCGTGCCAGTCACTGGAGGAGCCATGAAGTCATGCGTCAGCGATGCCCGGCCTCATTAACCCCAAAGGGGAGCTTTATTGCTGCCTGACAAGCATGGGGCATCACCAGGAGACCCAATATCATGCAGCACCTCCTACATCCCATGGAGGACAAGGACCAAACGGTTTGTGTAAAGAAGTTGTTGAACGCGTCAGTGGGCGTCACATATGAACTGCGTGGGTTCTAGAAGTACAACACCAACCAATATTAATGGCCTCCTCATCGGATGAGAGCTGAACCCGAGAGGAGCCAAGACCAAGCTGTGCACAAGTGTATGGGAAGCGGTGAAACGCGTCAGTGGCTGTCACATATGAACTGCGTGGGTTCTAGAAGTATAACTAATATTAACGGCCTCCTCATCGGATGAGGGCTGAACCCGAGAGGAGCCAAAACCAAGCTGTGCACAAGTGTATGGGAAGCGGTGAAACGCGTCAGTGGGTGTCACATATGAACTACGTGGGTTCTAGAAGTATAACAACTAATATTAACGGCCTCCTCATCGGATGAGGGCTGAACCCGAGAGGAGCCAAAACCAAGCTGTGCACAAGTGTATGGGAAGCGGTGAAACGCGTCAGTGGGCGTCACATACTTCTAGAACCTACGCAGTTCATATAACAACTAATATTAACGGCCTCCTCATCGGATGAGAGCTGAACCAGAGAGGAGCCAAAACCAAGCTGTGCACAAGTGTATGGGAAGCGGTGAAACGCGTCAGTGGGTGTCACATATGAACTGCGTGGGTTCTAGAAGTATAACAACTAATATTAACGGCCTCCTCATCGGATGAGGGCTGAACCCGAGAGGAGCCAAGACCAAGCTGTGCACAAGTGTATGGGAAGCGGTGAAACGCGTCAGTGGGAGTCACATATGAACTGCGTGGGTTCTAGAAGTATAACAACTAATATTAACGGCCTCCTCATTGGATGAGGGCTGAACCAGAGAGGAGCCAAAACCAAGCTGTGCACAAGTGTATGGGAAGAGGTGAAACGCGTCAGTGGGTGTCACATATGAACTGCGTGGGTTCTAGAAGTATAACAACTAATATTAACGGCCTCCTCATTGGATGAGGGCTGAACCAGAGAGGAGCCAAAACCAAGCTGTGCACAAGTGTATGGGAAGCGGTGAAACGCGTCAGTGGGCGTCACATATGAACTACGTGGGTTCTAGAAGTATAACAACTAATATTAACGGCCTCCTCATTGGATGAGGGCTGAACCAGAGAGGAGCCAAAACCAAGCTGTGCACAAGTGTATGGGAAGCGGTGAAACGCGTCAGTGGGCGTCACATATGAACTGCGTGGGTTCTAGAAGTATAACAACTAATATTAACGGCCTCCTCATTGGATGAGGGCTGAACCAGAGAGGAGCCAAAACCAAGCTGTGCACAAGTGTATGGGAAGCGGTGAAACGCGTCGGCGGTCTAGTATCACTTCTGACAAGCAATATTTTGCATTGTGACAGTTAAAAACAATAATCCTAATCATTCCTTGCCGGTTGAGCATTGCTTATGGAATTGGTGACTATAGCCTCTTATAATGTTAAAGGGGCGGGGCAAATACTCGCCACAAATGTAGCAAAAGTTTTTTCTTGTTTGAATATTGGAAAAATCTGGTTAAATACGTGCAACATATAAAATTATACAGATGTGTCCCTGTGCTACCCTAATTAGTGATAACGGGTTCCCTAGATGGTCAGTGCCCTTTAAGAGCCCCCAAGTGAGCGGTTATAAGGCTGGAAATGCGCGATGAAACGAATCCAAGTGGTCGCAGCTCCGGCAGCTGGCGGGGTTAACTTGACAAAGTTTGGGAGTCTGACATCCTCGTAAGTTTATATAACCTGGAAGAGTCAGACGGAGAAAGGCTGCACCGATTATACGCGACACCATGGGGCGGCCCCCGAATGTGAGGGGCCACATCTCCTAACCGTCCGTCGGGGCCTTGAGATCAGTGATCGTGGGGTCTAACTGCAGCACATCACACACACACTAACAGGACGGACCCTCCGAGATACTGCAGATGCCTCTACTGCTCTAGTCACATCCAAAGCTGCAAGTTTGGTTCAGTGTGCGTGTGTGCGTATATATATACACATATACACACACACACACACAGTGGGGCAAAAAAGTATTTAGTCAGTCAGCAATAGTGCAAGTTCCACCACTTAAAAAGATGAGAGGCGTCTGTAATTTACATCATAGGTAGACCTCAACTATGGGAGACAAACTGAGAAAAAAAAATCCAGAAAATCACATTGTCTGTTTTTTTAACATTTTATTTGCATATTATGGTGGAAAATAAGTATTTGGTCAGAAACAAAGAAGAAGTTACAGGTCTGTGAGAGCCAGAAATCTTGATTGTTTAAGAGTCTCCTCTTTCCTCCACTCATTACCTGTAGTAATGGCACCTGTTTAAACTTGTTATCAGTATAAAAAGACACCTGTGCACACCCTCAAACAGTCTGACTCCAAACTCCACTATGGTGAAGGCCAAAGAGCTGTCAAAGGACACCAGAAACAAAATTGTAGCCCTGCACCAGGCTGGGAAGACTGAATCTGCAATAGCCAACCAGCTTGGAGTGAAGAAATCAACAGTGGGAGCAATAATTAGAAAATGGAAGACATACAAGACCACTGATAATCTCCCTCGATCTGGGGCTCCACGCAAAATCCCACCCCGTGGGGTCAGAATGATCACAAGAACGGTGAGCAAAAATCCCAGAACCACGCGGGGGGACCTAGTGAATGAACTGCAGAGAGCTGGGACCAATGTAACAAGGCCTACCATAAGTAACACACTACGCCACCATGGACTCAGATCCTGCAGTGCCAGACGTGTCCCACTGCTTAAGCCAGTACATGTCCGGGCCCGTCTGAAGTTTGCTAGAGAGCATTTGGATGATCCAGAGGAGTTTTGGGAGAATGTCCTATGGTCTGATGAAACCAAACTGGAACTGTTTGGTAGAAACACAACTTGTCGTGTTTGGAGGAAAAAGAATACTGAGTTGCATCCATCAAACACCATACCTACTGTAAAGCATGGTGGTGGAAACATCATGCTTTGGGGCTGTTTCTCTGCAAAGGGGCCAGGACGACTGATCCGGGTACATGAAAGAATGAATGGGGCCATGTATCGTGAGATTTTGAGTGCAAACCTCCTTCCATCAGCAAGGGCATTGAAGATGAAACGTGGCTGGGTCTTTCAACATGACAATGATCCAAAGCACACCGCCAGGGCAACGAAGGAGTGGCTTCGTAAGAAGCATTTCAAGGTCCTGGAGTGGCCTAGCCAGTCTCCAGATCTCAACCCTATAGAAAACCTTTGGAGGGAGTTGAAAGTCCGTGTTACCAAGCGAAAAGCCAAAAACATCACTGCTCTAGAGGAGATCTGCATGGAGGAATGGGCCAACATACCAACAACAGTGTGTGGCAACCTTGTGAAGACTTACAGAAAACGTTTGACCTCTGTCATTGCCAACAAAGGATATATTACAAAGTATTGAGATGAAATATTGTTTCTGACCAAATACTTATTTTCCACCATAATATGCAAATAAAATGCTAAAAAAACAGACAATGTGATTTTCTGGATTTTTTTTTCTCAGTTTGTCTCCCATAGTTGAGGTCTACCTATGATGTAAATTACAGACGCCTCTCATCTTTTTAAGTGGTGGAACTTGCACTATTGCTGACTGACTAAATACGCGCGCGAGCGTATATATATATATATATATATATCCTGCATCGCCCGCCACTCTGTGCACCATTGCATTACTTATTATCCCATTTTTTACTCTAGTAACATCCACAGCTGCAATCAGGATAACAACCCTATTAAGATCTGTAATGGTCGCTGAGTTTTCTGCCCAGGATGACCAGGTACAATATGGCGCACAGCAGGGTCTCTGCCACATGTCAGCTTTGCCCTCCCGCCCTGTGGCTCCAGTCACACACTCGCCCGCTGGAGACCTACTAAGGGTTATGGAAAGGACGCTGCGGATCCTCTTGGCAGGCAGACAGCGTCCGACGTGGGGACTGCGAGGAAGGTCGCAATGTTTTTCCGTTATTACAAGCAGCTGGAGAATCACAAATGTGTCTTATAACAGGAAAGATCTGTGTAAGCGGCTCATCACCGGGGGCAGAGCGCAGCACAGGCACGCAACACTGGTCTTAAAGGGGCGCTCCATTATTGGTGATTAGAGCTGAGGCGCAAAGCTCAAACCACCCAGCATTTACTACTTGTGCAATGTATATACAGTTAGGTCCATATATATTTGGACAGAGACAACATTTTTTTAATTTTGGTTATAGGCATTACCACAATGAATTTTAAGCAAAACAATTCAGATGCAGTTGAAGTTCAGACTTTCAGCTTTCATTTGAGGGTATCCACATTAAAACTGGATGAAGGGTTTAGGAGTTTCAGCTCCTTGACATGTGCCACCCCTTTTTTTTAAAGGGACCAAAAGTAATTGGACAGATTCAATAATTGTAAATAAAATTTTCATTTTTAGTACTTGGTTGAAAACCCTTTGTTGGCAATGACTGCCTGAAGTCTTGAACTCATGGACATCACCAGACGCTGTGTTTCCTCCTTTTTGATGCTCTGCCAGGCCTTCACTGCGGTGGTTTTCAGTTGCTGTTTGTTTGTGGCCTTTCTGTCTGAAGTTTAGTCTTTAACAAGTGAAATGCTGCTCAATTGGGTTGAGATCAGGTGACTGACTTGGCCATTCAAGAATATTCCACTTCTTTGCTTTAATAATCTCCTGGGTTGCTTTGGCTTTATGTTTTGGGTCATTGTCCATCTGTAGTATGAAACGACGACCAATCAGTTTGGCTGCATTTGGCTGGATCTGAGCACACAGTATGGCGGCTCTGAAGACCTCAGAATTCATTCTTCTGTCCTGTGTCACATCATCAATAAACACTAGTGACCCAGTGCCACTGGCAGCCATGCATGCCCGCGCCATCACACTGCCTCCGCCGGGTTTATGCATGCCCGCGCCATCACACTGCCTCCGCCATGTTTTACAGATGATGTGATGCTTTGGATCATGAGCTGTACCAACCCTTCACCATACTTTTCTCTTTCCATCATTCTGGTAGAGGTTGATCTTGTTTTCATCTGTCCATAGAATGTTCTTCCAGAACTGTGCGGCTTTTTTAGATGTTTTTTAGCCTTTTTATTCTTGATGCTTATGAGTGGCTGCACCGTGCAGTGAACCCTCTGTAGTTACTTTCATGCAGTCTTCTCTTTATGGTAGATTTGGATATTGATACGCCGACCTCCTGGAGAGTGTTGGTCACTTGGTCGGCTGTTGTGAAGGGGTTTCTCTTCACCATGGAGATTATTCTGCGATCATCCACCACTGTTGTCTTCCGTGGGCGCCCAGGTATTTTTGCATTGATGAGTCCACCAGTGCTTTCTTTCTTTCTCAGGATGTACCAAACTGTAGATTTTGCCACTCCTAATATTGTAGCAATTTCTCGGATGGGTTTTTTCTGTTTTCGCAGCTTAAGGATGGCTTGTTTCACCTGCATGGAGAGCTCCTTTACCGCATGTTTACTTCACAGCAAAACCTTCCAAATGCAGCACCACACCTCAAATCAACTCCAGGCCTTTTTTCTGCTTAATTGAGAATGACTTAACGAAGGGATTGCCCACACCTGTCCATGAAATAGCCTTGGAGTCAATTGTCCAATTACTTTTGGTCCCTTTAAAAACAGAGTGGCACATGTTAAGGAGCTGAAACTCCTAAACCCTTCATCCAATTTTAATGTGGATACCCTCAAATGAAAGCTGAAAGTCTGAACTTCAGCAGCATCCGAATTGTTTTGTTTAAAATTCATTGTGGTAATGTCTATAACCAAAATTAGAAAAATGTTGCCTCTGTCCAAATATATATGGACCTAACTGTACATTGTGACTGCACCAACAGTAATAAATAAATAGCCTCAGAGAACCTTACATATGTAGTACATATATAATTGTATGTGAGAATCCAGTAATCCAGAAGATCTGGTAATCTGGCCAGATCCTTGCGCCCTCGTGGAGTCCTCTACAGGGATCCACATTATGGGATTTATCTCCTGTCTCCAGATGAGCGCTCGCTCTGGATCTTGGCAGCGCAGCGGGGATCCGGCACTCGGCTGCTCACTTGGAACATCGAGGTCAGGAAATAATTACGGTTCTGAGTGCGGTGCTGAAATAACAGACTAATCCGATGTATAAAAATCTGCGGTCAGGAGCATCAGCGTAATAAACAGCAGCGTGTCGCATATGGGGGGCTCAGCTGAAAAAGAAGAATCAGTGAAGTTCTTGTGGGGACCCCACAGATTTGTGGATATGGGGGCACAGGGGGCTGCTCTGCATCGCTGCGGAATATGCAAATTACCATACGGATAATGTCTGGGTGCAAAACCAAGAACACAATAAATTACTATATACAGAGGATGAAGCTGGCGCAGTGTGCGGGGGTCGTTCGTCCATGTACAGGGCCCCTCCTGCCGGCAGGAAGCTGAAGCATCGGCCCTTACAGGACTCCGTGACAGACGCCGGGTAGTCGCCCTCTAAGTGGCTGCGGCTTCCCCAGTTATCAAGCTTCTTCCTGGGAGGAAATGATTCCTCCATGGAGACGCCGCACTGATGACGAGGAAAGACCTAAACTCCTGCAAATCCAAGATCTGCAGTAAAGGATAATAATCTACCCTTCACCGCTGCTCATCCTGGACCTCCTGGTTCACACACAAAGATATAACTGTAGTGAAGACTGAGCATACACACTGGCTAAACAAGCAACCCCTCCATCTGTGGAACCCCTCCCTCTCCCCGGGACCCCATCCAAAGACATACTGATAGGGAATTTAGGTCGTGAGCCTCATCGGGGACAGCAATGATAATGTGTGCAACCTGTAAAGGGCTGCGGAATTTGTTAGTGCTATATAAAAATAAAGATTATTATCCGCCCCTCCATTGGACCCCATCTGCCTCTCTCCCCCTCCCTCTCCTCGGGACCCCCATCAGCCTTTCCCCCCCCCCCCCTCCGCCTCTCCCCCCTCCCCGGAACCCCATCCACCCCTCCCTCTCCTCGGGACCCCATCTGCCTCTCACCCCTCCTCGGGACCCCATCCGCCTCTCACCCCTCCTCGGGACCCCATCCGCCTCTCGCCCCTTCCTCGGGACCCCATCCGCCTCTCACCCCTCCTCGGGACACCATCCGCCTCTCACCCCTTCCTCGGGACACCATCCGCCTCTCACCCCTCCTCGGGACACCATCCGCCTCTCACCCCTCCTCGGGACACCATCCGCCTCTCACCCCTCCTCGGGACACCATCCGCCTCTCACCCCTCCTCGGGACACCATCCGCCTCACCCCTCCTCGGGACACCATCCGCCTCACCCCTCCTCGGGACACCATCCGCCTCTCACCCCTCCTCGGGACACCATCCGCCTCTCACCCCTCCTCGGGACACCATCCGCCTCTCACCCCTCCTCGGGACCCCATCCGCCTCTCACCCCTCCTCGGGACACCATCCGCCTCTCACCCCTCCTCGGGACACCATCCGCCTCTCACCCCTCCTCGGGACACCATCCGCCTCTCACCCCTCCTCGGGACACCATCCGCCTCTTGCCCTCCCTCATCTTTCTCCTCTGCAGCTTCTCAGTCTCCCTCCTACAGAAACCATCTTCTCTGTCCTTTCCAGCTGGATGCCAAACTGGGCAGAAAAAAAGAAAGAAACCTCTCCAAAATCTGATTAATATGGATTTAAGTGCCCATCTAGGTGACATGCAGGGAGTCAAATTCAATTCTGTCAGTTATGGGCGATCTGCCTGACAACCACTGTCAAGACTACTAGTTTGGCCATGAATGGCAAGTTGTCAGCTGGAGCTGGTCCTGTGACCGGAGGAGGGACGAGGAGATGATCTCTGAAGTATTGATCAGATTGTTTTCTCATCGACACCAATGGTGACCAGTACGGCCCCCTTGTGGCAGTCTGCACACCCCCATTTACCCTAATGCTGAAGCATGGTCTATATGCTGCCAGCGCCACCTCACCGCTGTTATCAGCCATTCCAGCTCAGCTGTACTGTCCACTGAAATCCACTCCTATGCTTCATACTTTACACTGCAGCTGTGCTCTGTTACAATTAATACAATTAATCATGGTGGCTTTGCTGCATTATCAGTAGTAGGGCGACATTATCTCCAGTTACGACCATTCACATGCTCCGTTACTCTGTTACATGCTTTACACTGCAGCTCTGCTTGGTAAGACGACGACTGGACACATGGAAGTTCTATCCATTATAGTGACGACAAACCATAGATTAGACCGCCTGCGACCTATAATAGAGGGGGGAGCCAGGAGTGCTGCGCTAGTCACTAGTCCGGCTGACTTATTCCGCTACACTGCTGGACTGCAATGACTATGACAACCACACTTGGCCGCCTATCTGGTGAATGCGCCTGGAGCGCAAAGGGTCGCAGGTCAAATCCCAGGCGCAAGGACGAAAAACAAGAGCATGGAAAAGAGGAAATGGATCAGACATTCGGAAAAAACAGCACAGTAGGCGGTGAGAGATAAAAAGAGTACGGTAAGCCACTCAGCGGAGAGGAGATAGAGCGCTACACATCCTGGGCCACCTGATTCATGAATGGAATGCCAGGACTTAAGGTCCACCATTATCCTGTCTAAACTTAACAGAGGTTGATCGGGAATGATCCATGTATACTAACGCGCGTTCATGGGCCGCAGTACGGCTGCTCCTTATCGATGCGCAAATCTCCCTCTATGGGCATCAACTGCAGGAATGTTGGTCCTGGAGTCAGATAAGTGACACTTCCAATTCCTAATTCGTTCTTTTCTTCCCAGGGGTCTCGTCTTTCTCTGAAATTATCTGTAAGAACTCTGCACTGAAAAAGACCCCAGGGGTATGAATGTAGCTGCACAAAAGAACAGCTTGGGGAATAAGAGCCGCTGCAGCGAAGAACACCCCGGGGGAATAAGAGCCGCTGCAGCGAAGAACACCCCGGGGGAATAAGAGCCTCTGCACCGAAGAACACCCCGGGGGAATAAGAGCCACTGCACCGAAGAACACCCCGGGGGAATAAGAGCCTCTGCACCGAAGAACACCCCGGGGGAATAAGAGCCGCTGCAGTGAAGAACACCCCGGGGGAATAAGAGCCGCTGCAGCGAAGAACACCCCGGGGGAATAAGAGCCGCTGCACCGAAGAACACCCCGGGGGAATAAGAGCCGCTGCAGCGAGGAACACCCCGGGGGAATAAGAGCCTCTGCACCGAAGAACACCCCGGGGGAATAAGAGCCTCTGCACCGAAGAACACCCCGGGGGAATAAGAGCCGCTGCACAGAAGAACACCCCGGGGGAATAAGAGCCGCTGCACCGAAGAACACCCCGGGGGAATAAGAGCCGCTGCACCGAAGAACACCCCGGGGGAATAAGAGCCTCTGCACCGAAGAACACCCCGGGGGAATAAGAGCCTCTGCACCGAAGAACACCCCGGGGGAATAAGAGCCTCTGCACCGAAGAACACCCCGGGGGAATAAGAGCCTCTGCACCGAAGAACACCCCGGGGGAATAAGAGCCGCTGCACCGAAGAACACCCCGGGGGAATAAGAGCCGCTGAAGCGAGGAACACCCCGGGGGAATAAGAGCCGCTGCAGCGAAGAACACCCCGGGGGAATAAGAGCCGCTGAAGCGAGGAACACCCCGGGGGAATAAGAGCCTCTGCACCGAAGAACACCCCGGGGGAATAAGCCTCTGCACCGAAGAACACCCCGGGGGAATAAGAGCCGCTGCAGCGAAGAACACCCCGGGGGAATAAGAGCCGCTGCAGCGAAGAACACCCCGGGGGAATAAGAGCCGCTGCAGCGAAGAACACCCCGGGGGAATAAGAGCCGCTGCAGCGAAGAACACCCCGGGGGAATAAGAGCCGCTGCAGCGAAGAACACCCCGGGGGAATAAGAGCCTCTGCACCGAAGAACACCCCGGGGGAATAAGAGCCTCTGCACCGAAGAACACCCCGGGGGAATAAGAGCCTCTGCACCGAAGAACACCCCGGGGGAATAAGAGCCTCTGCACAGAAGAACACCCCGGGGGAATAAGAGCCACTGCACCGAAGAACACCCCGGGGGAATAAGAGCCGCTGCAGCGAGGAACACCCCGGGGGAATAAGAGCCGCTGCAGCGAGGAACACCCCGGGGGAATAAGAGCCGCTGCAGCGAGGAACACCCCGGGGGAATAAGAGCCGCTGCAGCGAGGAACACCCCGGGGGAATAAGAGCTGCTGCAGTTGATACGGTGCCGTCAAACTTGCTTCATAGTCTACGGAGCAGAGGAATAACGTAAACCACCGGCTGGTTACATGGACAGGGGGCTTCTTAGCGCCTTTACATTTAGCACTGGGGTTGGATGCACGAATCAGCCCTATACACCCCCCACCACCACCACCAGCGCTATTGTCATAGTAGCACCCGAGTACAATTCTAGGACCTCAGTGCAGACTGACACACAGTAATAGACATGGGCCCTTATCTGTCAGGATCTCACCGCCTTACAACCCAGATAGGAATGGCAGCTATAATCAGAGGGGTTCGTGCAAGTCACAGACGCCCCTCTACCCACATGTTCCCCTACCGGCCGAGGACAATGTAAGTGATCCTGCAGCAGCGTGCGAGGACTGAGGAATGTATCATGGCGGCACATCTAAAATGCTGAAGGCTCGATGCAGCGGAGAAGCCATGGCAGAGGGCCAGCGCCGCACATCAGATCCCATGTGCACACCGGCTCACACCTCCCCTCTCTAGGAGACCGTCCAGCCAAAAGAGGGGCTTTACCGGGCAGCCGGCCAACAATCTAGGGGGGCACATATCGCAGGGAGTCAAGATAGTGGTGAATATAAGGGGTGGAGATGGTAGCAAAATACAAAAGAGGCCCCTATAGACGTGGCATCGATCAGCAGCATCTAGATGACAAAGGACCATGTTCATCCTGGGCCTCCTGCTTCATGAGGACAGACAGGAATCACAAAGCTCCATAATGACTTCACAGCAGAGAACGCGGCCAAAATCAGGACCTTCGAGGAACGGCATGTACTGCGCACAGCAGCCCTCACAGGGGCTTCATTATTGGGGTGTTGGAGGGGGCGAGATACACGGTCGAGTTTAGATCCTGACATTTAGCATCTGGGGACGATGTGGAAAAAGCAAAGAAGCTGAAAAAGACGAGGATCATTTACAGATAATAAAAGCACAGAGTGACCGGCCCAGCAGCGATTAACTATTTCTCTCCATCCCTCAGAGACTCGTCGCACTGTCCCAGAGATGCATGACTGCTCATCCTGAGCCTCCTGATTCATGAATAGAATACCAGCCCCACAGTGAAGACTGACAGACCGGATGGATGGATGGATGGAAGGTGAACGGGATGAAACAATAAAATATATAATGCAGGTACAAATTGCTGCATCTCTGAAGCCCGTCCAGCAGGGCGGCGCCACCGGCAGAGGACGAGGTCCTAACACCCAACCAAAAGTCAGGACTTAATGACAAGTTGCAGGAAGAGTGAAGCCTTCATGGATCCATCGTATGTAGCACAGAACTACGCCCTCCACGGGCGGCTGGACCGCTGCCAGGGGGCCGCAGCCACCAGTTTTGGGGCGGCCAGATGTTTCTGATTACAATAGATGGAAAAATGATAACGACCCAGACTTAATTAACCATTTCCCTGCTGCCCCAGGAATACCCTGCAGACAAGGAAGGAGTTAAATGTGCTAATTACTGGGCTAATTAGTAGCTGGGAAAGCTGAAGGTTATAGGGAGGGGGTGGGGGGGCTTTGGCTCAAAGGGAAACTAATCTGAAGCTATTAAAGTCTATAGGCAGAGCGATGATAATATAAGGAAACAGTTCTTACCACTGATAAGATCTCTGCTTGCTGCCTGTAAATGGAAACCTATCCTGATCTTGTCCCTAGGGGGCTTGTCACGCTCTATCCCCCCAGTCAATCCAGGACAGAAGGGATACATTGTAACAAGCCCATAAGTGGGGGCAGGACTGGGGGCAGGAAGGGAACGAGAAGGTTCCCATTCACTGACAGCAAACTGTGAGAACCTGAGAGAGTTTGTCTGATGATCGGGGCTTCTGGGGTCCTGAGCCGCAGCCAGGTAAATTGCATCATTAATTTATACAGCGGATATCAGGAAGACCCTCTGATAAGGACCCTCACCCGGCTCATCCTCCAGGAATCTACTGGGAACGCGATATGGAACTTATCCAGTACTAGGCAGGGTCAGGATGATGGGGGTTACCGGCAGGGTCAGGATGATGGGGGTTACCGGCAGGGTCAGGATGATGGGGGTTACCGGCAGGGTCAGGATGATGGGGGTTACCGGCAGGGTCAGGATGATGGGGGTTACCGGCAGGGTCAGGATGATGGGGGTTACCGGCAGGGTCAGGATGATGGGGGTTACCGGCAGGGTCAGGATGATGGGGGTTACCGGCAGGGTCAGGATGATGGGGGTTACCGGCAGGGAAGGATGATGGGGGTTACCGGCAGGGAAGGATGATGGGGGTTACCGGCAGGGAAGGACGCGGCATCCTGGAATATCAGAGGCTTATCAGTCAGTAAGAGGGCACGGCTCCATCATGAGAACTCAGCTGCTCCTCCCTCACATTGTCATTCCTGAGGAAGTGTCAGTCCTCACTGCTGTACGGCATTCTATACATGAACTAGGAGGCTCAGGATGAACTAGTCTGACTACACAGAAAAACCTCTATACTGAGAGCGTGAACACAGGGGGTTAATATTGTCTCCCATCAGGAACAGGAGTGTCAAAGATCCCAGTTCAGGCAGGAAACAATAGTGATAATATATAGAGCAGATTCTCCAGCTGCCCCTGCTGATAACAGGCAGGATGTAAGGGGACGGTGATCGAGGACGGTGATGGAGGATTGAGGACTGTGATCGAGGACGGTGATGGAGGATTGAGGACTGTGATCGAGGACGGTGATGGAGGATTGAGGACTGAGATCGAGGACGGTGATGGAGGATTGAGGACTGAGATCGAGGACGGAGGACGAGGATGGCTATAGAGAACGAGGACGGCGATCGAGGACGGCGATCGAGGACGGAGATCGAGGACGGAGATCGAGGACGGAGATCGAGGACGGAGATCGAGGACGGCGATCGAGGACGGCGATCGAGGACGGCGATCGAGGACGGCGATCGAGGACGGCGATCGAGGACGGCGATCGAGGACGGCGATCGAGGACGGCGATCGAGGACGGAGATCGAGGACGGAGATCGAGGACGGAGATCGAGGACGGAGGACGGCGATCGAGGACTGCAGGGCCCCGGGGGAATAAACCACACTAATCCACAATTACTTTATATAAACTCTCACCCTATTAATCTTAGTTCAGACGCCGTACCCTGTAATTAACCCAATCCATGCCGAGGGTGGGGGCTGCGGTGAACAACTCCACAGAGGAAGCCTGACGTGAGATGTAAAGACACTGGCTATGCCGCACCCAAAACCACAAGATGACCGACCTTCCCGGGTCGCCCCACACAGGCCCTCCGTGCGTCAGCTCCACCGCCCTCTGAGGACCATATGGATGCAGTGTGAGAAGACCCCGTACATCCAGTAAACAATCTTCCAATATACATCCTGTAGATTATTATTACTACTACTATTATGTGCATGTTTTCATGATCTCTGCTTGCGGTCATTTAATGGAGACCTTCACACAGGTGCACAACTTGGGGCTGCCACCTGCAAACTCCTGCGCCCACTCAGCACAGGCGACTGTGGATCTCGGCTCCTGCGCCCAGATCTGATAACGGGGCCGTGACGAGCCGTCACTGCTGACATGTACTGTGAGTATAGACGACATCTTCAGTCATGTGGAAGACTCAGGAGCGACGCCGCTGTGCAGGGTCATCACCATCAGGACGATGGGAGAAACAAAACCCCTCAATCTATGGTGCACCCCCTCAAAATGTATAACATCCGATCACTTACCCAAATAAGTTCCCAAACCCAGGAGGAAAGAGCTCAGCGCCTCTTCACCTACAAGAGAAAAAAATATATATTATTACCCTTCGGTAATTATCTGAGGGCGACTAATTGTAATACAGAAGGTGCTATAATCGTGCGACGGTCGATAAAACATTGCTGAAATATCGCAACTCGAGAAACAATATGCTGACGTCTCCACAGATCACTGTGCTGTGTAGACTGCGACAGAGCCAGCAGAGCCATCATCAGGAGGTGGGAGAGCTCATGGCCGCTGCGCTGCTGGAGGCCTGGATAACAGCACAGTAACCCTGCAGCCCCCCCATCACCACAGGACGAGGGTCTGCGTCCGTCACCTCCAGGCTGCGCGGGTCTATGGACGACGTTCTGTCCGTTCGCTGCACTTTGCACACACCGCGGCGAGGTCGGCCTGTCACTACCAGCGGACAGATGGCGACATCCTGCGCACGTGGCCCAGCGCAGCTGCCGCCCCACATTTCAGGATGTGCAGGTCTTTGGTAATATATGTATATTCAGATAAATATCTATTTTTTTTTTTTTACCCGACTGAAAAATGTAAAGCTCATAAAGTCTATGTATCTGGTTAATGTTTCTGTATCTGCCGTCATATCGCCAATTACTGCGCTGCGGCTGAACACGTTTTGACAAATTTGTTCCCGGCTTACTAAATAGTAATCTTCAGATCTGAGCGTGGGCCGATCGCACGTAATTTCTCCACATCATTAAGGACTTACATGCGGCTTTACAGATTAGTGGAAATCACTACAACACCGCGATGGCCGCTTGTGCTGGAGATTACCAGGACGGAGAAACAAGGGACCCTCGAAGCGAACCAGCGCTCCCCTGGGCAACCATTATAAAAAGTACCATACCTAACACCTCCTACTCTAGTCGCAGCCAAAGCTGCATTTACTACTCTGATGGTTATCAGACTGCACTTTGCACAGCTACATCCAAGACAAAAAGCCATTATAATTTCAATTCTCAGGGTGGAATTTACATGCAGCAGAACTATGAATGCAGCTCTGGCTGTGACTGGAGTATAAGACTGGAAATCAACCCATCTTTCATAGTATGGCACTATATGGAAAGTTTAATGACAACCACGTAGTACAATAACGGCTGCCGTTACTGGTCGTCACCCACTGACACAGGATCATATTCAGCTTTTTTTTTTTTGCTCATCATAACACAAAATGGAAAACCTATAACTCAGAAAAATCCAGCAAGGCTGAAAAAAAAAAAGAAAGAAAAATCCAAGGCAGAGTCTGTGAAATCAATCCCGACTCCTGGGAAGGCGGCAGGACGAGGCTGGAAGATGGAAATATTTTCCTTTAAATGGAGTTTCCTCTTTGTAAAAGCCGCTCCCGGAGGAGCCCAACAAGTGCTATTATTGCAGGCGGTATGAAGTGCTGAGGACTGGACGCGGGGCCCCGGGGACAATAAACTTACTGGTAGAGGATGATCAATTTCCAGAGATGGAGAAACCATTAGATCCCAGTATGACACAGGCCCGAACTGGACAGATTCCATGATACAGAGAGCTGGAATCCAAAATATCACCGACCACGAGAGAACATGGATACAGAGCTGTATCGTTTTAGGATGAGAAGTTCTACCCAAGTTCTGTATCAATTCCTCCAGGTTTCAGATCTCGTTTGCTTCCCATCTGTCCGGCCCGCGTGAAGAACCCCCAGGCCCGCGTGAAGAACCCCCAGGCCCGCGTGAAGAACCCCCAGGCCCGCGTGAAGAACCCCCAGGCCCGCGTGAAGAACCCCCAGGCCCGCGTGAAGAACCCCCAGGCCCGCGCGAAGAACCCGCAGGCCCGCGCGAAGAACCCGCAGGCCCGCGCGAAGAACCCGCAGGCCCACGTCTCGTATCATATACTCATCATGGGCAACAATCATGTGATCAGGACAGAAAACAATGAAGCCGCCTGATGAAGGACAAGAAACATCTTGAGAAGCGTAAAACGCGTTGTAAAGAAGAGGACAAATTCATTATAGGGGATGAAGCCACAGCCGGACCTCCAGGAGCACTGCCTACCCCACAACCAGTGTCCACTGAGCCAATAATTGTAGGAAAGTTCCTGTAAGTCTAACCAAATACAAAAAGAGAAAAATGGGCCAGCCTATGGCGATTACCAGTGACCCCTGTACAGACAGCGGGCATGGAGCAGTGCCGGAGGACACCACAGAAGGGTCGGGGGCCATTAAATATAGAGTGCGGGATTCCAAGCGGAATATTACATTACACGCCTTATACCTGAGAGACACTGCAAGAATTCACACCCTATTTATGCCAGGGATAAATGGGCAACGTATGCCAGGAATTCCAGCTGGCATTAATATCTGGAATGTGGAGCAAAGGATTCTGGGACTACAGTGCCACCGGCTCTCCAGTCTGGAATAGTCATTGCGAGGAATCCCGCGTAGGATCCATCATCTCTATGTACTTACCACTAAGCGCGTGATTTTTTGGTGCCCCCTTGCCCGAACATACAAGACATCCAAACACCATGGCCGAGCCATAGACACTGGTTAGTGGAGAGCAACACACCCAACATGCCAGAACTCCGGATGCCATCAGGTCATTAGCATAACTACGTAACCCAGACCCAAAGAAACTTAAGACCCCCATTGAATCTTGCACCACAAAGACCACCACCAGTTCATTTCTGTGGTTATTCAAGACCCCCAACAAATCCAAAATCCCCATCCAACTCTACAGCAGTCATGGAGATCAAGACCCTCATTAATTGGTGGCGCCCATATAATCCTCCAATATTGGATGGGAGACAACCTTGGTGGGTTCCCAAGTGGCCACTAAAAAAAAAAAAAAAGTGCCCCACATGCCAATTATTTACTCAATGTATTGGGGTCACGCAATGAAGAAACAACGCACCTAACGAAAAAAATGGAACCATGAGCGCACCTCGTTCACTGCTTGGGACCCCACCAGGAGCCTCATACAAGCCTGAAGCAATGGAAGGGATCAGGACGATAATGTGTGCAACCTGTAAAGCGCTGCGGAATATGTTAGCGCTATATAAAAATAAAGATTATTATTATTATTATTATTAACTCATTGGTAGCTTACCAGCGCACCCTCATAACCTTTGCTCATAACCTTTACCCTTCCAAGAAAAGAGGAACAGTCAGGTCTGAACCTGCAGCACAGGAGAAGCCGAGGACAGCAAACAAAGGCGCCCATGTGCCACCCATTCATAGGCTTCAGAGTCTGCTCAGACACCAAACTCCAGACACACAACCACCCCTGCAATGAAAACTGCACTTATTAGATGCCCAACCATGCAACCACTACAGGGAGAACGATCCCCAGTAATGGGCTGTTTGATGCCATTACCCCAGTATAACCCCAAATCTCAGTATTGGCTATGTGGTGCTATTACCCCAGTATAACCCCAGATCTCAGTATTGGCTATGTGGTGCTATTACCCCAGTATAACCCTGTATCTCAGTCTTGGCTATGTGGTGCCATTACCCTAGTATAACCCCAGATCTCAGTATTGGCTATTTGGGTGCCATTACCCCAATATAACCCCGTATCTCAGTCTTGGCTGTTTGATGCCATCACCCCAATATAACCCCGTATCTCAGTCTTGGCTATGTGGTGCCATTACCCCAGTATAACCCCAGATCTCAGTATTGGCTATTTGGGTGCCATTACCCCAATATAACCCCATATTTCAGTCTTGGCTATGTGGTGCTATTACCCCAGTATAACCCTGTATCTCAGTCTTGGCTATGTGGTGCCATTACCCTAGTATAACCCCAGATCTCAGTATTGGCTATTTGGGTGCCATTACCCCAATATAACCCCATATTTCAGTCTTGGCTATGTGGTGCTATTACCCCAGTATAACCCTGTATTTCAGTCTTGGCTATGTGGTGCTATTACCCCAGTATAACCCTGTATCTCAGTCTTGGCTATTTGGGTGCCATTACCCCAGTATAACCCCAGATCTCAGTATTGGCTATTTGGGTGCCATTACCCCAATATAACCCCATATTTCAGTCTTGGCTATGTGGTGCTATTACTCCAGTATAACCCAGTATCTCAGTCTCGGCTATTTGGGTGCCATTACCCCAATATAACCCCACTAGATGGTGGCCCGATTCGAACGCATCGGGTATTCTAGAATATGTATTTAGTTTATGAAGATTTTAGAATACATTGAATACACAGGATTCGGCCGGCCGCGACCAATTAAAGCCTGTCGCTGATTGTTCGCGGCCGGCCAAGTAGTAGATTGCACAGCCCACGTAGTATATAGCAATGTGGGCATCATATCCCTGTTAAAAAAAAAAAAAAAAAAAAAAAAGAATTAAAAAAAAAGTTATATACTCACCTTCCGTTGGCCCCGCTTCGCACCGATGCTCCTCGTGCGCTCCGGTCTCAAGAGTGAATTGCGGTCTCGCGAGACCGTTACATCATCTCGCGAGATCGCAATTCATGGAGCCGTTACCGTCCCAGGGTTGGCATGAGCGCAGGACCTGTGATGACGTCGTGGTCACATGACCGTGACATCATGGCAGGTCCTTCTCGCATAGCATCCTTGGCACCGGAACCTGCCGCTTGCACTGCTGAGGAGAGCGGGCTACGTCGGAGGGTGAGAATAACATAATAATAATAATAATAATAATAATAATAATAATAATAATAATAATAATAAATATTATTATTATTATTAGTAACATTAGATCTTTTTACTATTGATGCTCCATACGCAGCTTCAATAGTAAAAAGTTGGTCACACAGGGTTAATTGCTGCGTAACTGGAGTGCGTTACACCGCGCTGCGGTAACGCTGCCATTAACCCTGTGTGAGGGCTGACTGGAGAGGAGTACGGAGCGGGTACTGACTGCGGGAAGGAAGGAGCGGCCATATTGCCGCCGGACTGTGCCCGTCGCTGATTGGTCGTGGCAAAGCTCGTGGGCGTTTTGCCACGACCAGTGACTTGGATTTCCATGACAGACAGAGGCCGCGACCAATGAATATCCGTGACAGACAAAGACAGAAGGACAGGAAGACGGAAAAGGCCCTAAGACAATTACGGTATATAGTAGATATCTCAGTCTCGGCTGCATGGTTTGCCTCCTGAATGATTTAGGACCCCGGTTTCTGGCACCTCCAGCCCTTGTCCATAAAGCCATCACAGCCATGTAGCCTGCTGATGGGCACAATGAGCGGAGGGGCTGCGCACAGTCCCAGCGGAGGGGCTGCGCACAGTCCCAGCGGAGGGGCTGCGCACAGTCCCAGCGGAGGGGCTGCGCACAGTCCCAGCGGAGGGGCTGCGCACAGTCCCAGCGGAGGGGCTGCGCACAGTCCCAGCGGAGGGGCTGCGCACAGTCCCAGCGGAGGGGCTGCGCACAGTCCCAGCGGAGGGGCTGCGCACAGTCCCAGCGGAGGGGCTGCGCACAGTCCCAGCGGAGGGGCTGCGCACAGTCAGGGATGGATGGAGCAGGAGCTTCCCGGCCTCTGCTCTCCACATGCTCCGGGCCCAGATACATCACACAGCTGGGACCTCGCCTTGTGTTTATGCTGCTAGTAAATGAGGCTTGTTCTCCCCGCAAGGATGAAAGTCAATGGAAAGAAAACCCTAGGAGGGTCAACGAGCTTCACCTCCTCCATGCAGGCTCCTCTTTTATGTCTTGGCGCCCCATGTCTCCCTCTCAGAACATAATACTGCGCCTCGCCGTATATCCTGAAGGTGTGGGACAGCTCTGTGCAGCCTCACCACGTTTCCATGATGAACCCAAGTATGTGCAGCCTGGAGAGACAGTCTCATGTATGGCAGACAGAACTTTCTACAACCAATTAGGGAATCAGGAACTATAATATCAAATAAATCAACCGTCCAATCATCTGCGAGACGCTTCAGCTCCAAATGAGAAATCCTTCCATAGATGCTGGCTGATCAGCAGCGAATTCTCCCAACGTCCCCGTATACATGCAGAAGGGGCTCCGCAGAACACACGTTCTCAATGGGGAGAGGGGAAGAAACTGCTGTTGATTGCCAATCTCCCATAAAAACAAAAGGATGGGTCATACTGAAATCCAACATGCCCAATCCTTCCATTTCCAGCAGTACTGGCATCAGCGGACATCTGAGACTTCCCCATACATGGTAGTCTCGGGATCGCACAGGAATTGAAGGGTTCTAAGCCCAGGGTCACCTTTCCATCTGTTTGGTCCCAATATTGGGCACATGTGGTCTTCCAGCTCACGTTCCATGGTGTTTTACAAGCATCTCCTCCAATTTAGTTTCCATATTGGTGACCAGTCGGTTGGGTGTGCCAGTCTTGTACCCATTGATCCGCTCACTTTTTTCTGTCTCGACTGGGGGCATCGACCATTCCTTGAGAACATACCAAGTTCTGCCCAATACATAACGCTCAGGAGTTCCCCTTTAAGATGTGTTGCTGAAGTCCCAGATGTCAGGCTATGGAGGAAACGTCTTGCTTTTCACACAGTGACATTTGACATTGATGTTTCCCGGTTTGGTTGGAGGGAGGCAGATGACAGTACTCGCTGCGGAGCCAGCTGGCAGGGGCAGAATGGGCATCTTGTTGGGCTGAAGCTTCTTCCATGGACAGCTGGTTTCCCTTCTTCCTGATCCGCTTCTTAGAAAGGCCAAATACAGACTAATGATTGTTGTGACCTAAAAAACCAAATCACAATAATGCGGAATCCCAGAAAAACATATACACCAACTTAGAAAAAACAGAGATCCCTAAAAAATAACCTTTATTAATATAATTAAAAAGACTATATTTATCCACAATCAATAAAAAAGTATTAAATGTACCTAGTGGACCCTAGACCGAGCTACAATGCACCCTGCCTAACAGTGGAGGTTGGCACCCTACTTTACCGCGGTAGGCGCCCCCACTCCTCGGTGGCTAGCCCTTACAAGCCCTATAAGGACCTATAGTTAGAGAAAGACTAATTAGCCCTACTGAAATCTATACTAATACCCTACCTAACAGTGGAGGTTGGCACCCTAATTTACTGCGGTAGGCGCCCCCACTCAACGACGGCTAGCCCTAGGGTCCCTAACAGTCCCTAAGGTTCGGGATAGACAAAAAGATATGTCCCACAAACACCACTGATACCCGTAATGGAGAAAAAACAAAAATAGAAAAAATATTCAAAACAAAGAATAAATGTATATCACAAAAATATATATATATACTAGCACCTTATAATACTAGTGTAGAAGGATGCTATGATGGAAGAAACATATACCACAGGTGCTGTATAATAAAGATACCTTAACCCAAGTACAACTAGTCCACTAGGTACATTTAATACTTTTTTATTGATTGTGGATAAATATAGTCTTTTTAATTATATTAATAAAGGTTATTTTTTAGGGATCTCTGTTTTTTCTAAGTTGGTGTATATATAATGATTGTTGTGATTGTGCGAGCGACATTCAGCAGACACGACAGTCGCAATTGGTGGTTGCAGCACGCGGGAGACTCGTACCGTGCCCTGAGGACTGGTATATACGAGGAGGGAGGTGACAGAGCCTTACCATCACCCCAGGACCCCAAATTCTTAACGTGATTGTCTATTCTATAGCCACAGCCTCTAAATACCTAAATGCATGAAGAAAACATTCCACATTTGTCACAAAGTTCTAAAAATGCTGGAAAGAATCCGCGACCTTCGTTTTCCATGTGACCTTCACATCCCATGAACGCCGCCGAGCGCTCCGAGGGGTCGAGAACTCCGTGAGCAGAATGTAAAGTGGAAACATTAAAAACAGGAACTTGGAGCGCAGCATTGGGGAGAGGCGGTGACCGGGGGAACGGGGCGCCCCGAGCTACAGTCTAGGCTGCCGCCATTACCCAACTCCAAGCTTTCCCCTTTTCCTGCTTTACACGGATGTTTAGTTTTTTCTTTAATTTTGCAAAATAAAAGTCATAGGGAGAAGGATGATGACCTTGAACCTCCACTTCAGTTCCTACTCCGCCTTTTGCATCATCTTGGTCCCCTAAATGGAGCATCAAGAAATCCGCCTTCTGTGCCACGATCTGTTCCCTCCGGCTGCTCCCTCTGTTCAGTGCCCGTCTCTGCTGTAGCTATTCATGAACCAGGAGGATCAGTATGAACAGTTAAACATCCCCTGTGCACAATGTGGATCTGTAAAACGACAATGCTGTAATAAAGTTTAGCAAGAAGCCGCTCACCTCATGACTATACATGGCCGCAGACCCTCAAAAATCAGTGTTCGCATATGCTCAAATCCAAGTGCAAATCACAGCTCAGAGACTCAGGCACCAAATGGTTAAAAGCAAAAACATCAATGAAACTCAGGCAGAGGGACAAGGTGACCCTGTGCCCTCCTGGCATTAACCCTTACTGGTGTCAGAGGAGTGAGGGGTCACAGGTACAGAAATTTGGCCTTTGAAGCAGATAAACCAGTTCTGAGCACAGGGCAGATGTGACGCACTGACAGCCGCCACTGACAGCCGCCACTCCAGGGACAGGACGGACTGGTTCCAGCCTGGGTTCCTGTAACATTTCCCTGAGTGCAAGCTCTGCAGACTACGGGGAAGACGACCCAAGTTGCTCTAAGACCAAGAAAGGTAAAAGAGTGAGTAGTATTATTATACATGTTTTTATAGCGCCATTTATTCCATGGCGCTTTACATGTGAAAAGTATAGTAGTGAGTGCATGTGAAATAGTAGTGAGCGCCGTCCGGTGACATCCAAAATCCAAACCCCTCCAGGACACTACTATCTCAATTACCACACGGGAACACGCGAGACTCCCCGCCCCCCCCGGGAAGGCGCAAGACCCCTCACCCCACGGGAGCGCGCAAGATCCCTCCCCTCCACAGGAATGCGCGAGACCTCCACCCCCCCTCACCCCCACCAACGGGAACGCACGAGACCTCCACCCCCCACGGGAACGTGCGAGACCTCTCCCCCACCCCCCATGGGAACGCGCAAGACCTCTCCCCCCCCATGGGAACGCGCAAGACTTCCCTTCCGCGCCACACGGGAATGCGTGAGACCCCCCTTACGAATGACGAATGAATGGTTGGGCAGACCGCCATCTACTGTGTAGGGGGCAGCTTATCGCCAGGGCTACACTCGCCCGTCGTGATGTGATAACTGGGAAGAAGCAACCTTGACAATTAATGGGGGAATGGGGCAACCCCGCCATGTTCGGTTCATACCCTGACGGTGGTGGGGTCAGTTACTGTATATAGGGAGGTAAGGACTCCGCTCTGCTGTGATTACCAAGTACCGGACTCTGCTGTGACTTAGGAGACCGGGTTCACATTAGTGTTTCTGTGCGCAGCGTATGATCCGCAAGCGTCAAGCATACATATCTTTAACATGTGTACGCAGGGACATGCGTACGCATGCGTCGTTGTCCGGCGAACGCAACATGTTGCATTTTTTGAGGAGTCATATTGCACAATCATGCGCATGATTGCGGATTAGTGTGTCATAAAAACGCATTACTGTCTATGGGAACGCATTGGTAAACAAGGACATGCATACGCAAGCGAACTTTAGAGTGTCACCACCTCCACCATGCCCATAAAAATCACAAACGCATGCAAAAACACATTTAAACGCATGCACATGCAGCGGTTTTTTTTGAGTCATGCGTAAGATGATGCGTTTTCACATGCAGATGATACGCTGCGCACAGAAACGCTAGTGCGAACCGAGCCTAACAGTAGGGACCTACGATCGGCATCTACTGGACGCCTGCCAGGATGATGGTAAAGCGGCTGCCATCCTGGAATAAGCTCCGCGGACCGTCCTCATGTCTGGGGCCAGGAGTAATGGCGTCCGCGGGCATCGCGCAGCCGGCGACACCGGTCAGGCAGCTCATCTGTTACCATCCGGCATCTAGTCTCACAGCGCGATCAATCCCAAGGCAAACAAGTTAACACACAAAGTAAACAGCTAAAATATCCTCCATCCACAGATCCCAGGGGCCCGGAGCAACGACAGGAGCGGACATGTACCCATCACAAGTGCGCTCCATACACAGCTGTCACACCCCTCCCCCAACTATCACTTCTCATACAGAAAAGTATTATGAAAAACGGGCAGAGATGTCGCAAAAGGAACAGGAAGGAAAAACGATCCCCCCACAATACTAAAGACACAGGGTGAGGAGCGCCGGGCCCTGCAGGGGCTCCGTCCCCACAGTCACTGCAGAGCCTCCGTCCCCCCACAGTCACTGCAGAGCCTCCGTCCCCCCACAGTCACTGCAGAGCCTCCGTCCCCCCACAGTCACTGCAGAGCCTCCGTCCCCCCACAGTCACTGCAGAGCCTCCGTCCCCCCACAGTCACTGCAGAGCCTCCGTCCCCCCAGTCACAGCAGAGCCTCCGTCCCCCCAGTCACTGCAGAGCCTCCGTCCCCCCACAGTCACTGCAGAGCCTCCGTCCCCCCACAGTCACTGCAGAGCCTCCGTCCCCCCACAGTCACTGCAGAGCCTCCGCCCCACCAGTCACTGCAGAGCCTCCATCCCCCCCACAGTCACTGCAGAGCCTCCATCCCCCCCACAGTCACAGCAGAGCCTCCGTCCCCCCACAGTCACTGCAGAGCCTCCGTCCCCCCACAGTCACTGCAGAGCCTCCGTCCCCCCACAGTCACTGCAGAGCCTCCGTCCCCCCACCAGTCACTGCAGAGCCTCCATCCCCCCCACAGTCACTGCAGAGCCTCCATCCCCCCCACAGTCACTGCAGAGCCTCCGTCCCCCCACAGTCACTGCAGAGCCTCCGTCCCCCCACAGTCACTGCAGAGCCTCCGTCCCCCCACAGTCACTGCAGAGCCTCCGTCCCCCCACAGTCACTGCAGAGCCTCCGCCCCACCACAGTCACTGCAGAGCCTCCGCCCCACCAGTCACTGCAGAGCCTCCATCCCCCCCACAGTCACTGCAGAGCCTCCGTCCCCCCCACAGTCACTGCAGAGCCCCCGTCCCCCCCACAGTCACTGCAGAGCCCCCGTCCCCCCCACAGTCACTGCAGAGCCCCCGTCCCCCCCACAGTCACTGCAGAGCCTCCGTTCCCCCCACAGTCACTGCAGAGGCTCCACTCTCCTACAGCAAAGCCTCCGTCTCCCACAGCAGTCAGAGCACAGGATCTACCCCTCACCTCACCGCCCAGTAGTGACAGCAGAGTCCACTCTTTCCCCTTGCACCCTTTTTGGTCTGTAAAAGACGGAGAAAAGAAAATACTTCTAATAATGACAACGTCACACAAATACAGGTTAAAGGGAAAGAAATTTAAATTTGGAGTAAACAAACGATACTGAAATTGTCCGATCATGAAGATCCCCTATTATCCCCCAGAGGGGCTTAGATTTCAGATTCCACAGCAGCAAACCCCCAGGGAGCAGGCGCCTTAAACTTCAGATTCGCTGTCATCAGTGAAGGAGCCTCACAGCAAGTGCTCAGTTTCCTTGCAGCGCCACTAGAGGGGAAATAAAGTATTACACCATATTCAATTACAGCTGACAAGCTGTCTATATAATGTACAGCTATTCTGGGGACTCCGAATCAAGCGACTCTGCGGCCGCTATCCGTCCTGAAAGTGGGGATCATCACCAAAGATGTATTGGAGCAAAGAATAAAGTAAACTAAGGCAGGTAAATACTCAACTACCTACATAAAGAGGCAAAAAACTTAAGCCTCCATATAGTCAAGGGGACTCAGCCACGCGTGTCAGATCCTGCAGCTTTCACAGGAGGAGCGGGAGGCTCAGTGTTTGGTTTCTATTTACAAATAATGTATTCTCCGTGATGGGAAACAATCGCTCTCTGGATGTTTGTACTATCTGGTTACCAAGTACAAAACAAAACAGACCCGTGGCCCACTGCGATCAAAAGAGCGGGCGAAGCTGCGTCAACACTGCCAGGCAGGAGGCGGTGGTAAAGCCAGAGGCGAAACGGGGCGAAAATCAACAAACTGGTGCAGACTCAGAAATCACTACTAGCCACTGATATTGAGGCGGTTGGAGGCACCAGGAACCTTGGGTCCGGACAAGTCCTCGCATGCAAAGACCCCATCATGGAGACCCCCATATTTGAGGATGATATTTGTTTTAACCGCACCTATATACATGTCGAAGTGCGACCAGATTGCTTCCAGGGAGTGCAACTTGCTGTCCTGCAATCTTCAGTTTGGCTGAATGACTTATCTTATTCTTAGTAGTTGCTGCACCAAATAGCAAAAAAAGGCCCCAGACAGGGGCTGTAAGGTGCAAACTGAAGCCACTAGTTTGTCTTCATGCAGCTGCACTAGGTTTGTGCAGACGATCAGTAAAGCCGTGGGTTGGATGTTGCACACTTCTGCAGCGTCCAGAGGTTACAGCATAGCGGATGGGATTTTAAGAAACCCAATGCCCACTATGCGTCCACAGTCGCCCACGGATCACCAGCGGAGACGGACGTGTGGCCATGGACCACAGTATATGAAATTACGCGGAGACGCTAGTCTCTGCAATATTTGTTGGGAGGGGGAAAGAAAAAAAAAAAAAGCAGGACCTGGGGGAGGGAGGGAAAAGCAGGACCGTGGGGGGAGGGGAGAAAAAGCAGGACCGTGGGGGGAGAGGGGAGAAAAAGCAGGACCAAGTTTCCCCTGCCAATACCCAGTACAAAGCTGCTGGAATGGCCGGCTCTGGCACGGCTTGTGGAGGGCACGTGCGTTCCCTGTGATAAGGGATATCGTAGCCTGCAAACTGCTTGAACCGATTCATGTTTCCATCAGATTAACTGCAAGAGGAAAAGCAGACACCAGGTCACAGGTGAACCAGGGGCAAAGACATACAGGAGGACAAGGCCCAGCAGGAAACCAGCGGCCAATATCAGACACTAGAGCGCAGAGGGGAGAACTTAGGACCTAACGAAATACAAAACACGGCTATGGGAAACCAGGGACCAAATCATCCACAGATCGCAAAGGAGAACCAGCGGTCAAAATTACATACAGGATAAGAGTGCAGGGGAGAACAAGCGGCCTATCGAGACACAAAACAGGCTGCAGAGGCTGAGTCATCCCCAGGACACAAGGTCATAAAGGAGAAAACAGGGGTCAACATTATATGCAGGACACTGAGAATGTAGGCGAGATCCAAGGGCCAACAATATACAAAATAGAGTAACCAGGGACCAAATCGTCTATAGGATACAAGGTTGTAGAGGGAAACCAAGGGTTAAATTATATTCAAGACAAGAGTGCAGGGGAGAACCAAGGGCCTAAGAAATACAAAACACTGCTATGGGAAACCAGGGACCAAATCATCTAGAGAACACAATCACAAAGGGGGACCAAAGCCTAAATAATTCAAAACGGCAGACAGAGGGTTGTACAGAGTAACTAGGGGCAAATATTAAATACAAGACGCATGAATTTAGACGAAACGACAGGCAAAGAAAAATACAGGACACGAGTGTATGGGGGGGGGGGGGGGGGGGGGAGAACCAGGACAAAATTTACACACAAGACACAGGTGAACTGGAGAACTTGAGGCCGAATTATAAACCCACAAAACAGACTGTCGAATGTAAACAGGGGGTAAAACATCTACAGAACAAGGGCCAATTTGAAAGACAAGGATGCATGAGAGACCTAGGAGCAAAGATTATATACTGGGAAAAAAAAAAAAAGTGTAAAGGGAAACAAAAGGCCGAGATTAACCTGGAGCCAAGGACAGAACATAAACCTGGGAGAAAAAAAAACACACATAGGACAACTCTGCAGGAGAACCATGGGGCAAGATCATGTAGAGGGCACCAAAGTGCAGAAGAGAAACCAGAGACAATACAATGTGGCCATCAGGCCACCCAGGTCCACTAGACATCATCATGGTGAACATCTATGGCTGGAGTATATCTTCTTATCATCTACACAAACACTGGTGAAGATGTGAGACTGTAAATTCTTCAGTCAACAGGGATTACTCTGCCCAAAGACCCACTGATAGGGAATACAGACTGTGAGCCCGATGGGGACAGTGATGGAGAGGCTGTCTGTGGAATGGTGCTATGTAAGCAAAGAAAATATCGGTAAGTGAGTGAAGGACTGTAAAGAATAACCTAAAATAAAAGGATGTAAAAATGACACAAAGTAGAAGAAGCACACATACCTAAGGAATGAGCTCAGCGCTTATATCCCACTGCAGCCATACATCCACTACACCAGGATCTGTTCTCTCTCAGACACTAATGGTGGGATGGAGATAAGGGCACAAGTATTCCTGATAAGCCTCCTGCTCCTCACACAGGACACTTAACCCTCACATCACCAGTCACCCAGCATTCCCAGACTCCCCTACAAACTACACATCCTCAATCATCCTAAATTTAACGAAAGCAGCCACATTGACCATTCAGGGGTCTGGAAAAGTTTGGAAAGCCGTCCAATGACTAATCACTAACAAGACGGAGTCCTGCTCACAAGACCCCTGTATCGATGGCGGAGCAATCACACTGTAGATCTAGAATAATTTCATCATTCTGATAAACTTTGTTTCATCTGGACAAAAACAAAACAAACATGATACAATGTATCAATATAATAACTGCCAGCATCTCCTGCCTGGACGGGGTTGTCAGCTGACTGTGCACTGCCAGCAAGCAGAGATCTTGAACATTTGAAATAAAGAAAGTCACATAAGCTGAATCTTGAATCTCGTGTGATTTTCTATCAACACTCCAGTGCAGTTTGGGATTAGAAGCTGCAGTAGAACTACAAGCATCAGCATGTTAAGCAGGGACGGCCCTCCGAGGCCACTAGGATCAGTCTATTAGGGGAGGGGAATGACTGGCATGTTTGTAGAGATTTACATGACACCATATGACAGATGCCGTGATGGCTGCGGGGAGCTCATCACTTCAGGGTGACAGGGAGCAATGACAGGAGCTCATCCAGGGCAGACAGGAATCCCGCTGGGGGAAGGAGCTCTATACAGGGGGCCTCGGTCACATGACCCAAAGCACCGATAAAATGACTATTGTGCACTACGCTGTGTGTATCGCTACTATATGTTCCCAATACACACTGTGCAGAATTATTTTATTTCTATATCGCCAACATATTCCGCAGCGCTTTACATTTTAGAGGAGATTTGTACAGACAATAGACATTACAGCATAACAATAATCACATAAATCAACAGATACCAAGAGGAGTGAGGGTCCTGCTGCTCGCAGCTACAATCTATGGGGAAAAGGAGAGACATGAAAGGTGGATGGTAACAATTGCTTTCATTGTACGGTCCAGCCATAGTGTAAGGATCAGGTGTTCATGTAAAGCTGCATGAACCGGTCATCAGCCAGAATATGTAACAGTACGTAGTTTGATGAAAATTTTGAATGGGCCACACAGGGATCGTTAGGTTAATGCGTTGAGGCGGTAGGCCAATCTGAACAAATGAGTTTTTAGGGCACGCTTAAAACTGTGGGGATTGGGGATTAATCGTATTAACCTAGGTAGTGCATTCCAAAGAATTGGTGCAGCACGTGTAAAGTCTTGGAGACGGGAGTGGGAGGTTCTGATTATTGAGGATGCTAACCTGAGGTCATTAGCGGAGCAGAGGGCACGGGTAGGGTGGTAGACTGATACCAGAGAGGAGATGTAGGGTGGTGCTGAGCCATGGAGTGCTTTGTGGATGAGGGTAGTAGTTTTGTACTGGATTCTGGAGTGAATGGGTAGCCAGTGTAATGACTGGCACAAGGTAGAGGCATCGGTGTAACGGTTGGTGAGGAATATAATCCTGGCTGCAGCATTCAGGACAGATTGGAGCGGGGAGAGTTTGGTAAAGGTACCGTCACATTTAGCGACGCTGCAGCGATCTAGACAACAATCCCGATCGCTGCAGCGTCGCTGTGTGGTCGCTGGAGAGCTGTCACACAGACAGCTCTCCAGCGACCAACGATGCCGGTAACCAGGGTAAACATCAGGTTACTAAGCGCAGGGCCGCGCTTAGTAACCCGATGTTTACCCTGGTTACCAGCGTAAACGTTAAAAAAAAACAAAAAAAAAACAACACATACTTATATTCCGGTGTCTGTCCCCCGTCGCTGTGCTTTCCTGCACTGACTGAGCGCCGGCTGGCCGTGAAGCACAGCGGTGACGTCACCGCTGTAATCTGCTTTACGGCTGGCCGGCGCCGACAGTGCAGGGAAGCAGAATGCCGGGGGACGCGACAGACATCGGAATGTAAGTATGTAGTGTGTTTTTTTTTACATTTACACTGGTAACCAGGGTAAGCATCGGGTTACTAAGCACGGCCCTGCGCTTAGTAACCCGATGTTTACCCTGGTTACTAGTGAAGACATCGCTGGATCGGCGTCACACACGCCGATTTAGCGATGTCTGCAGGAGTCCAGCAACGAAATAAAGTTCTGGACTTTCTGCTCCGACCAGCGATATCACAGCGGGATCCAGATTGCTGCTGTGTGTCAAACTGAACGATATCGTTATCCAGGACGCTGCAACGTCACGGATCGCTAGCGATATCGTTGTGAAGTTGGCCAGTGTGACGGTACCTTAAGAGGGAGGCCGATTAGTAGAGAGTTACAATAGTCCAGACGAGAATGGATAAGAGAAACAGAAAGTTTTTGCAGAGTCGAAAGTAAGAAAATGTTGAATTCTAGAAATGTTTTTGAGATGCAGATAAGAAGAGCGAGCCAGTGATCGGATGTGGGGGGTGAAGGAAAGCTCGGAATCTAGTATGACCCCAAGGCAGCGGGCATGTTGCTTTGGAGTAATGGTGGAACCGCACACGGAGATGGCAATGTCAGGCAAAGGTAGGTTAGTAGAGGGAGAAAACACAAGGAGTTCAGTTTTTGACAGGTTCAGTTTCAGATATTCAGATATTTCAGAATTCTCAGCAGTGCAGATGACGAGATCATTTTATGCAGATTTCCCACCTTCACCTATAGAATCTTGAATGCCGATTGGATGAAGCAGATCAGGTGATGTGTATCCGTGTAAGGAGAGGATGTGGCTTCAGGGTGTACTGAATTATTAGCAGCTTGTTATGAAGCAAAATGGACCAAAGATTTTCAGACTGTGACTCAACCCAGATAGTTCGCAGAGGATGCAGATTGAGGTGAGGAGGCTGAGCCCGACCACCACTGAGCAAGACACAGAAGTACAAGGTGCTCAGAGACACGGCCGAGGTGAGGAGGCTGAGCCCGACCACCACTGAGCAAGACACAGAAGTACAAGGTGCTCAGAGACACGGCCGAGGTGAGGAGGCTGAGCCCGACCACCACTGAGCAAGACACAGAAGTACAAGGTGCTCAGTGACACAGCTGAGGTGAGGAGGCCGAGCCCGACCACCACTGAGCAAGACACAGAAGTACAAGGTGCTCAGAGACACGGCCGAGGTGAGGAGGCTGAACCCGACCACTACTGAGCAAGACACAGAAGTACAAGGTGCTCAGTGCTCAGAGACACAGCCGAGGTGAGGAGGCTGAGCCCGACCACCACTGAGCAAGACACAGAAGTACAAGGTGCTCAGTGCTCAGAGACACAGCTGAGGTGAGGAGGCTGAGCCCGACCACCACTGAGCAAGACACAGAAGTACAAGGTGCTCAGAGACACGGCCGAGGTGAGGAGGCTGAACCCGACCACTACTGAGCAAGACACAGAAGTACAAGGTGCTCAGTGCTCAGAGACACGGCCGAGGTGAGGAGGCTGAACCCGACCACCACTGAGCAAGACACAAGAGAAACATCAGTACTGGACCTAGAATAATCTGATCGATTGTTCGCAGGTTTTATAGACTGACGAGCAGATGGAAGGGCTGTGGCTGATCAGTACCGGGCACAGATCTCCAGCGCGGTGGAGGAGGGCCCAGCTATGGATGGGTTTATGAAAGGGGAGCTCGTTGGACCTTTTAGGGTTGAAAATGGATGAGAATCATCTCCCAAACCTCTTGCCAGTGATTAGAGGACACTTTCTTCCAGCAGTGGAGCAGGAAGGTCTGCGTCTCTCCAGGATTGTTCTGCAGGACGAGGCTCCATCCCAGCATCTGAGTCTCCACTGCTCAGGGCCATGAAGGGCCTTAAAGATGGAGAATAATGACCGACCCCGTCCTCATCAGTGAGAACTTGTGGTCCTTCTTACAGTCGCCTCTCTGAACAGTGTCGGGGGCTGTCAGTGCTGCCCAAGAGGTTGATCGACATCTGATTAAAAAAACTGACGGACTCCAAAGGATGGAGCTTATGACTGTTACTGAGAAGGGCGGCCATATTTATTTAACTTACATAGCACAGTGTACATGGCACCGTGGCCACCCAGCTTTCCATAACACCTGAATGGCACTAAAGCCTCATGTTACCACAAACCCTCCATCACCGAAAGTCCTATAGTCCTGCGTGTCAGTCACAGTTATCTAGCATTGTACATACGAACCAGGAGGCTCAGGATGAGCACTGTCTCCAACCCATGGGATTGGGAGATTTTTTATCAATATATCGATTCTGTTTAACCTTTAATAAGCCTCACAAGAAAAAAGAAAATCTGTGCAAGAAATGTCAGAAGAGGGCGGCTTGGGGCGAGTGTCAGCGCTCAGTGACACGACACAGAGAATTACATAATCTCCATCATTTGTGAGACGCAGGCTCCTGCCAAATCTGCAGATGAAAGGGACAATGACAGAATGGGGCTTGTTATACCCCAGAGAGGCTAATGACAGGCACATTGTGGAATACTGCTCCCATCGGGGTCCGGGGCGCACCCTCACTGCCACAATGCCAACCAGAGGGAGCGGCGTTCAATACCAAGAGGAATGTGCAGCCCCAATGCGGTATTACAACAATTAGGATAATTGCGAGCTCTGGGGGCCACTGACTGGAGCAAAGTGAACTCATCAAACTCAATTATATTTTATTAAATTGAAGACTCTTCCTAATCCAGTGATGATGAACCTTACACCCCAATTACCTACAAACTGCTCCTGCGAGTTATAATGCATACGGCACACCCCTTCACTGCTGGACAACTCTACAATTAAGCGCCAAGCTTTTGAATGAGGGAACTCTAAAAATGGAGAAATTTCCTGAAATCAAATAATTTTTAACGGATCCTTCGATAAAGTGGTTGTTTCCAGCCATTCCATACATATTATGGTGTATGATGCCACATAACAGGCAGTTGTATGGCAGATATACACCTAAGAGGCAGTATTGTCGTAGTTATATTTTTGTATATATGAGCAGTATTATTGTAGTTATATTCTTGTACCTAGGGGCAGTATTATTGTAGTTATATTCTTGTACATAGGAGCAGTATTATAGTAGTTATATTCTTGTACATAGGAACAGTATTATAGTAGTTTTATTCTTGTACATAGGAACAGTATTATAGTAGTTATATTCTTGTACATAGGAGCAGTATTATAATAGTTATATTCTTGTACATAGGAGCAGTATTATAGTAGTTATATTCTTGTACATAGGAGCAGTATTATAGTAGTTATATTCTTGTACACAGGAGCAGTATTATAGTAGTTATATTCTTGTACATAGGAACAGTATTATAGTAGTTATATTATTGTACATAGGAGGCAGTATTATAGTAGTTTTATTCTTGTATATATGAGCAGTATTATAGTAGTTATATTCTTGTACATATGAGCAGTATTATAGTAGTTTTATTCTTGTACATAGGAACAGTATTATAGTAGTTATATTCTTGTACATAGGAGCAGTATTATAGTAGTTATATTCTTGTACATAGGAACAGTATTATAGTAGTTATATTCTTGTACATAGGAGCAGTATTATAGTAGTTATATTCTTGTACATATGAGCAGTATTATAGTAGTTATATTCTTGTATATATGAGCAGTATTCTAGTAGTTATATTCTTGTACATAGGAGCAGTATTATAGTAGTTATATTCTTGTACATAGGAGCAGTAATATAGTAGTTATATTCTTGTACATAGGAGCAGTATTATAGTAGTTATATTCTTGTACATAGGGGGCAGTATTATAGTAGTTATATTCTTGTACATAGGGGGCAGTATTATAGTAGTTATATTCTTGTACATAGGAGCAGTATTATAGTAGTTATATTCTTGTACATAGGGGGCAGTATTATAGTAGTTTTATTCTTGTACATAGGAACAGTATTATAGTAGTTATATTCTTGTACATAGGAGCAGTATTATAGTAGTTATATTCTTGTACATAGGAACAGTATTATAGTAGTTATATTCTTGTACATAGAAGCAGTATTATAGTAGTTATATTCTTGTACATATGAGCAGTATTATAGTAGTTATATTCTTGTATATATGAGCAGTATTATAGTAGTTATATTCTTGTACATAGGAGCAGTAATATAGTAGTTATATTCTTGTACATAGGAGCAGTATTATAGTAGTTATATTCTTGTACATAGGAGCAGTATTATAGTAGTTATATTCTTGTACGTAGGAGGCAGTATTATACGAGTTAAATTCTTGTACATAGAAACTGTATTATAGAAGTTTTATTATTGCATAAATATTTTATTTAAGCATCTTTAGCAACCCTGACAATAAAGAATATATAATTGCCTTATTAAGTTTATAAGGGGTACGTAACTTTTTTTATTTTTACATAGCCTCCTTAAATACAATTTCTATGAATGTTCTTAAAGCAATTAATCAACTCATCTAACTTTCCACTTGGTTACAGAACTTATTTGCCTCATTATCTGAGGACTATAATCCGTTATCAGACATTGTCGACATCAAAAGGCCCCCAGCTGAGACCATCAATAGACTCGTCACCCACCAGTGGCCATGATCAAAACTGGAAAATGAACACATTTTTATCCCTCTTTCCATTATAAATGGAACAAACACTTCCACCATACAGTGATGTGGCAGTGCTGGACTGCTCACACGTTGCTGCAACAGAAAAAGAATGTGTAAAACTTATTTAGTTTCTTATTGTAAGTTTTATTTTCATCTATTATTTTTTCAATTGTTTTGAAATATTTCTGTCAATTGATTATAAGAATCTGCGCTCTTTTTTCACAAACATTGGCGTTATTACTTTCACCTGCTCTACATACAAATACCCAGTTTTAGGAAAAGTGTCAGACACCTGGGGTGGAGGGGCCTGAGAACAGAGGATGGCAGGAGGAGGACTCCACATTAAAAACGGTTCACCCTTGTTGACTTGAAAAAAAAAAAAGGGAAAAAAAAACAAACTGAAGCAGCATGAGGTGCCGCAGCTGGACGGTGGAGGGAAGAATGTAACACTTGTTTTATTCCTGCAACTTCAAAAGAAAAAAAAGACCAAAGTAAAGTCAAGAAACTAACATTAAAAATCATAAACTATATGAAAATGATATTATAATTCACTATCACTTTATTATAAGTTTCACAGAGTATAAGTGATCACTTTATGGTTCAGTACAACCTTTAGGGATGGGGATGGTGGGATAATTCAAGAAATGACCAGAAGCCCTTTATAACCAGATATACAGCCCCAGGGGTAATAGGCACAGCAACCATAGGCACCAGGACCATTATATACCCAGATATACAGAACCGGGGATAATAGGCACAGCGACCATAGGCACCAGGAGCAGGACCATTATATACCCAGATATACAGAACCGGGGATAATAGGCACACCGACCATAGGCACCAGGGGCAGGACCATTATATACCCAGATATACAGAACCGGGGATAATAGGCACACCGACCATAGGCACCAGGAGCAGGACCATTATATACCCAGATATACAGAACCGGGGATAATAGGCACACCGACCATAGGCACCAGGAGCAGGACCATTATATACCCAGATATACAGAACCGAGGATAATAGGCACACCGACCATAGGCACCAGGGGCAGGACCATTATATACCCAGATATACAGAACCGGGGATAATAGGCACACAGACCATAGGCACCAGGGGCAGGACCATTATATACCCAGATATACAGAACCGGGGATAATAGGCACACAGACCATAGGCACCAGGGGCAGGACCATTATATACCCAGATATACAGAACCGGGGATAATAGGCACACCGACCATAGGCACCAGGAGCAGGACCATTATATACCCAGATATACAGAACCGAGGATAATAGGCACACCGACCATAGGCACCAGGAGCAGGACCATTATATACCCAGATATACAGAACCGAGGATAATAGGCACACCGACCATAGGCACCAGGAGCAGGACCATTATATACCCAGATATACAGAACCGAGGATAATAGGCACACAGACCATAGGCACCAGGGGCAGGACCATTATATACCCAGATATACAGAACCGGGGATAATAGGCACACCGACCATAGGCACCAGGAGCAGGACCATTATATACCCAGATATACAGAACCGGGGATAATAGGCACAGCGACCATAGGCACCAGGAGCAGGACCATTATATACCCAGATATACAGAACCGGGGATAATAGGCACACCGACCATAGGCACCAGGACCATTATATACCCAGATATACAGCACCGGGGGTAATAGGCACAGCGACCATAGGCACCAGGACCATTATATACCCAGATATACAGCACCGGGGGTAATAGGCACAGCGACCATAGGCACCAGGACCATTATATACCCAGATATACAGCACCGGGGGTAATAGGCACAGCGACCATAGGCACCAGGGGCATTATATACCCAGATATACAGCACCAGGGGTAATAGGCACAGCGACCATAGGCACCAGGGGCATTATATACCCAGATATACAGCACCGGGGGTAATAGGCACAGCGACCATAGGCACCAGGGGCATTATATACCCAGATATACAGCACCAGGGGTAATAGGCACACCGACCATAGGCACCAGGGGCATTATATACCCTGATATACAGCACCGGGGGTAATAGGCACAGCGACCATAGGCACCAGGGGCATTATATACCCAGATATACAGCACCAGGGGTAATAGGCACACCGACCATAGGCACCAGGGGCATTATATACCCAGATATACAGAACCGGGGATAATAGGCACACAGACCATAGGCACCAGGAGCAGGACCATTATATACCCAGATATACAGAACCGGGGATAATAGGCACACAGACCATAGGCACCAGGAGCAGGACCATTATATACCCAGATATACAGCCCCAGGGGTAATAGGCACACCGACCATAGGCACCAGGACCATTATATACCCAGATAATCAGAACCGGGGATAATAGGCACAGCGACCATAGGCACCAGGAGCAGGACCATTATATACCCAGATATACAGCCCCAGGGGTAATAGGCACACCGACCATAGGCACCAGGACCATTATATACCCAGATATACAGCACCGGGGGTAATAGGCACACCGACCATAGGCACCAGGGGCATTATATACCCAGATATACAGCACCGGGGGTAATAGGCACAGCGACCATAGGCACCAGGACCATTATATACCCAGATATACAGCACCAGGGGTAATAGGCACAGCGACCATAGGCACCAGGACCATTATATACCCAGATATACAGCACCGGGGGTAATAGGCACAGTGACCATAGGCACCAGGACCATTATATACCCAGATATACAGCACCAGGGGTAATAGGCACAGCGACCATAGGCACCAGGACCATTATATACCCAGATATACAGCACCGGGGGTAATAGGCACAGCGACCATAGGCACCAGGGGCATTATATACCCAGATATACAGCACCAGGGGTAATAGGCACACCGACCATAGGCACCAGGGGCATTATATACCCAGATATACAGCACCGGGGGTAATAGGCACAGCGACCATAGGCACCAGGGGCATTATATACCCAGATATACAGCACCGGGGGTAATAGGCACACCGACCATAGGCACCAGGGGCATTATATACCCAGATATACAGCACCAGGGGTAATAGGCACACCGACCATAGGCACCAGGACCATTATATACCCAGATATACAGCACCAGGGGTAATAGGCACACCGACCATAGGCACCAGGGGCATTATATACCCAGATATACAGCACCAGGGGTAATAGGCACAGCGACCATAGGCACCAGGGGCAGGACCATTATATACCCAGATATACAGCAGCGGGGGTAATAGGCACAGCGACCATAGGCACCAGGGGCATTATATACCCAGATATACAGCACCAGGGGTAATAGGCACAGCGACCATAGGCACCAGGGGCATTATATACCCAGATATACAGCACCAGGGGTAATAGGCACAGCGACCATAGGCACCAGGGGCAGGACCATTATATACCCAGATATACAGCACCAGGGGCAGGACCATTATATACCCAGATACTCAGCCCTAGGGATAATAGGCACACCGACCATAGGCACCAGGGGCAGGACCATTATATACCCAGATATACAGCACCAGGGGCAGGACCATTATATACCCAGATATTCAGCCCTAGGGATAATAGGCACACCGACCATAGGCACCAGGGGCATTATATACCCAGATATTCAGCACCAGGGGTAATAGGCACAGCGACCATAGGCACCAGGGGCAGGACCATTATATACCCAGATATTCAGCACCAGGGGTAATAGGCACACCGACCACAGGCACCAGGGGCAGGACCATTATATACCCAGATATTCAGCCCCAGGGGTAATAGGCACACCGACCATAGGCACCAGGGGCATTATATACCCAGATATACAGCACCAGGGGTAATAGGCACACCGACCATAGGCACCAGGGGCAGGACCATTATATACCCAGATATACAGCACCAGGGGTAATAGGCACACCGACCATAGGCACCAGGGGCATTATATACCCAGATATTCAGCACCAGGGGTAATAGGCACACCGACCATAGGCACCAGGGGCATTATATACCCAGATATTCAGCACAAGGGGCATTATATACCCAGATATTCCGCACCAGGGTAGTTATAACAGGCCCATGGCCTTTAGACACCAGGGGCAGGGGCATTGCATACCCAAGTGTTTAGTCACCAAACAGGGGCAACGGGCCGGGGTGTCTGAATTAATTGACCGTAGGAGCCAGCACTATCTATGCCAGGTCAATGCTACTCCAGAAAACAAATCCATAAATTGGGTGCCAGAACATTCAGCCATTTTTCTCTCCCACCTGAATGGGACATTTCTTTGCTTTATGAACAACCGGATCTAGGGTAAATTCTAGGTAACAAGTGTGGAAACCCAATGTGTCCTCGGGGGCGCGGGCACGTCTGCAGGGACATCAGAAGTGGGGGCTGGCGTCACTTTCGCATTCCTGGCTCACTCTGTTATTGGAATAATTGAGAACACTTCCCCGACCCCTCCCGGAGACTTTCCATCTAAGAATTACCCCGATCCCCCACAGGCTGAAGATGACAGGTCCAAACAATGACATCACCCTGGGTGGGTCACAAACTCCCCCCTAGCATGACAGGAGGCGCAGTAGAGGGTCGCCTTACCGATGGGTTTGGAGATACCCCACCCGGTGTGAGGGAAGGTAACAGATACCCACAGAGCACGCCACACTCAGGTTACACAGGACGCTGTGGAGGAATGTGACAACCCCGACAGGTGCAGATGTAGCAGAGTCCACCCAGTTATTTGGCACAGCATTTTACATAGGACTGCAGGTAACACCCACTGGGTCATTCCATGGTAATGTACGTTACATTCACAAGCCAAAAACTGGCTACAGACTGTTCTTTGAAGGCACAAAAAGGAGTGAATGTATATTGTACATTAAACTATTCTCCATAGATTTCAACAATAAAATTAAATACAAAATACAGAGTTATTACTTGGTAACTTATGTTACATAAAAAAGGAAAGGCAATTGTCCTTCATGAGCCGGCCAAATTTTATGTTCTGGTATACAGGGGAGATGCACTATTTTTATTGTATTAAAACACCATAGTCCCAGCAACTTTACCAAATGTATTTAAACCTCTCAAGTTAAAAGCATCAGTTTTAATTACAAGAAATCTAGATAACTTACGTTACCGCACAGTATAGTAACTTACATTACAGAAAGTTACCATCAAAAGGATTAACCTTATTGTCAGGTAAGTCACCATCATCTTTGTATGGTAAGGCACCATGGAATGACCCTACTGAAGATACAACCTCAGTGACCCTCCGCTGTGCTCCATCTGTATAGAGAGATGGGGACATAAACGGACACATGCATAATAGTGAGCGCAGGAAGCCCCTCCACCCTTCCTGTAACATCCCGTAACGCACTGCAACTATCACACAACCACCTGGAAGGAACGCCCAAAACACCACGTGCCACCATACCAGGGTGATCACCAACAGTGCCTGACTGTGAGCTCCAATGCCAGACCCCTGGCCACACAGCCCTGCAGCGCCCCCATCAGCCCCCACACAGGACCGGACCCTGCAGCGCCCCCCCCATCAGCCTCCACACAGGACCGGACCATGCAGCGCCCCCATCAGCCTCCACACAGGACCGGACCCTGCAGCACCCCTATCAGCCTCCACACAGGACCGGACCCTGCAGCGCCCCATCAGCCCCCACACAGGACCGGACCATGCAGCACCCCCATCAGCCTCCACACAGGACCGGACCATACAGCGCCCCCATCAGCCTCCACACAGGACCCGGACCCTGCAGCGCCCCATCAGCCTCCACACAGGACCGGACCCTGCAGCGCCCCCATCAGTCCCCACACAGGACCGGACCCTGCAGCGCCCCCATCAGCCTCCACACAGGAGCCGGACAGTGCAGCACCCCCATCAGCCTCCACACAGGACCGGACCCTGCAGCGCCCCCATCAGCCTCCACACAGGACCGGACCCTGCAGCGCCCCCATCAGCCTCCACACAGGAGCCGGACAGTGCAGCACCCCCATCAGCCTCCACACAGGACCGGACCCTGCAGTGCCCCCATCAGCCTCCACACAGGACCCGGACCCTGCAGCACCCCCATCAGCCTCCACACAGGACCGGACCCTGCAGCGCCCCCATCAGCCCCCACACAGGACCGGACCCTGCAGCGCCCCCATCAGCCTCCACACAGGACCGGACCCTGCAGCGCCCCCATCAGCCTCCACACAGGACCGGACCCTGCAGCGCCCCCATCAGCCTCCACACAGGACCCGGACCCTGCAGCACCCCCATCAGCCTCCACACAGGACCCGGACCCTGCAGCACCCCCATCAGCCTCCACACAGGACCGGACCCTGCAGCGCCCCCATCAGCCTCCACACAGGACCGGACCCTGCAGCGCCCCCATCAGCCTCCACACAGGACCGGACCCTGCAGCGCCCCCATCAGCCTCCACACAGGACCGGACCCTGCAGCGCCCCCATCAGCCTCCACACAGGACCGGACCATGCAGCGTCCAGTGCACAGACCAAATGCATGATGTCCACATAACTAGGACTTCGCAGCCCTCGGATCAGGACATCGCCCCTCTCCATACAGCCGCGTCTCCCCCCTTCTGAGGTCACTGTCATCAGCAGATATCCAGATACCCCCTGATCTCCTGCATCAGCCCATGCACCCCCCCACCCCGATTCACCTGTGTCAGCCCCCTGCACCCCCCTCAGTCACCTGTGTCCCCCTGCACCCCCCCTCAGTCACGTCTGTCAGCCCCCTACACCCCCCCCTCAGTCACCTCTGTCAGCCCCCTGCACCCCCCCTCAGTCACCTCTGTCAGCCCCCTGCACCCCCCCTCAGTCACCTCTGTCAGCCCCCTGCACCCCCCCTCAGTCACCTCTGTCAGCCCCCTGCACCCCCCCTCAGTCACCTCTGTCAGCCCCCTGCACCCCCCCTCAGTCACCTCTGTCAGCCCCCTGCACCCCCCCTCAGTCACCTCTGTCAGCCCCCTGCACCCACCCCCCCTCAGTCACCTCTGTCAGCCCCCTGCACCCACCCCCCCTCAGTCACCTCTGTCAGCCCCCTGCACCCACCCCCCCTCAGTCACCTCTGTCAGCCCCCTGCACCCCCCCCTCAGTCACCTGTCAGCCCCCTGCACCCCCCCTCAGTCACCTGTCAGCCCCCTGCACCCCCCCTCAGTCACCTGTCAGCCCCCTGCACCCCCCCTCAGTCACCTGTCAGACCCCCTGCACCCCCCCTCAGTCACCTCTGGCAGCCCCCCTGCACCCCCCTTAGTCCCCTCTGGCAGCCCCCTGCACCCCCTCAGTCACCTCTAGCAGCCCCCTGCACCCCCTCAGTCACCTCTGGCAGCCCCCTGCACCCCCTCAGTCACCTCTGGCAGCCCCCTGCACCCCCTCAGTCACCTCTGGTAGCCCCCTGCACCCCCTCAGTCACCTCTGGTAGCCCCCTGCACCCCCTCAGTCACCTCTGGTAGCCCCCTGCACCCCCTCAGTCACCTCTGGTAGCCCCCTGCACCCCCTCAGTCACCTCTGGTAGCCCCCAGCACCCCCTCAGTCACCTCTGGTAGCCCCCAGCACCCCCTCACTCACCTCTGGTAGCCCCCAGCACCCCCTCACTCACCTCTGGTAGCCCCCAGCACCCCCTCAGTCACCTCTGGTAGCCCCCAGCACCCCCTCAGTCACCTCTGGCAGTCCCCTGCACTCCCCCTTAGTCACCTCTGTCAGTCCCCTGCACTCCCCCTTAGTCACCTCTGTCAGACCCCCTGCACCCCCCTGCACCACCCCCTTAGTCACCTCTGTCAGACCCCCTGCACCCCCCTCAGTCACCTCTATCAGACCCCCTGCACCCCCCTCAGTCAGCCCCCTGCACCACCCCCCCAGTCCCCTCTGTCAGACCCCCTTAGTCACCTCTGTCAGACCCCCTTAGTCACCTCTGTCAGACCGCCTGCACCCCCCTCAGTCAGCCCTCTGCACCCCCCCTTAGTCACCTCTGTCAGACCCCCTGCACCCCCCCTTAGTCACCTCTGTCAGACCCCCTGCACCCCCCTCAGTCAGCCCCCTGCACCACCCCCCCAGTCACCTGTCAGACCCCCTGCACCCCATTAGTCACCTCTGTCAGACCCCCTGCACCCCCCTCAGTCACCTTAGTCAGCCCCCTGCACCCCCCCCTTAGTCACCTCAGTCAGACCCCCTGCACCCCCCCCCCTTAGTCACCTCAGTCAGACCCCCTGCACCCCCCCCCTTAGTCACCTCAGTCAGACCCCCTTAGTCACCTCAGTCAGACCCCCTTAGTCACCTCTGTCAGACCCCCTGCACCCCCCTCAGTCAGCCCTCTGCACCCCCCTCAGTCAGCCCCCTGCACCCCCCTTAGTCACCTCTGTCAGACCCCCTGCACCCCCCCTTAGTCACCTCTGTCAGACCCCCTGCACCCCCCTCAGTCAGCCCCCTGCACCACCCCCCCAGTCACCTCTGTCAGACCCCCTGCACCCCATTAGTCACCTCTGTCAGACCCCCTGCACCCCCCTCAGTCACCTTAGTCAGCCCCCTGCACCCCCCCTTAGTCACCTCAGTCAGCCCCCTGCACCCCCCCCTTAGTCACCTCAGTCAGACCCCCTGCACCCCCCCCCTTAGTCACCTCTGTCAGACCCCCTTAGTCACCTCTGTCAGACCCCCTGCACCCCATTAGTCACCTCTGTCAGACCCCCTGCACCCCCCCCTTAGTCACCTCTGTCAGACCCCCTTAGTCACCTCTGTCAGACCCCCTGCACCCCCCCTTAGTCACCTCAGTCAGCCCCCTGCACCCCCCCAGTCACCTCTGGCAGCCCTCTGCACCCCCCCAGTCACCTCTGTCTGACCCCCTGCACCCCCCAGTCACCTCTGGCAGCCTTCTGCACCCCCCCAGTCACCTCTGTCTGACCCCCTGCACCCCCTCAGTCACCTCTGGCAGCCCCCTGCACCCCCTCAGTCACCTCTGGCAGCCCCCTGCACCCCCCAGTCACCTCTGGCAGCCTTCTGCACCCCCCCAGTCACCTCTGTCTGACCCCCTGCACCCCCTCAGTCACCTCTGGCAGCCCCCTGCACCCCCTCAGTCACCTCTGGCAGCCCCCTGCACCCCCCCCAGTCACCTCTGTCTGACCCCCTGCACCCCCTCAGTCACCTCTGGCAGCCCCCTGCACCCCCCCTCAGTCACCTCTGTCTGACCCCCTGCACCCCCTCAGTAACCTCTGGCAGCCCCCTGCACCCCCCTCAGTTAGCTCCCTGCACCCCCCCTTAGTCACCTGTCCCCCTGCACAGCCCCCGTGCACCCTCGTGTCAGTGCTGCAGTGTTCGGGGTGCACACGGCTCCTGCTCCCCCCGCACCCCGGCTCTGCGGCAGCTCCGGACGCCGCATCCTCCCACCTCAGCTCCTCCAGTGTTGGGGCTGCAGACCCCGCTCGGCCCCCGGACCGCACCCGCGGTGCAGCGCCCGGTACAGCCCTCGTCCTCTCCCGCTCCCGGTGCCCTCGGGCTGCGCTCACCATGGATGATCCGGAGCTCCGCTCTCCACCGCCGCACCGCTCTCACTGAGCCAACGACACACACCCCTTCTGACGTCACACCGCGGGGAGTGTCGGGACCTGGACAGAACGCCAACCATTGGCCACGTCCTGACCAATGACGAGCCGGGATTACCGGAACTACGCTACCCAGAAACCTGCGCGACAGATGACGAGGTCGCGGTGACCGGAAAGTACCGGGCCGTCCTGTAACCCTCTCCGTGCCGGATCATCCCTGGAGAAGATTTAGCCTCATTCTTGCAGGGAATTCTTAATATACAGATTGTAAAGCCTGCACTGACACATTGTAACGAACCATCCGGATGGAACCGAGCAGCGAAGTGTCAACTCACTGAGGAATGATAACATTGTATATGGAGGGTCTTGTGGGGTGTTCCCGGTATACTGCGGGTCTTGTGGGGTGCTCCCGGTATATGGAGGGTCTTGTGGGGTGTTCCCGGTATATGGAGGGTCTTGTGGAGTGTTCCCGGTATACGGCAGGTCTTGTGGGGTGTTCCCTGTATACGGCAGGTCTTGTGGGGTTTTCCCTGTATACGGCAGGTCTTGTGGGGTGTTCCCGGTATATGGAGGGTCTTGTGGGGTGTTCCCGATATACGGCAGGTCTTGTGGGGTGTTCCCGGTATACTGCGGGTCTTGTGGGGTGCTCCCGGTATATGGAGGGTCTTGTGGGGTGTTCCCGGTATACGGCAGGTCTTGTGGGGTGTTCCCGGTATACTGCGGGTCTTGTGGGGTGTTCCCGGTATATGGCGGGTCTTGTGGGGTGTTCCCGGTATACGGTGGGTCTTGTGGAGTGTTCCCGGTATATGGCAGGTCTTGTGGGGTGTTCCCTGTATACGGCAGGTCTTGTGGGGTGTTCCCTGTATACGGCAGGTCCTGTGGGGTGTTCCCGGTATACGGCAGGTCTTGTGGGGTGTTCCCGGTATATGGAGGGTCTTGTGGGGTGTTCCCGGTATATCTAGGGTCTTGTGGGGTGTTTCCGGTATATGGAGGGTCTTGTGGGGTGTTCCCGGTATATGGCAGGTCTTGTGGGGTGTTCCCGGTATATGGCAGGTCTTGTGGGGTGCTCCCGGTATACGTAGGGTCTTGTGGGGTGTTCCCGGTATATGGAGGGTCTTGTGGAGTGTTCCCGGTATACGGCAGGTCTTGTGGGATGTTCCCTGTATACGGCAGGTCTTGTGGGGTGTTCCCGGTATACTGCGGGTCTTGTGGGGTGCTCCCGGTATATGGAGGGTCTTGTGGGGTGTTCCCGGTATATGGTAGGTCTTGTGGGGTGTTCCCGGTATACGGAGGGTCTTGTGGGGTGTTCCCTGTATACGGCAGGTCTTGTGGGGTGTTCCCGGTATACGGCAGGTCTTGTGGGGTGTTCCCGGTATATGGAGGGTCTTGTGGGGTGTTCCCGGTATATGTAGGGTCTTGTGGGGTGTTTCCGGTATATGGAGGGTCTTGTGGGGTGTTCCCGGTATATGGCAGGTCTTGTGGGGTGTTCCCGGTATATGGCAGGTCTTGTGGGGTGTTCCCGGTATATGGAGGGTCTTGTGGGGTGCTCCCGGTATACGTAGGGTCTTGTGGGGTGTTCCCGGTATATGGAGGGTCTTGTGGAGTGTTCCCGGTATACGGCAGGTCTTGTGGGATGTTCCCTGTATACGGCAGGTCTTGTGGGGTGTTCCCGGTATACTGCGGGTCTTGTGGGGTGCTCCCGGTATATGGAGGGTCTTGTGGGGTGTTCCCGGTATACGGCAGGTCTTGTGGGGTGTTCCCGGTATACGGCAGGTCTTGTGGGGTGTTCCCGGTATACGGCAGGTCTTGTGGGGTGTTCCCGGTATACTGCGGGTCTTGTGGGGTGTTCCCGGTATATGGAGGGTCTTGTGGGGTGTTCCCGGTATACGGCGGGTCTTGTGGGGTGTTCCCGGTATATGGAGGGTCTTGTGGGGTGTTCCCGGTATACGTAGGGTCTTGTGGGGTGTTCCCGGTATACGGCAGTTCTTGTGGGGTGTTCCCGGTATACGGCAGGTCTTGTGGGGTGTTCCCGGTATATGGCGGGCCTTGTGGGGTGTTCCCGGTAAATGGCAGGTCTTGTGGGGTGTTCCCGGTATACGGAGGGTCTTGCGGGGTGTTCCCGGTATACATAGGGTCTTGTGGGGTGTTCCCGGTATATGGAGGGTCTTGTGGGGTGTTCCCGGTATATGGAGGGTCTTGTGGGGTGTTCCCGGTATACGGCAGTTCTTGTGGGGTGTTCCCGGTATACGGCAGGTCTTGTGGGGTGTTCCCGGTATATGGCGGGCCTTGTGGGGTGTTCCCGGTAAATGGCAGGTCTTGTGGGGTGTTCCCGGTATACGGAGGGTCTTGCGGGGTGTTCCCGGTATACATAGGGTCTTGTGGGGTGTTCCCGGTATATGGAGGGTCTTGTGGGGTGTTCCCGGTATATGGAGGGTCTTGTGGGGTGTTCCCGGTATACGGCAGGTCTTGTGGGGTGTTCCCGGTATACGGAGGGTCTTGCGGGGTGTTCCCGGTATACGTAGGGTCTTGTGGGGTGTTCCCGGTATACGGAGGGTCTTGTGGGGTGTTCCCGGTATACGGTAGGTCTTGTGGGGTGTTCCCGGTATATGGAGGGTCTTGTGGGGTGTTCCCGGTATATGGAGGGTCTTGTGGGGTGTTCCCGGTATACGTAGGGTCTTGTGGGCTGTTCCCGGTATACGGCAGGTCTTGTGGGGTGTTCCCGGTATACGGCAGGTCTTGTGGGGTGTTCCCTGTATACGGCAGGTCTTGTGGGGTGTTCCCGGTATACTGCGGGTCTTGTGGGGTGTTCCCGGTATATGGAGGGTCTTGTGGGGTGTTCCCGGTATACGGCAGGTCTTGTGGGGTGTTCCCGGTATATGGAGGGTCTTGTGGGGTGTTCCCGGTATACGGCAGGTCTTGTGGGGTGTTCCCGGTATATGGCAGGTCTTGTGGGGTGTTCCCGGTATAAGGAGGGTCTTGCGGGGTGTTCCCGGTATACGTAGGGTCTTGTGGGGTGTTCCCGGTATATGGAGGGTCTTGTGGGGTGTTCCCGGTATACGGTAGGTCTTGTGGGGTGTTCCCGGTATATGGAGGGTCTTGTGGGGTGTTCCCGGTATACGTAGGGTCTTGTGGGGTGTTCCCGGTATATGGCAGGTCTTGTGGGGTGTTCCTGATATACGTAGGGTCTTGTGGGGTGTTCCCGGTATATGGAGGGTCTTGCGGGGTGTTCCCGGTATACGTAGGGTCTTGTGGGGTGTTCCCGGTATATGGCAGGTCTTGTGGGGTGTTCCCGGTATACGGAGGGTCTTGCGGGGTGTTCCCGGTATACGTAGGGTCTTGTGGGGTGTTCCCGGTATATGGAGGGTCTTGTGGGGTGTTCCCGGTATATGGAGGGTCTTGTGGGGTGTTCCCGGTATACGGCAGGTCTTGTGGGGTGTTCCCGGTATACGGAGGGTCTTGCTGGGTGTTCCCGGTATACATAGGGTCTTGTGGGGTGTTCCCGGTATATGGAGGGTCTTGTGGGGTGTTCCCGGTATACGGTAAGTCTTGTGGGGTGTTCCCGGTATATGGAGGGTCTTGTGGGGTGTTCCCGGTATACGTAGGGTCTTGTGGGGTGTTCCCGGTATACGGCAGGTCTTGTGGGGTCTTCCCGATATACGGCAGGTCTTGTGGGGTGTTCCCGGTATATGGAGGGACTTGTGGGGTGTTCCCGGTATACGTAGGGTCTTGTGGGGTGTTCCCGGTATACGGCAGGTCTTGTGGGGTGTTCCCGGTACATGGAGGGTCTTGTGGGGTGTTCCCGGTATACGGCAGGTCTTGTGGGGTGTTCCCGGTATACGGAGGGTCATGCGGGGTGTTCCCGATATACGGCAGGTCTTGTGGGGTGTTCCCGATATACGGCAGGTCTTGTGGGGTGTTCCTGGTATACGGCAGGTCTTGTGGAGTGTTCCCGGTATATGGAGGGTCTTGTGGGGTGTTCCCGGTATATGGCAGGTCTTGTGGAGTGTTCCGGTATATGGAGGGTCTTGTGGAGTGTTCCCAGTATACGGCAGGTCTTGTGGGGTGTTCCCGGTATATGGAGGGTCTTGTGGAGTGTTCCCAGTATACGGCAGGTCTTGTGGGGTGTTCCCGGTATATGGCAGGTCTTGTGGAGTGTTCCCGGTATATGGAGGGTCTTGTGGAGTGTTCCCGGAATACGGCAGGTCTTGTGGGGTGTTCCCGGTATACGGCAGGTCTTGTGGGGTGTTCCCGGTATACGTAGGGTCTTGTGGGGTGTTCCCGGTATATGGCAGGTCTTGTGGGGTGTTCCCTGTATACGGCAGGTCTTGTGGGGTGTTCCCGATATACGGCAGGTCTTGTGGGGTGTTCCTGGTATACGGCAGGTCTTGTGGAGTGTTCCCGGTATATGGAGGGTCTTGTGGGGTGTTCCTGGTATATGGCAGGTCTTGTGGAGTGTTCCGGTATATGGAGGGTCTTGTGGAGTGTTCCCAGTATACGGCAGGTCTTGTGGGGTGTTCCCGGTATATGGAGGGTCTTGTGGAGTGTTCCCAGTATACGGCAGGTCTTGTGGGGTGTTCCCGGTATATGGCAGGTCTTGTGGAGTGTTCCCGGTATATGGAGGGTCTTGTGGAGTGTTCCCAGTATACGGCAGGTCTTGTGGGGTGTTCCCGGTATACGGCAGGTCTTGTGGGGTGTTCCCGGTATACGTAGGGTCTTGTGGGGTGTTCCCGGTATATGGCAGGTCTTGTGGGGTGTTCCCTGTATACGGCAGGTCTTGTGGGGTGTTCCCGATATACGGCAGGTCTTGTGGAGTGTTCCCGGTATATGGAGGGTCTTGTGGGGTGTTCCCGGTATATGGCAGGTCTTGTGGAGTGTTCCGGTATATGGAGGGTCTTGTGGAGTGTTTCCAGTATACGGCAGGTCTTGTGGGGTGTTCCCGGTATATGGAGGGTCTTGTGGAGTGTTCCCAGTATACGGCAGGTCTTGTGGTTTCTTCCCGGTATATGGCAGGTCTTGTGGAGTGTTCCCGGTATATGGAGGGTCTTGTGGAGTGTTCCCAGTATACGGCAGGTCTTGTGGGGTGTTCCCGGTATATGGCAGGTCTTGTGGAGTGTTCCCGGTATACGTAGGGTCTTGTGGGGTGTTCCCGATATACGGCAGGTCTTTTGGGGTGTTCCCGGTATATGGAGGGTCTTGTGGGGTGTTCCCGGTATATGGAGGGTCTTGTGGGGTGTTCCCGGTATATGGGGGGTCTTGTGGGGTGTTCCCGGTATATGGAGACTCTTGTGGGGTGTTCCCGGTATATGGCAGGTCTTGTGGGGTGTTCCCGATATACGGCAGGCCTTGTGGGGTGTTCCCGGTATACGTAGGGTTTTGTGGGGTGTTCCCGGTATATGGCAGGTCTTGTGGGGTGTTCCCGGTATACGGCAGGTCTTGTGGGGTGTTCCCGGTATACGTAGGGTCTTGTGGGGTGTTCCCGGTATATGGAGGGTCTTGTGGGGTGTTCCCGGTATATGGCAGGTTTTGTGGAGTGTTCCGGTATATGGAGGGTCTTGTGGAGTGTTCACGGTATACGGCAGGTCTTGTGGGGTGTTCCCGGTATACGTAGGGTCTTGTGGGGTGTTCCCGGTATATGGAGGGTCTTGTGGGGTGTTCCCGGTATATGGCAGGTCTTGTGGGGTGTTCCCGATATATGGAGGGTCTTGTGGAGTGTTCCCAGTATACGGCAGGTCTTGTGGGGTGTTCCCGATATACGGCAGGCCTTGTGGGGTGTTCCCGGTATACGGCAGGTCTTGTGGGGTGTTCCCGGTATACGTAGGGTCTTGTGGGGTGTTCCCAATATACGGCAGGTCTTGTGGGGTGTTCCCGGTATACGGCAGGTCTTGTGGAGTGTTCCCGGTATATGGAGGGTCTTGTGGGGTGTTCCCGGTATATGGCAGGTCTTGTGGAGTGTTCCCGGTATACGTAAGGTCTTGTGGGGTGTTCCCGATATACGGCAGGTCTTGTGGGGTGTTTCCGGTATACGTAGGGTCTTGTGGGGTGTTCCCGGTATATGGCAGGTCTTGTGGAGTGTTCCCGGTATATGGAGGGTCTTGTGGGGTGTTCCCGGTATATGGGGGGGTCTTGTGGGGTGTTCCCGGTATATGGAGGCTCTTGTGGGGTGTTCCCGGTATACGTAGGGTCTTGTGGGGTGTTCCCGGTATATGGAGGGTCTTGTGGGGTGTTCCCGGTATATGGAGGGTCTTGGGTGTTCCTGGTATACGGCGGGTCTTGCGGGGTGTTCCCGGTATACGGCGGGTCTTGTGGGTGTTCCCAGTATACGGCGGATCTTGTGGGGTGTTCTCAGTATACGGCAGCTCTTGTGGGGTGTTCCCATTATTCGGCGGCTCTTGTGGGGTGTTCCCAGTATTCGGCGGGTCTTGTGGCGTGTTCCCAGTATACGGCAGGTCTTGTGGGGTGTTCCCGGTATATGGAGACTCTTGTGGGGTGTTCCCGGTATATGGCAGGTCTTGTGGGGTGTTCCCGATATACGGCAGGCCTTGTGGGGTGTTCCCGGTATACGTAGGGTTTTGTGGGGTGTTCCCGGTATATGGCAGGTCTTGTGGGGTGTTCCCGGTATACGGCAGGTCTTGTGGGGTGTTCCCGGTATACGTAGGGTCTTGTGGGGTGTTCCCGGTATATGGAGGGTCTTGTGGGGTGTTCCCGGTATATGGCAGGTCTTGTGGAGTGTTCCGGTATATGGAGGGTCTTGTGGAGTGTTCCCGGTATACGGCAGGTCTTGTGGGGTGTTCCCGGTATACGTAGGGTCTTGTGGGGTGTTCCCGGTATATGGAGGGTCTTGTGGGGTGTTCCCGGTATATGGCAGGTCTTGTGGGGTGTTCCCGGTATATGGAGGGTCTTGTGGAGTGTTCCCAGTATACGGCAGGTCTTGTGGGGTGTTCCCGATATACGGCAGGCCTTGTGGGGTGTTCCCGGTATACGTAGGGTCTTGTGGGGTGTTCCCGGTATATGGCAGGTCTTGTGGGGTGTTCCCGGTATACGGCAGGTCTTGTGGGGTGTTCCCGGTATACGTAGGGTCTTGTGGGGTGTTCCCGATATACGGCAGGTCTTGTGGGGTGTTCCCGGTATACGGCAGGTCTTGTGGAGTGTTCCCGGTATATGGAGGGTCTTGTGGGGTGTTCCCGGTATAAGGAGGGTCTTGGGTGTTCCTGGTATACGGCGGGTCTTGCGGGGTGTTCCCGGTATACGGCGGGTCTTGTGGGTGTTCCCAGTATACGGCGGATCTTGTGGGGTGTTCCCAGTATACAGCAGCTCTTGTGGGGTGTTCCCATTATTCGGCGGCTCTTGTGGGGTGTTCCCAGTATACGGCGGGTCTTGTGGCGTGTTCCCAGTATACGGCAGGTCTTGTGGGGTGTTCCCAGTATACGGCGGGTCTTGTGGCGTGTTCCCAGTATTCGGCGGTTCTTGTGGGGTGTTCCCAGTATTCGGCGGCTCTTGTGGGGTGTTCCCAGTATACGGCGGGTCTTGTGGCGTGTTCCCAGTATACGGCAGGTCTTGTGGGGTGTTCCCAGTATACGGCGGGTCTTGTGGCGTGTTCCCAGTATACGGCAGGTCTTGTGGGGTGTTCCCAGTATACGGCGGGTCTTGTGGCGTGTTCCCAGTATTCGGCGGCTCTTGTGGGGTGTTCCCAGTATTCGGCGGCTCTTGTGGGATGTTCCCGGTATTCGGCGGCTCTTGTGGGGTGTTCCCGTTATTCGGCGGCTCTTGTGGGGTGTTCCCTGTATTCGGCGGCTCCTGTGGGGTGTTCCCGGTATACGGCGGCTTTTGTGGAATGTTCCCTGTATACGGCAGGTCTTGTGGGGTGTTCCCAGTATTCGGCGGCTCTTGTGGCGTGTTCCTGGTATACGGCAGGTCTTGTGGGGTGATCCCGGTATACGGCGGCTCTTGTGGGATTTTCCCAGTATACGGCAGGTCTTGTGGGATGTTCCCAGTATTCGGCGGCTCTTGTGGGGTGTTCCCAGTATTCGGCGGCTCTTGTGGGGTGTTCCCAGTATTCGGCGGCTCTTGTGGGATGTTCCCGGTATTCGGCGGCTCTTGTGGGGTGTTCCCAGTATACGGCAGGTCTTGTGGGGTGTTCCCAGTATTCGGCGGCTCTTGTGGGATGTTCCCGGTATTCGGCGGCTCTTGTGGGATGTTCCCGGTATTCGGCGGCTCTTGTGGGGTGTTCCCGGTACATAGTGGAACTTGCAGGACGTTTCACCCCACCGGGCGCCTTCAGGGGAATGACGATTCCTGACCTCGATGGATCTGACACTTACAGCTGCACGTTATTAGGTGCGGTGGTTTTAGTGTTTTGGCTGCTCTGTGTGTATGTGACGTGAGGAATGATGGGGGTGTGAATATTTACACAAATCCTACCATCACTCAGCACGTCATAGGATCCTGCTCGATAGGTTCGTAGAAAATGCCTTCACGTGTCCTGCGACGACAGCGGCTACAGGCGAAAATCACACCGGGGTGGCTGGGACCGGCCGCTATCAGATAGGAGCATGGCGGCTGTTGGGCAAAGGGGGGTGTGAAGAATTGTGCATCTGCAACACCAACGTCTGGGGTTATGGAACAGGGGGACTAGGCAACAATGCAGTCTGTGAGGGGGGCACAAAGACAACATTGGGGTCTGTAGAAAATCAGTGGCAGACAATGGCTTACAGAAGGGGCGACCTGAACTTCTCTCCAAGAGGGTCCGAACCTAACACTACAGGCAGCTGAGGGTCTGTTACAATGTACCCAGTCTGGAGGATCCTTCAGGAGCTAAACCAACCCGACTCCAGACTGACACATTGTAACGAACCCGTCAGAACAGAGGATGTGCTGCAGATGTTCAGCCCCTGGGGGAATGTCCACACCAAATACAATTGTAACGAACCCTCTGCTGTGAGATACAGCCTTCTGTACAGGAGTTCAGCCTCTGGATGTCATCAAGGCATTGACATGAGCAATGAAATTACAGAAATGTTGCAGTGAGGGGGGCACATACTTTTGGCTCTGCATTGTGTGCACATTAATAAGATCTCTGTAGTGTAGAGCTTCCTTGACTTTGACAGCTGGTGAAATCTTCCTGTGATGCCTCAGCGCAGTCATTGCGCCACCGCCACGTGTCGGATATGGTGACGGCTTGTGGCTGCGCTCACTTTCCGGGCCGAAGGCAAAAAAATTGAAAAATGTGTCTGAAAGTCGCCGCTCTGGTGGTTCCACGATTGACCTCTTGTAGGGTAAAACTTTCCTGGTTTGTAGTGAAACCGCCCCAGAGAAAAAATACTGCAATCTCAGGTCACATTCTGGGTTAACCCCTTCCCTGCTGCTGGAGGAGGAAATATGCTGGGAATGTGGCACTACAGATAACAGCAGCTCCCTCCCTCCAGTGCACCATGTCCTCCCCAATGATGAGCTCCTCTCCCCCTGGTTGCGGTCAGCCCTCGGGGCAGATTATTGGTTTAGTCTCTTTCCAGGAAAGCTGGATACAAATAATATGGCCGCCTATTCCTCGACTCGCTAAAGCAATGGACGGCGTTTGTTCCAGATCCCATATCACTACCTTAGTTTTTGGGAAGTTGGGCGACAACCAGTGGCATTTGTCATGGTTGTCGCACAGAACCAGCTACAACTGGATTTAATTCCAGTATTGACTTTGGAATTTTTAAGCAAAAAACTCTTTTCAAGGAACATTCTGGGTAAAAGTGATACATTGTGTCACATTTTACTGGGCGGAGCATGACACAGACATACGACCCATCATACCTACCGTCTAGGCCATGTGCACACGCAGTGTTTTGAGGCAGTCAAAAAAAAGTTTTCCGTACAGGAAACGCTCCTTTTTGATGAAGTTTTTATTTTCCTTTGAGGCTATGTACACACGTTGCAGAATCTGCCGCAGATTTTTCCGTGCAGATTCCTAAAAATCCGCAGGTAAAATGCCCTGCGTTTTACCTGCAGATTTACTGCGGATTTATCGCGGAATTACTGCAGTTTTTGTGCGGATTCCACCTGCGGTTTTACACCTGCGGATTCCTATTATGAAGCAGGTATAAACCGCTGTGGAATCGGCACAAAGAATTGACATGCTGCGCATAAAACACTGCTACGTGCACTGCAGATTTTGTTTTCCATAGGTTTACATGGTACTGTACAACGCATGGAAAATTGCTGCAGATCCGCCGCGTCAAGTCCACGGAGATCTGCAGAAAAATCTGCAACGTGTGCACATAGCCTCACAATTTTGAAGAGTTTTGGAAGTTTGGAGTTTTTTTTTTCCTGCAGTGCTCTTTTGCAGACATTTGATTGGCCTTTGCCTAGTTTTGATGGTTTCCTTCCGGACCCACTTCAGAGGAGTGACTTTTTCTTTTTTTTTCCCCACAATATGTTTTTTACAACTTTTTAACAAAAAAAAGTTGAAAAAAAACTTCTATGAACATCAAAGTGGATTTTCCATAGAAATAAATAGGAGAGTGTTCCAAGAGATTTAAAAGATGTTTTTTTTTTTAAAGAGGACATTGGAGAAGATCTTCTAAAAAAAAAAAAGTCCAAGTGCGCAAAGCCTTAGATCCTGCACTACGTATACAATACGCAGGAGACTATCCTCAGTAACATCTTAAATCGTCTTTATTATTTGATCCACATAAAACCCAAAATAGGATTATATGATCCACGAATGAATAAAGGCCAGAGATCGAAGTGCTAGTGCATGAGAAGCCCAAGGAAGAAGCACAAAACTACCAAATAAATAGAAATACAATACTATGGTCTATAGGGGATTAAAAATACAGTCAACCACACAGTGGCTCGGTGGTTAAAAAACTGGTGGCTCAGTGGTTAAAAAACTGGTGGCTCAGTGGTTAGCATTGTTGACTTGCAGCGCTGGGGTCCTGGGTTTAACTCCCGCCAAGGACAGCATCTGCAAGAAGTTTGTATGTTCTCCCCGTGTTTGCGTGGGTTTCCTCCCACACTCCAAAGACATGGTGATAGGAATACACTTAAAAATCGCTACAAAAATGATAAAACTGGCACAAAAATGGGCATCAAAGTGGGCACCAAAGAGCGTTGAAGAAAGGGTTAAATGATTTTGGGCCACTGATCTCACACTGCAGACATAGAACAGGTCGCCCCACATCAAAACCAGTTATCTCCAGCCTGGCCCAAATGGGTTCTGGGCATCAGAACTGGCACCAAAGTGGGCAGACAGTCAATATTGGCTATTTGAATAAGTAACTGATATTTTTAAGGGGTTAAATGAATTTGGGCCACTGATCTCACACGAAGAATACACAGAAAGTGATGCCCTGCATCAATCCCAGCTCCATCCAGGCTGGCCCAAATGGGTTCTGTGCATCAGAACTGGCATCAAATTGGGCAAACAGCCGATTTTCCCCCATTTGAATAAGTAAATGATGTTTATAAGGGGTTAAATGACTGGGCCACTGATCTGTGTATCTTAGTGTGAGATCAGTGGCCCAAAGTCATTTAACCCCATAAAACATCAGTTACTTATTCAAATGTCCAAAATTGACTGCATGCCCACTTTGATGCCAGTTGTGATGCACAGAACCCATTTGGGCCAGGCTGAAGAGACCTGGTTATGATGCGGGACATCACTATCTGTGTATTCTTAGTGTGAGATCAGTGGCCCAAGGTCATTTCATTTAATCCTTTCATTAATGCCCTTTGGTGCCCACTATGATGCCCATTTTTGTGCCTGATTTATAATTTTTGTAGCTGTTTTTAAGTGTATTCACATCAGGGCTCCTCGCTGCATTGTATGTTATTATTGTGATGATTATTATCTGTTGTTAAACCTATAAAGAAATAGAAAAGAAAACATTACCGAATAAGAAACTGAATGAATAAGAAAACCAACTTCAGCCTCGTCCAGTGACTGAAGGCATCACGAATGCACAGTGAAAGAAGCGCATACGAGACACGAATACTGCTTATATCAATTCATTCAAAGACTGAAGCATGAATATATGAAACCTAATTAATCCACAGATGTCGACCCCAATAATAAGGGAATTGTGACTTGTGGGATAAAAGACCAAACTAATGATAATAATAATAATAGAACATATTTCATCTCCTATAGTGTAGTTCGTGGGTGAAAAGACACAACCAAACTTAAAGCCGGGAAATAATTCTAATGTGTGAATGTGAAGTGTAGAGACCATCTGTGTACCCCCGGATCTCCAGGCTTTATTGTTTCCTGGATTATACACTGCTCAAAAAAATAAAGGGAACACTAAAATCCCACATCCTAGATATCACTGAATGAAATATTCCAGTTGTAAATCTTTATTCATTATATAGTGGAATGTGTTGAGAACAGTAAAACCTAAAAAATATCAACATAAATCACAACTAATATCCCACGGAGGTCTGGAGTTGGAATAATGCTCAAAATCAAAGTGGAAAATGAATTTACAGGCTGATCCAACTTCAGTGGAAATGCCACAAGACAAGGAAATGATGCTCAGTAGTGTGTGTGGCCTCCATGTGCCTGTATGACCTCCCTACAATGCTTGGGCATGCTCCTGATGAGGCGGCGGATGGTCTCCTGAAGGATCTCCTCCCAGACCTGGACTAAAGCATCCGCCAACTCCTGGACAGTCTGTGGTGCAACGTGACGTTGGTGGATGGTGCGAGACATGATGTCCCAGATGTGTTCAATCGGATCCAGGTCTGGGGAACGGGCGGCCAGTCCATAGCTTCAATGCCTTTATCTTGCAGGAACTGCTGACACACTTCAGCCACATGAGGTCTGGCATTGTCCTGCATTAGGAAGAACCCAGGGCCAACCGCACCAGCATTTGGTCTCACAATGGGTCAGAGGATCTCATCTCGTTACCTAATGGCAGTCAGGCTACCTCTGGTGAGCACATGAAGGGCTGTGCGGCCCTCAAAAGAAATGCCACCCCACACCATTACTGACCCACTGCCAAACCGGACATGCTGAAGGATGTTGCAGGCAGCAGATCGCTCTCCACGGCGTCTCCAGACTCTGTCACATGTGCTCAGTGTGAACCTGCTTTCATCTGTGAAGAGCACAGGGCGCCACTGGCGAATTTGCCAATCCTGGTGTTCTGTGGCAAATCCCAAGCATCCTGCACGGTGTTGGGCTGTGAGCACAACCCCTATCTGTGGACGTCGGGCACTCAGGCCATCCTCATGGAGTTGGATTCTAACCGTTTGTGCACACACATGCACATTTGTGGCCTGCTGGAGGTCATTTTGCAGGGCTCTGGCAGTGCTCCTCCTGTTCCTCGCACAAAGGCTCAGGTAACGGTCCTGCTGCTGGGTTGTTGCCCTCCTACGGCCCCCTCCACGTCTCCTGGTGTATTGGCCTGTCTCCTGGTAGTGCCTCCATCCTCTGGACACTACGCTGACAGACACAGCAAACCTTGCCACAGCTCGCATTGATGTGCCATCCTGGATGAGCTGCACTACCTGAGCCACTTATGTAGGTTGTAGAGTCCGTCTCATGCTACCACGAGTGTGAAAGCACAACCAACATTCAAAACAGACCAAAACATCAGCCAGAAAGCATTGGTACTGAGATGTGGTCTGTGGTCCCCACCTGCATAACCACTCCTTTATTGAGGGTGTCTTGATAATTGCCAATAATTTCCATCTGTTGTCTATTCCATTTCCACAACAGCATGTGTAATTGATTGTCAAACAGTGTTGCTTCCTAAGTGGACCGTTTGATTTACTTGGAGTTATATTCTGTTGTTTAAGTGTTCCCTTTATTTTTTGAGCTGTATATAATCCCTATTTGACATTAAAAAATACCTTTTGTCTGGAATGAACCCCAAACTTTACAGTTGGGGTTCACTCATCTGTAGTAGTCACCCATCTCTTCTAGAATCCTGAATGGCATCTGCCCTCCTGTTATGATAGGGTAGCAGGGATGTAACACTTAATATCAAGGTCGATTGGTCATGCAGGGTAAAGGGAAAGCGGGGTAGCTGTTTCAGTGATTATATTAGTTGTCACCCAGCTTTCCTAGGTAAATAATGACCTGATCTGGACTAGCGACGAGATCTCAGGTTCTTCTTGACCGGTTGTTGTGAAAACATCAATTTCCCTTTCTGTGCGAGATCCGTTGGCCGATGTCACCTGTTTGGGCGATTGCGACACCACAGATCACACGCCTGTGCTTTCCCCTCCGAACACAATGACTGGTGCAGTAACCAGAGCCAAGCTCGGCCCCAACTGGGAAACACTGCAAAGCTTTCAGAACTTACTGGGACTCCAAGTGTTATATAATGTCGTCCCGAGCCAGAAAAAGACAACAATGTTCCATTCTAGAGAAAACGTCTTCATTACTAAGAGCTATGGAAATAAAATCCCACAACTATCATGTTAATAGTATGTAAAACGTTTCTAAAGAAAAGGGATCCTAAATGGGTCGTGTCACTTTAAGAACAGTTCAAAATAGTAAGTGCAACATTGTAGCAAGTTTCATGTTTAATATGTAAATGTTCCTATCTTCAGGCACAAGCAGGGTGTGACTGCAAACTGAACTCTTCTCCAACATAGAAAACTCATATTCTTGCATTGTTTACCCGTGAAAATTACCAAGATGAATTACTTACAGCGCCCCCAAAGGTGGGAGGAATGTAGTGCCAATAACACCATATTACTCGCTTTTTGCAGCGTGCAGATCATAGTCTCTGATTTGGCTCCAAAGCCAGAATTTAAAACACAGAACCTCCTATACCGGAGTATGGCAACCCATGCTGTCCCTTATACCCCTTCATGTTGCACACTATTTTCGTTTCTGTTTTTCACTCCCCTTCTTCCCAGAGCAATAACTTTTTTTATTTTTCCATCAATATGGCCATGTGAGGGCTTGTTTTTTGTGGGGCGAGTTGTGCTTTTTGAACAACACCATTGGTTTTACCATATCATGTACTGGAAAACGGGAACAAAATTCCAAGTGCGGTGAAATTGCAAAAGTAAGTGCAATTCCACACCAGATTTTTTATTTATTTTTTTGCCATGTTCATCACATGCTATAACTAACCTGCCATTATGATTCTCCAGGTCATTACAAGATCACAGACACCAAACAAGTCTAGGTTCTTTTTTTATTTAAGTGGTGAAAAATTATCCAAAGTTTATTTAAAAAAAAACAACAAACAAAATGCGTCATTTTCCAAGATCCGTAGCGTCTCCATTTTACATGATCTGGGCTGGGTGAGGGCTTATTTTTGCGAGCCAAGCTGATGTTTTTAATGATACCATTTTGGTGTAGATATGATCTTTTGATCGCCCGTTATTGCATTTTAATGCAATGTTGCGGTGACCAAAAAACGTAATTCTCGCGTTTTGACTTTTTCCGCTATACCGTTTACAGATCGGTTTCTTTTTATATCTTGATAGATCGGGCGATTCTGAATGCGGCAATACCAAATATATGTATATTTAAATTTTATAAAGTTTTATTTTGAAAGGGGGGCGACTTGAAGTTTTATATATTTTTCTTTTTTTTTCCTTTTCACTTGCTTCAATAGTCTCCATGGGACACTAGAAGCTGTGATCTTCTGATCTCCTCTGCTACACACAGGCGATGTATCAGATTGCCGGTGTGTAGCAGAAATGCTCACTCGCTATGAGCGGCGACCGCTAGGTGGCGCTCATAGCAATTTGGCTATGACAAGCATAGAGGTTTGCTGGAGACCTCTGGTTGTCATGCCGACCCATCGGTGACCTGTGATCATGTGATGAGGTCACTGATGGGTGGGATTAGTGACGTGATTCCTGCACAATCACATTTAAATGCCGCTGTCAAAGATTGACAGCAGCATTTAACAGGTTAACAGTCACGGGTGGATCGCGATTCCTTCTGCAGCTGTTAGGGGCACATGTCAGCTGCTCAAATTAGCTTACATGTGCCGGGAAAGATGTTGGCTCAGTGCCAGAGCCCACATCAAGGAGGGAGACACAACATGCGCCGTACATGTACGGCGGATGTCGTGAAGAGGTTAATGTCTGACCCAAACTGCCCTCCTTCATATCTGCCCAAGAGGCCTCAGGGTTCCACGTTATTGCCTGCCCCAGATACCCCTATAGTTAAGTCGGCTCCATGTACCCCTTTATATGTCTTCCCGAGTTGCCCCTTTATGGGTCTGGAATAAATTTCCAGTTACAACCAGCAGATTTGTGAATGTTGCTCTGTAATTCCTGATGCTAGGTAACATGGATGAACATAAGCTTTACCCATGTTATATCCCGTGTTTATACTCCGGGTTTGTCCCTGACACTGACGGCACTAAAGATTTTGGGGCAAATGTAACAGATGGGACCAAGAGCTAAATAATGGCCTCTGTGCCCCGCAGGGGTGTAGTATGATTTATATAGCACCATTAATTCCATGGTGTATGCACCAGACATCTCACAGACCGGCACAAGATCCGCCATGTCCTACTGGGCCATAGCTTTATGCCGTGGCGGACCCAGATGGGAGAGGCCCCTGGGTAACAGCAGTATGTGGCCCCTCCGTGTCTGATTTGGAGGTGATGTGGCCCCTTGTTGGGCCCCGGTGCAGTAATGGCCCCCAGCATAGTTGTCACGTGGCTTCTCTGGAGACAGAACATATATAATGACTCCGGAATAATAGTCACCAGGAAATCGGGACCATTTCATTTAAAGGGACGGTACATTATTTTTTCCCAGCAGTAGAATTCCATCCACTTTACAACTGGTTAATAAATATAAAGCTTTTATGGGAAGCAGTGGACGCCCCTTCACATAACGTGGCAACCGGCATCACCGTCTGCCAATGTCATTAACCTCCTCATGTCCAGAGCCGACGGCACAAAGTAAAAGTGTCTGTAATGTGAGTGGCTGCAGCGTTTGCTATGGAAATATGCACAAAGGTAGAAAAACTGCCGGACACGGGAGGGGCCCCTGTGCAAGAACCGTAGATGGGCCCCTTGTGGTCCAATAGCACCTCATAATGCACAATTCCAGCTGCTTTGGAGATGATAGTGGCCCCCGACCTCCTGGGCCCCTGTGCGGCTGCAGAGGTTGCACCAGTGATATGTCGGCCCCTGAGTACAAAGGTCCGTCCTGTATACATCACCCACTGTCACCCGGCTGGGGCCACGATACCAGCTTCAAGTATCCAAACTCAGGGATCCGTAATAAAACAGTATCCTGCGGAGCTAAGCAGTGTATCTAAGCCTATCAGGTGTGATACTGTCTGAGCTACAGGGTCAAATCGGACAAGGGAGCCACACAAGGGGCCACAAATGGAGCGCTAGACGAAGCCGCGAGGGGGCCACACACGGAGCACCAAGATTGCCCCTATATTACAGGCCCCCGGTGTGAGATTACCCCTATATTACAGGGCCCCGGTGTGAGATTACCCCTATATTACAGACCCCCGGTGTGAGATTACCCCTATATTACAGGGCCCCGGTGTCAGATTACCCCTATATTACAGGCCCCGGTGTGAGATTACCCCTATATTACAGGCCCCCGGTGTGAGATTACCCCTATATTACAGACCCCCGGTGTGAGATTACCCCTATATTACAGGGCCCCGGTGTGAGATTACCCCTATATTACAGACCCCCGGTGTGAGATTACCCCTATATTACAGGGCCCCTGTGTGAGATTACCCCTATATTACAGGCCCCCGGTGTGAGATTACCCCTATATTACAGACCCCCGGTGTGAGATTACCCCTATATTACAGGGCCCCGGTGTGAGATTACCCCTATATTACAGACCCCCGGTGTGAGATTACCCCTATATTACAGGCCCCCGGTGTGAGATTACCCCTATATTACAGACCCCCGGTGTGAGATTACCCCTATATTACAGGGCCCCGGTGTGAGATTACCCCTATATTACAGACCCCCAGTGTGAGATTACCCCTATATTACAGGGCCCCGGTGTGAGATTACCCCTATATTACAGGCCCCCGGTGTGAGATTACCCCTATATTACAGACCCCCGGTGTGAGATTACCCCTATATTACAGGCCCCCGGTGTGAGATTACCCCTATATTACAGACCCCCGGTGTGAGATTACCCCTATATTACAGGGCCCCAGGGTGGAGTTTACCTCTATATTACAGAGCCCCGATGTGAGATTACCCCTATATTACAGGGCCCCGGTGTGAGATTACCCCTATATTACAGACCCCCGGTGTGAGATTACCCCTATATTACAGACCCCCGGTGTGAGATTACCCCTATATTACAGACCCCCGGTGTGAGATTACCCCTATATTACAGGCCCCCGGTGTGAGATTACCCCTATATTACAGACCCCCGGTGTGAGATTACCCCTATATTACAGGCCCCCGGTGTGAGATTACCCCTATATTACAGGGCCCCTGTGTGAGATTACCCCTATATTACAGGCCCCCGGTGTGAGATTACCCCTATATTACAGACCCCCGGTGTGAGATTACCCCTATATTACAGGGCCCCGGTGTGAGATTACCCCTATATTACAGACCCCCGGTGTGAGATTACCCCTATATTACAGGGCCCCGGTGTGAGATTACCCCTATATTACAGGCCCCCGGTGTGAGATTACCCCTATATTACAGACCCCCGGTGTGAGATTACCCCTATATTACAGGACCCCGGTGTGAGATTACCCCAATATTACAGACCCCCGGTGTGAGATTACCCCTATATTACAGGGCCCCAGGGTGGGAGTTTACCTCTATATTACAGAGCCCCGGTGTGAGATTACCCCTATATTACAGGGCCCTGGTGTGAGATTACCCCTATATTACAGGGCCCCGGTGTGAGATTACCCCTATATTACAGGGCCCCGGTGTGAGATTACCCCTATATTACAGACCCCCGGTGTGAGATTACCCTTATATTACAGGCCCCGGTGTGAGATTACCCCTATATTACAGGGCCCTGGTGAGAGATTACCCTTATATTACAGACCCCCGGTGTGAGATTACCCCTATATTACAGGGCCCTGGTGTGAGATTACCCCTATATTACAGACCCCTGGTGTGAGATTACCCCTATATTACAGGGCCCCGGTGTGAGATTACCCCTATATTACAGACCCCCGGTGTGAGATTACCCCTATATTACAGGGCCCCGGTGTGAGATTACCCCTATATTACAGAGCTCCAGTGTGAGATTACCCCTATATTACAGAGCCCCGGTGTGAGATTACCCCTATATTACAGAGCCCTGGTGTGAGATTACCCCTATATTACAGGGCCCCGGTGTGAGATTACCCCTATATTACAGGGCCCCGGTGTGAGATTACCCCTATATTACAGACCCCCGGTGTGAGATTACCCTTATATTACAGGCCCCGGTGTGAGATTACCCCTATATTACAGGGCCCTGGTGAGAGATTACCCTTATATTACAGACCCCCGGTGTGAGATTACCCCTATATTACAGGGCCCTGGTGTGAGATTACCCCTATATTACAGACCCCTGGTGTGAGATTACCCCTATATTACAGGGCCCCGGTGTGAGATTACCCCTATATTACAGACCCCCGGTGTGAGATTACCCCTATATTACAGGGCCCCGGTGTGAGATTACCCCTATATTACAGAGCTCCAGTGTGAGATTACCCCTATATTACAGAGCTCCAGTGTGAGATTACCACTATATTACAGAGCTCCAGTGTGAGATTACCACTATATTACAGAGCTCCAGTGTGAGATTACCCCTATATTACGGGCCCCTGTGTGAGATTACCCTTATATTACAGGGCCCCAGTGTGAGATTACCCCTATATTACAGGCCCCCGTGTGAGATTACCCTTATATTACAGGGCCCCAGTGTGAGATTACCCCTATATTACATAGCTCCAGTGTGAGATTACCCCTATATTACAGGCCCCCGTGTGAGATTACCCCTATATTACAGAGCTCCAGTGTGAGATTACCCCTATATTGTAGGGCGCCGGTGTGAGATTACCCCTATATAACAGAGCTCCAGTGTGAGATTACCCCTATATTACAGGCCCCAGTGTGAGATTACCCCTATATTACAGAGCTCCAGTGTGAGATTACCCCTATATTACGGGCCCCTGTGTGAGATTACCCTTATATTACAGGGCCCCAGTGTGAGATTACCCTTATATTACAGGGCCCCAGTGTGAGATTACCCCTATATTACAGAGCTCCGGTGTGAGATTACCCCTATATTACATAGCTCCAGTGTGAGATTACCCCTATATTACAGGCCCCAGTGTGAGATTACCCCTATATTACATAGCTCCAGTGTGAGATTACCCCTATATTACAGGGCCCCCGTGTGAGATTACCCCTATATTACAGAGCTCCAGTGTGAGATTACCCCTATATTACAGGGCCCCGGTGTGAGATTACCCTTATATTACAGGGCCCCGGTGTGAGATTACCCCTATATTGCAGGGCCCCGGTGTGAGATTACCCCTATATTACAGAGCTCCAGTGTGAGATTACCCCTATATTACAGGGCCCCGGTGTGAGATTACCCCTATATTACAGGGCCCCGGTGTGAGATTACCCCTATATTACAGAGCTCCAGTGTGAGATTACCCCTATATTACAGGGCCCCGGTGTGAGATTATCCCTATATTACAGGGCCCCGGTGTGAGATTACCCCTATATTACAGAGCTCCAGTGTGATATTACCCCTATATTACAGGCCCCAGTGTGAGATTACCCCTATATTACAGAGCTCCAGTGTGATATTACCCCTATATTACAGGCCCCAGTGTGAGATTACCCCTATATTACAGAGCTCCAGTGTGATATTACCCCTATATTACAGGCCCCAGTGTGAGATTACCCTTATATTACAGAGCTCCAGTGTGAGATTACCCCTATATTACAGGCCCCAGTGTGAGATTACCCCTATATTACAGGCCCCCGTGTGAGATTACCCCTATATTACAGGCCCCAGTGTGAGATTACCCCTATATTACAGGCCCCCGTGTGAGATTACCCTTATATTACAGGGCCCCAGTGTGAGATTACCCCTATATTACAGAGCTCCAGTGTGAGATTACCCCTATATTACAGGCCCCCGTGTGAGATTACCCCTATATTACAGGCCCCCGGTGTGAGATTACCCCTATATTACAGAGCTCCAGTGTGAGATTACCCCTATATTGCAGGGCCCCGGTGTGAGATTACCCCTATATTACAGGCCCCAGTGTGAGATTACCCCTATATTACAGACCCCCGGTGTGAGATTACCCCTATATTATAGGGCCCCGGTGTGAGATTACCCCTATATTACAGGCCCCGGTGTGAGATTACCCCTATATTACAGGGCCCCGGTGTGAGATTACCCCTATATTACAGGCCCCGGTGTGAGATTACCCTTATATTACAGTTTTTCCTGCCAAGAGATGCGTTTTTAGTGCAGAAATTTCAGCTGCAAATACCCAACGTGTGCACATACCTTCATATAAAGGAGGACACCTTGTATTGGGGACCTAATATCTCGGGCTGCTCTTATAGGGTCTGTAAATGAGATATAATGAAAAGTTCGACTTAAAGGGAACCTGTCACCCCGTTTTTTGAGATTGAGCTATAAATACTGTTAAATAGGGCCTGCGCTGTGTGTTCCTATAGTGTATGTAGTGTACCCCGATTCCCTATGTATGCTGAGAAATAACTTACCAAAGTCGCCGTTTTCGCCTGTCAATCAGGCTGGTCAGGTCGGGAGGGCGTGGTGACATCGGTGGTTCTTCCTCAGCTTTACGTTGGTGGCGTAGTGGCGTAGTGGTGAAGACACAGCGCGCGATCTGCGCTGTAATCCCTTGCATCGGTGGGGGCGGCCATCTTCCTGGGGCCGCGCGTGCGCAGATCGAGTGCTCTGCTGCACGGGGCTTCAGGAAAATGGCCGCGGGATGCCGCGCGTGCGCATTAGAGATCGCGGCGGCCATTTTCCCAAAGCCGAGATGCAAACGAGATGTATGTATGTATGTAAATTGTAACAATCTCTCATTTTGGTTTTGTAGTCTAAAGATCTAAAGAAAAAATTTGTTCTCATTCAGTAACAGCAAGCAGAGTTCTGGAAAATGGTGACGAAACACAAAGCACAGAGTGCAATGAAACATTTGAGAATACATTTAAGCTGTATGAGCCCTTTAAATTGAACAGGGGTAAAGGTGACAAGAGCCCTTTAAGAGCCGTGAATGTTCTTCTTGATACAATGTGCTCAATATCTTTAAACACACAATCAATAATTCCCGACTTCTCCTAACGAAGCCGTGACAGGTGTCACCTGCCTAATGGCTTTATAACCTGCGCAGGTTCACCGCGCCGCGGCCGAGGACGACGAGCGCAACCGCAGCAGCTGAGCAAATATTACCTGCGGAGAGAAAACCGTGCAAAAGCCTCAAGTGAAATATTCAGGCCGAACGATGATTTTCTCAATGTTTGTTTAGGATTGGATTATAAAAGCTTTGTATACACCCCAGAAAGAGACGCATCCACCGACGGAAAGTCCTGTGTCATCGGGTCATAGACGGGTGAAAAGGTCTGATGGATGCAATATTGTATCACTGGCAAAAATAAGAGGTTGTACCACATACAGGACCGACCAAATAAGAGTGCCCCCCACCCCCAGGCCTAGGACCTCCTAACAAGCCAAAAAGATAAATAATTTTAAGCTCGTTAAAGATTTTCTTCATTAAACGGTGAAACCCTGCTGAACAATAATGTATGGTACTGACATGTCTCATAATAGTGATAGCAACCAATCACAACCATTGTCAGACAGTCATTGTTTAGTAATCAAGCACCCATTAAATCATCCACATCTATGTAAGAAAATGCAAAATTAGCGCTCCACTATGTTCAAGAATATAACTACAATTATACTGCTCCTATGTACAAGAATATAACTACAATTATACTGCTCCTATGTACAAGAATATAACTACTATAATACTGCCCCTATGTACAATAATATAACTACTATAATACTGCTCCTATGTACAAGAATATAACTACTATAATACTGCCCCTATGTACAAGAATATAACTACTATAATACTGCAACTATGTACAAGAATATAACTACTATAATACTGCCCCTATGTACAAGAATATAACTACTATAATACTGCTCCTATGTACAAGAATATAACTACTATAATACTGCTCCCTATGTACAAGAATATAACTACTATAATACTGTTCCTATGTACAAGAATATAACTACTATAATACTGCTCCTATGTACAAGAATATAACTACTATAATACTGCCCCTATGTACAAGAATATAACTACTATAATACTGCTCCTAAGTACAAGAATATAACTACTATAATACTGCCCCTATGTACAAGAATACAAATACTATAATACTGCTCCTATGTACAAGAATATAACTATTATAATACTGCCCCTATGTACAAGAATATAACTACTATAATACTGCTCCTATGTGCAAGAATATAACTACTATAATACTGCCCCTATGTAGAAGAATATAACTACTATAATACTGCCCCTATGTACAAGAATACAAATACTATAATACTGCTCCTATGTACAAGAATATAACTACTATAATACTGCTCCTATGTACAAGAATATAACTACTATAATACTGCTCCTATGTACAAGAATATAACTACTATAATACTGCTCCTATGTACAAAAATATAACTACTATAATACTGCTCCTCTGTACAAGAATATAACTACTATAATACTGCTCCTATGTACAAAAATATAACTATTATAATACTGCCCCTATGTACAAGAATATAACTACTATAATACTGCTCCTATGTACAAAAATATAACTATTATAATACTGCCCCTATGTACAAGAATATAACTACAATTATACTGCTCCTATGTACAAGAATATAACTACTATAATACTGCTCCCTATGTACAAGAATATAACTACAATTATACTGCTCCTATGTACAAGAATATAACTACTATAATACTGCTCCCTATGTACAAGAATATAACTACAATTATACTGCTCCTATGTACAAGAATATAACTACTATAATACTGCTCCCTATGTACAAGAATATAACTACAATTATACTGCTCCTATGTACAAGAATATAACTACTATAATACTGCTCCCTATGTACAAGAATATAACTACTATAATACTGCTCCTATGTACAAGAATATAACTACTATAATACTGCCCCTATGTACAAGAATACAAATACTATAATACTGCTCCTATGTACAAGAATATAACTACTATAATACTGCCCCTATGTACAAGAATACAAATACTATAATACTGCTCCTATGTACAAGAATATAACTACTATAATACTGCTCCTATGTACAAGGATATAACTACTATAATACTGCTCCTATGTACAAGAATATAACTACTATAATACTGCTCCTATGTACAAGAATATAACTACTATAATACTGCTCCTATGTACAAAAATATAACTACTATAATACTGCTCCTCTGTACAAGAATATAACTACTATAATACTGCTCCTATGTACAAAAATATAACTATTATAATACTGCCCCTATGTACAAGAATATAACTACTATAATACTGCTCCTATGTACAAAAATATAACTACTATAATACTGCTCCTCTGTACAAGAATATAACTACTATAATACTGCCCCTATGTACAAGAATATAACTACTATAATACTGCTCCTATATACAAGAATATAACTACTATAATGCTGCCCCTATGTACAAGAATATAAATACTATAATACTAATCCTATGTACAAGAATATAACTACTATAATACTGCTCCTATGTACAAGAATATAACTACTATAATACTGCCCCAATGTACAAGAATATAACTACTATAATACTGCTCCTATGTGCAAGAATATAACTACTATAATACTGCCCCTATGTACAAGAATATAACTACTATAATACTGCTCCTATGTACAAGAATATAACTACTATAATACTGCTCCTATGTACAAGAGTATAACTACTATAATACTGCTCCTATGTACAAGAATATAACTACTATAATACTGCTCCTATGTACAAGAATATAACTACTATAATACTGCTCCTATGTGCAAGAATATCACTACTATAATACTGCCCCCTATGTACAAGAATATAACTACTATAATACTGCCCCTATGTACAAGAATATAACTACTATAATACTGCTCCTATGTACAAGAATATAACTACTATAATACTGCTCCTATGTACAAGAATATAACTACTATAAAACTGATCCTATGTACAAGAATATAACTACTATAATACTGCTCCTATGTGCAAGAATATCACTACTATAATACTGCCCCCTATGTACAAGAATATAACTACTATAATACTGCCCCTATGTACAAGAATATAACTACTATAATACTGCTCCTATGTACAAGAATATAACTACTATAATACTGCTCCTATGTACAAGAGTATAACTACTATAATACTGCTCCTATGTGCAAGAATATAACTACTATAATACTGCTCCTATGTACAAGAATATAACTACTATAATACTGCCCCTATGTACAAGAATATAACTACTATAAAACTGATCCTATGTACAAGAATATAACTACTATAATACTGCCCCTATGTACAAGAATATAACTACTATAATACTGCTCCTATGTGCAAGAATATCACTACTATAATACTGCCCCCTATGTACAAGAATATAACTACTATAATACTGCTCCTATGTGCAAGAATATAACTACTATAATACTGCTCCTATGTACAAGAATATAACTACTATAATACTGACCCTATGTACAAGAATATAACTACTATAATACTGCTCCTATGTACAAGAATATAACTACTATAATACTGCCCCTATGTACAAGAATATAACTACTATAAAACTGATCCTATGTACAAGAATATAACTACTATAATACTGCCCCTATGTACAAGAATATAACTACTATAATACTGCTCCTATGTGCAAGAATATAACTACTATAATACTGCACACTATGTACAAGAATATAACTACTATAATACTGCCCCTATGTACAAGAATATAACTACTATAATACTGCTCCTATGTACAAGAATTTATCTACTATAATACTGCTCCTATGTACAAGAATATAACTACTATAATACTGCTCCTATGTGCAAGAATATAACTACTATAATACTGCCCCTATGTACAAGAATATAACTACTATAATACTGCTCCTATGTGCAAGAATATAACTACTATAATACTGCTCATATGTACAAGAATATAACTACTATAATACTGCCCCTATGTACAAGAATATAACTACTATAATACTGCTCCTATGTACAAGAATATAACTACTATAATACTGCTCCTATGTACAAGAGTATAACTACTATAATACTGCTCCTATGTGCAAGAATATAACTACTATAATACTGCCCCTATGTACAAGAATATAACTACTATAATACTGCTCCTATGTACAAGAATATAACTACTATAATACTGCTCCTATGTACAAGAGTATAACTACTATAATACTGATCCTATGTACAAGAATATAACTACTATAATACTGCCCCCTATGTACAAGAATATAACTACTATAATACTGCCCCCTATGTACAAGAATATAACTACTATAATACTGCTCCTATGTACAAGAATATAACTACTATAATACTGCTCCTATGTACAAGAATATAACTACTATAATACTGCCCCTATGTACAAGAATATAACTACTATAATACTGCTCCTATGTACAAGAATATAACTACTATAATACTGCTCCTATTTACAAGAGTATAACTACTATAATACTGCTCCTATGTGCAAGAATATAACTACTATAATACTGCCCCTATGTACAAGAATATAACTACTATAATACTGCTCCTATGTACAAGAATATAACTACTATAATACTGCTCCTATGTACAAGAGTATAACTACTATAATACTGCTCCTATGTGCAAGAATATAACTACTATAATACTGCCCCTATGTACAAGAATATAACTACTATAATACTGCTCCTATGTACAAGAATATAACTACTATAATACTGCTCCTATGTACAAGAGTATAACTACTATAATACTGATCCTATGTACAAGAATATAACTACTATAATACTGCTCCTATGTACAAGAATATAACTACTATAATACTGCTCCTATATACAAGAGTATAAATACTATAATACTGCCCCCTATGTACAAGAATATAACTACTATAATACTGCCCCTATGTACAAGAATATAACTACTATAATACTGCTCCTATGTACAAGAATATAACTACTATAATACTGCTCCTATGTGCAAGAATATAACTACTATAATACTGCCCCCTATGTACAAGAATATAACTACTATAATACTGCTCCTATGTACAAGAATATAACTACTATAATACTGCTCCTATGTACAAGAGTATAACTACTATAATACTGATCCTATGTACAAGAATATAACTACTATAATATTGCCCCTATGTACAAGAATATAACTACTATAATACTGCTCCTATGTGCAAGAATATAACTACTATAATACTGCACCCTATGTACAAGAATATAACTACTATAATACTGCTCCTATGTACAAGAATTTATCTACTATAATACTGCCCCTATGTACAAGAATATAACTACTATAATACTGCTCCTATGTACAAGAATTTATCTACTATAATACTGCTCCTATGTACAAGAATATAACTACTATAATACTGCTCCTATGTACTAGAATATAACTACTATAATACTACTTCTATGTACAAGAATATAACTACTATAATACTACTTCTATGTACAAGAATATAACTACTATAATACTGCTCATATGTACAAGAATATAACTACTATAATACTGCCCCTATGTACAAGAATATAACTACTATAATACTACTTCTATGTACAAGAATATAACTACTATAATACTGCTCATATGTACAAGAATATAACTACTATAATACTGCCCCTATGTACAAGAATATAACTACTATAATACTGCTCATATGTACAAGAATATAACTACTATAATACTGCCCCTATGTACAAGAATATAACTACTATAATACTGCTCCTATGTACAAGAGTATAAATACTATAATACTGCCCCCTATGTACAAGAATATAACTACTATAATACTGCCCCTATGTACAAGAATATAACTACTATAATACTGCTCCTATGTACAAGAATATAACTACTATAATACTGCTCCTATGTGCAAGAATATAACTACTATAATACTGCCTCCTATGTACAAGAATATAACTACTATAATACTGCCTCCTATGTACAAGAATATAACTACTATAATACTGCCCCTATGTACAAGAATATAACTACTATAATACTGCTCCTATGTACAAGAGTATAACTACTATAATACTGCTCCTATGTGCAAGAATATAACTACTATAATACTGCCCCCTATGTACAAGAATATAACTACTATAATACTGCCCCCTATGTACAAGAATATAACTACTATAATACTGCTCCTATGTACAAGAATATAACTACTGTAATACTGCCCCTATGTACAAGAATATAACTACTATAATACTGCTCCTATGTGCAAGAATATAACTACTATAATACTGCACCCTATGTACAAGAATATAACTACTATAATACTGCCCCTATGTACAAGAATATAACTACTATAATACTCCCCCTATGTACAAGAATATAACTACTATAATACTGCTCCTATGTACAAGAGTATAACTACTATAATACTGCCCCCTATGCACAAGACTATAACTACTATAATACTGCTCCTATGTACAAGAATATAACTACTATAATACTGCCCCTATGTACAAGAATATAACTACTATAATACTCCCCCTATGTACAAGAATATAACTACTATAATACTGCTCCTATGTACAAGAGTATAACTACTATAATACTGCCCCCTATGCACAAGACTATAACTACTATAATACTGCTCCTATGTACAGTTACGGCCAGAAATATTTGGACAGTGACACAAGTTTTGTTATTTTAGCTGTTTACAAAAACATGTTCAGAAATACAATTATATATATAATATGGGCTGAAAGTGCACACTCCCAGCTGCAATATGATAGTTTCCACATCCAAATCGGAGAAAGGGTTTAGGAATCATAGCTCTGTAATGCATAGCGTCCTCTTTATCAAGGGACCAAAAGTAATTGGACAATGGACTCTAAGGGCTGCAATTAACTCTGAAGGCGTCTCCCTCGTTGACCTGTAATCAATGAAGTAGTTAAAAGGTCAGGGGTGGATTCCAGGTGTGTGGTTTTGCATTTGGAAGCTGTTTCTGTGAGCAGACAACATGCGGTCAAAGGAACTCTCAATTGAGGTGAAGCAGAACATCCTGAGGCTGAAAAAAAAAGAAAAAATCCATCAGAGAGATAGCAGACATGCTTGGAGTAGCAAAATCAACAGTTGGGTACATTCTGAGAAAAAAGGAATTGACTGGTGAGCTTGGGAACTCAAAAAGGCCTGGGCGTCCACGGATGACAACAGTGGTGGATGATCGCCGCATACTTAATTGGGGGAAGAAGAACCCGTTCACAACATCAACTGAAGTCCAGAACACTCTCAGTGAAGTAGGTGTATCTGTCTCTAAGTCAACAGTAAAGAGAAGACTCCATGACAGTAAATACAAAGGGTTCACATCTAGATGCAAACCATTCATCAATACCAAAAATAGACAGAAAAACACCTCAAGAAGCCAGCTCAGTTCTGGAAAAGTATTCTATGGACAGATGAGACAAAGATCAACCTGTACCAGAATGATGGGAGAAGAAAGGGAACGGCACATGATCCAAGGCACACCACATCCTCTGTAAAACATGGTGGAGGCAACGTGATGGCATGGGCATGCATGGCTTTCAATGGCACTGGGTCACTTGTGTTTATTGATGACATAAGAGCAGACAAGAGTAGCCGGATGAATTCTGAAGTGTACCGGGATATACTTTCAGCCCAGATTCAGCCAAATGCTGCAAAGTTGATTGGACGGCGCTTCATAGTACAGATGGACAATGACCCCAAGCATACAGCCAAAGCTACCCAGGAGTTCATGAGTGCCAAAAAGTGGAACATTCTGCAATGGCCAAGTCAATCTCCAGATCTAAACCCAATTGAGCATTTCACTTGCTCAAATCCAGACTTAAGACAGAAAGACCCACAAACAAGCAAGACCTGAAGGCTGCGGCTGTAAAGGCCTGGCAAAGCATTAAGAAGGAGGAAACCCAGCGTTTGGTGATGTCCATGGGTTCCAGACTTAAGGCAGTGATTGCCTCCAAAGGATTTGCAACAAAATATTGAAAAAAAAAATATTTTGTTTGGGTTATGTTTATTTGTCCAATTACTTTTGACCTCCTAAAATGTGGAGTGTTTGTAAAGAAATGTGTACAATTCCTACATTTTCTATCAGATATTTTTGTTCAACCCTTCAAATTAAACGTTACAATCTGCACTTGAATTCTGTTGTAGAGGTTTCATTTCAAATCCAATGTGGTGGCATGCAGAGCCCAACTCGCGAAAATTGTGTCACTGTCCAAATATTTCTGGCCCTAACTGTACAAGAATATAACTACTATAATACTGCTCCTATGTACAAGAATATAACTACTATAATACTGCCCCTATGTACAAGAATATAACTACTATAATACTGCTCCTATGTACAAGAATATAACTACTATAATACTGCTCCTATGTACAAGAATATAACTACTATAATACTGCCCCTATGTACAAGAATATAACTACTATAATACTGCTCCTATATACAAGAATATAACTACTATAATACTGCCCCTATGTACAAGAATATAACTACTATAATACTGCCCCTATGTACAAGAATATAACTACTATAATACTGCTCCTATATACAAGAATATAACTACTATAATACTGCCCCAATGTACAAGAATATAACTACTATAATACTGCCCCTATGTACAAGAATATAACTACTATAATACTGCTCCTATGTACAAGAATATAACTACTATAATACTGCCCCTATGTACAAGAATATAACTACTATAATACTGCCCCTATGTACAAGAATATAACTACTATAATACTGCCCCTATGTACAAGAATATAACTACTATAATACTGCCCCTATGTATAAGAATATAACTACTATAATACTGCCCCTATGTACAAGAATATAACTACTATAATACTGCCCCTATGTATAAGAATATAACTACTATAATACTGCCCCTATGTATAAGAATATAACTACTATAATACTGCCTCTATGTACAAGAATATAACTACTATAATACTGCCCCTATGTATAAGAATATAACTACTATAGTACTGCCCTTTATGGTTAGGATGAGTGACCTGGGTGCCTCCCAAGGCCACCTTCACACATCCAGTATTTTACATCAATATTTGTAGCTAAAGCCAGTAGTGGAGCAATCAGAGGGACAGTATAAGGGTATGTGTCCACTTTCAGGATGGCCGGCGGTATCGCCGGAGCGGCTTAGCTGCTCTGCGGTAAGCCCCGCCCCCTTGTGTGACGCGATGATGCCGGATGTGTCCACAGCACACATCCGGGATCATCGCTCCCCACCATAGGGCCCTGTGCTATATCTTGCGGCGACGGAGCGTCGCCGCAAGATATACGGACATGCTGCGATCTGAAAAGACTCGCAGCATGTCCGGAGTCGCAGGGCCGCCGCGTGCGTGTTACCACGCATAGTGGAGACGGGATTTCATTAAATCCCCTCCACTATGCTGTAACATCTGGACGCTGCGTGTTTGACGCTGCGTCCCTATGCAGCGTCAAACACGCAGCGTTTACTGCACGTGGACACATACCCTCATAGTAACCCGTCACCACTTCTGCATTTATCACGCACTCCTGATTTTACAAATACTGAATGTGTGAACGTGGCCTAATAGTGACACTTTCTCTTACATCAGATTTCTTGGTATCTGCACTTTTCTAGGAGAGATCTGAATGTTCGGGGATTTTTCTCGGCACTTTGCATGGCTGAGAATACGGAACTAGAATGTAATGTGGATTATTTTTCAGGCTGCACCTCAACTCAGCGAAAACAATTCCTGACCCCATTGTGACCTTGGAAAGTGCAAGTTGAGCAGGGAAGGGCTGAGTGACGGCAGCTCGATCCCAAATTACGAACACATGCTACGTTCTGCCAATTCCCTGCACTTAGCGCGTCGCCCATGAGTGTTATTCATTTCTGCATGAGCGGCGCGGTCATGTGACATAAACATACGAAGGTTAATTAGCGCTGGAAAAATACAATGTTCAGACTGTAGACACTAAACTAGAGCCGCGGATGTGCTGAGCGCCAGAGACCGCACTACGTGGGGGTCCGGGGGACAAATCCCACCAGAACCTGCATAATCCTTCTACGTTCTTCCGACCCATCAGACGTTTCGTGCAGGTCACTTCCTTTATAGCGATTATCAGTTTAGGGCCATTCTTTTACTTTTGACTCAAAGGGAATCTAGAACTATTAAAAAGAGACTTTGCCGGTAAGGCTATGTGCACATGTTCAGGATTTCTTGCAAGAAATCCGCATGCGTTTTTTGCACGTTTTTACCGTGTTTTTGAGCGTTTTTTACGGATTTTTCCAATGCAATAATATAGTGGGAAATCCACAAAAAATCCGCAAAATTAATCAACATGCTGCGTTTTTTTCGTGGAAAAAAAACGCATCATGTGCACAAAAATTGCGGAATGCATTCTAAATGATGGGATACATAATATATGCGGTTTTTTTTGCGTTTTTATAGCGGAAAAACGTGAAAAATCTGCAACGTGTGCACACAGCCTTAATTTTCTTATCATTTTCAAAATCTCTGCTTGCTGTCGGCAGAACATTTATTGTTTGCATCCATAGACTAAGGCCGGGGTCACACTTGCGAGTGCAATGCGAGAAACTTGCGTGAATCTCTCGCTTCAATACGCGGCACTCGGGACCGGAGCGTGCAGCTGTATGTATTTCTATGAACAATGCGATTGGCGTCCGAAATTGGGCATGCATGATTGACATCTCTGGCGACCGTCCGTCCGTCTGCTGGCGCCCATTCATATTAGGCTGTTAGATGAACCCGTCTAACGTGTATGGAGGCCCTAAAACCTCACAACTGAGGCCGTGTTACAAATGTATCCAATCTCGACAGTCTGACCTGCAGACTGATACATTGTAACGAGCTCTCAGGACACTCCGGAGATGCTGATGTGTTTACGTGGTCTCAGCTGCGATAAGTATAAATACAGTCTCTGGGCGTCAACAAGAATGTTTCCAATCACTGATCGCAAACAGAGGTCTTGACAATGGTGAGGTCAAAAGATAGGTGACATTTTGGAAATGAAAAAAAAAAATGCCAAATTTGGCAAAGCTGAGGATTTGGAGCTCTGTATTAGGCTACGTTCACATTTGCGTTGTTGGGCGCAGCGTCGGCGACGCGACGCAACCAACAACGCATGTGCACAACGCTGCGTTTTGCGACGCATGCGTTGTCATAAGAAAGCACAGAGCAGGAACTTGGGCGCAGGAAAAACGCTATAAGTAGCGTCCTCTGCGCCCTGTCTGTGCGTCTATATGATGCATGCGTCGTAAAACGCAGTACAACGCATACCGGCGCATGTCCATGCGCCCCCATGTTAAAGATAGGGGTGCATGACGCATGCGTTGGTATGCGTCAACGACGCTGCGCCCATAGGCACAAATGTGAACGTAGCCTTAGAGAAACTCGGACCGCTGTACGGTCATGTATCATAGGGCCTCTGTTATGTGGAGAGCCGCCTGGACGTTCCCGGTGGGTCGCAGACTACGTGTGGAGCAGGGATGGACGTATCATTGGTGTAACCTGTGCAGCCGCTCAGGGGTCCGAGAGATCAGGGGCCACTACTGCCTCCAAAGCAGCTGTGATTGTGAATTATGGGGAGCTACTGGTCTGCCCCTGTATTGTTCTTGCATAGGGCCCTGTTCCGTCAGTGTGGGTCAGTAGTTTGGGGGATGAGTCTGGGCAGGTTTGTGGGTGTCGGTGGGCTTTGGTCGCCCCTGTATTGCTCTTGCACAGGCCCTGTTCTGTGTGTCGGTCAGTGGTTTGGGGGATGAGTCTGGTCAGGTTTGTGGGTGTCGGTGGGCTCCGGTCGCCCCTGTATTGTTCTTGCACAGGCCCTGTTCTGTGTGTCGGTCAGTGGTTTGGGGGATGAGTCTGGTCAGGTTTGTGGGTGTCGGTGGGCTCCGGTCGCCCCTGTATTGTTCTTGTACAGGCCCTGTTCTGTGTGTGTGGGTGACTGGTTTGGGGGATGAGTCTGGTCAGGTTTGTGGGTGTCGGTGGGCTCTGGTCGCCCCTGCATTGTTCATGTACAGGCCTTGTTCTGTGTGTGTGGATCACTGGTTTGGGTGATGAGTCTGGTCAGGTTTGTGGGTGTCGGTAGGCTCCGGTCACCCCTGTATTGTTCATGTACAGGCCTTGTTCTGTGTGTGTGGATCACTGGTTTGGGGGATGAGTCTGGGCAGGTTTGTGGGTGTCGGTGGGCTCTGGTTGCCCCTGTATTGTTCTTGCACAGGCCCTGTTCTGTGTGTCGGTCAGTGGTTTGGGGGATGAGTCTGGTCAGGTTTGTGGGTGTCGGTGGGCTCCAGTCGCCCCTGTATTGTTCTTGTACAGGCCCTGTTCTGTGTGTGTGGGTGACTGGTTTGGGGGATGAGTCTGGTCAGGTTTGTGGGTGTCGGTAGGCTCCGGTCACCCCTGTATTGTTCATGTACAGGCCTTGTTCTGTGTGTGTGGATCACTGGTTTGGGGGATGAGTCTGGGCAGGTTTGTGGGTGTCGGTGGGCTCTGGTCGCCCCTGCATTGTTCTTGCACAGGCCCTGTTCTGTGTGTGTGAGTGACTGGTTTGGGGGATGAGTCTGGTCAGGTTTGTGGGTGTCGGTGGGCTCTGGTTGCCCCTGTATTGTTCTTGCACACGCCTTGTTCTGTGTGTGTGTGGGTGACTGGTTTGGGGGATGAGTCTGGGTAGGTTTGTGGGTGTCGGTGGGCTCTGGTCGCCCCTGCATTGTTCTTGCACAGGCCCTGTTCTGTGTGAGTGGGTGACTGGTTTGGGGGATGAGTCTGGTCAGGTTTGTGGGTGTCGGTGGGCTCTGGTCGCCCCTGTATTGTTCTTGCACAGGCCTTGTTCTGTGTGTGTGGGTGACTGGTTTGGGGGATGAGTCTGGGTAGGTTTGGGGGTGTCGGTGGGCTTCGGTCACCCCTGTATTGTTCTTGCACAGGCCCTGTTCTGTGTGTGTGGGTGACTGGTTTGGGGGATGAGTCTGGTCAGGTTTGTGGGTGTCGGTGGGCTCTGGTCGCCCCTGTATTGTTCTTGCACAGGCCCTGTTCTGTGTGTGTGGGTGACTGGTTTGGGGGATGAGTCTGGGCAGGTTTGTGGGTGTCGGTGGGCTCTGGTCGCCCCTGTATTGTTCTTGCACAGGCCCTGTTCTGGGTGTGTGGGTGACTGGTTTGGGGGATGAGTCTGGGCAGGTTTGTGGGTGCCGGTGGGCTCCAGTCGCCCCTGTATTGTTCTTGCACAGACCCTGTTCTGTGTGTGTTGGTCAGTGGTTTGGGGGATGATTCTGGGCAGGTTTGTGGGTGTCGGTGGGCTCTGGTCGCCCCTGTATTGTTCTTGCACAGGCCCTGTCCTGTCTGTGTGGATCACTGGTTTGGGGGATGAGTCTGGGCAGGTTTGTGGGTGTCGGTGGGCTCTGGTCACCCCTGTATTGTTCTGTCTGTGTGGGTCACTGGTTTGGGGGATGAGTCTGGGCAGGTTTTGGGTGTCGGTGGGCTCTAGTCGCACCCTGCATTCTACCATCTGCCTTATTGGACCAGTTGCAGCAGTAATGTCATGTGAATTTGGCGGCATTTCTAGACGTTGACGACCTCCTTGTTCCTTTTTTCAGCCTGGGGGGGAATGGAAACTATAAAGTGACTGGTGTGTGAGCCTCGCAGTGCGGCTGTCCGGGCAGACATTGGCACCGCTGAATGCCAGGCTCTGTGAGGTCACCTTGAGTCGTGAAGTCCACATTGTTCTCAGCGCAGCTGCAGAGTTATCAGAACATTAGGAAAATCACTGGGAACCTGGGAATCAGTGTATCAGGATCGTTACACTGAGTGTGGGGTCCGGCGCCTTTATTAGACCCCAAACTGATCCTATTGTGCCATGAGATGAGCGGCACCACGGCCATATGGAACCGCCGCTATACCCCAACATAAAAGTAACACCTATAGCAGCTGCTCTCCATCAAGGTCCATCCAGATTGAGGTTAGGTGGGCCAAACCATAAGAAAGCACAGTAAATGAGGTTTAAAGGGGTTTAAACTGGTGACGTCACGACTACCTATATCTGCGGCTCCAGGGATCTTGCGGCTCAACTATGTGTGCGGTGATAATATCAGGCAGTTTAATTTAAAAGGACAGGACTCTGTTACCTTTGTTATCTCCAATAACTTTGCAGCTGGATGAATTCTATTGTTTTCTGTTATCAGTCATTTCAGTCTGATTATATTGTCCTTCAGTAGGATGAATGCCATAAAGTCCAGAATAATTCTATGTATATGTTTAATATATCAGGGTTAGTATGCCTTTAAATCTCAGCTACAATGCCTATTTCTGGGGTAGATCATGTGTGACGGCTCCACCATTGTACTTGGAGGAATAACTCTGCTTCTTGAAGCCGTCACTCCTCAAAACATGCAAAAAAGAGTTGAAAGTTTCTGTTGAACTTTTCACAGGAAACTTCTGAAATGAAACATGAACAAGTCTGAAAAGCAAAAAAAAGTTTTGTATACACAGAAATATTCGAGCTTTTACCTTTTACCTCCTCTGGTTGTATTCTGGATTCTGTCACAATGACTCCAGACACATCCAGAGCTGCATCCACAATATTTCAGCTGCCTGAGCTCAGATCTCCCTGCATCTCCTGCTGGTTCAGCGCATGCACAGAACTTTGCTGATTTTTATGCTGGTGGCTCTTTATATCAAATTTCAATAAACTTCGTTTTTGCTTTGCATCATTACCCACATCACTGTAGACCAGACCTGAGCAAAGTGCGGCCTGCGGGCCACATCCGGCCCTTTAGCTGTCTCAGTCCGGCCCCCGGACCGACACAGACATGGGGCTGGAAACCAGAGGTCCACAGAAACAAACCGTGCCCGCTCGCTGTCTCCATAGGTGCTGACTGCATTGGTGGAGGAGGAGCTTTCGGCCACTTCCTTCACCAATCAGCGTGTGAAACGGCTGATGTGATGGCGTCATTTCATCACGTCAGCTGTGTACTGTGGAGAGTCGGCGCACAGGAGGCCGTGGGGGTGACATGCTGCACATGGGGAGGCCGTGGGGGTGACATGCTGCACATGGGGAGGCTGTGGGGATGACATGCTGCACATGGGGAGGCCGTGGGGGTGACATGCTGCACATGGGGAGGCTGTGGGGGTGACATGCTGCACATGGGGAGGCTGTGGGGGTGACATGCTGCACATGGGGAGACTGTGGGGGTGACATGCTGCACATGGGGAGGCCGTGGGGGTGACATGCCGCACGTGGGAAGGCTGTGGGGGTGACATGCTGCACATGGGGAGGCTGTGGGTGTGACATGCTGCACATGGGGAGGCTGTGGGGTGACATGCTGCACATGGGGAGGCTATGGGGGTGACATGCCGCACGTGGGAAGGCTATGGGGGTGACATGCTGCACATGGGGAGGCTGTGGGGATGACATGCTGCACATGGGGAGGCTGTGGGGTGACATGCTGCACATGGGGAGGCTATGGGGGTGACATGCTGCACATGGGGAGGCTATGGGGATGACATGCCGCACATGGGGAGGCTATGGGGATGACATGCCGCACATGGGGAGGCTGTGGGGATGACATGCTGCACATGGGGAGGCTATGGGGATGACATGCTGCACATGGGGAGGCTGTGGGGGTGACATGCTGCACATAGGGAGGCTATGAGGGTGACATGCTGCACATAGGGAGGCTATGGGGGTGACATGCCGCACATGGGGAGGCTGTGGGGGTGACATGCTGCACATGGGGAGGCTATGGGAATCAAAACTCAAAACTGAAAATAAAGATTAAACAACAACCACAAGACGGATTTCACCACCAGGTATCATTGTAATCAGTACAACGGCGCTGACCAGACACTGTCTGTAGTTACTGTGCACAATCCTGCTGACAAGTTCCCTTTAAGCACTTGCAACAATGAAAAGTTGCAACTTATACAAAAAATAGGGTGCGAATATAATGAAAAATGTCCCCATGACTATGCAGGAGATGTGTAACTATGTATCAGAAGAACTTCGCTCTGACGTCTGCCTGATGGAATCGATACAAGTTGTTAGAATTCGGTCCAGTCGTTACGGACTTCTCAATCCCTGGATTTTTTGGGGGAAACTATGAAGAAAACGATACTAAAGACCGATCCGATCAGCCTGATCCCGGCTTCCTAGTAGATCTCTATCGTGCTTGGAGCTGTAGTTCTGTTACAGCCGCAGTTTGGGGGAGCGCAGCTCTGGGGTGGGGCTCTAATCTTGTTACATTGTATCCTTCTGCTTTTACTGTGTTGCTACATCTGGTTGTCATGGAAACAAACTGCAACAACATATGTTTCCTATTGAAATCTGCCTCGTATTTCTCCTCTGATAAATGGCATGATGTCATTACCTCCAGATAAGCCGCTTCCAGGACCAGGCGGCAGATTTCTGGGGGGAAAATAATGACACGGGGATTAGATGATCCTATATAGGTCTGCAAGGGAATAGTGTGCAGAACTACTAGATAATATACGTTATTTATATATAACATGGCGGCTCTCGGGAAGACGAGAGTGACCCCACCGTCATTGACAGGAGGCCGCGGCGGGCGGGGAAATAGGGCGAGAGGTCCGAGGGCTGGAGGTGCTGGGTCCACCCCGCCGAGCTTGTGGCGAAATTTGTCAAAGGATTTGTAGAAAAGAAAAAAAGGAAACAAGGATTTCTAATACAAAGGTCCGGATTTAATCAACATTACAGCGACTTTCCATAGATGATATTAGTTTGTGGTGTAAAAAGTGCAAAGAAGCAAATCAGCAGCACAAATCTGACCAATAAAGCAAGTGTGGACCTCTCCTGCCTGAGAGTTTGCTACAATGTATCAGCGCAGCTAAAATACATGGAGTCCGGGCTGTACAGCTGAGGATTGGCTAAACCTGGGGTGGGCCGGTAATCTTCCAAAGGGGCCACATGAGAGACCGTGACTATTGTGGAGGCCAAACTGAATTTTGCTTATTATGTTTTATCACTTAAAGGGGTCGACCACTACTAGGACAAACTCTTCTTCAACTAAATGTTCGGCCCCTATAAAATAATAAAGCCCGTACTCCCCTCCCGTGCCGGATACATTCCCGTGGTGTGGGCTCTCGTGGACCCAGGGCTGTGATGCCGTGGAACGTCACGTGATGCCCAGCGCCCAATCAGCGCTGACGTTCATAAATCATACAGCTCCTGTATTTAATAAGTAAAGACGCACTGTGATCAACAAGAGTTTTATACAACATTTTAAAGGATCATACAAATTTGTGCTCTAAAAAAGCTCAGAAAGTTAAGACAGGAAAAAAAAAACATCTTTGATTGTCTGCGAAATTCCTTAACCCCTGAGTGACATTTTGAAGAAACTGGCACAAAACACTGCGGCGCATGCCACAAGACAAAATAGAAAAAATGCTAAAAGTTTATCAAAAGTTGTAGAACTTTTTTTTTATTTTTCCAGCGATTACGCTTTAGCTACGTAACACTCTAAACCTCCTTGCAAATTGCCTCTTCAGAGAAAAAGAGGACTTGAACTCTATAGCGCCGCCTGTTGGAAGTAGCGATCCTACAAGTCCCAATAAACCCCCTTGAACACTTCTGCTCTGCTTTTATTGGGACATGCTGGGAGTTGTAGTTGTACAACAACTGAAGATCTAACTTGTCACAGACCAGTGGAATGACGTTTCTAATGATTGTTATCATGTCTCTGACCCGCTTCACCTATGTTGGCACAGGACGGCTTCGTATTATGTCCTTTATAGTTTACTCTCAGATCCCTTTAATTATTCTCACTTTTGTCAGAATAAACTGCAATGAATAAAACTTCCTGGGGATAAAACCTCATCTGACGCGACCCAATGAGCAGCTCCGGACTTCTCCGTGATTCCGTCCCTCGCTACTTTCTACACTCTAATTACATCACTAATTGTGCTGGTTGGACACTAAACAGATGTCTCTGCTGCTGTGCCAGAGACTCCCCCGAGACCATGACATCATCACTATAGCAATGATGTCATTTGATGACCCTTTAAGTGTTTCTGAGGCTGCAATCTAATGGAATTTCCATTTGTGCTTTAGATAAAATTGTCTAATCTAAGGTCACAATGTCGCTATATTTTATATATCTAAATAGTTCCAAACCTCTGTGCAGGTTAATTTAATCTGTATTGGGATCAGAACTCATTTTCATATGAATACACAGGTTCATATCATGTATCTCTGTATACAGGGAGCTCCCTCTAGTGGTGGCTGCAGACAGGATCTTATCATGTATCTCCGTATACAGGGAGCTCCCCCTAGTGGTGGCTGCAGACAGAATCTTATCATGTATATCTGTATACAGGGAGCTCTCCCTAGTGGTGACTGCAGACAGGATCTTATCATGTATCTCTGTATACAGGGAGCTCCCCCTAGTGGTGGCTGCAGACAGGATCTTATCATGTATCTCTGTATACAGGGAGCTCCCCCTAGTGGTGGCTGCAGACAGGATCTTATCATGTATCTCTGTATACAGGGAGCTCCCCCTAGTGGTGGCTGCAGACAGAATCTTATCATGTATCTCTGTATACAGGGAGCTCCCCCTAGTGGTGGCTGCAGACAGAATCTTATCATGTATCTCTGTATACAGGGAGCTCCCCCTAGTGGTGGCTGCAGACAGAATCTTATCATGTATCTCTGTATACAGGGAGCTCCCCCTAGTGGTGGCTGCAGACAGGATCTTATCATGTATCTCTGTATACAGGGAGCTCCCTCTAGTGGTGGCTGCAGACAGGATCTTATCATGTATCTCCGTATACAGGGAGCTCCCCCTAGTGGTGGCTGCAGACAGAATCTTATCATGTATATCTGTATACAGGGAGCTCTCCCTAGTGGTGACTGCAGACAGGATCTTATCATGTATCTCTGTATACAGGGAGCTCCCCCTAGTGGTGGCTGCAGACAGGATCTTATCATGTATCTCTGTATACAGGGAGCTCCCCCTAGTGGTGACTGCAGACAGGATCTTATCATGTATCTCTGTATACAGGGAGCTCCCCCTAGTGGTGGCTGCAGACAGGATCTTATCATGTATCTCTGTATACAGGGAGCTCCCTCTAGTGGTGGCTGCAGACAGGATCTTATCATGTATCTCCGTATACAGGGAGCTCCCCCTAGTGGTGGCTGCAGACAGAATCTTATCATGTATATCTGTATACAGGGAGCTCTCCCTAGTGGTGACTGCAGACAGGATCTTATCATGTATCTCTGTATACAGGGAGCTCCCCCTAGTGGTGGCTGCAGACAGGATCTTATCATGTATCTCTGTATACAGGGAGCTCCCCCTAGTGGTGGCTGCAGACAGGATCTTATCATGTATCTCCGTATACAGGGAGCTCCCCCTAGTGGTGGCTGCAGACAGGATCTTATCATGTATCTCTGTATACAGGGAGCTCTCCCTAGTGGTGACTGCAGACAGGATCTTATCATGTGTCTCTGTATACAGGGAGCTCCCCCTAGTGGTGACTGCAGACAGGATCTTATCATGTATCTCTGTATACAGGGAGCTCCCCCTACTGGTGGCTGCAGACAGGATCTTATCATGTATCTCTGTATACAGGGAGCTCCCCCTACTGGTGGCTGCAGACAGGATCTTATCATGTATCTCTGTATACAGGGAGCTCCCCCTACTGGTGGCTGCAGACAGGATCTTATCATGTATCTCTGTATACAGGGAGCTCCCCCTAGTGGTGGCTGCAGACAGGATCTTATCATGTATCTCTGTATACAGGGAGCTCCCCCTAGTGGTGGCTGCAGACAGGATCTTATCATGTATCTCTGTATACAGGGAGCTTCCCTAGTGGTGGCTGCAGACAGGATCTTATCATGTATCTCTGTATACAGGGAGCTCCTCCTAGTGGAGACTGCAGACAGGATCTTATCATGTATCGCTGTACACAGGGAGCTCTCCCTAGTGGAGACTGCAAACAGGATCTTATCATGTATCTCTGTATACAGGGAGCTCCCCCTACTGGTGGCTGCAGACAGGATCTTATCATGTATCTCTGTATCCAGGGAGCTCCCCCTAGTGGTGGCTGCAGACAGGATCTTATCATGTATCGCTGTATACAGGGAGCTCTCCCTAGTGGAGACTGCAAACAGGATCTTATCATGTATCTCCATATACAGGGAGCTCCCCCTAGTGGTAACTGCAGACAGGATATTATCATGTATCTCTGCATACAGGGAGCTCCCCCTAGTGGTGACTGCAGACAGGATCTTATCATGTATCTCTGTATACAGGGAGCTCCCCCTACTGGTGGCTGCAGACAGGATCTTATCATGTATCTCTGTATCCAGGGAGCTCCCCCTAGTGGTGGCTGCAGACAGGATCTTATCATGTATCTCTGTATACGGGAAGCTCCCCCTAGTGGAGGTTGCAGACAGGATCTTATCATTGTAGCTCTGTATACAGGGAGCTCCCCCCCCTAGTGGAGGCTGCAGACAGGATCTTATCATGTATCGCTGTACACAGGGAGCTCTCCCTAGTGGAGACTGCAGACAGGATCTTATCATGTATCTCTGTATACAGGGAGCTCTCCCTAGTGGAGACTGCAAACAGGATCTTATCATGTATCTCTGTATACAGGGAGCTCCCCCTAGTGGTGACTGCAGACAGGATCTTATCATGTATCTCTGTATACAGGGAGCTCCCCCTACTGGTGGCTGCAGACAGGATCTTATCATGTATCTCTGTATACAGGGAGCTCCCCCTAGTGGTGACTGCAGACAGGATCTTATCATGTATCTCTGTATACAGGGAGCTCCCCTTAGTTGTGACTGCAGACAGGATCTTATCATGTATCTCTGTATACGGGAAGCTCCCCCTAGTGGAGGTTGCAGACAGGATCTTATCATTGTATCTCTGTATACAGGGAGCTCCCCCTAGTGGAGGCTGCACACAGGATCTTATCATGTATCTCTGTATACAGGGAGCTCTCCCTAGTGGAGACTGCAGACAGGATCTTATCATGTATCTCTGTATACAGGGAGCTCCCCCTAGTGGTGGCTGCAGACAGGATCTTATCATGTATCTCTGTATACAGGGAGCTCCCCCTAGTGGTGGCTGCAGACAGGATCTTATCATGTATCTCTGTATACAGGGAGCTCCCCCTAGTGGTGACTGCAGACAGGATCTTATCACGTATCTCTGTATACAGGGAGCTCCCCCTAGTGGTGGCTGCAGACAGGATCTTATCACGTATCTCTGTATACAGGGAGCTCCCCCTACTGGTGGCTGCAGACAGGATCTTATCATGTATCTCTGTATCCAGGGAGCTCCCCCTAGTGGTGGCTGCAGACAGGATCTTATCATGTATCGCTGTATACAGGGAGCTCTCCCTAGTGGAGACTGCAAACAGGATCTTATCATGTATCTCTGTATACAGGGAGCTCCCCCTACTGGTGGCTGCAGACAGGATCTTATCATGTATCTCTGTATCCAGGGAGCTCCCCCTAGTGGTGGCTGCAGACAGGATCTTATCATGTATCTCTGTATACAGGGAGCTCCCCCTACTGGTGGCTGCAGACAGGATCTTATCATGTATCTCTGTATCCAGGGAGCTCCCCCTAGTGGTGGCTGCAGACAGGATCTTATCATGTATCTCTGTATACGGGAAGCTCCCCCTAGTGGAGGTTGCAGACAGGATCTTATCATTGTAGCTCTGTATACAGGGAGCTCCCCCCCCTAGTGGAGGCTGCAGACAGGATCTTATCATGTATCGCTGTACACAGGGAGCTCTCCCTAGTGGAGACTGCAGACAGGATCTTATCATGTATCTCTGTATACGGGAAGCTCCCCCTAGTGGAGGTTGCAGACAGGATCTTATCATTGTAGCTCTGTATACAGGGAGCTCCCCCCCCTAGTGGAGGCTGCAGACAGGATCTTATCATGTATCGCTGTACACAGGGAGCTCTCCCTAGTGGAGACTGCAGACAGGATCTTATCATGTATCTCTGTATACAGGGAGCTCTCCCTAGTGGAGACTGCAGACAGGATCTTATCATGTATCTCTGTATACAGGGAGCTCCCCCTACTGGTGGCTGCAGACAGGATCTTATCATGTATCTCTGTATACAGGGAGCTCCCCCTAGTGGTGACTGCAGACAGGATCTTATCATGTATCTCTGTATACAGGGAGCTCCCCCTACTGGTGGCTGCAGACAGGATCTTATCATGTATCTCTGTATACAGGGAGCTCCCCCTAGTGGTGACTGCAGACAGGATCTTATCATGTATCTCTGTATACAGGGAGCTCCCCTTACTTGTGACTGCAGACAGGATCTTATCATGTATCTCTGTATACGGGAAGCTCCCCCTAGTGGAGGTTGCAGACAGGATCTTATCATTGTATCTCTGTATACAGGGAGCTCCCCCTAGTGGAGGCTGCACACAGGATCTTATCATGTATCTCTGTATACAGGGAGCTCTCCCTAGTGGAGACTGCAGACAGGATCTTATCATGTATCTCTGTATACAGGGAGCTCCCCCTAGTGGTGACTGCAGACAGGATCTTATCATGTATCTCTGTATACAGGGAGCTCCCCCCAGTGGTGGCTGCAGACAGGATCTTATCATGTATCTCTGTATACAGGGAGCTCCCCCTAGTGGTGGCTGCAGACAGGATCTTATCATGTATCTCTGTATACAGGGAGCTCCCCCTAGTGGTGACTGCAGACAGGATCTTATCACGTATCTCTGTATACAGGGAGCTCCCCCTAGTGGTGGCTGCAGACAGGATCTTATCACGTATCTCTGTATACAGGGAGCTCCCCCTACTGGTGGCTGCAGACAGGATCTTATCATGTATCTCTGTATCCAGGGAGCTCCCCCTAGTGGTGGCTGCAGACAGGATCTTATCATGTATCGCTGTATACAGGGAGCTCTCCCTAGTGGAGACTGCAAACAGGATCTTATCATGTATCTCTGTATACAGGGAGCTCCCCCTACTGGTGGCTGCAGACAGGATCTTATCATGTATCTCTGTATCCAGGGAGCTCCCCCTAGTGGTGGCTGCAGACAGGATCTTATCATGTATCTCTGTATACAGGGAGCTCCCCCTAGTGGTGGCTGCAGACAGGATCTTATCATGTATCTCTGTATCCAGGGAGCTCCCCCTAGTGGTGGCTGCAGACAGGATCTTATCATGTATCTCTGTATCCAGGGAGCTCCCCCTAGTGGTGGCTGCAGACAGGATCTTATCATGTATCTCTGTATACAGGGAGCTCCCCCTAGTGGTGACTGCAGACAGGATCTTATCATGTATCTCTGTATCCAGGGAGCTCCCCCTAGTGGTGGCTGCAGACAGGATCTTATCATGTATCTCTGTATACAGGGAGCTCCCCCTACTGGTGGCTGCAGACAGGATCTTATCATGTATCTCTGTATCCAGGGAGCTCCCCCTAGTGGTGGCTGCAGACAGGATCTTATCATGTATCTCTGTATACGGGAAGCTCCCCCTAGTGGAGGTTGCAGACAGGATCTTATCATTGTAGCTCTGTATACAGGGAGCTCCCCCCCCTAGTGGAGGCTGCAGACAGGATCTTATCATGTATCTCTGTATACAGGGAGCTTCCCCTAGTGGTGGCTGCAGACAGGATCTTATCATGTATCTCTGTATACAGGGAGCTCTCCCTAGTGGAGACTGCAAACAGGATCTTATCATGTATCTCTGTATACAGGGAGCTCCCCCTACTGGTGGCTGCAGACAGGATCTTATCATGTATCTCTGTATACAGGGAGCTCCCCCTACTGGTGGCTGCAGACAGGATCTTATCATGTATCTCTGTATACAGGGAGCTCCCCCTAGTGGTGACTGCAGACAGGATCTTATCATGTATCTCTGTATACAGGGAGCTCCCCCTACTGGTGGCTGCAGACAGGATCTTATCATGTATCTCTGTATACAGGGAGCTCCCCCTAGTGGTGACTGCAGACAGGATCTTATCATGTATCTCTGTATACAGGGAGCTCCCCTTAGTTGTGACTGCAGACAGGATCTTATCATGTATCTCTGTATACGGGAAGCTCCCCCTAGTGGAGGTTGCAGACAGGATCTTATCATTGTATCTCTGTATACAGGGAGCTCCCCCTAGTGGAGGCTGCACACAGGATCTTATCATGTATCTCTGTATACAGGGAGCTCCCCCTAGTGGTGGCTGCAGACAGGATCTTATCATGTATCTCTGTATACAGGGAGCTCCCCCTAGTGGTGGCTGCAGACAGGATCTTATCATGTATCTCTGTATACAGGGAGCTCCCCCTAGTGGTGGCTGCAGACAGGATCTTATCATGTATCTCTGTATACAGGGAGCTCCCCCTAGTGGTGGCTGCAGACAGGATCTTATCACGTATCTCTGTATACAGGGAGCTCCCCCTAGTGGTGGCTGTAGACAGGATCTTATCATGTATCTCTGTATACGGGGAGCTCCCCCTAGTGGTGGCTGCAGACTGGATCTTATCATGTATCTCTGTATACAGGGAGCTCCCCCTAGTGGTGGCTGCAGACAGGATCTTATCATGTATCTCTGTATACAGGGAGCTCCCCCTAGTGGTGGCTGCAGACAGGATCTTATCATGTATCTCTGTATACAGGGAGCTCCCCCTAGTGGTGGCTGTAGACAGGATCTTATTATGTATCTCTGTATACAGGGAGCTCCCTCTAGTGGTGGCTGCAGACAGGATCGTGTCATGTATCTCTGTATACAGGGAGCTCCCCCTAGTGGTGGCTGCAGACAGAATCTTATCATGTATCTCTGTATACAGGGAGCTCCCCCTAGTGGTGACAGCAGACAGAATCTTATCATGTTTCTCTGTATACAGGGAGCTCCCCCTAGTGGTGGCTGCAGACAGGATCTTATCATGTATCTCTGTATACAGGGAGCTCCCCCTAGTGGTTACTGCAGACAGGATCTTATCATGTATCTCTGTATACAGGGAGCTCCCCCTAGTGGTGGCTGCAGACAGGATCTTACCATGTATCTCTGTATACAGGGAGCTCCCCCTAGTGGTGGCTGCAGACAGGATCTTATCATATATCTCTGTATACAGGGAGCTCCCCCTAGTGGTGACTGCAGACAGGATCTTATCATGTATCTCTGTATACAGGGAGCTCCCCCTAGTGGTGACTGCAGACAGGATCTTATCATGTATCTCTGTATACAGGGAGCTCCCCCTAGTGGTGGCTGCAGACAGGATCTTATCATGTATCTCTGTATACAGGGAGCTCCCCCTAGTGGTGGCTGCAGACAGGATCTTATCATGTATCTCTGTATACGGGAAGCTCCCCCTAGTGGTGGCTGCAGACAGGATCTTATCATGTATCTCTGTATACAGGGAGCTCCCCCTAGTGGTGGCTGTACTGTAACATAGATACTACTGACCTGTCTCTCCTCCAGTTTTCTTTCCTTCTCTATCACACTGGTAAATATGGAGATTTGTGGGGTCTATTGGGAGGGTAATGATAGTGACAGTGAGGCCAGCATGGATCTCTGACTGCACTGACCAGAGCACGTAGTATTATCCCAGATGTCATGCAGGGAGGTATACCGCCATGACTTTTGTGTCTGGTTATTACTGCTGATGAGGATCTTACTCGCAGCCGGTTTTGATCAGAATATTTCAGTTTGCGGCAGGATTGTCAAGGTCGACTTGTAAAATAGGATTTAGCCAAACTAACGCCAATAAATGCGCCATGAAACCGGGCGGTCAAGCTCATAAATGCTAATTTACTGCACAGCACAAAGTCACATTGCTGAATGAGAGGAGGCCATCAGGTGACTCCAGGAGAGTATGGAGCAGCTCCTCCTAGTGGTCAGTCTGGGCAGAGCAGCAGCGGGTGAATGCAGCTCAGTGTAGATCCTACAGGTTACAATGTATCACCTGGGCTTTACACAAGGGAGCTGCAGGATGTGGGAGGTAATTGAGGCTGGTGCCCCCACCATGGAGTTTTTCACCCGTATATATTTTATATAGAATGATGGGGTGAAGCCAAGGCCTGGGGGCCATTCTAGGGTGGTATGTGTGCATCATCATAGATTAATAGACGGAGGTTTGGGGTCACCTTCCTATTTAGGGTTATCAGCGCTGTGTTGTGTGTGATGTTCAGTTTATTGAGGAGGGTCTCCCCCCTCAGGACCCCTCTATTAGAGGGGATCGCCCCCTCCCCCCACAGTGTACACATTATTCTGGATTTTGTTCCGGGGGTAACACTGAGCTCTGTGGTTTCATCTCTTTCTCTGAAACGCCCTGGAAACCTCGGCACATCAGCGGCCAAACCGCGGAGAGGAGCACGGAGAGGCCGCCGATTCCCTGTGGTCACCACAACCTGGCTTCAATCCTGGAGAAACCCCCCGGATCGCCAAAGATTCCCCCACTGCGACTAACAGGGGCTATTTAACCCTCTACTGCCTGCACGACGGGAATGAGAGCCACCCGATACCCAAATCAGGAAACAGTATCACGTATCACTGGCTTAGATACACAGCTGATCAGACGGTATCACACATGATAAGATTGGATACATTAGGTCAGCATAAATTATAGGATCAGATACACAGATTAGCTGTTTGTATCACACACGAAGGGATTAGATACATGGCTCAGCAGTCAGTATCACACAGGATAGGATTAGATACACGGCTCAGCAGACAGTATCACACAGGATAGGATTAGATACATGGTTCAGCAGACAGTATCACACAGGAGAGGATTAGATACACAGCTCAGCAGTCAGTATCACACAGGAGAGGATTAGATACACAGCTCAGCAGTCAGTATCACACAGGAGAGGATTAGATACACAGCTAAGCAGACAGTATCACACAGGAGAGGATTAGATACACAGCTCAGCAGACAGTATCACACAGGAGAGGATTAGATACACGGTTCAGCAGACAGTATCACACAGGAGAGGATTATATACACGGCTCAGCAGATAGTATCACGCAGGAGAGGATTAGATACACGGCTCAGCAGTCAGTATCAGACAGGATAGGATTAGATACATGGTTCAGCAGACAGTATCACACCGGAGACGATTAGATACACGGCTCAGCAGACAGTATCACACAGGAGAGGATTATATACACAGCTCAGCAGACAGTATCACACAGGAGAGGATTAGATACATGGTTCAGCAGACAGTATCACACCGGAGACGATTAGATACACGGCTCAGCAGTCAGTATCACACAGGATAGGATCAGATACACAGCTCAGCAGACAGTATCACACAGGATAGGATTAGATACACAGCTCAGCAGACAGTATCACACAGGATAGGATTAGATACACAGCTCAGCAGACAGTATCACACAGGAGAGGATTAGATACACGGTTCAGCAGACAGTATCACACAGGATAGGATTAGATACACATCTCAGCAGACAGTATCACACAGGAGAGGATTAGATACATGGTTCAGCAGACAGTATCACACAGGATAGGATTAGATACACAGCTCAGCAGACAGTATCACACAGGAGAGGATTATATACACAGCTCAGCAGTCAGTATCACACAAGAGAGGATTAGATACACGGCTCAGCAGTAAGTATCACACAAGAGAGGATTAGATACACGGCTCAGCAGTATCACACAGGAGAGGATTAGATACACGGCTCAGCAGACAGTATCACACAAGAGAGGATTAGATACACAGCTCAGCAGTCAGTATCACACAAGAGAGGATTAGATACACGGCTCAGCAGTCAGTATCACACAGGATAGGATTAGATACATGGTTCAGCAGACAGTATCACACCGGAGAGGATTAGATACACGGTTCAGCAGACAGTATCACACAGGAAAGGATTGGATACACAGCTCAGCAGACAGTATCACACAGGATAGGATTAGATACACAGCTCAGCAGACAGTATCACACAGGAGAGGATTAGATACACGGTTCAGCAGACAGTATCACACAGGAAAGGATTGGATACACAGCTCAGCAGACAGTATCACACAGGATAGGATTAGATACACAGCTCAGCAGACAGTATCACACAGGAGAGGATTATATACACAGCTCAGCAGTCAGTATCACACAAGAGAGGATTAGATACACGGCTCAGCAGTCAGTATCACACAGGATAGGATTAGATACACAGCTCAGCAGTCACTATCACACAAGAGAGGATTAGATGCACGGCTCAGCAGTCAGTATCACACAGGAAAGGATTAGATACACGGCTCAGCAGTCAGTATCACACAGGATAGGATTAGATACACGGCTCAGCAGACAGTATCACACAGGATAGGATTAGATACACGGCTCAGCAGACAGTATCACACAGGATAGGATTAGATACACGGCTCAGCAGACAGTATCACACAGGATAGGATTAGATACAGTTCAGCAGACACTATCACACAGGATAGGATTAGATACATGGTTCAGCAGACAGTATCACACAGGAAAGGATTAGATACACAGCTCAGCAGACAGTATCACACAGGAGAGGATTAGATACACAGATCAGCAGTCACTATCACACAGGATGGGATTAGATACACGGCTCAGCAGTCAGTATCACACAGGAAAGGATTAGATACACGGCTCAGCAGCCAGTATCACACAGGATAGGATTAGATACATGGTTCAGCAGACAGTATCACACAGGAAAGGATTAGATACACGGCTCAGCAGTCAGTATCACACAGGGTAGGATTAGATACATGGTTCAGCAGACAGTATCACACAGGAAAGGATTAGATACACGGCTCAGCAGACTGTATCACACAAGATAGGATTAGATACACAGCTAAGCAGATAGTATCACACAGGAGAGGATTAGATACACAGCTCAGCAGACAGTATCACACAGGATAGTATTAGATACACAGCTCAGCAGTCAGCATCACACAGGATAGGATTAGATGCACGGCTCAGCTGACAGTATCACACAGGGGAGGATTAGATACACGGCTCAGCAGACTGTATCACACTGGATAGGATTAGATACACGGCTCAGCAGACAGTATCACACAGGAGAGGATTAGATACACAGATCAGCAGTCAGTATCACACAGGAGAGGATTAGCTACACGGCTCAGCAGACAGTATCACACAGGATAGGATTAGATACAGTTCAGCAGACAGTATCACACAGGAAAGGATTAGATACACAGCTCAGCAGACAGTATCACACAGGATAGGATTAGATACACGGCTCAGCAGACAGTATCACACAGGAGAGGATTAGATACACAGCTCAGCAGTCAGTATCACACAGGAGAGGATTAGATACACGGCTCAGCAGTCAGTATCACACAGGATAGGATTAGATACAAAACTCAGCAGAGAGTATCACACAGGAGAGGATTAGATACACGGCTCAGCAGTCAGTATCACACAAGATAGGATTAGATACACAGCTCAGCAGAGAGTATCACACAGGAGAGGATTAGATACACGGCTCAGCAGTCAGTATCAAGCCGGTGTCACACTCAGCATAGGGAAATACGGTCCGTTTTTTTACAGCCGTAATACGCAGAAATGTTTCCAACATAGTGTTCCGTAGCTCCTCCGTAGGCAGGGTGTGTCAGCGTATTTTGCGCATGTCAGCCTCCGTATGTAATTATTGGCATCCGTACTGCGAGATTTTCTCACCGGCTTGCAAAACGGACATACAATGGATCCATGTGCTTAAATATTCGTGAAAACATATATACAGTCTATATCTATATATATCTATATATATATGTCAGTGAGACACATATATATACATGAATTTATATTTCATACACCACTAGATAGCAGAAAAGCCGGTAATTCAATTGCCGGCTTTTGCTTTCTCCTTCCTAAACCCGACATGATATGAGACCTGGTTACAGACAGTAAACCATCTCATATCCCTTTTTTTTGCATATTCCACACTACAAATGTTAGTAGTGTGTATGTGCAAAATTTGAGGGCTCTAGCTGTTAAAATAAAGGGTTAAATCGCGGAAAAAACTGGCGTGGGCTCCTGCGCAATTTTCTCCGCCAGAATGGTAAAGCCAGTGACTGAGGGCAGATATTAATAGCCTGGAGAGGGTCCAGGGTTATTGCCTCCCCCCCCCCCCGGCTAAAAACATCTGCCCCCAGCCACCCCAGAAAAGGCACATCTGGAAGATGCCCCTATTCTGGCACTTAGCCACTCTCTCTTAGGCTACTTTCACACTGGCGTCGGATTTGGCCCGTCGCAGTGCGTCGGGCCAAGATTCCGACGCTAGCGTTTGTTGCGCCGCACAACGGGTGCAGCGGATGCATTTCTTCGGCGCATCCGCTGCCCCATTGTGAGGTGCGGGGAGGTGGGAGCGGAGTTCCGGCCGCGCATGCGAGGTCGGAAAAAGCGGTTCGTCGGCAGCAAAAAACGTTACATTTAACATTTTTTGCTCCCGGCGGTCCGCCACAACACGGCGCAACCGTCGCACGACGGTTGCGACGTGTGTCAATACGTCGCAATGCGTCGGTAATGTTACTCTATGGGGCAAAAACGCATCCTGCAAACAACTTTTCAGGATGCGTTTTTTCCCCTAAACGACGCATTGCGATGTATTGAAAACGACGCTAGTGTGAAAGTAGCCTTAGCTGGCATAAACTCATATGAACTCGAGCGTGGGAATTTTTCTGAATATTTTCCCACGCTCGAGTTCATCTGAGGATATACCAGCAGAGGGCGCAGCACCACAGGTCTAGGTAGCTACGTTCCCCTTCTTCCCAATCATTCCCCAGTTTTTACAGGCAGGGGCAGCTGGATTAGCAGAGCTCCTGGCTGTATAATTATTTATCCCCTTCAGATGGATTTACATCGTGGGACATGACTGAGCGCCGGAAAACTATGGGATATTGTTGTTTTTTTTATTTTTCCTTTTTTACAGAACGAGGGCCGTCATTTGGATTAAGAGTATAAAAAACAATAAAACACCCTGTGTCTTTATTTCAATAAAATACTTTTTCCCTAATGTGTGTGTGTTTTATTAACCATTTCGTACTATTGGATTAATAATGGATAGGTGTCATAATTGACGCCTCTCCATTATTAATCTGGCTTAATGTCACCTTACAATAGCAAGGTGGCATTAACCCTTCATTACCCCATATCCCACCACTACACGGGAATGGGAAGAGAGTGGCCAAGTGCCAGAATAGGTGCATCTTCCAGATGTGCCTTTTCTGGGGTGGCTGGGGGCAGATGTTTTTAGTCAGGGGGGGGGCAATAACCATGGACCCTCTCCAGGCTATTAATATCTGCCCTCAGTCACTGGCTTTACCACTCTGGCGGAGAAATTTGCGCGGGAGCCCACGCCAGTTTTTTGTGATTTAATCCTTTATTTTAACAGCTAGAGCCCCAAAATTTTGCACATACACACTACTAACATTAGTAGTGTGGAATATGCAAAAAAAAAGGATATGAAATTGTTTACTGTATGTAATCATGTCTCATATCATGTCGGGTTTAGGAAGGAGAAAGAAAAAGCCGGTAATTGAATTACCGGCTTTAAAGCTATCTAGCGCTGCATGATATATTAATATATATATATGTGTCTCACTGACATATATATATATATATATATATATATATATATATCTATACTACCGTATGTGTAGACATTTATTCTACCTATTCTATTGTAAGCTGTCAGTGTGATTTTACTGTACACCGCACTGAATTGCCGGCTTTTCTCTCTTAACACCGCTGCATATTTCTCGCAAGTCACACTGTTGGTCCATGTGTAATCCGTATTTTTCTCGCCCCCATAGACTTTCATTGGCGGATTTTTTGCGCAATACGCTGACAAACGCAGCATGCTGGGATTTTCTACGCCCGTAAAATAGAGCTGAGAAATATACGGCAGATAGGAGCTGCCCCATAGAGAATCATTGGTCCGTGTGCAATGCGTAGTTTTTGCGCCTCTCATACGTCCGTAAAACTCTCTAGTGTGACGCCGGCCTAACACAGGAGAGGTTGAGATACACGGATCAGCAGACAGCATCATACAGGAGAGGATTAGATACATGTCTCAGCAGTCAGTATCACATATGATGGGATTAGATACACAGCTCAGCAGTCAGTAACACATATGATGGGATTAGATACACAGCTCAGCAGACAGTATCACACAGGAGAGGATTAGATACACAGCTCAGCAGTCAGTATCACACAGGAGAGGATTAGATACATGTCTCAGCAGTCAGTATTACATATGATGGGATTAGATACACGGCTCAGCAGTCAGTATCACACAGGATAGGATTAGATACACAGCTCAGCAGTCAGTATCACACAGGAGAGGATTAGATACACGGCTCAGCAGTCAGTATCACACAGGAGAGGATTAGATACACGGCTCAGCAGACAGTATCACACAGGATAGGATTAGATACACGGCTCAGCAGACAGTATCACATATGATGGGATTAGATACACAGCTCAGCAGTCAGTATCACATATGATGGGATTAGATACACAGCTCAGCAGACAGTATCACACAGGAGAGGATTAGATACACAGCTCAGCAGTCAGTATCACACAGGAGAGGATTAGATACATGTCTCAGCAGTCAGTATCACATATGATGGGATTAGATACACGGCTCAGCAGTCAGTATCACATATGATGGGATTAGATACACAGCTCAGCAGTCAGTATCACACAGGAGAGGATTAGATACACGGCTCAGCAGACAGTATCACACAGGATAGGATTAGATACACGGCTCAGCAGTCAGTATCACATATGATGGGATTAGATACACAGCTCAGCAGTCAGTATCACACAGGAGAGGATTAGATACACGGCTCAGCAGACAGTATCACACAGGATAGGATTAGATACATGTCTCAGCAGTCAGTATCACATATGATGGGATTAGATACACAGCTCAGCAGTCAGTATCACATATGATGGGATTAGATACACGGCTCAGCAGTCAGTATCACATATGATGGGATTAGATACACAGCTCAGCAGTCAGTATCACATATGATGGGAATAGATACACGGCTCAGCAGTCAGTATCACATATGACGGGATTAGATACACAGCTCAGCAGTCAGTATCACACAGGATTAGATACATGTCTCAGCAGTCAGTATCACATATGATGGGATTAGACACACGGCTCAGCAGTCAGTATCACATATGATGGGATTAGATACACAGCTCAGCAGTCAGTATCACACAGGATAGGATTAGATACACAGCTCAGCAGTCAGTATTACATATGATGGGATTAGACACACGGCTCAGCAGTATCACACAAGAGGGGATTAGATACACGGCTCAGCAGTCAGTATCACATATGATGGGATTAGATACACGGCTCAGCAGTCAGTATCACATATGATGGGATTAGATACACATAAGATGATGATACAATATGTCGGGGTGCGGTCGGCTTTGCTGCAGATGGTTCTGACCCTCTGAAGTCTGACATGTAATTAGTGTTAGTTTCGCGCTGCGGCTGATGATCGCTGTTGTTCTTGGCTCATTCTTCCATCTCTACAGCTGCAAATCATTCTCACCATGGAAACTGGGAGTTACAGACCGGCATAAATACATCCTACGGCTCCTATACATGGTGTGCGGGCATGTGTGTATATATATATGTGTATACTGTATATATATATGTGTGTGTGTGTGCTCCGGTGTATATCCCCGGCCCCCCGGCCCTGATATATAACCTCCGCCCCCCCGCCATGCCGTCTGCCGTTACTACCATGTGACAGAGCTCCTGATACCAGCGCGGTCCTGTAATAGGAGCCTCCGGGGAACAAGTCCGTCCATGACATTTCTACCTCCTGACTCTTCTCCTATCACCTGTGAGCAGCGTCGGACTGGAGCACCTTGGGCCCACCAGAGAAAATCATTCTTGGGGCCCACTATGTAGCTACATAGAAATAGATACAAGACCACCAATTGTGCGGTAAAAAGTGCTAATATCAGGGTATAATATAAGGTAGTTCACGTCTTAATAATGTAGCAAGGGTTGGGGTAGCCCCCTCACAGAATATAATGTAGCCCCCTCATAAAATATAATGCAGTCCCCTCTCATAGAATATAATGCAGCACCCCACAAAATATAATGCAACCCTCTCAGGTATGACGCAGTCCCCACCATAGAATATAATGTAGCACCCCATAGGGTATAATGCAGCCCCCCCTCATATAGTATAATGCCACTCACCACAGAATATAATGTAGTCCCCTGAGAGAATGCAGTTCCACCACAGAATATAATGCAGCCCCCCCCATAGAGTATACTGTAGCCCCCTCATATAGTATGATGTAGCCCCCATAATATTATGTAGTCCCCTGAGAGAATAATGCAGCCCCACCACAGAATATAATGCAGCCCCCCATAGAGTATACTGTAACCCCTCATATAGTATGATGTAGCCCCCCATAATATAATGTAGTCCCCTGAGAGAATAATGCAGCCCCACCACAGAATATAATGCAGCCCCCCATAGAGTATACTGTAACCCCTCATATAGTATGATGTAGCCCCCCATAATATAATATAGTACCTTGAGTATAATGCAGTCCCCCCACAGAATATAATGTAGCCCCCCAGGGCCGTATTTAGAGTTTCTGCTGCCCTAGGCACTTTTAGCGCTGCCTCCCCCTCTGGTGAGTATGACACTATCGGCAGTGACTTTGGCAAGAATCGCTGATGTGAAAGTCGCCTTTTGCAGTAGATCGGGCAGTTTTTCTGCATCTGCCTCGTAAGGGATCACTTATGGCAACACTGCGTTCGGCCTCATTCATTCCCTATGGGATTTGCGGCACTTGCCGTGATCTGGAAATGTGGTACCATACCTCCCAACTTTTGAAGGGAAGGAGGTATTAAGTTTGCGGCGCGCGTAGTGCGCCGCGGCAAATTTTAGGCCACGCCTCTGACCAGACCCATTTCACAACTAGTCACACCCATATCCACGTCCCAACCGCAGCTATTTAGCACTGCTGATCACACTGTTTTATATACAATAATTATAAGCAAACAAAAATATGGCCACACATGATGCTCAATACTGTATAACGGCCACCACACATGATGTTCCATACTGTATAATGGCCACACATGATGCTGCATACTGTATAATGGCCACACATGATGCTCCATACTGTATAATGACCACACATGATGCTGCATACTGTATAATGGCCACACATGATGCTCCATACTGTATAATGGCCACACATGATGCTGCATACTGTATAATGGCCATACATGATGCTGCATACTATATAATGGCCACACATGATGCTCCATACTGTATAACGGCCACCACACATGATGCTGCATACTGTATAATGGCCACACATGATGCTCCATACTGTATAATGGCCACACATGATGCTGCATACTGTATAATGGCCATACATGATGCTGCATACTATATAATGGCCACACATGATGCTCCATACTGTATAACGGCCACCACACATGATGCTCCATACTGTATAACGGCCACACATGATGCTCCATACTGTATAACGGCCACACATGATGCTCCATACTGTATAACGGCCACACATGATGCTCCATCCTGTATAACAGCCACACATGATGCTCAATACTGTATAATGACCCCCCCTCCTGTATGCATGGCTCATATCCCCCCCCTGTATGCATGGCTTATATTCCCCCCTGTATGGCTCATATTCCCCCCGCCTGCATGGCTCATATTCCCCCCTGCATGGCTTATATACCCCCCTGCATGGCTCATATTCCCCCCCCCCTGCATGGCTCATATTTCCCACCCCCTGCACGGCTCATATTCCCCCCTGCATGGCTCATATTCCCCCCCCCCCTGCATGGCTCATATTCCCCCACCGCATGGCTCATATTCCCCCCCCCTGCATGGCTCATATTCCCCCCCCCCTGCATGGCTCATATTCCCCCCCCCTGCATGGCTCATATTCCCCCCCCCCTGCATGGCTCATATTCCCCCCCCCCCCCCTGCATGGCTCATATTCCCCCCCCCCCTGCATGGCTCATATTCCCCCACCCCCCCTGCACGGCTCATACTCCCCCCCCCTGCATGGCTTTTATTCCCCCCTGTATGCACGCTTATCTCTCTGCACCTGCTCCTGCTCGGCGCGCCGGCCTATGTCCTCCTTTATCCCCCCCCGTCCCTCATACTCACCTGTTCCACTGCACGACCGTGCCGACATCCCTCGCGCTCTGTCCCGACTCCAGGCGGCGGCGCCGGCGCAACACCTTCTTCCTGCTTGAGCGGTCATGTGACACCGTTCATTAAGATCATGAATATGCGCATATTCATGATCTTAATGAGTGGTGTCACAAGACAGCTCGTTCAGGACGAGCTGCAGTGCAGACTCCGAGACCATCTCTGGAGCAGGCAGGGTGAGTATTCAAGGCGGGCGGCGGCGGGGGAGGGGGCCCTGGAGCGGGGGGAGGCCCTGCCAGCAGGTGTCAGTGCCAGGGCCCACCGGAGGATCCTCCGGTTTCCCGGTGGGCCAGTCCGAGCCTGCCTGTGAGTGATATTGTTGGGAAATGGAAGGAACCGCAGCAACTCAGCCACGAAGTGGAGACTCCATAATGTTACAGAGCGGGGGGGCCGAGTGCAGAAAAGTCACCACCGCTCTACTGACCCCATAACTGCAGACTCCAGACCTCCTCTGGTATCAGAACAAACACTGCTCCCCCACCGGGGGCTTCATGGCCGAGAAGCTGCACACAGCCGTACATCACCAAGCACAAGGATGGAGCAAAAATTCTCATAGACATCTCCAAAATCTTGTAGAAATCCTTCCCAGAAGAGCAGAACCGTTATATCTGCAGAGTAGATAACTCGATATTAATGTCTATGGATGTAGATGAGGACAGTGAAGCCCCCGGAGGAGGATGTGGGGGGGCACATACTTTCTCCATATTAATGTCTATGGATGTAGATGAGGACAGAGAAGCCCCCGGAGGAGGATGTGGGGGCACATACTTTCTCCATATTAATGTCTATGGATGTAGATGAGGACAGAGAAGCCCCCGGAGGAGGATGTGGGGGGCACATACTTTCTCCATATTAATGTCTATGGATGTAGATGAGGACAGAGAAGCCCCCGGAGGAGGATGTGGGGGGCACATACTTTCTCCATATTAATGTCTATGGATGTAGATGAGGACAGAGAAGCCCCCGGAGGAGGATGTGGGGGGCACATACTTTCTCCATATTAATGTCTATGGATGTAGATGAGGACAGTGAAGCCCCCGGAGGAGGATGTGGGGGGCACATAGTTTCTCCATATTAATGTCTATGGATGTAGATGAGGACAGTGAAGCCCCCGGAGGAGGATGTGGGGGGCACATACTGTCTCCATATTAATGTCTATGGATGTAGATGAGGACAGTGAAGCCCCCGGAGGAGGATGTGGGGGGCACATAGTTTCTCCATATTAATGTCTATGGATGTAGATGAGGACAGTGAAGCCCCCGGAGGAGGATGTGGGGGGCACATAGTTTCTCCATATTAATGTCTATGGATGTAGAGGAGGACAGTGAAGCCCCCGGAGGAGGATGTGGGGGGCACATACTTTCTCCATATTAATGTCTATGGATGTAGATGAGGACAGTGAATCCCCCGGAGGAGGATGTGGGGGGCACATAGTTTCTCCATGTTAAAGGGAACCTGTCACCCCGAAAATCGTGGGTGAGGTAAGCCCACCGGCATCAGGGGCTTATCTGCAGCATTCTGTAATGCTGTAGATAAGCCCCCGATGTAACCTGAAAGAGGAGAAAAAGACATTATATCATACTCACCCAGGGGCGGTCCCGCTGCAGGTCAGGTCGGATGGGCGTCTCCGGTCCGCTGCGGCGCCTCCCATCTTCATTACAAGACGTCCTCTTCTGATCTTCAGCCACGGCCTGGCGCAGGCGTACTTTGCTCTGCCCTCTTGAGGGCAGAGGATAGTACTGCAGTGCGCAGGCGCCGGAAAGGTCAGAGGCCCGGCGCCTGCGCACTGCAGTACTTTGTTCTGCCCTCAACAGGGCAGAGCAAAGTACGCCTGCGCCGGAGCCGTGGCTGAAGATCAGAAGAGGACGTCTTGTAATGAAGATGGGAGGCGCCGCAGCGGACCAGAGACACCCATCCGACCGGACCAGCACCGGGACCGCCCCTGGGTGAGTATAATCTAACGTCTTTTTCTCCTCTTTCAGGTAACATCAGGGGCTCATCTACAGCATTACAGAATGCGTTACAGAATGCTGCAGATAAGCCCCTGATGCCGGTGGGCTTACCTCACCCGCGATTTTCGGGGTGACAGAATCCCTTTAATGTCTATGGATGTAGATGAGGATAGAGAAGCCCCCGGAGGTGGATGTGGGGGGCACATACTGTCTCCATATTAATGTCTATGGATGTAGATGAGGACAGTGAAGCCCCCGGAGGAGGATGTGGGGGGCACATACTTTCTCCATATTAATATCTATGGATGTAGATGAGGACAGAGAAGCCCCCGGAGGAGGATGTGGGGGGCACATACTTTCTCCATATTAATGTCTATGGATGTAGATGAGGACAGTGAAGCCCCCGGAGGAGGATGTGGGGGGCACATACTTTCTCCATATTAATATCTATGGATGTAGATGAGGACAGAGAAGCCCCCGGAGGAGGATGTGGGGGGCACATACTTTCTCCATATTAATGTCTATGGATGTAGATGAGGACAGAGAAGCCCCCGGAGGAGGATGTGGGAGGCACATACTGTCTCCATATTAATGTCTATGGATGTAGATGAGGACAGTGAAGCCCCCGGAGGAGGATGTGGGGGGGCACATACTTTCTCCATATTAATGTCTATGGATGTAGATGAGGACAGAGAAGCCCCCGGAGGAGGATGTGGGGGGCACATACTTTCTCCATATTAATGTCTATGGATGTAGATGAGGACAGAGAAGCCCCCGGAGGTGGATGTGGGGGGCACATACTTTCTCCATATTAATGTCTATGGATGTAGATGAGGACAGAGAAGCCCCCGGAGGAGGATGTGGGGGGCACATACTTTCTCCATATTAATGTCTATGGATGTAGATGAGGACAGTGAAGCCCCCGGAGGTGGATGTGGGGGGCACATACTGTCTCCATATTAATGTCTATGGATGTAGATGAGGACAGAGAAGCCCCCAGAGGTGGATGTGGGGGGCACATACTTTCTCCATATTAATGTCTATGGATGTAGATGAGGACAGAGAAGCCCCCGGAGGAGGATGTGGGGGGCACATACTTTCTCCATATTAATGTCTATGGATGTAGATGAGGACAGAGAAGCCCCCGGAGGAGGATGTGGGGGGCACATACTTTCTCCATATTAATGTCTATGGATGTAGATGAGGACAGAGAAGCCCCCGGAGGTGGATGTGGGGGGCACATACTTTCTCCATATTAATGTCTATGGATGTAGATGAGGACAGAGAAGCCCCCAGAGGTGGATGTGGGGGGCACATACTTTTCTCCATATTAATGTCTATGGATGTAGATGAGGACAGAGAAGTCCCCGGAGGAGGATGTGGGGGGCACATACTTTCTCCATATTAATGTCTATGGATGTAGATGAGGACAGAGAAGCCCCCGGAGGTGGATGTGGGGGGCACATACTTTCTCCATATTAATGTCTATGGATGTAGATGAGGACAGAGAAGCCCCCGGAGGTGGATGTGGGGGGCACATACTTTCTCCATATTAATGTCTATGGATGTAGATGAGGACAGAGAAGCCCCCGGAGGAGGATGTGGGGGGCACATACTTTCTCCATATTAATGTCTATGGATGTAGATGAGGACAGTGAAGCCCCCGGAGGTGGATGTGGGGGGCACATACTTTCTCCATATTAATGTCTATGGATGTAGATGAGGACAGAGAAGCCCCCGGAGGAGGATGTGGGGGGCACATACTTTCTCCATATTAATGTCTATGGATGTAGATGAGGACAGAGAAGCCCCCGGAGGAGGATGTGGGGGGCACATACTTTTCTCCATATTAATGTCTATGGATGTAGATGAGGACAGTGAAGCCCCCGGAGGAGGATGTGGGGGGCACATACTTTCTCCATATTAATGTCTATGGATGTAGATGAGGACAGAGAAGCCCCCGGAGGAGGATGTGGGGGGCACATACTTTCTCCATATTAATGTCTATGGAAGTAGATGAGGACAGAGAAGCCCCCGGAGGAGGATGTGGGGGGCACATACTTTCTCCATATTAATGTCTATGGATGTAGATGATGTTGTGAGTTCTGTTTTTGGGCTCCCTCTGGTGGTTACTGATGGTACTGGGTGACTTGTCTTTCCTGGGTCTCTGGGTTCCACCTGTTCCATCGGGATATGGGAGTTTCCTATTTAACCTGGCTTTGCTGGCATTTCCTCGCCGGTTAGCAATGTATCCAGTGTGTCTTGTTACCTCTGCTCCCTGCTCCTAGAACCTTCTGGTCAAGCTAAGTTTGGATTTTCCTGTTTTGGTGTTTTGCTTTATTTGGTTTTTTAGTCCAGCCTGCAGATATGTGATTCTTTGCTGCTGGTTGCTCTAGTGGGCTGAAATTGCTCCTCATGTACCATGAGTTGGCACATGAGTTCAAGTAATTTCAGGATGGTTTTTTGAAGGGTTTTTCGCTGACCGCGCAGTTCACTTTTGTATCCTCTGCTATCTAGCTTTAGCGGGCCTCATTTTGCTGAAACTGTTTTCATACTGCGTATGTGCTTTCCTCTCATTTCACCGTCATTATATGTGGGGGGCTACTATTTCTGTGGGGTATTTCTCTGGAGGCAAGAGAGGTCTGTGTTTCTTCTAATAGGGGAAGTTAGATCTTCGGCTGGAGCGAGACGTCTAGGATCATCGTAGGCACGTTCCCCGGCTACTTTTATTTGTGTGTTAGGTTCAGGGTCGCGGTCAGCTCAGGTTCCATCGCCTTAGAGCTTGTTTGTATCTGTGCTTGTCCTTTAGTGATCCCCTGTCATTGGGATCATGACAGTATAACCGACCCACAAAGTGTTAATTGTATTGGCTGAAGTAGGAGGATAAGTAGTCTGAGGAAGTTTTTTTTTTTTTTTTCTCTTTCCCTCAGAATTTGCTGCCTAGCCTTATTGCAGCCTGGCTACTTCCTCCTCCTCTTAATCCTTGAATGGCTCTGACCTCAGCTGTTTATCATGGACGTCCAGAGTTTGGCTTCCAGCCTGAATAATCTTGCCGCTAAGGTTCAAAATATACAGGATTTTGTTGTACACGCTCCTATGTCTGAACCTAGAATTCCTGTCCCAGAGTTTTTTTCTGGAGATAGATCTCGTTTTCTGAATTCTAGGAACAATTGCAAGTTGTTTCTTTCTTTGAAATCTCGCTCCTCTGGAGACCCTGCTCAGCAAGTCAAGATTATTATATCTTTCCTGCGGGGTGACCCTCAGGATTGGGCATTTGCATTGGCACCAGGGGACCCTGCGTTGCTTAATGCGGATGCGTTTTTTCTGGCATTGGGTTTGCTCTATGAGGAACCTAACCAAGAGATTCAGGCTGAAAAAGCTTTGTTGGCCCTCTCTCAGGGGCAAGATGAAGCAGAAATTTATTGTCAAAAATTTCGGAAGTGGTCGGTACTTACTCAGTGGAATGAGTGCGCTCTGGCTGCAAAGTTCAGAGATGGCCTTTCTGAGGCCATTAAAGATGTTATGGTGGGGTTCCCTGCGCCTGCTGGTCTGAATGAGTCTATGACTATGGCTGTTCAGATTGATCGGCGTTTACGGGAGCGCAAACCTGTGCATCATTTGGCGGTGTCGTCTGAACCGTCACCTGAGATAATGCAATGTGATAGAATTCAGTCCAGAAGTGAATGGCAAAATTATAGGCGGAAAAAAGGTTGTGCTTTTATTGTGGTGATTCAGCTCATGTTATATCAGCATGCTCTAAACGCACAAAAAAGGTTGATAAGTCTGTTGCCATTAGTACGTTACAGTCTAAGTTCATTCTGTCTGTGACTCTGATTTGTTCATTATCATCCATTTCCGTCGATGCCTATGTGGATTCAGGCGCTGCCCTGAGTCTTATGGATTGGTCATTTGCCAATCGCTGTGGGTTTAGTCTGGAGCCTCTGGAAGTCCCTATTCCTTTGAAGGGAATTGACTCTACACCTTTGGCTATGAATAAACCTCAGTACTGGACACAAGTGACCATGCGTATGACTCCCGTTCATCAGGAGGTGATTTGCTTCCTGGTACTGTATAATTTGCATGATGTTCTAGTACTTGGTCTGCCATGGTTACAAACTCATAATCCAGTCCTTGACTGGAAATCGATGTCTGTGTTAAGCTGGGGTTGTCAGGGGGTTCATGATGATGCACCTCCGATTTCTATCGCTTCATCTACTCCTTCTGAGATTCCTGTGTTTTTGTCTGACTATCGGGATGTTTTTGAGGAGCCTAAGCTCAGTTCGCTTCCTCCTCACAGGGATTGCGATTGTGCTATAAATTTAATTCCAGGCAGTAAATTTCCTAAAGGTCGTTTGTTCAATCTGTCAGTGCCAGAGCATACTGCTATGCGGGATTATGTTAAGGAGTCCTTGGAAAAGGGACATCTCCGTCCATCTTTGTCCCCTTTGGGAGCAGGTTTTTTTTTCGTGGCCAAAAAAGATGGTTCCTTGAGGCCTTGTATAGATTATCGTCTTTTGAATAAGATTACCGTAAAATATCAGTATCCTTTGCCATTGTTGACTGATTTGTTTGCTCGCATTAAGGGGGCTAAATGGTTCACTAAGATTGATCTTCGGGGTGCGAATAATCTTATACGAATAAAGCAAGGTGATGAGTGGAAAACCGCATTTAATACGCCTGAGGGCCATTTTGAGTATTTGGTAATGCCTTTTGGACTTTCTAATGCTCCTTCAGTCTTCCAGTCCTTTATGCACGATATTTTCCGTGAATATCTGGATAAATTTATGATTGTGTATTTGGATGATATTTTGGTTTTTTCTGATGACTGGGAGTCTCATGTTCAGCAGGTCAGGAAGGTGTTTCAGGTCCTGCGGGCCAATTCCTTGTTTGTAAAAGGCTCAGTGTCTCTTTGGAGTCCAGAAGATTTCTTTCTTGGGGTATATTTTTTCCCCTTCTACTATTGAGATGGATCCCGTCAAGGTTCAGGCTATTTGTGACTGGACGCAGCCTACATCTCTTAAGAGTCTACAGAAGTTCTTGGGCTTTGCTAATTTCTATCGTCGTTTTATAACTAATTTTTCTAGTGTTGTTAAGCCTTTGACGGATTTGACTAAGAAGGGTGCTGATGTTGCTAATTGGTCTCCTGCGGCTGTGGAGGCCTTTCAGGAACTTAAGCGCCGGTTTTCTTCTGCTCCTGTGTTGCGTCAGCCAGATGTTTCGCTCCCTTTTCAGGTTGAGGTTGATGCTTCCGAGATTGGAGCGGGGGCGGTTTTGTCACAGAGAAGCTCCGATGGCTCAGTGATGAAGCCATGCGCGTTTTTTTCTAGAAAGTTTTCGCCGGCTGAGCGGAATTATGATGTTGGTAATCGGGAACTTTTGGCCATGAAGTGGGCATTTGAGGAGTGGCGTCATTGGCTAGAGGGTGCTAGACATCGTGTGGTGGTCTTGACTGATCACAAAAATTTGATTTACCTTGAGTCTGCCAGGCGTCTGAATCCTAGACAGGCTCGTTGGTCACTGTTTTTCTCTCGTTTCAATTTTGTGGTTTCATACCTGCCAGGTTCAAAGAATGTGAAGGCGGATGCTCTTTCTAGGAGTTTTGTGCCTGACTCCCTTGGAAATTCTGAGCCCTCTGGTATCCTTAGGGATGGGGTGATTTTGTCTGCTGTCTCCCCAGACTTGCGACGTGCTTTGCAGGAGTTTCAGGCGGTTAAACCTGATCGTTGGCCGCCTGAGAGACTGTTTGTTCCGGATAATTGGACCAGTAGAGTCATCTCCGAGGTCCATTCTTCTGCGTTGGCAGGTCATCCTGGAATATTTGGTACTAGAGACTTGGTGGCCAGGTCTTTTTGGTGGCCTTCCTTGTCGAGGGATGTGCGTTCTTTTGTGCAGTCTTGTGAGGTTTGTGCTCGGGCTAAGCCTTGCTGTTCTCGGGCCAGTGGATTGTTGTCACCTTTGCCTATCCCGAAGAGGCCTTGGACGCACATTTCCATGGACTTTATTTCGGATCTCCCTGTCTCTCAAAAAATGTCCGTCATCTGGGTTGTGTGTGATCGCTTTTCTAAAATGGTTCATCTGGTACCCTTGCCTAAGTTACCTTCCTCCTTTGAGTTGGTCCCTCTGTTTTTTCAGAATGTGGTTCGTTTGCATGGGATTCCTGAGAACATCGTTTCTGACAGGGGATCCCAGTTTGTGTCTAGATTTTGGCGGACGTTCTGTGCTAAGATGGGCATTGATTTGTCCTTTTCGTCTGCATTCCATCCTCAGACGAATGGCCAGACTGAACGAACTAATCAGACCTTGGAAACTTATTTAAGGTGTTTTGTTTCTGCTGATCAGGATGACTGGGTTACCTTTTTGCCGCTGGCCGAGTTTGCCCTTAATAATCGGGCTAGTTCTGCTACCTTGGTTTCTCCTTTCTTTTGTAATTCGGGGTTTCATCCTCGTTTTTCCTCTGGTCAGGTGGAACCTTCTGATTGTCCTGGAGTGGACATGGTGGTGGATAGGTTGCATCGGATTTGGAGTCATGTGGTGGACAATTTGAAGTTGTCCCAGGAGAAGGCTCAGCAGTTTGCTAATCGCCGTCGCCGCGTGGGTCCTCAACTTCTTGTTGGGGACTTGGTGTGGTTGTCTTCTCGTTTTGTTCCTATGAAGGTCTCTTCTCCTAAGTTCAAGCCTCGGTTTATCGGTCCCTATAGGATCTTGGAAATTCTTAACCCTGTGTCGTTTCGTTTGGATCTCCCGGCATCGTTTGCTATTCATAATGTGTTCCATCGGTCGTTGTTGCGGAAGTATGAGGTACCTGTTATTCCTTCGCTTGAGCCTCCTGCTCCAGTGCTGGTGGAGGGAGAATTGGAGTATGTTGTGGAGAAGATCTTGGATTCTCGTGTTTCCAGACGGAAACTCCAATATTTGGTCAAGTGGAAGGGTTATGGTCAGGAGGATAATTCTTGGGTGGTTGCCTCGGATGTTCATGCTGATGATTTGGTTCGCGCTTTTCATAGGGCTCATCCTGATCGCCCTGGTGGTTCTCGTGAGGGTTCGGTGACCCCTCCTCAAGGGGGGGGTACTGTTGTGAGTTCTGTTTTTGGGCTCCCTCTGGTGGTTACTGATGGTACTGGGTGACTTGTCTTTCCTGGGTCTCTGGGTTCCACCTGTTCCATCAGGATATGGGAGTTTCCTATTTAACCTGGCTTTGCTGGCATTTCCTCGCCGGTTAGCAATGTATCCAGTGTGTCTTGTTACCTCTGCTCCCTGCTCCTAGAACCTTCTGGTCAAGCTAAGTTTGGATTTTCCTGTTTTGGTGTTTTGCTTTATTTGGTTTTTTAGTCCAGCCTGCAGATATGTGATTCTTTGCTGCTGGTTGCTCTAGTGGGCTGAAATTGCTCCTCATGTACCATGAGTTGGCACATGAGTTCAAGTAATTTCCTGGATGGTTTTTTGAAGGGTTTTTCGCTGACCGCGCAGTTCACTTTTGTATCCTCTGCTATCTAGCTTTAGCGGGCCTCATTTTGCTGAAACTGTTTTCATACTGCGTATGTGCTTTCCTCTCATTTCACCGTCATTATATGTGGGGGGCTGCTATTTCTGTGGGGTATTTCTCTGGAGGCAAGAGAGGTCTGTGTTTCTTCTAATAGGGGAAGTTAGATCTTCGGCTGGAGCGAGACGTCTAGGATCATCGTAGGCACGTTCCCCGGCTACTTTTATTTGTGTGTTAGGTTCAGGGTCGCGGTCAGCTCAGGTTCCATCGCCTTAGAGCTTGTTTGTATCTGTGCTTGTCCTTTAGTGATTCCCTGTCATTGGGATCATGACAGATGAGGACAGTGAAGCCCCCGGAGGTGGATGTGGGGGGCACATACTTTCTCCATATTAATGTCTATGGATGTAGATGAGGACAGAGAAGCCCCCGGAGGAGGATGTGGGGGGCACATACTTTCTCCATATTAATGTCTATGGATGTAGATGAGGACAGAGAAGCCCCCGGAGGAGGATGTGGGGGGCACATACTTTCTCCATATTAATGTCTATGGATGTAGATGAGGACAGAGAAGCCCCCGGAGGTAGATGTGGGGGGCACATACTTTCTCCATATTAATGTCTATGGATGTAGATGAGGACAGAGAAGCCCCCGGAGGTGGATATGGGGGGCACATACTTTCTCCATATTAATGTCTATGGATGTAGATGAGGACAGAGAAGCCCCCGGAGGAGGATGTGGGGGGCACATACTTTCTCCATATTAATGTCTATGGAAGTAGATGAGGACAGAGAAGCCCCCGGAGGAGGATGTGGGGGGCACATACTTTCTCCATATTAATGTCTATGGATGTAGATGAGGACAGAGAAGCCCCCGGAGGAGGATGTGGGGGGCACATACTTTCTCCATATTAATGTCTATGGATGTAGATGAGGACAGTGAAGCCCCCGGAGGTGGATGTGGGGGGCACATACTTTCTCCATATTAATGTCTATGGATGTAGATGAGGATAGAGAAGCCCCCGGAGGTGGATGTGGGGGGCACATACTTTCTCCATATTAATGTCTATGGATGTAGATGAGGACAGAGAAGCCCCCGGAGGAGGATGTTGGGGGCACATACTTTCTCCATATTACTGTCTATGGATGTAGATGAGGACAGTGAAGCCCCCGGAGGTGGATGTGGGGGGGCACATACTTTCTCCATATTAATGTCTATGGATGTGGGGGGCACATACTTTCCTCCATATTAATGTCTATGGATGTGGGGGGCACATACTTTCCTCCATATTAATGTCTATGGATGTGGGGGGCACATACTTTCCTCCATATTAATGTCTATGGATGTGGGGGGCACATACTTTCTCCATATTAATGTCTATGGATGTAGATGAGGACAGAGAAGCCCCCGGAGGTAGATGTGGGGGGCACATACTTTCTCCATATTAATGTCTATGGATGTAGATGAGGACAGAGAAGCCCCCGGAGGAGGATGTGGGGGGCACATACTTTCTCCATATTAATGTCTATGGAAGTAGATGAGGACAGAGAAGCCCCCGGAGGAGGATGTGGGGGGCACATACTTTCTCCATATTAATGTCTATGGATGTAGATGAGGACAGAGAAGCCCCCGGAGGAGGATGTGGGGGGCACATACTTTCTCCATATTAATGTCTATGGATGTAGATGAGGACAGTGAAGCCCCCGGAGGTGGATGTGGGGGGCACATACTTTCTCCATATTAATGTCTATGGATGTAGATGAGGATAGAGAAGCCCCCGGAGGTGGATGTGGGGGGCACATACTTTCTCCATATTAATGTCTATGGATGTAGATGAGGACAGAGAAGCCCCCGGAGGAGGATGTTGGGGGCACATACTTTCTCCATATTACTGTCTATGGATGTAGATGAGGACAGTGAAGCCCCCGGAGGTGGATGTGGGGGGGCACATACTTTCTCCATATTAATGTCTATGGATGTGGGGGGCACATACTTTCCTCCATATTAATGTCTATGGATGTGGGGGGCACATACTTTCCTCCATATTAATGTCTATGGATGTGGGGGGCACATACTTTCCTCCATATTAATGTCTATGGATGTGGGGGGCACATACTTTTCTCCATATTAATGTCTATGGATGTGGGGGGCACATACTTTCCTCCATATTAATGTCTATGGATGTGGGGGGCACATACTTTCCTCCATATTAATGTCTATGGATGTGGGGGGCACATACTTTCCTCCATATTAATGTCTATGGATGTGGGGGGCACATACTTTCTCCATATTAATGTCTATGGATGTAGATGAGGACAGAGAAGCCCCCGGAGGAGGATGTGGGGGGCACATACTTTCTCCATATTAATGTTTATGGATGTAGATGAGGACAGAGAAGCCCCCGGAGGTAGATGTGGGGGGCACATACTTTCTCCATATTAATGTCTATGGATGTAGATGAGGACAGAGAAGCCCCCGGAGGTGGATGTGGGGGGCACATACTTTCTCCATATTAATGTCTATGGATGTAGATGAGGACAGAGAAGCCCCCGGAGGAGGATGTGGGGGGCACATACTTTCTCCATATTAATGTCTATGGATGTAGATGAGGACAGTGAAGCCCCCGGAGGTGGATGTGGGGGGCACATACTTTCTCCATATTAATGTCTATGGATGTAGATGAGGATAGAGAAGCCCCCGGAGGTGGATGTGGGGGGCACATACTTTCTCCATATTAATGTCTATGGATGTAGATGAGGACAGAGAAGCCCCCGGAGGTGGATGTGGGGGGGCACATACTTTCTCCATATTAATGTCTATGGATGTGGGGGGCACATACTTTCCTCCATATTAATGTCTATGGATGTGGGGGGCACATACTTTCCTCCATATTAATGTCTATGGATGTGGGGGGCACATACTTTCCTCCATATTAATGTCTATGGATGTGGGGGGCACATACTTTTCTCCATATTAATGTCTATGGATGTGGGGGGCACATACTTTCCTCCATATTAATGTCTATGGATGTGGGGGGCACATACTTTCCTCCATATTAATGTCTATGGATGTGGGGGGCACATACTTTCCTCCATATTAATGTCTATGGATGTGGGGGGCACATACTTTTCTCCATATTAATGTCTATGGATGTGGGGGGCACATACTTTCCTCCATATTAATGTCTATGGATGTGGGGGGCACATACTTTCCTCCATATTAATGTCTATGGATGTGGGGGGCACATACTTTTCTCCATATTAATGTCTATGGATGTGGGGGGCACATACTTTCCTCCATATTAATGTCTATGGATGTGGGGGGCACATAGTTTCCTCCATATTAATGTCTATGGATGTGGGGGGCACATACTTTTCTCCATATTAATGTCTATGGATGTGGGGGGCACATACTTTCCTCCATATTAATGTCTATGGATGTGGGGGGCACATACTTTTCTCCATATTAATGTCTATGGATGTGGGGGGCACATACTTTCCTCCATATTAATGTCTATGGATGTGGGGGGCACATACTTTCCTCCATATTAATGTCTATGGATGTGGGGGGCACATACTTTTCTCCATATTAATGTCTATGGATGTGGGGGGCACATACTTTCCTCCATATTAATGTCTATGGATGTGGGGGGCACATACTTTTCTCCATATTAATGTCTATGGATGTGGGGGGCACATACTTTTCTCCATATTAATGTCTATGGATGTGGGGGGCACATACTTTCCTCCATATTAATGTCTATGGATGTGGGGGGCACATACTTTCCTCCATATTAATGTCTATGGATGTGGGGGGCACATACTTTTCTCCATATTAATGTCTATGGATGTGGGGGGCACATACTTTTCTCCATATTAATGTCTATGGATGTGGGGGGCACATACTTTCCTCCATATTAATGTCTATGGATGTGGGGGGCACATACTTTCCTCCATATTAATGTCTATGGATGTGGGGGGCACATACTTTTCTCCATATTAATGTCTATGGATGTGGGGGGCACATACTTTCCTCCATATTAATGTCTATGGATGTGGGGGGCACATACTTTCCTCCATATTAATGTCTATGGATGTGGGGGGCACATACTTTTCTCCATATTAATGTCTATGGATGTGGGGGGCACATACTTTCCTCCATATTAATGTCTATGGATGTGGGGGGCACATACTTTTCTCCATATTAATGTCTATGGATGTGGGGGGCACATACTTTTCTCCATATTAATGTCTATGGATGTGGGGGGCACATACTTTCCTCCATATTAATGTCTATGGATGTGGGGGGCACATACTTTCCTCCATATTAATGTCTATGGATGTGGGGGGCACATACTTTCCTCCATATTAATGTCTATGGATGTGGGGGGCACATACTTTTCTCCATATTAATGTCTATGGATGTGGGGGGCACATACTTTCCTCCATATTAATGTCTATGGATGTGGGGGGTGCACATACTTTTTTATGATGCCGCCCTGTAGACACACAATAACAGTGCGGTCATCCTCTCCAGATGTTCCGGCGGCCCTTGTGGACTTTGGCAGCTGCGCTCAGGATTCTGGAGGATGGAATTGTTCTATTAAATATGGCCGCTGATCGTTCCGGGCGGGGGAGGGAGGTGATGGCGGCGGCCGTGGGTCAGAACCACGTATGATTGACCTGTGCAACAAAAACGTAAAACAGGAGGGGAGTGCAGGAACTGCAGGGGGGTCTGATGTTCCCGGGTCCGGCCATCACCCTGAATGCAGAGAGCCATTGCCAATACGGGATTACTCGTCTATCGCTGCTCGTTCATCACGTCTTATTCTCCAATCACACCCAAAGCTGCATTCTACATTCTGCTGAGTTACTCTGTGTCTTACGCTCCAAATACTCCCAAAACTGCATTCAAAGTTCTGCAGACTGAGACACATATCTTATACTCTATTCACCCTCAAAGCTGCGTTAAACTTTGTCTTTTGCTCCAATCACACTCAGAGCTGCCTCCTAGCTCAGCTGCCTGGAGTAAACCTTGTCTTATGCTCCAATTAGATGCAAAGCTGCAAATAAAATTCTGCCGACTGTGTCACATCACGTCTCTTACTCCAGTCACTCCGAGAGCAGCCTTCTAATTTGTGCTGGCTGGACGCAGCTCCATCTTTACGCCGCAGTCTCTTGCCATAATGCACTGCTCTGTAATAGCACAAGCAGAGTTGTGATTGCAGCTCTGGATGTGACTCGAGGATGCTGTAAGTAGAAGTTGCCATCCCGGGTGATGGCAGTGGCTGCAGTAGACACCCAGCTTTCCCAGATACAGATCTGATCTCCAGGATGGAGGACGACTCAAGGACGTCAGAAGCCGGCAGCGGACGAGAAATGATGAGGAAGCGACAGGAATGGAAGACGTTCCTTCTATTATGGGGGAGGGGGATCTGCAGCGACTTTTTCTTAAGACTTATCTGAATTTCTTGTTACTGTGACAACTGATCAGAAGTGTGGACCACCCAGGATCCAGCAACGTGTCCTATACTGTGCCCCTCACTGGCCGCAATAAAGTCTACTGCACCTGCGCTTCACCGGAGCCGCCAGCGAGTGATCGGCGCCAAATCACAAAACAGATCTCGCCAAAGCGTAACTGTCCTGTGAAGTCAGGATCGGCACCGCTGCCAACAATCCCGAACTTGTCCTGGGATGGAAAAGGAATGTTCGACCAAAAACGGTTGTGGGAGTGACATATACCGTATGACTTGTCTGCTGCATTTTCCTCCAGTTTTCCCCGGTGAAGGATCCATCTCTAATTTCCAGTTGTCTCTGAGCTAGTGGGTGCTGACATGATGTCTCCCATACACAGCACACACAGACATGAGGGACTCCTGCCTCTATGTAGGGGCAGATGATACAATGTTACATTGTTCCATTTATTTACTTGTCTGTTTTATACAAAGTATAAAGTAACCATTTAGCTGTTGGATCCTGGCAACCCCGAACCCCTCATCTCTAGTCCCCATCACTAGATTATGTGTGTATATACAGTACAGACCAAAAGTTTGGACACAGCTTCTCATGTAAAGATTTTTCTGTATTTTCATGACTATGAAAATTGTAAATTCACACTGAAGGCATCAAAACTATGAATTAACACATGTGGAATTATATAAATTATGTTTATAAAATAATTTGTTTTGTGTTACATTTCTATGTGCTGGGGAATGGGGGTCATCAGCACTCAATAGTTTAAGTTGGTAAAGTGAGAAAAATATACTCAAATTTAATTTATGGGATCAAATAGCTAAAAATTGTCATGCACATATGTATTCAGCCATTTTGCGATGAAGCCCCCCAAAATTTCTGGTGCAAGCAATTCCCTTCATAAGTCCCATGCTTAGTGACGGGCGTCCCCTGTGTGCATCTAAGTGTCACACGTCTGACAGTATATACACTTTACCCTCTCTGTAAGGCCACAGAGGCTGCAACACCATTAGTAAGAGGCTCCACTAACCAAACACCATGAAGCCCAAGGAGATCTCCGAACAACACCATGAAGACCAAGGAGATTTCCAAACAACACCATGAAGACCAAGGAGATTTCCAAACAACACCATGAAGACCAAGGAGATTTCCAAACAACACCATGAAGACCAAGGAGATTTCCAAACAACACCATGAAGACCAAGGAGATTTCCAAACAACACCATGAAGACCAATGAGATCTCCAAACAACACCATGAAGACCAAAGAGATCTCCAAACAACACCATGAAGACCAAGGAGATCTCCAAACAACACCATGAAGACCAAGGAGATCTCCAAACAACACCATGAAGACCAAAGAGATCTCCAAACAACACCATGAAGACCAATGAGATCTCCAAACAACACCATGAAGACCAATGAGATCTCCAAACAACACCATGAAGACCAATGAGATCTCCAAACAACACCATGAAGACCAAGGACATCTCCAAACAACACCATGAAGACCAAGGAGATCTCCAAACAACACCATGAAGACCAAAGAGATCTCCAAACAACACCATGAAGACCAATGAGATCTCCAAACAACACCATGAAGACTAGGGAGATCTCCAAACAAGTCAGGGGCAAAGATGTTGAGAAGTTCAAGTCAGGGTTGGGATATAAAAAAAAATTATCCTTGTCTCTGATGATCCTCCCGAAGCACCATCAAATCCATTATCATCAAATGGAAAGAACATGGCACCACAACAAACCAGCTCAGAGAGGACGCCGATCAAAACTCTCAGCCAGGGCAAGGAGGGCACTAATCAGAAGGGCAGCACAGAGACCAAAGGTAACACTGAAGGTGCTGCAGAGTATCAGTCCATACGACCACAATAAGCCATACACACTCCATAGAGGTGGTCTTTATGGAAGAGTGGGCAGAAAAAAACCTTTACTTACACATAAAATTGTAAGACTCGTTTTGAGTTGTCCAAGATATGTGGGAGACAAAGGAAAAAACTTTGTTCAGAGGAGACCAAAATCTAACATTTTGGCCACCAAGGTAAACACTATGTCTGGCGCCAAACCAATACAGCTCATCACCCCCAAAACACCATCCCCACAGTGAAACATGGTGGTGACAGCATCATGCTGTGGGGATGCTTTTCGACAGCAGGGACAGGGAATATGGTCCGAGTTGAGGGGTAGATGGATGGGGCGAAATACAGGAATATTCTTGAGAAAGACTTGCTTCAGTCTGTGAGTGATTTGAGACTGGGATGGAGGTTCATTTTCCAAGAAGACAATGACCCAAAGCATACTGCTAAAGCAACACTCGAGTGGTTTAAGGGGAACCGTGTAAATGTTTTGAAGTGGCCGAGTCACAGCTCAGACCTTAATCCAATGGATAATATGTGGTCAGACGTGAAGATCGCTGTTCACCAGAGGAAACATCTAACTTGAAAGAGCTGAAGCTGTTTTGCCTTGAGGAATGGGCAAAAATTCCGAGTGGCCAGATGTGGAAAGCTCATAGGAACGCATCCAAAGGGTCTTGCAGCTGTAATTGGCGCAAAAGGAGGCTGTACAAGTACTGATGAATAGTTCTGCACACTGAAGTTTTCAGTTATTTGGTTCTATCTGTTGTTTGATTCACAATAAAAAGAAAACCAAATGCTCACAGTTGTCAGCATGTTCTTCACAGGAACTGATGCAAACCTTCAGAAAAAAAGCTAAGGGGGTGAATACTTTTGCAAGTCACAATTGGAGGACAGATCTGAAGGGTCGGCTCCCAGTACTGTATGATATAATGTCATATACGGTATAAAACAATATCATCTATGATGTAACAAGGGCTATAATCTGTGATGTCACAGTCTATGGTGGGATATAATTTGTGATGTCACAGTCTATGGTGGGATAAAATCCGTGATTTCACAGTCTATGGTGGGATAGAATCTGTGATGTCACAGTCTATGGTGGGATATAATGTGATGTCACAGTCTATGGTGGGATATAATCTGTGATGTCACAGTCTATGGTGGGATATAATCTGTGATGCCAGTCTATGGTTGGATATAATCTGTGATGTCACAATCTATGGTGGGATATAATCTGTGATGTCAGTCTATGGTGGGATATAATCTGTAATGTCACAATCTACGGTGGGATATAATCTGTGATGTCACAGTCTATGGTGGGATATAATCTGTGATGTCACAATCTATGGTGGGATATAATCTGTGATGTCAGTCTATGGTGGGATATAATCTGTGATGTCACAGTCTATGGTGGGATATAATCTGTGATGTCACAGTCTATGGTGGGATATAATCTGTAATGTCACAATCTACGGTGGGATATAATCTGTGATGTCACAATCTACGGTGGGATATAATCTGTGATGTCAGTCTATGGTGGGATATAACCTGTGATGTCAGTCTATGGTGGGATATAACCTGTGATGTCACAGTCTATGGTGGGATATAATCTGTGATGTCACAGTCTACTGTGGGATATAATCCGTGATGTCACAGTCTATGGTGGGATATAATCTGTGATGTCACAGTCTATGGTGGGATATAATCCGTGATGTCACAGTCTACAGTGGGATATAATCCGTGATGTCACAGTCTATGGTGGGATATAATCTGTGATGTCACAGTCTATGGTGGGATATAATCCGTGATGTCACAGTCTACAGTGGGATATAATCCGTGATGTCACAGTCTATGGTTGGATATAATCTGTGATGTCACAATCTATGGTGGGATATAATCTGTGATGTCAGTCTATGGTGGGATATAATCTGTAATGTCACAATCTACGGTGGGATATAATCTGTGATGTCACAGTCTATGGTGGGATATAATCTGTAATGTCACAATCTACAGTGGGATATAATCTGTGATGTCAGTCTATGGTGGGATATAACCTGTGATGTCAGTCTATGGTGGGATATAACCTGTGATGTCACAGTCTATGGTGGGATATAATCTGTGATGTCAGTCTACAGTGGGATATAATCCGTGATGTCACAGTCTATGGTGGGATATAATCTGTGATGTCACAGTCTACAGTGGGATATAATCCGTGATGTCACAGTCTATGGTGGGATATAATCTGTGATGTCACAGTCTATGGTGGGATATAATCTGTGATGTCACAGTCTATGGTGGGATATAATCCGTGATGTCACAGTCTACAGTGGGATATAATCCGTGATGTCACAGTCTATGGTGGGATATAATCTGTGATGTCACAGTCTATGGTGGGATATAATCTGTGATGTCACAGTCTATGGTGGGATATAATCTGTGATGTCAGTCTATGGTGGGATATAACCTGTGATGTCACAGTCTACGGTGGGATATAATCCGTGATGTCTATCTATGCTGGGATTATATATAATTTCCTATAATCTGGGGTTTATACTTCACAGGCCGCTGGTGCAGTTTGCTGCAGGTTTTGTGTTTCCTCGCAGTGCGGACGCTCGTTTTCTTGCTGAGGAAAATCACTATTTGTCAGGTATTTTCTGCAGGATCAGCAGATCTCGGGAGTAATCCATACCCAGCGTATTAACCCCGTTGTGTCCTCCGCCAGGATTCATTCTGATCTCAGGACTTGACCTTCTGTGTTTTTTTGGCTGAAGCTTCTGTCTGCAGTACAGTCACTGATACACTGTAACGATGTCAGCCCCTCAACAAGGACTCATCACTCTGCGGCAAAACACAAAAATGGCAGAAAATCTTCTTATACAGAGGAGTTTCATATGAAGGGACACAAGAAGGCGACATCGCCCCAAAGGGGGGATACACCCAGGAGGGAGAACTGCTGCTTCCCAAACTTTCTTAAGTACTTCATGTTTCTCCCCATTTTCACAATCTCTGCTTGCTGTCAGTGAATGTTTCTTACCCAGAAGTTACAAACCAGCACCCAGCTGATACTTCTCACAGCTGGGGGTTTGCTACAATTGTGTCTGCAGGTTGTTACAATGTATCAGTGAAGGTGGAACACGGATTCTTCTGTGCTTCTGGGGGGGGGGGGGGGCAGATATTTTAGGAGGGGCTCAGCTTGGTTTGTCGCCTCCATTTTACATATATGCTGCAGTACCGGTGACAGCGGCTCCTCAGTGTCGTCCACCATCATCGCCGGCCAACCCCGGGTCCTGCGAAATCGTTTCTACCCTCTTCTATTAGGCTAAAATTAGAGGCTGAAAAGTGTAAAATGAGGGAACGGCGTCCCCGGATAATCCCCCAAATCTCCTCCGCGCCCCCGCACTCCGCCATTCTGATTATTAAAATCAATGTAAGAATGACAAGAATTATTATAAACCAAAAATGAGGTCACAACCAACAACTGCACCTACACGGTATCACACCAGGGCTTAGATACAGAATAACAGAAGATATCACACTAGGGACCAGATACAGTAGCTCAGCAGACAGTGTCACATTAGAGCTCAGATACAGTAGATAGGCAGATAGTATCACACTAGGGATCAGATACAGTAGCTCAGCAGACAGTATCACACTAGGGATCAGATACAGTAGCTCAGCAGACAATATCATACTAGGGTTCAGATACAGTAGCTCAGCAGACAGTATCACACTAGGGCTCAGATACAGTAGCTAGGTAGACAGTATCACACTAGGGCTCAGATACAGTAGCTAGGTAGACAGTATCATACTAGGGATCAGATACAGTAGCTCAGCAGACAGTATCATACTAGGGATCAGATACAGTAGCTAGGTAGACAGTATCACACTAGGGCTCAGATACAGTAGCTAGGTAGACAGTATCATACTAGGGATCAGATACAGTAGCTCAGCAGACAGTATCATACTAGGGATCAGATACAGTAGCTAGGTAGACAGTATCACACTAGGGATCAGATACAGTAGCTAGGTAGACAGTATCACACTAGGGATCAGATACAGTAGCTAGGTAGACAGTATCACACTAGGGATCAGATACAGTAGCTCAGCAGACAGTATCACACTAGGGATCAGATACAGTAGCTAGGTAGACAGTATCACACTAGGGATCAGATACAGTAGCTAGGTAGACAGTATCACACTAGGGATCAGATACAGTAGCTAGGTAGACAGTATCACACTAGGGATCAGATACAGTAGCTCAGCAGACAGTATCACACTAGGGATCAGATACAGTAGCTAGGTAGACAGTATCACACTAGGGATCAGATACAGTAGCTAGGTAGACAGTATCACACTAGGGATCAGATACAGTAGCTAGGTAGACAGTATCATACTAGGGATCAGATACAGTAGCTAGGTAGACAGTATCACACTAGGGCTCAGATACAGTAGCTAGGTAGACAGTATCATACTAGGGATCAGATACAGTAGCTCAGCAGACAGTATCATACTAGGGATCAGATACAGTAGCTAGGTAGACAGTATCACACTAGGGATCAGATACAGTAGCTAGGTAGACAGTATCACACTAGGGATCAGATACAGTAGCTAGGTAGACAGTATCACACTAGGGATCAGATACAGTAGCTCAGCAGACAGTATCACACTAGGGATCAGATACAGTAGCTAGGTAGACAGTATCATACTAGGGATCAGATACAGTAGCTCAGCAGACAATATCATACTAGGGTTCAGATACAGTAGCTCAGCAGACAGTATCACACTAGGGCTCAGATACAGTAGCTAGGTAGACAGTATCACACTAAGGCTCAGATACAGTAGCTAGGTAGACAGTATCATACTAGGGATCAGATACAGTAGCTCAGCAGACAGTATCACACTAGGGATCAGATACAGTAGCTCAGCAGACAGTATCACACTAGGGATCAGATATAGTAGCTAGGTAGACAGTATCACACTAGGGACCAGATACAGTAGCTCAGCAGACAGTATCACACTAGGGATCAGATACAGTAGCTAGGTAGACAGTATCACACTAGGGATCAGATACAGTAGCTCAGCAGACAGTATCACACTAGGGATCAGATACAGTAGCTAGGTAGACAGTATCACACTAGGGATCAGATACAGTAGCAAGGTAGACAGTATCACACAAGGGATCAGATACAGTAGCTCAGCAGACAGTATCACACTAGGGATCAGATACAGTAGCTAGGTAGACAGTATCATACTAGGGATCAGATACAGTAGCTCAGCAGACAGCATCACACTAGGGATCAGATACAGTAGCTAGGTAGACAGTATCACACTAGGGATCAGATACAGTAGCTCAGCAGGCAGTATCATACTAGAGATCAGATACAGTAGCTCAGCAGACAGTATCACACTAGGGATCAGATACAGTAGCTAGGTAGACAGTATCACACTAGGGATCAGATACAGTAGCTCAGCAGACAGTATCAAGCTAGGGATCAGATACAGTAGCTAGGTAGACAGTATCACACTGGGGATCAGATACAGTAGCTCAGCAGACAGTATCATACAAGGGATCAGATACAGTAGCTCAGCAGACAGTATCATACTAGGGATCAGATACAGTAGCTAGGTAGACAGTATCACACTAGGGATCAGATACAGTAGCTCAGCAGACAGTATCATAATAGGGATCAGATACAGTAGCTAGGTAGACAGTATCACACTAGGGATCAGATACAGTAGCTCAGCAGACAGCATCACACTAGGGATCAGATACAGTAGCTAGGTAGACAGTATCACACTAGGGATCAGATACAGTAGCTAGGTAGACAGTATCATACTAGGGATCAGATACAGTAGCTCAGCAGACAGTATCACACATTGCAGGATTAGATAGAGATTCAAGTTATAATTAGATACAGTAATTCAGTAGACCATATCACACAGTAGGATTAGATACACAGCTCAGCCATCAGTATCACAGTGGTGGGGTTAGATGCACTGAATGCTGGGTATACATCTTGTGTATCGGTATTTCCGCACTTCTATGTGTTTCTGCAGGATTCGCCCCCATTCTCAGTGCAGCGCCTCGTTTTCCTCGTGTCGCCCATTAGGCTCCGCAGCTCTCGATCTTCTCAGCTCCGGCCTTCATTTTACTTTCTGTATTTTCAGAGCCGTGGGAACTCACAGATTTTTCCCCAATGAAAATTAAAAGCAGCTTCACCAGTTTCCTGTTTGGAAGAGGATGGATCAGTGAGACAAAAGCATCCGCTGCCCCCACATCCAGCACCGCCACATAGTAACCGCACATACTGTGCTTGATGTGGACCGAGGAGCAGAAAACTATGGAAACACAAAGAAATAATATTACTGACATGTGGAAAACTCACCGCAAACTGATACAAAGGTGCAGGAACATCTGTGCGAAAGCAAGGGTAGTGCAAGACCCCAACACACATCATATACGGCACGAGATATATTATCATACATAGGGGCAGTATTATAGTAGTTATATTCTTGTGCATAGGAGCAGTATTATAGTAGTTATATTCTTGTACATAGGGGGCAGTATTATAGTAGTTATATTCTTGTACATAGGGGGCAGTATTATAGTAGTTATATTCTTGTACATATGAGCAGTATTATAGTAGTTATATTCTTGTACATAGGATCAGTATTATAGTAGTTATATTCTTGTACATAGGATCAGTATTATAGTAGTTATATTCTTGTACATAGGGGCAGTATTATAGTAGTTATATTCTTGTACATAGGGGCAGTATTATAGTAGTTATATTCTTGTACATAGCGGCAGTATTATAGTAGTTATATTCTTGTACATAGAGGCAGTATTATAGTAGTTATATTCTTGTACATAGGAGCAGTATTATAGTAGTTATATTCTTGTACATAGGGGCAGTATTATAGTAGTTATATTCTTGTACATAGAGGCAGTATTATAGTAGTTATATTCTTGTACATAGGAGCAGTATTATAGTAGTTATATTCTCTTACATAGGAGCAGTATTATAGTAGTTATATTCTTGTACATAGGAGCAGTATTATAGTAGTTATATTCTTGTAAATAGGAGCAGTATTATAGTAGTTATATTCCTGTACATAGGGGGCAGTATTATGATAGATATATTCTTGTACATGGGGGGCAGTATTATAGTAGTTATATTCTTGTACATAGGAGCAGTATTATCATAGTTATATTCTTGTACATATGGACAGTATTATAGTAGTTATATTCTTGTACATAGGAGCAGTATTATAGTAGTTATATTCTTGTACATAGGGAGCAGTATTATAGTAGTTATATTCTTGTACACAGGGGGCAGTATTATAGTAGTTATATTCTTGTACATAGGAGCAGTATTATAATAGTTATATTCTTGTACATATGGACAGTATTATAGTAGTTATATTCTTGTACATAGGAGCAGTATTATAGTAGTTATATTCTTGTACATAGGGAGCAGTATTATAGTAGTTATATTCTTGTACACAGGGGGCAGTATTATAGTAGTTATATTCTTGTACATAGGAGCAGTATTATAGTAGTTATATTCTTGTATATAGGAGCAGTATTATAGTAGTTATATTCCTGTACATAGGGGGCAGTATTATAGTAGTTATATTCTTGTACATAGGAGCGGTATTATAGTAGTTATATTCTTGTACATAGGGGCAGTATTATAGTAGTTATATTCTTGTACATGGGGGGCAGTATTATAGTAGTTATATTCTTGTACATAGGAGCAGTATTATAGTATAGTCTTGTACATAGGGAGCAGTATTATAGTAGTTATATTCTTGTACATAGGAGCAGTATTATAGTAGTTATATTCTTGTACATAGGGGGCAGTATTATAGTAGTTATATTCTTGTACATAGGGGGCAGTATTATAGTAGTTATATTCTTGTACATATGAGCAGTATTATAGTAGTTATATTCTTGTACATAGGATCAGTATTATAGTAGTTATATTCTTGTACATAGGATCAGTATTATAGTAGTTATATTCTTGTACATAGGGGCAGTATTATAGTAGTTATATTCTTGTACATAGGGGCAGTATTATAGTAGTTATATTCTTGTACATAGCGGCAGTATTATAGTAGTTATATTCTTGTACATAGAGGCAGTATTATAGTAGTTATATTCTTGTACATAGGAGCAGTATTATAGTAGTTATATTCTTGTACATAGGGGCAGTATTATAGTAGTTATATTCTTGTACATAGAGGCAGTATTATAGTAGTTATATTCTTGTACATAGGAGCAGTATTATAGTAGTTATATTCTCTTACATAGGAGCAGTATTATAGTAGTTATATTCTTGTACATAGGAGCAGTATTATAGTAGTTATATTCTTGTAAATAGGAGCAGTATTATAGTAGTTATATTCCTGTACATAGGGGGCAGTATTATGATAGATATATTCTTGTACATGGGGGGCAGTATTATAGTAGTTATATTCTTGTACATAGGAGCAGTATTATCATAGTTATATTCTTGTACATATGGACAGTATTATAGTAGTTATATTCTTGTACATAGGAGCAGTATTATAGTAGTTATATTCTTGTACATAGGGAGCAGTATTATAGTAGTTATATTCTTGTACACAGGGGGCAGTATTATAGTAGTTATATTCTTGTACATAGGAGCAGTATTATAATAGTTATATTCTTGTACATATGGACAGTATTATAGTAGTTATATTCTTGTACATAGGAGCAGTATTATAGTAGTTATATTCTTGTACATAGGGAGCAGTATTATAGTAGTTATATTCTTGTACACAGGGGGCAGTATTATAGTAGTTATATTCTTGTACATAGGAGCAGTATTATAGTAGTTATATTCTTGTATATAGGAGCAGTATTATAGTAGTTATATTCCTGTACATAGGGGGCAGTATTATAGTAGTTATATTCTTGTACATAGGAGCGGTATTATAGTAGTTATATTCTTGTACATAGGGGCAGTATTATAGTAGTTATATTCTTGTACATGGGGGGCAGTATTATAGTAGTTATATTCTTGTACATAGGAGCAGTATTATAGTATAGTCTTGTACATAGGGAGCAGTATTATAGTAGTTATATTCTTGTACATAGGAGCAGTATTATAGTAGTTATATTCTTGTACATAGGGACAGTATTATAGTAGTTATATTCTTGTACACAGGGGGCAGTATTATAGTAGTTATATTCCTGTACATAGGGGGCAGTATTATAGTAGTTATATTCTTGTACATAGGAGCAGTATTATATTAGTTATATTCTTGTATATAGGAGCAGTATTATAGCAGTTATATTCTTGTACATAGGAGCAGTATTATAGTAGTTATATTCTTGTACATATGGACAGTATTATAGTAGTTATATTCTTGTACATAGGAGCAGTATTGTAGTAGTTATATTCTTGTAACATAGTAACATAGTAACATAGTTAGTAAGGCCGAAAAAAGACATTTGTCCATCCAGTTCAGCCTATATTCCATCATAATAAATCCCCAGATCTACGTCCTTCTACAGAACCTAATTGTATGATACAATATTGTTCTGCTCCAGGAAGACATCCAGGCCTCTCTTGAACCCCTCGACTGAGTTCGCCATCACCATAGGAGCAGTATTATAGTAGTTATATTCTTGTACATAGGAGCAGTATTATAGTAGTTATATTCCCGTACATAGGGGCAGTATTATATTAGTTATATTCTTGTACATAGGGGCAGTATTATAGTAGTTATATTCTTGTACATAGGGGACAGTATTATAGTAGTTATATTCTTGTACATAGGAGCAGTATTATAGTAGTTATATTCCCGTACATAGGGGCAGTATTATAGTAGTTATATTCTTGTACATAGGGGACAGTATTATAGTAGTTATATTCTTGTACATAGGAGCAGTATTATAGTAGTTATATTCCTGTACATAGGGGCAGTATTATAGTAGTTATATTCTTGTACATAGGGGCAGTATTATAGTAGTTATATTCTTGTACATAGGAGCAGTATTATAGTAGTTATATTCCCGTACATAGGGGCAGTATTATATTAGTTATATTCTTGTACATAGGGGCAGTATTATAGTAGTTATATTCTTGTACATAGGGGCAGTATTATAATAGTTATATTCTTGTACATAGGGGCAGTATTATAGTAGTTATATTCTTGCATATTGGGGCAGTATTATAGTAGTTATATTCTTGTCATAGGGGCAGTATTATAGTAGTTATATTCTTGTACATAGGGGACAGTATTATAGTAGTTATATTCTTGTCATAGGGGACAGTATTATAGTAGTTATATTCTTGTCATAGGGGCAGTATTATAGTAGTTATATTCTTGTACATAGGGGCAGTATTATAGTAGTTTTATTCTTGTACATAGGGGCAGTATTATAGTAGTTATATTCTTGTACATAGGGGCAGTATTATAGTAGTTATATTCTTGTACATAGGGGCAGTATTATAGTAGTTATATTCTTGTACATAGGGGCAGTATTATAGTAGTTATATTCTTGTACATAGGGGCAGTATTATAGTAGTTATATTCTTGTACATAGGGGCAGTATTATAGTAGTTATATTCTTGTACATAGGGGCAGTATTATAGTAGTTATATTCTTGTACATAGGAGACAGTATTATAGTAGTTATATTCTTGTACATAGGGGCAGTATTATAGTAGTTATATTCCTGTACATAGGGGCAGTATTATAGTAGTTATATTCTTGTACATAGGGGCAGTATTATAGTAGTTATATTCTTGTACATAGGAGCAGTATTATAGTAGTTATATTCCCGTACATAGGGGCAGTATTATATTAGTTATATTCTTGTACATAGGGGCAGTATTATAGTAGTTATATTCTTGTACATAGGGGCAGTATTATAGTAGTTATATTCTTGTACATAGGAGACAGTATTATAGTAGTTATATTCTTGCACATAGGGGCAGTATTATAGTAGTTATATTCTTGCATATAGGGGCAGTATTATAGTAGTTATATTCTTGTCATAGGGGCAGTATTATAGTAGTTATATTCTTGTACATAGGGGACAGTATTATAGTAGTTATATTCTTGTCATAGGGGCAGTATTATAGTAGTTATATTCTTGTACATAGGGGCAGTATTATAGTAGTTATATTCTTGTACATAGGGGCAGTATTATAGTAGTTATATTCTTGCACATAGGGGCAGTATTATAGTAGTTATATTCTTGCATATAGGGGCAGTATTATAGTAGTTATATTCTTGTCATAGGGGCAGTATTATAGTAGTTATATTCTTGTACATAGGGGACAGTATTATAGTAGTTATATTCTTGTCATAGGGGCAGTATTATAGTAGTTATATTCTTGTACATAGGGGCAGTATTATAGTAGTTTTATTCTTGTACATAGGGGCAGTATTATAGTAGTTATATTCTTGTACATAGGGGCAGTATTATAGTAGTTATATTCTTGTACATAGGGGGCAGTATTATAGTAGTTATATTCTTGTACATAGGGGCAGTATTATAGTAGTTATATTCTTGTACATAGGAGCAGTATTATAGTAGTTATATTCCCGTACATAGGGGTAGTATTATAGTAGTTATATTCTTGTACATAGGGGCAGTATTATAGTAGTTATATTCTTGTACATAGGGGCAGTATTATAGTAGTTATATTCTTGTACATAGGAGACAGTATTATAGTAGTTATATTCTTGTACATAGGGGCAGTATTATAGTAGTTTTATTCTTGTACATAGTGGCAGTATTATAGTAGTTATATTCTTGTAAATAGGGGCAGTATTATAGTAGTTATATTCTTGTACATAGGGGCAGTATTATAGTAGTTATATTCTTGTAAATAGGTGCAGTATTATAGTAGTTATATTCTTGTACATAGGTGCAGTATTATAGTAGTTATACTCTTGTACATAGGGGGCAGTATTATAGTAGTTATATTCTTGTACATAGTGGCAGTATTATAGTAGTTATATTCTTGTACATAGTGGCAGTATTATAGTAAGTTACAACATTCTTGTAGGAATCCATTCTTTGGTTATTGCCTGATCAGCCACTAATCTGATGACTAAATTTCAAAAAGGAAGCATTGACCGGTCATAAGCACACAGGAGGCTGGCGGAGGAGCAGAAGACCCAACCCCCGCTGCCCGCCAGATGTACAGATGACGTCATTAGAAGAGAACTTTAGTGGCGGATTAAACAATAACCCGAGTTCTGATTCTTTCACGGCAGGAGTCAGTTTTGTCGGCATCACTCCGCCATTGCAGCTGGGCATTTACTTTATAGTGTTACATTCTGCCGACAGCTTCTCTTTAAGTTCTGTGACCCCAATGTATCACCGGCGGACATTTTTCACCAGTCTGATTAGAAGCAATTATTTTGGTCTTTGCTAGGAGACGTTGGAAATATGGGTCATGGATTACAATAGCTGCGGATGAAGAACGTACAATGCCTATATGCGTTTCCATGATCTCAGCTTATGACTCTTAACCAACATCTTCTTATATTCTGTTGAACAGAAGTTCTGTAAATCTGGAGTCAAAACCCATCAGCAGTACTGAAGCCCCCCCACCAATGTACTGTACCCCCCCAATGCTGGGGACATAGGGCCCTGTACAGACATAGACTAGAGGACCAAGCATCGATGTGTTGATTTTTGCTGCCCTCTAGTGTTGGCTTTAAGAATATAGTGACACTTGCTCCCAAATGAAAAATATTTGCAGTAAACGTCAGGGGTCCGTAGATGCTGGATGGGAGTCGCAAATATGATTTTACCGCTCGGATTTCTGATTTATAAATAAATTCAGTTCAGCCGTTTGATACTTTTCTGGTCGGTATGTCGGCCATGCTTTCTCTCAGCTGCTCCATTCATTGTCAATGGCACTGCCGGAGATAGGCAAGCGCTGTACTCAGCAGTCCCATAGACAATGAATGGAGCAGAGGTAGAGCCTTGTAGTCTGGATCACCAGCCATCAGTGGATGGAAGATTTGGGGGAAAATCCCTTTAAGACGAGAGGTAATGTATCTAAGGCCGGATTCTGTGCGCTCTCTATTCTCTAAGAGCAGCCATTCTACTGACATTCGACTCTTGAAGTGGCGTCTAAAGTCATGCTTTATTTTCGGCATTTTCCCCCCTTTCCTCGCAGTAAATTCTGGACTTGACGCTCAGGATACAGCGTCGACGTCTTTATCGCAATCACGTGATACAAAGTTATGGATGACATCTTCTGCCGCGTCCAAGGGTCAGTGAAGCAGCCAGTGTTTCCTCTAGGAGAGGGTAAAGTACAATCACTCCCGTCGGGCGACCTGAACGCTGAGGATCGGAGACGGCCGGACCTTATAGAGGTGAGAATTATCTGCTTGGCCTATAATTATTACACCTTTCTGCAGATTCGTCGCGAATCCAAGAAGAATTAACATCTTCCCATTTTATGTACAAAGCTGGATCGTTACACGATGGAAAGTTCTGCAACTTTCTAACAGTTTATGTTTTAAATTCTGAACCATTTTGAAGACCTCTGCTTGCTGCCGGTGAAAAGGAACATGCTAACTCATGTTCACAAACTGAAACCTCTTTGTTCGGATATTTGCCACAGCTGAGATTTTGTTACAGTGTACACAATTTGCTGTAGACTAAACAGAGTCCAGGCGGGTACAGATTAGACTCGTTTCACATTCTGTATTTTGCACATTTGGGCGATGAAAGCTCCTGGTGTGCACTATATAAACGTGCTGTAGACCAAGGATATCCCAAGAAAGGGGCATGTGGCACAGACTGGGCCAATGTGCACCAGCAAATCTATTCTCACTTTAAAGCTACTGTGCTATAATAAGAGTAATAGGTAACAAAGTAAAAAACTGCACCTGACCCTGCTTGTTCCTGTACAGACTGCAGATCCTGACCCCGCAGTATTTAGCGGTTCCTGCATGAGCCGAGACAATGGCAGCTCGGACCTATGCTGCCTGAATGGCCGTCGACCTCTTCACATTCCTCCTAAAGGAGCGGAGGGCAGAGCAGAGTGTAAATGACCTACAGAAGGGAAAGTGTGCTGAAAAAAGGAAAGATCCCAGAGTGAGTAAAGTAAATCATGAAGTACAAAATAAAGTATGAAATGTTAGAGAATATGCGTGTTTCCTAAAAAAAAATCCAGAAGGCAGGTGCAGGATAAAGAACAGAAACAGCAGAGTGATAAACCCCCAGCTGGTCTTTTACTAACTAGCTTTACGCAATAGCAGAATGGCTGAACATCCACAAGAAACTATCACCAGCAGGAAATACCAGCAGGGGAATAAAATATAAAGCCGCACCAGAAAGGTGATAGGGCAGACAAACGATAACACAGGAGCAAGACAATTTCTTTACCCTGCAGGGGGCGCAGTAAGACTTGTACACTGTGCAGTGTGTTTCTTTAATGAAGAGGGGGGGGGGGGGGGAAAGAAAGTCTGCAGAAGGCTTGGAGCGGCTCCTGATCCTCAGCACGTCCTGTGTCACATGGTGGAGGTGGTGTGATGGTGCGGACATGCATGGCTCCCAATGGCACCGAGTCACTAGTGGTTATTGATGATGCGACAGAAGCAGCCGGATGAATCCTGTGTGTACAGGGCGAGACTTTCTGCTCAGATTCAACCACATCCTGCAAAACCAAACAAATGGAATATTCTGCACTGGCCGAGTCATCACCAGATCTCAGCCATCGAGTCGCATTTCACAGGCTGAAGACAAAACTGAAGGGAGAAAGAGCCACAAACAATAAACAACTGAAGTCACTGCAGTAAAGGCGGCAAAGCCTGACATAGGAGGGGACCAGTGATGGTGACGTCCATGGCCTCCAGACTTCAGACTGTCATTGCTGCAAAGCCTCACACCTGAGGAGACCAGCGATGGTGACGTCCATGGCCTCCAGACTTCAGACTGTCATTGCTGCAAAGCCTCACACCTGAGGAGACCAGCGATGGTGACGTTCATGGCCTCCAGACTTCAGACTGTCATTGCTGCAAAGCCTCACACCTGAGGAGACCAGCGATGGTGACGTTCATGGCCTCCAGACTTCAGACTGTCATTGCTGCAAAGCCTCACACCTGAGGAGACCAGCGATGGTGACGTCCATGGCCTCCAGACTTCAGACTGTCATTGCTGCAAAGCCTCACACCTGAGGAGACCAGCGATGGTGACGTCCATGGCCTCCAGACTTCAGACTGTCATTGCTGCAAAGCCTCACACCTGAGGAGACCAGTGATGGTGACGTCCATGGCCTCCAGACTTCAGACTGTTATTGCTGCAAAGCCTCACACCTGAGGAGACCAGTGATGGTGACGTCCATGGCCTCCAGACTTCAGACTGTTATTGCTGCAAAGCCTCACACCTGAGGAGACCAGCGATGGTGACGTCCATGGCCTCCAGACTTCAGACTGTCATTGCTGCAAAGCCTCACACCTGAGGAGACCAGTGATGGTGACGTCCATGGCCTCCAGACTTCAGACTGTCATTGCTGCAAAGCCTCACACCTGAGGAGACCAGTGATGGTGACGTCCATGGCCTCCAGACTTCAGACTGTTATTGCTGCAAAGCCTCACACCTGAGGAGACCAGTGATGGTGACGTCCATGGCCTCCAGACTTCAGACTGTTATTGCTGCAAAGCCTCACACCTGAGGAGACCAGCGATGGTGACGTCCATGGCCTCCAGACTTCAGACTGTCATTGCTGCAAAGCCTCACACCTGAGGAGACCAGCGATGGTGACGTCCATGGCCTCCAGACTTCAGACTGTCATTGCTGCAAAGCCTCACACCTGAGGAGACCAGTGATGGTGACGTCCATGGCCTCCAGACTTCAGACTGTCATTGCTGCAAAGCCTCACACCTGAGGAGACCAGCGATGGTGACGTCCATGGCCTTGTCTTGCTGTGAATGTTCCGGGGGGTTCCGGGAGAGATGCCTACAATGGATCCCAATGCGTTGCCATGGCACCAGTAGACCCCCCAATATAGTCGCCATCTTGGTACACCCGTTCACAGGAACCTGAGATTTCTACTACACACCGAAGAAAAGAAAACAAGTGAACAAATGATAGAAAGTTCAAGTCCCTAAAAATAAAAAAATCCAGTAAAAAAAAAAACCAAAAACGCAAAAGTTCTAAAAATATCAAATATAAAGATTTAAAATAACAAAAAAAAGGTTAAAAAAGCAAAAGAAGTCTCCGAAACATAAATAAGTTTTGAAAATATCAAAAATAAAAAGTTTTAAAAAGAAAAAAGTAAAAAAAACTCAAGATTTTTTTTTAAATGTTTAATGTTTAAATGTTTTTTTAAAAAATGTTTTAAAAATATCTAAAAAATTTTAATGATTAAAAAGACAAATCACCATCGAAAACCATGAAAAAAATGAGCATAATCGTGTATGTAAAGTCTTATCCAAATATCACATAAAAATATCATATAAAACCCAATAAAATAAAATATACTATATCTATATATATAACAATAAATGCTGATTTGCCATTTTTCGGTCTTTGCACCTCATGGTATAAAAAGAGGTTCAAATGTCGTAATTCCCCCAAAATGAAATCAATAAAAAAAAAAAGTCAGGGTGCAGCTCCCCCTCCCCCCTCGGTTTGGCGTCAGCGATGTTGTCGGGAAAATAACAGGAGACGATTCGTGGAAGAAGAAATGGTCAATAATGGGTCAATCCGCCAGCAGTACTATAATAAACCGCATGATATCCCTCTAGGCCTGCTGAGCCTTGTAGTTCCCCAGTCTCGTGTATCTCACACACCTCCGGGTCAGGACGGAATCGCCTCTTGGTCCCGGCCATAGACCGGCGCCGGCCGCACACAAGTGACAGGACGCAGCAGGCGCGGTGCACGCCGGGACGTGTAGTTCTGCCTCCTCATTGGTAGATAGCAGTAAGCAGGGAGGAAGATGTGTCCGGACTACAGCTCCCGGCAGCCACCGCGACACCGGCTGCGCAGAGAGCGGCTCCACTGAGCAGGAGGAAGTCGGGGTGTCGGTGCATGGTGAGGAGGTCGGGGGGCTGCGGACTGGGGTCACGTGATCGGGGGGTGACTGTAATGTCACCTATAATGGGGCCTGGTGTGTGACTGACAGATTGGGGGGCCACAGAACCAACATTGGGGTCACATGACACCACTGGGTTATCAGGAGCCAATGGGAATAATCCGCGCTGTCGCCTTCGCAGAACACGACCGTCCGATGTGGCCGCCATAGGCGCAGGAAATGGGGGCGGCGGGGGATTTGTGCTGTGACCTAGCGATATTGGGGTCTGTAGACATATATTTGGGGGAATTATTATCCCAGTGACCAGCGCTGATTGTTTTGTAGATTTTTTTTTTTTAATTCTTTTTTTCCGGGTCGTCCGGTGATTCCGGGTCGTCAGGGGTTTCTGGGCCGTCGTCCGACATTCTGGGGTTTCTGGGTTGTCCGGAGAAGATTCCGGGTCGTCGGGGGTTTTCTGGGCCGTCGTCTGGGGTTTCTGGGTCGTCGTCCGGTGATTCCGGGTCGTCAGGGGTTTCTGGGCCGTCGTCCGGTGATTCCAGGTCGTCTGGGTTTCTGGGCCGTCGTCAGGGGTTTCTGGGCCGTCGTCAGGGGTTTCTGGGCCGTCGTCCGGTGATTCCGGGTCATCAGGGGTTTCTGGGCCGTCGTCCGACATTCTTGGTCGTCTGGGTTTCTGGGTCGTCCGGTGATTCCGCGTCGTCAGGGGTTTCTGGGCCGTCGTCCGGTGATTCTGGGTCGTCGGGGTTTTCTGGGCCGTCGTCTGGGGTTTCTGGGTCGTCGTCCGGTGATTCCGGGTCGTCAGGGGTTTCTGGGCCGTCGTCCGGTGATTCGGAGGTTTCTGGGTCGTCAGGGGTTTCTGGGTCGTCGTCCGGTGATTCCAGGTCATCAGGGGTTTCTGGGCCGTCGTCAGGGGTTTCTGGGCCGTCGTCCGGTGATTCCGGGTCATCAGGGGTTTCTGGGCCGTCGTCCGACATTCTTGGTCGTCTGGGTTTCTGGGTCGTCCGGTGATTCCGCGTCGTCAGGGGTTTCTGGGCCGTCGTCCGGTGATTCTGGGTTGTCGGGGCTTTCTGGGCCGTCGTCTGGGGTTTCTGGGTCGACTGATGATTCGGGGTCGTCGGGGGTTTCTGGGCTGTCGTCCGGTGATTCCGGGTCGTCAGGGGTTTCTGGGCCGTCGTCCGGTGATTCTGGGTCGTCGGGGTTTTCTGGGCCGTCGTCCGACATTCTGGGTCGTCAGGGGTTTCTGGGTCGTCGTCAGGTGATTCTGGGTCGCCGGGGCTTTCTGGGCCGTCGTCCGACATTCTGGGTCGTCTGAGGTTTCTGGGTCGTCCGGTGATTCCGGGTCGTCAGGGGTTTCTGGGCCGTCGTCCGGGGATTCCGGGTCATCAGGGGTTTCCGGGCCGTCAGGGGTTTCTGGGCCGTCGTCCGGGGATTCCGGGTCATCAAGGGTTTCTGGGCCGTCGTCCGGTGATTCTGGGTCGTCGGGGTTTTCTGGGCCGTCGTCCGACATTGTGGGTCATCTGGGGTTTCTGGGTCGTCGTCCGGTGATTCCGGGTCGTCAGGGGTTTCTGGGCGGTCGTCAGGTGATTCTGGGTCGTTGGGGCTTTCTGGGCCGTCGTCTCACATTCTGGGTCGTCTGGTGTTTCTGGGTCGTCCGGTGATTCTGGGTCGTCAGGGGTTTCTGGGCCGTCGTCTGGGGATTCCGGGTCGTCAGGGGTTTCTGGGCCGTCGTCCGGGGATTCCGGGTCGTCAGGGGTTTCTGGGCCGTCGTCCGGGGATTCCGGGTCATCAGTGGTTTCTGGGCCGTCGTCCGGGGATTCCGGATCATCAGGGGTTTCTGGGCCGTCGTCCGGGGATTCCGGGTCGTCGGGGCTTTCTGGGCCGTCGTCCGACATTCTGGGTCGTCTGGGGTTTCTGGGTCGTCCGACGTTCTGGGACTCTGCGTCCAGTATACGACTCTTTGGCTTCTGTTCACACTGAGTTTTTTTTCAGGAGTTTTTTGGAGCGAATCCTCCTCAGAAATTTCTTCCAAAACTCCTGGAAAACTTTTATAGTTCATTTAGATGTGAAATGCACTTTGCTGATCATCTGAGGAGAGTTTTGGACTTTTTATTTTCCCTGCAGCGTTTTTTTTTTTTTTTTTTTTAAAGTGCAGTCAGTTCTAGAAAGAGGATCTTGATGGAAACCGCCGCAAATTGGGCCGTGACCAATCAGAAAACTGGAAAGAAACCAAAAAAATCCTCAGAAAACGGGAGCGTTTCTTCTTGGAAACTTACGGGTTTTGAACGTCTTGAAAACTCCATGTGCACAAAGTCATTCAGGGGAAAAAGGCTCAAAAATCTCATAAACAGCAAAGTGATGAAAAGGAAGAGTTTCCAAGAGTTTATAGAGCAGCATTTATTGAGGAAAAAAAACGCTGAGCGAGCAGAACCTGAAGAGGAAGGTTTATCACTGAGGGAGCCGGGCACAGGAGTGTTCACACTGAGCGTTTCTTTCAGGAGTTTTCAAGCAGAAACTCTCCAAAAAACATGAGTTTGATAGGAAAACTCGGCAAAGAAAACAAAACCTCAGTGTGTTCTCATCTTTAGTCTCCGTGCACAAGTTATCAGAATCGCTGAGTTTTCTAGTGGAAACTGCCCCAAGAAAGGCTTTTTCTCTGCGGAGGTTTTGAAGTGTTTTGGGACCCGGCTCTCACACTATTTTGTTGTTGTATGCTTAAGAAACGCAGCTGAAATAAAGCCGTATTTTTGCACGTGGGAACAAGGTCCAGAAGAGTTTTCTCCTGAAGATTTTTTTTTTCTTGCAGCCCTCCGATTGGACAGTGTTTAGCTTGAAGTGATTTCCTTCAGGATCCGCTTTGAAGAAATGTCTTGAACTTTCTTTTTTCCACAAGAAGTTTTTCAGAACTTCAGAGTGAAAAAAAATACCCAAAAGACTGAACATATGACCAGCGGTATTTTTTTTAACTATTTTTCAGGCTTTTAAAAACAAAGTAAAAAAAAAAACTCCATTTGCAGATAGAGCATCTTGACATTTCTGTGCATTATCTTCATTCTTTTGGAGATTTTTTTTTCTCTATGCACTTTTTTTTAGGTGGATTCCAGGGGGACTAAACCTGAAAAAGATCACATGTACACACACACACACACACACACACACACACACACACACACACACACACACACACACACACACACACACACACACACACACACACACACACACACACACACACATACCTTTTTTATGTGGATTTTGGAGCAGAAAAATGCACTACATAAAACTCTGTGTGATCTCTTAGGTTTTGCCCACACACAGTTTTTGAGAGGACGGTTTTGGAAGCAGATCATCTCCAAAATCCTCCTCAATAATTTCTTCCAAAACTTTTGAAAAACTTCATAATCATTTCTATGCGCAGTCCAGTTTGCCGTTAGTAGAATTGGGGTTTTCAGGCTTTTTTTTTTTTTTTTTTTTTTACCTTTAAAATGGTTTGAAAAACTCCTGGTGGAAAAAAAAAATTGCAGTTACTTTGAAGTGGATCCCGATAGAATCCACTCTAAGCCAGGCTCCGTCCAATCAGAAGGCTGCAAAGATAACTACAGGAAGAAAAACTCTCCCACAATTCCGATAAAGGCTCTGTGCACATTGAATCTTTTTGCTGAGTTTTTGGAGCAGAAACTGAATGGAAACTAATGGTGTTTAAGGCATTTTGAGTTGCAAAAAGACTGTGTGCACATACCCCAAGGAAGGAGCGTTCCCTGAAGCTTTTTCCACTTCAAAAACTTTTTGTTAACCCAGCCGTCATTTTGTCAGTTTTTTTTTTTTCAAAGAGAAATCCACTTCAGTAAACGTTTTTGTTTTATTAAATTTGCTTTTCTCAGTTTTGAAGTCGCTGCCACAAAAAATTACCCTGAAATAGGGGACGTCGCTTTTTTTTTTTTTTTTTTTTTTTTTGAGTTGAGGCAAAAAAAAACCGTAAAAAAAATAATTCCCATTGAAATGAACAGGACAAGTAATCGAAGCGTATATGACATTTATTATGTGGATTTTGGAACGGATCCGCATCAAAGGCCGTCTAAAAAATTCCTTGTGAACAAAACCGTAGGTTATAAATATATTTTAATGAACATTAATGAACTTCTCACGGCTGAGGGATTGTTACAATTGTATCCAGTGTGGAATAATCTCTGTCTCGCATTGTTACACTTTCCCTGCACTGATACATTGTATCGACCTGAGGTTTACTCGTCAGTGTTGGCCGATGATGACATGCTGGAATATTCTCTAGGGCTAATTTGTGGTAATCTGATAATCCGGCACGGTCGGCTCTGATTATACAGCTTCTCAATTACGGAAGCCGCAGACGCCGCGTGTTTCTGCACATTTCAGGTTGTGCCTGACTATCGGATTAAAGGACTTTCTCCGGATCAGCGGACTGATTTGCTTATTCTCGTGACGGATTCATTTTTTTAATTTCAGGCAATAAGAATGGCGCCAAAGATAACGACCGAGCTCCTGCGCCAACTGCGCCAGACCATGAAGTCCTCCCGGAGCGTCGCCGAGCCCATCCAAGCCTACATTGTGCCGTCCGGGGACGCACACCAGGTAATCCCCCCATAGTCCGGGGCTCCATGTGGCCCCCTGTGCCTCGCTCCTCATCTCTGCAGCCTCCAGTGCGTTTAACTTTAAAGGGACCTTTTTCCCATAGAAAAAAGAAAGTCTTGTCTAATTTGATATTAAAAGGTTATAACTCAGCTTTTCCTGGCTCCTGAATGGCAGACCACTCCAGCGTTTCACAGAGACATGTCCAGCTACTATATCAAGCATTCTCAGGCTGATTTACCGTTCAGGTGGCTGGCAAAGCTGAGTGACAAACCCAATGTCATAGCATCTATTCTTGATGACACTCAGCTTTCCAAGTTTGCTGCATGGCTGCCTTCTTAGTTATGCAGCAGTATGTGAACAGGGAGATGAAGTTCTGTAAATGCAACATTGACACTCAGGAGTCAGGGAAAGCTGTGTGACTACTTCTAGGCATAATCTTATGTCGGGATAACAGACGATTGTGAGGCACGGTTGACGTTCAGGGGTCTTGGAAAGCTGAACCACAGCCCCTATTGAAGATATGAGACTATTGCTGTGTTTTTCTGAAGTCTTGGATCTGACTAGTTGTGCAGTGAGGTGTGAGCACGAGTATCCTTACCTGAAGATTTGAAATTTAGGGGGTCTTAAAAAGTTAAGTGACAACCAATATGGCCGCTATGACTACAACAAACGTTGTTATCCAGCTTTTCCATGACTCCTGAGCCTGCAGTGAGGAGCGAGCAGGGCGATCACTGCATGCCAAAGAAGATTTTACACTAAAGAGTCTGAGAAAGCTAGGTGAAGATCCTTGTTCTAATGGCCATATTGACTGTCACCTAGCTTTCCCAGAATCCTGAATGTGATATATTTGTAGTTATGAACACACACTTTTATTACAGAAGTATCACTGCAGACACAGGAGTCAGGAAAAGCTGGGTGAAGACCCATATGGACACAACAACTTCAAGAGGTTCCGTTACCCAGCTTTCCCAGAGTGTGAAATCTTTGTACTTATGAAGTAATCCTGCAGCCACTGCATAGAGGAAAGCTGGGTGACGACCCCTATTGGATTTCTGGTGGCCATGTTGCTGTCACCCAGCTTTTCCAGAAAGAGATAATTGAATAGAACTTTAAACAACTTTACAGAAGACGATGGCCTAAAGATTTCTTAGAATTTTTGGTATTTATTTTGCATGTTATACAAAGATCATCATCATCATCCTCATCATAAGCGGCCGAATACAGGATGGTAAAGTTGTCCGAATAAATTAGAGAACCAGTAAAACCAGTTTGTGAACTGGGAGGTGTAATCTGGGATATTGCAGGTTCCCGGGGGCCGGAGAGAACAATGTTTTCTGCCAATTTCTGTTTCCTTTTTTTAAATTTTTTTTATATATTTTGTATTGATCGGGATTTGTAAAACCACAAAGTCCGGCACAAAGCAGGGGAACGCCCAGTAATCCGGCTCCCAGGGGACAGCTGCTGGATTATGGGAGATTCCGGACTTTTCTATAAATGCTCCTGTGTATGGGAATTTCTTACATTTCTGATACCTTCATTATGATGTTGCATAATTAATGGCGCCCTGCACATCTCTTTACAGGCTGATCTCCCTGTATGAGCAAGGACATGGCGCCATATATGTTGTTGGCACCTTCTGGGGCTGTTTCTTTTTTTTACGTAAATCATGTATTTATGTACAAATTTTGCACCTTCTTTTCCAGCTTATTGAGGTAACTAAGAATCTGTCAGTGAGCTCGATCTGATGCAGAGTTCATCGCTCTTTTATTTGTCATTATCTGATCTCCTCTGTGCTGATTTTTATAAATCATTACAGAGAAGCTCTGCAAAAGACAGATAAGAGTTACAAGCGCCCTATGAGGACGAGCTCACTAACGGATACTAAGATGCCTCATTGTACAGGCAAGCAAATAGCCTGTGGAAGAAAAATCCCAAAAAGCAGAAGGTGCAAGATTTTTCATGAAACCCAACTTGTAGAATTATTTTTAGTTTTAAGTACATGCATGTAAAAGGGTTGTCCGTCACTAGGAGCCCCTCATCAATGGCTCCAATGCCAGAAAAAGTAAGAATCTCTACATTCGCTTCCCCTCGGTCCCGCGCTCCTCCTCCGCCGGAGGCCCCTTGGTCCCACGCTCCTCCTCTGCCGGAGGCCCCTTGGTCCCACGCTCCTCCTCCGCCAGAGGCCCCTTGGTCCCGCGCTCCGCCGAAGGCCCCTTGGTCCCATGCTCCGCCGGAGGCCCTTTGGTCCCGCACTCCGTCGGAGGCCCTTTGGTCCTGCGCTCCGCCGGAGGCCCCTTGGTCCCGCGCTCTGCCGCAGGCCCCTTGATCCCACGCTCCTCCTCCGCCGGAGGCCCTTTGGTCCCGCGCTCCGCCGGAGGCCCCTTGGTCCCACGCTCCGCCGGAGGCCCCTTGGTCCCGCGCTCCGCCTCTGCCGGAGGCCCCTCGGTCCCGCGCTTCTCCTCTGCCGGAGGCCCCTCGGTCCCGCGCTCCTCCTCGGCCGGAGGCCCCTCGGTCCCGCGCTCCTCCTCGGCCGGAGGCCCCTCGGTCCCGCGCTCCTCCTCGGCCGGAGGCCCCTCGGTCCCGCGCTCCGCCGGAGGCCCTTTGGTCCCGCGCTCCGCCAGAGGCCCCTTGGTCCCGCGCTCCTCCTCTGCCGGAGGCCCCTCGGTCCCGCGCTCCTCCTCTGCCGGAGGCCCCTCGGTCCCGCGCTCCTCCTCTGCCGGAGGCCCCTCGGTCCCGCGCTCCTCCTCTGCCGGAGGCCCCTCGGTCCCGCGCTCCGCCGGAGGCCCCTTGGTCCCGCGCTCCGCCGGAGGCCCCTTGGTGCCGCGCTCCGCCTCTGCCGGAGGCCCCTCGGTCCCGCGCTCCTCCTCTGCCGGAGGCCCCTCGGTCCGGCGCCTCTCCTCGGCCGGAGGCCCCTCGGTCCCGCGCTCCTCCTCCGCGCTCCTCCTCTGGTGCCCTTCTGCTCGGGGACTGTTTTTCCGGTCAGTCTGGGAAGTGGCAGGACGCGCTCTCTTACCTCTCGCTCTTCCACTCTGCAGAGTGAATACATCGCCCCCTGTGACTGCAGACGGGAGTTTATCTCGGGGTTCGATGGTTCGGCAGGTGAGTGCATGATGGATTAATGGTATTTTTCTGTCTCCTTCAGTTAAACATTTGTGTAATCCAGTAGTTCGTCCATTCCAGTAACTCGCCATGTGGTGTAGACACAACTGCCTGATAATTCGGACAGTTTGCAGCAAAGCCCAGCATCTCCTTTACCTGCTGGCACAGGTGACCTGGAGATATGAGGAGCTGTTTGTAGAGAAGCCGCACTGTACAGTTAGGGCATAGAGTGATCACCAGTCAGCGACCCTGCACACAGCCCCCCATGTCTCCGCTTCTTTGTATAGCATGGCAGCTTATTTTGCACGTTTGATCTGACGGCGTCTTGTTTTGTCGGTGTGAACAGGCACCGCAATCGTAACGGAGCAGAACGCAGCGATGTGGACCGACGGACGCTACTTCCTACAAGCGGCTCAGCAGATGGACAGTAACTGGACGCTGATGAAGATGGGTGAGGTGCATCGTCGCCGGCTCCTCCCTGCCTGTGGGGTCTTCTCTGTATTATACAGGTGTTGCCCCTTTTTATGTGGGTTTATCGGGGCTGAAGACCCCATTAGGGTGGCATCAATATTAGATCAGTGGGAGTCCGGCTCCCAGACCCCCAAGTGTGGCCCGTTGTATCCGGTCTCTGCTCCTTCCATCTGGACCCCCAACAATCCAACCTGTCAGCGAAGACTCTTTACTAGGGCCGCTCTCATTTCTGGTCGCTGTTGGACGTCCGAATGTTTCTCCCATTTTGTATCCAGATTATAATCTCTCTTTATTGGTTTCAGGGCTGAAGGACACCCCGACGCAGGAGGACTGGCTGGTCAGTGTGCTCCCGGAGGGCTCCCGGGTCGGGGTCGACCCATTTATCATACAAACCGGTAATGTGACCACGACTAATGATATACCCTTCTGTACTGTGTGGCTAACCAGCAGTTACACAACTACAACTCCCAGCAGTCGTCTGTTAGAGCATGCTAGGGGTTGTAGTTTTCCAAAAACTGGTGTCTCTGGTAGCAAAATAAATATTTTCTGATGACTTTTGTCACTCCAGTCCCAGCCCATTTTCGGCTTGGGACTTTTTAGCTGGACATCCCCTTTAAGACTTCATTTTATTTGTTTTATCGCCCTGCAGATCAGTGGAAGAGCATGTCCCTGTCCCTGAAGAACGCCGGCCACCTCCTGGTACCTGTCCAGGAAAACCTGATTGATGCCATATGGAGCGATCGCCCCGAGAGGCCCTGTCAGTCCCTGATAACACTGGGGCTTCATTACACGGGTTTGTATATGCCGTCACCGCGAGGCCACGCCATCAGGCTCTGTTCACACACGCTTCTCGGCTGCCACCCCTATCCATGATAGCACGGTTCTGAGTGTTTGCTACAATGTATCAGTCCAGAGCAGAACACTAGAGGACACAAGCTTCTTGGCTGCCACCCATATCCATGATAGCACGTTTGAGTGTTTGCTACAATGTAACAGTCCAGAGCAGAACACTAGAGGACACAAGCTTCTTGGCTGCCACCCATATCCATGATAGCACGGTTCTGAGTGTTTGCTACAATGTAACAGTCCAGAGCAGAACACTAGAGGACACAAGCTTCTTGGCTGCCACCCATATCCATGATAGCACGGTTCTGAGTGTTTGCTACAATGTAACAGTCCAGAGCAGAACACTAGAGGACACAAGCTTCTCTGCTGCCACCCATATCCATGATAGCACGGTTCTGAGTGTTTGCTACAATGTATCAGTCCAGAGCAGAACACTAGAGCAGGGGTCCCCAACTCCAGTCCTCAAGGCCCACCAACAGGCCATGTTTTCAGGATTTCCTTAGTCTTGCCAAGGTAATAATTGCATCACCTGTGCAATGCAAAGGAAATCCTGAAAACATGACCTGTTGGTGGGCCTTGAGGACTGGAGTTGGGGACCCCTGTACTAGAGGACACAAGCTTCTTGGCTGCCACCCATATCCATGATAGCACGTTTGAGTGTTTGCTACAATGTATCAGTCGGAGCGGAACACTAGAGGATTACCTGGACTGAGAATAATTGTAGGAAACCCTCATTAGGCCAGCATTTAGTAAAAAAGAGTTTGTATTTACTGACAGCATGCAGAGATATTGACAAGGGTAAGAAATTTAACAGACGGCTCAATTCACTTTTTTTTGGTCCAAATTCTTTAACATGTCTCACATGATGATGAATTTGGCACAAAATCAAAGCTTATCTTTTTTTTTTTTTTTCTTTTTTCTTGCATCTTGTCTTATGTTGTGCTGAAATGTCAGAAAAATTACTAAAAATAAAATAAAATAAAATTGCAGCCGGATATAAAATCACTCTAGGGGGCAAGGACCAGAGAACATTGGAGCAAAATGTTGCAATTTTTTTTTTTTTTTTTTTTTTTTTTTTTAAAGTCCCAATTGATAAATCGTCTGGATAGCAAAAATTCTCCCCACATTCATGAACATATAAAAACTAAAAGAGGAATTAACATAGACGTGAAGAAAGGCGCATATTAAAAGAATATATTGGTGCAGACCTAAAACTGGCAAGAAAACACCAAACGGTAGAGGGGAAAAAAGGAACAATTGCCGTAAAAAATCAATATTAGAAAGTTGCACAACTTTTTATGATTCAGATTTGTCTCCATAAAACCAGGACCCCTCCTCGTAGAGCTTGTGGCCCCCGCAGGTGTCATGGCTGCTGTTGGCTTCCATCCTGTGATTTAGATCCTGGGGTTAAAAATTCTCTAGCAATGTGATGAATATCTCTGTATCCACAGGGGCGTCGTGGCAGGATAAGATTTTGGCGCTCCGGGCTAAGATGGCGGAGAGGAAAGCCGCGTGGATCGTCCTGACTGCGTTGGACGAGGTTGCGTGTAAGCGGTGATATATAAGACCTCAGACCCCTGCAGCTGCCTCTACAGTGAGTGGGAAATGTCAGCGGGGGCTTTCATCTGATCGTGTCTCCTCCTTGTTCAGGGCTCTTCAACCTCCGCGGTTCGGATGTGGAATATAATCCGGTCTTCTTTGCGTACGCCATAATAGGGACGGATACGATCAGGTGAGATTCTGCCCCGGATCTATGAAGGGCCACTCCGCAGTCACTGCCCATGGGGCTGTTGTGTCAAATTAAGGTTCGGAAATTTAATTCAGCTGATCTGTAACTAAATAAAAAATTAGTCTTATATGTAATGGTTCTCCAGGCCCCTCCTCCTCATAGCTCCTCTTCCTCATAGCTCCTCCTTCTCATAGCTCCTCCTCATAGCTCCTTCTCCTCCTCATAGCTCCTTCTCATAGCTCCTCCTCCTCATAGCTCCTCCTTCTCATAGCTCCTTCTTCTCATAGCTGCTCCTCATAGCTCCTTCTCCTCATAGCTCCTCCTCATATCTCCTCTTCATCTCCTCCTCCTCATAGCTCCTCCTCCTCATAGCTCCTCCTTCTAATAGCTCCTTCTCATAGCTCCTTCTTCTCATAGCTCCTTCTTCTCATAGCTCCTCCTTCTCATAGCCCCTCCTCCTCATAGCTCCTCCTCCTCATAGCTCCTTCTCCTCATAGCTCCTTCTCATAGCCCCTCCTCCTCATAGCTCCTCCTAATAGCTCCTCCTTCTCATAGCTCCTCCTCATAGCTCCTTCTTCTCCTCATAGCTCCTCCTCCTCATAGCTCCTCCTCCTCATAGCTCCTCCTTCTAATAGCTCCTCCTCATAGCTCCTCCTCATAGCTCCTTCTCATAGCTCCTCCTTCTCATAGCTCCTTCTCATAGCTCCTCCTTCTCATAGCTCCTTCTCCTCCTCCATAGCTCCTTCTCCTCCTTCATAGCTCCTTCTCCTCCTCCATAGCTCCTTCTCCTCCTCATAGCTCCTCCTCCTCATAGCTCCTCCTTCTAATAGCTCCTCCTCATAGCTCCTTCTTCTCATAGCTCCTTCTTCTCATAGCTCCTTCTTCTCATAGCTCCTCCTTCTCATAGCCCCTCCTCATCATAGCTCCTCCTTCTCATAGCCCCTCCTCCTCATAGCTCCTTCTTCTAATAGCTCCTCCTCATAGCTCCTTCTTCTCATAGCTCCTCCTTCTCATAGCTCCAGCTCCTCCTCCATAGCTCCTCCATAGCTCCTCCTCCATAGCTCCTTCTCCTCCTCCATAGCTCCTTCTCCTCCTCCATAGCTCCTTCTCCTCCTCCATAGCTCCTTCTCCTCCTCATAGCTCCTCCTTCTAATAGCTCCTTCTTCTCATAGCTCCTTCTTCTCATAGCTCCTTCTTCTCATAGCCCCTCCTCCTCATAGCTCCTCCTCCTCATACCTCCTCCTCCTCATAGCTCCTCCTCCTCATAGCTCCTCCTCCTCATAGCTCCTCCTTCTAATAGCTCCTCCTCATAGCTCCTCCTTCTAATAGCTCCTCCTCATAGCTCCTTCTTCTCATAGCTCCTCCTTCTCATAGCTCCTTCTCATAGCTCCTCCTTCTAATAGCTCTTTCTCATAGCTCCTTCTCCTCCTCCATAGCTCCTCCTTCTCATAGCTCCTTCTCCTCCTCCGTAGCTCCTCCTCCTCCATAGCTCCTTCTCCTCCTCCATAGCTCCTTCTCCTCTTCATAGCTCCTTCTCCTCCTCCATAGCTCCTTCTCCTCCTCATAGCTCCTTCTCCTCCTCATAGCTCCTTCTTCTCCTCCTCATAGCTCCTTCTTCTCCTCCTCATAGCTCCTTCTTCTCCTCCTCATAGCTCCTTCTCCTCTTCATAGCTCCTTCTCCTCCTCATAGCTCCTTCTCCTCCTCATAGCTCCTTCTCCTCCTCCTCCATAGCTCCTTCTCCTCTTCATAGCTCCTTCTCCTCCTCATAGCTCCTTCTCCTCCTCATAGCTCCTTCTCCTCCTCCTCATAGCTCCTTCTCCTCCTCCTCATAGCTTCTTCTCCTCCTCCATAGCTCCTTCTACTCATAGCTTCTCCTCCTCATAGTTCCTTCTTCTCCTCATAGCTCCTTCTCCTCCTCCTCCATAGCTCCTCCTTCTCATAGCTCCTTCTCCTCCTCCATAGCTCCTCCTTCTCATAGCGCCTCCTATTCATAGCTCCTCCTTCTCGCAGCTCCTCCTATTCATAGCTCCTCCCTTTGTGTTTGCTGGTAATCTATGAACCGTTTTTGTTCAGTTTAGCAATAGTTATTAATCAGCTCTTCGTATAGAGTGTGTGCACTGAACACAGTGCTGCAGTGTAAAGCAGGGGGAGAAGGATCAGCATGAGCCACTGACGATGCAGGCAGGGGATATTTATGCCATTAGTATAGACATGAAATAAATCGAGCTCAGTGCAGGATGCAGCGTCAGTGCGATGTGCGGATGATTGGCATTTAGCCGGCGCCTTTCGCAGGATGCAGCCGCTGTTCCTAAATAATGGCATGTCAGTCTGCTATGATAAATCTCCCTGTTGCCCATGTACAGGTTGTTCATTTCTGGCGAGCGAGTGCGGGATCCCGCTGTCAGACAGCACCTCCTCCTGGACTCTTCTCCTCCCGCTGAGTTCAGCATCCAGCTGGAGCCGTACGAGTCCGTACTGAGCGCCCTGCAGGGTGTGTGTGCCGCGCTGCCCCCGAAGGAGAGGGTGTGGATCAGCGACAAGGCCAGCTACGCGCTGTCAGAGACCATTCCCAAGGTGCAGTCGCTGTGATCGGACACCGAGACCCCCAAACTGGGGGTCCTCATGTCCTCATTCTACCCGAAATGACAGCAAATGCCGTCACCCACCATTAAAAGAAATAGTTCCTGTTGGCTTCAATGCAGAGGTTTGTGATCAGCTACAGCCGGGATCAGGTCCCCCTGAGTGTGACGGAGATATATATATATATACATACATACATACATACATACATACATACATACATACATACATACATACATACATACATACATACATAGTACAGACCAAAAGTTTGGACACACCGTCTCATTTGAAGATTTTTCCGTAATTTCATGACTACGAAAATTGTACATTCACACTGAAGGCATCAAAACTATGAATTATCACATGTGGAATTATAGACTTAACAAAAAAGTGTGAAACAACTGAAAATATGTCTTATATTCTAGGTTCTTCAAAGTAGCCACCTTTTGCTTTGATGACTGCTTTGCACACTCTTGGCATTCTCTTGATGAGCTTCAAGAGGTAGTCACCGGGAATGGTCTTCCAACAATCTTGAAGGAGTTCCCAGAGATGCTTAGCACTTGTTGGCCCTTTTGCCTTCACTCTGCGGTCCAGCTCACCCCAAACCATCTCGATTGGGTTCAGGTCTGGTGACTGTGGGGGCCAGGTCATCTGGCGTAGCTCCCATCACTCTCCTTCTTGGTCAAATAGCCCTTACACAGCCTGGAGGTGTTTGGGGTCATTGTCCTGATAAAAAATAAATGATGGTCCAACTAAACGCAAACCGGATGGAATAGCATGCCGCTGCAAGATGCTGTGGTAGCCATGCTGGTTCAGTATGTCTTCAATTTTGAATAAATCCCCAACAGTGTCACCAGTAAAGCCCCCCACACCATCACACCTCCTCCTCCATCCTTCACGGTGGGAACCAGGCATGTAGAGTCCATCCGTTCACCCCATCTGCGTCGCACAAAGACACGGTGGTTGGAACCAAAGATCTCAAATTTGGACTCGTCAGAGCAAAGCACAGATTTCCACTGGTCTAATGTCCATTCCTTGTGTTCTTTAGCCCAAACAAGTCTCTTCTGCTTGTTGCCTGTCCTTAGCAGTGGTTTCCTAGCAGCTATTTTACCATGAAGGTCTGCTGCACAAAGTCTCCTCTTAACAGTTGTTGTAGAGATGTGTCTGCTGCTAGAACTCTGTGTGGCATTGAACTGGTCTCTAATCTGAGCTGCTGTTAACCTGCGATTTCTGAGGCTGGTGACTCGGATAAACTTATCCTCAGAAGCAGAGGTGACTCTTGGTCTTCCTTTCCTGGGGCGGTCCTCATGTGAGCCAGTTTCTTTGTAGCGCTTGATGGTTTTTGCCACTGCACTTGGGGACACTTTCAAGGTTTTCCCAATTTTTCAGACTGACTGACCTTCATTTCTTAAAGTAATGATGGCCACTCGTTTTTCTTTACTTAGCTGCTTTTTTCTTGCCATAATACAAATTCTAACAGTCTATTCAGTAGGACTATCAGCTGTGTATCCACCAGACTTCTGCTCAACACAACTGATGGTCCCAACCCCATTTATAAGGCAAGAAATCCCACTTATTAAACCTGACAGGGCACACCTGTGAAGTGAAAACCATTCCCGCTGACTACCTCTTGAAGCTCATCAAGAGCATGCCAAGGGTGTGCAAAGCAGTCATCAAAGCAAAAGGTGTCTACTTTGAAGACCCTAGAACAGGGGTCCCCAACTCCAGTCCTCAAGGCCCACCAACAGGTCATGTTTTCAGGATTTCCTTTGCATTGCACAGGTGATGCAATTATTACCTTGGCAAGACTAAGGAAATCCTGAAAACATGACATGTTGGTGGGCCTTGAGGACTGGAGTTGGGGACCCCTGCCCTAGAATATAAGACATCATTTAAGTTGTTTCACACTTTTTTGTTAAGTATATAATTCCACATGTGTTAATTCATAGTTTTGATGCCTTCAGTGTGAATGTACAATTTTCATAGTCTTGAAAATGCAGAAAAATCTTTAAATGAGACGGTGTGTCCAAACTTTTGGTCTGTACTGTATATATAATTTTTTTTCTATTTTATACTGGTTCCATGTTTGAGATTTTGCTGTTTTTAGATTGAGATTTAATATCACTTATATTATTATTATTTTTTCTCCGTGCGCAGACTCAGAGGTACCTGTCCCCATACACACCTGTATGTCTTTCCAAAGCTGTGAAGAACGCCAGGGAGGTGGAGGGCATGAGACGGGCGCATGTGAGTACAGGGACGGGGCAATGGGACTACTATTAATCGTCTTGCGTAAGGACTCCCCTCATCCATGCACATTAATGGGGACTATGTGTAATGAGACCCCCCACCCACTGGTGTCTCGGCTCACAATGGCGCCGTTACAGGGCAGGTGGTCACCCACCTTTCCCAGATGCCTGAATGTGTACGATTTTAGTGCTGTTTCTCGTGTCCAGATATCACTGGGAACTCGGCAGATTTGATATTCGGAAGTCCAAGAAGAATTAATAACTGGACAGAAGAGTAAACGTTCTATGTAATCTGGTGTTTTTGAGGGGCTACGATTTCCCCTTAGGGGGATCATTCTCTCCAGCTATTTGATCATCCCGTGGCTGGCGGGCTTTGGTTTACAGGGCTGCTCTGGGTTGATAGGTGGAGGGGGTGGGTTGCTGCTGTCCCTCTAGGGTCCACTCTGGGGTTATGGCTGGGGAGGGGGCGCTGCGGTCACGTGGCTTGGGGGGGGTCGCTCTGGGCCTGTGAGTGGGGGAGGCTCTGGTCTCGTCGTTGGGGTGGGGGGGATGGCCGCTCTGGTCTCGTCGTTGGGGGGGGGGGGGGTAGCTCTGGTCTTGTGGCTGGGGGAACGTATTAGTCTTGTGGCTTGGTGGGAACACTCTGGTGTCGTGGTTTGGTGGGAACACTGGTCTCGTGGAGGGGGGGGGTTCTGGTCTTGTGACTGGGGCACGTATTAGTCTCGTGCCTTGGTGGGAACACTCTGGTCTCGTGGCTGGGGGGGAGCTCTGGTCTTGTGGCTGGGGGCACGTATTAGTCTCGTGCCTTGGGGGGAGCTCTGGTCTTGTGGCTGGGGCACGTATTAGTCTCGTGCCTTGGGGGGAGCTCTGGTCTCGTGGCATGGTGGGAACACTGATCTCGTGGCTTGGTGGGAACACTCTGGTCTCGTGGTGGGGGGGAGCTCTGGTCTCGTGGCTGGGGGACGCATTAGTCTCGTGGTGGGGGCCGCTCGTTTCCTGTAACGCTTTTCTTCTGCTCGCTGCTGACTCCTTTTTTTTTGTTTAAATAGTTTTTTATTGAAAGCAAATGTGAACAATACAATTTATGCATTTTCCAGTATTTTGCAAAATTTTAACATTTTCCAAGCCCCCAACAATCCCAACAAAACCTAACCCCCCCCCCCCTCCCCTGACAGCTCATACCCAGTTATACTTTTGTTACCAGTATTGATGGTTCTTTGAGCCATTTGACTCACTTATGTTCGCTTGTTCCTCTAGCACTCTCTTCCTTTCAGAGGCCCTCATCCTCCCATTTCCCATAACTACTCATCCCAGCTCGAGCCACGGAGACCACATTTTGTCAAATGTTTCTATTTTCCCACGTCTTTTATAGACCCCCTTTTCCAGATTGAGACCATATTTAACATAATTCAGGAATTCACCCCTTGTAGGCGGTTCCTCTTTGATCCAGTTCCTTGCTATTACCTTCCTTGCCATATATAATAGCCTAGCTATTGCTATCTTCCAGGTGTTATCCACTCTGATTTCTTCCACATATCCCAGTAAGCACACCATCGGTTCTCTCGGCACTCTGCATTTATACGCCCCTTCCACACGGCTCATTACCACCAACCAGAAAGCAACCAGTCTTGGACATGTCCACATTATGTGGTATATTCCTGCATTCCCAGTCTTACATCTCGGGCATTCAGAGTCAGCACGCAACCCCGCTCTGCACAACACTTCCGGTGATTTATAGACTCTGTGCAAGATGTACAGCTGCGATAGTCTATACGGCTCGCTCAGCGACACTCGTGGAACCGACTCCAACACCGACTCCCAGGTTTCATCCTCCATTGGGCCTAAATCTCTTTCCCATTTCGCTCTCGCTTTTAAAGGGAAGTCTAGCAAATGTGCATGTAGAAGGTCCTTATAAAGGGTGGTAATGACTCCCCTTGTGGACCCTTCCCCACACACGTATTCCAGAACTATGTCCTCTTGGATCTCAACACCACCGCCCTTGTTCTGAGCTTTAAAAGCATGTTTCATCTGAGCATATTGATATTCCCCAGTCGGTCTCAGTCCAAACTCCCCTTGCAGCTGCGAAAAGGACTTTAATCCTTGTTGTTGAATTATCTGAGCCACCAAGTGGATTCCTTTGGCCTGCCACTCCGCCAGCACTCCAAGGGCCGCAAACTCAACCAAATTATTATTAAACCATATCGGTGTAAATTTAGTCAGCCCCGTGACCCCCCGAATCTGTCGCAGTCTGGTCCATAATTTATATATCAAAAACATAGTTGGGTATAATTTCCCCAATGCATCCAAGGAACCATCCTCCAGACACTGCGCTACCGGTCGTCGGTCTGTCACCCTCTCCATCAAGTGCTGTACCGCACTGGAGGACGCCTCCCGCGCCCAGCCCTTCAAATGCTGGCTCTGGGCTGCAAGAAAATATAACTCAGGATTAGGTAAAGCCAATCCTCCATCTTCCTTGGGTCGCTGAAGCGTCTCCAGGCGAATACGTGGGTACCGCCTCCCCCATATCAGACTTCTAAATAGAGCATTAATCTGCCGGAATTTCCCACGTGGAATCCAAACTGGCGCATTATGTAGGACGTAGAGTAATTTGGGCATCACAACCATTTTAATGAGATTAACCCTACCTACCACCGATAAGTGTAATTTATTCCACGCATCCACTTTTGCTTTAAGAGCGCCCATGAGAGGTGTCAAATTCCTATATAAAAACTCTGTAACTGGCATCGAGATCCATATTCCCAGGTATCTGAAAAGGGATACTACCTTAAGCCGCCCCTCTCCCAATGGCTCACTTCTACTCTCCTCCACCTCATCCACCTCAAAGAGGACCGATTTATCCCAGTTTATCCTCAATCCCGATAAGTCTCCAAATTTCCCAACGATCTCGATAGCCCCCTTCAAGGCTTCATCCGGGTCCGCCAGGAACAGTAAGATGTCATCTGCATATAATGCAATCTTCTCCTCCACACTCCCATATCTGAACCCAGGGACCTCATCCGATTGCCGGATCTTGGCGGCCAGTGGCTCCACAGCTAAGGCAAACAGAAGGGGCGACAGTGGGCAACCCTGCCTCGTACCTCTGGCCAACTTTATAGGCTGAGAAAGCTCCCCATTCACTCTAATTCTAGCTGTTGGTAGTGAGTATAACAGTTGAGTCCACGCCACAAATTGCGGACCAATACCCATACATTTCAACACCCGCCAGAGATATCCCCACTCCACACTGTCAAACGCCTTATGGGCGTCCAAGGATGCAATAACCCTTCGGCCACAATTGTCAGACTTCAGCTGCAGGTTCATATGCAGCCTCCGCAGATTAACCGCTGTAGACCTGTCAGGCATAAAACCAGACTGATCCGGATGTACAAGGTTAGCAATGACGCTGGACAAACGGGTAGCTAACACCTTGGCCAAGAGCTTGACATCGATGGTTAACAGAGAGATTGGCCGATATGACTCAGGCTTCCCCAGATCCTTATCCTCCTTCGGAATAACCACTATATTAGCCTCCCTCATAGATGCTGGGAGATACCCTTGGCATCCAGCCTCCTCCAGTACTAACTTTAATCTGGGAATCAGCACTTCCTCCAAACTTTTATAGATTTCGGCTGGTAACCCATCAACCCCAGGTGCCTTCCCATTGGCCATAGACTTCAGCGCCCGACTCAGTTCCTCCTCGGTGATAGGGGCATCGAGGCTCACCCTATCCTCCTCACTCAATTTCGGAAGACCCAGACTCTCAAGGAAAGTCTCCGTTTCTCCGGCTGACTCATTGACCTTGGAGGAATATAAGTCCGCGTAAAAGTCCGCAAAGACCTTTATAATTTCAGGTGTTTCAGATACCCTGCTCCCCCCATCTGAAACCAACGAATGTACATACGAGGCACCACGCTGAGCCGCGGCTACCACCGATAGCATGTGTCCAACTGTCTCTCCCTCCTGAAAATAAGCCACCCTCTGAAACTCCCGCTTCCTTTCAGGTTTCCCCAGCAGAATCTTTTCCATACAATTTTGCGCTGTTCTCAACCTTTTCTCTGCCTCGGAAGTCCCCAGCACAACCATCTCGTCCTCCGCGGCTTTCAGCTCCTCCAACGCCACTCTCTCCGCTTCCCTTGTCCTCCTCTTACACCTACTAATGTCTCTAAATAGTAACCCTCTCAGGTACGCTTTCATTGCATCCCAAACGGTTAGAGCATCTGTACTCCCATCATTTAACGCAAAGAATTCCGTCACCTCCTTCCCTATACCGTCCAAGTCAATGCTCTGTAACCAGTTAGGATGGATCTTCCATTCTCTCCCACTTGCGGTCCGTGTCCCCAACAACCTAACCTCCACCTCAATTGGACTGTGATCCGAAAGGGCCCTCGGCAGATAACGCACCTCCCCCACCATTGTGTCCAACAGGCGGTTACCCAGTGCCATATCAATTCTGGATAGCGTAGCATGAGCCGGTGAATAGCACGAGTATCCTCTCTCCCCAACATGTCTAACTCTCCATAAATCAATCATGCCTAATTCACGCACATAGGTTCCAAATGTTGTAGTGTGCCCCTCCGACCTATTCTGGGTGTTCTTATTTTTATCCCAAAAGTCATCACAGATATTGTTCAAATCCCCAATAATTAAGATTGGCAGTGGTTCCCATCGTCCCACCCTCTCCAATACCTCCCTGATCTTCTTACTTGAATATGGAGGTGGAATATACATTGCCGCAACACACAATCTCACTCCATACAATATACATTGTATCACCACATACTGACCCTCAGCATCCACGCATACTTTCACCTCTTCATATTGCACTCCCACCGGCACCAACACTGACACACCTCTTGAGTACGTCGAAAAGGTAGAATGATACCCCTTCTGTATCCAACGTCTATTCAGTACATCCACTTTCTCCTGTATCAAGTGCGTCTCTAGCAAGCATATCATAGAAGCCCGCTGATCCTTCGCATACTGCAAGCTCGCAGCTCTCCTAGACTTATCCGCCAGGCCTCTCACATTCCAGCTCAATATCTTAAAGCGGTCCCCTATTATGTGACTCATCATCTTTAGTTATGTCTTTACTTCCCGTTCTGAGCTGTCTAACTTCCCTCCCCACCCTTACCCCTACCCCCCCTCCCCCACACCCCCCAATACTATACATTCTGCCTCTTATCAAGAGTGGGGCACCATCACCCATTGCGAACACTCTTGTTAACACAACCTTCTCCTTCCGCCTCCCGCTACCGTTTATAACAGAATTCGGCGCAATTCTTAGAAGAACAGTATAATTAAACCTGTATTATATTACAACTGCAAGAAACTAAATAAACTTTTTAGTACGCTGCACACCCTTCCTCCCTCATATTTCACCGCCGCACCAGCTCTCCCAGTGCATTCCCTGAATAATACCCAGCTCCACCCTCCAACCTTCACATTTCAATTACCAGTGTACTGTCAATCAATCTCTTTTTTTCCCCCCTTTTTGAAAGATTTAAGATATCTCCCGACCAACCCGCCTCACATTTTCAATCTCCTTTCCCTTTAAGCTTTTTAGCGTTAAGATCTATCCACTGGGTAGCGTCCTCCGGCGTCTGGAAAAAATGAATCTTATCCAACGCCACCACTCTCAGTCGTGCCGGAAACATCATGGAGTATTGCACTCCCAGTTCTCTCAGCCGTCTCTTGATACCCGTGAACATCATCCGTTGTTTCTGTACCAGGGCGGAATAGTCAGGGTAAATAGCAACTCTTTGACCTCCAATTGTCAGATCCGTCATGTCTCTAGCCTTCCTCAGGATAATGTCTCTGTCTCTGTAGTTTAGGATTTTGGCAAGCATGGTACGGGGACTTGCTCCAGGGACAGGTGGTTTCGGTGGGACCCTGTGGGCTCTCTCTACCGCAAATACTTTTGTCAGTGCTGCATCACCAAAGTCTCAAGGAGCCAGCTTTCAATATACTCCGTGGGATTCCTCCCCTCAGTTTTTTCAGGGACACCCACTATACGAATGTTATTTCTTCTGGACCTATTCTCCAGATCCTCATTTTTTGCAGCCAGCTCCGATATTGTTTGAGCAAACTTCCTCTCCGCTTTCTGCAGCTGCACTATATGATCTTCTGCCGTGCTCACTCTTTCCTCCACAGCCCCCACACGTTTGTCAATCTTCTGCAGGGCTGCATTTATCTGGGCTGTATCCCCTTTAACCTCCTGTATCTGCTGGGTCAGGGATTGTTTGCAGGATGATACCAGTGCAAAGACATCTCTAAGGGTGGGCTCTGCTCCTGACTCCTTATCTTCAGGTCCCCCCGCTACCACCGCCATGTCACCATCCCTGCTCCCCTGTTGTACCTCCTGCTCCTCTGCTGGGCTTTCCTCCTCTCCTTCTGTGTCTGTGTCCCCTCCGGCGTCCTCCTCTGCTTTTCCTGTGTTCCCTGCGGCTTCCACTCTAGCAAACTGCTGGAGCTTTGCCGCCACCGCCATTCTTTTCTGGCATGCCGCGTTGTCCTTCTCCGCCTTCTCCCTGGCGTCGGCGCCATCTTGGCCGGTCCCTGCCTCGCCAGCTCCGGCGTCTCTTTGTCTCCTCCTGGTCATGTTTGCCGATCTCGGGGCCGCCGCTATTTACCGCCGCACTCCCGGGACTCTCCTGCAGCCGGTAAGCGCTTTGAATCGCCGCTCAGCTGCGGCTTATCAGGATAAACTCAGCGTTAGCAGCGGGAGCGCTCTGTCACGCGTCCGCTTACATGGACGTTCAGGCCACGCCCCCTCGCTGCTGACTCCTCTGCCACCTCCATCATCATTTCTCTGTTTCCTCTCGCAGGTGAAGGACGCTGTTGCTCTATGTGAATTTTTCAACTGGCTGGAAAAAGAGGTAAAAATACCGAACTAATGCATAATTGTAGTCTTCTCCTCTTATCGAGATTCAATTCTGAATCTCTGACTTCTTATCCTTCTATGCAGAAACCAGTCTGACAAGTAGCATTGCAGTATAAAGAATGGGGGATGAATAAATTGGTGACTCAATCTGTCACTGATATCCAGCGCTAAAAAAAAGAAAACCTGCAACGCATCACTAAAAAAATAGAAAAAGCTTCTAAAAACAAAACTGCAAATAAACGTCTAGCACATTAGTCAGATGACCGGGGGGTGTAGAATATTCCGGACTTTGATGAGAACAGTCAGAATTCCGCCTCGTCTTGTTCTAATATTACAGTATTTTCCCATCACAGATACAGAAGGACACGGTGACAGAAATATCGGCTTCCGATAAAGCGGAGGAATTCCGCAGGTAAAACGCTTCCGATGTCGCTGTGATAATCTAGTTCTGATGTGTAGTAATAATGTAACCAGCAGAACCCATCACGGGTGAGGAGCCTCGCCAGTCCGTACTGGTCAGACCTGTGTGATACCTGGTTACTATCGTATTCATATTGTCCTATTGCAGACAGTATGATATACACGTAAATGTTTGTGCGCCCCTGATCAAAGGTACTGTTATTGTGAACAGTTAAGCAAGTTGAAGATGAAATAATATCTAAAAGGCCTAAAGTTAAAGCTGACACATTTCCTCTGTATTTTAAGGCAAAAACAAAGTTGTCATTATTTTTTTTTACATTTTAAAAATTACAAAAAGGAAAATGGGCCGATGCAATTGGGCACCCTTGGGATTTGTGTGCTCAGATAACTTTGACAAAGGTGTCAGACCTTAGTTAGCCTGTTAGGGTTATGGCTTTTTCACTATCGTGTTAGGAAAGTCCGGGTGATGTAAATTTCCCAGCCTCCTCTAACCTTGTGCCAAAAACCAGCAGCCATGGGTTCTTCTAAGCAGCTGCCTAGCACCCTGAAAATGAAAATGGGTGAAGGCTATAAGAAGATAGCAAAGTGTTTTCAAGTTGCCCTTTCCTCAGTTAAAATTGCAATTAAGAAATGGCAGTTACCAGGAACAGTGGAGGTCAAGATAAGGTCTGAAAGACCAAGCAGAATTTTAGTGAGAGCTTCTCGAAGGATTCCTAGAGAAGCAAATCAGAACCCCGGCTTTACTGCAGAAGATCTTCAGAAAGATTTAGCATACTCTGGAGTTGTGGTACATTATTCTACTGTTCAGAGACACCTGCACAAATATGACCTTCATGGAAAAGTCATCAGAAGAAAACCTCCCCTGTGTCCTCATCATAAAATTAAGCATCAGAAGTATGCAAAAGAACATCTAAGCAAGCCTGATGCATTTTGAAAGCAAGTCCTGTGGACCGATGATGGTAAAACAGAACTCTTTGGCCTCAATGATCAAAGTGTGAAGAATAAAGGGCACAGAACTTCAGGAAAAGAACATCTCACCAACCATTAAACATGGGGGTGGATCAGTCATGCTTTGCAGTTGTGTTGCAGCCAATGGCATGGAGAACATTTCACAGGTAGAGGGAAGAATGGATTCAATGAAAATTCAAGAAATTTGTGATGCAAACATATCACCATCTGTAAAAAAGCTGAAGATGAAAAGAGGAAGAGGATGGCTTCTACAAATGGATAATGATCCTAAATACACGTCACAATCCTCTATAGACGACCTCTAAAGGCACAAGCTGAAGGTTTTACAATGGCCCTCACAGTCCCCTGACCTGATCATTGCATCTGCAGCTAAACGTCAAAATAGCAGAGGAAGCAAGACGCCCCAGGAATCTCATAGAATGAAAAGAATTCTCCAACGAAGAATGGAGGAAAATCCCTCAAACAATAATTGAAACACTCTTAAAGTGTTTACAAGCTGTGATACCTTCAAGAGGGGGCGTTACTATGTACTAACCATGCAGGGTGCCCAAATTACTGGGAAAATATTAGGTGTAATTTGTCATTTATTGAGCTAAATTCCTGCTTCCCCCGTAATTTACAAGTCCATTGGGCATCAAGTAAGAGTAGCTCCACCCACCGGACTCAAAACCCAGAGAAAGCAGGGATTTATGTAAATAACTAACACCTAATCTTTTTCCTAGACAGCTGTATATCAATCTGCTCAGTTCCTCCTGCTTTATAACATGGTGCCTGCAGAGAGAACAATACAAATCTACACTATCTGCAGGCAGCATGATATAGAGCGGGAGAAGCTGAGTAGAGTGATATTGCGCTTTGCTCTGGGTTTACGAGTCCAGGAGGCGGTAAGTCATTGAGTAACTCCGCCCATCGGACTCATAAACCCAGAGCAAGCATGAATTTTACTTAACAAGTTACACCTAAGATTTTCCCAAGAAAACCATACATTAATCTACTATGCTCCTTTTGCTCCATAACATGCCTGCAAATAGGACAATACATAAATTCTAATATCTGAAGTCAGTGTAACTTTTTGGGAAAAGATTAGGTGTAATTTTATTATTTATTGAGTCAAATTCCTGCTTGCTCTGGGTTTGAGTCTGGTGGGCAGTCTCACTCAGGGAAAGCGGTCAGTTATTGATTAAGTCCAGAGCACGCAGGAATGTAGCAAACTAAGTACAAGTTATATTGAATTGTTATTGATGGGAGGATATATTATATACAGTTACGTCCATATATATTTGGACAGAGAAAACATTTTTCTAATTTTGGTTATAGACATTACCACAATGAATTTTAAACAAAACAATTTAGATGCAGTTGAAGTTCAGACTTTCAGCTTTCATTTGAGGGTAGACACATTAAAATTGGATGAAGGGTTTAGGAGTTTCAGCTCCTTAACATGTGCCACACTGTTTTTAACGGGATTAAAAGTAATTGGACAATTGACTCCAAGGCTATTTCATGGACTTCGTTATGGCATTCTCTAATAAGCAGATAAAAGGCCTGGAGTTGATCCTGTCCATGAAATAGCCTTGGAGTCAATTGTCCAATTACTGTTGGTCCCTTTAAAAACAGGGTGGCACATGCTAAGGAGCTGAAACTCCCAAACCCTTCATCCAATTTTAATGTGGATCCCCTCAAATGAAAGCTGAATGTCTGAACTGCAACTGCATCTGAATTGTTTTGTTTAAAATTCATTGTGGTAATGTCTATAACCTAAATTAGAAAAATGTTGTCTGTCCAAATATATATGGACTTAACTGTATATAATTTATTATTCTTCCTATTGGATGGTCCCAGAAGAGCTCTGCAGCCCCCTGGTTTTAGCGATTGTACAGATCCGACCACTAGAACTCCCAACCATCAGATGTTTATACAATTCAGGCACCTCCGAGGAGACCCCTGTGATGGCACTTACTGGGGTGTCCTCCGTGGTTTGGCAGCCCCCCGATCCTAGAGCAGACCCCAGGGGGGGCTTCTGATCTGAATGTCGATAACACGCAGCGATCTAATAACGGCCAATAAATAGAAAAGAATCACGGAATGTTACAATGTAACCAGATATTGGAAACGATTTAACCATTTCTCTCCCTTTCAGCCAACAAGAAGATTTCGTTTCCTTGAGTTTTGCGACGATTTCGAGCTCCGGACCCGACGCCGCCATCATTCACTACAAGTGAGAATTTTTTTATATTTTTGTAATGCTTTATGGGATAAAAAGAAAAGAGATTGGTGACTTTTTGATGGCGGTTTACTCTTTACAGGCCGGTTCCCGAAACGAACAGGAAGTTGAGTGTGAAAGAGATTTTCCTCTTGGACTCCGGAGCTCAGTACAAGTAAGGCCGACGCTCGACGCTGGGTTTCCGTGGGCGACCTGCTGGTTTTAATACATGCAGGATAATCAGTTTATCCATCCACATTGGTATTTTCGCGTCCTGTTACAACAGCCATTTTCACCAAACTAAGAACCGTGTCTGCGGGCGGCCATATTAGTTGTCACTTTTGCAGTTCTCAGCAGCGAAGGACGGTACATTGTGGATTTAGGTCTATATCGCTTTTCTGTAATGGCCGGGATGAGAGGTGACTCTGATCCTGGCTGCCAAACCCCTCAAATGATCAGTAACTGAATAGGCATTGGAGTGGTTAGACAAAGGGGAGGGGCCACCGTTGCAATGGGATATTAAGGGCTGCCATTGCAGTTAGGCACTTAAAGGGGTTGTCCTTGATTAGAAACATATGGTTGCTTTATTCTCAAAACAGCGCCTCGGCCGTCTTCAGGTTGTTTTTGGTATTGCAGCTCGGCCTTCCTCACTTGGAGTTGAGCTGCCGGTGTTTTTAATGCATTTTTGATGGGAAATTTCTTTAAAAAAAAACATTATCCTAAATTCTTCTTTATCCCTTTGAAAAGGGACGGAACGACAGATGTCACCAGAACCGTGCACTTTGGAACGCCCACGGACTACGAGAAGGTGAGCCCATCCTCGGCGCTGCAGTTGTTACCGCCCTTACTGAAGTTATGGGGAAAGTGGCCATAGTAGCGGCAGCGCACGGCGTGACCCCGGACTGATCGTCCGCCGTGACAGGTGTGTGTGATGCATGCTCTCTCCCTTCCTATAGGAGTGCTTCACCTATGTGTTAAAGGGACACATCGCCGTCAGCTCCGCCGTGTTTCCCAATGGCATCAAGGGTGAGTACAGTGCAGCGGACGCCCCGCACCGGGCTTTGCTCTTACTGCGGACATATTTACTGCATATTCAATCCACGGCAGATATAAATTAACCCCTGCACTGCCCTGGAGTAACGCTACCATTTACCCTGATCCACCTGAGACCACCATGAACAGATCTCAAGTGCACTCCAGTTATTGTAACGGGACTCGTCTGGTCGGAAATTTAGCATAAAAATCTCTAAAGAACGAGACTGGTCACAGTGCGGCCAAGAGTGCATTTCCACACATTTGCCGGGACTACAAGTCCCAGCATTCCACAGCGTTCTTCACTTCCTCTACACCTTATACCTTTGAACCCAGTTATTTTTTATTTATTTTTTATTGCTCCAGTGCATCCTTTAAAAAAACGGAATGTTGCAGATAGCCTTTAATTCTGTTATTTTGCATCTGCAGTCTTCGTGCAGAGATCTGCGTCTCCATGGTAACAGACAACAAACGTCCGGTGTAGTCTGATCCGGCGGTTATCTCTTCCATCTGTACCTTATTCTCTTTATAAGGGTTGGATCACCAACCAATAAGTGTATGACTAGCAGGACCCCTTGCGTAATGAGAATTAGGGTCTACAATTTACAAGGTGTGGTAATGTGCAGGCTTCCAACCGCTACATTCATGGTCTATGGGTCTGAGGGGGGGATGGTCGAGTGCTGAACTCCTATAGATAATGGATGGAGAGGTGTATATGTGTGACTACGGCTCCTCCTAAATGCGGGATACAGGACCCTTAGGTCTGGTCGGGGTCTTAGGGACGGGACCCTGATCAATCGTGCACTTATCACTTACGCCATGGATCCTTTAAGGGAGTAGAAGGGAGAATGTCTGCAGGATCCGACTACACAGTTTGTTTGTTGTCTGTTACCATGGAGACACATGTTTGCAGAGGAGCTGCAGACATAAAACTACATTTTTATGAATTAATTGGAGGAATAATGAACCTGGGCGGCCGTGCGGTGGACATGGGCTTCACATTACAGACGGACGCGTTCTCCTGTCCGTGTAATGTACATCGTGGGCAGAGGCGGGTGGTCTTGCAATGGTGGGCTGCCAGGAGGAGCTAACAGAGGGCGGCCAGGACCGCCATGCAGCCATGTCGTGGGCTCTTCTCGGCCGGCGGAGACAGACCCCCGATGTACTGAAACCTTCAGATCTTCTTTTTCTCCGTCCTCCGCTACTTTTTGACTTTCACGCCTGTCGCCTCCGTCGTTGTAGCAATTTCAGTATGGCAAGAAAACAATTAGGACGACGTCTGTTAACTAATCGCCTCCTAATTAGGACACGAGCCGCGTGTACAATGTATCTCCCCGGATCTCATTATGTCGGAGGTGGATTCAGTCTCCAGAACAATAAGTTTATTGCCAATTATCGTAACGTTAATTTATCTGATTACGATCCGCCGCGCTCGCTGAGACGAGACGTGTGGCCTCACCGGCTCCAGCGCCTCCATCCGTGACTGCCGGGTGCTGCCTTCACTGCACCCGCCGGCTGTAAACGGGAACCTTTGGGGGGGTGATCATTACACCAGCATCTTCCAGAGGCCTTAATATCTGGCACAGCTGAGGGTTTGCTACAATTGCATCCAGTGTACATCTGTCTTGCAGGACATCTCTTGGACTCTTTTGCCCGCGCAGCGTTATGGGAATCGGGTCTGGATTATCTGCACGGCACCGGACACGGCGTCGGCTCTTTCCTCAACGTCCACGAAGGTCCCTGCGGCATCAGCTACAAGACGTTTGCTGACGAGCCCTTAGAAGCCGGCATGGTTCTGTCTGACGGTGAGATGAGCCCCGTACAATGTCACGTCTGCTCTAGTCACAGCCAAACCAGCGCTCAGAACTCTGCCGGCCCCTTCTTTGCTCCGGTCACTCTGCAATCCCCCGTGTACGGCGCAGGGTGTGCCCAGGTTTATTCCTGGAGATGTGTAAAGCAAAAAAACTGTATCTTCCCAAATGCAATGCAGCCGCTGGAGTGCACTGCAGAACTCCATTACCGCAGCAGAATTGTGAATGCAGCTCTGGATGTGACTAGAGACAAAAGGAGGAAGCAAAATGATTCCTGAGACTGTAAGATATGCACTTCTTATCTTTTGCTTCTTAGAGCCGGGTTACTATGAAGACGGATCATTTGGGATCAGGATTGAGAACTTGGTTCTTGTGGTTCCCGCCACCACTAAGGTGAGGTCTGAAGTCGGAGCCTCCTTCCTGGGGGTCCCGTGATCCTCACAGCTAATGAGGATGGGCTATGGTTAGGCTCTGACTATATGATCTGTGCGGCCGACACAGCAACTCATTGGTCCTGAGAGTGAGGGGCCCCCGGGTTTGTGTAAGGGTACCTTCACACTAAACGATATCGCTAGCGATCCATGACGTTGCAGCGTCCTGGCTAGCGATATCGTTTAGTTTGACACACAGCAGCGATCAGGCCCCTGCTGTGATGTCGTTGGTCGGGGAAGAAAGTCCAGAACTTTCTTTGGTCGCTGGCTCTCCCGCTGACATCGCTGAATCGGCGTGTGTGACACCGATCCAGCGATGTCTTCGCTGGTAACCAGGGTAAACATCGGGTTACTAAGCGCAGGGCCGCGCTTAGTAACCCGATGTTTACCCTGGTTACCAGTGTAAACGTAAAAAAAACAAACACTACATACTTACCTACCGCTGTCTGTCCTCGGCGCTTTCCTGCACTGACTGTGAGCACAGCGGCCGGAGAGCAGAGCGGTGACGTCTCTGCTCACAGCCAGAGCAGAGAAGCACAGCGCCGGGGACAGACAGCGGAAGGTAAGTATGAAGCGTTTGTTTTTTTTACTTTTAGGATGGTATCCAGGGTAAACATCGGGTTACTAAGCGTGGCCCTGCCCTTAGTAACCCGATGTTTACCCTGGTTACCGGCATCGTTGGTCGCTGGAGAGCGGTCTGTGTGACAGCTCTCCAGCGACCAAACAGCGACGCTGCAGCGATCCGGATCGTTGTCTGGATCGCTGCAGCGTCGTTTAGTGTGAAGGGGCCTTAACTCTAGGACCCCTTCCTTCCTGCACTTCTCTACTTACATGTAGGAGCCCGAAAACTGAGCGGCCAGGAGCGCCGCTGTACAGGGATAGTCTGTAGGAAGAAGGATAAAGGGAGGAAGGAGGAGGACAACGGGAGGAAGGAGAAGGACAGGGGGAGCCTGGAGGAAGGAAGAGGACAGGGGGAGCCTGGAGGAAGGAGGAGGACAGGGGGAGCCCGGAGGAAGGAGGAGGACAGGGGGAGCCCGGAGGAAGGAGGAGGACAGGGGGAGCCCGGAGGAAGGAGGAGGACAGGGGGAGCCCGGAGGAAGGAAGAGGACAGGGGGAGCCCGGAGGAAGGAAGAGGACAGGGGGAGCCCGGAGGAAGGAAGAGGACAGGGGGAGCCCGGAGGAAGGAAGAGGACAGGGGGAGCCCGGAGGAAGGAAGAGGACAGGGGGAGCCCGGAGGAAGGAAGAGGACAGGGGGAGCCCGGAGGAAGGAAGAGGACAGGGGGAGCCCGGAGGAAGGAGGAGGACAGGGGGAGCCCGGAGGAAGGAAGAGGACAGGGGGAGCCCGGAGGAAGGAAGAGGACAGGGGGAGCCCGGAGGAAGGAGGAGGACAGGGGGAGCCTGGAGGAAGGAAGAGGACAGGGGGAGCCTGGAGGAAGGAAGAGGACAGGGGGAGCCTGGAGGAAGGAGGAGGACAGGGGGAGCCTGGAGGAAGGAGGAGGACAGGGGGAGCCTGGAGGAAGGAGGAGGAAGGAGGAGGACAGGGGGAGCCCGGAAGAAGGAGGAGGACAGGGGGAGCCCGGAAGAAGGAGGAGGACAGGGGGAGCCCGGAAGAAGGAGGAGGACAGGGGGAGCCCGGAGGAAGGAGGAGGACAACGGGAGCCCGGAGGAAGGAGGAGGACAACGGGAGCCCGGAGGAAGGAGGAGGACAAGGGGGAGGAAGGAGGAGGACAACGGGAGCCTGGAGGAAGGAGGAGGACAAGGGGGAGGAAGGAGGAGGACAAGGGGGAGGAAGGAGGAGGACAAGGGGGAGGAAGGAGGAGGACAAGGGGGAGGAAGGAGGAGGACAAGGGGGAGGAAGGAGGAGGACAAGGGGGAGCCCGGAGGAAGGAGGAGGACAAGGGGGAGCCCGGAGGAAGGAGGAGGACAACGGGAGCCCGGAGGAAGGAGGAGGACAACGGGAGCCCGGAGGAAGGAGGAGGACAACGGGAGCCCGGAGGAAGGAGGAGGACAACGGGAGCCCGGAGGAAGGAGGAGGACAACGGGAGCCCGGAGGAAGGAGGAGGACAACGGGAGCCCGGAGGAAGGAGGAGGACAACGGGAGCCCGGAGGAAGGAGGAGGACAACGGGAGCCCGGAGGAAGGAGGAGGACAACGGGAGCCCGGAGGAAGGAGGAGGACAACGGGAGCCCGGAGGAAGGAGGAGGACAACGGGAGCCCGGAGGAAGGAGGAGGACAAGGGGGAGGAAGGAGGAGGACAAGGGGGAGGAAGGAGGACGACAGGGGGAGCCCGGAGGAAGGAGGAGGACAGGGGGAGCCCGGAGGAAGGAGGAGGACAGGGGGAGCCCGGAGGAAGGAGGAGGACAGGGGGAGCCCGGAAGAAGGAGGAGGACAGGGGGAGCCCGGAAGAAGGAGGAGGACAGGGGGAGCCCGGAAGAAGGAGGAGGACAGGGGGAGCCCGGAAGAAGGAGGAGGACAGGGGGAGCCCGGAAGAAGGAGGAGGACAGGGGGAGCCCGGAGGAAGGAGGAGGACAGGGGGAGCCCGGAGGAAGGAGGAGGACAACGGGAGCCCGGAGGAAGGAGGAGGACAAGGGGGAGGAAGGAGGAGGACAAGGGGGAGCCCGGAGGAAGGAGGAGGACAGGAGTTTGAGAAAAGGGACATATTAGAAGTGGTGCCAGATTGTTCTTTTCCGCGACATAGGAGACCCCCACGCACATTAGATATTTGTCTGCTTCTGACTCTTCCCTGCTGTGTTTGGGCTTTGTTACATTGATGATCCCGGTGTGTGATCTATCCCGAACATCCGCCTCCTCATCTTACTGATGGACCCCTAATCCTGTCCCCCCTGGAGCCGCCTGATCTTGTATGGTGCATCCACACATACATAGGGGGCGCCTGTAACTCTGGATGCAGAATTGCTGTGTATTTCTTTTTTTGCTCACAGTTTTCTTCACGCAATCAAAAACAATGAGTTTTATAGTGGACTCCACTTCAGGCAACGCTCCTTGTTCACAAAGATTTTATAGCAGTTTTTTGCTTCCTGAAAAGGACCTTTTTTTTTTTTTTTTTTTTTTTAAATGCATGCTCAAAAGACCGGACTCACGAACAGCAAAGTGGATCAACATTGAAATGAATATTTATTTTTTCTTTTTTATGGTATTTTCAGCAGTCAAGCGGCTCCAAAAAAATTATTAAAAAAACCTGTGTGTGCATCTGTCCTGTGCACGTGGATCAGATTTGGTAAAATACCGGGCACGTTGCATGTTCTGTTATCGGCTGCAGATTTTCCGCCCCGTGTAAACAGGCGGTGAGGCAGGAGGAGCCGTTCCCAGGTTGATTTCTTTCCTATACTTCCAGTACAACTTCCGGGAGCGGGGAAGCCTGACCTTCGAGCCGATCACACTGGTGCCGATCCAGACTAAGATGATCAATGTCGACCTGCTAACTGTGAAAGAGGTGAGAGCTGATGGCGCCACATGTCATTTAAAGGGGTTGTCCACAACTGGACAAACCCCTTTTAAAAACCCTTAGTGTGGTGAATAAAAGAAGAAAAAAATAAGAAAAAAATCCACTGCATTGTTTGTCTATATCCCGAGGGCTCCACATATCATCCGCTGAGCTTTGGGGCGCACGTAACATTACAGATCACCATTTTTTACCCCTATTATGTAAGAAAACCGTTTAATTGTTGCAAATTTTGGTGTCCAAAACTGGTTATGGTTGCGACCATTGTTGCATTTTTCCCATAGTAAAGCATTGTGCAGGGGAAAACTTGTGTTTTTTAACTTTAAACTTTTTTTTTATTTTTTCCCCATCTCTGTAACACTTTGAGGGATTTCCTCGTGTCCGTTCCGACACTTTTTGTTGTATAAAAGTTGCACAAAGTACAACTATGCAAAATGCAATAACACACGGCCATTGTTAGACCCCCAGCTGCAGAAATAACCAGTTAGCACTGGGAAATAGTGGGAGATGCCACATTGCTTAAAGAGGACGTCATTCCTCTGATTAACCACTTAGATGCCACTGTCAGCATTAACCGCGGGTCCTGGGGGCTAATCAGATCACTGATTTCCGCAGCGTGACCGTGATCTGTGGTGGACGGCGCGGGTTTAGCTCCTTTTCTTACCTCTTTTCGCCTCTGTTTCTCCCTCCTCCAGATCCGCTGGGTGAACGACTACCACAACAAGTGCAGAGAAGTTGTCGGAGCCGAATTAGAAAAGCAAGGACGCCAGGACGCCCTCCAGTGGCTGATAAAAGAAACGCAGCCCATCTGCAAATCGAATTAATTTTTTTTTTTATACTCTTAGGTGTTTTTTTAACCGTTTCATTGACAGTTTTGAGATTTGCTGTGAGCCAAGTAATGGACGCATCTTTATCACGGTTTCATAGATGATGTTTTTTTGGCCTTACAACCTCAGGGGAAGCAGGAGGAGCAGTCACTCAATCAGGCCTGCGGTGATCTGACAAGTGTAATATTACAGAATGGAGAAATAAAGGAAACGTCATTCTTTGTTTTCCTTTATTGCTTCAAATGAGTCTTAAATTTACATATCCAATGAGTTTACATAACATAAAAGTGGAGTCGCTGCATAGAAATGCAACTAAAAGGGTTTGTCCACTATTCGGACTACTAGGACAACCTCTTCTTGATCTCACTGTTTGGCCCTGATAAACTAAAAAAGCCGTTACTCCCCTCCCGTGATGTTCCAGCGACGCCTGCACGGGAAGTGAGTATAGGCTTTTATTTTATCGCCCAAGCGAGGGGTATGAGAAGGAGCTTTCCAAATAGTGGAGAACTGTAATCCTCTGCTGATCCTGTATTATTCTCACTCACGTGGATCGTGGACCCACTGTACCCGGGCCGGGCTCCCAGGAGGGGCGCACCTAAGCGACCACCTGGTTTTCAGCTTGTGATGGTGGAGTTAGGCCTGAGCTGCAGGTGACCGCTATGTACCAAACCAAGGACCGTCCCCGACACTGCAGCTGCTGACCCCAAGGGTTAGGATCGCAAACACGGACTCTGAGTCCAAAGCAGGACGGGATACTGATGCAGGTTCAGACAGTGCTGATCCGGGAACACATGACAAGGAAAAAGAGGAAGGCGCACACAGCTCACAGAAATTAGAGGTGCTGGCTGAACCGGAAAAATCCCAAATTTCATAAAAGGAGTTAATCAGCCGTACTCAGGTGGATGACCAGGACGAGGTCGAAATGTTACTCGCTGCTTAACATATTTTTCACTCACCAAATTGGCATTATTTTGATTGTGCTGTAATTTCCTGTACAAGAATTAAATGATTCACTTTGCATCCAGGCTTATTAACTCCTTTTATGAAACACATGACAAAACGGACACTGGAGCAGGCTCGGGAGCAGCTTCGGGGCTCGGATGCAGCCTGAGCGGCTTCGGGGCTCGGGTACCGCCGGAGAGGCTTCAGGGCTCGGGAGCAGCTGGAGCGGCTTCAGGGCTCGGGAGCAGCTTCGGGGCTCAAGAGCAGCCTGAGCGGCTTCGAGGCTCTGGAGCAGCCTAAGCGGCTTCGGGGCTCGGGTACCGCCGGAGAGGCTTCAGGGCACGGATGCAGCCGGAGCGGCTTCAGGTTTCGGGAGCAGCCGAAGCGGCTTAGGGGCTCGGGTACCGCCGGAGCGGCTTCAGGGCACGGGTGGAGCCGGAGCGGCTTCAGGGCTCAAGAGCAGCCTGAGCGGCTTCGGGGCTCTGGAGCAGCCTGAGCGGCTTCGGGGCTCAAGAGCAGCCTGAGCGGCTTCGGGGCTCAAGAGCAGCCTGAGCGGCTTCGGGGCTCTGGAGCAGCCTGAGCGGCTTCGGGGCTCTGGAGCAGCCTGAGCGGCTTCGGGGCTCTGGAGCAGCCTGAGCGGCTTCGGGGCTTGGGTACCGCCGGAGAGGGCTCGGGAGCAGCCGGAGCGGCTTCAGGGCTCGGGAGCGGCTTCGGGGCTCGGGAGCAGCCGGAATGGCTTCAGGTTTCGGGAGCAGCCGGAGTGGCTTCAGGTTTCGGGGACAGCCGGAGTGGCTTCAGGTTTCGGGGACAGCCGGAGCGGCTTCAGGGCTCGGGAGCTGCCAGAGCGGCTTCAGGGCTCGGGAGCGGCTTCAGGGTTCAGGAGCAGCCTGAGCGGCTTCGGGGCTCAGGAGCAGCCTGAGCGGCTTCGGGGCTCTGGAGCAGCCTGAGCGGCTTCGGGGCTCGGGTATCACTGATAACAGCTACAGTTCAGGTTCAGCAACACGTTCAGGGACCTGACAACTAACTGGAATAAACTCAAACTAACACTAAAGAGCTTGTTGTGCAGGCACCTCCCTAAAAGGGAACGTGCCTTAAATACCTTATGCCTCTTTGCTATTGGGTTGGCTGTGGGGACGTTACAGACAAGACTGTCTGTTGGGATATTATGACGTGCTGGATGTGGGGACATTATGGGGGGCTGCCTATGGGAACTTTACGAAGGGCTGGCTAAGGGGGATATCATATATGGGAGACTAAGGGGGATATCATACTGTATGTGATGGGATGTGGTGGTGACCATACTGTTATAATGGGGGTCTGTAGTGTACATCATAGTGCATAAGGGATGGGGTGGACATCATTGTGTATATTGGGGGCTGTTGTGGATATATTGTATAGTGTCTGTGGGGGACATCATACTGTATATTGAGGGCTGTGGTTGATGTAACAGTATATTGGGGGGATGTGGATATCACTGTTTGGTCGGCTGTGGTGACAATCATACTGTGTAGGGGACAGTGAGTAGGGGTACAGGTCGGTTGGCAGTGTGAGGGCATAATGCGAAAAGGGGACACAATAGATATGGAGAGGGGGCAACGTGAAATGGGGCACAGTATAGAGCGAGGTTAGCATGGCAGGGACACAGTGCGGAGTTAGAGTGGAGAGGGGACAGCCATGGTATAGGCCGTGGGCGGATGGTGTAGCGGTTATAGCTGACAGTGTGGAGGCCATATACCATAGGAGGCTTATTTAGGACGTAGTATGGACAGTCTATAGCTATAATGACACTCTTATTATTAAGTGCCCCATTTGGGGATGTGCTGCAGAAGATCGGAGAAGAGAGAAGTCAGCAGAGACGAGTTGTGGATGTGAAAAGTCAATATGGTATCTGGACAAAATGGAGACGAAAAGAAAGACTCAATCAGAGAAGATGTCACCTATAAGGTCCCTGGATGTAAATGTTCACTGTTGATACTGACTACCTCTCCTCAGTACTGTGATTCCCGTTAGGTTTGCAGTCTGGTAATGATTGATAACGACTCCCAGCATCTCCTTACCATTGTTACGGACATTCTGGGAGTTGAAGATTCATGAGATACAAATTTATAGGGGCCTGACTTGACAATACAACTGATTGCTGTACTAATCTTGGTGATGTAGTCATGTACTTATGGTGGCTTTGTTGATGTAGTCGTACTGATGGTGGTTCTTGTGACGTATACATGTACTGATGATGGTATTGGTGTTGTATTTGTTTACGAACAGTGGTTCTCGTGATAAATTAATGTACTGATTATGGTACTAGTGTTGCATTAATGTACTGATAGTGGTTCTGGTCATGTATTCATGTACTGATGGTGGATCTGGTGATGCATTTATCTATTCATGGTTCTGGAGCTATATTAGTTCTGATGGGTAGTTCTATTGAGCTATTTACTGATTATGGTTCTGGTGCCATATTAATGTACTATTGATGTCTGTGCTCTATGTACTGATGATGATTTTGGTTTCATATTCAAGTACTAATGATGGATCTGGTAATGGATACATCTGAAAGACAACCATCACTACATGAGTATGTCTAAAGAATCACCATCCATACATAAATACGTCACCAGAACAACTATCCGTACAGGAATATGGCAACAGCACCATCATGAGTTTTGTTGCAAACTGTATTTGTTTCAAGACAGACGTACAAACCATCAGACCTTTATCTGTCATGGGGTCGGTTTAGTTTCCATTAGCATATCCGCCAAATGCTTCACATTTTAATTGAAACTAAATGCCCCACCGTTATAGTTAAGCAATATTAGTTTCCATGACGGTCCTTGTATCCGACATCTAATCTATACGATGTCAGGGATGAATCTTGCTACTATCGTAGAAAACGCACTCCCTGATGAGTCTCACCCCTGAAGTAAATCACTTATCTTTATTTTTGCTGGTGTTTTTGGTTGACAAAGGTTATTCGATGGGAATTGGTCATCATCACAGCAGGATGAGGGGGCGTTAGGGATCCGGTTACCTTAGTGCCTGACCCATTCATTTACACAGGGGGTGAGGGTTCATCTGCCTAGGGTACCAAAATACCTTGTCCCGGGCCGGGCACCAAGGCCCAGCATTCCTCTGCCATTATCAGCACATTGCCCCCTAGTGGTGGTGATACAGATGTGCGGCTTTCAGACATAGAAGACACGAGGGTTGAGGATGATACCAGTGGATTTGATGTCCTCTGTGATCTGATTGATGGACAGTTTCCGGTCTGTGACCTCCTCCTCCTCCTCTTCAGTTTCCTCCTCTGCAGACAAGGCCGGGTTATTATAGATGAAATACACCTTGGAGTGGAGACTGGAGCGATCCCGATTCTTGAGCAGCAAGAAAGATTTGTGAAAGCTCAGCACACGCTTCACCCCGGTAACTCTGATGGGAGTCCTGTTCTCACCGCACTTAACGGTCTTCTCATATTCACACGCTCTCCTGTACTGCCTGCACAGAAAGGAGACAGCGTGGGACCGTCAATGACGCTGAGGCACAGAATAATGATCCTGATGGTACAGGAAAATGACGCTGACACTCGAGGTGCAGGATAGAAGATTTATTACATTCTTTGACACGTGCATGAGTGTCCCCCTTATACATAGGAGCAGTATTATTATAGTAGTTATATTCTTGTACATAGGAGCAGTATTATAGTAGTTATATTCTTGTACATAGGGGCAGTATTATAGTAGTTATATTCTTGTACATAGGGGCAGTATTATAGTAGTTATATTCTTGTACATGGGAGCAGTATTATAGTAGTTATATTCTTGTACACAGGCGCAGTATTATAGTAGTTATATTCTTGCACGTAGGGGCAGTATTATAGTAGTTATATTCTTGTACATAGGGGACAGTATTATAGTAGTTATATTCTTGTACATAGGGGACAGTATTATAGTAGTTATATTCTTGTACATAGGGGACAGTATTATAGTAGTTATATTCTTGCACGTAGGGGCAGTATTATAGTAGTTATATTCTTGTACATAGGGGCAGTATTATAGTAGTTATATTCTTGTACATAGCAGCAGTATTATAGTAGTTATATTCTTATACATAGGACCAGTATTATAGTAGTTATATTCTTATACATAGGGGCAGTATTATAGTAGTTATATTCTTGTACATAGGATCAGTATTATAGTAGTTATATTCTTGTACATAGCGGCAGTATTATAGTAGTTATATTCTTGTACATAGGGGCAGTATTATAGTAGTTATATTCCTGTACATAGGGGCAGTATTATAGTAGTTATATTCTTGCACATAGGGGCAGTATTATAGTAGTTATATTCTTGTACATAGGGGCAGTATTATAGTAGTTATATTCTTGTACATAGGGGCAGTATTATAGTAGTTATATTCTTGCACATAGGAGCAGTATTATAGTAGTTATATTCTTGTACATAGGGGACAGTATTATAGTAGTTATATTCTTGTACATAGGAGCAATATTATAGTAGTTATATTCTTGTACATAGGATCAGTATTATAGTAGTTATATTCTTGTACATAGGATCAGTATTATAGTAGTTATATTCTTGTACATAGCGGCAGTATTATAGTAGTTATATTCTTGTACATAGGGGCAGTATTATAGTAGTTATATTCTTGCACATAGGAGCAGTATTATAGTAGTTATATTCTTGCACATAGGGGCAGTATTATAGTAGTTATATTCTTGTACATAGGATCAGTATTATAGTAGTTATATTCTTGTACATAGCGGCAGTATTATAGTAGTTATATTCTTGTACATAGGGGCAGTATTATAGTAGTTATATTCCTGTACATAGGGGCAGTATTATAGTAGTTATATTCTTGCACATAGGAGCAGTATTATAGTAGTTATATTCTTGTACATAGGGGCAGTATTATAGTAGTTATATTACTGTACATAGGGGCAGTATTATAGTAGTTATATTCTTGCACATAGGAGCAGTATTATAGTAGTTATATTCTTGTACATAGGGACAGTATTATAGTAGTTATATTCTTGTACATAGGAGCAATATTATAGTAGTTATATTCTTGTACACAGGCGCAGTATTATAGTAGTTATATTCTTGTACATAGGGGCAGTATTATAGTAGTTATATTCTTGCACATAGGGGCAGTATTATAGTAGTTATATTCTTGTACATATGGGCAGTATTATAGTAGTTATATTCTTGTACATAGGGGCAGTATTATAGTAGTTATATTCTTGTACATAGGGGCAGTATTATAGTAGTTATATTCTTGTACATAGGGGCAGTATTATAGTAGTTATATTCTTGCACATAGGAGCAGTATTATAGTAGTTATATTCTTGCACATAGGGGACAGTATTATAGTAGTTATATTCTTGTACATAGGAGCAATATTATAGTAGTTATATTCTTGTACACAGGCGCAGTATTATAGTAGTTATATTCTTGTACATAGGGGCAGTATTATAGTAGTTATATTCTTGCACATAGGGGCAGTATTATAGTAGTTATATTCTTGTACATATGGGCAGTATTATAGTAGTTATATTCTTGTACATAGGAGCAGTATTATAGTAGTTATATTCTTGTACACAGGCGCAGTATTATAGTAGTTATATTCTTGTACATAGGGGACAGTATTATAGTAGTTATATTCTTGTACATAGGAGCAGTATTATAGTAGTTATATTCCTGTACATAGGGGCAGTATTATAGTAGTTATATTCTTGTACATAGGGGCAGTATTATAGTAGTTATATTCTTGTACATAGGGGCAGTATTATAGTAGTTATATTCTTGCACATAGGAGCAGTATTATAGTAGTTATATTCTTGCACATAGGGGACAGTATTATAGTAGTTATATTCTTGTACATAGGAGCAATATTATAGTAGTTATATTCTTGTACACAGGCGCAGTATTATAGTAGTTATATTCTTGTACATAGGGGCAGTATTATAGTAGTTATATTCTTGCACATAGGGGCAGTATTATAGTAGTTATATTCTTGTACATATGGGCAGTATTATAGTAGTTATATTCTTGTACATAGAAGCAGTATTATAGTAGTTATATTCTTGTACACAGGCGCAGTATTATAGTAGTTATATTCTTGTACATAGGGGACAGTATTATAGTAGTTATATTCTTGTACTTAGGGGCAGTATTATAGTAGTTATATTCTTGTACATAGGGGCAGTATTATAGTAGTTATATTCTTGTACATAGGGGCAGTATTATAGTAGTTATATTCTTGTACATAGGAGCAGTATTATAGTAGTTATATTCCTGTACATAGGAGCAGTATTATAGTAGTTATATTCTTGTACATAGGGGCAGTATTATAGTAGTTATATTCTTGTACATAGGAGCAGTATTATAGTAGTTATATTCCTGTACATAGGCAAAGAGAAAAGAATACGCTGATAGGGAGATCACCAAACAATTACAAAATATGGCTTTTATTAGAAAAGTGCACACAGAAAAACAGTACAATAAAACCACTTAAAAAACACATACATGAAAACAATGCCCTGTAGATAGTAAGAAATCCCCCTCCTCCCCCCATCCAAACTGAACACTCCCGCTGATCTGGCAAAGGTTACAACCCAGGAAGGTATACATGCAGGTGCTGGGTGCATAAACACTAAACTAAAGCTCCTATCCCCAATATGCAGTAATCTAACATGAAGCGGTCAAACACACACCACCTGAGAGTCCGACGGACTAGTGAAATATAAATAACCCTATCTCACACTGATAGTGTAATGTCTGCTGCCTGCACACAGAAATAATGAACAGTGAGCACGACCAATGTCTAAATCAGAGCAAGTGGGAGACAAAATAAGAGATACAGAGGGTATATACGTTACACAGGTGCTGCAGAGCCGCAGGCAGCCAGGAGGTGTGACGGAGCTGAAGCCACGGCGTCAGTCAGGAGAGAGGAGGGGGGCCGAAGCCCAACGCGTATCGCTACACACAGGTCGCTTCGTCAGGGGCAGAAAGTATCTCTTATTCTCTGCAGCACCTGTGTAACGTATATACCCTCTGTATCTCTTATTTTGTCTCCCACTTGCTCTGATTTAGACATTGGTCGTGCTCACTGTTCATTATTTCTGTGTGCAGGTAGCAGATATTACACTATCAGTGTGAGATAGGGTTATTTATATTTCTCTAGTCCGTCGGACTCTCAGGTGGTGTGTGTTTGACCGCTTCATGTTAGATTACTGCATATTGGGGATAGGAGCTTTAGTTTAGTGTTTATGCACTCAGCACCTGCATGTATACCTTCCTGGGTTGTAACCTTTGCCAGATCAGCGGGAGTGTTCAGTTTGGATGGGGGGAGGAGGGGGATTTCTTACTATCTACAGGGCATTGTTATCATGTATGTGTTTTTTAAGTGGTTTTATTGTACTGTTTTTCTGTGTGCACTTTTCTAATAAAAGCCATATTTTGTAATTGTTTGGTGATCTCCCTATCAGCGTATTCTTTTCTCTTTGCGGATTGGTTTACTGTTTTTGTACGCTGTGGGATCGATCCCATTGTCTATATTTTTATATTTCTATGGTGCCCTCCATACTATTCATATATTCCTGTACATAGGGGCAGTATTATTATTATTATTATTATTAAACATCGTGTCTAATTATAGAGTTCGCATCCTGACACATCTTTTTATTTCTTTTAAACCGTAAAACTCTGTGTCACTTACCTTTGACGTTTTTGATAGGAGATTGTGCAAATGGTGATGGACAGGATAAGGAGGACCAGTGCAAATGCGATTCCTGTGACACTTAGGACCTTATACACTGAAACGTAAGGAGATGCTTTAGGCTGAGGTCACATTAATATTCACATTTCATATTTTCTTTCATTAAAGAAACAAATACCTGCAGTCCTATGTAACACCACAGATAACACAGTGATAACTCTGAGTACAGATAATGTAGTAGATGTCACCTGCAGTCCTATGTAACACCACAGGTAACACTGATCACTCTCTGAGTACAGATCATGTAGTAGATGTCACCTGCAGTCCTATGTAACACCACAGATAACACAGTGATAACTCTCTGAGTACAGATCATGTAGTAGATGTCACCTGCAGTCCTATGTAACACCACAGATAACACAGTGATAACTCTCTGAGTACAGATCATGTAGTAGATGTCACCTGCAGTCCTATGTAACACCACAGATAACACAGTGATAACTCTCTGAGTACAGATAATGTAGGAGATGTCACCTGCAGTCCTATGTAACACCACAGATAACACAGTGATAACTCTCTGAGTACAGATCATGTAGTAGATGTCACCTGCAGTCCTATGTAACACCACAGATAACACAGTGATAACTCTCTGAGTACAGATAATGTAGTAGATATCACCTGCAGTCCTATGTAACACCACAGATAACACAGTGATAACTCGGACATGTTTTTGTTATGTGTCATCTCTGGAGCTGCGGGTGAAGCTGATGAAGACGCATTATTGCCTCCATTTACACCAGCGTCTTTACGCTTTATGGTATTATGCGGATAGTTTTCACATCGCTGCAGAGTTTTTCGCTTTATAAAATCTACTTTAGGTCCAAGATTTATTTTGTGGAATTTTTTCCGCATTTTAGGGCTGAACTGTACATTATTACCCACGTGGCCCAATCCCCCCCAACCTCGCTGACTTTCCTTCGTGTCCGTTCATTATTGATCCTGGCACCTGAAAATCTTCTGTCTTTTCTTACTTGGGCAATGGTGACGTATCCCTTTAACCCTTCAGCTCCCTGCCTCTTCCCTCCTTTATAGAATTCAAAAAAGTTTCGAAATGACGAACCAATCACATCGAAGAGAGGAGACCAGTTAGAGATGACAGCAGACAGCTGGGAAACTTTTCAGGGAAGTTACAAAACTTTGTAAAACTTTTCCTATACCTGATAGCGTGTTATTCCGCTCATCCTGCAGAGCCGGATCCTCGGCCCCCGTCCTGTTGTCAGCGAGGAGATGAACGATTTCTGACCGGTTCATGCTCATCCTACTTGGTAGTTGGGATCCGACTGTCTCCTATTGAAGGCCGAATCATGTGACGTTCTTGGGCTTAGGATGGGTTTCCATGACATCAGCGCTTTGTGTTAAAGTTCCTCCGTCCTTTTATTTTAATTCATTAGTTGTGTACTTCATTTAAAGGAACAGAGCAGCAATGATTACTGGGGAGAAAGATCACACATGTTTCACAGCGCAAAAAAAGCTGAATTATTATAAATAAATATAAATGACTTTTTATGTTAATTATCACCAGAGATGTATAAAAAAAATATGCCCCACACTCCAAAATGGAACCGTATTACCCCCGACTACTAGATCATGGTGACTGCAGACAGGATCTTATCATGTATCTCTGTATACAGGGAGCTCCCCCTAGTGGTGACTGCAGACAGGATCTTATCATGTATCTCTGTATACAGGGAGCTCCCCCTAGTGGTGACTGCAGACAGGATCTTATCATGTATCTCTGTATACAGGGAGCTCCCCCTAGTGGTGGCTGCAGACAGGATCTCATCATGTATCTCTATCTACAGGGAGCTCCCCCTAGTGGTGGCTGCAGACAGGATCTTATCATGTATCTCTGTATACAGGGAGCTCCCCCTAGTGGTGGCTGCAGACAGGATCTTATCATGTATCTCTGTATACAGGGAGCTCCCCCTAGTGGTGGCTGCACACAGAATCTTATGTATCTCTGTATACAGGGAGCTCCCCCTAGTGGTGGCTGCAGACAGGATCTTATCACGTATCTCTGTATACAGGGAGCTCCCCCTAGTGGTGACTGCAGACAGGATCTTATCATGTATCTCTATCTACAGGGAGCTCCCCCTAGTGGTGGCTGCAGACAGGATCTCATCATGTATCTCTATCTACAGGGAGCTCCCCCTAGTGGAGGCTGCAGACAGGATCTCATCATGTATCTCTATCTACAGGGAGCTCCCCCTAGTGGAGGCTGCAGACAGGATCTCATCATGTATCTCTATCTACAGGGAGCTCCCCCTAGTGGTGGCTGCAGACAGGACCTTATCATGTATCTCTGTATACAGGGAGCTCCCCCTAGTGGTGGCTGCAGACAGGATCTTATCATGTATTTCTGTATACAGGGAGCTCCCCCTAGTGGTGGCTGCAGACAGGATCTTATCACGTATCTCTGTATACAGGGAGCTCCCCCTAGTGGTGGCTGCAGACAGGATCTTATCATGTATCTCTGTATACAGGGAGCTCCCCCTAGTGGTGGCTGCAGACAGGATCTTATCATGTATCTCTGTATACAAGGAGCTCCCCCTAGTGGTGGCTGCAGACAGGATCTTATCATGTATCTCTGTATACAGGGAGCTCCCCCTAGTGGTGGCTGCAGATAGGATCTTATCATGTATCTCTATCTACAGGGAGCTCCCCCTAGTGGTGGCTGCAGACAGGACCTTATCATGTATCTCTGTATACAGGGAGCTCCCCCTAGTGGTGGCTGCAGACAGGATCTTATCATGTATCTCTGTATACAGGGAGCTCCCTCTAGTGGTGGCTGCAGACAGAATCTTACGTATCTCTGTATACAGGGAGCTCCCCTAGTGGTGGCTGCAGACAGGATCTTATCATGTATCTCTCTATACAGGGAGCTCCCCCTAGTGGTGACTGCAGACAGGATCTTATCATGTATCTCTGTATACAGGGTGCTCCCCCTAGTGGTGGCTGCAGACAGGATCTTATCATGTATCTCTGTATACAGGGAGCTCCCCTAGTGGTGACTGCAGACAGGATCTTATCATGTATCTCTGTATACAGGGAGCTCCCCCTAGTGGTGACTGCAGACAGGATCTTATCATGTATCTCTGTATACAGAGAGCTCCCCCTAGTGGTTACTGCAGACAGGATCTTATCATGTATCTCTGTATACAGGGAGCTCCCCCTAGTGGTGGCTGCAGACAGGATCTTATCATGTATCTCTGTATACAGGATGCTCCCCCTAGTGGTGGCTGCAGACAGGATCTTATCATGTATCTCTGTATACAGGGAGCTCCCCCTAGTGGAGGCTGCAGACAGGATCTTATCATGTATCTCTGTATACAGGGAGCTCCCCCTAGTGGTAACTGCAGACAGTATCATCATGTATCTCTGTATACAGGGAGCTCCCCCTAGTGGTGGCTGCAGACAGAATCTTATCATGTATCTCTGTATACAGGGAGCTCCCCCTAGTGGTGGCTGCAGACAGGATCTTATCATGTATCTCTGTATACAGGGAGCTCCCCCTAGTGGAGGCTGCAGACAGGATCTTATCATGTATCTCTGTATACAGGGAGCTCCTCCTAGTGGTGGCTGCAGGCAGAATCTTATTGACACAACCGTGCATACTTACCTGCTTTCTCCCATCCAACGGCGCGCTCCCGATTCTGTCCATCACCGCTTCTTTGCTGTCTTTTCTGGTTCCCGGTGCGTCCTTTCTTCGTGCATGCGCAGTTGCGCCTCCTGCACCGCAGGGCTCCCTGGAAGGTCGCGACCCGATGACTCCGCCGCCAATATGGCGGCGCCCATCGGATATTTCTTCCCGGCGTCTTCCCAGGTAAGACCCCTGAACTTCTGAGGTTATTCGCTGTTCCTTGTTGTCAGCGTTCTTGTGTCTCTTTCAGGATCCTCCGTGTCTCCGCTATACCTGCCTTGTGTCTTTGCCCTCTGTCTCCGCCATACCTGTCCTGTGCCTGTGCTCCGTGTCTCCGCCATGCCTGTCCCGTGTCTTTGCCCAGTGTCTCCGCCTTACCTGTCCTGTGCCTTTCTTCCGTGTCTCCACGTTACCAGCCCCGCACCTTTACCCCGTGTCTCCGCTGTGTTGGTCCTGTGTCTCCGCCATACTTGCCCAGTGCTTTTGTCCGTATTTCCGCCATACCGGTCCTGTGTCTCTGCCATACCTGCTCCGTATCGCCGTCATACCTGCCCTGTGTCTGTGCCTCGTGTCTCCGCCTTTCCAGTCCTGTGTCTCAATCATACCTGCTCCGTGTCTCCGCCAGATCTGTCCCTGAGTCTCTGTCTTTCTTGCCCTTTGTCATTACATATATTTGTCCTGCGTTTAGTCTTGTCTTCTTGGTTTTAATACCTTTTGTCTCCTTTTTTGCAGCATCATTATGTCCTAGTGGGGCTCCTGAAGTTCCATCATATACCCAGCTTTCCCAGTTCTAGTCTTTTCCATTCTGCCTTCTGTCTCCTTCTCCCTGACTTGGTCGCCCCTTTGGCTCTAGCAGTTGTGTCTCCATCCCCCTTGGGCCTGCTCCTAACGCTCTCTCTATAGGGGGTGATTCCATCTGGTCCGCTCGTCCTCGGGGGCTCTAGAGCCACGACCCAGAGGGTCCACTCTTGGGTTCTGTTCGGAATCCTTACAGTAAGTTCAGGCCATGGATGCCGCCAGAGCTTCTGCCGCACAAAAGGAGCTGGTCTTTTTATGGGAGAATCAGACCCGTATTATGGCCTTCATGAAGACTATGGATACCAGTCTTTCTTTGCTTCAGTCTTCAGATCCTGGGAATGCTTCTCAATTAGCTGGCCTGCAGCAGGAGTTGGCTCAGCAGCGGGACACCCAGGCTCATATTCTTAGCTATATGGCGTCGGTAGACGACCGGTTGCTTTCTTTACAATCGGCCGCTTCCACTTCTGCCTCTGTCTCTGCTCCCCACCCTCCTCCCCGCTTGGCAAACCCTCCACGATACAATGGTGATCCCAAATTGGGTCAAGGTTTTTTAAATCAGACGCCTCCATTTTGAATTTTTTCCCCAGCAATACCCTACTGATCGGGCAAAAGTAGCCTTTTTGATTTTCCATTTGGAGGGTGATGCCTTGGCATGGGTTAATCCCCTCTGGGAGCGAGACGATCCCGTAGTCTCCCAGTTGTCTGTATTCTTGGAGACTTTTCATCATATTTTCGATGAACCGGGATGTCTGGCCTCTACTACGGAGGCTCTCTTTAATCTCCATTAAGGCTCCCTAACTGTAGGTCAGTACGCCATCCAGTTTCGCACCCTATCATCTGACTTCGGCTGGAATAATGAGGCTTTGGTGGGAGACTTCTGGCGGGGTCTCGGCGGGAGTGTATAAAGGATGAGCTTGCTGGTCGGGATACTCCAACGGTCTTGGAGGATTTAATTTCCTTGGCTACCCATATTGATCTTCGTTTCCAGGAGCGAGCCTGGGAGAGGAGACTTCTTCGGCCATCCCCTGCTACTCGTAGACCATTCAGTCCTTGATCCGGAACATCTTCCACGGCGTCCACTCCTGAACCGATGCAAGTCAATCGTCTCAAGATGTCTGAACAATGAGGTAAATAGAGACTTACTCAAGAGCTATGCTTCTATTGCAGCAGCGCCTCTCATCTGTTCCGGACTTGTTCAGAACGTTCGGAAAACTTCTCCACCTAGGTCAGGTAAGAGAGGCCTCCCTAGGAGCATGTGATACCTCTCTACCCCTCACTTCGTCTGTTTTATTGCACATTCGTGGTAAGGGTTTCTCTTTAGACTCTTATGTGAATTCAGGCACTGCAGGAAATTTTATTAGGCTGGAGGAGGTCATTAAATTTTCTGTCCCTGTCAGGACCTTGGAGAACCCTCTGATCTTTGCTTCCGTAGATGGTAAACCTTAACGGGATACCATTACGCAAGTTACACACGAGGTGGAGCTTCAAGTAGGGGCTTTGCATAGGGAGAAAATCGCTCTTTATGTTTTAGCCGGTCTTTCCTATCCTATACTTCTTGGTCTTCCTTGGTTGCGGAATTTTAGATTGGCATGATGGTAATGTTTTGCGCTGGGGAGAGTCCTGCCGGGAACGTTGTCTGCTGCCGGTGCGTCCTGTGGGTGTTTATTCTTCTTCTTCTTCCTCCTCCACTTTGCCTTTAGTCTACAGTTCTTTCTCAGATGTTTTCGGCAAAAGGGAGGCTGAGAGTCTTCCTCCGCACCGACTCTACGATTGTCCCATTGATCTTGTTCCTGGTGCTACCCCTCCTAGAGTAGGATCTATCCCCTCTCTCCTATAGAAACACAAGCCATGTCGGAATATATTCAAGAGAATCTTGCTAAAAGTTTTATTTGGAAGTCCTCTTCTCCTGCCAGAGCAGGCTTCTTCTTCGTAAAGAAGAAGGATGGCTCTCTTTGTCCTTGTATTGATTATAGAGGTCTAAACAACATTATGGTGAAGAACAAATACCCGCTGCCACTTATTCCTGAACTCTTCGATCATCTGAGGGGAGCGCAGAATTTTACCAAACTTGATCTGCGTGGAGCTTACAATCTGGTTCGAATTCGTGCTGGGGATGAGTGGAAGACTGCATTCAACACTCGCGACGGTCACTATGAATACCTAGTTATGCTGTTTGGCCTCTGCAACGCTCCAGCGGTATTCCAAGAGTTTGTAAATGACGTATTCCGGGATCTCCTCTACTCATGGTATATCTTGACGACATTCTCCTCTTCTCTCCAAATCTTTCCACCCATAGACGAGACATTCGTCAGGTTTTGTAACGACTAAGGGAGAATCATCTTTTTGCGAAGATTGAGAAGTGCGTCTTCGAGCAGTCCTCTCTGCCCTTTCTTGGTTACATCGTCTCGAAGTCCGGTCTGGAGATGGATCCTGAGAACGTAAATCTGCCGTTCTTAACAGGTCTGGTCCTCTTGGAATAACAGCAATCCAACGTTTTCTTGGCTTTGCCAATTACTATAGACAGTTCATTCCTCATTTTTCTTTGATTGTCAAGCCTATTTCTGCTCTTGTCCGCAAAGGAGTCAACTCCAATCTTTGGACCTCTGAAGATGCGTTCCAGTCTCTGAAACAAAAGTTAACTGCGGCTCCTGTGCTTCATCGTCCTGATGCGAATAGGCCATTTATCATCGAGGTCGACGCGTCTTCCATCGGAGCTGGTACAGTCCTCATGCAAAGATCCTCCTCTGGCCACTTAGTTACTTGTGGCTTCTTCTCCAAAGCCTTCTCTTCCCCTGAACGGAACTATTCCATAGGAGATAAGGAACTACTAGCTATTAAGTTAGCTTTAGAGGAGTGGCGTTATCTTCTTAACCCCTTAAGCCCCGAGGGTGGTTTGCACGTTAATGACCGGGCCAATTTTTACAATTCTGACCACTGTCCCTTTATGAGGTTATAACTCTGGAACGCTTCAACGGATCTTGGCGATTCTGACATTGTTTTCTCGTGACATATTGTACTTCATTTTAGTAGTAACATTTATTCGATATAACTTGCGTTTATTTGTGAAAAAAATGGAAATTTGGCGAAAATTTTGAAAATTTCGCAATTTTCCAACTTTAAATTTTTATGCCCTTAAATCACAGAGATATGTCACGCAAAATACTTAATAAGTAACATTTCCCACATGTCTCCTTTACATCAGCACAATTTTGGAACCAAAATTTTTTTTTGTTAGGGAGTTATAAGGGTTCAAAGTTGACCAGCAATTTCTCATTTTTACAACACCATTTTTTTTTAGGGACCACATCTCATTTGATGTCATTTTGAGGGGTCTATATGATAGAAAATACCCAAGTGTGACACCATTCTAAAAACTGCACCCCTCAAGGTGCTCAAAACCACATTCAAGAAGTTTATTAACCCTTCAGGGGTTTCACAGGAATTTTTGGAATGTTTAAATAAAAATGAATATTTAACTTTTTTTCACACAAAATTTATTTCAGCTCCAATTTGTTTTATTTTACCAAGGGTAACAGGATAAAATGGATGCCAAACATTGTTGTACAATCTGTACTGAGTACGCTGATACCCCATATGTGGGGGTAAACCACTGTTTGGGCGCATGGCAGAGCTCGGAAGGGAAGGAGCGCCATTTGACTTTTAAATGCAAAATTGACAGGAATTGAGATGGGACACCATGTTGCGTTTGGAGAGCCCCTGATGTGCCTAAACATTGAAATCCCCACAAGTGACACCATTTTGGAAAGTAGACCCCTTAAGGAACTTATCTAGAGGTGTGGTGAGCACTTTGACCCAACAAGTGCTTCACAGAAGTTTATAATGCAGAGCCGTAAAAATAAAAAATCATATTTTTTCACAAAAATAATCTTTTCGCCACCAATTTTTTATTTTCCCAAGGGTAAGAGAAGAAATTAGACCACAAAAGTTGTTGTGCAATTTGTCCTGAGTGCGACGATACCCCATATGTGGGGGTAAACCACTGTTTGGGCGCATGGCAGAGCTCGGAAGGAAAGGAGCGCCATTTGACTTTTCAATGCAAAATTGACTGGAATTGAGATGGGACGCCATGTTGCGTTTGGAGAGCCCCTGATGTGCCTAAACATTGGAACCCCTCACAAGTGACACCATTTTGAAAAGTAGACCCCTTAAGGAACTTATCTAGATGTGTGGTGAGCACTTTGACCCAACAAGTGCTTCACAGAAGTTTATAATGCAGAGCCGTAAAAATAAAAAATCTTATTTTTTCACAAAAATGATCTTTTCGCCCCCAATTTTTTATTTTCCCAAGGGTAAGAGAAGAAATTAGACCACAAAAGTTGTTGTGCAATTTGTCCTGAGTGCGACGATACCCCATATGTGGGGGTAAACCACTTTTTGGGTGCATAGCAGAGCTCGGAAGGGAAGGAGCGCCATTTGACTTTTCAATGCAAAATTGACTGGAATTAAGATGGGACGCCATGTTGGTTTGGAGAGCCACTGATGTGCCTAAACATTAAAAACCCCCACAAGTGACACCATTTTGGAAACTAGACCCTCTAAGGAACTTATCTAGATGTGTTTTGAGAGCTTTGAACCCCCAAGTGTTTCACTACAGTTTATAACGCAGAGCCGTTAAAATAAATTTATTTTTTTTTCGCAAAAATTTTTTAGCCCCCAGTTTTGTATTTTCACAAGGGTAACATAATAAATTGGACCCCAAAAGTTGTTGTCCAATTTGTCCTGAGTACGCTGATACCCCATATGTGGGGGGGAACCACTGTTTGGGCGCATGGCAGAGCTCGGAAGGGAAGGAGCGCCATTTGGAATGCAGACTTAGATGGATTGGTCTGCAGGAGTCACGTTGCATTTGCAGAGCCCCTGATGTACCCAAACAGTACAAACCCCCCACAAGTGACCCCATATTAGAAACTAGACCTCCCATGGAACTTATCTAGATGTGTTGTGAGAACTTTGAACCCCTAAGTGTTTCACTACAGTTTATAACGCAGACCCGTGAAAATAAAAATTCTTTTTTTTTTCACAAAAATGATTTTTTAGCCCCCAGCTTTGTATTTTTACAAGGGTAACAGAATAAATTGGACCCCAAAAGTTGTTGTTCAATTTGTCCTGAGTACGCTGATACCCCATATGTGGGGGGGAACCACTGTTTGGGCTCATGGCAGAGCTCGGAAGGGAAGGAGCGCCATTTGGAATGCAGACTTAGATGGATTGGTCTGCAGGCGTCACGTTGCATTTGCAGAGCCCCTGATGTACCCAAACAGTAGAAACCACCCACAAGTGACCCCATATTGGAAACTAGACCTCCCATGGAACTTATCTAGATGTGTTGTGAAAACTTTGAACCCCCAAGTGTTTCACTACAGTTTACAACACAGAGCCGTGAAAATAAAAATCCTTTTTTTTCCCACAAAAATGATTTTTAGCCCCCCAAATTTTTATTTTCCCAAGGATAACAAGAGAACTTGGACCCAAAAAGTTGTTGTCCAATTTGTCTCGAGTACGCTGATACCCCATATGTTGGGGTAAACCCCTGTTTGGGCGCACGGGAGAGCTCGGAAGTGAAGGAGCACTGTTTTACTTTTTCAATGCAGAATTGGCTGGAATTGAGATCGGACGCCATGTCGCGTTTGGAGAGCCCCTGATGTGTCTAAACAGTGGAAACCCCCCAATTATAAATGAAACCCTAATCCAAACGCACCACTAACCCTAATCCCAACTGTAACCCTAACCACACACCTAACCCAGACACACCCCTAATTCTAATCCCAACCCTAATCCCAACCGTAAATGTAATCCAAACCCTAACCCTAGCCCCAACCCTAGCCCTAACCCTAACCCTAACCCTAACCGGAAAATGGAAATAAATACATTTTTTTTAATTTTATTATTTTTCCCTAAGGCTAGGTTCACATTGCGTTAGGGAAATCCGTTTAGCACTAGCGGATTGCGCTAACACAATGTCTTTTTAGGTGTCGTGTTTAGTGGTCGCGTTAACGTCCCCGCTCTGGAAGATCGGGGATCGGACCTCGGGCGCGCCGCGGACGCTGCAAGCAGCGTCTGAGGCGCGCCACAAAAGAATGGCACCTTGCTAGCGCGAGCCGAAAATGGCACGCTCTAGCGATGCGCTACACCTGAAAATCACATTGCTGTCAATGGTTGTGCTAACGGACCCGTTGCACGGCGTTAATTGTGACATTTTCGCCGTGCAACGCTGTCCGTTAGCGTTAACCCATTAACGCAATGTGAACCTAGCCTAACTAAGGGGGTGATGAAGGGGGGTTTGATTTACTTTTATAGCGAGTTTTTTAGCGGATTTTTATGATTGGCAGCCGTCACACACTAAAAGACGCTTTTTAGCAAAAAAGTTTTTGCGTCTCCACATTTTGAGACCTATAATTTTTCCATATTTTGGTCCACAGAGTCATGTGAGGTCTTGTTTTTTGCGGGACGAGTTGACGTTTTTATCGGTTACATTTTCGGACACGTGACAGTTTTTGATCGCTTTTTATTCCGATTTTTTTTGTGAGGCAGAATGACCAAAAACCAGCTATTCATGAATTTCTTTTGGGGGAGGCGTTTATACCGTTCCGCGTTTGGTAAAATTGATGAAGCAGTTTTATTCTTCGGGTCAGTACGATTACAGCGACACCTCATTTATATCATTTTTTTTATGTTTTGGCGCTTTTATACGATAAAAGCTATTTTATAGAAAAAATAATTATTTTGGCATCGCTTTATTCAGAGGACTATAACTTTTTTATTTTTTTGGTTATGATGCTATATGGCGGCTCGTTTTTTGCGGGACAAGATGACGTTTTCAGAGGTAACATGGTTATTTATATCCGTCTTTTTGATCGCGTGTTATTCCACTCTTTGTTCAGCGTTATGATAATAAAGCGTTGTTTTTTGGCTCGTTTTTTTTTTTTTTTTCTTACGGTGTTCACTGAAGGGGTTAACTAGTGGGCCAGTTTTATAGGTCGGGTCGTTACGGACGCGGCGATACTAAATATGTGTACTTTTATTGTTTTTTTTGTTTTTTTTTTATGTAAAGAAATGTATTTATGGGAATAATATTTTTTTTTTTCTGCTTTATTTAGGAATTTTTTTTTTATTTTTTTTTTTACAAGTGTGGAAATTTTTTTTTTTACTTTTTCACTTTGTCCCAGGGGGGGGACATCACAGATCACCGATCTGACAGTGTGCACAGCACTCTATCAGATCGGTGATCTGACATACAGCCGGGCAGGATTAGAGCTGCAGCTGCAGCCTGATCCTGACCCGGAAGTGCTCCCTGCAGGACCCGGATGCAGCCCGGCGGCCATTTTGGATCCGGGGACTGCAGGGAGAAGACGCTCGGTACACGGTGAGCACATCACCGTGTACCGATCGTCTCAGGGAAGCACGCAGGGAGCCCCCTCCCTGCGCGATGCTTCCCTGCACCGCCGGCACACCGCGATCATCTTTGATCGCGGTGTGCCGGGGGTTAATGTGCCGGGAGCGGTCCGTGACCGCTCCTGGCACATAGTGCCGGATGTCAGCTGCGATAGGCAGCTGACACCCGGCCGCGATCGGCCGCGCTCCCCCCGTGAGCGCGGCCGATCGCATATGACGTACTATCCCGTCCATGGGAATTAAGTCCCAGGTCACCTGGACGGGATAGTACGTCATATGGGATTAAGGGGTTAAAGGGGCCGTGCATCCTTTTATCATATACACAGACCACAAAAATTTAGCCTATGTTCAGTCTGCCCAGAGGCTCAATCTACGGCAAGCTAGGTGGTCCTAATTCTTTGGACGGTTTGATTATAAACTTAATTTCCGACCCGGTAATAAGAATGTCAAGGCGCATGCTCTTTCCAGGTCCTTTCAGCCGATGGACATACATAGTAACATAGTAACATAGTTAGTAAGGCCGAAAAAAGACATTTGTCCATCCAGTTCAGCCTATATTCCATCATAATAAATCCCCAGATCTACGTCCTTCTACAGAACCTAATAATTGTATGATACAATATTGTTCTGCTCCAGGAAGACATCCAGGCCTCTCTTGAACCCCTCGACTGAGTTCGCCATCACCACCTCCTCAGGCAAGCAATTCCAGATTCTCACTGCCCTAACAGTAAAGAATCCTCTTCTATGTTGGTGGAAAAACCTTCTCTCCTCCAGACGCAAAGAATGCCCCCTTGTGCCCGTCACCTTCCTTGGTATAAACAGATCCTCAGCGAGATATTTGTATTGTCCCCTTATATACTTATACATGGTTATTAGATCGCCCCTCAGTCGTCTTTTTTCTAGACTAAATAATCCTAATTTCGCTAATCTATCTGGGTATTGTAGTTCTCCCATCCCCTTTATTAATTTTGTTGCCCTCCTTTGTACTCTCTCTAGTTCCATTATATCCTTCCTGAGCACCGGTGCCCAAAACTGGACACAGTACTCCATGTGCGGTCTAACTAGGGATTTGTACAGAGGCAGTATAATGCTCTCATCATGTGTATCCAGACCTCTTTTAATGCACCCCATGATCCTGTTTGCCTTGGCAGCTGCTGCCTGGCACTGGCTGCTCCAGGTAAGTTTATCATTAACTAGGATCCCCAAGTCCTTCTCCCTGTCAGATTTACCCAGTGGTTTCCCGTTCAGTGTGTAATGGTGATATTGATTCCCTCTTCCCATGTGTATAACCTTACATTTATCATTGTTAAACCTCATCTGCCACCTTTCAGCCCAAGTTTCCAACTTATCCAGATCCATCTGTAGCAGAATACTATCTTCTCTTGTATTAACTGCTTTACATAGTTTTGTATCATCTGCAAATATCGATATTTTACTGTGTAAACCTTCTACCAGATCATTAATGAATATGTTGAAGAGAACAGGTCCCAATACTGACCCCTGCGGTACCCCACTGGTCACAGCGACCCAGTTAGAGACTATACCATTTATAACCACCCTCTGCTTTCTATCACTAAGCCAGTTACTAACCCATTTACACACATTTTCCCCCAGACCAAGCATTCTCATTTTGTGTACCAACCTCTTGTGCGGCACGGTATCAAACGCTTTGGAAAAATCGAGATATACCACGTCCAATGACTCACCGTGGTCCAGCCTATAGCTTACCTCTTCATAAAAACTGATTAGATTGGTTTGACAGGAGCGATTTCTCATAAACCCATGCTGATATGGAGTTAAACAGTTATTCTCATTGAGATAATCCAGAATAACATCCCTCAGAAACCCTTCAAATATTTTACCAACAATAGAGGTTAGACTTACTGGCCTATAATTTCCAGGTTCACTTTTAGAGCCCTTTTTGAATATTGGCACCACATTTGCTATGCGCCAGTCCTGCGGAACAGACCCTGTCGCTATAGAGTCACTAAAAATAAGAAATAATGGTTTATCTATTACATTACTTAGTTCTCTTAGTACTCGTGGGTGTATGCCATCCGGACCCGGAGATTTATCTATTTTAATCTTATTTAGCCGGTTTCGCACCTCTTCTTGGGTGAGATTGGTGACCCTTAATATAGGGTTTTCATTGTTTCTTGGGATTTCACCTAGCATTTCATTTTCCACCGTGAATACCGTGGAGAAGAAGGTGTTTAATATGTTAGCTTTTTCCTCGTCATCTACAACCATTCTTTCCTCACTATTTTTTAAGGGGCCTACATTTTCAGTTTTTATTCTTTTACTATTGATATAGTTGAAGAACAGTTTGGGATTAGTTTTACTCTCCTTAGCAATGTGCTTCTCTGTTTCCTTTTTGGCAGCTTTAATTAGTTTTTTAGATAAAGTATTTTTCTCCCTATAGTTTTTTAGAGCTTCAATGGTGCCATCCTGCTTTAGTAGTGCAAATGCTTTCTTTTTACTGTTAATTGCCTGTCTTACTTCTTTGTTTAGCCACATTGGGTTTTTCCTATTTCTAGTCCTTTTATTCCCACAAGGTATAAACCGCTTACACTGCCTATTTAGGATGTTCTTAAACATTTCCCATTTATTATCTGTATTCTTATTTCTGAGGATATTGTCCCAGTCTACCAGATTAAGGGCATCTCTAAGCTGTTCAAACTTTGCCTTCCTAAAGTTCAATGTTTTTGTGACTCCCTGACAAGTCCCCCTAGTGAAAGACAGGTGAAACTGCACAATATTGTGGTCGCTATTTCCTAAATGCCCAACCACCTGCAGATTTGTTATTCTGTCAGGTCTATTAGATAGTATTAGGTCTAAAAGTGCTGCTCCTCTGGTTGGATTCTGCACCAATTGTGAAAGATAATTTTTCTTGGTTATTAGCAGAAACCTGTTGCCTTTATGGGTTTCACAGGTTTCTGTTTCCCAGTTAATATCCGGGTAGTTAAAGTCCCCCATAACCAGGACCTCATTATGGGTTGCAGCTTCATCTATCTGCTTTAGAAGTAGACTTTCCATGGTTTCTGTTATATTTGGGGGTTTGTAACAGACCCCAATGAGAATTTTGTTACCATTTTTCCCTCCATGAATTTCAACCCATATGGACTCGACATCCTCATTCCCTTCGCTAATATCCTCCCTTAAAGTGGACTTTAGACAAGACTTTACATAGAGACAAACCCCTCCTCCTCTCCGATTTTTACGATCCTTTCTAAACAGACTGTAACCCTGTAAGTTAACTGCCCAGTCATAGCTTTCATCTAACCATGTCTCGGTTATTCCCACTATGTCAAAGTTACCTGTAGATATTTCTGCTTCTAGTTCTTCCATCTTGTTTGTCAGGCTTCTGGCGTTTGCGAGCATGCAGTTTAGAGGATTTTGTTTTGTTCCAATCTCCTCACTGTGGATTGTTTTAGAAATGTTCTTACCTCCCTTCTGAGTATGTTTTCCTGGGTCGTCTTTGTTCGAGTCTAATGTTTTTCTTCCCGTCCCCTCTTCTTCTAGTTTAACGCCCTCCTGATGAGTGTAGCGAGTCTTCTGGCGAATGTGTGTTTCCCAGGTTTGTTGAGGTGTAGTCCGTCTCTGGCGAGGAGTCCATCATACCAGTAATTCACACCGTGGTCCAGGAATCCAAATCCTTGTTGTCTGCACCATCGTCTTAGCCAGTTGTTTGCATCAAGGATCCTGTTCCATCTCCTGGTGCCATGCCCGTCTACTGGAAGGATAGAAGAAAAAACTACCTGTGCATCCAGTTCCTTTACTTTCTTCCCCAACTCTTCAAAGTCCTTGCAGATTGTCGGTAGGTCCTCCCTTGCCGTGTCATTGGTGCCAACATGTATCAGAAGAAATGGGTGGACGTCCTTGGAGCTGAAGAGCTTTGGTATCCTATCGGTCACATCCTTGATCATCGCACCTGGAAGGCAGCATACTTCTCTTGCAGTTATGTCCGGTCTGCAGATGGCTGCTTCTGTGCCTCTCAGTAGTGAGTCTCCCACCACCACCACTCTTCGTTGCTTCTTGGCTGTACTTTTTGCTGTCACTTGTTGCTGTGTGCCCTTTTCTTTTTTGCTTGCTGGTATTGCTTCATTCTTAGGTGTGCCATCTTCATCCTCTACAAAGATTTGATATCGGTTCTTCAGTTGTGTGGTTGGTGATTTCTCCACGGTCTTCTTGCTTCTTTTGGTCACATGCTTCCACTCATCTGTTTTTGGAGGTTCTCTGACACTTTTTGCACCTTCTGTGACCAGTAGAGATGCTTCTGTTCTGTCTAGAAAGTCTTCATTCTCTTTGATGAGTTTCAAAGTTGCTATTCTTTCTTCCAGACCCCGCACCTTTTCTTCTAAAAGGGCCACTAGTCTACACTTCTGACAGGTGAAATTGGATTCTTCTTCTGGTCGATCTGTGAACATGTAGCACATGCTGCAGCTCACCATGTAGGTTGTCACATCTGCCATGTTGCTCCTAGATCCTGCTGACTTGCTGTGTGTTTTCCTTCTTATGTAATCTACTCAGCCAAGCTCTCTTGCAATAATGTCCTACAGGCAAAAATTCGCGCGCCGTACGGCGCGCGGTTTGGTGATGCTTTCGAAGCAGCTGGTCTCGGCTGTACCCAACGATCTTCTAGCTTAGGGAGACTTCGCTTCTCCCAGAAGGCACCTGGAATATGCAAATTAGCCTCCTGAAGCTTGAATCCCTGGTTTGGTGATGCTTTCGAAGCAGCTGGTCCCGGCTGTACCCAACGATCTTCTAGCTTAGGGAGACTTCGCTTCTCCCAGAAGGCACCTGGAATATGCAAATTAGCCTCCTGAAGCTTGAATCCCTGGTTTGGTGATGCTTTCGAAGCAGCTGGTCCCGGCTGTACCCAACGATCTTCTAGCTTAGGGAGACTTCGCTTCTCCCAGAAGGCACCTGGAATATGCAAATTAGCCTCCTGAAGCTTGAATCCCTGGTTTCTGAAGCTTGAATCCCTGGACGTAGCGGAATGCCCAGCACATATCGATCCTACGAGAATCATCACTTTAGCCCCTCTGAGGGTGGTCTCTCCACCACCTGGCAAGACGTTGGTGTTGGACCATGACAAGGAGAGAGTTTTGCGTTGGGGACATTCCTCTGTTTGCAGGACATATTGGAGTCAAGAAGACGCTCGCTCTTATCTCTCGCCACTATTGGTGGTTGTCCCTTCACCAGGACGTCTCGGAGTTCATTGCTTCTTGTCCTTCCTGCACCAGAAACAAGGTTCCCAAACAACTTCCGTCCGGACTCTTGCATCCTCTGCCAGTGCCTTCTGTCCCTTGGAGCCATATCGCTATGGACTTTGTTACTGATTTGCCTCGTTCCTCGAGTTGTACTGTCATCTTGGTAATCGTAGATCGGTTTTCCAAGATGGCCCACTTTGTTGCTTTGCCAGGTCTGCCTTCCGCTCCTGAGTTGGCAGAGATAATTTTACATCAAGTCTTCTGTCTGCATGGCTTTTCACAGCATATTGTCTCTGACCGAGGGGTCCAATTTACCTCTTGTTTTTGGTAGAGCTCTTTGCGGTTTAATGAAGATCAACTTGCATTTCCCTTCCGCCTAACATCACAATCCAAGTGGAGCGAGTTAATAAAGTTCTAACTACCTACCTTCAGCATTTCTCCAATGCTCACCAGGATGATTGGTTTTCTCTTCTCCCTTGGGCTGAGTTCACTTATAGCAATCTTCCCAGTGAATCTACTTCTAAGTCTCCTTTCTTTGTAGTCTTTGGTCAACATCCTAGCGTGCCTCTTCCTGTTTCTCTCACCTAGGGTGTACCGACAGCGGATTTCTTCTCCTTGGAGTTCTCTAAAGTCTGAAGGGAGACCAAAGAGGCTCTCGAAAGAGCAAGATGCAGAATGAAGAGGTATGCCAAGAAGAAGCGTCTGGACGCTCCCCCATATATTCCCGGTGATAAGGTCTGGCTCTCTTCATGTTATATTAAGCTAAAGATTTCTTCTCACAAACTAGGTCCCCGTTACATTGGTCCCTTTCCGATCTTAAGTTGCATCAATGACGTATCCTACAAATTGAGACTACCTGCTTCATTACGAATTCCCAATGCCTTCCATAGTGGATGCTTTCCTGAAACGGAAAGTACTTGCAAGCAGCATAATACAAAGAATAGCAGGTTTACCCAGAATCCTTTGCAGTAGGCGGAGCTATGCAAATCATCTCTTTCCACCCCAGTCTAATCCACAAAGTAGTATAGTAGGGGTGGAAGGAGATGATTTGCATAGCTCCGCCTACTGCAAAGGATTCTGGGTAAACCTGCTATTCTTTGTATTATGCTGCTTGCAAGTACTTTCCGTTTCAGGAAAGCATCCACTATGTATTTCCTTTAAGTAGAGGGCTTTTCTGTCTCTTTCGTCCCGCTACATTTAGCCCAACTTGGGTCTCTCCCTAAGGTGGCTAGCATATATGTATCAATGCCTTCCATGTGTCTCTTCTCAAATCAGCAGTGTTTAATCGTTTTCATTCTTCTCCCTCTCACTCTCCTCAACCTAGCAATGTCCTAATGTAAAGGATATCCTTGCCAAAAAGATCATTAGAGGGAAAACGTATTTTTTGATTGATTGGGAGGGATTTGGTCCTGAGGAGAGATCGTGGGAGCCCCGAGAAAACATTAATGCGCCTCTTATCCTTAAGAGGTTTCTCTCTAGCACTAAAAAGAGGGGGAGTAAGAAATAGGGTACTGTCACAACCGTGCATACTTACCTGCCTTCTCCCATCCCTCAGTGCGCTCCCGACTCTGTCCCTCACGGCTCCTCCGCTGTCTTTTCTGGTTCCCGGCGCGTCCTTTCTTCGCGTATGCGCAGTTGCGCCTCCTTCGCCATAGGGCTCCTTGGGAGGTCGCGACCCGATGGCTCTGCCCCAATATGGAGATGCCCATCGGGCATTTCTTCCCGGCGTCTTGCCAGGTAAGACACCAGAACTTCTGAGGTTATTCGCTGTTCCTTGTTTTCAGCGTTCCTGGGTCTCTTTCAGGCTCCTCCGTGTCTCTGGACTGGCCATCGGGCAGTTCTAGCAAATGCCAGAAGGGCCGGTGCCAGTAGTGGGTTGCTGCGCCGGCGCTGCCGCATTGAACTATACCGACGTCTATGACGCTGGTACAGTTGAATGCAATGATGGAGGAGAGAGCGTCACCTGACGTTCCCTCTCCCATCATTCCCCGTTCTGCCTCTGACACTGCGAGTGCGCACGCACTCACTGTGTCCCAGGCAGTGCAGCGGCAGCCGCCGAGACAGGAGCAGGGGCAACGCGGGCACGAGGGGAGGTGAGGAGTGTTTTTTTTTTTTTACTGGACTGTGGGGCCATTCTAGGGGGGAGGTGAGATGTGGGCTCTGCTGTATACTACTATGTGGGCAGTACTATATACTACTATGTGGGCTCTGTTGTATACTACTGTGTGGGCTCTGCTGTATATTACTATGTGGTCTCTGCTGTATACTACTATGTGGGGAGTGCTGTATACTACTATGTGGGCTCTGCTGTATACTACTATGTGTGCTGTGCTATACACTACTATGTGGGCTCTGCTGTATACTACTATGTGTGCTGTGCTATACACTACTATGTGGGCTGTGCTGTATACTACTATGTGGGCTGTGCTATACACTATTATGTGGGCTCTGCAGTATACTACTATGTGGGCTGTGCTGTATACTACTGTGTGGGCTTTGCTGTATACTACTATGTGGGCTGTGCTATACACTACTATGTGGGCTCTGCTGTATACTACTATGTGGGCAGTGCTGTATACTACTATGTGGGCAGTGCTGTATGCTACTATGTGGGCTGTGCTGTATGCTACTATGTGGGCTGTGCTATATACTACTGTGTGGGCTGTGCTGTATACTACTTTGTGGGCAGTGCTGTATACTACTATGTGGGCAGTGCTGTATACTACTATGTGGGCAGTGCTGTATACTACTATGTGGGCTGTGCTGTGTGCTACTATGTGGGCAGTGCTGTATACTGCTACATGTTGTGCTATATGCTATGGGGGGGTATGTTATTTTCTATGGGGGAGGGCGTGTTATATACTATGTGGCTGTTATATAATATTGTGGGGGTATATTATATTCTATGGGGTAGGCTGTGTTATACTATGGGGGGCTGCATTATATTCTATGGGGGCTACATTATATATTATGGGGAGGTGGGCTGTATTATATTCTATGAGGTGGCTGCATTATACTCTGGGGTGGCTGCATTATATTCTGAAGGGTGGTGGCTGCATTATACTATATGTGGGCTGCATTATACTGTATCGAGGATTATGGGGAATACATTATACTATATGAAGAACTATGGGTGCATTATACGATGGGAAGTGAATTGTACTACATGGATGACTATGGCGGGGCATTATACTATATGGAGCACTATGAGGAGTGTATTATGCTATATAGAGGACTAAGCAGTGTATTTTAATATATGGAGGACTATAGGGAGTGTATTATACTATATGGAGGACTGTGGTGCACATTATAATATATGAAGGACTATGGGGTGTATTTTACTAAACAAGTAAAATGCTGCATATTCAGATTGTTTTTGCTGGAACAAAAATCCTTGTTCTCAGCAGCACATCGCCAGTGTAAACTGTAGATGTGCTGCTGATAACATGATACTGTATGGTGATCTGTTAGTGATCTATTAGTGATCGCTCTGTCCCATCATTATTCCTCAGCTGGTGGAAAGAGGCCGGGAAACAAGCGTCCAACAACTTCAGTGTTGTCGATCAAACTCATTTAGCGGCCTCAACTCAGCGCTTGTAAATACAACTGAAATGCTTCTGTGTGATGTGCAATATGTTAGCATTTGGGGCCCCATTTTAAACTTTGCCTAGGGCCCCACTTTGCCTAAAACCGGCCCTGCCTACAAGTGTACAAAGATATTATACAGTCACCATGTGACAAGTGGCCTGTGTAACTTCAAATGCCAGGGCTGAATGTTAGTCCCAGTCCGGCCCTGCTGCCTTGTCTTTGCCCAGTGTCTCCGCCTTACATGCCCTGTGCCTGTGCTCCGTGTCTCCACGTTACCAGACCCGCGCCTTTACCCCGTGTCTCCGCCGTGTTGGTCCTGTGTCTCCGCCATACCTGTCCAGTGCATGTGTCCGTATTTCCGCTGTATCGGTCCTGTGTCTCTGCCATACCTGCTCCGTGTCTCCGCCAGATCTGTCCCTGAGTCTCTGTCTTTCTTGCCCTTTGTCATTACATATATTTGTCCTGCGTTTAGTCTTGTCTTCTTGGCTTTATTACTTTTTGTCTCCTTTTCTGCAGCATCATTTCTATCCTAGTCCGGCTCCTGAAGTTCCATCATATACCCAGCTTTCCCAGTTCTAGTCTTTTCCATTCTGCCTTCTGTCTCCTTCTCCCTGACTTGGTCGCCCCTTTGGCTCTAGCAGTTGTCTCCATCCCCCTTGGGCCTGCTCCTGACGCTCCCTGTATAGGGGGTGGTTCCATCTGGTCCGCTCGTCCTCGGTGGCTCTAGAGCCAAGACCCAGAGGGTCCACTCTCGGGTTCTATTCGGAATCCTTACACTTATCATGTATCTCTGTATACAGGGAGCTCCCCCTAGTGGTGACTGCAGACAGGATCTTATTATGTATCTCTGTATACAGGGAGCTCCCCCTAGTGGTGGCTGCAGACAGGATCTTATCATGTATCTCTGTATACAGGGAGCTCCCCCTAGTGGTGGCTGCAGACAGGATCTTATCATGTATCTCTGTATACAGGGAGCTCCCCCTAGTGGTGGCTGCAGACAGGATCTTATCATGTATCTCTGTATACAGGGAGCTCCCCCTAGTGGTGACTGCAGACAGAATCTTATCTTGTATCTCTGTATACAGAGAGCTCCCCCTAGTGGTGGCTGCAGACAGGATCTTACCATGTATCTCTGTATACAGGGAGCTCCCCCTAGTGGTGACTGCAGACAGGATCTTATCTTGTATCTCTGTATACAGGGAGCTCCCCCTAGTGGTGGCTGCAGACAGGATCTTATCTTGTATCTCTGTATACAGAGAGCTCCCCCTAGTGGTGGCTGCAGACAGGATCTTATCTTGTATCTCTGTATACAGAGAGGTCCCCCTAGTGGTGGCTGCAGAGAGGATCTTATCATGTACCTCTGTATACAGGGAGCTCCCCCTAGTGGTGGCTGCAGACAGGATCTTATCATGTATCTCTGTATACAGAGAGCTTCCCCTAGTGGTGACTGCAGACAGGATCTTATCATGTATCTCTGTATACAGGGAGCTCCCCCTAGTGGTGACTGCAGACAGGATCTTATCTTGTATCTCTGTATACAGGGAGCTCCCCCTAGTGGTGGCTGCAGACAGGATCTTATCTTGTATCTCTGTATACAGAGAGCTCCCCCTAGTGGTGGCTGCAGACAGGATCTTATCTTGTATCTCTGTATACAGAGAGGTCCCCCTAGTGGTGGCTGCAGAGAGGATCTTATCATGTACCTCTGTATACAGGGAGCTCCCCCTAGTGGTGGCTGCAGACAGGATCTTATCATGTATCTCTGTATACAGAGAGCTTCCCCTAGTGGTGACTGCAGACAGGATCTTATCATGTATCTCTGTATACAGAGAGCTCCCCCTAGTGGTGACTGCAGACAGGATCTTATCATGTATCTCTGTATACAGGGAGCTCCCCCTAGTGGTGACTGCAGACAGGATCTTATCTTGTATCTCTGTATACAGGGAGCTCTCCCTAGTGGTGGCTGCAGACAGGATCTTATCATGTATCTCTGTATACAGGGAGCTCCCCCAAGTGGTGGCTGCAGACAGGATCTTATCTTGTATCTCTGTATACAGGGAGCTCCCCCTAGTGGTGACTGCAGACAGGATCTTATCATGTATCTCTGTATACAGGGAGCTCCCCCTAGTGGTGACTGCAGATAGGATCTTATCATGTACCTCTGTATACAGGGAGCTCCCCCTAGTGGTGACTGCAGACAGGATCTTATCTTGTGTCTCTGTATACAGGGAGCTCCCCCTAGTGGTGGCTGCAGAGAGGATCTTATCATGTACCTCTGTATACAGGGAGCTCCCCCTAGTGGTGACTGCAGACAGGATCTTATCTTGTATCTCTGTATACAGGGAGCTCCCCCTAGTGGTGGCTGCAGAGAGGATCTTATCATGTATCTCTGTATACAGAGAGCTCCCCCTAGTGGTGACTGCAGACAGGATCTTATCATGTATCTCTGTATACAGGGAGCTCCCCCTAGTGGTGGCTGCAGACAGGATCTTATCATGTATCTCTGTATACAGAGAGCTCCCCCTAGTGGTGACTGCAGACAGGATCTTATCATGTATCTCTGTATACAGGGATCTGCCCCTAGTGGTGACTGCAGACAGGATCTTATCATGTATCTCTGTATACAGGGAGCTCCCCCTAGTGGTGGCTGCAGACAGGATCTTATCATGTATCTCTGTATACAGAGAGCTCCCCCTAGTGGTGACTGCAGACAGGATCTTATCATGTATCTCTGTATACAGGGAGCTCCCCCTAGTGGTGGCTGCAGACAGGATCTTATCATGTATCTCTGTATACAGGGAGCTCCCCCTAGTGGTGGCTGCAGACAGGATCTTATCATGTATCTCTGTATACAGGGAGCTCCCCCTAGTGGTGACTGCAGACAGGATCTTATCTTGTATCTCTGTATACAGGGAGCTCCCCCTAGTGGTGGCTGCAGACAGGATCTTATCATTTGTGTATGTATTTAGGGTGTTTGCATAAGGCTATATTCACACTTAGCGGTTTTTACCGCGGAACCGCCGCGATTTTGATGCTGCGGGTCCGCAGCAGTTTCCATAGCGTTTACAGTAACATGTAAACCCTATGGAAACCGCAAACCGCTGTGCACATGCTGCGGGAAAAACCGTGCGGGAACGCAGCGGTTTACAACCCGCAGCATGTCACTTCTTTGTGCAGAATCGCTGCGATTCTGCACCCATAGGAATACATTGAACCGCTTACTTCCAGCATGGGGCTGTGCCCACGTTGCGGGAAGTAAGCGGATAATGTGCGGGTGGTACCCGGGGTGGAGGAGAGGAGACTCTCCTCCAGGCCCTGGGAACCATATTTGGGGTTAAAAAATAAAAAATCTGGTTATACTCACCCTCTGATGTCCGGAGCTCCTGGGCGCTGCACGCGGCTGTCCGGTCAGAGTTGCTGTGCGACCAGGACCTGCGGTGACGTCGCGGTCACATGACCGTGACGTCACGAAGGGTCCTTCTCCCACAGCATCTTAGGAACCGGACCGCCGGGTGCAGCGCCCAGGAGATCCGGACATCAGAGGGTGAGTATAACCAATTTTTATTATTTTTAACATTACTATTGATGCTGCATATTGCTGCATATGCAGCATCAATAGTATAGGCGGAAACCCGCAGCGGAAAACGCGGAACAAACCGCGATAAATCTGCAGGGAGAACCGCAGTTGTTTTGCCCTGCAGATTTATCAAATCCGCTGCGGGAGAACCCGCAGGGACCCGACGCAAGGTGTGAACATAGCCTTAGTTTTCCTTAGTAATATGCCAGCTGGTCAAAACAAACAATATTGCTGTGTTACCCAATAGATTTAAGTAAAATCAAAATTTGGATGATTTAATCTTTTGAGTAAGGTTAGAGAATTAAATTTACAAAGTTATAGAATTTTTCTTTTAGATCTGTTTGTAATGTTTGAATGTTCTTCAGTAGGGCAGCATTTCTTGAAGTATATCTGCTTTTACCACTGCAATATTTTTCTGATACATCTTACCCATACAAAAAATTAATCAATGATTAAAACAGAATTTTTTCACTTAAATACTGTACAAGCGCCATTTATCTCAAGAAGCGGCACAGAGTCATAGCAGGCTGGATGATTACAGCAAGTCCCAGTGGTTTTAATAGGAACATTTAGTCAGGGGTATCATACTGCCAGCTCTGCAGTTTACGAGCGCGGATGAGACGCTGATGAATACATCGCTCTCCAAATGTGATCTCCATAGAAGTCGTGAACAAGCCCAGCAAAATCTGAAAACTATGAAGAATTATCAGAAAGCCAAAGACATAAAAAAGCTACACACTGCAGTCATTATACAATTGAACTACTATAATACTGCCCCCATGTACAAGAATATAACTACTATAATACTGCCCCCTATGTACAAGAATATAATTACTATAATACTGCTCCTATGTACAAGAATATAACTACTATAATACTGCCCCTATGTACAAGAATATAACTACTATAATACTGCCCCTATGTACAAGAATATAACTACTATAATACTGCTCCTATGTACAAGAATATAACTACTATAATACTGCTCCTATGTACAAGAATATAACTACTATAATACTGCCCCTATATACAAGAATATAACTACTATAATACTGCCCCTATGTACAAGAATATAACTACTATAATACTGCTCCTATGTACAAGAATATAACTACTATAATACTGCCCCTATGTACAAGAATATAACTACTATAATACTGCTCCTATGTACAAGAATATAACTACTATAATACTGCCCCTATGTACAAGAATATAACTACTATAATACTGCTCCTATGTACAAGAATATAACTACTATAATACTGCCCCTATATACAAGAATATAACTACTATAATACTGCCCCTATGTACAAGAATATAACTACTATAATACTGCTCCTATGTACAAGAATATAACTACTATAATACTGCCCCTATGTACAAGAATATAACTACTATAATACTGCTCCTATGTACAAGAATATAACTACTATAATACTGCCCCTATGTACAAGAATATAACTACTATAATACTGCTCCTATGTACAAGAATATAACTACTATAATACTGCCCCTATGTACAAGAATATAACTACTATAATACTGCCGCTATATACAAGAATATAACTACTATAATACTGCTCCTATGTACAAGAATATAACTACTATAATACTGCCCCTATGTACAAGAATATAACTACTATAATACTGCCCCTATGTACAAGAATATAACTACTATAATACTGCTCCTATGTACAAGAATATAACTACTATAATACTGCCCCTATATACAAGAATATAACTACTATAATACTGCCCCTATGTACAAGAATATAACTACTATAATACTGCCCCTATGTACAAGAATATAACTACTATAATACTGCCCCTATGTACAAGAATATAACTACTATAATACTGCTCCTATGTACAAGAATATAACTACTATAATACTGCCCCTATGTACAAGAATATAACTACTATAATACTGCCCCTATGTACAAGAATATAACTACTATAATACTGCTCCTATGTACAAGAATATAACTACTATAATACTGCTCCTTTGTACAAGAATATAACTACTATAATACTGTTCCTATGTAGAAGAATATAACTACTATAATACTGCTCCTATGTACAAGAATATAACTACTATAATACTGCCCCTATGTACAAGAATATAACTACTATAATACTGCCCCTATGTACAAGAATATAACTACTATAATACTGCTCCTATGTACAAGAATATAACTACTATAATACTGCTCCTATGTACAAGAATATAACTACTATAATACTGCCCCTATGTACAAGAATATAACTACTATAATACTGCCGCTTTGTACAAGAATATAACTACTATAATACTGCCCCTATGTACAAGAATATAACTACTATAATACTGCCCCTATGTACAAGAATATAACTACTATAATACTGCTCCTATGTACAAGAATATAACTACTATAATACTGCTCCTAGATACAAGAATATAACTACTATAATACTGCTCCTAGATACAAGAATATAACTACTATAATACTGCCCCTATGTACAAGAATATAACTACTATAATACTGTTCCTATGTACAAGAATATAACTACTATAATACTGCCCCTATGTACAAGAATATAACTACTATAATACTGTCCCCTATTATTATTTATTATTTATTGTTATAGCGCCATTTATTCCATGGCCCTTTTCATGTGAGGAGGGGTATACATAATAAAAACAAGCACAATAATCTCAAACAATAGAAGCCATAACTGGTACAGGAGGAGAGAGGACCCTGCCCGCGAGGGCTCACAATCTACAAGGGATGGGTGAGGATACAGGAGGAGAGAGGACCCTGCCCGCGAGGGCTCACAATCTACAAGGGATGGGTGAGGATACAGGAGGAGAGAGGACCCTGCCCGCGAGGGCTCACAATCTACAAGGGATGGGTGAGGATACAGGAGAGAGGACCCTGCCCGTGAGGGCTCACAATCTACAAGGGATGGGTGAGGATACAGTAGGTGAGGGTAGAGATGGTCATGCAGCGGTTTGGTCGATCGGTGGTTACTGCAGGTTGTAGGATTGTCGGAAGAGGTGGGTCTTCAGGTTCTTTTGAAGGTTTCGATGGTAGGTGAGAGTCTGATGTGTTGCGGTAGAGGGTTCCAGAGTAGGGGTGATACGCGAGAGAAATCTTGTACACGATTGTGGGAAGAGGAGATAATAGGGGAGTAGAGAAGGAGATCTTGTGAGGATCGGAGGTTGCGGGTAGGTAAGTACCGGGAGACGAGGTCACAGATGTATGGAGGAGACAGGTTGTGGATGGCTTTGTACGTCATGGTTAGGGTTTTGTACTGGAGTCTCTGGGCAATGGGGAGCCAGTGAAGGGATTGACAGAGGGGAGAGGCCGGGGAATAGCGGGGGGACAGGTGGATTAGTCGGGCAGCAGAGTTTAGAATAGATTGGAGGGGTGCAAGAGTGTTAGAGGGGAGGCCACAGAGCAGGAGGTTGCAGTAGCAAAGGTGGGAGATGATGAGGGCATGGACTAGGGTTTTTGCAGATTCTTGGTTGAGGAATGTACGGATTCGTGAAATATTTTTGAGTTGAAGTCGGCAGGAAGTGGAAACGGCTTGGATGTGTGGTCCCCTATGGATACATATAGACATTTCTGAGTGAAATGCATTTTTACCCCATGTGGTAACAGTATCTGATCTTAATAGTGATATCTTGGGGAATTGTCCTTTAACCCTTCGTTTCTTGGCCCTGATACAATGATTGTTCCTCTCGGTTTCATGGTTTCCTATTGTCTGATATTTGGTATTTTTGCCGTCCTTTTTCTGGAGCTGCAGCCCTCGGTTCTGAGCTGTAATCCCCCCGTATTAAGCCCATTCACACGTAGCAGAGTATAGCGGAGCATCCAAGCAGCGCGGCTTACACAATGCCGGCTTTGTAGCGGCTTTCAATAGTCTGCAGCGGATCCCACCGGGAGCTGAGGGGAGACGCGGCTGTTATGCAAATGCCGGACAGACTTTACAAAAATCACTTTATTCCATTTAGGACGGAGCATCGGAGAGACGCAGAAAATCATTTCTAACTTTCTCTCGCCCGTCGCTTTGTTGGAGCCTTAAACTCTTTATGCAAATTTGCGGTGAGACGGTATCAATCAGAGCCGGGCGGTGCGGGCGCTGGACGGGATTCGTTCTGGCACAGCTCTGTTATTATGGCGCCATTTTCATCAAATTCTAGCTGCGTGTTTTGCTGCTCGGCACAAAAACAATCACCTGTCAGTATGAGAGCGGCGAGCTGAGCAGAGTGCATTCATAATCCGTGCACAGAACTACAACTCCCAGCAGGCAGTCATTGGTTGGTATCGGCCCTCGGCTTAAAAGCATAAATAATAAAAGGGGGGCCCTATAATAGTAATTAAAAGGGGGTCGTTATGTTTGCGCTGGCTTTGCCCCCCCAGAATTTGGATCCTTCGGCCATTGCCCCCCATCTTACTGGTTGCTTACATTACAGTTTCTCTATTTTATTTAAAGCTAGCTGAAGAGCCCGGCGCTGCCCCGGCATAGTAACTGTGGTTAGTTATCACAAATTATAATGATTACATTGCACATAAAAACATTTCACATCATATATTCAACACTACAGAATTGCAACACAAATTAACTAAACGATTATCCAAATATTGATAGCATTTTATTTATACTGAACGTGTGAATGTGGCCTCATACACAGCCTCCACCTGCAGCGCCTCACACTTCTCTATACACAGCCTCATACTGCAGCAGCACTGCACTTCTCTCATCTTCCCATTACTCCTCTCATCTTCCCATTACTCCTCTCATTTCCCCCTCACTCCTCTTTTTCCCACCTCACATCTCTCATTTTGACCTCACACCTGTCATTTTCCGATCACTCCACTATTTTCCCTTCACTCTTCAATTTCCCCCTCACACCTCTTCATTTTTCCCACTCCACTTATTTTCCTCTCACTCCACTATTTTCCCCTAACTCTTTTTCCCTCATTCCTCTCATTTTCCCCTCATTCCACTATTTCCCCCTCATTCCTTTCATTGCCCCCTCACATCTGTCATTTTGACATCACACCTGTCATTTTCCGATCCCTCCACTATTTTCCTCTCCTCTTCATTTTCCACTCACACCTCTTCATTTTCCCCACTCTAATTATTTTCCCCTCATTCCACTATTTTCCCCTCACTCCTCTCATTTTCCCCTCATTCCGCTATTTTCCCCTCCTCTCATTTTCCCCTCATTCCACTATTTTCCCCTCACTCCTCTCATTTTCCCCTCATTCCTCTATTTTCCCCTCACTCCTCTCATTTTCCCCTCATTCCTCTATTTTCCCCTCACTCCTCTGATTTTTACCTCATTCCACTCTTTTCCCCTCACTCCTCATTTTCCCCTCATTCCACTCTTTTCCCCTCACTCCTCTCATTTTCCCCTCATTCCACTATTTTCCCCTCACTCCTCTCATTTTCCCCTCACTCCTCTCATTTTCCCCTCATTCCACTATTTTCCCCTCACTCCTCTCATTTTCCCCTCATTCCTCTATTTTCCCCTCACTCCTCTCATTTTCCCCTCATTCCTCTATTTTCCCCTCACTCCTCTCATTTTCCCCTCATTCCGCTATTTTCCCCTCCTCTCATTTTCCCCTCATTCCACTATTTTCCCCTCACTCCTCTCATTTTCCCCTCATTCCGCTATTTTCCCCTCCTCTCATTTTCCCCTCATTCCACTATTTTCCCCTCACTCCTCTTATTTTCCCCTCATTCCTCTATTTTCCCCTCACTCCTCTCATTTTCCCCTCATTCCTCTATTTTCCCCTCACTCCTCTCATTTTCCCCTCATTCCTCTATTTTCCCCTCACTCCTCTCATTTTCCCCTCATTCCGCTATTTTCCCCTCCTCTCATTTTCCCCTCATTCCACTATTTTCCCCTCACTCCTCTCATTTTCCCCTCATTCCGCTATTTTCCCCTCCTCTCATTTTCCCCTCATTCCACTATTTTCCCCTCACTCCTCTCATTTTCCCCTCATTCCTCTATTTTCCCCTCACTCCTCTCATTTTCCCCTCATTCCTCTATTTTCCCCTCACTCCTCTGATTTTTACCTCATTCCACTCTTTTCCCCTCATTCCTCTCATTTCCCCCTCACTCCTCTCATTTTCCCCTCATTCCAATATTTTCCCCTCACTCCTCTCATTTTCCCCTCATTCCGCTATTTTCCCCTCCTCTCATTTTCCCCTCATTCCACTCTTTTCCCCTCACTCCTCTCATTTCCCCCTCATTCCACTATTTTCCCCTCACTCCTCTCATTTCCCCCTCACTCCTCTCATTTTCCCCTCATTCCAATATTTTCCCCTCACTCCTCTCATTTTCCCCTCATTCCTCTATTTTCCCCTCACTCCTCTCATTTTCCCCTCATTCCTCTATTTTCCCCTCACTCCTCTGATTTTTACCTCATTCCACTCTTTTCCCCTCATTCCTCTCATTTCCCCCTCACTCCTCTCATTTTCCCCTCATTCCAATATTTTCCCCTCACTCCTCTCATTTTCCCCTCATTCCGCTATTTTCCCCTCCTCTCATTTTCCCCTCATTCCACTCTTTTCCCCTCACTCCTCTCATTTCCCCCTCATTCCACTATTTTCCCCTCACTCCTCTCATTTCCCCCTCACTCCTCTCATTTTCCCCTCATTCCAATATTTTCCCCTCACTCCTCTCATTTTCCCCTCATTCCGCTATTTTCCCCTCACTCCTCTCATTTTCCCCTCATTCCGCTATTTTCCCCTCACTCCTCTCATTTTTACCTCATACGTGCACAGCAACTTCCTGTTATGAGTACAGCGGTGTAATCCATGAGGCTCCTCCCTTTCCCTTGACGCCATGCCTCACAGGAGCAACTCCATTCTAGACACGGTGGAGCTAGATGGGTCCTGTGCCTGCTACGCGCACTGATACTCTGAAGGCGGCGGCCCTGATTGTATCTCGCAGAGGCTGGTACGTCGCAGCTGGTGAGTTTTACAGAGTGGCTTTCTAGGTGAATGTGTCTCCGTGCGCTAACAGCGTGGCCGTGTGGACGGGGCTTTGCGTGTGGAGTGGGCGTGGCTTGATACATACACACACTTAGCTTTATGTACATAGATGTATCGTTTCACTACCAATGTTGCACCATTTTCCTTTTTGTATCTTGTGTTGCACTGTCTCTTGCTGGCTGCAGAATGAGTTAACTGAGGATCCATCATTCAGATTGATTGACCATTTAGTTTGCTACTTTTGTCTTTTTTTCTGTTCTCTTACAAGCTGATGTATGAGCTCGGTGAATCTGTATGTAGACGGAAGACCCCCGCTAAGACCACTGAGCTCACTGACCGGCTGCCGATCTGACATTATCACCGCAACCAATGCCAGACACCAAGAGCAGTGGCAGAAACTCATTTTTGGACCAGGAGACGGTGATTTTTTTGAAAGTGGATGCACCCATTTAAGTACAAAAACAAAAATAATTGAGAAAAGAATCGGTGTGTCGGCTCCCTATAATAAGACGTCCCTTGCAGTTTCTCGCTGTCATTGCAGGATTTCTGAATGGAGAATTCCTCTAAACTCACATCCGCTCCATGATGCCCCCCACCGTTCTCCATAAATCAGCTCCGATACCAGTCTATGCAGAGGCTGAAGGAAAGACCCCAAACTGCCCCCATTACATCTCACTGTGACAGCAATGGAGTCTGGATCAGATCCCCCCCAGCTGTTGGCTGCAGCCCGGCATCGGGGTCTACCAGGCGGCCATAAACGGCAGCAACGTCCTTCCAAGGGTCCTCCGGGAAACCCACCCTGCAAGGTCGTTATTAGAGCGTTGCCTTATCTCCAAATTTACCAATTTACCATTCTGTAGGTTCCGGTGGATTGGTTGCAGCTGGGGCCGATTCATTATTAGATTTTCACATGTTTTTTTTCTAGTTTTTCCTGTTTTTTATAGTTGCGCCAACTTTGTCTTAATTTTGTTTGTTTGGTCTTTGTGGGCGAGGTTCATGTAATTTGAGTGCTTGTTGTTGAGTCATCAATTTGGATTTTTTTTTTTTTTTTTTAAAAAGGGAAAAGAAAAATTTGTGCAAAACGTCCGTAGTCTTGATTCTGTCAGTTAGCAGTTAGCATTAAATTCCACTAGGGGGCAGCATCGCTCCAGCCATTCCGTGAGGCTTTTTTTTTTTCCTCTGCAGCTTTTTGTAGACATTAAATTACCATTGTTGCTCTGGAATATGTTCGGAGTCCAGGGACTTTAGATTTCGGAGAATGAATGTTCCAGCCGGGCAATGATACCCGAGATATATGAGGCCGAGAAGATGGCGTCAGTCATATGGTTTATATCTGAGAAGTGCCATTCCAGAACTGTCCAATTATTCATCGAGGTTTCCTCCTGACGTCCCGAATCGGTGGCGCAGCTTCTCGCGGACAGGGCACGACGCGCGCAGGCATCTGTCCTACACAATAATGATGGCGTCTTTGTGACCTCGTGTAAAAGCGAAAATCTTACCTCGCCGACAAAGAGCCTCCCGTAACCGGATCGGTTCACTCAACTTCATCCATCTTAAAAATGTTTTCCGGATTTATCTAAATGGATGATGGGAACTTGTATAATGCAGCGCGACATTATTATCATACTCCAGTCACAGCCAGAGCTGCATTCACAATTCTGCTGGATGGCTTTACACCCGCAACTGCCGCAGAAAATAGTGAAACCGAGAATGTTTCCAGTTTTATGTAAATGGCAGAATCATTGCATAATGAGAATTCTTCAACTTTACATTTTGTTTTAACTCCTTTGTGTTTTCACATGTCTGCTTGCTGTCAGTGACCAGAAACATTAATATTTATAATATTCCTGACTTATGTAATTGTAACGAATATGTGCAATGTTTAAATAATATGATCTCTAGATTGAAATAGTCTTGCTGAATTCATACATTGGAGCAAATGATTAACACAAGTGAGAGATTTGTATTACTGCAATATTTAGAGTTCTCTACACTGGATGCAGCTGTAGAAAACTCAGATGGTGAGAATCACAGGAAGGAAAACAAAGATGGTCTGGTTTGCTCCCTGGAGGAAGGGGGAGCTCCCTGTATATGGAGATACATGATAAGATCCTGTCTGCAGTCACCACTAGGGGGAGCTCCCTGTATACAGAGATACATAAGATTCTGTCTGCAGCCACCACTAGGGGGAGCTTCCTGTATACAGAGATACATGATAAGATCCTATCTGCAGCCACCACTAGGGGGAGCTCCCTGTATACAGAGATACATGATAAGATTCTGTCTGCAGCCACCACTAGGGGGAGCTCCCTGTATACAGAGATACATGATAAGATCCTGCCTGCAGCCACCACTAGGGGGAGCTCCCTGTATACAGAGATACATGATAAGATCCTGTCTGCAGACACCACTAGGGGGAGCTCCCTGTATACAGAGATACATGATAAGATCCTGCCTGCAGCCACCACTAGGGGGAGCTCCCTGTATACAGAGATACATGATAAGATCCTGTCTACAGTCACCACTAGGGGGAGCTCCCTGTATACAGAGATACATGATAAGATCCTGTCTGCAATCACCACTAGGGGGAGCTCCCTGTATACAGAGATACATGATAAGATCCTGTCTGCAGCCACCACTAGGGGGAGCTCCCTGTATACAGAGATACATGATAAGATCCTATCTGCAGCCACCACTAGGGGGAGCTCCCTGTATACAGAGATACATGATAAGATCCTGTCTGCAGCCACCACTAGGGGGAGCTCCCTGTATACAGAGATACATGATAAGATTCTGTCTGCAGTCACCACTAGGGGGAGCTCCCTGTATACAGAGATACATGATAAGATCCTGCCTGCAGCCACCACTAGGGGGAGCTCCCTGTATACAGAGATACATGATAAGATCCTGCCTGCAGCCACCACTAGGAGGAGCTCCCTGTAAACAGAGATACATGATAAGATCCTGTCTGCAGCCACCACTAGGGGGAGCTCCCTGTATACAGAGATCCATGACAAGATTCTGTCTGCAGCCACCAGTAGGGGGAGCTCCCTGTATACAGAGATACATGATAAGATTCTGTCTGCAGTCACCACTAGGGGGAGCTCCCTGTATACAGAGATACATGATAAGATCCTGTCTGCAGTCACCACTAGGGGGAGCTCCCTGTATACAGAGATACATGATAAGATCCTGTCTGCAGACACCACTAGGAGGAGCTCCCTGTATACAGAGATACATGATAAGATCCTGCCTGCAGCCACCACTAGGAGGAGCTCCCTGTATACAGAGACACATGATAAGATCCTGTCTGCAGCCACCACTGGGGGGAGCTCCCTGTATACAGAGATACATGATAAGATCCTGTCTGCAGCCACCACTAGGGGGAGCTCCCTGTAAACAGAGATACATGATAAGATCCTGTCTGCAGCCACCACTAGGGGGAGCTCCCTGTATACAGAGATACATGATAATATCCTATCTGCAGCCAGCCACCACTAGGGGGATCTCCCTGTATACAGAGATACATAAGATTCTGTCTGCAGCCACCACTAGGGGGAGCTTCCTGTATACAGAGATACATGATAAGATCCTGCCTGCAGCCACCACTAGGAGGAGCTCCCTGTAAACAGAGATACGCAAGTGGGGGTGCACGCTAGCGTCCCATAAGCAAAGCGTCACAGAAGATAAGCGTCGTGACACCGCAGTTATTCCATGGTAGTTAGTCAGGGCAGGAGTCAGGTAACCCACACTCTGTTCTCCCTTCTATCCATGTGCATTATTCCTATCCTCCTATGCTCCCTTGCAATCCACATTCACCGCCCAATCCCCCCTCCATCACGACTCATATACATCAGCTCCTCTCTCCTTCCCTCTCCCATGTACAGCTCCCATGCACTTCTCACCTTCCTGAAAAACCTCAGTCCATCTTACCCAAACAGACTGCATAAAAAAACTTCATACAATCCCAAAAGCTACTTGCTTTTTATCTTCCTACTCCTGCTGATATCAGGAGACATCTCCCCAAACCCCGGTCCACCATCCACCAACCTCAATCCCTACCCTACCTCACATCGAAACCTTACTAATCTTACTAATATTAATTGCACTCCTTCATCCCCTCCTTCTTTTAATTGTGCCCTTTGGAATCCACGGTCTGTATGTAACAAGCTTCCTTTCCTACACAATTACTTTCTGAAAAACTCTCTGAATCTGCTGGCCCTCACGGAAACCTGGATTCAGGATTCTGACACTGTCTCTCCTGCTGCCATTTCCCATGGTGGCTTACAATTCTCCCATTCCCCGAGACCAACAAACAGACCTGGTGGTGGAGTTGGCATACTCCTGTCCCCACAATGCACTTTCCAGGTCATCCCCTCAGTTCCATCACTCTCATTCCCTTCTTTTGAGGTCCACACCATCAGGCTCTTTCGCCCCCTCTCCCTCAGAGTAGCGGTCATATACCGGCCCCCAGGCTCACCCACCCGCTTCCTGGACCATTTCTCTGCCTGGCTGCCGCACTTCATGTCCTCAGAACTACCAACCCTTATCCTGGGAGACTTCAACATCCCCATTAACAGCCCCACTTCCACATTTGCATCCCAGCTTCTGTCACTAACCACTTCTCTCGGCCTCTCACAGCTCTCTACCTCTGAGACACACAAGGACGGTAACACCCTGGACCTGGTTTTTGCCCGGCTCTGCTCAATCTCCTACATAGATAACTCACCGCTTCCCCTCTCTGACCACAACATTCTCTCCTTCACACTCACATATCCTCGCTCACCCCAGCACCCTCCTACACACCATTCAGTCAGAAATCTACAAGCCATTAACCCTCTTACACTTTCAGACTCCCTACGCTTATCATTGTCCCCAATCTCTTCCTTTTCCTGTCCTGATCTGGCGGTACATCACTTCAATGACACTCTTAGAAGCACCCTTGACCAAGTAGCTCCCCTCACCCTCAGGACCTCCAAACACAGAATAAAGTAGAGCAGCTTAGTATACATTTTTTGCAAAAAACGTATCAACCAAATACCCTGTTTTTTACATCTTTTACTAGCACTTGCGGATTACTGCAACATTTTTTCAAACTGAGTGTTTTTGGTTTTACTATTCTCTTTTGTGTCTTCAGGTTTCTTGGTGGTGTGTGAACATGATCATACAGACTTGTTCACTGTGCAAGTAGCCCATGTGTTCCTGTTTCCATAATTGTTCTCTTGTGTCTACAAGACTGGGGAGTTCCACCACTCCTCCTGGGCTATCTGCACAAAAGCTGTTCTACTCTGTATGCACACATGGATTTTTCCTCTCTGAACCCTGTTCACACAGGTTATATACAGATGATCAGGTTTTTAAATACATCAGATAGGGATTGCATACATTAGTTAGGACTGCTCTGATAAGGGTATACCGTGAAGATTGGTAGAGCAGCTTAGTATACATTTTTTGCAAAAAACGTATCAACCAAATACCCTGTTTTTTACATCTTTTACTAGCACTTGCGGATTACTGCAACATTTTTTCAAACTGAGTGTTTTTGGTTTTACTATTCTCTTTTGTGTCTACAGAATAAAACAGCCCTGGCTCACATCGCAAACCCGATTTCTCCAGCGATCCTCTAGGTGTGCTGAACGCTTATGGAGGAAAACACGCACACCAGAAGACTTCATACACTTCAAATTTATGTTAAGGACCTATAACTTTGCCCTTCACTTCGCTAAACAGACCTACTTTACCACTCTGATCTCCTCACTATCCAACAACCCCAAAAAACTTTTTGACACCTTTCACTCCCTCCTCAGGCCAAAAGCACAAGCCCCTATCACAGATATTTGTGCTGGTGACCTGGCCTCCCACTTTATAGAGAAAATAGACAATATCCGTCAGGAAATCCGCTCCCAACAACTAAGTTCAGTGACTCCCATCCCTCCCCTCATTGCCCCTGGCTCACTCTCCACATTCGATCCCATCACAGAAGAAGAAGTCTCCAAGCTCCTCTCCTCTTCTCGTCCGACTACATGCACTACCGACCCCATTCCCTCACATCTCCTCCAGTCTCTCTCTCCAGTTGTCACAAGTCACCTAACTACAATCTTTAATCTCTCCCTCTCCTCTGGCATTTTCCCCTCCTCCTTCAAACACTCTATCATTACTCCATTACTAAAGAAACCCACCCTCGACCCATCCTGCACAAACAACTACAGACCGGTCTCCAATCTCCCCTTCATCTCTAAACTCTTGGAGCGCCTGATATACTCCCGCCTTACCCGTTACCTCTCCACTCACTCCCTCCTAGACCCTTCACAGTCCGGTTTCCGCCCCCTACATTCGACAGAAACTGCACTCATCAAAGTGACCAATGACCTTCTGACAGCAAAACGTAATGGTGACCACTCTCTGCTCATTCTTCTCGACCTTTCTGCAGCTTTTGACACTGTTGACCACCCTCTCCTGCTCTCTAGGCTCCAGTCACTTGGCATTAAGGACACTGCTCTCTCCTGGTTCTCCTCCTATCTTTCTGACCGCTCCTTCAGTGTTCTGTTCTCTGGCTCCACTTCATCTCCTCTTCCTCTCACTGTTGGGGTACCTCAGGGCTCAGTTCTTGGCCCCCTTCTGTTCTCTCTCTACACGGCCCCAATTGGACAGACCATCAGCAGATTTGGCTTTCAGTACCATCTTTATGCCGACGACACACAACTATACACGTCATCCCCTGACCTTACCCCCACTGTACTACAGAACACCACTGACTGTCTGTCTGCAGTCTCCAACATCATGTCCGCTCTCTATCTGAAACTCAACCTCTCCAAAACTGAACTTCTTCTGCTCCCACCATCTACTAACCTCCCTAAATCTGACATTTCCCTCTCCGTGGGTGGCACCATAATAACACCCCGGCAGCAGGCGCGCTGTCTGGGTGTTATGTTTGACTCCGATCTCTCCTTCACCTCCCATATACAATCTCTTGCCCGCTCGTGCCGCTTACACCTAAAGAACATCTCTAGAATCCGCCCTTTTCTCACCATGGAGACAGCTAAAACCCTCACGGTCGCCCTGATCCACTCCCGCCTGGACTACTGTAACGCTCTATTAATTGGCCTCCCCCTCACTCGATTTTCCCCTCTCCAGTCCATCCTTAATGCAGCAGCCAGGGTCGTCCATCTGGCTAATCGTTACTCGGACGCGTCTGCTCTTCGCCAGTCGTTACACTGGCTGCCCATTCATTACAGGATACAATTCAAAGTACTTGTTCTCACCCACAGCTCTGCACAGTGCGGCACCCCCTTACATCTCCTCCCTCATTTCTGTCTATCAGCCTAACAGACCACTGCGCTCTGCAAATGACTTTCGGCTAACCTCTGCACTAATCCGTACCTCCCACTCCCGACTCCAAGACTTCTCCCGTGCTGCGCCAATCCTCTGGAATGCTCTACCCCAAGATATTAGGACCATCCATAATTTGCATAGTTTTAGGCGCTCGCTCAAAACACATTTGTTCAGAGCGGCCTATCACGTTCCCTAATCAAAGTTATGTTATGTTTGTGTGTGTGTGTAGCCCATTCACTATCCCCATCTATTCCCCACCCCTGAAGATGGCTGGACCATGATTGTAAATACATCATTGTAAATACACACCTGTACTTTGTATCTCCCCCACCTCATTGTAGATTGTAAGCTCTCACGAGCAGGGTTATTTTGCTTTAATTATTGTATTGTTAACGTTGTTACTTATGACTTTTGTGTTTGAAACTGTTAAACTGTAAAGCGCTGCGGAATATGTTGGCGCTATATAAATAAAGATTATTATTATTATTATACATGATAAGATCCTGTCTGCAGCCACCACTAGGGGGAGCTCCCTGTATACAGAGATACATGATAAGATCCTGTCTGCAGCCACCACTAGGGGGAGCTCCCTGTTTACAGAGATACAAGATAAGATTCTATCTGCAGCCACCACTAGGGGGATCTCCCTGTATACAGAGATACATAAGATTCTGTCTGCAGCCACCACTAGGGGGAGCTCCCTGTATACAGAGATACATAAGATTCTGTCTGCAGCCACCACTAGGGGGAGCTTCCTGTATACAGAGATACATGATAAGATCCTGTCTGCAGCCACCACTAGGGGGAGCTCCCTGTATACAGAGATACATAAGATCCTGTCTGCAGCCACCACTAGGGGGAGCTCCCTGTATACAGAGATGCATGATAAAATTCTGTCTGCAGACACCACTAGGGGGAGGTCCCTGTATACAGAGATATATGATAAGATCCTGTCTGCAGACACCACTAGGGGGAGCTCCCTGTATACAGAGATACATGATAAGATCCTGTCTGCAGACACCACTAGGTGGAGCTCCCTGTATACAGATATACATGATAAGATTCTGTCTGCAGCCACCACTAGGGGGAGCTCTCTATACAGAGATACATGATAAGAGCCTGTCTGCAGCCACCACTAGGGGGAGCTCCCTGTATACAGATATACATGATAAGATTCTGTCTGCAGCCACCACTAGGGGGAGCTCCCTGTATACAGCAATACATGATAAGATCCTGTCTGCAGCCACCACTAGGGGGAGCTCCCTTTATACAGAGATACATGATAAGATCCTGTCTGTAGCCACCACTAGGGGGAGCTCCCTGTAGATAGAGATACATGATGAGATCCTGTCTGCAGACACCACTAGGGGGAGCGCCCTGTATACAGATATACATGATAAGATTCTGTCTGCAGCCACCACTAGGGGGAGCTCCCTGTATACAGAGATACATGATAAGATCCTGTCTGCAGCCACCACTAGGGGGAGCTCCCTGTATACAGAGATACATGATAAGATCCTGTCTGTAGTCACCACTAGGGGGAGCTCCCTGTAGATAGAGATACATGATGAGATCCTGTCTGCAGACACCACTAGGGGGAGCTCTCTGTATACAGAGATACATGATAAGATCCTGTCTGCAGCCACCACTAGGGGGAGCTCCCTGTATACAGATATACATGATAAGATTCTGTCTTTAGCCACCACTAGGGGGAGTTCCCTGTATACAGAGATACATGATAAGATTCTATTTACAGCCAGCACTAGGGGGAGCTCCCTGTATACAGAGATACATGATAAGATCCTGTCTGTAGACACCACTAGGGGGAGCTCCCTGTATACAGAGATACATGATAAGATTCTGTCTGCAGCCACCACTAGGGGGAGCTCCCTGTATACAGATATACATGATAAGATCCTGTCTATAGCCACCACTAGGGGGAGCCCCCTGTATACAGAGATACATGATGAGATCCTGTCTGCAGCCACCACTAGAGGGAGCTCCCTGTATACAGAGATACATGATAAGATCCTGTCTGCAGCCACCACTAGGGGGAGCTCCCTGTAGATAGAGATACATGATGAGATCCTGTCTGCAGCCACCACTAGAGGGAGCTCCCTGTATACAGAGATACATGATAAGATCCTGTCTGCAGCCACCACTAGGGGGAGCTCCCTGTATACAGGGATACATGATAAGATCCTGTCTGCAGCCACCACTAGGGGGAGCACCCTGTATACAGAGATACATGATAAGATCCTGTCTGTAGTCACCACTAGGGGAGCTCCCTGTATGCAGAGAAACATGATAAGATCCTGTCTGCAGCCACCACTAGGGGGAGCTCCCTGTATACAGAGATACATGATAAGATCCTGTCTGCAGTCACCACTAGGGGGAGCTCCCTGTATACAGAGATACATGATAAGATCCTGTCTGCAGTCACCACTAGGGAGAGCTCCCTGTATACAGCGATACATGATAAGATTCTGCCTGTAGTCACCACTAGGGGGAGCTCCCTGTATACAGAGATACATGATAAGATCCTGTCTGCAGTCACCACTAGGGGGAGCTCCCTGTATACAGAGACACATGATAAGATTATATCTGCAGTCACCACTAGGGGGAGCTCCCTGTATACAGAGATACATGATAAGATCCTGTCTGCAGCCACCACTAGGGGGAGCTCCCTGTATACAGAGACACATGATAAGATCCTGTCTGCAGCCACCACTAGGGGGAGCTCCCTGTATACAGAGATACATGATAAGATCTGTCTGCAGCTACTGCTAGAGGGAGCTCCCTGTATACAGAGATACATGATAAGATCCTATCTGCAGCCACCACTAGGGGGAGCTCCTTGTATACAGAGATACATGATAAGATCCTGTCTGCAGCCACCACTAGGGGGAGATCCCTGTATACAGAGATACATGATAAGATCCTGTCTGCAGTCACCACTAGGGGGAGCTCCTTGTATAGAGAGATACATGATAAGATCCTGTCTGCAGTCACCACTAGGGGGAGATCCCTGTATACAGAGATACATGATAAGATGCTGTCTGCAGCCACCACTAGGGGAAGCTCCCTGTATACAGAGACACATGATAAGATCCTGTCTGCAGTCACCACTAGGGGGAGCTCCCTGTATACAGAGATACATGATAAGATCCTGTCTGCAGTCACTAATCTTCTGAACTCTCCACATTGGGCAGTCCTCCTCCACTGTCCTTATATTTGATCTGCCCCCTTAGCGCTCCTTCCCCTCTCATTACATTGCACTGTGGATTAATTCTCCACTCTCACAATAGCAGTATAACTCTCATCATCCCTCTCACAGGTACAGGGTCTCTGACTTTCCAGCGGGGAATATCTGTGGACAGATCCGGGAGTTGTCCCTGTTGGTCCCGTCCCTTCTGGCCGTTTATAAGCTGCACCCGGAGCTCTATGGAGAAGGGGTCACTGCAATGTGATTTTCCGGTGTCTTTTGCGGAGGGGACTCAGCAGTTTCTGCCTTGTGAAGATTTTGCAGACTGCAGGCAGCCGTCCGGGGGGATTTTCTTTTCCAAACAAGAATCATAAATTGTCTTTTATATCCTTGAAGCGCTGCGCTCGTAGCCGGCGCGGTCCCAGCCGCGCTCAATCTGTCCCACTGAAGTTAAGGCAAGTAGGAATCATTGAGACCCCGCGTCGCCTTCATTAGGGCGGGCTCACTGGGGGGGCTTTAAATGTGCTAGAGAAAGAAAGGTTAAAATATATATATTTTTTTAATCTGGTATTTTTTTTCTTTTTTTTTTCTGAGCCATCTGCAGGGAATTACCGAGAAGCAATTAATCCCCAAGACTCGCTGACTGGAGCCTAATATGACAAACGAGCAGCCAGTAAAGTCGCCGGCCCCCAATTACCTCTCCTTTTCCAACGTCCGTCCTGTCCTGCACTGGACGCTAATAAAGATGTAAAACGCGTGAGGATCTGATCCACGGAAGACTTAGGGACTTATGTATCGGGAGTCTGTAACCAATTTACGCCTTTCGTGGTCGTTCGATCCGTATGGGGCTGACGCATTTCGCGGTACCACGCAGTGGTCACATTTCTTGTTCATTTACTTTGTAAGTAAAATTAAATTTTCACATGCCACCATTAAAGGAGGAACTTCCGAAATCCTGAGACCCCGGCTACAATGTAACTCATAACCAATTAACCCTACACGTCTACGGTGGTACCTCCACCACATGGTTGAGTTTTGCTGAGATTGTGAAATGCGTGGGGATCACCTAGAACTTATGGTGACTAGTAATTATCTAGGATGAGTTGAACTAGTGGATCACATGCTCCCTTTTATAGTCCCCCCTTACCATATTTAATCCTGTATTTATAGACCCCAATTTATCCAATAAAATGTTAAAACGACACCGCATGGACCATGGAGCAGAGAGAACAAAACTTCCTTTCTTTCTCTACCTCTTTATTAGCTGGATTGCTTGCTTAAAATTATTTTGCCATTTCAGGTGGCTTTTCAGCTGTGTGTGAACATAATGATTAATTTAATGAGAAATAATAATTCCTTTATGACTTGTATCCTTCATTTTCGCCAGTTTTCCTGTCTCTCTCTAAATTTAAGTTGCCTTTGATGTATCCCATACAGAGCAGTGGAGAGATTCATGTTCTCCAGTCTTTATGTAGCTCATATTCAGAAGCAGCAGCATGGACGACTTTATTGAGGAGCATTCCTCAGCAGCGTAGCTGTGAATCCAGCTTTTGGTTGAGATAAAACATTTATTATATTGTAGCAGCAACATGGAGGACATTACACTATAGCACTGAGCAGTGTAGCTGTATATCCAGGACAAGGATAAAATAAAACATATGCTAGGAAGAAGAGTCCTGGACCACAGTATCCAGATGTAGTGAACGGTGTAGCTGTGAATCCAGCACTGGCTGTGAAATAAACACCTAAGTCACCTGCCATGTTTGTGTCTGAGCCTCACAGCTGTTACCTGTTCCTTCAGCGAGTTGTCTGTCGTACTTGCTTGGACTAAGAAGAATTTTAGCAATTTTTCAAGAGGAATGATGAGTTCAGGGGTTGGAGGTGAGAGAAGAAGTGGCTCATAAGTGGAAAAAGAAGCAGAATTCAGTTCCCATTTAATACTTAGTTGCAGCAGTGCCTTATAAAACGGTAAAATGTTAGTTTCCCTTCTAGAATATGTACCTTACTAATGTAAGACAATATCTTGTGAGCTTTCCATGCAGCAGACTGGCACTGAGTGAATTCAGAGCAGTAAAGGAAGCGATGTAGCCTTACACCATTTCAGATCTGTCATAGGAAGACAAAGCCAATGGAGCCTTTCATGGGTGCCAATAATAATTGGGTTTGTTACATTGCGTCCTATCTGGATAATCCTCATTTTAATGTAACGGATGCAAAAATGTCTGTTTCTCTGATATTTTGTTGCCACATAGAAGAGAAGTAGAGGGCTGGACTCTGCTGATACATTTTACCTGCAGTGATACATTGTTGTAAACTGTGAGGACAATAGAGAGATTTATGTTATAGAGGAAATTACTGGAAAAATGGGGAACCTGAAGCTCCTGTGCCCCAATGCAGAATCTCCAGCAGGGCTCCAAACTATCCTGGGACTTTAAGGGGAACCTCTCCCGAACCACAGCAGCATGAATCAGAGCCCGGGGGAACGGTTGAGCCGGGTCTGATATTCTCTGCAGGAAGTCAGAAAAAAAAACCCCAGGAAACTGCTGCATATCGACTAATGGGAGGGGCCTGGACAAGGGGGAGGGGTCTGTAAATTTGCATAATTCCCCTTATTGTGCATCAGTAGTTCTAATGTTCTGTCCCTTTAAATATAACTTTCTGCAGTCTACGCTGGAGAACTCTATACTCTGCGCTTAGAAATCTGATTTATATCTATTTACATTACTGGTTGCAGTTTAATTAAAACCGTTACTTCCTATTACCGGATCTGACAGCCGTCTTCATGTAAATGACTTCCACATACTTGTACACAGACGAGAGGCCAAAACTTTTCTAAGACAAATACAAGAAAGGGAAAATCACTTAGAAATTTTAATACAAGTTCTTGTTAATTAAGTCGAGACGCAGAGCGCAACTTAATAACAGAGAGAATACGAGAAGCCTCTAAATATAGCGCGACTGCTAATGAAAGTGCCGTCAACAGGAGCAACGGGTTCATGCGGCACATATCTCACCGAAAGGAGATCATCCCCCCGCAACTCACTAATAGAACCATTAATCTGGATTCACCACATTTACACCTCAACCCAACAGCGCAAATCTAGTATAATCCACATAATGTACAGAGTCACTGTGTACATACATTACACTAATGATCCTGGGTTACCTCCTGTATTATACCCCAGAGCTGCACTCACTATTCTACTGGTGCAGTCACTGTGTACATACATTACATTACTGATCCTGAGTTACATCCTGTATTATACTCCAGAGTTGCACTCACTATTCTGCTGGTGCAGTCACTGTGTACATACATTACACTAATGATCCTGGGTTACCTCCTGTATTATACCCCAGAGCTGCACTCACTATTCTGCTGGTGCAGTCACTGTGTACATACATTACATTACTGATCCTGAGTTACATCCTGTATTATACTCAAGAGCTGCACTCACTATTCTGCTGGTGCAGTCACTGTGTACATACATTACATTACTGATCCTGAGTTACATCCTGTATTACACTCCAGAGCTGCACTCACTATTCTGCTGGTGCAGTCACTGTGTACATACATTACATTACTGATCCTGAGTTACATCCTGTATTATACCCCAGAGCTGCACTCACTATTCTGCTGGTGCAGTCACTGTGTACATACATTACACTAATGATCCTGGGTTACCTCCTGTATTATACCCCAGAGCTGCACTCACTATTCTGCTGGTGCAGTCACTGTGTACATACATTACATTACTGATCCTGAGTTGCATCCTGTATTATACTCAAGAGCTGCACTCACTATTCTGCTGGTGCAGTCACTGTGTACATACATTACATTACTGATCCTGAGTTACATCCTGTATTACACTCCAGAGCTGCACTCACTATTCTGCTGGTGCAGTCACTGTGAACATACATTACATTACTGATCCTGAGTCACCTCCTGTATTATACTCCAGAGCTGCACTCACTATTCTGCTGGTGCAGTCACTGTGTACATACATTACATTACTGATCCTGAGTTACATCCTGTATTATACCCCAGAGCTGCGCTCACTATTCTGCTGGTGCAGTCACTGTGTACATACATTACATTACTGATCCTGAGTTACATCCTGTATTATACTCCAGAGCTGCACTCACTATTCTGCTGGTGCAGTCACTGTGTACATACATTACATTACTGATCCTGAGTTACATCCTGTATTATACCCCAGAGCGGCACTCACTATTCTGCTGGTGCAGTCACTGTGTACATACATTACATTAGTGATCCTGAGTTACATCCTGTATTATACTCCAGAGCTGCACTCACTATTCTGCTGGTGCAGTCACTGTGTACATACATTACATTACTGATCCTGAGTTGCATCCTGTATTATACTCAAGAGCTGCACTCACTATTCTGCTGGTGCAGTCACTGTGTACATACATTACATTACTGATCCTGAGTTACATCCTGTATTACACTCCAGAGCTGCACTCACTATTCTGCTGGTGCAGTCACTGTGAACATACATTACATTACTGATCCTGAGTCACCTCCTGTATTATACTCCAGAGCTGCACTCACTATTCTGCTGGTGCAGTCACTGTGTACATACATTACATTACTGATCCTGAGTTACATCCTGTATTATACCCCAGAGCTGCGCTCACTATTCTGCTGGTGCAGTCACTGTGTACATACATTACATTACTGATCCTGAGTTACATCCTGTATTATACTCCAGAGCTGCACTCACTATTCTGCTGGTGCAGTCACTGTGTACATACATTACATTACTGATCCTGAGTTACATCCTGTATTATACCCCAGAGCGGCACTCACTATTCTGCTGGTGCAGTCACTGTGTACATACATTACATTAGTGATCCTGAGTTACATCCTGTATTATACTCCAGAGCTGCACTCACTATTCTGCTGGTGCAGTCACTATGTACATACATTACATTACTGATCCTGAGTTACATCCTGTATTATACTCCAGAGCTGCACTCACTATTCTGCTGGTGCAGTCACTGTGTACATACATTACATTACTGATCCTGAGTTACATCCTGTATTATACTCCAGAGTTGCACTCACTATTCTGCTGGTGCAGTCACTGTGTACATACATTACACTAATGATCCTGGGTTACCTCCTGTATTATACCCCAGAGCTGCACTCACTATTCTGCTGGTGCAGTCACTGTGTACATACATTACATTACTGATCCTGAGTTACATCCTGTATTATACTCAAGAGCTGCACTCACTATTCTGCTGGTGCAGTCACTGTGTACATACATTACATTACTGATCCTGAGTTACATCCTGTATTACACTCCAGAGCTGCACTCACTATTCTGCTGGTGCAGTCACTGTGTACATACATTACATTACTGATCCTGAGTTACATCCTGTATTATACCCCAGAGCTGCACTCACTATTCTGCTGGTGCAGTCACTGTGTACATACATTACACTAATGATCCTGGGTTACCTCCTGTATTATACCCCAGAGCTGCACTCACTATTCTGCTGGTGCAGTCACTGTGTACATACATTACATTACTGATCCTGAGTTGCATCCTGTATTATACTCAAGAGCTGCACTCACTATTCTGCTGGTGCAGTCACTGTGTACATACATTACATTACTGATCCTGAGTTACATCCTGTATTACACTCCAGAGCTGCACTCACTATTCTGCTGGTGCAGTCACTGTGAACATACATTACATTACTGATCCTGAGTTACTTCCTGCATTATACTCCAGAGCTGCACTCACTATTCTGCTGGTGCAGTCACTGTGTACACACATTACATTACTGATCCTGAGTTACATCCTGTATTATACTCCAGAGCTGCACTCACTATTCTGCTGGTGCAGTCACTGTGTACACACATTACATTACTGATCCTGAGTTACATCCTGTATTATACTCCAGAGCTGCACTCACTATTCTGCTGGTGCAGTCACTGTGTACACACATTACATTACTGATCCTGAGTTACATCCTGTATTATACTCCAGAGCTGCACTCACTATTCTGCTGGTGCAGTCACTGTGTACACACATTACATTACTGATCCTGAGTTACATCCTGTATTATACCCCAGCGCTGCACTCACTTTTTTGCTGGTGGAATCACTGTGTACATGTACATGACCTATCCAGCTCCCACCTTTTAACGCTCTGTCTGCTGCTCCTCATCTCTGGTGACATATCCTGGCCCTCCTCATCACATCCCACTCATTTCTGATCCCCTGCCACAATCCTCCACACGTCTTCGCAACGTCAGTAACCTCATACCCATTCATCCAGCCCCCACACCCCAGGTCCCCCTACCTAGAGCACTATGGAACACACGCTCTGTCTGCAATAAACTGTCATTTATCCACGACCTCTTTATCAATAACAAACTCTCCTTCCTTGGCATCACTGAAACCTGGCTCACCCCCTCTGACTCAGCCTCTCCAGCCGCTCTTTCCTATGGTGGATTCCACCTCTCTCACACCCCTCACCCCAGCAACAAACGTGGTGGAGGAGTTGGCTTGCCCCTGTCTGATACCTGCTCCTTTACCCAAATTCCACTAACACCCTCTGCTACTCTTCCCTTGTTCAAGGTGCACTCCGTCCGCATCTACTCCCCATCCAATCTCCAGCTGGCTGTCACCAACCGCCCCCCAGAACTAGCCATCTCCACCTTTCTTGACCACTTCATCACCTGGCTACTTAATTTCCTCTCAGCCGATATCCCCACTATCATCATGGGTGACTTCAATATCCCCATTGACACTTCCACCTTAGCCGCCTCTAAACTTTTATCATTCACTGTCTCCTTTGGTCTCACTCAATGGTCATCTGCAGCCACCCATAAAGATGACTACACATTGGACCTCATCTTCACCCACCTCTGTTCCCTTACTAATCTCACTAACTCACCCCCCCCCCGTCTGACCACAACCTACTGACATTCTCTTCCCTCTCCTCTCCTAGCGCGCAACCTCCACTCCACAAACTCACTCACCCTCGCAGAAATCTCAAACACCTCAATTTACAATCTCTCTCTGAGTCCCTTCTCCCTCTTACAGACATAGCCTCCCTTCATGACACAGATGCTGCTGCCACTTTTTATAACACCACAATAACAGCAACACTCGATTCGACCACCCCACTCATGTGTAGTATCAAACAACGAAGAAGAAAGGAAAGGCGGCACTCACAGATCCATTCCGAGCGGTTACTTTATTGCTTAAAAAGCCATCACAGCCGGGGGTACTGAACAAACAGTGCGGCAAGCCTGACGACGGCCGTTTCACGCCCTCCTGGCGCTTCTACGGGATATTTGATATTGGACTTGTTCAGTGGCTGGAGCACCTCAGATCTGGCGGTCAGGACTCCCATCACAGGTGAGCAGGCACAAGTTATTTCCCTAGTACGGTGGTGCTGTCAGCTGAGTTTCTTCTGGATTGACCACTCATGTGTAGCAAAACTTGTAGAATCAACCGGCAGCCCTGGCTGACCAGCCTGACCAAAGAACTGAGACGGGCTTCCAGGGTCACTGAACGGCGATGGAAGAGATCTCGTTGTGCTGAGCACTTCACTGCATACAAGCAGTCCCTCGCCAGCTTTAAGTCCGTGCTCACTGCCGCAAAACAAACTTACTTCTCATCTCTCATATCCTCCCTGTCGCACAACCCTAAACAGCTCTTCAACACTTTCAATTCTGTATTCCGTTCCCCAGCATCTCCTCCCTCCCCTCTCATTCCAGCTGAAGAATTTGCCTCTTTCTTTAAGCAGAAGATAGATAACATCAGACAAAGCCCGCAGCCCCCAATGCCCCTCCTCTTGACTTCTCAGCCCTGTTCCAAAGCCAGCTTCTTCACCATGACAGACGATCAGCTCTCCATCCTTCTATCAAGATCACATCTCACCACTTGCACCCTTGACCCGCTCCTGTCCCACCTCATCCCTAACTTCGCAAAAGTCTTCATCCCAACCCTAACACAACTCTTCAACCTCTCACAAACGGTGTCTTCCCTTCATCCTTCAAACACGCATCAATCACACCTATCCTCAAAAAACCCTCCCTCGACCCATCCTCTGTGTCCAGCTATCGCCCGATATCCCTTCTCCCTTATGCCTCAAAACTACTGGAACAGCACGTCCATCTTGAACTGTCCTCCCACCTCTCCTCCTGCTCCCTCTTTGACCGGTTACAATCTGGCTTCCGAACACATCACTCAACTGAAACTGCCCTAACTAAAGTGACCAATGACCTACTAGTCGCCAAGAGCAAGTGACACTACTCTGGCCTTCTCCTCCTGGACCTGTCTTCTGCCTTCGACACTGTGGACCACTCCCTCCTGTTACAGATTCTCTCATCTCTTGGCATCACAGACTTGGCCCTATCCTGGATCTCATCATATCTAACAGACCGGACATTCAGTGTCTCCCTCTCCCACACCACCTCCTCACTTCGCCCCTTGTCAGTCGGTGTTGCCCAAGGCTCAGTTCTAGGTCCCCTACTCTTCTCCATCTACACCTTCGGCCTGGGACAGCTCATAGAATCCCACGGTTTACAATATCATCTCTACGCCAATGACACGCAGATCTACCTCTCCGGACCTGACCTCTCCTCCTTACTGACCAAAATCCCACAATGTCTGTCTGCTATCTTGGGCTTCTTTTCTGCTCGTTTTCTAAAACTGAACATGGACAAAACAGAATTCATCATCTTTCCCCCACCTCACTCTACCCCTCCATCCGACCTATCCATCAATGTCAATGGCTGCTCACTTTCCCCCGTCCCGCACGCTCGGTGCCTCGGGGTGATCCTTGACTCTACCCTCTCTTTCAAGCAACATATCCAAGCCCTGGCCTCGTCTTGCCGATTCCAACTCAAAAACATTTCCCGGATCCATGCATTCCTTGACCATGAAACCACAAAAACACTAGTACATGCCCTTATCATCTCCCGCCTCGACTACTGCAACCTTCTACTCTCTGGCCTCCCCTCTTGCACTCTGGCACCACTCCAATCCATCCTAAACTCTGCTGCCCGACTAATCCACCTGTCTCCCCGCTATTCCCCAGCCTCTCCTCTCTGCCAGACCCTTCAGTGGCTTTCTATTGCCCAGAGGCTACAGTTCAAAACACTAATAATGACATACAAAGCCATTCACAATCTGACTCCTCCAAACATCTGTGACAACCTTCGATCATCTCATGATCTCCTTCTCTACTCCTCTCTCATCTCTTCCTCCCACAATGCATCCAAGACTTCTCCCGTGCTTCCCCTATACTCTGGAACTCTCTACCCCAACACATCAGGCTCTCACCTACCACGGAAACCTTCAAAAGGAACCTGAAGGCTCACCTCTTCCGACAAGCCTACAACCTGCAGTGATCCCCAGTATACTGAACCGCCACATGACCAGCTCTACCCTCTCCTAGTGTATCCTCACCCATCCCCTGTAGACTGTGAGCCCTCGCAGGCATGGTCCTCTGTCCTCCTGTACTTATGTGTGCCTTGTTTTACTCATGTTTATTGTACTTGTCTATATTTGCCCCGTTCACATGTAAAGCGCATGTAATAAATGGCGCTATAAAAATGAATAATAATAATAATAATAATGTAGCTTGACTGTCACCATATTGTCTGTTGCTCCTGATCAGAGATGGGTGGACCACTGGATGTTCGTGCCTGGGGGGTTCGGCTGAACAGTTAAACAAAGTTCAGTTTGAGTGCCAGAACAGTACCCGGACCTAAACCCCATTCACATGAACCGGGGGCCTGAACATCCATTGTTTGCTACGCTGTCATTTGCATGACAGCTCGGCAAACACTGCTTCTGATCAGCTTTGAGATCATTACCACCAGTCAAAGCTCTGCGGCTCCTTCACTGTCAGATGACAGCGTGATCTTGCAGCTGTGACTGGAGGTAAAAAGTTTACCCTTAGGCTGCCGTTACACTAGCAGTATTTGGTCAGTATTTTACATCAGTATTTGTAAGCCCAAACCAGCAGTGGGTGATAAATGCAGAAGTGGAACATATGTTTCTGTTATACTTTTCCTCTAATTGTTCCAATCCTGGTTTTGGCTTACAAATACTGATGTAAAATACTGACCAAATACTGCTAGTGTGATGGCAGCCTTAGTCACAGGGGTCTGCTGATGGGGCTTCTGTTCCCGTCAGCCTACGCCTGCTGCCGCTAATAGCAGCAAGAGCAGGTGGCAGCTGATGGGAGTATTCGTCAGCCGATGCCTGCACTATAAATATATAATAATAAAAAAACTGCATGGGTTACCGTGTATTTTTGATAACCAGCCAGGCAAAACTGACAGCTGCGGACTGCAACCCTCAGCTGTCAGCTTTAGCAAGGCTGTTTTTTAAGAATAGAGGGGTCCCCACGCCGTTTTTAAAAATTATTTAAAATAACTAAGCTAAAGCAGACAGCCAAGCTAAAGCAGACAGCTGGGGGCTGTTATTCTCAGGTTGGTAATGTGCCATAGGTATTGGCCTCCCCAGCCTAAAAATAGCAGCCCACAGCCGCCCCCAAAGAGGTGCATCTATTAAATTCTCCAATTCTGGCGCTTTGCCTGTCTCATCCCACTTTCCCTGTAACATTTAGGGCTCATCTCCACTTGTGTGAGAAAAAAACAGTCCGATTTACGGACCGAAAAAACTGATGTAGCGTCTGCGAGTGCCATGCGAGTGCCATGCGAGTGTCATGCAATTTTTTTATCGCAACATCCGTATGACATCCGTATTGCTGTCCGATTTTTACGCACGGGTCTCCTTTGAAAAGCCGGTAATTCAGCGCAGAGTACAGTAAAATCACAGTGACAGGTTAGATGAGAGTAGATATATACACATAGAATAGGTATATATACATATATATATGTCAGGGAGACACCTATATATATATATATTTATATTTAATGCAGCGCTAGATAGCTTTAAAGCTGGTAATTCAATTACCGGCTTTTGCTTTCTCCTTCACAAACCCGACATGATATGAGACATGATTACATACAGTAAACCATCTCATATCACCATTTTTTTTGCATATTCCACACTACTAATGTTAGTAGTGTGTATATGCAAAATTTGGGCGTTCTAGCTATTATATTTAAGGGTTAAATGGCGGAAAAAATTGGCGTGGGCTCCTGCACAATTTTCTCCGCCAGAGTAGTAAAGCCAGTGACTGAGGGCAGATATTAACAGCCTGGAGAGGGTCCAGGGTTATTGCCCCCCCCCCCTGGCTAAAAACACCTGCCCCCAGCCACCCCAGAAAAGGCACACCTGGAAGATGCGCCTATTCTGGCACTTGGCCACTCTCTTCCCATTCCCGTGTAGCGGTGGGATATGGGGTAATGAAGGGTTAATGCCACCTTGCTATTGTAAGGTGACATTAAGCCTAATTAATAATGGAGAGGCGTCAATTTTGACACCTATCCATTATTAATCCAATTGAAAGAAAGGGTTAAAAAAATACACACACACATTATTAAAAATTATTTTAATGAAATAAAAACAAAGGTTGTTGTAATTTTTTATTTAACGCCCAATCCACTCAGTGAAGACCCTCGTTCTGTGACAGAAAAAAAATAATAAACCAACAATATACTTACCTTCCACAGATCTGTAAAGTCCAACGATGTAAATCCTTCTGAAGGGGTTAAAACATTTTGCAGCCAGGAGCTTTGCTAATGCAGGCTACTCCTCGCTGCAAAACCCCGGGGAATGAGTCTAAATATAGATCAATGAGCTATATTTAGCTTCATTTGCGGTGAGGCGCCCTCTGCTGGCTGTTTATAGATCGTGGGAACTTTCCTAGAAAGCCTGGGGTGGCTGGGGGCAGGTGTTTTTAGCCAGGGGGGGGGGCCAATAACCATGGACCCTCTCCAGGCTATTAATATCTGCCCTCAGTCACTGGCTTTACTACTCTGGCGGAGAAAATCGTGCGGGAGCCCACGCCAATTTTTTCCGCCATTTAACCCTTAAATATAATAGCTAGAACGCCCAAATTTTGCATATACACACTACTAACATTAGTAGTGTGGAATATGCAAAAAAATGGTGATATGAGATGGTTTACTGTATGTAACCATGTCTCATATCATGTCGGGTTTGTGAAGGAGATAGCAAAAGCCGGTAATTGAGTTACCAGCTTTTAAGCTATCTCGCGCTGCATTAAATATAAATATATATATATAGGTGTCTCCCTGACATATATATATGTATATATACCTATTCTATGTGTATATATCTACTCTCATCTAACCTGTCAGTGTGATTTTACTGTACTCTGCGCTGAATTGCCGGCTTTTCTAAGGACACGGGTGCGTAAAAATCGGACAGCACTCGCATGGTGCGAGTGCTGTGCGTTTTTTTTTCGCAACCATTGACTTGCATTGGCGAGTCTCGTCCGAGAATCTCAGCAATACGCAGCATGCTGCGATTTTTTTCTCAGCCGACACAGATTTTTCTCAGTCCGATTTCGGCTGGGAAAAAAATCGCAAATGGAGTGTCACATATTGATTAACATTGGTCCGAGTGCAATCCGATTTTTTATCGGATTGCACTCGTCCGTTTTCCTCACAAGTGGAGATGAGCCCTTATGGTGTTGATGTCATCTTGTATTGTCTGGTGATACCAAGTCCACGGCTAAGTAATGGAGAGGCGTCTATAAGACGCCTCTCCATTACTAATCCTATTTAGCTGTATGGTAAATAAACACACTGCCAGAATAAATTATTTTATTTGAAATAAAAAAAACTTTTACTTTTTTATTTAATAATAACAAACTCAGTTATACTCACGTCATCGCTGATGCCATTGAAGCCATTGTCTCCTGTAAAAAGAAAGCAAAAAATAAAAAACAACCATGTCCTTCACCTGCCTGACATTCTGTCCCATGCTGTAATCCATGCCTGCGATAAATCATTCTCAACCTGGACGGTGTCAAGATGCAATCGTCCAGGCTAAAAACCAAAAACCACTGAAGAATGAGCTGCTGTGAGCACAGCGATAGTGACTGGCGGTGACAATATCAAAATTACTGCAGGTCACTGAGGCTGCAGGTCACTGAGGCCCCTGAACTGCGGTGACCTTGGTAAAATCACTGCTAGCACCATGAGAAAAAGTCTCACGGTGAACTGCGGTTAACCCACTGAGCTCAGGGCTGTGCAATGAGACATTTTCTCACGGTGGAGAGCGGTGATCTCGCTGGGATCATCGCAGTTCAGGGGTCTGACTGGGAATGCAGCCTTAGTGACCTGCGGTAACCTCAATGATGTCACCACCAGTCCCTGATGTTGCACTCACAGCAGCTCATTCTTGAGTGGTTTTCAGCCTGGTCGGTCACATTTTGACACCGTTCATGTTGAAAACTTTAACGCATAAATGGATTGCAGCGTGGGTCAGAACGTCGGACAGGTGAGGGATATGATAGTTTTTTTTTATTTTTGTTTCTTTTACAGGAGATGAGGGCTTCAATGGAATGGGCGTTTGGTGAGTATAACTGTGTTTAATATTTTTAAATAAAGTAAGTGTTTTTTTTTATTTCATCAAACCCAAAAATATGAACCCCACTTGTCACCGTCACAGGGCAAGTGGGAAAAGCTTAGCAAAGCATCAGAATTGTTGCATCTAATAGATGCGCCTTTTCTGGGGCACCCGCAGGCTGCAGACAGCAGTTACTAACAATGTAAGTTTTTTCTCTGCAGCTGAGGATCAAATGCGGCAAAGTTAAATCTTTTGTAAAAGTAAACTGATGATACCAGTCACCGGATTTTTCCAGTCACCAGATGTTTCCTTTAATCTCGGGCCAGGATAGTACTTTCCATAAGTAATATCACGTCTGAGACATGTTTATGAAGATAAACCCGTCTGGCAGCAATCGGCATCAATTATTAGCGCGGATCCTCATACAAACAGCAGAATCAATTCTGAATATTTTATGGTTTTAATTAAATTAGTTTACGTTCACTTGAGGCTGGCGGAGAGGATTATTTGCATCCGATGTTTGGTGTAAGATATATCTATTGTAGTGAAGATGAGGCGCGTGGTGGAAGGTGGCGGGGGAGGGGCAGGAACTGGGGAAGAGGAAAGCGGTGACAATATAATTTATTATGCAAAATTTTATTTTTGTGATAAAGTTGAGTTTTCACCAAACTTTCCTATGATCCTGAATGAAAAACCTGTCTTGTTATACAGAAGTAATAGACATATGTCGTCTAAATCAAGGACTGGAAAGTTGCGTTCACGTAATTTGACCATGGTGCTTTTTTTGCCACAAAAAAGGACAAAAAAGAGGGGTCCAGTTACTAAGAAAATGTGAAAGTTCTAAGGAGGGAGTGGTAACTTTTTACAGTCCAGAAGCAGCAGGACAAATGTAACAGAACTGACTCACGTTACATCAGTATCTCCTGCGTCCAGCACTTGTTCCGCTGATTACGCGACATGGGGAAGGAAACTATTATGGGATGTTATTATAGCGGCTGCAGCGCGGGATTTTCTAATCAGTTTTCGGATTAATTAATAAACCTAATTTCCCATAACTTGTGCTATAATCTGATTTGTAACACCCGCTCTGCCCATCTGTCGTCTGCTCTGAGCTCTTGGCTTGCTCAGGTCTTTACATCCACTATATAATATAAGGAAAATTGCTTTAAATGATTGCCGTCGTTTCAGCAAACTTTGCATAAAACTACAGTACAAACAAATATAGGAAACTTTGTAATATGTCTGATCATCAAAATCTGCTTCTTTCTCCACTTGTGCCCCTTCTTTTCCTCTCCGCCTCCTGAACTCATTATTAACTCTAAACATCTGCTAAAATTCTTCTTGCTCAAACTAAACACACTGGCAGCTCAATAAGGGAACAAATTACAGTTGCCTATTGATGTCTACGGAGAGGAGAGGGACAACAGGAGGCAGGTTCAGAGCAAGAAAGAAGCAGAGAGACACACAAGGATGCCGCAGGCTGATTTCTAATAAAAGTTTACCCCAGTGCTGGATTCACAGCTGCATTGCTCAGTATTACTATAAAATGTGCTCCATTCTGTAGCTGATTTATTTTAAGTATTTGTCTAACCAAAGTTGTTTTTATATGTAGACTGCTCAGTCCTGTTATATATTGCCCTCCATGTTTCTTGCTTTATATTAAGTGTGTTATCTCACCCCAGAGCTGGATTTATAGGTACACTGCTCAGTACAGTTGTATAATGTCCTCCATATTGAAGCTACATGCTAATAAGTGTTTTATCTCACTCCAGACCTTTAAGTTCATTACTTCTTACTGTTCAATAATGTCTTCCTTTCTGCAACTGCTTTCTAGTAAGTGGATACATCAACCCAGTGCTGGATTCAGAAATACAATGCTCAGTACTGTTATATAATGCATTCAATGCTTTTGTTGCTTTCTTGTAAGAGTTTATCTTATCCGAGTGCTGGATTCATAGCTATACTTATCATTGCCTATTGATGTCTCTTTAAAACGGAGAGAAAAGTAAGAAAGAGATAGAAACATATAGTGAAGGTGATAATTAACTCTCTCCAAAGCTGAACAGGTACACCACTCTGTGCTGTCATATATTGTGCTCCATGGTGTTTCTTCTTTTTAGTAAGTGTATTATTTCAACCCAGGTTTGGATTCACAGCTACCCTATTTAGTGCTATGGTATTATTTTCTCCATACTGCAGTTACTGTCTAGTAACTATTTATATAATTTCAGTGCTGCAATGAGGGCCTGTAAGAGGGGTAGGTAGGGTAAGCACCTGCCTAGGGCGCCATGTCCGGTCTACCCTTGGGGTGGGGAAAAAAGTGACATTGCTGAATGCCTAAAACCACCAGGCACTTTCCTCCAGCTGCAGGCATTCAGAACATTGATGGCCGGGGTGCAGACAGATGAGAAGTGTCACTCACCCCTTATCCACCAAGATGAGTACAGCACCAGAACCACCTAAGATCATTAATGCATCACCAGAACCTCAATCAGTACATGAATACATCTCTAGAACAACCATCAGTAAATAAATACAACACTAAAACAACTATCACTACATAAGTACGTCACCAGAATTACCATCAGTATAGGCATACAAACACCAGAACCACTATCAGTACATGAATACATCACCAGAGCCACCATCAGTATATGAATATGGCACTAAAATCATCATTAACATAAGAATATAGCACCAGAACCACCATCACTTTTGTTGCAAACTGTATTTGTCGCATGACAGATAGAAAAACCATCAGACGTATCCCCTTTATCTATAATGGAGCCTGTTAAGTTTCCATTAGGATATCCACCAAATGTTGGAAACCTTAACTGAAGAAATAAGGCCCATATTATAGTTAATCTGTATTAGTTTCCATGACCGTCCTTGTATCTGACATTTAATATATAGGACATCAGGGATGAATATCTTTATTTATCCCTCGTATTGTGTAAATGGTCCACACACAATATCTATATCTAGCTTTGAAAAAGAAAAAAGTTTTTTCTTTTTTTTTTTTTTCTTAAATGGACTTGTGAAACATAAGAAACAGGGCATACGGATGGAGTATTCTTGGCGGATCCAGCCCCCAGTTTAATTTTTCCAGTAATCTTTTGTTTCACTGCCAATTTCATTCATTCAATTTCCCTGATTAGTCTCACCCCTAAAGTGCATCACTTTTTTTTACTTTTGCTGGTATTTTTGGGTGAAAAATGTAACAATTCTAGTGGAATTGGTCGTTAGAGTTTGTATCTTGACCCATCGGAGGGGAAAGGGGCGTTAGGGGTCCTGTTACCTTAGACGCTGACCCATTCCTTTACATGGGAACTGAGGGTACATCGGGGGTGGGCGTGGGGGACGCCATCGGCTTTATCCGTCCATGGCACCGAAACGCCTTGTCCCGGCTCTGGTAGCATTCTCGGGTTCACTTTTCGTCATGTCCCTTTATGAATTCTCTTTCTAATGGATGTAGCAGAGTTGTATGACGCTTTGCGACTTGTAGACAATGGAAGAAGCAGCGAAGGGGAAAGTCTTGATGCCTTTCCGATATCTGGCAGGTCCATTCCTGTGTGTTCAGTGATACGGCAGGAAAACAACGCCACGTTCAGAAATCCGCTGTGACCCAGAAAGCGTAAGTGTACGGCAGCGAGAGGCGTCTGATAATGGAAGTCGTTCATTCAGGACGATTGATCTGCGGCTCCTCGAAGGCAATTAGCATCAATTACTTTTGGCCATTCTCATTGATCTCCACCTGTCGGTTGTGTTTATGGATCCCTGCCGCCATCTGGGATGGTGGGGGTTGTGGCCTTGTAACATATAGAGCCATAAGTTAGAGACCTCTGCTCTAGAGACGCCACCTCTGCTCAGCCCAAGATGGAAGTGGTAGTTTTGAACCAACCAGAGAGGCATGAAAATGAGAAAAAGAGAGAGAGCGAGAGCAAGAGAGAGAGAGCGAGAGAGAGTGTGAACTAGAGATAGAGCGAGCATGAGAGAGACTGAGAGAGACAGAGAGAGCAAGAGAGACCAAAAGAGAGAGCGAGTGAGCGAGAGACAGAGAGAGCGAAAGAAAGACCAAGAGAGAGAGAGAGCGAGAGAAAGACCAAGAGAGACCAAGAGAGAGAGAGCGAGCAAGAGAGAGAGCGAGAGAGAGCTAGAGAGAGAGCGAGCATGAGAGAGACCACGAGAGAGACAGAGAGCGAGAGAGGGCGAGATAGAGACCAAGAGAGAGCTAGAGAGAGTGAGCAAGAGAGTGTGTGAGAGAGACCAAGAGAGAGCGAGTGAGAGAGAGTGAGAGAGAGACACCAAGAGAGAGTGAGCGAGAGTGAGTGAGCGAGAGAGAGCGTGAACTAGAGATTGGGCAAGCATGAGAGAGACAGAGAGAGTGAGAGAGACCGAAAGAGAGAGCGAGTGAGCGAGAGACCAAGAGAGAGCGAGAGAAAGACCGAGAGAGAGAGCAAGCAAGAGAGAGCGAGAGAGAGCTAGAGAGAGAGCGCGCATGAGAGAGACCACGAGAGAGACAGAGAGCGAGAGAGAGCGAGATAGAGACCAAGAGAGAGCGAGAGAGAGTGAGCGAGAGAGTGCGAGAGAGAGAGACCAAGAGAGAGTGAGCGAGAGAGAGAGAGAGAGACCAAGAGACAGCGAGTGAGAGTGCGAGAGAGAGAGACCAAGAGAGAGTGAGCGAGAGAGAGAGAGGTCTCTTTCAATACTTTCTGTGAAGTAAAGATTTGCAATTCGTAGAGAGCTACAGGCTCTGAGCGCTGCCCGAGGCACAGGTCCTCCTACTATTCTCATGAGAGTTGTGGTGTTCCAACAGCTGGAGAACCACAAGTTGGAGAAAAACGTGTCAGACACATTCCCTGCCCTGGAGACCATTCTGTGACTTAAAGTTTGGCAAAACCAGGGAGGGACCACACAGGCTGGAGACAACTCAAAGTTCCACACAGTCGCTTGACAATAAATGGCTTCACCCAACCCCACTGACCGTGAGTGGAGAAAAAGTTTTGGTGTTGTCATTCATATTCTCTGAAAAAAGGCCAAGAAAGCAAAAATCCTGCCGGGGTATGTAAACTTTTGAGAACACATGCATATAAATACAGTTTATACAAGAGATACCCAGGTTATACAAGAATGTAAATATATAAATACAGTATGTACAAGAGATGCCCAGGTTATGCCAGATGTATATATAAAAGTACAGAATATACAAGAGATACCCAGCTTACACTAGATGTAAATATATAAATATAGTATATACATAGAATCATAGAATCATAGAATGTTAGAGTTGGAAGGGACCTCCCAGGTCATTTGATCCAACCCCCGCTCAATGCAGGATCACTGAACCATCACAGGCAGATGTCTGTCCAGCCTCTGTTTGAAAACTTCCAAGGAAGGAGAACTCGCCATCTCTCCTGGCCGCCTGTTCCACTCATTGGTCACCCTGTCAAAAAGTTTTTTCTAAAATCTAATCTGTGTCTCCTCCCATTCAGTTTCATCCCATTGCTTCTAGTCTTTCCTTGTGCAAATGAGAATAAAGATGATCCTTCTACAATGTGACAGCCCTGGAGATATTTGTAGGCAGCTATTAAGTCTCCCATTCCTAAATCCTGTAAAAGTTCCTCATAGGACATAGTTTGCAGACCGGTCACCATTCTGGTCGCTCTTCTCTGAACTTGCTCCAGTTTGTTGATGTCTTTTTTAAAATGTGCCCAGAACTGGACCCAGTATTCCAGATGAGGTCTGACCAAAGAGGAGTAGAGGGCAATAATGACTTCACGTGATCTAGACTGTATGCTTCTGTTAATACATCCCAGAATTGCATTTGACCTTTTTGCTGCTGCATCACACTGTTGACTCATGTTCAGTCTGTGATCTATTAGTATACCCAAGTCTTTTTCACATGTGCTGTTGCTTAGCCGTATTCCTTCCATTCTGTATATGCTTTTTTCATTTTTATTGCCCAGATGTACTTTGTATTTTCCCTGTTAAAAATCATTCTGTTAGTTGCTGTCCACTGCTCCAGTTTATTTATATCTTTTTGAATCCTCTCCCTCTTCTCTGGTATTAGCTATCCCTCCTAGCTTTGTGTCATCAGCAAAAGAAATCAGTTTACCCTCAATTTTTTCATCTAAACCATTGATAAAGATGTTGAACAATACTGGGCCCAGGACCAAGCCCTGTGGTACCCCACTTGAGACATTCTTCCAACTGGATGTGCATTTGCCACAGAACACCAGGATTGGCAAATTCACCACTGGCGCCCTGTGCTCTTCACAGATGAAAGCAGGTTCACACTGAGCACATGTGACAGACGTGACAGAGCCTGGAGACACCGTGGAGAGCGATCTGCTGCCTGCAACATCCTTCAGCATGACCGGTTTGGCAGTGGGTCAGTAATGGTGTGGGGTGGCATTGCTTTGGAGGGCAGCACAGCCCTCCATGTGCTCTCCAGAGGTAGCCTGACTGCCATTAGGTACCGATATGAGATCCTCAGACCCCTTGTGAGACCATATGCTGGTGCGGTTGGCCCTGGGTTCCTCCTAATGCAGGACAATGCCAGACCTCATGTGGCTGGAGGGTGTCAGCAGTTCCTGCAAGATGAAGGCATTGAAGCTATGGACTGGCCGCCCGTTCCCCAGACCTGAATCCGATTGAACACATCTGGGACATCATGTCTCGCTCCAACCACCACATTGCACCACAGACTGTCCAGGAATTGGCGGATGCTTTAGTCCAGGTCTGGGAGGAGATCCCTCAGGAGAACCATCCGCTGCTTCATGAGGAGCATGCCCAGGCGTTGTAGGGAGGTCATACAGGCACGTGGAGGCCACACACACTACTGAGCATCATTTCCTTGTCTTGAGGCATTTCCACTGTAGTTGGGTTAGACTGTAATTTGATTTTCCACTTTGATTTTGAGTATTGTTCCAAATACAGGCCTCCATTGGTTAATAAATTTGATTTCCATTGATGATTTTTGTGTGATTTTGTTTTGAGTAGTGTATGTATATACATACTTTTATTAGTCAGGAAGTGAATTATGTTTTGCTATCATCGTATATTGGTTTAGAAAAGATGACGGATAGTGGAGGCATGTAATTTTCAGGACCTGTAATGGGAATTTTTTGAGCATGTATGGAAAATTTAAGGGTGTGTGCACACATTGCGGATTTGGCTGCGGATTCGTAGGAGTTTTCCATGCAGTTTATAGTACCATGTAAACCTATGGAAAACCAAATCTACAGTGCACATGCTGCGGAAAATTCTTTGTGGGAACGCTGCGGTTTATTTTCCACAGCATGTCAATTCTTTGCGCGGATTCCGCAGTGTTTTACACCTGTTCCATAACTGGAATCTGCAGGTGTAAAAGCGCAGGTGAGATTCACACAATATCGGCAGTAAATCTGCGGTAAATCAGCAGATCGTCCGCAGGTAAAATGCAGGATGTTTTACCTGTGAATTTTTCAGAATCTGCAGGGAAAAATCCACACACAAATCTGCAACGTGGGCACATACCCTAACAGGTCCTTACTACATGCTGTGATTAATATGAAGGGGCTAACTGATGACAGTTTCCTTTTAAAGGAACAATCCACCTGTCACGGTTCACACCGTGCTACCAACAATATGTCACGGATCCCAACATTATGTCAGGGATTCCAGGGAGGAAATCTTTATCTTCCCACTACTCACACCAATTTGTCACGAACCAGGGTTGTTTGATTGCCCCTGGTTCCTTCTGAAGGGGATTTATCTATATCCCACTTCCCAGTTCCGGTTTGGAGCTTGCAGCTCTCTGGCACCCCCTTTACCCTCAGGTCAGACTAGGTACTGCACCTAGGGTAATTAGTCACAAGAAAGGCTGCTTGCTATGTACTGGCTATTGGGCACGCTGCAGAGAGGGCAATATAACTACTCCCACACAGGCGGGAACAATAATTATCAATGCCGCCGTCACTACAAAGATTCCCAATCGCACAGAACAAAGTATGCTGCCACCAGCTCTGATTCCACAAGGGTTAACGGGTCCGGAGCCAACCCAAATCAGTAGCGTAATTCACTTCAGAGGAAGTGACAGTTCGTTTATAGAGCAGAGAGAGACAAGCTAGCAAATTATATAAAAAGGTAGGCAGTGTTCACAAAGTATAAAAGATATTATAAAGAAGACAAAGTCATGTGTACATTACAGATTACAAATGAAAAAAGGATTAACATTGAAAAGAGAGCTTACAGATCGTTATCTCATGGCATCATCATGGCAGCAGCGTGCTGGGGGAAGGTTGAGCATATATCCAGATGCATAACACACCTCACTATAGCAGCTAGACCCCCCCAGACAAAAGACACTGCAAACTGCTGTCCCACTAAGTTATCTTACAGCCCAAAACCCAGGCACTCCCCCTGTGGTGACATCACTTAAGGGCTGATGCCTCACCCTTTACTTAGAATATAAAAACTATTTTTATGCATATCTCGCTGTATGAACCTCGTATAATAAATACCCCAGTATCACGAGGTGCACCACATTGGGGTGATTCTTTTAAGTGTAAATACGGATTAATTACATGACCTGCTTACGAAGAAATCCACTCTTTGCACTCGTTGTGCTTAGCCTCTAGCGGTTTCAGTGAGTGATAGATCTATCAAGGGACATCCGGAATATGTACCGTAATTCATATATTTCTAGCCTGGGTCGGTGCCCATATATATCACGTTGATAGTACAAAGGGACTCAAGGCTTCTACACCAGTTTTCACTGGTATTCGATGGGAGGGGGAATGAGTAGTTTTAGGGAGATGTCTGTATTTGCAGCTAAAAGCAATAAAAATTCTTTTGGGAGGGAGAAATGAGGGGTTTAGGATTCACACACACACACAAGCAGGCAGAGTCAGAAAAGGGGAGGTCGGGATGGCCTGCATCGTGTGTCGGCTCAGCTTTAAGGGACTTAGCAGAGCTCTGTGTGCCTGATAATACACAATCAAATACCTCATGTTCCTGACACCACCAAAAAAAACCTCTGTGTCTTATCTATCAAGAGAGTGAATGTAGAAGTCGGCCCGTCGTCCGATCCTCGAGATGACGCTTATGAATCTCCACCTTCTATCTTTGCTGAGACATTACACAGGGCAGCACTGAGACAAGAGCCCGGGGCACCTCAGTATGGAGATAGGTCGGGGTCTATGAGCTCCGCCATGGAATTCAATATGCAGAGGCCTCGATGGAGCGAACCTGTCAGAGAATGGTATTAGATGGATTTCACCTTTAAGCGACTTTTCTGATCCGTGATAATTTAATACATACTTTAACTTCCCTTTGAGCTGTGAATGCAATGTATAAGACCTGTGCAGAGCGCCCCCGGCAGGAGATGTGCGGCTCCGCTCCTGTCTATTGCTGTAATTGTGCAGGAATGGCTGCTGTCTTTCCTGGCAGAACCCGCTGTAATCTCGCCTCCCCCTGCAGCCTCGCAGCGCTGTCCTCTTGCAGGAGACGCATTTCCAGGGCTTTGTCTTCTCCCAATTAATTGTACTTCAGAGATTTGTGCTCAACGCCATTAATTCCGTCTTCTCCTTGTGTTCCGCTCGTAGAGCAGGGTCTGACCTGACATGTGAGAGGCGAAGCATTGGAGATTGCATGTGTTACAGGGGAAGGTGCCTAGATCTTTAAACTCTTAATGGCGGCTTTTGGGTGGTAAAAGTATTTTCTTCTTCAATAAATGCCCCCTCCACTATGCCCCCCACTAATAGACCATCCTTCTATATGTACCTTATAGTTTTTCGCCTTTGGTGAAAATATAGCTGTGGTAAATTGTTCTTAACGATTATATGAAATGATGACATCACGAACAAGACATCATTGTGCTAGAATTATACCATAAGTGGAGGAAAACTTTGTGAGACTCAGGGCTTCACAAAGTTTACTTTTTCATTTTTAAGGACTGCAGAGATTGTGGGATTCTCCCAGGACCCCTATAGTGATCTCTTGGGTGGCTCTGCTGCTGTAGCATTGTTGTGAATTCCGCTCTTGGGCTCCCTCCGGTGGTTGTAAGTGGCACTTTTGTGAGTTCTGTTCTTGGGCTCCCTCTTGTGGTTTCAAGTGGTATGGCTGCTCCTTGGAGTTAGCTGTCATCAGCTGCCTCCACTTATCGTCTCTTCTGCTCGGCTATTTAAGTCTGGCTCTTTCTTCAGCCAGTGCCACTTGTAAATGGTTCCTGGTTGGATTCACATCTCTTTGGATTTCCCTGTTATCCTGACCAGTTCTGCAAAGCTAAGTTTTTGCTTGCGCTTTTCTGTTCTCAGATTGTGGACTTATCCGTTCAGTGCTTTCTATGTTTGTCCAGCGTTATCAGTATGAATTAATTCTGTCTTGCTGGAAGCTCTGGGAAGCAGATTTACCCTCCACACCTTTAGTCAGGTGTGGAGATTTTTTTTTGTAAACTCTGCGTGGATTTTTGTAGTGCTTTATACTGACCGCACAGTATTCCATCCTGTCCTATCTATCAAGCTAGACTGGCCTCCTGTGCTCATCCTGGTTTCATTCTGTGTATGTCTTTTCCCTCTCAACTCACAGTCATTATTTGTGGGGGGCTAATCTATCCTTTGGGGATTTTCTCTGAGGCAAGATAGTTTTCCTGCTTCTGTCTTTAGGGGTAGTTAGCTCTTAGGCTGTGACGAGATGCCTAGGGAGAGTTAGGAGCATTCCACGGCTACTTCTAGTGTTGTGTTGAACATAGGGACTGCGGTCAGTACAGTTACCACTTCCTTCAGAGCTCGTTCCATGTTGCTCCTAGACCACCGCATCATAACAAGCATTGAGCGGCATTATGCCTGATCTGCACAGAAGAGGGCGCTACATCTTTGGCTAGGTTTGAGTGGAGCAGTGGTTACTGCTTGAAGAGAAGTATTTTTGGTGGTTCCCTGAAAATCCAAAAATATATGCAGAAATCCTACGTGTAAGGTTAATTGTTTGTGTGTAAGTGAGATCATGGAGGCAGATATGCTCCTTTCCTTGTGTGAAGATTGCGTGCACAGAGGGGTCCTTTACTATGGGTGCAGAGTTCTTACTATAGAGTTATACTGTATACAAAGACTGGGCAACACCACTCGGCAATTAATCTGTGCATGAATTCCACTATTGCCATACATACAATCATGGCCGAAAGTGTTGGCACCCTTGAATTTGTTCCAAAGAATGAATTATTTCCCCAGGGCCATTATTGCAATTACATGTTTTGTTATACAGATGTTTATTTCTTTTGTGTGTATTGGAGCAACACAAAAAAAAGAGGAAAAAAAGGCTAATTAGACAATTTCACACAAAACCACAAAAATGCGCCAGACAAAAAATGCTCCTGTGTATAATGTCACTGGTGATCATTGTATTGCCTGTATACTGACACTATATACAGAGCTCCTGTGTATAATGTCACTAGTGATCACTGTGCTACCTGTACACTATACACAGAGCTCCTGTGTATAATGTCACTGGTGATCATTGTATTGCCTATATACTGACACTATATACAGAGCTCCTGTGTATAATGTCACTAGTGATCACTGTGCTACCTGTACACTATACACAGAGCTCCTGTGTATAATGTCACTGGTGATCACTGTATTACCTGCACACTGACACTAAATACAGAGCTCCTGTGTATAATGTCACTGGTGATCATTGTATTACCTGTACACTATACACAGAACTCCTGTGTATAATGTCACTGGTGATCACTGTGTTACTTGAACACTATACACTGTATGCAGAGCTATGTGTGTATAATGTCACTGGTGATCACTGTACTACCTGTACACTATACTCAGAGCTCCTGTGTATAATGTCACTGGTGATCCCTGTATTACCTGTACACTGACACTATATATAGAGCTCCTGCATATAATGTCACCAGTGATCTCTGAATTACCTGTACTGTATACACTATATACATAGCTCCTGTGTATAATGTAACTGGTGACCACTGTGTTACTTGAACACTATACACTATAGGCAGAACTATGTGTGTATAATGTCACTGGTGATCACTGTGCTACTTGAACACTATATGCAGATTTCTTGTGTATAATGTCACTGATGATCACTGTATTACCTGTACACTATACACTATATACAGAGCTCCTGTGTATAATGTCACTGGTGATCACTGTATATGACCTGTACACTACATACTATATACAGAGCTCCTGTGTATAATGTCACTGGTGATCACTGTATATTACCTGTAAACTATACACTATATACAAAGCTTCTGTGTATAATGTCATGGGTGAGCACTGTACTACCTGTACATTATATACAGAACTCCTGTGTATATTGTCACTGGTGATCACTGTGTTACTTGGACACTATACACTACATACAGAGCTCTTGTGTGGTACTGTGCAGTGTATATATACAGAACAGGAGGAGCGGTATTGTGCAGTGCATATATACAGGACAGGAGGAGTGGTACTGTGCAGTGTATATATACAGGACAGGAGGAGTGGTACTGTGCAGTGTATATATACAGGAGGAGTGGTACTGTGCAGTGTATATATACAGGACAGGAGGAGTGGTACTGTGCAGTGTATATATACAGGAGGAGCGGTACTTTTCTCGTTGCACCGTCCTTTTGTACTTGTCTCCCAGTTATCTAATCTCTCGGCCTCTGGTCTCTCTGTTACTTTCTTTCAGGTTCCCTTTACTTTCTCCTCTGTTCGTCTCTTTTTTCCTCTCTGCTCTTCATCATCTTAAGGGTATGTTCACACGTTCCTGATTTCCATCCTTTTTTTTTCAGGACTGAAACCGCAGCTCTTGGCAGAAAACGCAGGTCCTTTTTTTGGTCCTTTTTTGGTGCGTTTTTTGATGCGTTTTTTGATCCTTTTTTTATGCAGTTTTCTATGCAGAGTCTGTGTGTTTTCTAGGAAGTTTTTTAGGGTTAAAATGGCTGAAAATACCCTACCCCTACCCCTACCCCTAACCCTACCCCTACCCCTAACCCTACCCCTACCCCTAACCCTAACCCTACCCCTAACCCTACCCCTACCCCTAACCCTATTCTAACCTTAGTGGAAAAAAAAAAATTCTTAATTTTTTTATTGTCCCTACCTATGGGGGTGACAAAGGGGGGGGGTGTCATTTACTATTTTTTTATTTTGATCACTGAGATAGGTTATATCTCAGTGATCAAAATGCACTTTGGAACGAATCTGCCGGCCGGCAGATTCGGCGGGCGCACTGCGCATGCGCCCGCCATTTTGCAAGATGGCGGCGCCCAGGGAGAAGACGGCCGGACGGACACCGGGAGGCCGGGTAAGTATAAGGGGGGGAGATTAGGGCACGGGGGGGGGCATCGGAGCACGGGGAAGGGGGCATCGGAGCACGGGGGTGGGGCATCGGAGCATGGGGGGGTGGGATCGGGGCAGCCACACTCCGCCCACGCACTTCCGCCCGCTTCCCCGCACTTCCTGCTGCAGCGGTTCGGCACCACAAACCGCAATAAAACCCGCAGATATATTTTTGATCTGCGGGTTTTACTGCGGGTTTGACCTCACAATGGAGGTCTATGGGTGCAGAACCGCTGCGGCTCTGAAAAAAAGAAGTGACATGGTACTTCTTTTTTCCCGCAGCTATTCAGCGCGGCTTTTTTTTTTTATTCAGGATCATGTGCACAGCGGTTCCTGTTTTCCATAGGGTACATTGTACTGTACCCTGCATGGAAAGCAGCTGCGGAACCGCAGCGGCAAAAACGCTGCGGTTCCGCAGTAAAAAACGCACTGTGTGAACATGGCCTTATGCCTCTAAATTGCTCTCTAAGTCTCTCCTCATCTCCGCTTTCCCTCTCTAGAGGCCACATATAGCGACACACGACATGTTCTTACATTCTTTACTGTTAGCAGGAGCATAGTCTGCGGTTTTATTCTCCTGCATTTTTTTTTTACTTGATAACTACACACAGTTTTGATGATCTCTAACAGTCTCATCATTGTCAGGAGCTCAAAGCTATTAAGAGCAAACCTGTTACATTAGTCTTCATCAACTAATTACAGAGTTCAGAGTCCTTTCTATCAATTTCCTCCTCATATTGTATAACGTAACAGCTCAAAGGGAAAATATTCATTAGGACTCATGACTGAAACAATTTTAATTACAGTTTTCAGGTGGAGAAATTAAATGTCATTATAGAAAAATGACTGTGAAGATGAAAATAGACATAAAAATGACTAAACAAACTGCAATCAACATAATCATTTTCATACTTCCCCCTTGCAAAAGAATATAACTACAGTCATGGCCAAAAGTATTGACACCCCTGCATTTCTGTCAGATAATACTCAGTTTCTTCCTGAAAATGATTGCAATCACAAATTCTTTGGTATTATTATCTTCATTTAATTTGTCTTAAATGAAAAAACACAAAAGAGAATGAAGCAAAAAGCAAAACATTGATCATTTCACACAAAACTCCAAAAATGGGCCAGACAAAAGTATTGGCACCCTCAGCCTAATACTTGGTTGCACAACCTTTAGCCAAAATAACTGCGACCAACCGCTTCCGGTAACCATCAATGAGTTTCTTACAATGCTCTGCTGGAATTTTATACCATTCTTCCTTGGCAAACTGCTCCAGGTCACTGATATTTGAAGGGTGCATTCTCCAAACTGCCATTTTTAGATCTCTCCACAGGTGTCTATGGGATTCAGGTCTGGACTCATTACTGGCCACCTTAGAAGTCTCCAGTGCTTTCTCTCAAACCATTTTCTAGTGCTTTTTGAAGTGTGTTTTGAGTCATTGTCCTGCTGGAAGACCCATGACCTCTGAGGGAGACCCAGCTTTCTCACACTGGGCCCTACATTATGCTGCAAAATTTGTTGGTAGTCTTCAGACTTCATAATGCCATGCACACGGTCAAGCAGTCCAGTGCCAGAGGCAGCAAATCAACCCCAAAACATCAGGGAACCTCCGCCTTGTTTGACTGTAGGGACCGTGTTCTTTTCTTTGAATGCCTCTTTTTTTCCCCTGTAAACTCTAAGTTGATGCCTTTGCCCAAAAAGCTCTACTTTTGTCTCATCTGACCAGAGAACATTCTTCCAAAACGTTTTAGGCTTTTTCAGGTAAGTTTTGGCAAACTCCAGCCTGACTTTTTTATGTCTCGGGGTAAGAAGTGGGGTCTTCCCGGGTCTCCTACCATACAGTCCCTTTTCATTCAGACGCCGACGGATAATACGGGTTGACACTGTTGTACCCTCGGACTGCAGGGCAGCTTGAACTTGTTTGGATGTTAGTCGAGATTCTTTATCCAACATCCGCACAATCTTGCGTTGAAATCTCTTGTCAATTTGTCTTTTCCGTCCACATCTGGGGAGGTTAGCCACAGTGCCATGGGCTTTACACTTCTTGATGACACTGCGCACGGTAGACACAGGAACATTCAGGTCTTTGGAGATGGACTTGTAGCCTTGAGATTGCTCATGCTTCCTCACAATTTGGTTTCTCAAGTCCTCAGACAGTTCTTTGGTCTTCTTTCTTTTCTCCATGATCAATGTGGTACACACAAGGACACAGGACAGCGGTTGAGTCAACTTTAATCCATGTAAACTGGCTGCAAGTGTGATTTAGTTATTGCCAACACCTGTTAGGTGCCACAGGTAAGTTACAGGTGCTATTAATTGCACTAATTAGGGAAGCATCACATGATTTTTCAAACAGTGTCAATACTTTTGTCCACCCCCTTTTTTATGTTTGGTGTGGAATTATATCCAATTTGGCTTTAGAACAATTCTTTTCGTGTTTTTTCATTTAAGACAAATTAAATGAAGATAATAATACCAAATAATTTGTGTTCGCAATCATTTTCAGGAAGAAACTGAGTATTATCTGACAGAATTGCAGGGGTGTCAATACTTTTGGCCATGACTGTACTATAATACTGCTCCTATGTACAAGAATATAACTACTATAATACTGCTCCTATGTACAAGAATATAACTACTATAATACTGCCCCTATGTACAAGAATATAACTACTATAATACTGCTCCTATGTACAAGAATATAACTACTATAATACTGCCCCCTATATACAAGAATATAACTACTATAATACTGCTTCCTATGTACAAGAATATAACTACTATAATACTGCTCCTATGTACAAGAATATAACTACTATAATACTGCCCCTATGTACAAGAATATAACTACTATAATACTGCTCCTATGTACAAGAATATAACTACTATAATACTGCCCCCTATATACAAGAATATAACTACTATAATACTGCTCCTTATGTACAAGAATATAACTACTATAATATTGCTCCAATGTACAAGAATATAACTACTATAATACTGCCCCCTACATACAAGAATATAACTACTATAATACTGCTCCCTATGTACAAGAATATAACTATTATAATACTGCTCCTATGTACAATAATATAACTACTATAATACTGCTCTCTATGTACAAGAATATAACTACTATAATACTGCTCCTATGTACAAGAATATAACTACTATAATACTGCCCCTATGTACAAGTATATAACCACTATAATACTGCCCCTATGTACAAGAATATAATTACTATAATACTGCCCCCTATGTACAAGAATATAACTACTATAATACTGCTCCCTATGCACAAGAATATAATTACTATAATACTGCCCCTATGTACAAGAATATAATTACTATAATACTGCCCCTATATAGAAGAGTATAACTACTAAAATACTGCTCCTATATACAATAATATAACTACTATAATACTGCCCCTATGTACAAGAATATACAGTAACTACTATAATACTGCTGCTATGTACAGGAATATAACTACTATAATACTGGACCTATGTACAAGAATATAACTACGATAATACTGATCCATTGTACAAGACTATAACTACTATAATACTGCCCCTATGTACAAGAATTTAACTACTATAATACTGCTGCTATGTGCAGGAATATAACTACTATAATACTGTCCCTATGTACAAGAATATAACTACTATAATACTGCTTCTATGTACAGGAATATAACTACTATAATACTGCTCCTATATACAAGAATATAACTACTATAATGCTGCGTCCTATATACAAGAATATAACTACTATAATACTGCTACTATGTACAAGAATATAACTACAATAATACTGCCCCTATGCACAAGAATATAACTACTATAATACTGCTCCTATGTACAAGAATATAACTTCTATAATACTGCCCCTATGTTCAAAAATATAACTTCTATAATACTGGACCTATGTACAAGAATATAACTACTATAATACTGCTCCTATATACAAGAATATAACTTCTATAATACTGCCCCCATGTACAAGAATATAACTACTATAATACTGCTACTATGTACAAGAATATAACTACTATAATACTGCCCCTATGTACAAGAATATAACTACTATAATACTGCTCCTATGTACAAGAATATAACTACTATAATACTGCCCCTACGTACAAGAATATAACTTAAGCTAGAAGATCGTTGGGTACAGCCGGGACCAGCTGCTTGGAAAGAATCACCAAACCAGGGATTCAAGCTTGAGGAGGCTAATTTGCATATTCCAGGTGCCTTCTGGGAAAAGCGAAGAGTCTCCCTAAGCTAGAAGATCGTTGGGTACAGCCGGGACCAGCTGCTTGGAAAGAATCACCAAACCAGGGATTCAAGCTTGAGGAGGCTAATTTGCATATTCCAGGTGCCTTCTGGGAAAAGCGAAGAGTCTCCCTAAGCTAGAAGATCGTTGGGTACAGCCGGGACCAGCTGCTTGGAAAGAATCACCAAACCAGGGATTCAAGCTTGAGGAGGCTAATTTGCATATTCCAGGTGCCTTCTGGGAAAAGCGAAGAGTCTCCCTAAGCTAGAAGATCGTTGGGTACAGCCGGGACCAGCTGCTTGGAAAGAATCACCAAACCAGGGATTCAAGCTTGAGGAGGCTAATTTGCATATTCCAGGTGCCTTCTGGGAAAAGCGAAGAGTCTCCCTAAGCTAGAAGATCGTTGGGTACAGCCGGGACCAGCTGCTTGGAAAGAATCACCAAACCAGGGATTCAAGCTTGAGGAGGCTAATTTGCATATTCCAGGTGCCTTCTGGGAAAAGCGAAGAGTCTCCCTAAGCTAGAAGATCGTTGGGTACAGCCGGGACCAGCTGCTTGGAAAGAATCACCAAACCAGGGATTCAAGCTTGAGGAGGCTAATTTGCATATTCCAGGTGCCTTCTGGGAAAAGCGAAGAGTCTCCCTAAGCTAGAAGATCGTTGGGTACAGCCGGGACCAGCTGCTTGGAAAGAATCACCAAACCAGGGATTCAAGCTTGAGGAGGCTAATTTGCATATTCCAGGTGCCTTCTGGGAAAAGCGAAGAGTCTCCCTAAGCTAGAAGATCGTTGGGTACAGCCGGGACCAGCTGCTTGGAAAGAATCACCAAACCAGGGATTCAAGCTTGAGGAGGCTAATTTGCATATTCCAGGTGCCTTCTGGGAAAAGCGAAGAGTCTCCCTAAGCTAGAAGATCGTTGGGTACAGCCGGGACCAGCTGCTTGGAAAGAATCACCAAACCAGGGATTCAAGCTTGAGGAGGCTAATTTGCATATTCCAGGTGCCTTCTGGGAAAAGCGAAGAGTCTCCCTAAGCTAGAAGATCGTTGGGTACAGCCGGGACCAGCTGCTTGGAAAGAATCACCAAACCAGGGATTCAAGCTTGAGGAGGCTAATTTGCATATTCCAGGTGCCTTCTGGGAAAAGCGAAGAGTCTCCCTAAGCTAGAAGATCGTTGGGTACAGCCGGGACCAGCTGCTTGGAAAGAATCACCAAACCAGGGATTCAAGCTTGAGGAGGCTAATTTGCATATTCCAGGTGCCTTCTGGGAAAAGCGAAGAGTCTCCCTAAGCTAGAAGATCGTTGGGTACAGCCGGGACCAGCTGCTTGGAAAGAATCACCAAACCAGGGATTCAAGCTTGAGGAGGCTAATTTGCATATTCCAGGTGCCTTCTGGGAAAAGCGAAGAGTCTCCCTAAGCTAGAAGATCGTTGGGTACAGCCGGGACCAGCTGCTTGGAAAGAATCACCAAACCAGGGATTCAAGCTTGAGGAGGCTAATTTGCATATTCCAGGTGCCTTCTGGGAAAAGCGAAGAGTCTCCCTAAGCTAGAAGATCGTTGGGTACAGCCGGGACCAGCTGCTTGGAAAGAATCACCAAACCAGGGATTCAAGCTTGAGGAGGCTAATTTGCATATTCCAGGTGCCTTCTGGGAAAAGCGAAGAGTCTCCCTAAGCTAGAAGATCGTTGGGTACAGCCGGGACCAGCTGCTTGGAAAGAATCACCAAACCAGGGATTCAAGCTTGAGGAGGCTAATTTGCATATTCCAGGTGCCTTCTGGGAAAAGCGAAGAGTCTCCCTAAGCTAGAAGATCGTTGGGTACAGCCGGGACCAGCTGCTTGGAAAGAATCACCAAACCAGGGATTCAAGCTTGAGGAGGCTAATTTGCATATTCCAGGTGCCTTCTGGGAAAAGCGAAGAGTCTCCCTAAGCTAGAAGATCGTTGGGTACAGCCGGGACCAGCTGCTTGGAAAGAATCACCAAACCGCGCGCCTTATGGCGCGCGAATTTTTGCCTGTAGGACATTATTGCAAGAGAGCTTGGCTGAGTAGATTACACAAGAAGGAAAACACACAGCAAGTCAGCAGGATCTAGGAGCAACATGGCAGATGTGACAACCTACATGGTGAGCTGCAGCATGTGCTACATGTTCACAGATCGACCAGAAGAAGAATTAAATTTCACCTGTCAGAAGTGTAGACTAGTGGCCCTTTTAGAAGAAAAGGTGCGGGGTCTGGAAGAAAGAATAGCAACTTTGAAACTCATCAAAGAGAATAAAGACTTTCTAGACAGAACAGAAGCATCTCTACTGGTCACAGAAGGTGAAAAAAGTGTCAGAGAACCTCCAAAAGCAGATGAGTGGAAGCATGTGACCAAAAGAAGCAAGAAGACCATGGAGAAATCACCAACCACACAACTGAAGAACCGATATCAAATCTTTGTAGAGGATGAAGATGGCACACCTAAGGATGAAGCAATACCAGCAAGCAAAAAAGAAAAGGGCACACAGCAACAAGTGACAGCAAAAAGTACAGCCAAGAAGCAACGAAGAGTGGTGGTGGTGGGAGACTCACTACTGAGAGGCACAGAAGCAGCCATCTGCAGACCGGACATAACTGCAAGAGAAGTATGCTGCCTTCCAGGTGCGATGATCAAGGATGTGACCGATAGGATACCAAAGCTCTTCAACTCCAATGACGTCCACCCATTTCTTCTGATACATGTTGGCACCAATGACACGGCAAGGAAGGACCTACCGACAATCTGCAAAGACTTTGAAGAGTTGGGGAAGAAAGTAAAGGAACTGGATGCACAGGTAGTTTTTTCTTCTATCCTTCCAGTAGACGGGCATGGCACCAGGAGATGGAACAGGATCCTTGATGCAAACAACTGGCTAAGACGATGGTGCAGACAACAAGGATTCGGATTCCTGGACCACGGTGTGAATTACTGGTATGATGGACTCCTCGCCAGAGACGGACTACACCTCAACAAACCTGGGAAACACACATTCGCCAGAAGACTCGCTACACTCATCAGGAGGGCGTTAAACTAGAAGAAGAGGGGACGGGAAGAAAAACATTAGACTTGAACAAAGAAGACCCAGGAAAACATACTCAGAAGGGAGGTAAGAACATTTCTAAAACAATCCACAGCGAGGAGATTGGAACAAAACAAAATCCTCTAAACTGCATGCTCGCAAACGCCAGAAGCCTGACAAACAAGATGGAAGAACTAGAAGCAGAAATATCTACAGGTAACTTTGACATAGTGGGAATAACTGAGACATGGTTAGATGAAAGCTATGACTGGGCAGTTAACTTACAGGGTTACAGTCTGTTTAGAAAGGATCGTAAAAATCGGAGAGGAGGAGGGGTTTGTCTCTATGTAAAGTCTTGTCTAAAGTCCACTTTAAGGGAGGATATTAGCGAAGGAAATGAGGATGTCGAGTCCATATGGGTCGAAATTCATGGAGGGAAAAATGGTAACAAAATTCTCATTGGGGTCTGTTACAAACCCCCAAATATAACAGAAACCATGGAAAGTCTACTTCTAAAGCAGATAGATGAAGCTGCAACCCATAATGAGGTCCTGGTTATGGGGGACTTTAACTACCCGGATATTAACTGGGAAACAGAAACCTGTGAAACCCATAAAGGCAACAGGTTTCTGCTAATAACCAAGAAAAATTATCTTTCACAATTGGTGCAGAATCCAACCAGAGGAGCAGCACTTTTAGACCTAATACTATCTAATAGACCTGACAGAATAACAAATCTGCAGGTGGTTGGGCATTTAGGAAATAGCGACCACAATATTGTGCAGTTTCACCTGTCTTTCACTAGGGGGACTTGTCAGGGAGTCACAAAAACACTGAACTTTAGGAAGGCAAAGTTTGACCAGCTAAGAGATGCCCTTAATCTGGTAGACTGGGACAATATCCTCAGAAATAAGAATACAGATAATAATTGGGAAATGTTTAAGAACATCCTAAATAGGCAGTGTAAGCAGTTTATACCTTGTGGGAATAAAAGGACTAGAAATAGGAAAAACCCAATGTGGCTAAACAAAGAAGTAAGACAGGCAATTAACAGTAAAAAGAAAGCATTTGCACTACTAAAGCAGGATGGCACCATTGAAGCTCTAAAAAACTATAGGGAGAAAAATACTTTATCTAAAAAACTAATTAAAGCTGCCAAAAAGGAAACAGAGAAGCACATTGCTAAGGAGAGCAAAACTAATCCCAAACTGTTCTTCAACTATATCAATAGTAAAAGAATAAAAACTGAAAATGTAGGCCCCTTAAAAAATAGTGAGGAAAGAATGGTTGTAGATGACGAGGAAAAAGCTAACATATTAAACACCTTCTTCTCCACGGTATTCACGGTGGAAAATGAAATGCTAGGTGAAATCCCAAGAAACAATGAAAACCCTATATTAAGGGTCACCAATCTCACCCAAGAAGAGGTGCGAAACCGGCTAAATAAGATTAAAATAGATAAATCTCCGGGTCCGGATGGCATACACCCACGAGTACTAAGAGAACTAAGTAATGTAATAGATAAACCATTATTTCTTATTTTTAGGGACTCTATAGCGACAGGGTCTGTTCCGCAGGACTGGCGCATAGCAAATGTGGTGCCAATATTCAAAAAGGGCTCTAAAAGTGAACCTGGAAATTATAGGCCAGTAAGTCTAACCTCTATTGTTGGTAAAATATTTGAAGGGTTCCTGAGGGATGTTATTCTGGATTATCTCAATGAGAATAACTGTTTAACTCCATATCAGCATGGGTTTATGAGAAATCGCTCCTGTCAAACCAATCTAATCAGTTTTTATGAAGAGGTAAGCTATAGGCTGGACCACGGTGAGTCATTGGACGTGGTATATCTCGATTTTTCCAAAGCGTTTGATACCGTGCCGCACAAGAGGTTGGTACACAAAATGAGAATGCTTGGTCTGGGGGAAAATGTGTGTAAATGGGTTAGTAACTGGCTTAGTGATAGAAAGCAGAGGGTGGTTATAAATGGTATAGTCTCTAACTGGGTCGCTGTGACCAGTGGGGTACCGCAGGGGTCAGTATTGGGACCTGTTCTCTTCAACATATTCATTAATGATCTGGTAGAAGGTTTACACAGTAAAATATCGATATTTACAGATGATACAAAACTATGTAAAGCAGTTAATACAAGAGAAGATAGTATTCTGCTACAGATGGATCTGGATAAGTTGGAAACTTGGGCTGAAAGGTGGCAGATGAGGTTTAACAATGATAAATGTAAGGTTATACACATGGGAAGAAGGAATCAATATCACCATTACACACTGAATGGGAAACCACTGGGTAAATCTGACAGGGAGAAGGACTTGGGGATCCTAGTTAATGATAAACTTACCTGGAGCAGCCAGTGCCAGGCAGCAGCTGCCAAGGCAAACAGGATCATGGGGTGCATTAAAAGAGGTCTGGATACACATGATGAGAGCATTATACTGCCTCTGTACAAATCCCTAGTAAGACCGCACATGGAGTACTGTGTCCAGTTTTGGGCACCGGTGCTCAGGAAGGATATAATGGAACTAGAGAGAGTACAAAGGAGGGCAACAAAATTAATAAAGGAGATGGGAGAACTACAATACCCAGATAGATTAGCGAAATTAGGATTATTTAGTCTAGAAAAAAGACGACTGAGAGGCGATCTAATAACCATGTATAAGTATATAAGGGGACAATACAAATATCTCGCTGAGGATCTGTTTATACCAAGGAAGGTGACGGGCACAAGGGGGCATTCTTTGCGTCTGGAGGAGAGAAGGTTTTTCCACCAACATAGAAGAGGATTCTTTACTGTTAGGTCAGTGAGAATCTGGAATTGCTTGCCTGAGGAGGTGGTGATGGCGAACTCAGTCGAGGGGTTCAAGAGAGGCCTGGATGTCTTCCTGGAGCAGAACAATATTGTATCATACAATTATTAGGTTCTGTAGAAGGACGTAAATCTGGGGATTTATTATGATGGAATATAGGCTGAACTGGATGGGCAAATGTCTTTTTTCGGTCTTACTAACTATGTTACTATGTTACTATGTAACTACTATAATACTGCTCCTATGTACAAGAATATAACTACTATAATACTGCCTCCTATGTACAAGAATATAACTATATAATACTGCTCCTATGTACAAGAATATAACTACTATAATACTGCTCCTATGTACAAGAATATAACTACTATAATACTGCCTCTATGTACAAGAATATAACTACTATAATACTGATCCTATGTACAAGAATATAACTACTATAATACTGCTCCTATGTACAAGAATATGACTACTATAATACTGCTACTATGTACAAGAATATAACTACTATAATACTGCCCCTATGTACAAGAATATAACTACTATAATACTGCTACTATGTACAAGAATATAACTACTACAATACTGCTCCTATGTACAGGAATATAACTACTATAATACTGCTCCTATGTGCAAGAATATAACTGCTATAATACTGCCCCTATGTACAAGAATATAACTACTATAATACTGCTCCTATGTACAAGAATATAACTATTATAATACTGCCACTATGTACAAGAATATAACTACTATAATACTGTTCCGATGTACATGAATATAACTACTATAATACTGCCCCTACGTACAAGAATATAACTACTATAATACTGCCTCCTATGTACAAGTATATAACTACTATAATACTGCCCCTATGTACAAGAATATAACTACTATAATACTGCTCCTATGTACAAGAATATAACTACTATAATACTGCCCCTACGTACAAGAATATAACTACTATAATACTGCTCCCTATGTACAAGAATATAACTACTATAATACTGCTCCTATGTACATGAATATAACTACTATAATACTGCCCCTACGTACAAGAATATAACTGCTATAATACTGCCTCCTATGTACAAGTATATAACTACTATAATACTGCCCCTATGTACAAGAATATAACTACTATAATACTGCTCCTATGTACAAGAATATAACTACTATAATACTGCCTCCTATGTACAAAAATATAACTACTATAATACTGCTCCTATGTACAAGAATATAACTACTATAATACTGCTCCTATGTACAAGAATATAACTACTATAATACTGCCCCTATGTACAAGAATATAACTACTATAATACTGATCCTATGTACAAGAATATGACTACTATAATACTGCCCCCTATGTACAAGAATATAACTACTATAATACTGCCCCTATGTACAAGAATATAACTACTATAATACTGCCCCTATGTACAAGAATATGACTACTATAATACTGCCCCTATGTACAAGAATATAACTACTATAATACTGCTCCTATGTACAAGAATATCACTACTATAATACTGCTCTTATGTACAAGAATATAACTACTATAATACTGCCCCTATGTACAAGAATATAACTACTATAATACTGCTCCTATGTACAAGAATATAACTACTATAATACTGCTCCCTATGTACAAGAATATAACTACTATAATACTGTTCCTATGTACATGAATATAACTACTATAATACTGCCCCTACGTACAAGAATATAACTACTATAATACTGCCTCCTATGTACAAGTATATAACTACTATAATACTGCCCCTATGTACAAGAATATAACTACTATAATACTGCTCCTATGTACAAGAATATAACTACTATAATACTGCCCCTACGTACAAGAATATAACTACTATAATACTGCTCCCTATGAACAAGAATATAACTACTATAATACTGCTCCTATGTACATGAATATAACTACTATAATACTGCCCCTACGTACAAGAATATAACTGCTATAATACTGCCTCCTATGTACAAGTATATAACTACTATAATACTGCCCCTATGTACAAGAATATAACTACTATAGTACTGTTCCTATGTACATGAATATAACTACTATAATACTGCCCCTACGTACAAGAATATAACTACTATAATACTGCCTCCTATGTACAAGTATATAACTACTATAATACTGCCCCTATGTACAAGAATATAACTACTATAATACTGCTCCTATGTACAAGAATATAACTACTATAATACTGCCCCTACGTACAAGAATATAACTACTATAATACTGCTCCCTGTGAACAAGAATATAACTACTATAATACTGCTCCTATGTACATGAATATACCTACTATAATACTGCCCCTACGTACAAGAATATAACTGCTATAATACTGCCTCCTATGTACAAGTATATAACTACTATAATACTGCCCCTATGTACAAGAATATAACTTCTATAATACTGCTCCTATGTACAAGAATATAACTACTATAATACTGCCCCTACGTACAAGAATATAACTACTATAATACTGCTCCTATGTACAAGAATATAACTACTATAATACTGCCTCCTATGTACAAGAATATAACTACTATAATACTGCCTCCTATGTACAAGAATATAACTACTATAATACTGCTCCTATGTACAAGAATATAACTACTATAATACTGCTCCCTATGTACAAGAACATAACTACTATAATACTGCCTCCTTTATACAAGAACATAACTACTATAATACTACTCCTATGTGCAAGAATATGACTACTATAATACTGCCCCCTATGTACAACAATATAACTGCTATAATACTGATCCTATGTACAAGAATATAACTACTATAATACTGCTCCTATGTACATGAATATAACTACTATAATACTGCCCCTACGTACAAGAATATAACTGCTATAATACTGCCTCCTATGTACAAGTATATAACTACTATAATACTGCCCCTATGTACAAGAATATAACTACTATAATACTGTTCCTATGTACATGAATATAACTACTATAATACTGCCCCTACGTACAAGAATATAACTACTATAATACTGCCTCCTATGTACAAGTATATAACTACTATAATACTGCCCCTATGTACAAGAATATAACTACTATAATACTGCTCCTATGTACAAGAATATAACTACTATAATACTGCCCCTACGTACAAGAATATAACTACTATAATACTGCTCCCTATGAACAAGAATATAACTACTATAATACTGCTCCTATGTACATGAATATACCTACTATAATACTGCCCCTACGTACAAGAATATAACTGCTATAATACTGCCTCCTATGTACAAGTATATAACTACTATAATACTGCCCCTATGTACAAGAATATAACTACTATAATACTGCTCCTATGTACAAGAATATAACTACTATAATACTGCCCCTACGTACAAGAATATAACTACTATAATACTGCTCCTATGTACAAGAATATAACTACTATAATACTGCCTCCTATGTACAAGAATATAACTACTATAATACTGCTCCTATGTACAAGAATATAACTACTATAATACTGCCCCTATGTACAAGAATATAACTACTTTAATACTGCCTCCTATGTGCAAGAATATAACTACTATAATACTGCTCCCTATGTACAAGAACATAACTACTATAATACTGCCTCCTTTATACAAGAACATAACTACTATAATACTGCCCCTATGTACAAGAACATAACTACTATAATACTGCCCCTATGTACAAGAACATAACTACTATAATACTACTCCTATGTGCAAGAATATGACTACTATAATACTGCCCCCTATGTACAACAATATAACTGCTATAATACTGATCCTATGTACAAGAATATAACTACTATAATACTGCTCCTATGTACAAGAATATGACTACTATAATACTGCTCCTATGTACAAGAATATAACTACTATAATACTGCCCCCTATGTACAACAATATAACTGCTATAATACTGCTCCCATGTACAAGAATATAACTACTATAATACTGCCTTTATGTACAAGAATATAACTACTATAATACTGCCCCTATGTACAAGAATATAACTACTATAATACTGCTCCTATGTACAATAATATAACTACTATAATACTGCCCCCTATGTACAAGAATATAACTATTATAATACTGCCCCTATGTACAAGAATATGACTACTATAATACTGCTCCTAAGTACAGGAATATAACTACTATAATACTGCTCCTATGTACAAGAATATAACTACTATAATACTGCCCCCTATGTACAAGAATATAACTACTATAATACTGCCCCTATGTACAAGAATATAACTACTATAATACTGCCCCCTATGTACAAGAATATAACTACTATAATACTGCCCCTATGTACAAGAATATAACTACTATAATACTGCCCCCTATGTACAAGAATATAACTACTATAATACTGCCCCCTATGTACAAGAATATAACTGCTTTAATACTGCCTCCTATGTACAAGTATATAACTACTATAATACTGCCCCTATGTACAAGAATATAACTACTATAATACTGTTCCTATGTACATGAATATAACTACTATAATACTGCCCCTACGTACAAGAATATAACTACTATAATACTGCCTCCTATGTACAAGTATATAACTACTATAATACTGCCCCTATGTACAAGAATATAACTACTATAATACTGCTCCTATGTACAAGAATATAACTACTATAATACTGCCCCTACGTACAAGAATATAACTACTATAATACTGCTCCCTATGAACAAGAATATAACTACTATAATACTGCTCCTATGTACATGAATATACCTACTATAATACTGCCCCTACGTACAAGAATATAACTGCTATAATACTGCCTCCTATGTACAAGTATATAACTACTATAATACTGCCCCTATGTACAAGAATATAACTACTATAATACTGCTCCTATGTACAAGAATATAACTACTATAATACTGCCCCTACGTACAAGAATATAACTACTATAATACTGCTCCTATGTACAAGAATATAACTACTATAATACTGCCTCCTATGTACAAGAATATAACTACTATAATACTGCTCCTATGTATAAGAATATAACTACTATAATACTGCCCCTATGTACAAGAATATAACTACTTTAATACTGCCTCCTATGTGCAAGAATATAACTACTATAATACTGCTCCCTATGTACAAGAACATAACTACTATAATACTGCCTCCTTTATACAAGAACATAACTACTATAATACTACTCCTATGTGCAAGAATATAACTACTATAATACTGCTCCTATGTGCAAGAATATAACTACTATAATACTGCTCCTATGTACAAGAATATGACTACTATAATACTGCTACTATGTACAAGAATATAACTACTATAATACTGCCCCTATGTACAAGAATATAACTACTATAATACTGCTACTATGTACAAGAATATAACTACTACAATACTGCTCCTATGTACAGGAATATAACTACTATAATACTGCTCCTATGTGCAAGAATATAACTGCTATAATACTGCCCCTATGTACAAGAATATAACTACTATAATACTGCTCCTATGTACAAGAATATAACTATTATAATACTGCCACTATGTACAAGAATATAACTACTATAATACTGTTCCTATGTACATGAATATAACTACTATAATACTGCCCCTACGTACAAGAATATAACTACTATAATACTGCCTCCTATGTACAAGTATATAACTACTATAATACTGCCCCTATGTACAAGAATATAACTACTATAATACTGCTCCTATGTACAAGAATATAACTACTATAATACTGCCCCTACGTACAAGAATATAACTACTATAATACTGCTCCCTATGTACAAGAATATAACTACTATAATACTGCTCCTATGTACATGAATATAACTACTATAATACTGCCCCTACGTACAAGAATATAACTGCTATAATACTGCCTCCTATGTACAAGTATATAACTACTATAATACTGCCCCTATGTACAAGAATATAACTACTATAATACTGCTCCTATGTACAAGAATATAACTACTATAATACTGCCTCCTATGTACAAAAATATAACTACTATAATACTGCTCCTATGTACAAGAATATAACTACTATAATACTGCTCCTATGTACAAGAATATAACTACTATAATACTGCCCCTATGTACAAGAATATAACTACTATAATACTGATCCTATGTACAAGAATATAACTGCTATAATACTGCTCCTATGTACAAGAATATGACTACTATAATACTGCTCCTATGTACAAGAATATAACTACTATAATACTGCCCCATATGTACAAGAATATAACTACTATAATACTGCCCCTATGTACAAGAATATAACTACTATAATACTGCCCCTATGTACAAGAATATGACTACTATAATACTGCCCCTATGTACAAGAATATAACTACTATAATACTGCTCCTATGTACAAGAATATCACTACTATAATACTGCTCTTATGTACAAGAATATAACTACTATAATACTGCCCCTATGTACAAGAATATAACTACTATAATACTGCTCCTATGTACAAGAATATAACTACTATAATACTGCTCCCTATGTACAAGAATATAACTACTATAATACTGTTCCTATGTACATGAATATAACTACTATAATACTGCCCCTACGTACAAGAATATAACTACTATAATACTGCCTCCTATGTACAAGTATATAACTACTATAATACTGCCCCTATGTACAAGAATATAACTACTATAATACTGCTCCTATGTACAAGAATATAACTACTATAATACTGCCCCTACGTACAAGAATATAACTACTATAATACTGCTCCCTATGAACAAGAATATAACTACTATAATACTGCTCCTATGTACATGAATATAACTACTATAATACTGCCCCTACGTACAAGAATATAACTGCTATAATACTGCCTCCTATGTACAAGTATATAACTACTATAATACTGCCCCTATGTACAAGAATATAACTACTATAATACTGTTCCTATGTACATGAATATAACTACTATAATACTGCCCCTACGTACAAGAATATAACTACTATAATACTGCCTCCTATGTACAAGTATATAACTACTATAATACTGCCCCTATGTACAAGAATATAACTACTATAATACTGCTCCTATGTACAAGAATATAACTACTATAATACTGCCCCTACGTACAAGAATATAACTACTATAATACTGCTCCCTGTGAACAAGAATATAACTACTATAATACTGCTCCTATGTACATGAATATACCTACTATAATACTGCCCCTACGTACAAGAATATAACTGCTATAATACTGCCTCCTATGTACAAGTATATAACTACTATAATACTGCCCCTATGTACAAGAATATAACTTCTATAATACTGCTCCTATGTACAAGAATATAACTACTATAATACTGCCCCTACGTACAAGAATATAACTACTATAATACTGCTCCTATGTACAAGAATATAACTACTATAATACTGCCTCCTATGTACAAGAATATAACTACTATAATACTGCTCCTATGTACAAGAATATAACTACTATAATACTGCCCCTATGTACAAGAATATAACTACTTTAATACTGCCTCCTATGTGCAAGAATATAACTACTATAATACTGCTCCCTATGTACAAGAACATAACTACTATAATACTGCCTCCTTTATACAAGAACATAACTACTATAATACTACTCCTATGTGCAAGAATATGACTACTATAATACTGCCCCCTATGTACAACAATATAACTGCTATAATACTGATCCTATGTACAAGAATATAACTACTATAATACTGCTCCTATGTACATGAATATAACTACTATAATACTGCCCCTACGTACAAGAATATAACTGCTATAATACTGCCTCCTATGTACAAGTATATAACTACTATAATACTGCCCCTATGTACAAGAATATAACTACTATAATACTGTTCCTATGTACATGAATATAACTACTATAATACTGCCCCTACGTACAAGAATATAACTACTATAATACTGCCTCCTATGTACAAGTATATAACTACTATAATACTGCCCCTATGTACAAGAATATAACTACTATAATACTGCTCCTATGTACAAGAATATAACTACTATAATACTGCCCCTACGTACAAGAATATAACTACTATAATACTGCTCCCTATGAACAAGAATATAACTACTATAATACTGCTCCTATGTACATGAATATACCTACTATAATACTGCCCCTACGTACAAGAATATAACTGCTATAATACTGCCTCCTATGTACAAGTATATAACTACTATAATACTGCCCCTATGTATAAGAATATAACTACTATAATACTGCTCCTATGTACAAGAATATAACTACTATAATACTGCCCCTACGTACAAGAATATAACTACTATAATACTGCTCCTATGTACAAGAATATAACTACTATAATACTGCCTCCTATGTACAAGAATATAACTACTATAATACTGCTCCTATGTACAAGAATATAACTACTATAATACTGCCCCTATGTACAAGAATATAACTACTTTAATACTGCCTCCTATGTGCAAGAATATAACTACTATAATACTGCTCCCTATGTACAAGAACATAACTACTATAATACTGCCTCCTTTATACAAGAACATAACTACTATAATACTGCCCCTATGTACAAGAACATAACTACTATAATACTGCCCCTATGTACAAGAACATAACTACTATAATACTACTCCTATGTGCAAGAATATGACTACTATAATACTGCCCCCTATGTACAACAATATAACTGCTATAATACTGATCCTATGTACAAGAATATAACTACTATAATACTGCTCCTATGTACAAGAATATGACTACTATAATACTGCTCCTATGTACAAGAATATAACTACTATAATACTGCCCCCTATGTACAACAATATAACTGCTATAATACTGCTCCCATGTACAAGAATATAACTACTATAATACTGCCTTTATGTACAAGAATATAACTACTATAATACTGCCCCTATGTACAAGAATATAACTACTATAATACTGCTCCTATGTACAATAATATAACTACTATAATACTGCCCCCTATGTACAAGAATATAACTACTATAATACTGCCCCCTATGTACAACAATATAACTGCTATAATACTGATTCTATGTACAAGAATATAACTACTATAATACTGCTCCTATGTACAAGAATATGACTACTATAATACTGCTCCTATGTACAAGAATATAACTACTATAATACTGCCCCCTATGTACAACAATATAACTGCTATAATACTGCTCCCATGTACAAGAATATAACTACTATAATACTGCCTTTATGTACAAGAATATAACTACTATAATACTGCCCCTATGTACAAGAATATAACTACTATAATACTGCTCCTATGTACAATAATATAACTACTATAATACTGCCCCCTATGTACAAGAATATAACTACTATAATACTGCCCCCTATGTACAACAATATAACTGCTATAATACTGATTCTATGTACAAGAATATAACTACTATAATACTGCCCCCTATGTACAAGAATATAACTACTATAATACTGCTCCTATGTACAAGAGTATAACTACTATAATACTGCTCCTATGTACAAGAGTATAACTACTATAATGATCCTCTGCCATGTTACATGTGGATTGTGCCATCTAGTAATCGTGACCCTGAGCCATTGCAGTAATATAATGTTCGATATCTTGGCGTATTTTCTGATACACAGGGGTCACCCATCAGACATTATGTATGCCGCCTCTTAGTACATCGGGCGTTCTTACTTTGCAGTATTCTGGTTCGCGCTTTCTGTTATCAGACATAATGGCTCTGCAGTGTATGAAATGACAGAGAGATTCTGCCGTCCTCTCCTCCTCACCTTCCTGCTCAGGGACATTTGCGTTTTCCTCCTGTTTATTTATTCAGAAGTCTCATTATCTGGGCACACAGATACATAAAATATGCATTTCCACGAAGTGGCAGATTTCTCCACAATATTCTCTTCTCATATTTGAATTTCGGATATTAAATACAAATTCCCTGCGAATGAGGAAATCGTCCTTTCTGTCCACATAATTGAGGTTGATCTTGCGTTTATTAATTAGAATCTGGTCGTGGAAGCGACGGCCATGTCCCCCCCGTCTTCTGGATGTGGGGTGGAGGACGACGCACCGAGGGGGCAGATTGTAACCATAGAACATAAAGCTGCGCCTTGCAGCGGGTCTGTAATCAGTCACAGGGCCTGAGCCTGCGCCGCTCCAGCGCGGAGCTTTACTGAGTGATGGATGATGAATGGACGGAGACGACCATAAAATCCGGCACAAGAGGCTCTTAGATCACAGGGTAAAGCAGAATCAAAGGGCTGGAAAAGCAGAGAAATTGAAGGCAGAATTGGGAATACAAAGGTGGCGGAGCGTAGAAACTGAAAGCGTTCCTCATCAAGATCTCAAGGACAAAGGAGGTCAAATCAGTGACGTGAAGTCTACCCAGGACCCCTGCTGTGCAGAATAGGGGGCACACAGGGCTATGGCGGCGTGCGAGCAGAGTGCGGCTCCGGTGCTGGTGTGAATGGGGCTCAGACAGGTGTGACACCTGGAGTCCGCACCGTACACATAATCCATGTATTGGTTGGGGATCTGGCCCCAATTTATCTGCAACTTCTCCACTGTTCTGTGCAGAGATTGCTGTGGATTTTGTTGGAATTTTTTTTTTGTTGCAATGGATGAAATTTGCACAATCATTTAATGCACCGCAGATGTTAATAGAAGTATCAATCTCTCATCTCACATCGCTCTCCGTTTTGTCTGTGCATAATAACTCCTTGCCTAATTTCCACTTTTCTGACTTATTTTGGTGTTGAAATGCAAAAAAAAACCAAACAATACAAGACCAGCAATGTAACCTGCAGATTTAGAGTTCACCAATGGATGAAATCTGCTTACAAAACGGATAAAATCTGCAGTTAAAATGTGAATTTTTGCAACAGATATTGAAATGCTAATGATTTAAAAATTCGAGGAGCCTCTTCATAGAGGAAAAGAACACGAGTGAATGTAGCAATCCTAAAAGTTAATATCGACCCCTTTACAAGCTTTGGCACTTAAAGGGACTCTGTCACCTGAATTTGGCGGGCTCTCTGTGCGGTCCGATGGGCGGTGTTTTCTCTCCTTTCATTCACCCCTTCCTTTCCCGCTGGCCGCAATATTATCTTGAATATGAGTCTGTTTCCTCCATAGTTCATGCGTGCGCAATGCAATCTTGCCTTGCGCACGCGCAGTATGCTTTTCCCAACTGCGGGCAAAGCCGAAAAGCATTAGTGCGCATGCGCAGCCGCACTATGTCCCGGAACACAGCGAAATACTTCTGGGACATAGTGCTGCTGCGCATGCGCACTAATGCTTTTCAGCTTTGCCCGCAGTTGGGAAAAGCATACTGCGCGTGCGCAAGGCAAGATTGCATTGCGCATGCATGAACTATGGAGGAAACAGAGTCATATTCAAGATAATATTGCGGCCAGCGGGAAAGGAAGGGGTGAATAAAAGGAGAGAAAACACCACCCATCGGACTGGACAGAGAGCCCGCCAAATTCAGGTGACAGAGTCCCTTTAAGATACAAAGCCAAACCAGAAACTCCATTTTCAGACCCTGGTTTTCGGGGGATTGCTCGTCATCAGTGCAGCAGGAGGTCTGATTTGGCTGGGTGAGAGACCCCTGACAGGCGCTCTAAAAGGGGAATGTTTTTCCCATAAAAGACGCAACAAAAGCCAATTTTACCTGGAGTTCGCACCTTTCCCCATCCCAGCACAATATGGATGAGATGAAGTTAAAAATCATGCACTTGAGTTTTAATTAATTTTTGCAACTACAAAAAGTCTGTGGATTTTATGTGAGAAAAATGAATTCTCAATATCTGCACCAGATATAAAGATGTGGACCATGTTTCTCTGCAGAAATGTTCAGCAGTTGAGATTTATTGAAATGTCGTCCACTTTTCCGGCTTTGCGCTATACTGCAGATTTTCTGCATCCAAATAAATCCACGGAGAAATTGCATGAACGATGCACGTTACTGTAATAACTGAGACAAGTGCAGTCCATATCGCTGTAATAACTGTGCAATTAATAGACCGTGATGTTGAATGAGCTCCGCACGGTCCACGCTGCTGTAATAGATGCGCTATGAGCTGTGGCTGATATTGTCCATTGTCCGCGTCGCTGCAATCACTGAACCAGGACATCACTTCTAGCCTGAAACTTACTACTGTAATAAATGTAATGTGCACCGTCCGCGGCATCATAGTAAGTGAACTACGAGCGTCCAACGCTTCCACAATAACGGATTCATGAGTGGCCCCCTGTACTGGAATAAATGTACCATGACAAAACTACAAGCTACAAGTGACACAACTGTAACAAAAAAGCAGGAAACAGAGTATATGTCTCAAACAAGTTAGAAAAATATTATTAATTTAACAAACAATTGTAAAAGAGGTTTAAAAAGATGTACAGAAAGGAAAAACAAAAGTGACCCCCATCCATCTTGGTTAGTAGATGTTATTCATATCTCTTTACACACCTCAATAGTGGGAAAGAAAATAATTCCCTGAGAAAACAGTAAGTTCCAAAGAATGCCTCTATGTACTAGGAGTCTTCCATTGTATCAAGGTTTAGAGGACAGACATCCAATATCTTATGCATGAGAGGCGCAATCTGGTCCTTGCTCCAAGGAGAAGCCAGCCTTCCATATTACATTTAAGTAACTAAACAGAGTCCGTACATCTCATTAAGAAAGGCAGTTCAGCTAATGATCGGAGAGGATGGGGCAGTCACACAGCAGATAATGATAGCCACCAACGAGAGTTTCACATGTTTAATCCATAGTTCACTGTAATAACATCACTCTGAGCAGAGCATGGTGCTGTAATAGCCGATAAGCGAAAAATACACCTAGTGTTGTAGTAACTGAATTAAGAACTGCCAGTGGTGCTGTAATACCTGAGCCCTGTGCTGTCCATGGTGCTGTAATACCTGAGCCCTGTGCTGTCCACGGTGCTGTAATACCTGAGCCCTGTCCTGTCCCTGGTGCTGTAATACCTGAGCCCTGTGCTGTCCATGGTGCTGTAATACCTGAGCCCTGTGCTTTCCATGGTGCTGTAATACCTGAGCCCTGTGCTGTCCATGGTGCTGTAATACCTGAGCCCTGTGCTGTCCATGGTGCTGTAATACCTGAGCCCTGTGCTGTCCGTGGTGCTGTAATACCTGAGCCCTGTGCTGTCCATGGTGCTGTAATATCTGAGCCCTGTGATGTCCATGGTGCTATAATACCTGAGCCCCGTGCTGTCCGTGGTGCTGTAATACCTGAGCCCTGTGCTGTCCATGGTGCTGTAATATCTGAGCCCTGTGCTGTCCCTGGTGCTGTAATACCTGAGCCCTGTGCTGTCCGTGGTGCTGTAATACCTGAGCCCTGTGCTGTCCGTGGTGCTGTAATACCTGAGCCCTGTGCTGTCCATGGTGCTGTAATATCTGAGCCCTGTGCTGTCCGTGGTGCTGTAATATCTGAGCCCTGTGCTGTCCGTGGTGCTGTAATACCTGAGCCCTGTACTGTCCGTGGTGCTGTAATACCTGAGCCCTGTGCTGTCCCTGGTGCTGTAATACCTGAGCCCTGTACTGTCCCTGGTGCTGTAATATCTGAGCCCTGTGCTGTCCGTGGTGCTGTAATACCTGAGCCCCGTGCTGTCCATGGTGCTGTAATACCTGAGCCCCGTGCTGTCCATGGTGCTGTAATACCTGAGCCCTGTGCTGTCCTTGGTGCTGTAATACCTGAGTCCTGTGCTGTCCCTGGTGCTGTAATACCTGAGCCCTGTACTGTCCCTGGTGCTGTAATATCTGAGCCCTGTGCTGTCCATGGTGCTGTAATACCTGAGCCCCGTGCTGTCCATGGTGCTGTAATACCTGAGCCCTGTCCTGTCCTTGGTGCTGTAATACCTGAGCCCTGTGCTGTCCTTGGTGCTGTAATACCTGAGTCCTGTGCTGTCCCTGGTGCTGTAATACCTGAGCCCTGTACTGTCCCTGGTGCTGTAATATCTGAGCCCTGTGCTGTCCATGGTGCTGTAATACCTGAGCCCCGTGCTGTCCATGGTGCTGTAATACCTGAGCCCTGTCCTGTCCTTGGTGCTGTAATACCTGAGCCCTGTGCTGTCCGTGGTGCTGTAATGATTTTCTTCTCTGTGCTGAACTCGCCAGCAGATTTCTGCACCAGGATCCGTCCTCTGTCATTAGTTATCATGATGCACAACAACATGACAGCGTTAAGCTACTGCCGGAACCTTCTCCTTTCAGCGTCAGTAAATCACTGAATGCTGGGAATTAAATCTCCTCCATACGATTCCTGCAGTCAAGCAGCTGTCGTTCCGTGATAACTATGTCAGTCTATGATGTTGCAGACTCTTTTTACTTCCAGCCTTATAAATCATTTCCTACGAACATACAAGGGGATAAAACGTGTTTTATGTGTGAAGGGTTAAATTCTGAGGCAGCGCCATTCATCAAAATTCGCAGTCTTGCCAGGTAACGTTCTGCTGGATTTTGTGCAGACCTTGTGGAAGTTGAGAAAAGCTTTGAAAACTTGGAAGTTCAATTTGCATTTGCAGAAGAGGATCCACCAGGGGGCATATTGTGGGGCGCACATTGCGTCCCCGGAAGTCGTGCTGCTGTTACGGGTCACATCTGACATTGGTGATCGCTGCGGATTCCATGTGACCCTATTAGATTGGACCCCGATCATGAGGTATTTGCATTTGTAATGGTTAAAGGAAACCCGAGTCTAAGGCTATGTGCACACGTTCAGGATTTTTCGCAGAAAATTCCTGAGAAAATCGGACATTTTCTGCAAGATATCCGCAAGAAAACCGCATGCGTTTTTGCCGCGATTTTGCTGCGGTTTTGCCGCGTTTTTGCTGTGTTTTTTTCCGGACACTTCCCAATGCATTTTGTAGTGGGAAATCCGCAAAAAAGCGCAAAACTAATGAACATGCTGCGGTTTTTACCGCGATGCGTTTTTTTCGCGGAAAAATACGCATCGTGTGCACAAAACATGCGGAATTCATTCTAAATGATGGGATGCTTATTGTATGCTTTTTTTTTTGCGTTTTTATAGCGTTTTTATCGGGAAAAACCATGAAAAAAAAACGCAAAAAAACGCAACGTGTGCACACAGCCTAACGGTTGGTAATTCACCTTGCACAAATCCAGCAAAATGGTAAAGGGTAACGATAAACTATAATTTCCACCTCTCAGGCTTTCCTTGTACTTTTCCTGCCACCGTGCCTCACCCACTTCTCCAATTGGTCTTTGGGTGGACACCACCGCTGAGTACCTGATCCATGAGGTCATATAGGACACAATGCTCATCAACGGTGAAGATCTAGAGATGGAAATAGACTTTAAGAAAATCTGATTGGAGGACCTACCATGGAGATATGGAGAGGTCCAGCTGCAAAAAATATGGGGAGAACCAGCAGAGGAGATACAGGGAAAACCATCGGGAGGATCAGCTGAGAAAATATGAGAAGGACCAGCCAGGGAGATAAGGAAAGGACCAGCCAGGGAAATATGTGAAGGTCCTGCCAGGAAGATATGAGAATGACCAGCTGGGGAGATATGAAGAGGACCAGCTGGGGAGATATGTTAAGGACCAGCCGGGGAGATATGGGAAGGACCACCTGGGGGAGATATGAGAAGGACCAGCTGGGGAGATATAGGGAAAGCCAGGTAGGAAGCTTTGTGAAGAACCAGTTGGGGAGATATGGGGAGGACCAGCTGGGAAGATATGAAAAGGACCAGCTGGGGAGATATGGAAAGGACCAGCCTTGGAGATATGGATAGGAGATAGGACCAGACAGGGAGATCTGGGGAGTACCAGCCAGGGAGATATGGGAAGGACCAGCTGGGGAGCTTTGTGGAGGTCCAGTCAGGGAGATATGAGAAGAAACTACCAAAGAAATATTTGAAGGACCAACTGGGAAATATGGGTAGGACCAGCTGGGAAGATATGGGAAGGACCAGCTGGAGAGATATGACAAGGACCACTTGGGGAGATATGAGAAGGACCAGCTGGGGAGATCTAGGAAGAGCAAGCTAGGAAGCTTTGTGGCAGACCGGCCGAGAAGAAAAGCGAATGGACCAGCTGGGGAGATATGGGGAGGACCAGTCAGGGAGATATTGGTAGGACCAGCTGGGCAGAAATGGGATGGACTAGCTGAGGATATATTGGATGGACTAGCTGGATAGATATGGGATGGACCAGATGGGGAGATATGGGAAGGACTATCCAGAGAGATATAGGGAGGACCAGCTGGCAAGATATGGAAAGGACCAGCTGAGGTGATATGGAAAGGACCAGTCAGGGAGATATTGGTAGGATCAGCTGCGGGGATATGGGAAGGACCAGCTGGGAAGATATGAGAAAGACCAGCCAGGGAGATATGGGGAGGATGAGCTGGAAAGATTCGGAAAGGACCATTTGAGGATATATGAGGAGGACCACCCACGGAGATATAGTGAGGACCAGCAGGGGAGATATGGTGAGGATCAGCAGGGGAGATTTAGTGAGGACTAGCTGGGTAGATATTGCGAGGACCAGCTGGGGAGATAAGTGAATGGCCAGCTAGGGAGATATGTGATAGACCAGCTGGGGAGATATAAGGAGGACCACCCAGGGAGATATTGTGATGACCAGCCGAGGCAATATTGCAAGTTCCACCCGGGGAGATATGGTGAGGATCAGCTGGCGAGATATGGGGAGGATCAGCTGAGAGGATATGTGGAGGCCCAGCCTTGGAAAAAGTTTGAAGAACCAGCCAGGAAGATATGTAAAGGACAAGATGAGGCGATATGTGGAGGTCCAGTCATGGAGATATGGGTTCGGGTAAAAGTTACAAAGGGCATCTCTCTCTTTGGTTGGGGTCTGACCTCATAGATCACCACCTGGATCCAAAACACATTCAGAATGGCATAATCTAAAGGTCTCCTGGAGGTGGTCACTCGCATAATCTAAAGGTCTCCTGGAGGTGGTCACTCACATAATCTAAAGGTCTCCTGGAGGTGGTCACTCACATAATCTAAAGGTCTCCTGGAGGTGGTCACTCACATAATCTAAAGGTCTCCTGGAGGTGGTCACTCGCATAATCTAAAGGTCTCCTGGAGGTGGTCACTCGCATAATCTAAAGGTCTCCTGGAGGTGGTCACTCACATAATCTAAAGGTCTCCTGGAGGTGGTCACTCACATAATCTAAAGGTCTCCTGGAGGTGGTCACTCACATAATCTAAAGGTCTCCTGGAGGTGGTCACTCACATAATCTAAAGGTCTCCTGGAGGTGGTCACTCACATAATCTAAAGGTCTCCTGGAGGTGGTCACTCACATAATCTAAAGGTCTCCTGGAGGTGGTCACTCACATAATCTAAAGGTCTCCTGGAGGTGGTCACTCGCATAATCTGGAGGTGGTCACTCACATAATCTAAAGGTCTCCTGGAGGTGGTCACTCGCATAATCTAAAGGTCTCCTGGAGGTGGTCACTCACATAATCTAAAGGTCTCCTGGAGGTGGTCACTCACATAATCTAAAGGTCTCCTGGAGGTGGTCACTCCTGAGCGTCCCTGAGCTGATGACGTGTCAAATCGGGCCAATATCACCTGTCTGTCACTGCAGCAGGAGGGCGCCCCCCTCAGATGCTGCAGTGCAGCCACACAAACAATTAGGTCTCTACCTTACTGAGGGGCAACAGGAAGCACCTGATTTTCGAGACCAAAACTATCATTTACAAGGTCACAAGGCTCAGCTGCAGCATCTAAGCCTTCTGTCTATTGAGCTGTGTATCTAATCCTATCCTGTGTAATATTGTCTGCAGAGCCATGTATCTAATCCTCTCCTGTGTGATACTGTCCGCTGAGCTGTGGATCTAATCCTATCATCTATGATACTGTCTATGAAGGGCTGTATCTAATCTATTCTGTGTGATGCCATCTGCTGAGCTGTGTATCTAATCACATCATGTGTGATATTGACTGCTGAGCTGTGTATCTAATCCTATCCTGTGTGATACTCCCTGCTCAATCGTGTATCTAATCCTATCATGTGTGATAGTCTGCTGAACCGTGCATCTAATACTATCATATGAGATACTGTCTGCTAATATGTGTATCTAATCCTATCCTGTGCCATAATGTCTATTTAGCTACTTTAGCTACTGTACCTAAGCCTAATATGTTTGATACTGTTTGCATAAGGCCGGGGTTACACTTGCGAGTTCAATGTGAGAAACTCGCACATCAATACCCGGCACTGCCGCCGGCACTCGGGGCTGGAGCGTGCGGTACATGTATTTCTGTGCAGTGCCGGGTATTGATGTGCGAGTTTCTCGCATTGAACTACCAAGTGTGACCCCGGCCTAATTCTGTATCTGAGCAAATCATGTGTGATACTGTGTGCTGAGCCGATGTTATGTATGCTAATGACTTTTGAGCTGTGTATCTAAGTCTTACAGACATGATTGTTCCTGATTGCATGATATGGGTTACTGTATAGGAAGCTGCTGTATCTAAGCCTATCACAAGTCAGGGTACCTAAGCTGATCACATGCCAATGTACCTAAGTTAATCACAAGCCACTGTAGCTATGCTGATCACAAGCCAGTGTATCTAAGCTGATCACAAGCCAGTGTATCTAAGCTGATCACAAGCCAGTGTATCTAAGCTGATCACAAGCCAGTGTATCTAAGCTGATCACAAGCCAGTGTATCTAAGCTGATCAGAAGCCAGTGTATCTAAGCTGATCATAAGGCAGTGTATCTATGCCTATCACAAGCCAGTGTATCTAAGCTAATCACAAACCAGTGTATCTAAGCTAATCACAAGCCAGTGTATCTAAGCTGATCAGACAGCACAGGCCTCTATTGTGTGCAGAGATAATGAGGCCGGTGCCGGTGTCTCCGGGGCGCGGGAGCGGAGCCTCCGGACCGACAAACCGCCAATTAATGGAACAAGCAGAAGGTCATCACAGTTTGACTCTCGTGGAAAACTTCAAGGTCCAAAGCGCAGACCGATCCATCTCCTGCGCTGTTTCCTGACACCCGTGGGCAGCGAGAGGGCGATATTCACACATGGAGACGTGACCTTTACCTCCACGGGAAGGAGGATAGAAGTGATGGAACTGATGAAATGTCACATCTGTCAAAGGATGGGGTGAGCGGCAGAACTACAAGTGCCAGCATCATCCAGGCCATTCCTACCATGCAGAATTTAGCTTCTTTCATTTGTAAGATGGATTTTTGCCTTTCTTGATGTTTCATGATGATATAAAGATGATTGACGTCGGTGCAAAGCAGAAACCTGCAGCCATGGCTTCTCCTAGACACATGAAGAAATGTAATCAGCTGCCACCACTAGATGGCGCTCACTTCACAGGGATTTATACGACCTCTATAGGGAATCTCTGTGCTGCGGCCACATTGTCAAGGATGATCTCTGTCCTCAGATCCGGCGGGGAATCTTCAGGAGCCTGGGTGGCGATGGGTTAAGTTACAGTTTGATGAGATTGATTAAAGCTGAATTATATCATTTCCCTGGAGTTACACATATGGCTCATTTTCCTTTTACATTTGCACAAAGTTTGTTCCAAAGTTATTATAAGTCTGTGAAAAAGCAAAAAGGTCGGATTTCAGGATAAGTTCACACAACTGTATTTGGAGAACATTTGTAAGTGCAGCATCGGCATACGGCAGAGTATATGGAGAGTATATGGAGAAATAAAAAATAACCGAAAAGTGAAGCAGAAATGCGATTACACGTCCGTAATGCAACAATTAATCCTGCGTGAGCGGATTATTGTATCACCATGGGGGATGTCAGACTACACAATCTCATCCACGTGATGCAGAGAAGAATCTGCAGAGGAAAGTGACAGCGATGCCGATTTGACAATGTTGGAATTTGAAATGTGCAATTTTTCTAATTTGTAATTTTGGGAATTTACTAGATGCAAAATCTGCAGCAGTTCTGCAATAGAAATCAATTTCTGCAGTAGATCCGTCCCTTGGGGTTTCCTCAAGATCGATCTTCAAGAGTGCAGCACTCGGATGCCTCCTCGCCTCCTGCAGAATCCGTGAGCTCCTGAAGATTGACATTTCATGGCCGCAGCATGGCGGCCCCGCGGTACCATGTGACCGCTCAGTGCAGGAAGAATCTGCAGCGCTGGAAGAAGCAGGTACGTGCAGGGACCGCGCCGGGAGTAGGTGAGTATAATTACACCCCCCTCCCCTGCCGACCTCCGGGTATGACTCGAGTATAAGCCGAGAGGGGGACTTTCAGCCCCCAAAAATGGGCTGAAAATCTCGGCTTATACTCGAGTATATACAGAATCTGCCGCCCCCTCTCTTCTGCCGCCTGAGCCAAAGAGCTCAAATCGCCTCATGGTAGCAGCGTCACAGGCCCCGCTGGTCTGATCTGTGTGCTCTCCAATGCTGCAGAGCCAAAAGTGTCTTCAGCGAGAAGAGGGGCTCAAAAATGGTCTGGATCTAGCATTTGGCCCATTTCTCAGCACCGCTTATGAGCTGAGAGCAAAGAGCTGGCAAGTGCATGGGCCATGTGTCAAGGTTCAGCCACCTCTGACACACTACAGTGGTAGCTGGTAACATAGACAACAAGCTGTGAACTAACAAAAAAGACTTTTAGTAACAAGTAAACTGTGAAAGTTGCTTGTTTTTACGTACAAGTTGAGAGAATCCCTTTAAGGGTCCATATTAAGCCAATGCAATTTTTTGGCAAATAGGAGCCATTAAAGTAGGCTCAGATTCCCCCTATGCTCATAGAGGACCTAGATATTGGGTGTGCAGATAACTGGACCCCTCTGTGTGGGGAATCAAAGACCCCATTCCCCTATAAAAATCTGCCAGTATTATGGGGAGTGATTGGTAATTCGAGGTCCCGGTTACAGATGTTGCAGCGGAGCCTCATTGTGTCCATGAAGGTTACATAGTATCTCCGTGTTCCTCCTTTATTTAGGATTTATCGCTACATTCAGACATTGCAGATCGTCCTGAGGTCCGAGTCAATGTCTCACGAGGTCTGCGGCCAGAGAAGGGTCCAACAAACATCATCACTCTCATTAAATTAGACATGGCCGGACGATCTGACGCGATAATATCAGGAAGACGAGCCAAAATGACGAGACCGTCAGAGAACAGAATAAATCTCCGCAAAGTGTCTGCTACCAGCCCAAATAGGGACAAATTAGTACAAAAGAGCATCCGCCGAGCAGATGGACGGCGTAACGGAGTTGATTAAGACCTGCGAGGGCAAATCAATGGCGCAGCTTTTGCAAGTTGTCTCATTAAATCTATTAATTGGGATTTGGAATTCATAAAGCATGTGGCTCTTAATTGGCAATCCGTTGCGAACATCGACTCCGCGCGGCTTTTTTAAAAGGCCATTACATTGATTAATGTGTAAATTAATTGCTAATTGATTGATAGTTTTTGTTACTTTGGTAATTGATTGGGCGGGCGCAGATTTAGGAACATTGCTTCCCCCGGACTTGTAAATGACCCTTCACTTGGGGACATCAGTTACCGGACGAGTTAATTACTCCCAGTTCTCACAGAAGACTTTAACCTTTCTGCTTCTGAAGACGTCATCGCTGCCGTCAGCCGGGAGATCAGTGTATCTATGAACGCATGAGAGGTGTGCAATGTGCTCTAAACATCAATGGGTCCCAAAATATACAAAATGGGGTGCAAAGAGAGCACTCTGCCCCCAGAGCTTGCAATCTGCTGGGATGCATATGATTGCTACACACAGGGTCAGGCTGCTCTCAATGCGAGGCCCACCACAGGGGACAATTTGGGCTTATCAAACAGAGGGAAATCCTTCTCCCTGTCCTCTCTCCTCCGCATAGTGTTTTACTCTAATACTAACTTGCAGCTGCATCTCCCTCCTCCCACGCTACTTTTTTATGCATTACCATCTCCAGCCACCAGCCATCCACTATCCTGGGGGGCAGAACGATCCCAGTGATACCAAATATATGCAGTTTTTTAATCTTTTATATCTTTCGTACAACACTTTTTTGGAAGTTTATTCTATCATGTAACCTCCACTTTTTTTTAAATGTGTGATGGATCGTCCCCATGGGGCCATGGGATACTCGGTACTGGGTCCTGCGGTTCACAGGGGGATGTCACGGTGGCTGACCTGGTCCATGGCCCTGGGACGTCGCGTGTAAAAGGGAAAGGTCTTTAAAGGGATAGAGTTTATGTTCTTGACATCACCTGTGGTATTCGGTCAGGGTGACCGACGCTGCTTTAAGGGGTCCGCTGGGGTGATGTTATGGCAGCTAGATGGTATACCTTCCCACAGGTGAAGTATGTCCCCAGGGCTTCCCGGTGTGTAGATGGTGGTATGGTGAGAGGTGCAGAGAAGAACGAGGACACAAGGTTGCAGTCTCTTTACCTTTACTGAAGACTTCAGCATCCACAGTCCAGGGCACCAGATCACAGGGCAGGCAGAGTCCGGCCGGTTTGGAGGCAAATCCAGAGTCCCCTTATCCAGGTGGAAATAAAAGCCTTCCTCTAGCGCCGTGGTGTTGTAGTCCCTTACTGCTAAGCTTCTCATAAGGTCCTCACAACTGTTGTAGATGTTCTGTCTTTCTCTGTGCCCCGGATAGGATAGGACAAACCCGTATGACTGGTGGCTTGAGGCTGTTTATAGGGACTCTATCATGCCCCAGGCTCTAAGGGGTGTCACCGTGCCTCCTGGGTGTAGGGGCGGACAGGTATCGTGAAATTAGCTGTCCTGCCGGTCTCTGAAGTAAAGCATAAAGGTCTTTACTCCCTCGGTGTTCCGGCTACCAGGATCCTGCGCCTCAGAAGGAGGCAGCCTTTGCAGGGCTGGTCCCCTTCTGGTATCCTCTCCTTTGCTTCCTCTCCTTACACGCTCGCTGAAATACAATTCTGCCTTCAATGTCTCTTTCCGGGAGCTGCAGCTCTGAGGGCATGCACAGCTCCTTTAACCTTCCATCCTCCTCAGACTCTGGCCTGGAACGTTCTAACAGAACTCCTGTCTGGAGCTCTGCCAGGAACGGAACTCACTTTTCCTACAGACTACCAGTTATATACATATGGGGAGTGACCTAATAAACAGGAGCAGAAGCTCCCCCTGGTGGGCTGGAGTGTGAAATGTGTTGCATGTTTGTGATACCTGGATGCAGTTATCCTTCTATGCCTCCAAACGTAGCACTACTCTCCCCGAGAGGAAAGCAATACCACTGCGACAACCAGGACACTGGGGTGCCGCACTCCCCCCCCCCCGTTAAATCCAGTACTCCCGGACTGGGAAAAGAAAACAACAGTTACAGGTTAGCAAAAAGACAGATGCATTTTTAAAATGCTATAAGCAAGTTAATATAACTGATGCTTCTCTTTATGAGAGGTGAGGACTCTTGAACGTTGCATAACAAAACATATTTACATAGTAGGCCTACTTTTACAAATAGAACAATTTAACAAAACAGTACATTAACTAACTATGAATTGTGATGACCCTCACGGGTATACTATCTTAGTACTTCAAGTGCAAAACAATCATTTTCCTTATTCAGGTGCAGAACAGTCTATCAACCCTCACAGGCTCACTGCATTTTTCTCTCAATTTATTAAAAAGTGTTCTATAATATCAGCTACATACTATCGGCTACGAAAAACACAATTCTATCTATATTTAAGTCTAATCTGGCAAAGTGCAATAATTCAACATTCCCTTTAAGGGTTCAAACAATTCAATGAGGTAGTGCAAGTAACACTCAAGTCAGTCAATAATGCTGTGACAGCAGGAATGATGCGAGGGACCCGTTATTAACCCTCAACGTTGGCATTGGGCGGGCTACAAGGCGTGTATCCAGACCTGGAATCCTGCCGAGCGAAATGGGTTTTTCCTCAGGTCTCTGTAAAACAAAGCAGTTCTCACAACAAGATTAGAAACAGTCTCTTTTAGAAGCAGTCTCTGTAAAAGCTTCCTTTGTAAAACCAGTAGGAAGCACCTTTAAGAAGGTGCAAACTATATACAGCAAAGTGTGAATCATTCACCGTCCATGATTCCAATGTTCTTTAGAGCAACTCGTGCAAACATGTGCAAAAACATAGGATCCTCCTGGAACTGAGAACCCCTTTAAATGGAAACCTAGTCAGGTTTAACGAACTTTTGAACTGTAGCAGTCATTTTTAGAACTTACAGCAATGGATTAACTTTTAACTATGTACAGTCATTTTTCACATTTCCTTTGTTTTACTGTGGTAGTACTGGCAAAAGCAGTCCCTTTGGATATGGGCGGCTACCAGGTACCACGTACAGTGCGTCTTGGCTCCAGATAGGCGTCTGGGTGCCTATTGTCCTTTGCTCCACGACAGTCCGTGTGCATCTGGAGCACAGGATGACGGGTGTGCTATGAGAACTAGATGCAGCAGTCACCTTACCAGGTGAGGGCACTGGCGAGCTACGTGGAGCCGCTGGTGGCGATGGCAGGGAGACGATGGGCACTAGGAGGGTCTCGTCGGTGTCTGGGGCAGGTTCGGTTTGCTAACCTGTCGCCGCGGCGTCTCCGGTGCCAGTCTCCTCCACTGCAGGCTGAGGCTCTGCTGGGTGGTTGCGCCGCCGCACCTGGATGCTGGCGGCCGTGCGATACCACGAGCTCCGGAGCTGACAACACAGCTCTTCCACCTCCGCTCCAAGAACCTCTGGGTTCAAGAGTGACGACGGGATATTCCCTTCCTCCAATTGCTGCGAAGCGTCGTGGGTTTTCTCCCCTTCTCTGAGTGACCTCCGCTCACCATCTTGTCCTCCATGTTCCTTCTTGCTGGGTCCTCATCCCTTTCCTGCTCTCTCCTTCGGGGGCGGAGCTTCTCCTTTCTCTTCCGCCATTCAGGATCAGGAGGCGGATCTCTGTTGCTGATGGATATGTCCGCATGGTACAGTAGTACTTGGAGTGGGCGGCCATTATTTTTCACGCTTCTCAGTTAGTTCCTGCCCAGGATTGCACGCCCTTCTTCTCCAGTGCTCTTCGTGGCGCTGTAATGGCGGCGGTTTTGGCGGCAAATCACATTCGTTACACAGTCTTTTAGCATAAATCACGGTTAGGCACAGTCTTTTAGGTGCACATGACATGATTTTCAGGCTTTAGTAGATCCTCTTTGTGACTCCAAAGTTGGATCGCCCCCATGGGGCCGTGGGGTACTTGGTACTGGGTCCTGAGGTTCACAGGGGGATGTCACGGTGGCTGACCCTGTCCGTGGCCCTGGAACGTCCGTGTAAAAGGGAAAGGTCTTTAAAGGGATAGAGTTTATGTTCGTGATGCCACCTGTGGTATTCGGTCAGGGTGACCGAAGCTGCTTTAAGGGGTCCGCTGGGATGATGTTATGGCAGCTAGATGGTATACCTTCCCACAGGTGAAGTACATCCCCAGGGCTTCCCTGTTAGTGCTAGCGGAACGCACCGAGTAAAAGTAGATGTTTATTATAAATGGTGCGTTCGCAGCCCGGGGTCCACCGTGCAGGAGAACCTGCTGCTAGTGAATGGTGGCACTGTTTGGCGGTATAGACTAGCTCTGTTACCTCACAGAGCAGCCGTGAGAGGAAAGCACTGCGCCCTGTTAGCCTCACAGAAGCACAAGCTTACTGCCGAACTGATAGCAGTCAGTGGTTATGCAACATGTAATCTCCTCACCGGAGAAGCCGGTATTCTAGGGGCTTATTTCAGCCGGGTCCCTGAACACACTCATGCATAACCATACTGGTGCAAAGCACATATTTGAATTGATACTAGCGCATGGCCGTGCGGCCATGCGAGCCTTATATAGCTGCAGTAAGTAAAAGACCTTCCTAGAAGGACCAATGAGAGACTGCCATATCTGAGCATGTGACCCTAAATCTCCACTGAGAGATCTTGCCCTGGGCATGCTCAGTGTGTGCAAAGCAGGACTTAGTCCTAGCACCTACAGGACCTTCCTGAAAGGACCAATGGACTTAGCTGCAGTATCTGACCATGTGACCCTCGATCTCCACTGAGAGAGCTTACTCAGGGCATGCTCAGAACGAGAAAAGCAGGACTTAGTCCCAGAAGCATCTGCTCGCCGCTACCCAGCGCTGACTTCAATGGCAGAAGCAGGAAAAGCAGCAATAACTCTTTGTACAGAGTGGGACTGACCAAGATGCTGGGACTGACATCTCCGCTGAGCAGGCTCCACTGCGGCAGGAGAAGAATGGGAGACTGCAGCAGAGATGGCCCGAGATTCCCCCTGTGCAGAGGCGGGAACTCGAGCCCTAACACTTCCCAGTATGTAGATGGTGGTATGGTGAGAGGCACAATGAAGAACGAGGACACAAGGTTGCAGTCTCTTTACCTTTCCTGAAGACTTCAGCATCCACAGTCCAGGGCACCAGATCACAGGGCAGGCAGAGTCCGGCCGGTTTGGAGGCAAATCCAGAGTCCCCTTGTCCAGGTGGAAATAAAAGCCTTCCTCTAGCGCCATGGTGTTATAGTCCCTTACTGCTAAGCTTCTCATAAGGTCCTCACAACTGTTGTAGATGTTCTGTCTTTCTCTGTGCCCCGGATAGGATAGGACAAACCCGTATGACTGGTGGCTTGAGGCGGTTTATAGGGACTCTATCATGCCCCAGCCTCTAAGGGGTGTCACCGTGCCTCCTGCGTGTAGGGGTGGACAGGTAACGTGAAATTAGCTGTCCTGCCGGACTCTGAAGTAAAGCATAAAGGTCCTTACTCCCTCGGTGTTCCGGCTACCGGGATCCTGCGCCTCAGAAGGAGGCAGCCTTTGCAGGGCTGGTCCCCTTCTGGTATCCTCTCCTTTGCTTCCTCTCCTTACACGCTCGCTGAAATACAATTCTGCCTTCAATGTCTTTTTCTGGGAGCTGCAGCTCTGAGGGCATACAAAGCTCCTTTAACCCTCCATCCTCCTCAGACTCTGGTCTGGAACGTTCTAACAGAACTCCTGTCTGGAGCTCTGCCAGGAACGGAACTTACTTTCCCTACAGACTACCAGTTATATATATATATATATGGGGAGTGACCTAATAAATAGGAGCAGAAGCTCCCCCTGGTGGGCTGGAGTGTGAAATGTGTTGCATGTTTGTGATACGTGGATGCAGTTATCCTTCTTTGCCTCCAAACGTAGCATTACTCTCTCCGAGAGGAAAGCAATACCACTGCGACGACCAGGACCCTGGGGCTCCGCATGTGATACAGCTGTACATTTTCATGACAAGTTGCAGTTTGCATCGGTAGCAGTTTGGGGGACTGGTTTCCAATTTTTGTCATGTCTGACATTCTTTCTCTAGTCCTACCTGACCATGTCGTCTCCCGATCTCTTCTATCATGCAAGATATTCTACTACTTGAGCTAGTTTGACAAAGTTGCCAGAATTTGCAGCATTTTTTGCTGTCACTAAGCTTCGAGTCCCTGACATGTCAGCGTTTTCCTGCAATAAATGTTTTATATTCTGCAGTCACTTCTCTATTCTCCGGATTCTTTGACTTTTCTTATTTTGCTTTCAGAAATGCCGGCAGCCATGTTTGCCCTTGACCCGGCGTTGTCTGCAGTGACTTCTGTGGTCCATGTAATTGCTGAGACGTGATGGAGCTTGTGTGGAGTAGGAAGATGCCGGGACGCTGCTTTGTCCAGTGGAAACTAATGTTCATGAGTGATTATTTTTTGTTTTGTTCATGGATGAATCACATAAAATTCTCGTACGTTTTAGATCTGGATCTGTGGAGTCCAAGGACCTCGATATTGGGGTGAGAGCTCACAGAGCATAGAGAAAGGAGACGAAGCAGCCATGTGGCCATTACTGGAGAGCGCGGCCCAGTCCTGGTGGGTGGTACAGACCAGTGCAGGACTCCCCTCCCCAGAGGAACTGCTCTGGTAACAAACATGGAGTTGGGAAGAATAAAGACCATCATGTTTGTACTGAGTGACAAATCCAGACACCATTATGGGGAACCCAGTTTGATCTTTGCTTGGACCCGTTTATTCACTACTCACCTGTTTGTTTCTGTAACTACCAATGAAGAAGCTCAGAGGCCGAGCTGCTTCTCCAGTGATGATGGAGACCAGGACCTTTCTTTCTTCAGATCATTGGGGTCCCAGGAGCCAAAGATCTTCACATTATAGACTTATGAGAAGAATTGGATTTATTACTTTTGGACGTTTGGGGAAAATAATTGATTTTTGATAATTTTGCATAGAAAGTGTGGCATAAATAGTGATATCCTTCCAGAGAATAAATGAGATATTGCAGATGAGCTGAATTCTCTTCATTGGCGCGATCTGCGAAACAAGACACCCATGTGCCGACCATCTCTGTTATTGGGGACATTGGGGGGAGACTGGATGGCTCTAATATGAGGAGCTATGGCTGACTCTGTGGCTGCCTGGGATATGGGGTCTCCAGTTCACTCACTGGCTGCTTTGGTTATGGGGTCTCCAGTTTATTAAGTGGCTGCTTTGGTTATCGGGTCTCCAGTTCACTCAGTGGCTGCCTGGGTTATGGGGTCTCTGGTTGACTCTATAGCTGCCTGGGTTATGGAGTCTCCAGTTCACTCAGTGGCTGCTTTGTTTATGGGGTCTCCAGTTCACTCAGTGGCTGCTTTGGTTATGGGGTCTCCAGTTCACTCAGTGGCAGCTTTGGTTATGGGGTCTCCAGTTCCCTCAGTGGCTGCTTTGGTTATGGGGTCTCCAGTTCCCTCAGTGGCTGCTTTGGTTATGGGGTCTCCAGTTCACTCAGTGGCAGCTTTGGTTATGGGGTCTCCAGTTCACTCAGTGGCTGCTTTGTTTATGGGTCTCCAGTTCACTCAGTGGCTGCCTGGGTTATGGGGTCTCCAGTTCACTCAGTGGCAGCTTTGGTTATGGGGTCTCCAGTTCCCTCAGTGGCTGCTTTGGTTATGGGGTCTCCAGTTCACTCAGTGGCTGCTTTGGTTATGGGGTCTACAGTTCACTCAGTGGCAGCTTTGGTTATGGGGTCTCCAGTTCACTCAGCGGCTGCCTGGGTTATGGGGTCTCTGCATGACTCTGTGGCTGCTTTGTTTATGGGGTCTCTGGTTGACTCTGTGGCTGCTTTGGTTATGGGGTCTCTGGTTGACTCTGTGGCTGCCTTGGTTATGGGGTCTCTGGTTGACTCTGTGGCTGCCTTGGTTATGGGGCCTCTGGTTGACTCTGTAGCTGCCTTGGCTATGGGGTCTCCAGTTCAGTCAGTGGCTGCCTTGGTTATGGGGTCTCTGGTTGACTCTGTGGCTGCCTTGGCTATGGGGTCTCCAGTTCACTCAGTGGCTGCCTTGGCTATGGGGTCTCCAGTTCACTCAGTGCTGCTTTGGTTATGGGGTCTCTGATTGCCTCTGTGAATCTTTAGTTATGGGGGTCTCTGGTTGACTCTGTGGCTGCCTTGGTTATGGGGCCTCTGGTTGACTCTGTAGCTGCCTTGGCTATGGGGTCTCCAGTTCACTCAGTGGCTGCCTTGGTTATGGGGTCTCTGGTTGACTCTGTGGCTGCCTTGGCTATGGGGTCTCCAGTTCACTCAGTGGCTGCCTTGGCTATGGGGTCTCCAGTTCACTCAGTGGCTGCTTTGGTTATGGGGTCTCTGATTGCCTCTGTGAATCTTTAGTTATGGGGGTCACTGACTGTCTCTGCCCGCCTCTGTTACATGGGAGCTCTTTTTTCATTTTGCGGATGGTGTGGACTCTGAACACAATATATCCCTGTGCAGAATATGTCGTATGTCGATATGATAAACCCTGTCTGTATCCATTGCGGATATGAAGCCCACTGGCTGCTCAGTGGGATCTGATGAATGTGACCCAGGTGCCCATGATATTATATGGGCACCATAACTATTACATGCACTATATGGCATCAAAATATCTGGGCTTGATCCCATATACCCCTTATTGTGTTACATCCACCATTTTTAATTTCTCCTATATTTTTTTTTTTTTTTATCATTGAAGTCAATGGAGACGAATGCCAACCTGATCTCTTCCCATTGGGATTTGCCAATTAGGCTTTATGATTTTTTTTTTTAGACTCTGGAGGAGGGTGGGAAGATTTCCGTATCCTCCACTGTTTTTCCTCTAGAAGAAGCCGTTGCCACTAATTTGGGAGGTGATGCTGACACCACACGGCTCCTTCCAGGCCCTTAAACAGTTTGTTAGCAAAATGTTGGCAGAGACGACGCGGGACCAGCGTGAGAAAAATTACCGGTGCGGTCGTCTCTGTACATAGACAATGGCGCTGATGATGTCAGAGAGGGGGCAGAATTATATGGAGAAAGTTGTGATGTCATGGGGGCATCATGGTTATCTAGAGAGAGATGGTGATGTCAGAGAGGGTGCGGGGTTATTTGGAAAGGGCAGGTGATGTCACAAATGTAATAGTGGTTATTTGGAAAGGTTGGTGGTGTCACCGAGGGGGCCGGGTTGTGGGGAGAGGACTGGTGATGTTACAACGCGAGAGTCCAAAAATATAGGGAGTAGCATGTGAACGCAACAATGTAACAATGCCGGGACTTGTGAGGTCACAAAGGGTCACAGTTATCTGGAGATAGCCGGTAAGGCGCCAACACATCAGTTTTTTGCCCTCAGTCATAATCCGTTGGCTCGATGGATCGACGGACACGTCGCAGACTGTGAAAAACTGATGCATAGGATTCGTTTTTTGGACAGATCCTATTAATGGATCTGGCTAATTGGATTGGAGCATGCTCAGTTAAAAAATACGTAATCCGTTACCGGATTCCGTCGTTTGACGGATACGGCGCCATAGGCTTCCATTGTAGCAAACGACGGACGGTGCCGGATCCGTCGCTGTCCGATTTTTCGACGTACACAAAAAAAACGTTACTTTGTCTGTTGTCTCCGGCCGCCGGACAATTTTCGACGGATCTGGCGAACTGACAGATGAAACGTGAGGCAATCCGTTGCTAATACAAGCCGGATCTGTTTTTTTCAAAATTCGAAGGACTGTGACTGATAGCAAAAAACTGATGTGTGAAAGGGGCCTTAGATTACACTGTAAAACAAAAGGTTATATGACATGAGTAGGCTTGAGCGAAATGGATCGGACAAATTCAATAGTCACCGACTTTTGGCAAAGTCGGGTTTCATGAAACCCGACCCGATCCTAGTGTGGGATCGGCCATGCGGTCGGCAATCTTCACGCCAAAGTCGCATTTCGTATGACGCGTTTGGCGCCATTTTTTCAGCCAATGAAGGAGCGTGGGCAGAGTGATGACATAGGTCTTAGGGGCGTGGACGCCTATCGCCATCTTCTCGCTTGTGCGCTGTAGCGATTTGCAATGTGTAACACCAGCTTTTCTGTTCAGGGACGGAGGGGAGAGAGAGAGAGAGATTTCCCATTGACTTGCATTGGGTTTCGTGTTTCAGTCGATCCCCGACTTTTCGCGATAATCGGTCGATTTCACTCGACCCTAAAAACGTAAAAGTCGCTCAACCCTAGACATGAGTTGATGTTACTTTGTGGACAGGACCAGGTGACCGTTCATCAGACATTTCCTACTGAAGATCCAAGCTCCGCCCATGAGGAGCTCAGAGACCTCGTAGGATAGGAAATAATCCCTGGAGGTTTGCTATTCTTCACTCCGAGTCATTCTCAGTTCACTTCATAATAAGAGATTGACCGAACTGCTGCCGACCTCCAGATATTCAAGAATTCGAAGGTTCTATATGATCTCAATCCAAGAAAAAGAGCAGTGAAAAATTATTTATGAAAACAGAGTGCACCATGACAGGCACCATGACAGAGTGCACCATGACAGAGTGCACCATGACAGAGTGCACCATGACAGAGTGCACCATGACAGGCGCCATGACAGAGTGCACCATGACAGGCACCATGACAGAGTGCACCATGACAGGCACCATGACAGAGTGCACCATGACAGGCACCATGACAGAGTGCACCATGACAGGCACCATGACAGAGTGCACCATGACAGGCACCATGACAGAGTGCACCATGACAGGCACCATGACAGAGTGCACCATGACAGAGTGCACCATGACAGAGTGCACCATGACAGGCACCATGACAGAGTGCACCATGACAGAGTGCACCATGACAGAGTGCACCATGACAGAGTGCACCATGACAGGCACCATGACAGAGTGCACCATGACAGAGTGCACCATGACAGAGTGCACCATGACAGAGTGCACCATGACAGGCACCATGACAGAGTGCACCCTGACAGGCGCGGTATTGTGTCTCCTCTTGTCATCTTGCTCACTTTGCTTTTGACAATGATGTTTCACGGCGCTTTTTCTTGGGTTCAGCACATATTGAACCTTTCGATTCTTGAGTATCAACTCTCTATTCAACTACCAAGAAAACTGAAATTCCAAAAGGCCAAGAAGCATCTGCCATTAATAAAGACATGAAGATACATAAAAAAGTGGAGCATGGACTCCCGATCCCAGAAAACAGTGGAAATTATACAAGGCGAGGCGTTGTCTGTTGGTTTCTAAATGTCTCCATTACGGGAGATGGGCGACCCATAAAAAAAAAAGACAAAAAGATGACTGATAGCAGGGAGAGTACAGAAACTGTCATGTGAACCTAGAAATCTGACATGAATATAGGAAAAACACTGTAGGAAAAAATCAAGTACAAAAATCATCAAAATCCCTGTATCCTCCGACAATTTCATTCAGTCATCTGGAAGACAAACGTGGACATGAGGGGCCCTGCGTACAAAAGGGCCCATTGCTAGAAGTTCTAAGTGCTCCCTACATTCTGAGGACGCTATGATCTGGAATTAAAGGGGTTCTTTAAACTCTTTTTTCACTAGGACCCTCCATTGTAAGTAGCCGCCCCGTTGGGAATAATTGACTGATCTGTTCATCCTGAGCCTCCTTGTTCATAGAATGATGGTGGTCATGCAGTATCTGTCAGCCACGCACGAGTCCAAAATAATTCAGTGTCGTGTTCATTTCCCAGGATTGTGGGGTCTCGGAGGCGCTCGCGGACCATTGTCACGATCCCCTTTGTGCAGAAACAATTGCAATTATCTCATTTCTGGATTATTCACAATCTTGAGTGCAGGATCCCTGTTCAGAGTTCGGCGTCTTCTCCTCCTTGTTCTAATCTCATCATCCAATTAGTGACTTGATACTTAACTACAAAAAACGCTTTTTAATGAGATTCACATCTGACAATGGGAAAAAGAAGAAGAAGAAGCGAGCGGCTCCATTAACGGCATAATTAGAATGCGGAATCTTTGATATCGGCTCCTAATAGAGAACACGAGGCCCCGTGGATGAGGATGTATTGTGGCGGGTGGCGGAGACCGCGGGGTCACACCGCTCCACACATCCCGCCACTCACAGAAGTCACTTAGAGCGGGGGAGTCATTTCGTGCCCAGATCAGAGGAAATGGCCAAGTCGTGGCGACAAAAAGTTCTTTAAGTTCAACTTTTTGTATAGTCGCAGCTGCTGCCGTCTGTGGAAAGAAAAAATAAAATCCGTATAAACCATCATGACACAGAAAAAGTCAGCGCTGACCGTAAAAGGGGTCGTTCATCCGGACAAACCCTAGACCCACTTATAATCAAAATTGCCACCGAGTGAAGCCGCAGGCGAAGCTTGTACTTCTTGTAGTGGCCCCTACAGGTAAAACATGGTATTACAAGACACTCTTCCATAGGAAACCCCCCATAGTAGGACAGGTTCTCCACTTTATCTAATTTTGGGGACTCCAAGGAGAAAATACACTTTAATTTAGCCAGAATTAAGATCAATCGCAAAAAGCATCTCCCTCTCTGGAAGACACTAATCAGTATGGAGGGGGGCCATGTCATACCAAGGTTTTCCTGTAGGGGTCACTGCAAGATAAATGTGCATCATCTACAGCCTGCATCCAATCACTAGCGGGTCTAGTTATGAAAAAAAAGGGGTTTCCTGATTAACAATCCCTCTTACTGTCAGGGCAGATTTTTGTTTTCCGTGACTTCTATATAAGAAAACCTCCTCCAGGTGTAGAAGATTTCATTGGTGCCATGTTATACCTCGGTCTGCCTATAGTGGCCACTGTAGGACAAATATGGAGTTAGATGATAATGTGTGCAAAAAATGAAAAGCGCTGCGGAATATGTTAGCGCTATATAAAAATAAAGATTATTATTATATTATTATTATCTGCAGCTTTCCATGGCAGTAACAGCGCCATCTATAGGCTGTATCTGGTATTACAGCTCGGTCCCATTAACTTCTCTGGAGCTGAACCCCTGGACTAATGCTCTATCAAGAAGGCAGCAGCCACATTTATTGATCCTGAACAATCCCTTTAAAATCCTTTTATGATAATTTGCAAAACCTTCCTATAAAATGTATCTTACCGATATTGTGTCGGGATAAGCTCTGTGACTCAAGCGCTGGCAGACAGAGGTAAATGATGATGGCGCTGGAGAATGTGCGGCTTCAGAGCAGCCATCGCCTGACCGCTAGACAACGAGCTGCGCAGCAGTGTAAAGAAAGGAGGACAAAATGATATAGTATATGTTTATATATTGCAAAAAAAATAAAACAAATAGTGCAGCCTGGTGTGGAACCACTGCGATGGAGCAATGAAAAGGTACAATATGCAAATGTACCAAATATCCACAAAGGGGCCCTGCTGCACATCTGCTGCTATTTCCCAAGTGTTGGGAAGACACAAACTGACCGTGCCAGGAGGAACTGTAGAGGCTCATAAATACATTTTTAAACATCTTTGCCCATGTGATTTACAACTCCAGCGGAGTAGGTTTGTTACAAGCGCAGCACATGCTAGCGCCCCCCGATGGTGTCTCTGTGAGCCTCCATAGTTCCTCCTGGCACTGTTGCTTTTTGTTTTCCCAATATTTATATAACTATTTATCTTACAACTTTCTTTTGTTCCGTGGTTACAAAACACTGACATTGGTGGAAAGTTCAGATTTCCATTTCTCTTATCTTTCTTCCTACAGAACTTCTGGGGTACTGAGCATCCGAGCAGGTATCTGAGGACTATGTATCACCAGGGGTATCTGCGCCTCTATCTGGGGGCCGGTGGCGGTTTATGTAGACGAGGAGCAGGAGGCGGCGCTGCAGGCGAACGAGACGATTCCGGGGACACAAATTAATTGGTGTTTGTGATGGAGGAAAGTAGGAGTGCATCTGATGATTAGATGCACTCGTATCTAATGCCGGGTTTGGGGGTCATGATTGGATGCATCTGTTGGGGGTTGTAACTTAGTTACTATCTATTTTACCCCCTGCTACAAATGTATCAAAATGTTTCAGAGAAGTCACAGATTAGAGTCAAATCTGGAATTGTAGCAAAAGTAACAATTAACACTTCCCTTAATTCATACCTCGTACAAATGTATCAAAATCAACAAAGCAAATTCAATATCCCAAAGTTCCGCTGTCCGTCACGGCATGAATCCATGAATCCCAATTATAATTTCCGTCCTGTTTGTGGATGAGGGCAGTGGAAAGTGGAATGAGTTGGACTGAAGCTGAAGTTCCACACACAGCCTGTGGACCGGAGTGGCGCTGTTCTGGTAGGAAGGAGCCATGGTTCTACTTGCGGACGTCCTTATGTTGAACAAGATGCAAATGTGAAATAAATGAATGGACGGAGAATTAGAAGAATCCACGGCTCAGGGAAATTACGGGGCTCCGCCATTGTGGTGTGTGGAGCAGAAGCCTTCTCTCTCCACTGATACATTGATATATAAAATAACGTTTGCACTTTACTGTTTTCTGCATGTAACTTATGGCAGATCCGTACTGCTGGTCTTCTATGTCTATGTTGTGATGAGCAGAGCATAAGTCACTATGGAGGATGGGGAGCGAGGGAGGCGTAGGACAATATGGGGGATGCGCAGACCCCCTGCACTCAGGACCTCGGCTGGTACCATCATGTCGATGACATGCTCCTCTGCTCAGCTTTTCTCTCATGCCTTTTACTAAAATTGCTCTTTCTTTATATTCCACTTTCTTTTGTTTGCTTCCAGGCTTTAGTTTCTTAAGTGATTGTTTCATGGAAAGTGCAGGAGTTCATCAGAGGAAGAAACGCTCAATACGGGATCATCTACTGCAAGAGCGCGAGTGTCTGCGTGATATATCCGAGGCGAGCGCTGCTCCTGAGCTACTGCTCCCCGGAAAGTGACAGGGGCGTCAGAAACCAAGGGATCCGAGCAAAAACTGCGAAGTCAGACCTGAGGGCGATGGAAGAACAGAGCGAAACCCCAAAGAAGGACGAGATCAGACACTCGGGGTGCAGGATAATGACACTGACACTCGGGGTACAGGATAATGACACTGACACTGGGGGTACAGGATAATGACACTGACACTCGGGGTACAGGATAATGACACTGACACTGGGGGTACAGGATAATGACACTGACACTGGGGGTACAGGATAATGACACTGACACTGGGGGTACAGGATAATGACACTGACACTCGGGGTACAGGATAATGACACTGACACTCGGGGTACAGGATAATGACACTGACACTCGGGGTACAGGATAATGACACTGACACTCGGGGTACAGGATAATGACACTGACACTCGGGGTACAGAATAATGACGCTGACACTCGGTGTACAGGATAATGACACTGACACTCGGGGTACAGGATAATGACACTGACACTGGGGGTACAGGATAATGACACTGACACTCGGGGTACAGGATAATGACACTGACACTCGGGGTACAGGATAATGACGCTGACACTCGGGGTACAGGATAATGACACTGACACTCGGGGTACAGGATAATGACATTGACACTCGGTGTACAGGATAATGAGAGTGACACTCGGGGTACAGGATAATGATACTGACACTCGGGGTACAGGATAATGACACTGACACTGGGGGTACAGGATAATGACACTGACACTCGGGGTACAGGATAATGACACTGACACTCGGGGTACAGGATAATGACACTGACACTGGGGGTACAGGATAATGACACTGACACTCGGGGTACAGGATAATGACACTGACACTCGGGGTACAGGATAATGACACTGACACTCGGGGTACAGGATAATGACGCTGACACTCGGGGTACAGGATAATGACACTGACACTCGGGGTACAGGATAATGACATTGACACTCGGTGTACAGGATAATGACACTGACACTCGGGGTACAGGATAATGATACTGACACTCGGGGTACAGGATAATGACACTGACACTGGGGGTACAGGATAATGACGCTGACACTCGGTGTACAGGATAATGACACTGACACTCGGGGTACAGGATAATGACACTGACACTCGGGGTACAGGATAATGACACTGACACTCGGGGTACAGGATAATGATACTGACACTCGGGGTACAGGATAATGACACTGACACTCGGGGTACAGGATAATGACACTGACACTCGGGGTACAGGATAATGACACTGACACTGGGGGTACAGGATAATGACACTGACACTCGGGGTACAGGATAATGACACTGACACTGGGGGTACAGGATAATGACGCTGACACTGGTGGTACAGGATAATGACACTGACACTCGGGGTACAGGATAATGACACTGACACTCGGAGTACAGGATAATGACACTGACACTGGGGGTACAGGATAATGACGCTGACACTCGGGGTACAGGATAATGACACTGACACTCGGGGTACAGGATAATGACACTGACACTGGGGGTACAGGATAATGACACTGACACTCGGGGTACAGGATAATGACACTGACACTCGGGGTACAGGATAATGACACTGACACTCGGGGTACAGGATAATGACACGGACACTCGGGGTACAGGATAATGACGCTGACACTCGGGGTACAGGATAATGACGCTGACACTCGGGGTACAGGATAATGACGCTGACACTCGGGGTACAGGATAATGACACTGACACTGGGGGTACAGGATAATGACACTGACACTCGGGGTACAGGATAATGACACTGACACTCGGGGTACAGGATAATGACACTGACACTCGGGGTACAGGATAATGACGCTGACACTCGGGGTACAGGATAATGACGCTGACACTCGGGGTACAGGATAATGACTGACACTCGGGGTACAGGATAATGACGCTGACACTCGGGGTACAGGATAATGACACTGACACTGGGGGTACAGGATAATGACACTGACACTCGGGGTACAGGATAATGACACTGACACTCGGGGTACAGGATAATGACACTGACACTCGGGGTACAGGATAATGACGCTGACACTCGGGGTACAGGATAATGACACTGACACTGGGGGTACAGGATAATGACACTGACACTCGGGGTACAGGATAATGACACTGACACTCGGGGTACAGGATAATGACGCTGACACTCGGGGTACAGGATAATGACGCTGACACTCGGGGTACAGGATAATGACACTGACACTGGGGGTACAGGATAATGACACTGACACTCGGGGTACAGGATAATGACACTGACACTCGGGGTACAGGATAATGACACTGACACTCGGGGTACAGGATAATGACGCTGACACTCGGGGTACAGGATAATGACGCTGACACTCGGGGTACAGGATAATGACTGACACTCGGGGTACAGGATAATGACGCTGACACTGGGGGTACAGGATAATGACGCTGACACTCGGGGTACAGGATAATGACTCTGACACTCGGGGTACAGGATAATGACACTCGGGGTACAGGATAATGACACTGACACTCGGGGTACAGGATAATGACACTGACACTGGGGGTACAGGATAATGACACAGACACTCGGGGTACAGGATAATGACACTGACACTGGGGGTACAGGATGATGACGCTGACACTGGGGGTACAGGATAATGATGCTGACACTGGGGGTACAGGATAATGACACTGACACTCGGGGTACAGGATAATGACACTGGGGGTACAGGATAATGACACTGACACTAGGGGTACAGGATAATGACACTGACACTGGGGGTGCAGGATAATGACACTGACACTAGGGGTACAGGATAATGACACTCGGGGTACAGGATAATGACACTGACACTGGGGGTACAGGATAATAACACTGACACTCGGGGTAGAGGATAATGACGCTGACACTCGGGGTACAGGATAATGACACTGACACTCGGGGCACAGGATAATGACACTGACACTGGGGGTACAGGATAATGATGCTGACACTGGGGGTACAGGATAATGACACTGACACTCGGGGTACAGGATAATGACACTGACACTGGGGGTACAGGATAATGACACTGACACTCAGGGTAAAGGATAATGACACTCGGGGTACGGGATAATGACACTGACACTGGGGGTACAGGATAATATTTGCTGACACTGGGGGTACAGGATAATGACACTGACACTCGGGGTACAGGATAATGACACTGACACTGGGGGTACAGGATAATGATGCTGACACTGGGGGTACAGGATAATGATGCTGACACTGGGGGTACAGGATGATGACACTGACACTCGGGGTACAGGATAATGACACTGACACTGGGGGTACAGGATAATGATGCTGACACTGGGGGTACAGGATAATGATGCTGACACTGGGGGTACAGGATGATGACACTGACACTCGGGGCACAGGATAATGACACTGACACTGGGGGTACAGGATAATGACACTCGGGGTACGGGATAATGACACTGACACTCAGGGTACAGGATAATGACACTGACACTGGGGGTACAGGATAATGACACTCGGGGTACAGGATAATGACACTCGGGGTACAGGATAATGACACTGACACTGGGGGTACAGGATAATGATGCTGACACTGGGGGTACAGGATAATGGCACTGACACTCGGGGTACAGGATAATGACACTCGGGGTACAGGATAATGACACTCGGGGTACAGGATAATGACACTGACACTGGGGGTACAGGATAATGACACTCTGGGTACAGGATAATGACACTGACACTCGGGGTACAGGATAATGACACTGACACTCGGGGTACAGGATAATGACACTGACACTCGGGGTACAGGATAATGGCACTGACACTGGGGGTACAGGATAATGACACTGACACTCGGGGTACAGGATAATGACACTGACACTCGGGGTACAGGATAATGGCACTGACACTGGGGGTACAGGATAATGACACTGACACTGGGGGTACAGGATAATGACACTGACACTCGGGGTACAGGATAATGACACTCGGGGTACAGGATAATGACACTGACACTCGGGGTACAGGATAATGACACTGACACTGGGGGTACAGGATAATGACACTGACACTCGGGATACAGGATAATGATGCTGACACTGGGGGTACAGGATAATGACACTGACACTCGGGGTACAGGATAATGACACTGACACTCGGGGTACAGGATAATGACACTGACACTCGGGGTACAGGATAATGACACTGACACTGGGGGTACAGGATAATGACACTGACACTCGGGGTACAGGATAATGACACTGACACTCGGGGTACAGGATAATGACACTGACACTCGGGGTACAGGATAATGACACTGACACTGGGGGTACAGGATAATGACACTGACACTCGGGGTACAGGATAATGACACTGACACTCGGGGTACAGGATAATGGCACTGACACTCGGGATACAGGATAATGACACTCGGGGTACAGGATAATGACACTCGGGGTACGGGATAATGACACTGACACTGGGGGTACAGGATAATGACACTGACACTCGGGGTACAGGATAATGACACTCGGGGTACAGGATAATGACGCTGACACTCGTGGTACAGGATAATGGCACTGACACTCGGGGTACAGGATAATGGCACTGACACTGGGATACAGGATAATGACACTGATACTCGGGGTACAGGATAATGACACTGACACTGGGGGTACAGGATAATGACACTCTGGGTACAGGATAATGACACTGACACTCGGGGTACAGGATAATGACACTGACACTCGGGGTACAGGATAATGACACTGACACTCGGGGTACAGGATAATGACACTGACACTCGGGGTACAGGATAATGGCACTGACACTGGGGGTACAGGATAATGACACTGACACTGGGGGTACAGGATAATGACACTGACACTCGGGGTACAGGATAATGACACTCGGGGTACAGGATAATGACACTGACACTCGGGGTACAGGATAATGACACTGACACTCGGGGTACAGGATAATGACACTGACACTCGGGATACAGGATAATGACACTGACACTGGGGGTACAGGATAATGACACTCTGGGTACAGGATAATGACACTGACACTCGGGGTACAGGATAATGACACTGACACTGGTGGTACAGGATAATGACACTGACACTCGGGGTACAGGATAATGACACTCGGGGTACAGGATAATGACACTGACACTCGGGGTACAGGAAAATGACACTGACACTCGGGGTACAGGATAATGACACTCGGGGTACAGGATAATGACACTGACACTGGGGGTACAGGATAATGATGCTGACACTCGGGGTACAGGATAATGACACTCGGGGTACAGGATAATGACACTGACACTCGGGGTACAGGATAATGACACTCGGGGTACGGGATAATGACACTGACACTGGGGGTACAGGACAATGACACTGACACTCGGGGTACAGGATAATGACACTCGGGGTACAGGATAATGACGCTGACACTCGTGGTACGGGATAATCGCACTAACACTGGGATACAGGATAATGACACTAATACTCAGGGTACAGGATAATGACACTGACACTGGGGGTACAGGATAATGACACTCGGGGTACAGGATAATGACGCTGACACTCGGGGTACAGGATAATGACACTGACACTGGGATACAGGATAATGACACTGACACTGGGGGTACAGGATAATGACACTGAGACTGGGGGTACAGGATAATGACACTGACACTCGGGGTACAGGATAATGACACTGACACTCGGGGTACAGGATAATGACACTGAGACTGGGGGTACAGGATAATGACACTCTGGGTACAGGATAATGAAACTGACACTCGGGGTACAGGATAATGACACTGACACTCGGGGTACAGGATAATGACACTGACACTCGGGGTACAGGATAATGACACTGACACTCGGGGTACAGGATAATGACACTGACGCTTGGGGTACAGGATAATGACACTGACACTCGGGGTACAGGAAAATGACACTGACACTCGGGGTACAGGATAATGACACTGACACTCGGGGTACAGGATAATGACACTGACACTGGGGGTACAGGATAATGACACTGACACTCGGGGTACAGGATAATGACACTGACACTCGGGGTACAGGATAATGACACTGACACTCGGGGTACAGGAAAATGACACTGACACTCGGGGTACAGGATAATGACACTGACACTCGGGGTACAGGATAATGACACTGACACTGGGGGTACAGGATAATGACACTCACACTCGGGGTACAGGATAATGGCACTGACACTCGGGGTACAGGATAATGACACTGACACTCGGGGTACAGGATAATGACACTGACACTCGGGGTACAGGATAATGGCACTGACACTGGGATACAGGATAATGACACTGACACTCGGGGTACAGGAAAATGACACTGACACTCGGGGTACAGGATAATGACACTGACACTCGGGGTACAGGATAATGGCACTGACACTCGGGGAACAGGATAATGACACTGACACTCGGGGTACAGGATAATGACACTGACACTGGGATACAGGATAATGACACTGACACTGGGGATACAGGATAATGACACTGACACTGGGATACAGGATAATGACACTGACACTCGGGGTGCAGGATAATGACACTGACACTCGGGGTACAGGATAATGACACTGACACTCGGGGTACAGGATAATGACACTGACACTCGGGGTACAGGATAATGGCACTGACACTGGGATACAGGATAATGACACTGACACTGGGATACAGGATAATGACACTGACACTCGGGGTACAGGAAAATGACACTGACACTCGGGGTACAGGATAATGACACTGACACTTGGGGTACAGGATAATGACACTGACACTGGGGGTACAGGATAATGACACTGACACTCGGGGTACAGGAAAATGACACTGACACTCGGGGTACAGGATAATGACACTGACACTCGGGGTACAGGAAAATGACACTGACACTCGGGGTACAGGATAATGACACTGACAATTAGGGTACAGGATAATGACACTGACAATCGGGGTACAGGATAATGACACTGACGCTTGGGGTACAGGATAATGACACTGACACTCGGGGTACAGGAAAATGACACTGACACTCGGGGTACAGGATAATGACACTGACACTCGGGGTACAGGATAATGACACTGACACTCGGGGTACAGGATAATCACACTGACACTCGGGGTACAGGATAATGACACTGACACTCGGGGTACAGGATAATGACGCTGACACTCGGGGTACAGGATAATGACGCTGACACTCGGGGTACAGGATAATGACACTGACACTCGGGGTACAGGATAATGACACTGACACTCGGGGTACAGGAAAATGACACTGACACTCGGGGTACAGGATAATGACACTGACACTCGGGGTACAGGAAAATGACACTGACACTCGGGGTACAGGATAATGACACTGACACTCGGGGTACAGGATAATGACACTGACACTGGGGGTACAGGATAATGACACTGACACTCGGGGTACAGGATAATGACACTGACACTCGGGGTACAGGATAATTACACTGACACTCGGGGTGCAGGATAATGACGCTGGCACTCGGGGTACAGGATAATGACACTGACACTCGGGGTACAGAATAATGACACTGACACTCGGGGTACAGGATAATGACACTGACACGGGGGGTACAGGATAATGACACTGACACTCGGGGTACAGGATAATGACGCTGACACTCGGGGTACAGGATAATGACACTGACACGGGGGGTACAGGATAATGACACTGACACTGGGGGTACAGGATAATGACACTGACACTCGGGGTACAGGATAATGACACTGACACTGGGGGTACAGGATAATGACACTGACACTCGGGGTACAGGATAATGACACTGACACTCGGGGTACAGGATAATGACACTGACACTCGGGGTACAGGATAATGACACTGACACTGGGGGTACAGGATAATGACACTGACACTCGGGGTACAGGATAATGACACTGACACTCGGGGTACAGGATAATGACACTGACACTGGGGGTACAGGATAATGACACTGACACTCGGGGTACAGGATAATGACACTGACACTCGGGGTACAGGATAATGACACTGACACTCGGGGTACAGGATAATGACACTGACACTGGGGGTACAGGATAATGACACTGACACTCGGGGTACAGGATAATGGCACTGACACTGGGATACAGGATAATGACACTGACACTCGGGGTACAGGATAATGACACTGACACTCGGGGTACAGGATAATGACACTGACACTGGGGGTACAGGATAATGACACTGACATTCGGGGTACAGGATAATGGCACTGACACTGGGATACAGGATAATGACACTGACACTCGGGGTACAGGATAATGACACTGACACTGGGGGTACAGGATAATGACACTGACACTGGGGGTACAGGATAATGACACTGACACTGGGGGTACAAGATAATGATGCTGACACTCGGGGTACAGGATAATGACACTGACACTGGAGGTACAGGATAATGACACTGGGGGTACAGGATAATGACACTCGGGGTACAGGATAATGACACTGACACTGGGGGTACAAGATAATGATGCTGACACTCGGGGTACAGGATAATGACACTCGGGGTACGGGATAATGACACTGATACTCGGGGTACAGGATAATGACACTCGGGGTACGGGATAATGACACTGACACTCGGGGTACAGGATAATGACACTCTGGGTACAGGATAATGACACTGACACTGGAGGTACAGGATAATGATGCTGACACTCGGGGTACAGGATAATGACACTGATACTCGGGGTACAGGATAATGACACTGACACTCGGGGTACAGGATAATGACACTGACACTCGGGGTACAGGATAATGACACTGACACTCGGAGTACAGGATAATGACACTGACACTGGTGGTACAGGATAATGACACTGACACTCGGGGTACAGGATAATGACACTGACACTCGGGGTACAGGATAATGACACTGACACTGGGGGTACAGGATAATGACACTGACACTCGGGGTACAGGATAATGACACTGACACTCGGGGTACAGGATAATGACACTCGGGGTACAGGATAATGACACTGACACTGGGGGTACAGGATAATGACACTGACACTCGGGGTACAGGATAATGACACTGACACTCGGGGTACAGGATAATGACACTGACACTGGGGGTACAGGATAATGACACTGACACTCGGGGTACAGGATAATGGCACTGACACTCGGGGTACAGGATAATGACACTGACACTCGGGGTACAGGATAATGACACTCGGGGTACGGGATAATGACACTGACACTGGGGGTACAGGATAATGACACTGACACTCGGGGTACAGGATAATGACACTCGGGTTACAGGATAATGACGCTGACACTCGTGGTACAGGATAATGACACTGACACTCGGGGTACAGGATAATGACACTGATACTCAGGGTACAGGATAATGACACTGACACTCGGGGTACAGGATAATGACACTGACACTGGGATACAGGATAATGACACTGACACTGGGATACAGGATAATGACACTGATACTCAGGGTACAGGATAATGACACTGACACTCGGGGTACAGGATAATGACACTGACACTGGGGGTACAGGATAATGACACTGAGACTGGGGGTAACACTGGGGGTACAGGATAACGACACTGAGACTGGGGGTAACACTCGGGGTACAGGATAATGACACTGAGACTGGGGGTAACACTCGGGGTACAGGATAATGACACTCTGGGTACAGGATAATGACACTGACACTCGGGGTACAGGATAATGACACTGACACTCGGGGTACAGGATAATGACACTGACACTCGGGGTACAGGATAATGACACTGACGCTTGGGGTACAGGATAATGATGCTGACACTGGGGGTACAGGATAATGATGCTGACACTGGGGGTACAGGATAATGATGCTGACACTGGGGGTACAGGATAATGACACTGACACTCGGGGTACAGGATGATGACACTGACACTCGGGGCACAGGATAATGACACTGACACTGGGGGTACAGGATGATGACACTGACACTCGGGGCACAGGATAATGACACTGACAATGGGGGTACAGGATAATGACACTCGGGGTACGGGATAATGACACTGACACTCAGGGTACAGGATAATGACACTGACACTGGGGGTACAGGATAATGACACTCGGGGTACAGGATAATGACACTCGGGGTACAGGATAATGACACTGACACTGGGGGTACAGGATAATGACACTCTGGGTACAGGATAATGACACTGACACTCGGGGTACAGGATAATGACACTGACACTCGGGGTACAGGATAATGACACTGACACTCGGGGTACAGGATAATGGCACTGACACTGGGGGTACAGGATAATGACACTGACACTGGGGGTACAGGATAATGACACTGACACTCGGGGTACAGGATAATGACACTCGGGGTACAGGATAATGACACTGACACTCTGAGTACAGGATAATGACACTGACACTCGGGGTACAGGATAATGACACTGACACTCGGGGTACAGGATAATGACACTGACACTGGGGGTACAGGATAATGACACTGACACTCGGGGTACAGGATAATGACACTGACACTCGGGGTACAGGATAATGACACTGACACTGGGGGTACAGGATAATGATGCTGACACTGGGGGTACAGGATAATGGCACTGACACTCGGGGTACAGGATAATGACACTCGGGGTACGGGATAATGACACTGACACTGGGGGTACAGGATAATGACACTCGGGGTACGGGATAATGACACTGACACTGGGGGTACAGGATAATGACACTGACACTCGGGGTACAGGATAATGACACTCGGGGTACAGGATAATGACGCTGACACTCGTGGTACAGGATAATGGCACTGACACTCGGGGTACAGGATAATGACACTGACACTGGGATACAGGATAATGACACTGATACTCGGGGTACAGGATAATGACACTGACACTGGGGGTACAGGATAATGACACTCTGGGTACAGGATAATGACACTGACACTCGGGGTACAGGATAATGACACTGACACTCGGGGTACAGGATAATGACACTGACACTCGGGGTACAGGATAATGACACTGACACTGGGGGTACAGGATAATGACACTGACACTCGGGGTACAGGATAATGACACTCGGGGTACAGGATAATGACACTGACACTCGGGGTACAGGATAATGACACTGACACTCGGGGTACAGGATAATGACACTGACACTCGGGATACAGGATAAAGACACTGACACTGGGGGTACAGGATAATGACACTGACACTCGGGGTACAGGATAATGACACTCTGGGTACAGGATAATGACACTGACACTCGGGGTACAGGATAATGACACTGACACTGGGGGTACAGGATAATGACACTGACACTCGGGGTACAGGATAATGACACTCGGGGTACAGGATAATGACACTGACACTCGGGGTACAGGATAATGACGCTGACACTCGGGGTACAGGATAATGACACTGACACTGGGGGTACAGGATAATGACACTGACACTCGGGGTACAGGATAATGACACTGACACTCGGGGTACAGGATAATGACACTCGGGGTACAGGATAATGACACTGACACTCGGGGTACAGGATAATGACACTCGGGGTACGGGATAATGACACTGACACTCGGGGTACAGGATAATGACACTGACACTCGGGGTACAGGATAATGGCACTGACACTCGGGGTACAGGATAATGACACTGACACTGGGGGGTACAGGATAATGACACTGACACTGGGGGTACAGGATAATGACACTGACACTGGGGGTACAGGATAATGACACTCTGGGTACAGGATAATGACACTGACACTCGGGGTACAGGATAATGACACTGACACTCGGGGTACAGGATAATGACACTGACACTCGGGGTACAGGATAATGACACTGACACTCGGGGTACAGGATAATGACACTGACACTCGGGGTACAGGATAATGACACTGACGCTTGGGGTACAGGATAATGACACTGACACTCGGGGTACAGGATAATGACACTGACGCTTGGGGTACAGGATAATGACACTGACACTCGGGGTACAGGATAATGACACTGACACTCGGGGTACAGGAAAATGACACTGACACTCGGGGTACAGGAAAATGACACTGACACTCGGGGTACAGGATAATGACACTGACACTCGGGGTACAGGATAATGACACTGACACTCGGGGTACAGGAAAATGACACTGACACTCGGGGTACAGGATAATGACACTGACACTGAGGGTACAGGATAATGACACTGACACTGGGATACAGGATAATGACACTGACACTGGGATACAGGATAATGACACTGACACTCGGGGTACAGGATAATGACACTGACACTCGGGGTACAGGATAATGACACTGACACTGGGATACAGGATAATGACACTGACACTCGGGGTGCAGGATAATGACACTGACACTCGGGGTACAGGATAATGACACTGACACTCGGGGTACAGGATAATGACACTGACACTGGGGGTACAGGATAATGACACTGACACTCGGGGTACAGGATAATGACACTGACACTGGGGGTACAGGATAATGACACTGACACTGGGGTACAGGATAATGATACTGACACTCGGGGTACAGGATAATGACACTGACACTGGGGTACAGGATAATGACACTGACACTGGGATACAGGATAATGACACTGACACTCGGGGTACAGGATAATGGCACTGACACTGGGATACAGGATGATGACACTGACATTCGGGGTACAGGAAAATGACACTGACACTCGGGGTACAGGATAATGACACTGACACTCGGGGTACAGGATAATGACACTGACACTCGGGGTACAGGATAATGATGCTGACACTCGGGGTACAGGATAATGACACTGACACTGGAGGTACAGGATAATGACACTGGGGGTACAGGATAATGACACTCGGGGTACAGGATAATGACACTGACACTGGGGGTACAAGATAATGATGCTGACACTCGGGGTACAGGATAATGACACTCGGGGTACGGGATAATGACACTGATACTCGGGGTACAGGATAATGACACTCGGGGTACGGGATAATGACACTGACACTCGGGGTACAGGATAATGACACTCTGGGTACAGGATAATGACACTGACACTGGAGGTACAGGATAATGATGCTGACACTCGGGGTACAGGATAATGACACTGACACTGGGGGTACAGGATAATGACACTGACACCGGGGGTACAGGATAATGACGCTGACACTCGGGGTACAGGATGATGACACTGACACTCGGTGTACAGGATAATGACACTGACACTCGGGGTACAGGATAATGACACTGACACTCGGGGTACAGGATAATGACACTGACACTCGGGGTACAGGATAATGACACTGACACTCGGGGTACAGGATAATGACACTGACACTGGGGGTACAGGATAATGACACTGACACTCGGGGTACAGGATAATGACACTGACACTCGGGGTACAGGATAATGACACTCGGGGTACAGGATAATGACACTGACACTGGGGGTACAGGATAATGATGCTGACACTGGGAGTACAGGATAATGACACTGACACTCGGGGTACAGGATAATGACACTCGGGGTACAGGATAATGACACTGACACTCGGGGTACAGGATAATGACACTGACACTGGGGGTACAGGATAATGACACTGACACTCGTGGTACAGGATAATGACACTGACACTCGGGGTACAGGATAATGACACTGACACTCGGGGTACAGGATAATGACACTGACACTCGGGGTACAGGATAATGACACTGACACTGGGGGTACAGGATAATGACACTGAGACTGGGGGTACAGGATAATGACACTCAGGGTACAGGATAATGACACTGACACTCGGGGTACAGGATAATGACACTGACACTCGGGGTACAGGATAATGACACTGACACTCGGGGTACAGGATAATGACACTGACACTCGGGGTACAGGATAATGACACTGACACTCGGGGTACAGGATAATGACACTGACACTCGGGGTACAGGATAATGACACTGACACTCGGGGTACAGGATAATGACACTGACACTCGGGGTACAGGATAATGACACTGACGCTTGGGGTACAGGATAATGATGCTGACACTGGGGGTACAGGATAATGATGCTGACACTGGGGGTACAGGATGATGACACTGACACTCGGGGTACAGGATAATGACACTGACACTGGGGGTACAGGATAATGACACTCGGGGTACGGGATAATGACACTGACACTCAGGGTACAGGATAATGACACTGACACTGGGGGTACAGGATAATGACACTCGGGGTACAGGATAATGACACTCGGGGTACAGGATAATGACACTGACACTGGGGGTACAGGATAATGACACTCTGGGTACAGGATAATGACACTGGCACTCGGGGTACAGGATAATGACACTGACACTCGGGGTACAGGATAATGACACTGACACTCGGGGTACAGGATAATGACACTGACACTCGGGGTACAGGATAATGGCACTGACACTGGGGGTACAGGATAATGACACTGACACTCGGGGTACAGGATAATGACACTGACACTCGGGGTACAGGATAATGACACTGACACTCGGGGTACAGGATAATGACACTGACACTGGGGGTACAGGATAATGATGCTAACACTGGGGGTACAGGATAATGATGCTGACACTGGGGGTACAGGATGATGACACTGACACTCGGGGTACAGGATAATGACACTGACACTGGGGGTACAGGATAATGACACTCGGGGTACGGGATAATGACACTGACACTCAGGGTACAGGATAATGACACTGACACTGGGGGTACAGGATAATGACACTCGGGGTACAGGATAATGACACTCGGGGTACAGGATAATGACACTGACACTGGGGGTACAGGATAATGACACTCTGGGTACAGGATAATGACACTGGCACTCGGGGTACAGGATAATGACACTGACACTCGGGGTACAGGATAATGACACTGACACTCGGGGTACAGGATAATGACACTGACACTCGGGGTACAGGATAATGGCACTGACACTGGGGGTACAGGATAATGACACTGACACTCGGGGTACAGGATAATGACACTGACACTCGGGGTACAGGATAATGACACTGACACTCGGGGTACAGGATAATGGCACTGACACTGGGGGTACAGGATAATGACACTGACACTGGGGGTACAGGATAATGACACTGACACTCGGGGTACAGGATAATGACACTCGGGGTACAGGATAATGACACTGACACTCGGGGTACAGGATAATGACACTGACACTCGGGGTACAGGATAATGACACTGACACTCGGGGTACAGGATAATGACACTGACACTGGGGGTACAGGATAATGACACTGACACTCGGGGTACAGGATAATGACACTGACACTCGGGGTACAGGATAATGACACTGACACTGGGGGTACAGGATAATGATGCTGACACTGGGGGTACAGGATAATGGCACTGACACTCGGGGTACAGGATAATGACACTCGGGGTACAGGATAATGACACTGACACTGGGGGTACAGGATAATGACACTGACACTCGGGGTACAGGATAATGACACTCGGGGTACAGGATAATGACACTGACACTCGGGGTACAGGATAATGACACTGACACTGGTGGTACAGGATAATGACACTGACACTCGGGGTACAGGATAATGACGCTGACACTCGGGGTACAGGATAATGACACTGACACTGGGGGTACAGGATAATGACACTCGGGGTACGGGATAATGACACTGACACTGGGGGTACAGGATAATGACACTGACACTCGGGGTACAGGATAATGACACTCGGGGTACAGGATAATGACGCTGACACTCGTGGTACAGGATAATGGCACTGACACTCGGGGTACAGGATAATGGCACTGACACTGGGATACAGGATAATGACACTGATACTCGGGGTACAGGATAATGACACTGATACTCGGGGTACAGGATAATGACACTGACACTGGGGGTACAGGATAATGACACTGACACTCGGGGTACAGGATAATGACACTGACACTCGGGGTACAGGATAATGACACTGACACTCGGGGTACAGGATAATGACACTGACACTCGGGGTACAGGATAATGACACTCGGGGTACAGGATAATGACACTGACACTCGGGGTACAGGATAATGACACTGACACTCGGGATACAGGATAATGACACTGACACTGGGGGTACAGGATAATGACACTGACACTCGGGGTACAGGATAATGACACTCTGGGTACAGGATAATGACACTGACACTCGGGGTACAGGATAATGACACTGACACTGGTGGTACAGGATAATGACACTGACACTCGGGGTACAGGATAATGACGCTGACACTCGGGGTACAGGATAATGACACTGACACTGGGGGTACAGGATAATGACACTGACACTCGGGGTACAGGATAATGACACTCGGGGTACAGGATAATGACACTGACACTCGGGGTACAGGATAATGACACTGACACTGGGGGTACAGGATAATGACACTGACACTCGGGGTACAGGATAATGACACTGACACTCGGGGTACAGGATAATGATGCTGACACTGGGGGTACAGGATAATGATGCTGACACTGGGGGTACAGGATAATGATGCTGACACTGGGGGTACAGGATGATGACACTGACACTCGGGGTACAGGATAATGACACTGACACTGGGGGTACAGGATGATGACACTGACACTCGGGGCACAGGATAATGACACTGACAATGGGGGTACAGGATAATGACACTCGGGGTACGGGATAATGACACTGACACTCAGGGTACAGGATAATGACACTGACACTGGGGGTACAGGATAATGACACTCGGGGTACAGGATAATGACACTCGGGGTACAGGATAATGACACTGACACTGGGGGTACAGGATAATGACACTCTGGGTACAGGATAATGACACTGACACTCGGGGTACAGGATAATGACACTGACACTCGGGGTACAGGATAATGACACTGACACTCGGGGTACAGGATAATGACACTGACACTCGGGGTACAGGATAATGGCACTGACACTGGGGGTACAGGATAATGACACTGACACTGGGGGTACAGGATAATGACACTGACACTCGGGGTACAGGATAATGACACTCGGGGTACAGGATAATGACACTGACACTCGGGGTACAGGATAATGACACTGACACTCGGGGTACAGGATAATGACACTGACACTCGGGGTACAGGATAATGACACTGACACTGGGGGTACAGGATAATGACACTGACACTCGGGGTACAGGATAATGACACTGACACTCGGGGTACAGGATAATGACACTGACACTGGGGGTACAGGATAATGATGCTGACACTGGGGGTACAGGATAATGGCACTGACACTGGGGGTACAGGATAATGATGCTGACACTGGGGGTACAGGATAATGACACTGACACTCGGGGTACAGGATAATGACACTCGGGGTACGGGATAATGACACTGACACTGGGGGTACAGGATAATGACACTCGGGGTACGGGATAATGACACTGACACTGGGGGTACAGGATAATGACAGTGACACTCGGGGTACAGGATAATGACACTCGGGGTACAGGATAATGACGCTGACACTCGTGGTACAGGATAATGGCACTGACACTGGGGGTACAGGATAATGACACTGACACTCGTGGTACGGGATAATGACACTGACACTGGGGGTACAGGATAATGACACTGACACTGGGATACAGGATAATGACACTGATACTCGGGGTACAGGATAATGACACTGACACTGGGGGTACAGGATAATGACACTGATACTCGGGGTACAGGATAATGGCACTGACACTCGGGGTACAGGATAATGACACTGGGGGTACAGGATAATGACACTGACACTCGGGGTACAGGATAATGACACTCTGGGTACAGGATAATGACACTGACACTCGGGGTACAGGATAATGACACTGACACTCGGGGTACAGGATAATGACACTGACACTCGGGGTACAGGATAATGACACTGACACTGGGGGTACAGGATAATGACACTGACACTCGGGGTACAGGATAATGACACTCGGGGTACAGGATAATGACACTGACACTCGGGGTACAGGATAATGACACTGACACTCGGGGTACAGGATAATGACACTGACACTCGGGGTACAGGATAATGACACTGACACTCGGGATACAGGATAAAGACACTGACACTGGGGGTACAGGATAATGACACTGACACTCGGGGTACAGGATAATGACACTCTGGGTACAGGATAATGACACTGACACTCGGGGTACAGGATAATGACACTGAAACTGGTGGTACAGGATAATGACACTGACACTCGGGGTACAGGATAATGACGCTGACACTCGGGGTACAGGATAATGACACTGACACTGGGGGTACAGGATAATGACACTGACACTCGGGGTACAGGATAATGACACTGACACTCGGGGTACAGGATAATGACACTCGGGATACAGGATAATGACACTGACACTAGGGGTACAGGATAATGACACTGACACTCGGGGTACAGGATAATGACACTCGGGGTACAGGATAATGACACTGACACTCGGGGTACAGGATAATGACACTCGGGGTATGGGATAATGACACTGACACTGGGGGTACAGGATAATGACACTGACACTCGGGGTACAGGATAATGACACTGACACTCGGGGTACAGGATAATGGCACTGACACTGGGATACAGGATAATGACACTGACACTGGGGGTACAGGATAATGACACTGACACTGGGGGTACAGGATAATGACACTCGGGGTACAGGATAATGACGCTGACACTCGGGGTACAGGATAATGGCACTGACACTCGGGGTACAGGATAATGGCACTGACACTGGGATACAGGATAATGACACTGATACTCGGGGTACAGGATAATGACACTGACACTGGGGGTACAGGATAATGACACTGATACTCGGGGTACAGGATAATGGCACTGACACTGGGATACAGGATAATGACACTGACACTCGGGGTACAGGATAATGACACTCTGGGTACAGGATAATGACACTGACACTCGGGGTACAGGATAATGACACTGACACTCGGGGTACAGGATAATGACACTGACACTCGGGGTACAGGATAATGACACTGACACTCGGGGTACAGGATAATGACACTGACACTCGGGGTACAGGATAATGACACTGACGCTTGGGGTACAGGATAATGACACTGACACTCGGGGTACAGGATAATGACACTGACGCTTGGGGTACAGGATAATGACACTGACACTCGGGGTACAGGAAAATGACACTGACACTCGGGGTACAGGATAATGACACTGACACTCGGGGTACAGGAAAATGACACTGACACTCGGGGTACAGGATAATGACACTGACACTGAGGGTACAGGATAATGACACTGACACTCGGGGTACAGGATAATGGCACTGACACTGGGATACAGGATAATGACACTGACACTGGGATACAGGATAATGACACTGACACTCGGGGTACAGGATAATGACACTGACACTCGGGGTACAGGATAATGACACTGACACTGGGATACAGGATAATGACACTGACACTCGGGGTACAGGATAATGACACTGACACTGGGATACAGGATAATGACACTGACACTCGGGGTACAGGATAATGGCACTGACACTGGGATACAGGATGATGACACTGACATTCGGGGTACAGGAAAATGACACTGACACTCGGGGTACAGGATAATGACACTGACACTCGGGGTACAGGATAATGACACTGACACTCGGGGTACAGGATAATGATGCTGACACTCGGGGTACAGGATAATGACACTGACACTGGAGGTACAGGATAATGACACTGGGGGTACAGGATAATGACACTCGGGGTACAGGATAATGACACTGACACTGGGGGTACAAGATAATGATGCTGACACTCGGGGTACAGGATAATGACACTCGGGGTACGGGATAATGACACTGATACTCGGGGTACAGGATAATGACACTCGGGGTACGGGATAATGACACTGACACTCGGGGTACAGGATAATGACACTCTGGGTACAGGATAATGACACTGACACTGGAGGTACAGGATAATGATGCTGACACTCGGGGTACAGGATGATGATGCTGACACTCGGGGTACAGGATAATGACACTGACACTGGGGGTACAGGATAATGACACTGACACCGGGGGTACAGGATAATGACGCTGACACTCGGGGTACAGGATGATGACACTGACACTCGGTGTACAGGATAATGACACTGACACTCGGGGTACAGGATAATGACACTGACACTCGGGGTACAGGATAATGACACTGACACTCGGGGTACAGGATAATGACACTGACACTCGGGGTACAGGATAATGACACTGACACTGGGGGTACAGGATAATGACACTGACACTCGGGGTACAGGATAATGACACTGACACTCGGGGTACAGGATAATGACACTCGGGGTACAGGATAATGACACTGACACTCGGGGTACAGGATAATGACACTGACACTGGGGGTACAGGATAATGACACTGACACTCGGGGTACAGGATAATGACACTCGGGGTACGGGATAATGACACTGACACTGGGGGTACAGGATAATGACACTGACACTCGGGTTACAGGATAATGACGCTGACACTCGTGGTACAGGATAATGGCACTGACACTGGGATACAGGATAATGACACTGAGACTGGGGGTACAGGATAATGACACTGACACTCGGGGTACAGGATAATGACACTGACACTCGGGGTACAGGATAATGACACTGACACTCGGGGTACAGGATAATGACACTGACACTCGGGGTACAGGATAATGACACTGACACTCGGGGTACAGGATAATGACACTGACACTCGGGGTACAGGATAATGACACTGACACTCGGGGTACAGGATAATGACACTGACACTCGGGGTACAGGATAATGACACTGACACTCGGGGTACAGGATAATGACACTGACACTCGGGGTACAGGATAATGACACTGACACTCGGGGTACAGGATAATGACACTGACGCTTGGGGTACAGGATAATGATGCTGACACTGGGGGTACAGGATAATGATGCTGACACTGGGGGTACAGGATGATGACACTGACACTCGGGGCACAGGATAATGACACTGACACTGGGGGTACAGGATAATGACACTCGGGGTACGGGATAATGACACTGACACTCAGGGTACAGGATAATGACACTGACACTGGGGGTACAGGATAATGACACTCGGGGTACAGGATAATGACACTCGGGGTACAGGATAATGACACTGGCACTGGGGGTACAGGATAATGACACTCTGGGTACAGGATAATGACACTGGCACTCGGGGTACAGGATAATGACACTGACACTCGGGGTACAGGATAATGACACTGACACTCGGGGTACAGGATAATGACACTGACACTCGGGGTACAGGATAATGGCACTGACACTGGGGGTACAGGATAATGACACTGACACTCGGGGTACAGGATAATGACACTGACACTCGGGGTACAGGATAATGACACTCGGGGTACAGGATAATGACACTGACACTCGGGGTACAGGATAATGACACTGACACTCGGGGTACAGGATAATGACACTGACACTCGGGGTACAGGATAATGACACTGACACTCGGGGTACAGGATAATGACACTGACACTGGGGGTACAGGATAACGACACTGACACTCGGGGTACAGGATAATGACACTCGGGGTACAGGATAATGACACTGACACTCGGGGTACAGGATAATGACACTGACACTCGGGGTACAGGATAATGACACTGACACTCGGGGTACAGGATAATGACACTGACACTGGGGGTACAGGATAATGACACTGACACTCGGGGTACAGGATAATGACACTGACACTCGGGGTACAGGATAATGACACTGACACTGGGGGTACAGGATAATGATGCTGACACTGGGGGTACAGGATAATGGCACTGACACTCGGGGTACAGGATAATGACACTCGGGGTACAGGATAATGACACTCGGGGTACGGGATAATGACACTGACACTGGGGGTACAGGATAATGACACTCGGGGTACGGGATAATGACACTGACACTGGGGGTACAGGATAATGACACTGACACTCGGGGTACAGGATAATGACACTCGGGGTACAGGATAATGACGCTGACACTCGTGGTACAGGATAATGGCACTGACACTCGGGGTACAGGATAATGACACTGACACTGGGGGTACAGGATAATGACACTGACACTCGGGGTACAGGATAATGACACTCGGGGTACAGGATAATGACGCTGACACTCGTGGTACAGGATAATGACACTGATACTCGGGGTACAGGATAATGACACTGATACTCGGGGTACAGGATAATGACACTGACACTGGGGGTACAGGATAATGACACTGACACTCGGGGTACAGGATAATGACACTGACACTCGGGGTACAGGATAATGACACTGACACTCGGGGTACAGGATAATGACACTGACACTCGGGGTACAGGATAATGACACTCGGGGTACAGGATAATGACACTGACACTCGGGGTACAGGATAATGACACTGACACTCGGGATACAGGATAATGACACTGACACTGGGGGTACAGGATAATGACACTGACACTCGGGGTACAGGATAATGACACTCTGGGTACAGGATAATGACACTGACACTCGGGGTACAGGATAATGACACTGACACTGGTGGTACAGGATAATGACACTGACACTCGGGGTACAGGATAATGACGCTGACACTCGGGGTACAGGATAATGACACTGACACTGGGGGTACAGGATAATGACACTGACACTCGGGGTACAGGATAATGACACTGACACTCGGGGTACAGGATAATGACACTCGGGGTACAGGATAAAGACACTGACACTCGGGGTACAGGATAATGACACTGACACTGGGGGTACAGGATAATGACACTGACACTCGGGGTACAGGATAATGACACTGACACTCGGGGTACAGGATAATGGCACTGACACTGGGATACAGGATAGTGACACTGACACTCGGGGTACAGGATAATGACACTGACACTCGGGGTACAGGATAATGACACTCGGGGTACAGGATAATGACACTGACACTCGGGGTACAGGATAATGACACTCGGGGTACGGGATAATGACACTGACACTGGGGGTACAGGATAATGACACTGACACTCGGGGTACAGGATAATGACACTCGGGGTACAGGATAATGACGCTGACACTCGTGGTACAGGATAATGACACTGACACTGGGGGTACAGGATAATGACACTGACACTGGGGGTACAGGATAATGACACTGACACTCGGGGTACAGGATAATGGCACTGACACTCGGGGTACAGGATAATGACGCTGACACTCGGGGTACAGGATAATGGCACTGACACTCGGGGTACAGGATAATGGCACTGACACTGGGATACAGGATAATGACACTGACACTCGGGGTACAGGATAATGACACTGACACTGGGGGTACAGGATAATGACACTCTGGGTACAGGATAATGACACTGACACTCGGGGTACAGGATAATGACACTGACACTCGGGGTACAGGATAATGACACTGACACTCGGGGTACAGGATAATGACACTGACGCTTGGGGTACAGGATAATGACACTGACACTCGGGGTACAGGAAAATGACACTGACACTCGGGGTACAGGATAATGACACTGACGCTCGGGGTACAGGATAATGACACTGACGCTTGGGGTACAGGATAATGACACTGACACTCGGGGTACAGGAAAATGACACTGACACTCGGGGTACAGGATAATGACACTGACACTCGGGGTACAGGAAAATGACACTGACACTCGGGGTACAGGATAATGACACTGACACTGAGGGTACAGGATAATGACACTGACACTCGGGGTACAGGATAATGGCACTGACACTGGGATACAGGATAATGACACTGACACTGGGATACAGGATAATGACACTGACACTCGGGGTACAGGATAATGACACTGACACTCGGGGTACAGGATAATGACACTGACACTCGGGGTACAGGATAATGACACTGACACTCGGGTACAGGATAATGACACTGACACTCGGGGTACAGAATAATGACACTGACACTCGGGGTACAGGATAATGGCACTGACACTCGGGGTACAGGATAATGACACTGACACTCGGGGTACAGGATAATGGCACTGACACTCGGGGTACAGGATAATGACACTGACACTCGGGGTACAGGATAATGACACTGACACTGGGATACAGGATAATGACACTGACACTGGGGATACAGGATAATGACACTGACACTGGGATACAGGATAATGACTCTGACACTGGGATACAGGATAATGACACTGACACTCGGGGTACAGGATAATGACACTGACACTCGGGGTACAGGATAATGACACTGACGCTTGGGGTACAGGATAATGACACTGACACTCGGGGTACAGGAAAATGACACTGACACTCGGGGTACAGGATAATGACACTGACACTCGGGGTACAGGAAAATGACACTGACACTCGGGGTACAGGATAATGACACTGACACTCGGGGTACAGGATAATGACACTGACACTCGGGGTACAGGATAATGACACTGACACTCGGGGTACAGGATAATGACACTGACACTGAGGGTACAGGATAATGACACTGACACTCGGGGTACAGGATAATGGCACTGACACTGGGATACAGGATAATGACACTGACACTGGGATACAGGATAATGACACTGACACTCGGGGTACAGGATAATGACACTGACACTCGGGGTACAGGATAATGACACTGACACTGGGGGTACAGGATAATGACACTGACACTCGGGGTACAGGAAAATGACACTGACACTCGGGGTACAGGATAATGACACTGACACTCGGGGTACAGGATAATGACACTGACACTCGGGGTACAGGATAATGGCACTGACACTCGGGGTACAGGATAATGACACTGACACTCGGGGTACAGGATAATGACACTGACACTGGGATACAGGATAATGACACTGACACTCGGGGTGCAGGATAATGACACTGACACTCGGGGTGCAGGATAATGACACTGACACTCGGGGTACAGGATAATGACACTGACACTGGGGGTACAGGATAATGACACTGACACTCGGGGTACAGGATAATGACACTGACACTCGGGGTACAGGATAATGACACTGACACTCGGGGTACAGGATAATGACACTGACACTGGGATACAGGATAATGACACTGACACTGGGGATACAGGATAATGACACTGACACTGGGATACAGGATAATGACACTGACACTCGGGGTGCAGGATAATGACACTGACACTCGGGGTACAGGATAATGACACTGACACTCGGGGTACAGGATAATGACACTGACACTGGGGGTACAGGATAATGACACTGACACTCGGGGTACAGGATAATGACACTGACACTGGGGGTACAGGATAATGACACTGACACTCGGGGTACAGGATAATGACACTGACACTCGGGGTACAGGATAATGACACTGACACTCGGGGTACAGGATAATGGCACTGACACTCGGGGTACAGGATAATGACACTGACACTCGGGGTACAGGATAATGACACTGACACTGGGATACAGGATAATGACACTGACACTGGGGATACAGGATAATGACACTGACACTGGGATACAGGATAATGACACTGACACTCGGGGTACAGGATAATGACACTGACACTGGGGGTACAGGATAATGACACTGACACTGGGATACAGGATAATGACACTGACACTCGGGGTACAGGATAATGACACTGACACTCGGGGTACAGGATAATGACACTGACACTCGGGGTACAGGATAATGACACTGACACTGGGGGTACAGGATAATGACACTGACACTGGGATACAGGATAATGACACTGACACTGGGGGTACAGGATAATGACACTGACACTCGGGGTACAGGATAATGACACTGACACTGGGGGTACAGGATAATGACACTGACACTCGGGGTACAGGATAATGACACTGACACTCGGGGTACAGGATAATGACACTGACACTCGGGGTACAGGATAATGGCACTGACACTCGGGGTACAGGATAATGACACTGACACTCGGGGTACAGGATAATGACACTGACACTGGGATACAGGATAATGACACTGACACTGGGGATACAGGATAATGACACTGACACTGGGATACAGGATAATGACACTGACACTCGGGGTACAGGATAATGACACTGACACTGGGGGTACAGGATAATGACACTGACACTGGGATACAGGATAATGACACTGACACTCGGGGTACAGGATAATGACACTGACACTCGGGGTACAGGATAATGACACTGACACTCGGGGTACAGGATAATGACACTGACACTGGTGGTACAGGATAATGACACTGACACTCGGGGTACAGGATAATGACACTGACACTCGGGGTACAGGATAATGACGCTGACACTCGGGGTACAGGATAATGACACTGACACTGGGGGTACAGGATAATGGCACTGACACTCGGGGTACAGGATAATGACACTGACACTCGGGGTACAGGATAATGGCACTGACACTCGGGGTACAGGATAATGACACTGACACTGGGATACAGGATAATGACACTGACACTCGGGGTACAGGAAAATGACACTGACACTCGGGGTACAGGATAATGACACTGACACTTGGGGTACAGGATAATGTCACTGACACTGGGGGTACAGGATAATGACACTGACACTCGGGGTACAGGAAAATGACACTGACACTCGGGGTACAGGATAATGACACTGACACTCGGGGTACAGGAAAATGACACTGACACTCGGGGTACAGGATAATGACACTGACACTGGGGGTACAGGATAATGACACTGACACTCGGGGTACAGGAAAATGACACTGACACTCGGGGTACAGGATAATGACACTGACACTCGGGGTACAGGAAAATGACACTGACACTCGGGGTACAGGATAATGACACTGACGCTTGGGGTACAGGATAATGACACTGACACTCGGGGTACAGGAAAATGACACTGACACTCGGGGTACAGGATAATGACACTGACACTCGGGGTACAGGATAATGACACTGACACTCGGGGTACAGGATAATCACACTGACACTCGGGGTACAGGATAATGACGCTGACACTCGGGGTACAGGATAATGACACTGACACTGGGGGTACAGGATAATGACACTGACACTCGGGGTACAGGAAAATGACACTGACACTCGGGGTACAGGATAATGACACTGACACTCGGGGTACAGGATAATGACGCTGACACTCGGGGTACAGGATAATGACACTGACACTGGGGGTACAGGATAATGACACTGACACTCGGGGTACAGGATAATGGCACTGACACTGGGATACAGGATAATGACACTGACACTCGGGGTACAGGATAATGACACTGACACTCGGGGTACAGGATAATGACACTGACACTGGGGGTACAGGATAATGACACTGAGACTGGGGGTACAGGATAATGACACTCGGGGTACAGGATAACGACACTGACACTGGGGGTACAGGATAATGACACTGACACTGGGGGTACAAGATAATGATGCTGACACTCGGGGTACAGGATAATGACACTGACACTGGAGGTACAGGATAATGACACTGGGGGTACAGGATAATGACACTCGGGGTACAGGATAATGACACTGACACTGGGGGTACAAGATAATGATGCTGACACTCGGGGTACAGGATAATGACACTCGGGGTACGGGATAATGACACTGATACTCGGGGTACAGGATAATGACACTCGGGGTACGGGATAATGACACTGACACTCGGGGTACAGGATAATGACACTCTGGGTACAGGATAATGACACTGACACTGGAGGTACAGGATAATGATGCTGACACTCGGGGTACAGGATAATGACACTGACACTGGGGGTACAGGATAATGACACTGACACTCGGGGTACAGGATAATGACACTGACACTCGGGGTACAGGATAATGACACTCGGGGTACAGGATAATGACACTGACACTCGGGGTACAGGATAATGACACTCGGGGTACAGGATGATGACGCTGACACTCGTGGTACAGGAAAATGGCACTGACACTGGGATACAGGATAATGACACTGAGACTGGGGGTACAGGATAATGACACTGACACTGGGATACAGGATAATGACACTGACACTCGGGGTACAGGATAATGACACTGACACTCGGGGTACAGGATAATGACACTGACACTCGGGGTACAGGATAATGACACTGACGCTTGGGGTACAGGATAATGACACTGACACTGGGGGTACAGGATAATGACACAGACACTGGGATACAGGATAATGACACAGACATTCGGGGTACAGGATAATGACACTGACACTCGGGGTACAGGAAAATGACACTGACACTCGGGGTACAGGATAATGACACTGACACTCGGGGTACAGGATAATGACACTGACACTGGGGGTACAGGATAATGACACTCGGGGTACAGGATAATGACGCTGACACTGGGGGTACAGGATAATGATGCTGACACTGGGGGTACAGGATAATGACACTGACACTCGGGGTACAGGATAATGGCACTGACACTCGGATACAGGATAATGACACTGACACTCGGGGTACAGGATAATGGCACTGACACTCGGATACAGGAAAATGACACTGACACTCGGGGTACAGGATAATGACACTGACACTCGGGGTACAGGATAATGACACTGACACTGGGGGTACAGGATAATGACACTGACACTGGGATACAGGATAATGACACTGACACTGGGATACAGGATAATGACACTGACACTCGGGGTGCAGGATAATGACACTGACACTCGGGGTACAGGATAATGACACTGACACTCGGGGTACAGGATAATGACACTGACACTCGGGGTACAGGATAATGGCACTGACACTGGGATACAGGATAATGACACTGACACTCGGGGTACAGGAAAATGACACTGACACTCGGGGTACAGGATGATGACGCTGACACTGGGGGTACAGGATAATGACACTGAGACTGGGGGTACAGGATAATGACACTCGGGGTACAGGATAACGACACTGACACTGGGGGTACAGGATAATGACACTGACACTGGGGGTACAAGATAATGATGCTGACACTCGGGGTACAGGATAATGACACTGACACTGGAGGTACAGGATAATGACACTGGGGGTACAGGATAATGACACTCGGGGTACAGGATAATGACACTGACACTGGGGGTACAAGATAATGATGCTGACACTCGGGGTACAGGATAATGACACTCGGGGTACGGGATAATGACACTGACACTCGGGGTACAGGATAATGACACTCTGGGTACAGGATAATGACACTGACACTGGGGGTACAGGATAATGATGCTGACACTCGGGGTACAGGATAATGACACTGACACTGGGGGTACAGGATAATGACACTGACACTCGGGGTACAGGATAATGACATTGACACTCGGGGTACAGGATGATGATGCTGACACTCGGGGTACAGGATAATGACACTGACACTCGGGGTACAGGATAATGACACTCGGGGTACAGGATAATGACACTGACACTCGGGGTACAGGATAATGACACTCGGGGTACAGGATAATGATGCTGACACTCGGGGTACAGGATAATGACACTGACACTCGGGGTACAGGATAATGACACTCGGGGTACAGGATAATGACGCTGACACTCGGGGTACAGGATAATGACACTGACACTCGGGGTACAGGATAATGACACTCTGGGTACAGGATAATGACACTGACACTCGGGGTACAGGATAATGACACTGACACTCGGGGTACAGGATAATGACACTGACACTCGGGGTACAGGATAATGACACTCTGGGTACAGGATAATGACACTGACACTCGGGGTACAGGATAATGACACTGACACTCGGGGTACAGGATAATGACACTGACACTCGGGGTACAGGATAATGACACTGACACTGGGGGTACAGGATAATGACACTGACACTCGGGGTACAGGATAATGACACTCTGGGTACAGGATAATGACACTGACACTCGGGGTACAGGATAATGACACTGACACTGGGATACAGGATAATGACACTGACACTCGGGGTACAGGATAATGACACTGACACTCGGGGTACAGGATAATGACACTGACACTGGGGGTACAGGATAATGACACTGACACTCGGGGTACAGGATAATGGCACTGACACTGGGATACAGGATAATGACACTCGGGGTACAGGATAATGACACTGACACTCGGGGTACAGGATAATGACACTGACACTCGGGGTACAGGATAATGACACTGACACTGGGGGTACAGGATAATGACACTGACACTCGGGGTACAGGATAATGACACTGACACTGGGGGTACAGGATAATGACACTCGGGGTACAGGATAACGACACTGACACTGGGGGTACAGGATAATGACACTGACACTGGGGGTACAAGATAATGATGCTGACACTCGGGGTACAGGATAATGACACTCGGGGTACAGGATAATGACACTGACACTGGGGGTACAAGATAATGATGCTGACACTCGGGGTACAGGATAATGACACTCGGGGTACAGGATAATGACACTGACACTGGGGGTACAGGATAATGATGCTGACACTCGGGGTACAGGATAATGACACTGACACTGGGGGTACAGGATAATGACACTGACACTCGGGGTACAGGATAATGACACTGACACTCGGGGTACAGGATGATGATGCTGACACTCGGGGTACAGGATAATGACACTGACACTCGGGGTACAGGATAATGACACTCGGGGTACAGGATAATGACACTCGGGGTACAGGATAATGATGCTGACACTCGGGGTACAGGATAATGACACTGACACTCGGGGTACAGGATAATGACACTCGGGGTACAGGATAATGATGCTGACACTCGGGGTACAGGATAATGACACTGACACTCGGGGTACAGGATAATGACACTGACACTCGGGGTACAGGATAATGACGCTGAAACTCGGGGTACAGGATAATGACACTGACACTCGGGGTACAGGATAATGACACTGACACTCGGGGTACAGGATAATGACACTGACACTGGGGGTACAGGATAATGACACTGAGACTGGGGGTACAGGATAATGACACTGACACTCGGGGTACAGGATAATGACACTCTGGGTACAGGATAATGACACTGACACTCGGGGTACAGGATAATGACGCTGACACTGGGATACAGGATAGTGACACTGACACTCGGGGTACAGGATAATGACACTGAGACTCGGGGTACAGGATAATGACACTGACACTGGGGGTACAGGATAATGACACTGACACTCGGGGTACAGGATAATGACACTCTGGGTACAGGATAATGACACTGACACTCGGGGTACAGGATAATGACACTGACACTCGGGGTACAGGATAATGACACTGACACTGGGGGTACAGGATAATGACACTGACACTCGGGGTACAGGATAATGGCACTGACACTGGGATACAGGATAATGACACTGACACTCGGGGTACAGGATAATGACACTGACACTCGGGGTACAGGATAATGACACTGACACTGGGATACAGGATAGTGACACTGACACTCGGGGTACAGGATAATGACACTGAGACTCGGGGTACAGGATAATGACACTGACACTGGGGGTACAGGATAATGACACTGACACTCGGGGTACAGGATAATGACACTGACACTCGGGGTACAGGATAATGACACTGACACTGGGGGTACAGGATAATGACACTGACACTCGGGGTACAGGATAATGACACTGACACTCGGGGTACAGGATAATGACGCTGAAACTCGGGGTACAGGATAATGACACTGACACTCGGGGTACAGGATAATGACACTGACACTCGGGGTACAGGATAATGACACTGACACTGGGGGTACAGGATAATGACACTGAGACTGGGGGTACAGGATAATGACACTGACACTCGGGGTACAGGATAATGACACTCTGGGTACAGGATAATGACACTGACACTCGGGGTACAGGATAATGACGCTGACACTGGGATACAGGATAGTGACACTGACACTCGGGGTACAGGATAATGACACTGAGACTCGGGGTACAGGATAATGACACTGACACTGGGGGTACAGGATAATGACACTGACACTCGGGGTACAGGATAATGACACTCTGGGTACAGGATAATGACACTGACACTCGGGGTACAGGATAATGACACTGACACTCGGGGTACAGGATAATGACACTGACACTGGGGGTACAGGATAATGACACTGACACTCGGGGTACAGGATAATGGCACTGACACTGGGATACAGGATAATGACACTGACACTCGGGGTACAGGATAATGACACTGACACTCGGGGTACAGGATAATGACACTGACACTGGGATACAGGATAGTGACACTGACACTCGGGGTACAGGATAATGACACTGAGACTCGGGGTACAGGATAATGACACTGACACTGGGGGTACAGGATAATGACACTGACACTCGGGGTACAGGATAATGACACTGACACTCGGGGTACAGGATAATGACACTGACACTCGGGGTACAGGATAATGACACTCTGGGTACAGGATAATGACACTGACACTCGGGGTACAGGATAATGACACTGACACTGGGGGTACAGGATAATGACACTGACACTCGGGGTACAGGATAATGGCACTGACACTGGGATACAGGATAATGACACTGACACTCGGGGTACAGGATAATGACACTGACACTCGGGGTACAGGATAATGACACTGACACTGGGGGTACAGGATAATGACACTGACACTCGGGGTACAGGATAATGACACTGACACTGGGATACAGGATAATGACACTAACACTCGGGGTACAGGATAATGACACTGACACTCGGGGTACAGGATAATGACACTGACACTGGGGGTACAGGATAATGACACTGACACTCGGGGTACAGGATAATGGCACTGACACTGGGATACAGGATAATGACGCTGACACTGGGGGTACAGGATAATGACACTGACACTGGGATACAGGATAATGACACTGACACTCGGGGTACAGGATAATGACACTGACACTCGGGGTACAGGATAATGACACTGACACTGGGATACAGGATAATGACACTAACACTCGGGGTACAGGATAATGACACTGACACTCGGGGTACAGGATAATGACACTGACACTGGGGGTACAGGATAATGACACTGACACTCGGGGTACAGGATAATGGCACTGACACTGGGATACAGGATAATGACACTCGGGGTACAGGATAATGACACTGACACTCGGGGTACAGGATAATGACACTGACACTCGGGGTACAGGATAATGACACTGACACTGGGGGTACAGGATAATGACACTGACACTCGGGGTACAGGATAATGGCACTGACACTCGGGGTACAGGATGATGACGCTGACACTCGGGGTACAGGATGATGACACTGACACTGGGGGTACAGGATAATGACACTGACACTCGGGGTACAGGATAATGACACTGACACTCGGGGTACAGGATAATGACACTGACACTGGGGGTACAGGATAATGACACTGACACTCGGGGTACAGGATAATGACACTGACACTCGGGGTACAGGATGATGACGCTGACACTCGGGGTACAGGATAATGACACTGACACTCGGGGTACAGGATAATGACACTCGGGGTACAGGATAATGATACTGACACTCGGGGTACAGGATAATGACACTCGGGGTACGGGATAATGACACTGACACTGGGGGTACAGGATAATGACACTGACACTGGGGGTACAGGATAATGACACTCGGGGTACAGGATAATGGCACTGACACTCGGGGTACAGGATAATGACACTCGGGGTACGGGATAATGACACTGACACTGGGGGTACAGGATAATGACACTGACACTCGGGGTACAGGATAATGACACTCGGGGTACAGGATAATGACGCTGACACTCGGGGTACAGGATAATGGCACTGACACTCGGGGTACAGGATAATGGCACTGACACTCGGGGTACAGGATAATGACACTGACACTGGGGGTACAGGATAATGGCACTGACACTCTGGGTACAGGATAACGACACTGACACTCGGGGTACAGGATAATGACGCTGACACTCGGGGTACAGGATAATGACACTGACACTGGGGGTACAGGATAATGACACTGACACTCGGGGTACAGGATAACGACACTGACACTCGGGGTACAGGATAATGACGCTGACACTCGGGGTACAGGATAATGGCACTGACACTCGGGGTACAGGATAATGGCACTGATACTCGTTGTACAGGATGACACTGACACTGGGGGTACAGGATAATGACACTGACACTCAGGGTACAGGATAATGACACTCGGGGTACAGGATAACGACACTGACACTGGGGGTACAGGATAATGACACTGACACTGGGGGTACAAGATAATGATGCTGACACTGGGGGTACAAGATAATGACTCTGACACTCGGGGTACAGGATAATGACACTCGGGGTACAGGATAATGACGCTGACACTCGGGGTACAGGATAATGACACTGACACTGGGGGTACAGGATAATGACACTGACACTGGGGGTACAGGATAATGACGCTGACACTCGGGGTACAGGATAATGACACTGATACTCGGGGTACAGGATAATGACACTGATACTCGGGGTACAGGATAATGACACTCGGGGTACGGGATAATGACACTGACACTCGGGGTACAGGATAATGATGCTGACGCTCGGGGTACAGGATAATGACACTGACACTCGGGGTACAGGATAATGACACTGACACTCGGGGTACAGGATAATGACACTGACACTGGGGGTACAGGATAATGATGCTGACACTCGGGGTACAAGATAAGGACTCTGACACTCGGGGTACAGGATAATGACACTGACACTCGGGGTACAGGATAATGACACTCGGGGTACAGGATAATGACGCTGACACTCGGGGTACAGGATAATGACACTGACACTCAGGGTACAGGATAATGACACTCGGGGTACAGGATAACGACACTGACACTGGGGGTACAGGATAATGACACTGACACTGGGGGTACAAGATAATGATGCTGACACTGGGGGTACAAGATAATGACTCTGACACTCGGGGTACAGGATAATGACACTCGGGGTACAGGATAATGACGCTGACACTCGGGGTACAGGATAATGACACTGACACTGGGGGTACAGGATAATGACACTGACACTGGGGGTACAGGATAATGACGCTGACACTCGGGGTACAGGATAATGACACTGATACTCGGGGTACAGGATAATGACACTGATACTCGGGGTACAGGATAATGACACTCGGGGTACGGGATAATGACACTGACACTCGGGGTACAGGATAATGATGCTGACGCTCGGGGTACAGGATAATGACACTGACACTCGGGGTACAGGATAATGACACTGACACTCGGGGTACAGGATAATGACACTGACACTGGGGGTACAGGATAATGATGCTGACACTCGGGGTACAAGATAATGACTCTGACACTCGGGGTACAGGATAATGACACTCGGGGTACAGGATAATGACGCTGACACTCGGGGTACAGGATAATGACACTGACACTGGGGGTACAGGATAATGACACTGACACTGGGGGTACAGGATAATGACGCTGACACTCGGGGTACAGGATAATGACACTGACACTCGGGGTACAGGATAATGACACTGACACTCGGGGTGCAGGATAATGACACTGACACTGGGGGTACAGGATAATGACACTGACACTGGGGGTACAGGATAATGACGCTGACACTCGGGGTACAGGATAATGACACTGACACTGGGGTACAGGATAATGACACTGACTCGGGGTACAGGGTAATGACACTGACACTTGGGGTACAGGATAATGACACTGACACTCGGGGTACAGGATAATGACACTGACTCGGGGTACAGGATAATGACGCTGACACTCGGGGTACAGGATAATGACACTGACACTGGGGTACAGGATAATGACACTGGGGGTACAGGATAATGACACTCGGGGTACAGGATAATGACACTGACACTGGGGGTACAAGATAATGATGCTGACACTCGGGGTACAGGATAATGACACTCGGGGTACAGGATAATGACACTGACACTGGGGGTACAGGATAATGATGCTGACACTCGGGGTACAGGATAATGACACTGACACTCGGGGTACAGGATAATGACACTGACACTGGGGGTACAGGATAATGATGCTGACACTCGGGGTACAGGATAATGACACTGACACTCGGGGTACAGGATAATGACACTGACACTCGGGGTACAGGATAATGGCACTGACACTGGGGGTACAGGATAATGACACTGACACTGGGGGTACAGGATAATGACACTGACACTGGGGGTACAGGATAATGACACTGACACTGGGGGTACAGGATAATGACACTGACACTGGGGGTACAGGATAATGACACTGACACTGGGGGTACAGGATAATGACACTGACACTCGGGGTACAGGATAATGACACTGACACTGGGGGTACAGGATAATGACACTGACACTCGGGGTACAGGATAATGACACTGACACTGGGGGTACAGGATAATGACACTGACACTGGGGGTACAAGATAATGACTCTGACACTCGGGGTACAGGATAATGACACTCGGGGTACAGGATAATGACGCTGACACTCGGGGTACAGGATAATGACACTGACACTGGGGGTACAGGATAATGACACTGACACTGGGGGTACAGGATAATGACGCTGACACTCGGGGTACAGGATAATGACACTGACACTGGGGTACAGGATAATGACACTGACTCGGGGTACAGGGTAATGACACTGACACTTGGGGTACAGGATAATGACACTGACTCGGGGTACAGGATAATAATGCTGATACTCGGGGTACAGGATAATGACGCTGACACTCGGGGTACAGGATAATGACACTGACACTGGGGTACAGGATAATGACACTGACTCGGGGTACAGGGTAATGACACTGACACTTGGGGTACAGGATAATGACACTGACTCGGGGTACAGGATAATGACGCTGACACTCGGGGTACAGGATAATGACACTGAAACTCGGGGTACAGGATAATGACACTGACACTGGGGTACAGGATAATGACACTGACTCGGGGTACAGGGTAATGACACTGACACTCGGGGTACAGGATAATGATGCTGATACTCGGGGTACAGGATAATGACGCTGACACTCTGGGTACAGGATAATGACGTTGACACTCGGGGTACAGGATAATGACACTGACTCGGGGTACAGGGTACTGACACTGACTCTCGGGGTACAGGATAATGACGCTGATACTCGGGGTACAGGATAATGACACTGACTCGGGGTTCAGGGTACTGACACTGACACTCTGGGTACAGGATAATGACGTTGACACTCGGGGTACAGGATAATGACACTGACACTGGGGGTACAGGATAATGACACTGACACTCGGGGTACAGGATAATGACACTGACACTGGGGTACAGGATAATGACACTGACTCGGGGTACAGGATAATGACACTGACACTCGGGGTACAGGATAATGACACTGACACTCGGGGTACAGGATAATGACACTGACACTGGGGGTACAGGATAATGACGCTGACACTCGGGGTACAGGATAATGACACTGACACTGGGGGTACAAGATAATGACTCTGACACTCGGGGTACAGGATAATGACACTCGGGGTACAGGATAATGACGCTGACACTCGGGGTACAGGATAATGACACTGACACTGGGGGTACAGGATAATGACACTGACACTGGGGGTACAGGATAATGACGCTGACACTCGGGGTACAGGATAATGACACTGACACTGGGGTACAGGATAATGACACTGACTCGGGGTACAGGGTAATGACACTGACACTTGGGGTACAGGATAATGACACTGACTCGGGGTACAGGATAATAATGCTGATACTCGGGGTACAGGATAATGACACTGACACTGGGGTACAGGATAATGACACTGACTCGGGGTACAGGGTAATGACACTGACACTTGGGGTACAGGATAATGACACTGACTCGGGGTACAGGATAATGACGCTGACACTCGGGGTACAGGATAATGACACTGAAACTCGGGGTACAGGATAATGACACTGACACTGGGGTACAGGATAATGACACTGACTCGGGGTACAGGGTAATGACACTGACACTTGGGGTACAGGATAATGACACTGACTCGGGGTACAGGATAATGATGCTGATACTCGGGGTACAGGATAATGACGCTGACACTCTGGGTACAGGATAATGACGTTGACACTCGGGGTACAGGATAATGACACTGACACTCGGGGTACAGGATAATGACACTGACTCGGGGTACAGGGTACTGACACTGACTCTCGGGGTACAGGATAATGACGCTGATACTCGGGGTACAGGATAATGACACTGACTCGGGGTTCAGGGTACTGACACTGACACTCTGGGTACAGGATAATGACGTTGACACTCGGGGTACAGGATAATGACACTGACACTGGGGGTACAGGATAATGACACTGACACTCGGGGTACAGGATAATGACACTGACACTGGGGTACAGGATAATGACACTGACTCGGGGTACAGGATAATGACACTGACACTCTGGGTACAGGATAATGACGTTGACACTCGGGGTACAGGATAATGACACTGACACTCGGGGTACAGGATAATGATGCTGATACTCGGGGTACAGGATAATGACACTAACACTGGGGGTACAGTATAATGACACTGACTCGGGGTACAGGGTCCTGACACTGACACTCGGGGTACAGGATAATGACGCTGATACTTGGGGTACAGGATAATGACACTGACACTCTGGGTACAGGATAATGACGCTGACACTCTGGGTACAGGATAATGACATTGACACTCGAGGTACAGGATAATGACACTGACACTGGGGGTACAGGATAATGACACTGACTCGGGGTACAGGGTACTGACACTGACACTCGGGGTACAGGATAATGACGCTGATACTTGGGGTACAGGATAATGACACTGACTCGGGGTTCAGGATAATGATGTTGACACTGGGGTACAGGATAATGACACTGACTCGGGGTACAGGGTACTGACACTGACACTTGGGGTGCAGGATAATGACGCTGATACTCGGGGTACAGGATAATGACACTGACTCGGGGTACAGGGTACTGACACTGACACTTGGGGTGCAGGATAATGACGCTGATACTCGGGGTACAGGAGAATGACACTGACTCGAGGTACAGGATAATGACACTGACACTCGGGGTACAGGATAATGACACTGACACTCGGGGTACAGGATAATGACGCTGACACTGGGGGTACAGGATAATGACACTGACTCGGGGTACAGGGTAATGACACTGACACTTGGGGTACAGGATAATGACACTGACTCGGGGTACAGGATAATGATGCTGATACTCGGGGTACAGGATAATGACGCTGACACTCTGGGTACAGGATAATGACACTGACACTCGAGGTACAGGATAATGACGTTGACACTCGGGGTGCAGGATAATGACACTGACACTGGGGGTACAGGATAATGACACTGACTCGGGGTACTGACACTGACACTCGGGGTACAGGATAATGACACTGACACTCGGGGTACAGGATAATGACGCTGATACTCGGGGTACAGGATAATGACACTGACACTGGGGGTACAGGATAATGACGCTGACACTGGGGGTACAGGATAATGACACTGACACTCGGGGTTCAGGATAATGATGCTGATACTCGGGGTACAGGATAATGACACTGACACTCGGGGTTCAGGATAATGATGCTGACACTCGGGGTACAGGATAATGACGCTGATACTCGGGGTACAGGATAATGACGCTGATACTCGGGGTACAGGATAATGACGCTGACTCAGGGTACAGGATAATGATGCTGATACTCGGGGTACAGGATAATGACACTGACTCGGGGTTCAGGATAATGATGTTGACACTCGGGGTACAGGATAATGATGTTGACACTCGGGGTACAGGATAATGACACTGACTCGGGGTACAGGATAATGATGCTGATATTGCTATCACAAAGCAGAATGATATTTTTGTGCACTTTTTCTTTCAGTCATTTTTATGTTTTTATATTTTTACATAAACACATGGATATTCGGCGCAGTCAGTGCCTCCTTTCACTCTTCATCTCTCCCGCGTTTCTTTGGCCGCGGGGCTTATTTGTACCTACACAAGTTGTTACACTTTTTAATCTGATCCCTTTATCTCCGGGATTTGAGTGGAGGATCCCAGTGTGCCTGTGAATGGCTGTCAGATATCTGCAGCAAAGGCCGCTCGGTAGAGAACATGTTGTCTTTAATGTTCAAGAACTGGGTTAACGAGGATCCGAGGTGGAATAATCATCGCATTGTACGCTTCGGCTCAGAAACACATTTTTATTTTAAGCTAATCAGGAAAGGAAAAAAAATAAATAACTCAAATCCGGAAAATGTTGCCAAGTTTCCAACAATGATTCATAATAGATCGCTTTAAGTCATTTCGACTCCCCAAAAAGTTTTGATACATTTTATAGTTGTCAGGAACAGAGGCGCTGATTAGCTGTGAATGCAATAATAAATGGAACAGAAGAGAAATTTCACAATGTAATAAATTACTGGCAAACTTCCAGAGATCGGCTGCACAAAAATGAAAGAGAGGAAGAAGAAAAGCAGGAAAAAAAAAACACAGGAAAAAAGTCACAGAAAAGTAGTGATAAGAGTAATCTTCATAATGTACAAAGAGTCCGTATAGAGGAGAAGAATAGAAAATAGAAGTGGAATGGAAATCTCATATCAAATGTATCAATTCCAGATGATATTATATAAATAAGGGAGAAAGTTATCTGTCACATGACTATGTACACCGCCACCACTGATGTTTGTATCGGAAGACGGAACCAAGAGAAGTGGATGGAATCCTGAGACATAAGATTGGCAACATCTGTTATGGAGAGCACGAAATTAAAGGGGTTGTCCCAACTTCAGTATAAGGCAGTGAGATGTTCGGTCACAATGGAGGAGTGACCACCATTCCACCCCAGTCAATAGTCAAACTACCTCGTCACGTATCAGTGTCATTTTCCTGTACCCCAAGTGTCAGTATTATTAAATTAAAGGGATTGTCCCAACTTGACAATAAGGCAGTGAGATGTTCCGTCACAATGGAGAAGTGACCACCATTTCACACCATTCAATAGTCAAACTATCTCCGGCAGTCCCATAGACAATAAATGGAGCATCGACGCTCATTTCAGACCCCAAGACTCAAGATTGGAGCTTGACTAGAAACGATTGAATTGATTGATAGAGTAAGGGCTCATTCTCAAGTTCCGATAGTCATGTACGAGTGCGATCTGTGGTTTTCACGGCTAGCACTCATACCTGCTATAGTCTATGGCAGGGGTCCCCAACTCCAGTCCTCAAGGCCCACCAACATGTCATGTTTTCAGGATTTCCTTAGTCTTGCCCAGGTAATAATTGCATCACCTGTGCAATGCAAAGGAAATCCTGAAAACATGACCTGTTGGTGGGCCTTGAGGACTGGAGTTGGGGACCTCTGGTCTATGGGACCATTCACATGTCCATGATTTTTAACTAACCTCTTGGAAAATCACGTAGACGTGTTTGCTATTGATTCGAGGGTCAGATCAAAGTCCCCAATGCAAGTCAATGCGTCCGTGAAAAAAATTGGACCGTACTCAGATGAAATGCAAGTGCGGTCCGGGTTTCTCAGGCTGTAAGAATGGAGAAGTATCAGGATCCTGTCAGCACCGGCGCACTGCCACGGCTGAACAGGGTGACTCACCCACACTGCTGGAGAGCTTGGGGACAGATGCCGCAGGGAAAGCTCAGGCAGACAGGTGTTAGGAGTCGAGTTTCCTCTGCTGCACAGGGGGAATCTCGATCCATCTCCGCTGCGGTCTCCCATTCTCCTCCAGCCGCAGTGGAGTCTGCTCAGCAGGGACGTCGGTCCCAGCGTCTCGCTCAGTCTGACTCTGTGCGAAGAGTTACTGCTGCTTTTCCTGCTTCTGCCATTGAAGCCAGTGCTGGGCAGCAGCGAGTGGACGTTTCTGGATCTAAGTCCTTATTTGCACACACTGAGCATGCCCAGGGCAAGATCTCCTGTTGGAGATCGGGGGTCACATGCTCAGGTACTACAGCACATCCCATTGGTCCTTTTGGCAGGTCTTGAAAGGGCAAAACTTCTGTAGCTGTTTCCTGTGCTGCAGCTATATAAACTGCGCATGACCGCACGGCCATGCGCTAGCATTGTCTTGTAAATATGTGTGTGTGTTGTGAGTGAAAGTCGCTCTTTAAATAACCCTCCCTATTGAATGTCTGTTCGCGGAAGGTGTATGTTTGCTATCTAGCGCCCGACTTATCCAACAGCACCTAACACACATTACAGCTACCAGTTGCTGTGTCCACCTGTACGGCGCCGTGCGCTTGCTCTGCGCTTTCCTGACCCAAGCCTGGGTGGTTAGTGGCGACCGCATGCACTCTTGTGCCTTTATATTATTATTTAGTTTCCTTACACACCCAGTTGCGGTGTTGTGCCAGCAAGTGTCTAATCGGACTTCAATCCTAGTTGGGGTTGAGTTCGCTGACTTCTTGCTCGCGCTCTATGTGCGGTACCGCGGTCCTGTGACGCAACAGGATCGCTTCATTCACGCAGGGTGTAGTTAACCCGTGCGTGTATACTTGTAGTACCGCCATATAGTCCGTCTTACTAGCAGCAGGGTTTTTACCTGCACGGTGGACCTCGGACTGCGAACGCACCTAGTTCCATTTCATCTTGTAATTGGTGCATTCCGCCAGTCCTAACAACGGGACCTGAGCAGCATGCTGAGTGTGACAGAGAACAGAAGGACCTGCGATCATGTGACCACAGGGGCGGAGCTTAGGGTCCTGCTGCTGGAGATGAGTGCAGGACTCTACAGGGAACCTGAAGTAGAGGAGAGGGGAACTCAGGTTGGACAGGCAGGGGTCATACACGGAGAGGGCGGTGCGGTACAGAAGGGGCGAGCAGAAAATAGTCAGAACGTAAGCAAGGAGTCATACACAGAGATAGCAGCGCAGTACAAGAGGAACAGGCAGAACTCTAAACGGGGACAGAACCAGATCAGAACCAGACAAGCATAAAGTAGCACAGGCACAAAGCACAGACACAACAGGGTCACACACACTCGGCCAAGGGTCAGAGTATAAGCCACGAGGAATGAGCAAACAATGAGGCTATAAGAAGCCTCCCAGAATCCCATAGTGAGGCCGTCCAGATTAACCTCTGAACTGCCTAATCACACAAAATATGCAGATCATGACAGTACGCCCCTCTCAACGGGGGACCTCCGGACCCCCAGGTTTCCCAGGATGCTGGGCATGGAATGCACGAACCAAACGGTTAGCGTGTACCGATCTGGCTGGTACCCATGATCAATCTTCCGGACCATACCCCCTCCAATGTACCAAATACTTCAAAGACCCTCAAACCCGCCTGGAATCCACAATATGTTCTTCGAATCATGGAACTCCCACAGGAGTTTGTTGCGCAAATGCTGCTGGACAAACAATTTGTCTACAGGTTTGGAACTTGGAGCCAAAGATTGAGCCTCCACAATCTCTCGCTCCAATTCCGACGACACCTCTGCAACCGCAAGACTGGGTTGAAGAATGGGGGATGGTGGATCGGGGCAGATAATGGCTCAAAACTACGCGATAAGGCATCAGCCTTTACGTTCTTAGACCCTGGCCGAAAGGTAATGGAAAACTGAAATCTGGAAAAGAAAAGTGACCAGCGAGCTTGCCTGGGAGTCAGTCTTTTAGCAGATTTGATGTACTCTAAATTTTTATGGTCAGTGATAACCGTAATGGGATGAGCCGCCCCCTCCAAAAAGTGCCTCCATTCTTCGAACGCCAATTTAATGGCCAGAAGCTCTCTGTTGCCTACGTCATAATTTTTCTCTGCCGGAGAAAATTTCTTAGAAAAATAGGCACAGGGCCTGAGATTAGTCAGAGAAGCTGGTCCTTGCGACAAAACTGCCCCCACCCCCACCTCGGAAGCATCCGCCTCAACCACGAATGGTTTGGAATGGTCTGGTTGGACCAGGTTAGGAGCAGATGAAAATCAATTTTGTAGCATTAGAAAGGATTGTTTAGCTAACGAGGACCAGTTTTTGACATCTGCCCCTTTACAAGTGAGGTCCGTGAGAGGCTTAGTCACCTGTGAAAAACCTTTAATAAACTTGCGATAATAATTTGCGAATCCCAAAAATGACAATTCCTGAAAAAAAAAATGGACATTTCTCGAGTTTGACGAACAATTGATTTTCTCTGAGCCACTGAAGCTCTGTTTTAACATGCAACAAATGGGAAACTCTGTCAACAGAATATATCAGGATATCATCTAGGTATACCACTACAAAACGGCCAATGAGATCAGAAAATACCACATTGATGAAATTTTGAAACACTGCGGGTGCGTTGGTGAGCCCAAATGGCATTACTAGATTTTCAAACAACCACTCAGACGTAAGAAAAGCCGTTTTCCACTCGTCCCCTTCTCGTATTCTTATTAAGTTGTAAGCCCCCCTCAGATCCAGTTTAGAAGACCGTTTGAAGCCAGAGAGCTGGTTACAGAGATCAGGAATCAATGGTAGGGGGTATGTGTTCCTGACAGTTATTTTATTTAGTTCTCGAAAGTCGAGGCAGGGACGTAGTCCGCCATCTTTTTTCTTAACAAAGAAAAACCCCGATGCTACAGGGGAAACTGAGGGTCTAATGTGCCCCTTACGGAGACTTTCAGAAATATAATGTTTCATAGCAAGGCGCTCGGGACCTGACAGATTGAACAGGCGAGCTTTGGGCAATTTGGCTCCAGGAGTCAGATCGATGGCACAATCAAATGGACTATGGGGGGGGGTAACGCCTCAGCCTCACTCTCAGAAAACACGTCCTCAAAGTCTCTCAGGTACTCTGGAATACCCTCCATATTATTAGAAGACACAGAGACAGGTTTAGCGATTTTCACACAACAAATAGATTTATGGTAACAGTCAGCACACTTGGACCCCCACTTAACAATCTCCCCAGATTCTCAGTCAATCACTGGGTTATGTGTTGTGAATTCTGTGGCAGAGCTCCCTCCTGTGGTCACAAGTGGTACTTCGGCTGATTCTCTCTGTGAGCTTCCGTTGGTGGAGGAAAGTGGTACTGCGGCTTCTGAGTTTCCTCCCTCAGGTGATGTGGTGAGGTTGTTAGGTGCTTCTCTACTTAACTCCACCTAATGCTTTGATCCTGGCTTCCTGTCAATGTTCCAGTGTTGGACTTGTTTTTCCCTGGATCATTCCTGTGGCCTGCTGCTCTGCATAGCTAAGTTCTTTGCTATTTGTTTGCTATTTTTTCTGTCCAGCTTGTCTAATTGGTTGCTGGAAGCTCTGGGACGCAAAGGGTGTACCTCCGTGCCGTTAGTTCGGTACGGAGGGTCTTTTTGCCCCCTTTGCGTGGTTTTCTTTAGGGTTTTGTGTAGACCGCAAAGTTACCTTTCCTATCCTCGCTCTGTTAAGAAAGTCGGGCCTCACTTTGCTGAATCTATTTCATCTCTACGTTTGTCTTTTCATCTTAACTCACAGTCATTATATGTGGGGGGCTGCCTTTTCCTTTGGGGTATTTCTCTGAGGCAAGGTAGGCTTATTTTCTATCTTCAGGCTAGTTAGTTTCTCAGGCTGTGCCGAGTTGCATAGGCAGAGTTAGGCGCAATCCACGGCTGCCTCTAGTGTTGTTTGGAGAGGATTAGGGATTGCGGTCTGCAGAGTTCCCACGTCTCAGAGCTCGTTCTATGATTTTGGGTTATTGTCAGATCACTGTATGTGCTCTGACCGCTATGTCCATTGTGGTACTGAATTGCCTTTCATAACAGTACAGGAAGCCAAAAGTACTAATGATTCTCAATAGAGGGAAAAAAGAAGTTCTGAGACCATTTTTTTTCTTTGCACTGTGTTTTGCCTTTTTTTTTTCTCCTAGACATTTGGGTGGTTCAGGACACAGGTGTAGCAATGGACATTAAAGGTCTGTCTTCATGTGTGGATCAGCTCACGGCAAGAGTTCAAAATATTCATGATTTTGTGGTTCAGAATTCTTTGTTAGAACCGAGAATTCCTATTCCAGATTTGTTTTTTGGAGATAGAACATAATTTCTGAGTTTCAAAAATAATTGTAAATTATTTCTGGCCTTGAAACCTCGCTCCTCTGGTGACCCAGTTCAACAGGTTTTGATTATTATTTCTTTTTTGCGCGGCAACCCTCAGGACTGGGCATTTTCTCTTGCGCCAGGGAATCCTGCATTAAGTAATATTGATGCGTTTTTCCTGGCGCTCGGATTGCTGTACGATGAGCCTAATTCAGTGGATCAGGCAGAAAAAAATTTGCTGGCTCTTTGTCAGGCTCAGGATGAGATAGAGGTATATTGTCAGAAATTTAGAAAGTGGTCCGTGCTCACTCAATGGAATGAATCTGCGCTGGCAGCTATGTTCAGAAAGGGTCTCTCTGAAGCCCTTAAGGATGTCATGGTGGGATTTCCTATGCCTGCTTGTTTGAATGAGTCTATGTCTTTGGCCATTCAGATCGGTCGACGCTTGCGTGAGCGTAAATCTGTGCACCATTTGGCGGCATTACCTGAGCTTAAACCTGAGCCTATGCAGTGCGATAGGACTTTGACCAGAGTTGAATGGCAAGAACACAGACGTCTGAATGGGCTGTGTTTCTACTGTGGTGATTCCACTCATGCTATCTCTGATTGTCCTAAGCGCACTAAGCGGTTCGCTAGGTCTGCCACCATTGGTACGGTACAGTCAAAATTTCTTCTGTCCGTTACCTTGATATGCTCTTTGTCATCTTATTCTGTTATGGCATTTGTGGATTCAGGCACTGCCCTGAATTTGATGGACTTGGAATATGCTAAGCGTTGTGGGTTTTTCTTGGAGCCCTTGCAGTGTCCTATTCCATTGAGAGGAATTGATGCTACGCCTTTGGCCAAGAATAAGCCTCAATACTGGACCCAGCTGACCATGTGCATGGCTCCTGCACATCAGGAGGTTATTCGCTTTCTGGTGTTGCATAATCTGCATGATGTGGTCGTGTTGGGGTTGCCATGGCTACAAGCCCATAATCCAGTATTAGATTGGAAATCCATGTCGGTGTCCAGCTGGGGTTGTCAGGGGGTACATGGTGATGTTCCATTTCTGTCAATTTCGTCATCCACCCCTTCTGAGGTTCCAGAGTTCTTGTCTGATTACCGGGATGTATTTGATGAGCCCAAGTCCGATACCCTACCTCCGCATAGGGATTGTGATTGTGCTATCAATTTGATTACTGGTAGTAAATTCCCAAAAGGTCGACTGTTTAATTTATCCGTGCCTGAGCACGCCGCTATGCGCAGTTATGTGAAGGAATCCCTGGAGAAGGGGCATATTCGCCCGTCATCGTCGCCATTAGGAGCAGGGTTCTTTTTTGTAGCCAAGAAGGATGGTTCACTGAGACCTTGTATAGATTACAAATAAGATCACGGTTAAATTTCAGTACCCCTTGCCATTGTTATCTGATTTGTTTGCTCGGATTAAGGGGGCTAGTTGGTTCACCAAGATAGATCTTCGTGGTGCGTATAATCTGGTGCGAATCAGGCGAGGCGATGAATGGAAAACTGCATTTAATACGCCCGAGGGTCATTTTGAGTATCTAGCGATGCCATTTGGACTTGCCAATGCTCCATCAGTGTTTCAGTCCTTTATGCATGACATCTTCCGAGAGTACCTGGATAAATTCCTGATTGTGTACTTGGATGACATTTTGATCTTCTCGGATGATTGGGAATCTCATGTGAAGCAGGTCAGAACGGTTTTTCAGGTCCTGCGTGCTAATTCTTTGTTTGTGAAGGGATCAAAGTGTCTCTTTGGTGTGCAGAAGGTTTCATTTTTGGGGTTCATCTTCTCCCCTTCTACTATCGAGATGGATCCTCTTAAGGTCCAAGCCATCCATGATTGGACTCAGCCGACATCTCTGAAAAGTCTGCAAAAGTTCCTGGGCTTTGCTAATTTTTATCGTCGCTTCATCTGCAATTTTTCTAGTATTGCCAAACCATTGACCGATTTGACTAAGAAGGGTGCTGATGTGGTCAATTGGTCTTCTGCTGCTGTGGAAGCTTTTCAAGAGTTGAAGCGTCGTTTTTCTTCTGCCCCTGTGTTGTGTCAACCAGATGTTTCTCTTCCGTTCCAGGTCGAGGTGGATGCTTCTGAGATTGGAGCAGGGGCTGTTTTGTCGCAGAGAGTTTCTGATTGCTCAGTGATGAAATCATGCGCTTTTTTTTCCAGGAAGTTTTCGCCTGCTGAGCGAAATTATGATGTGGGCAACCGAGAGTTGCTGGCCATGAAGTGGGCATTCGAGGAGTGGCGTCATTGGCTTGAAGGAGCTAAGCATCGCGTGGTGGTATTGACTGATCATAAGAACTTGACTTATCTCGAGTCTGCTAAGCGGTTGAATCCTAGACAGGCTCGTTGGTCGCTGTTTTTTGCCCGTTTTGACTTTGTGATTTTGTACCTTCCGGGCTCTAAAAATGTGAAGGCGGATGCTCTGTCTAGCAGTTTTGTGCCCGACTCTCCGGGTTTGTCTGAGCCGGCGGGTATCCTCAAGGAAGGAGTAATTGTTTCTGCCATCTCCCCTGATTTGCGGCGGGTGCTGCAAAAATTTCAGGCTAATAAACCTGATCGTTGTCCAGCGGAGAAACTGTTTGTCCCTGATAGGTGGACGAATAAAGTTATCTCTGAGGTTCATTGTTCGGTGTTGGCTGGTCATCCTGGAATCTTTGGTACCAGAGAGTTAGTGGCTAGATCCTTCTGGTGGCCATCTCTGTCACGGGATGTACGTACTTTTGTGCAGTCCTGTGGGATTTGTGCTCGGGCTAAGCCCTGCTGTTCTCGTGCCAGTGGGTTGCTTTTGCCCTTGCCGATCCCGAAGAGGCCCTGGACGCATATTTCCATGGATTTTATTTCAGATCTTCCCGTTTCTCAAAAGATGTCAGTCATTTGGGTGGTCTGTGATCGCTTTTCTAAGATGGTCCATCTGGTACCCTTGTCTAAATTGCCTTCCTCCTCTGATTTGGTGCCATTGTTCTTCCAGCATGTGGTTCGTTTACATGGCATTCCAGAGAATATCGTTTCTGACAGAGGTTCCCAGTTTGTTTCGAGGTTTTGGCGAGCCTTTTGTGGTAGGATGGGCATTGACTTGTCTTTTTCCTCGGCTTTCCATCCTCAGACTAATGGCCAGACCGAACGAACCAATCAGACCTTGGAAACATATCTGAGATGCTTTGTTTCTGCTGATCAGGATGACTGGGTGTCCTTTTTGCCTTTGGCTGAGTTCGCCCTTAATAATCGGGCCAGCTCGGCTACCTTGGTTTCGCCATTTTTCTGCAATTCTGGGTTCCATCCTCGTTTCTCTTCAGGACAGGTTGAGTCTTCGGACTATCCTGGTGTGGATACTGTGGTGGACAGGTTGCAGCAGATTTGGACTCATGTAGTGGACAATTTGACCTTGTCCCAGGAGAAGACTCAACGTTTCGCTAATCACAGACGCCGTGTGGGTCCCCGACTTCGTGTTGGGGATCTGGTTTGGTTATCTTCTCGTCATATTCCTATGAAGGTTTCCTCTCCTAAGTTTAAACCTCGTTTCATTGGTCCGTATAGGATTTCTGAGGTTCTTAATCCTGTGTCTTTTCGTCTGACCCTTCCAGACTCTTTTTCCATACATAACGTATTCCATAGGTCATTGTTGCGGAGATACGTGGCACCTATGGTTCCATCTGTTGACCCTCCTGCCCCGGTTTTGGTGGAGGGGGAGTTGGAGTATATTGTGGAGAAGATTTTGGATTCTCGTGTTTCAAGACGGAAACTCCAGTATCTGGTTAAATGGAAGGGTTATGCTCAGGAAGATAATTCCTGGGTTTTTGCCTCTGATGTCCATGCTCCCGATCTTTTTCGTGCCTTTCATGTGGCTCATCCTGGTCGGCCTGGGGGCTCTGGTGAGGGTTCGGTGACCCCTCCTCAAGGGGGGGGTACTGTTGTGAATTCTGTGGCAGAGCTCCCTCCTGTGGTCACAAGTGGTACTTCGGCTGATTCTCTCTGTGAGCTTCCGTTGGTGGAGGAAAGTGGTACTGCGGCTTCTGAGTTTCCTCCCTCAGGTGATGTGGTGAGGTCGTTAGGTGCTTCTCTACTTAACTCCACCTAATGCTTTGATCCTGGCTTCCTGTCAATGTTCCAGTGTTGGACTTGTTTTTCCCTGGATCATTCCTGTGGCCTGCTGCTCTGCATAGCTAAGTTCTTCTTTGCTATTTGTTTGCTATTTTTTCTGCCCAGCTTGTCTAATTGGTTGCTGGAAGCTCTGGGACGCAAAGGGTGTACCTCCGTGCCGTTAGTTCAGTACGGAGGGTCTTTTTGCCCCCTTTGCGTGGTTTTCTTTAGGGTTTTGTGTAGACCGCAAAGTTACCTTTCCTATCCTCGCTCTGTTAAGAAAGTCGGGCCTCACTTTGCTGAATCTATTTCATCTCTACGTTTGTCTTTTCATCTTAACTCACAGTCATTATATGTGGGGGGCTGCCTTTTCCTTTGGGGTATTTCTCTGAGGCAAGGTAGGCTTATTTTCTATCTTCAGGCTAGTTAGTTTCTCAGGCTGTGCCGAGTTGCATAGGCAGAGTTAGGCGCAATCCACGGCTGCCTCTAGTGTTGTTTGGAGAGGATTAGGGATTGCGGTCTGCAGAGTTCCCACGTCTCAGAGCTCGTTCTATGATGTTGGGTTATTGTCAGATCACTGTATGTGCTCTGACCGCTATGTCCATTGTGGTACTGAATTGCCTTTCATAACAGTTATGGCACCGAAGCCACGGCATGCCCAGCACCAGCCCTGCTGGTAATTTGTCCATGACAAAACATTCAATCTCTTCCGCATGGAAAGAACCAATTTTCAACACAAATTTTTCAGAAACAGAAATGATCCCAGTTTGGGTAATAGGAGGTGAGTCGATAGCCACGACTTTAAGTGGTGTAGGAAGCCTGACTGTCCCTATCTGGTATTGGGAAATGACATCAGAGCTGACCAGGTTGAGAGATGAACCACTGTCCACCAGTGCTGTAGAGAAAAAACGGACATTGTCTACCAGCAGTTCAACCCTTAGAAAAACTTTACATGAGGAACAAAGTACCTGCAGGTCCGGGCAGCCTCCTCGACCACTACCCAGACCTAGTCATTTCCCGTCGCTTTGGAGGACGATGGGCATGAGGGGCAATCCTTTTTCCAATGACCAGACTCCCCGCAATAAAAACAGAGCTGCTTCTCCCGGCGGCATCTCCTCTCCATCTCCTTGACTGAAGTGGCGCCAATCTCCATGGGTTCAGGAGCGACACCAGTCTCTTTGCTGCCGGAAAATAGGGATGTCTCAGACTGCATGACACCCCTAGCCCGAAGCCTGTGGTCCATGTGCACGGCCTGAGTAATAGCATCCTCCAAGGTGTCAGGTGGTGGCTGAAGGGCCAGTGCATCTTGGAGGCGTTCGGACAGGCTTCTGCGGAATAAGCCCCAAAGGGCGGCATCATTCCATGAGACCTCCGCTGCCCAACGTTGAAACTCCGCACAAAACCACTCAGCCGAGCGTTTACCCTGACACACTCATGACCATATCTTCAGCCATACGTACTCTGTCAGGCTCATCATATATGCGGTCCAAGGCTTCAATGAAGGCATCGACAGTCATTCTCTCAGGGGCAGTGGGAGACAGAGAAAAAGCCCAGGCTTGGGGGACACCCCGCAGTAAAGAAATAACGATCCCCACCCTCTGGAACTCGTCCCCAGAGGAACGGGGCCGTAAAGAAAAAAAAAAGCTTACATCCCTCCCTGAAGGACCTAAACTCCTTTTTATCCCCTGAAAAGAAATGAGGTAATTTGACCGGAGATTCAGGGGATACCAGAGAAACATCCCTACTCCCGGAACCAGGAGACCCTGCCGCAGCGGCCCCCTGCACGGTGTCCACCAACTGCTGTTGGGTATGGGCCATCATGTGCTGTTTCATATTGAGCTTTTGGAACATTTGGGTTAAATGCTTGACCTGATCGGCCAAAGCCTGCAGGGGATCCATGCATGCTGCTAATTTGCACAGGGAAAAAAAAATACACAACTTTCCCCAACCCTAAAAAATGTACGGTCGCTTATAATATCAGGATCCTGTCAGCACCGGCGCACTGCCACGGCTGGACAGGGTGACTCACCCACACTGCGGGAGAGCCCGGGGTCAGATGTCGCAGGGAAAGCTCAGGCAGACGGGACCTGAGCAGCGTGCTGAGTATGACAGAGAACAGAAGGACCTGCGATCATGTGACCGCAGGGGGCGGAGCTTAGCGTCCTGCTGCTGGAGATGAGTGCAGGATTCTACAGGGAACCTGAAGTAGAGGAGAGGGGAACTCAGGTTGGACAGGCAGGGGTCATACACGGAGAGGGCGGTGCGGCACAGAAGGGGCGAGCAGAAAATAGTCAGAACGTAAGCAAGGAGTCATACATGGAGATAGCAGCGCAGTACAAGAGGAACAGGCAGAACTCTAAACGGGGACAGAACCAGATCAGAACCAGACAAGCATAAAGTAGCACAGGCACAAAGCACAGACACAACAGGGTCACACACACTCGGCCAAGGGTCAGAGTATAAGCCACGAGGAATGAGCAAACAATGAGGCAATAAGAAGCCTCCCAGAATCCCATAGTGAGGCCGTCCAGATTAACCTCTGAACTGCCTTAATCACACAAAATATGCAGATCATGACAGTACGCCCCTCTCAACGGGGGACCTCCGGACCCCCAGGTTTCCCAGGATGCTGGGCATGGAATGCACGAACCAAACGGTTAGCGTGTACCGATCTGGCTGGTACCCATGATCAATCTTCCGGACCATACCCCTTCCAATGTACCAAATACTTCAAAGACCCTCAAACCCGCCTGGAATCCACAATATGTTGTACTTCAAACTCCATATGTCCCTCAACTAAGACTGGAGGAGGAGCAGCTTCAGTATCTTCACTCACCGCCCCCAAGGGTTTAAGTAAAGACCAATGAAAGACATGATGAAGTTTTAAGGAGGGAGGAAGACAGAGGCGATAGGTTACCGGGTTCACTACTTCGATGACCTCATAGGGACCAATAAATTTAGGTCCCAGTTTGGCGGAGGGCAATCAAAGATTTATATTTCGTGTGGACAGCCACACTTTATCCCCACAAAGCAGCGTCTGAGCAGAGTCCCTTTTCCTATCCGCAAAACGTTTATAGTTCTCCTGAGCTTTAGAAAATATTTAAACGAACCTTAGTCCAAAGATCCTTGAGACGACTGACCCCGTCCTCTGCCCCGGGACAACCAGAATCTATTCGAGAAAATAAGCCAAAATGAGGGTTAATCACATAATTAATAAAAATTCCAGGGTGTGCACACCATTCCATTCAACTTCGAATCATGGAACTCCCACAGGAGTTTGTTGCGCAAATGCTGCTGGACAAACAATTTGTCTACAGGTTTGGAACTTGGAGCCAAAGATTGAGCCTCCACAATCTCTCGCTCCAATTCCGACGACACCTCTGCAACCACAAGACTGGGTTGAAGAATGGGGGATGGTGGATCGGGGCGGATAATGGCTCAAAACTACGCGATAAGGCATCAGCCTTTATGTTCTTAGACCCTGGCCGAAAGGTAATGGAAAACTGAAATCTGGAAAAGAAAAGTGACCAGCGAGCTTGCCTGGGAGTCAGTCTTTTAGCAGATTTGATGTACTCTAAATTTTTATGGTCAGTGATAACCGTAATGGGATGAGCCGCCCCCTCCAAAAAGTGCCTCCATTCTTCGAACGCCAATTTAATGGCCAGAAGCTCTCTGTTGCCTACGTCATAATTTTTCTCTGCCGGAGAAAATTTCTTAGAAAAATAGGCACAGGGCCTGAGATTAGTCAGAGAAGCTGGTCCTTGCGACAAAACTGCCCCCACCCCCACCTCGGAAGCATCCGCCTCAACCACGAATGGTTTGGAAGGGTCTGGTTGGACCAGGTTAGGAGCAGATGAAAAACAATTTTGTAGCATTAGAAAGGATTGTTTAGCTAACGAGGACCAGTTTTTGACATCTGCCCCTTTACAAGTGAGGTCCGTGAGAGGCTTAGTCACCTGTGAAAAACCTTTAATAAACTTGCGATAATAATTTGCGAATCCCAAAAAGCGCTGGAGTCCCCTAAGGTCCCGGGACTGGACCCACTCCACAATAGCTTGCACTTTCCATGCGAAACCCCTGAGGTGAAATTATAAGACCTAGAAATTACAATTCCTGAAAAAAAAAATGGACATTTCTCGAGTTTGACGAACAATTGATTTTCTCTGAGCCACTGAAGCTCTGTTTTAACATGCAACAAATGGGAAACTCTGTCAACAGAATATATCAGGATATCATCTAGGTATACCACTACAAAACGGCCAATGAGATCAGAAAATACCACATTGATAAAATTTTGAAACACTGCGGGTGCGTTGGTGAGCCCAAATGGCATTACTAGATTTTCAAACAACCCCTCAGACGTAAGAAAAGCCGTTTTCCACTCGTCCCCTTCTCGTATTCTTATTAAGTTGTAAGCCCCCCTCAGATCCAGTTTAGAAGACCGTTTGAAGCCAGAGAGCTGGTTACAGAGATCAGGAATCAACGGTAGGGGGTATGTGTTCCTGACAGTAATTTTATTTAGTTCTCGAAAGTCGAGGCAGGGACGTAGTCCGCCATCTTTTTTCTTAACAAAGAAAAACCCCGATGCTACAGGGGAAACTGAGGGTCTAATGTGCCCCTTACGGAGACTTTCAGAAATATAATGTTTCATAGCAAGGCGCTCGGGACCTGACAGATTGAACAGGCGAGCTTTGGGCAATTTGGCTCCAGGAGTCAGATCGATGGCACAATCAAATGGACTATGAGGGGGTAACGCCTCAGCCTCACTCTCAGAAAACACGTCCTCAAAGTCTCTCAGGTACTCTGGAATACCCTCCAGATTATTAGAAGACACAGAGACAGGTTTAGCGATTTTCACACAACAAATAGATTTATGGTAACAGTCAGCACACTTGGACCCCCACTTAACAATCTCCCCAGATTCCCAGTCAATCACTGGGTTATGGCACCGAAGCCACGGCATGCCCAGCACCAGCCCTGCTGGTAATTTGTCCATGACAAAACATTCAATCTCTTCCGCATGGAAAGAACCAATTTTCAACACAAATTTTTCAGAAACAGAAATGATCCCAGTTCGGGTAATAGGAGATGAGTCGATAGCCACGACTTTAAGTGGTGTAGGAAGCCTGACTGTCCCTATCTGGTATTGGGAAATGACATCAGAGCTGACCAGGTTGAGAGATGAACCACTGTCCACCAGTGCTGGTAGAGCAAAAAACGGACATTGTCTACCAGCAGTTCAACCCTTAGAAAAACTTTACATGAGGAACAAAGTACCTGCAGGTCCGGGCAGCCTCCTCGACCACTACCCAGACCTAGCCGTTTCCCGTCGCTTTGGAGGACGATGGGCATGAGGGGCAATCCTTTTTCCAATGACCAGACTCCCCGCAATAAAAACAGAGCTGCTTCTCCCGGCGGCATCTCCTCTCCATCTCCTTGACTGAAGTGGCGCCAATCTCCATGGGTTCAGGAGCGACACCAGTCTCTTTGCTGCCGGAAAATAGGGATGTCTCAGACTGCATGACACCCCTAGCCCGAAGCCTGCGGTCCATGTGCACGGCCTGAGTAATAGCATCCTCCAAGGTGTCAGGTGGTGGCTGAAGGGCCAGTGCATCTTGGAGGCGTTCGGACAGGCTTCTGCGGAATAAGCCCCAAAGGGCGGCATCATTCCATGAGACCTCCGCTGCCCAACGTTGAAACTCCGCACAAAACCACTCAGCCGAGCGTTTACCCTGACACACTCATGACCATATCTTCAGCCATACGTACTCTGTCAGGCTCATCATATATGCGGTCCAAGGCTTCAATGAAGGCATCGACAGTCATTCTCTCAGGGGCAGTGGGAGACAGAGAAAAAGCCCAGGCTTGGGGGACACCCCGCAGTAAAGAAATAACGACCCCCACCCTCTGGAACTCGTCCCCAGAGGAACGGGGCCGTAAAGAAAAAAAAAGCTTACATCCCTCCCTGAAGGACCTAAACTCCTTTTTATCCCCTGAAAAGAAATGAGGTAATTTGACCGGAGATTCAGGGGATACCAGAGAAACATCCCTACTCCCAGAACCAGGAGACCCTGCCGCAGCGGCCCCCTGCACGGTGTCCACCAACTGTTGTTGGGTATGGGCCATCATGTGCTGTTTCATATTGAGCTTTTGGAACATTTTTGTTAAATGCTTGACCTGATCGGCCAAAGCCTGCAGGGGATCCATGCATGCTGCTAATTTGCACAGGGGGAAAAAAATACACAACTTTCCCCAACCCTAAAAAATTTCAGGAAATTGTGAGGTCTGAAGGGAGTTAAGAAATAAAATGATACACGGCCCTCCTCGATCGGAGGACCAGCTGCAGGAGATATAGATGAGGAGGGTTTTCTTTGACCTCTTCCCAGATGATGTCGAGTGAATCTGCTGACTTTGGTCAGATTCGTTCATCTCTTGGAAGCTCATTAATATTTCCAGCCTGAGGACCTAGACCAGTGATTCCCAGTCTCCAGTCCTCACGGCCCCAAGAGATCATGTTCTCAGGATTTCCGTAGTTTTGCACAGGTGATGGAGATATTATCAAGGCAGCAGAAATTGCCGCAGGTTCTCTCACCTGTGCGATACTAAGGAGATCCCGAAAACAGGATCTGAGGACGGGAGATTCTGAAACACTGACCTAAACGAACACAATTCTCACTTTTATAGAATCCAAACTTCTTACTGTTGTTGATAAGAAAATGATAACTCTTTCTAAAATTAAACTGTTTGTATAATTATAATTTAGATTTCCTGCAGCTTTTTCTGATTTTCCATTTAAAGAGAACCTGACATCAGAAAATTGCCTATTAAGCTAATCCCAGACTCCTGCAGGCAATTACATGATAATTACTATGATGTTTGTAGCTAAACTATGTGTGTCGTGCTTGTGCTATAATTATCAGGTAAAAACTTTCCTCATTGAGTAGAAAGCCATAACCTCAAGTCATCGGTGATGTACGGTTTACTATATATTTGCTTCTTATTCATTATTTACATTTACTTGATTTTGTCCCTTCTTTTTTTTTTGTTTGACAATATGGAGTCAGTTTTCCTTATGAATATGTTTTAGAACATTTCATCATTAGCAACTTTTCAACAAAATGTTTCGAAATTTTTCTGATCGTCCGTATTCTACTGGAGAACAAAACCCGTCTATTTTTTTATTTTTTGCGTCGGTGAAGACTACAGTCCGACACTTTAAACCAAGCATGTGACTTTTTGCTTTAAAAAGTTGCAAAAAAAAAGGTAAAACAATCTCAACCAAAAAATTCTCTGATTTTGCACTAAATTCAATCTGCGTGCGCCAGTTTAAGAATTTGGTGTAAAAAATGGCAGCGAATAACAGAAGACAAAAAAGAAAAGTCACTTAAAATAAAACACTAATAATGAATTGGGGGCCAATGTTCCTATTCAGGTTTATTCTGTTATGTTTTGCATTTTTCCTTTTTCTCTTTGCTTTCCATTTTTGTCCTTATTGCTTCCTTCACCCCCATTTCATCTCAGTTTGGAAGATTATTTGGATTGTCTTCTGTACTTTACAATTTATCACTTCTTTTTCGACTCACTATGTTTTCGCTTCTATTTTCCCTAAACAGGAAATATTGTAACAATTTTCCAAAAAGTGTTCAAGATAAAGCGTTGTTTCAAAGAAGCGAAAATGAAAAATCCTCAGTTTCTAGATCTTTTACAAGTTAGATAAAATAAATCAGATTGTGAGCTTATTTGTGTCTGTTCATGAGTAATCTAATGGGAACAATCAGATTTATTCACAAAGCAGACAAAAATATAATAAAGCATATTAGTGTATAAGATAAGTGATGTAAAGCCTACGGTAAAAAGTTGAAGATGTAACTTGTTTCAGCAATCTACAGCTTCTCACTTGACCCGGCTCCGGCGCTGGTTCTTCGATCCGATGTCTACTGTTGAACTCTTCTTTAACTCTACAAGTATATCTCTTGACAAATCCAGCTCTGCTATGTTTCCGCACATTTTAATCTTCTAATTGTGAATCCATGAGCAAAGGATAAGTTTAGATACAAGAGGAAAATTGTCCCGGTCTATTGTAGTATATTGAGGACTATAGGGCCCCTCAACTCCTCATACTAAAGGTCCCCAAAGCATTGATTGGGGGGCAGAAATGGTACTATGAGGTTCTATTACCCTCATGGCCACAAAGATGTGTGATAAAATACATCCTTACCCTTCCAGCAGTACAAAGAGGAGTTTTTATGCTTACTCAGAGGAGCAAGGAACGTTTTTGTCCTGGTTACCCAACCCCTTAGCTCTTGAAATAAATGTGATCCTCATGGTCATTATTAATATGAAATTGTTCTCACCTTTACTCATTGTGATGGTGTGATATGATGTGTGGGGTATCATTCTGTCTATAGTCATATTTTTACTGTCTTGTTGCTCTGTATCATTCTGTGTATAACCAGTAATGTGACCACACAACATTTAATCTTAATTATCGAGACATCTATTTTCGGTAGGCCAGGAGACATAGACTATTATCTTTATGTTGACTTTTGAATTTAAATGCTTTTCTGCGGTTGGTTAAGAATCACAGACTATTGTTCGTATAAGCCTTTAACGTTGACTCTTCAGTTAACATTTGTTGCAGCATATTGTGTTGTTATCTTCGATGACAGGGACGCAGGGTAATTGAACAGTAGATGTTTGTTAATATGTTGATTACACATTGTACCAGGACAGCTAGTTTGTTGACCTGCAAAAGAGAGGACAAACTAGGCAGATTGATTTAAGGGAACCTGTCAGTAGGATTGTGCTCAGTAACCTATAGACACTGTGAAGTTGGCACTGTTATACTGATTAAAATGATACCTGGGGTTTTATGTGGTGCTCTGTTCACATATTCATCCTTATGAGCTTATGCCAGGTCACAAATCAGCGCCTCTGCTGTAGCATGATACAATGAATAATATGCATGTATTAATTTATGATTTAGTAATATAGTATTGTGGAGAGAAGATTAGATTATCTTCATCAAAATGTTGCGTGCGGCGGCGCCTGTGCAGTAGCATCTATCGGAATGCGATAGATGCTACTGCGCTGGTGCCGCAACCGACACCATTTTGCTAGAGGAAAAAAAAATTGGCTCCATCAGGATGCTCACTGCTGAGAATAAAAGGCCTTTATGTTTCTTATGCTTCTGAAGATTTGCTACTGTATATAGAGACCAGAGAGTAGGAATCTAGTCTGCAGTCACTAGCTCAGAGACAACAAGAAACTAGTGATAAGGCCTGGAGTGGAATAAAATGTGAAAAATGCAAGATACAAAATACACAGACTTATGCTTCTGCTTTAATGATTTTTTTTTTACATTTCTGCACCAGTGCTGTATTTACAGCTACACTGCTCAGTTTTGCTGTATAATGACCTCCATACAGCTGCTTTCTAGTAAGTGTTTATCATACGTCAGAGCTGGTTTAATAACTACACTGCTTAGTACTGCTGTAAAATGTCCCTCATCTTTTGGAAGAACTGGTGAAAAATGCAAGATGCCAGTAATATAATGTCCGAAAATAGTGCTATTTCTCATGTACACACAGCTTTTTGAACAGTCACCTGAAAGGACAAGTAATGCCTTTAATACAAGAGAGATGTTGTGATAATGTGGTGATTGTGATGAATCTGACACTTTTCTCCTGTCGTCACAGTTGCCCATTGTATGCTTATATAAAGTGATCACTTGTTATATTGTTACATTATCTCACCCGCTTATACTGTAAATCCAGTAATTCACTAATATTGTAAAATTGATAGGTTCCTATGGAGCGCCCCCAGATACAGGGCCGCGGTGTACTCGGTACCGGTCCTCCCTGTCTCGGTGCTGGAGTTGTCACGGTGGCTGGACCCGTCCAATGAAAGGGAGATGTAGTCTGTCAGGGGTTTGTGACGCCACCTGTGGTGTTCGGTCAGGGTGACCAATGCTGCTAGGGGTCCGCTGGGGTGATGGAATGGCAGCTAGATGCTATACCTTCCCACAGGTGAAGTGTGTCCCCAGGGCTTCCCAGTAGTGTAGGTGGCGATGTAGTTAGGTGCGGTTAATAACGAGGACACAAGGTTGCAGTCTCTTTACCTCTTTACTGAAGACTTCAGGATCCTCAATCCAGAGCACGGTTAACAGGGCTATCTGAGACCGGCCGGTCCGAAGGCACATCCAGAGTTCCCTTTGCAGGTGGAAATCAGTGCCTACCAACTAGCGCCTGTGTGTTGTAGTTCTTCCCTGCTGAGCATTCAGGATAGCCCTCGCAACTTTCGTATCTGTTCTTTCTCTTTCTCTCCGTCCCCCAAGTTATTGTGTGGATAGGACGCACCCGTTTGACGGGAAGGCTCGGAGCTATTCTGGGACCCTAGAGACGCCCCTCTCCAACTTTGCCCCCTATGTCTGCTTAGGTGATATATGGTAGATAGCCAACCTAAAATCAACTGTCCTGCCGCTGTTTGAAGTAATGCTTGGAGTCTGTCACTTCCTCGGCGTTCCGGCCACCGGCTACGCGCCTCAGTAGGATGTTGCCGATCTCGGGGCACGACTCCTACTGGATATCTCCTTGTGCTGCGATTTCGTTTTTCACTTCTCCACAATATCCTTCGCTTCGTGTCCTTCCTTATGATGCCACCGCAAGGTAGTGCAGGCGCGGCTCTGTAATGTTCTGTCCTTTCTGCTAGATCCTCCCTGGAGCTCTCCCAGGCCGCGTTCTGTTCTAACTTCCTATCCGACCCCTAGTTTTACCAGTGTGAGGAGTGGCCTAATAGATAGAGCCTTTTGCTCCCCCTAGTGGCCGGAGTGTGAAGTGTAATGTGTGACTGTGATACCTGGTCAGGTGAACTCCTTTAGTGCAATCAGACATAACATCACTCCCCTTAGCGGCAGAGCGACATTACTGCAACGACCAGGACTCTGGGGCGCTGCACTTACATTCTAACTTCTTGTCTGTGCAATTTGTCAGCATCATTCACAGACCTTTTCATTCGATATAGAGCAGAGCAGGAGGAGATGAGTTACAGAAGTCCTTTACTTTCTCCCTGCTAATGTCAGATCCCGGGCAGATACATACTGTAGCGCAAAAGAGAAAGAGAGAGAAGAAAATGAATCTTTTGTTCATCAATAGGTGAATCTTAGATGTTTATAGAGTCCTGTGATTACAGCATAATAATCTTAACACTGGTTTAAGCAAAGTGTCTCCTGAGATGACAAGTTTATAGGAAAGATTCCACTCTTTCTGTAAGGTCCCCTTATACGTCCGCTTAAGAAAAGAACGAGTGACACGGTCCGTTTTTACTATCTGTGTGGCTTTCTGTTGGTCGTCCGTGTGTATGTGTACCATGTGCCATCCGTGTGCACAATCCATGTCACAAGTACAGAAATAGAAGGCAGAATAGAAAGTACAGATGTTTAGGTGTTAAAGATGTTCAAAGATAGAGATAGATAGGCAGATATGTAGATAGATAGATATCTGCGAGATATATAATTAGTGTTTTGTGCGTATAGTTTACTGTACATGTACTGTATTAAGCTAATAAATAAATAAATGAAATAAAATGACATGGGATAACCCTTATTTTTGATAACCAGCAAAGGTAAAGCAGTCAGTTGTGGGTTTATATTATCGGGCTCTATAATAATAATAATAATAATAAAATCTCTTTATTTATATAGCGCTAACATATTCTGCAGCGCTTTACAGTTTAACACATTATCATGGCTGTCCCCGATGGGGCTCACAATCTAAATATCCTATCAGTATGTCTTTGGAATGTGGGAGGAAACTGGAGACCCCAGAGGAAACCCACGCAAACACAGGGAGAACATACAGGATCAAAGGAATGCAAAGGCAAAGCACCAGAATTGGCATATCTTATGTTCTGTTCCAGGCTGGTATTTTTAGGCTGGGAAAAGCCCAATAACCTGGGACCTTCCCAGCCTGATAATATCAGCTCACAGCTGTCTGCTTTACCTTTGCTGGTTATCAAAAAATAGGAGGAGGACCCCACGTCCTTTTTTTCATTTGTTCATTAGGTTAATACATGTACAGTAAACTACATATGCAAAGCACTAATTATATATCTCACAGATAACCATCCTTCGATCCTTCCATCCATCCATCCATCCATCCATCTTTGCACATCTTTAACACCTAAACATCTGTCATTTCTACTCTGCATTCTATTCCGGTATGAGTTACACTTTATGTAATCCATGTGGGATGTATTGACATCCATGCTGCTAGAAAAAAAGGACATGTTTACATGTGGATCAGCACCAGAACTCTCCTACTATCTGGAGATGTGGACTTGGTGCTAGTTCGCCTTAGATCTTGTAGGACTGGTGGAAAGAGGATTCCTGGAAGTTCTATTAAAACAAGGGACTCAGTAAACCTGATTTTGGCCCCTCTCTCCTGAAGCCCAAAACCTGCTGCAGATGCTGTCTGTATGGTATGTGCCCCCCAGGACACAAAGGGGGCTTCTCTCGGCTTCTTGTAGATTTCTTATTTACCAGATGTGAGGATGCGACTATAGAGCGGTAACGTTTCCTCTCTGAAATACGACTTGTCTTTATGGTGTCACATCCAGGCGGCATCGGCAGTCGAGCTCCCGTTCTGTCAACAAGACTTAAAAGGACCCTCAGATGCTTTCAACCTCCCTAAAAATGTGAAAATGACGTCTCCAAGAATTTTCCTTCAAAGATGAAAGTGCCGTGATGTGTTTAGATGCTGGTTACACTGTGTCAATGCTCAAATAACATTTTATGTTGGTGATACCCTGGAAGAAAGGTTAAAAATACATACGGTGAGGCGATAGGAGTGCGGCAGTGCTGGGGGAGGCTATCATCCCATCGTAAAAGTATCTTCTGTAACACAGGGCCCAATGCCGCCAATCACAGTGCCCATATAACAGCGCAGCTCAAGTACCCTGGTAATATAAAGGACCAAAGCCCCAGATACAAACAATAAACCTAATACCCATCTACACAGAGATGTATTGTCATGACTCAGTCGTCGGGTGTCCCGGGAACAGAAGTTCCTTCACTGTCCTTAATGCTAGGGGCCAGAGGCGTAGCTAGAGCTTTTGCCGCCCGGGGCTGTTCCCGAGTTTGGCGCCCCCCCCCCCCCCCGGCTCAATACACACAAAGGTTACCAAAAACGGTTTTCCTGTTTTGTAGAACTTAAACTGGGCCTAATGGTGTCACCCCCACATGCCACACCTGTGACTTAATACCACCACACCATGACCAGGCCACATAGTGACCGAATAATACTACATACAAGGGACAAATACCACAACACCATTTCCAGACCACATATTATCACCACATAGTGACTGAATACTACAATACTGATCAGTAATAAAAAAAAACCCACAATACTATCACCATAAGTGCCAGTATTCACAGGAGATCTGTACTTAGTATGCAGTGTCTGTGTAGAGGTAATACAGAGATCACTGGTGACATTATACACAGGACCTCTATATAGTATACAGTGTATAGTGTCAGTGTATAGGTAACACTGACTCACCAGTGACGTCTCTAGGTGAAGTCCTTCATCTTTCATCCAGCACAGACCGCCATCATTCCTTCCAGCCAGGACTCGTTTCTGCAGGAAATAACACAGTTATCTCGAGCTCCGCTTGCAGAACACATTACTTAATTTTTCACAACTTCTACATTACATCACATGAAGAAAAAAAGGCGACATAGTGTCACTCTGCACAGTAACAGGACCGCCCCCCCCATTTAAAACAGTATACTCAAAAAATAAAATAAATACATCACTGCAGTAATAATATCCCTTAATTAGCCCCTATGGTAATAATATTCCCCACCCTGGCCCCGTTTCTCATTCCTGGCTCCAGCCATATGTTCTCGCATCCTGCCCTCATGAGTATCCATTCTACCCCATATGATCTCCACATCCTGCCCCACCAGCCTCCATCGTATCCGTCCTGCCCCATGATCCAATCCTGCCCCGTGTCTCCAATCATGCCCCGTATCTACATTCTGCCCATGCCTCAAGTCCTGCCCCCAGTGTGTCCAGCATATTACCCCCATGTTGTCCAGCAATCTGCCCCAGTGTGTCCAGCATATTACCCCCAGTGTGTCCAGCAATCTGCCCCAGTATGTCCAGCACTGCCCCCAGTGTGTCCAGCAATCTGCCCCAGTGTCCAGCCTTTCCCCAGTGTGTCCAGCAGTCTGCCCCAGTGTGTCCAGCATATTACCCCCAGTGTCCAGCATTGCCCCAGTGTGTCCAGCATATTACCCCCAGTGTGTCCAGCAATCTGCCCCAGTGTCCAGCATTGCCCCAGTGTGTCCAGAAGTCTGCCCCAGGGTCTCCAGCATTGCCTCAATGTGTCCAGAAATCTGCCCCAGGGTCTCCAGTATTGCCCCAGTGTGTCCAGCAATCTGCCCCATGGTCTCCTGTATTGCCCCAGTGTGTCCAGCATTCTGCCCCATGGTCTCCAGTATTGCCCCGGTGTATCCAGCAATCTGCCCCATGGTCTCCTGTATTGCCCCAGTGTGTCCAGCATTCTGCCCCATGGTCTCCAGTATTGCCCCGGTGTGTCCAGCAATCTGCCCCATGGTTTCCAGTATTGCCCCAGTATGTCCAGAAGTCTGCCCAGGGTCTCCAGCATTGCCTCAATGTGTCCTGAAATCTGCCCCATGGTCTCCAGTATTCAGTGTGTCCAGCAATCTGCCCCATAGTCTCCTGTATTGCCCCAGTGTGTCCAGCATTCTGCCCCATGGTCTCCAGTATTTCCCCAGTGTGTCCAGCATTCTGCCCCATGGTCTCCAGTATTGCCCCAGTGTGTCCAGCAATCTGCCCCATGGTCTCCTGTATTGCCCCAGTGTGTCCAGCATTCTGCCACATGGTCTCCTGTATTGCCCCAGTGTGTCCAGCATTCTGCCCCATGGTCTCCAGTATTGCCCCAGTGTGTCCAGCAATCTGCCCCATGGTCTCCTGTATTGCCCCAGTGTGTCCAGCAATCTGCCCCATGGTCTCCTGTATTGCCCCAGTGTGTCCAGCAATCTGCCCCATAGTCTCCTGTACTGCCCCAGTGTGTCCAGCATTCTGCCCCATGGTCTCCAGTACTGCCCCGGTGTGTCCAGCAATCTGCCCCATGGTCTCCAGTACTGCCCCAGTGTGTCCAGCAATCTGCCCCATGGTCTCCAGTATTGCCCCAGTGTGTCCAGCATTGCCCCAGCCCCAGACAGTCAGACATAAAGAAAAAAAAAAGTAAAATCCTCACCTCTCCCGTTCCTAGCGCAGGTCCGGTGCAGTCAGCGTCTCTCCGGCTCTGCGACGCTCAGGACAGAGAGGCAGAGCGGCGCGCACAGTAGTGACGTCATCGCGCCCTCTGCTCTGAGACGTCGCAGAGTCAGAGGACGCTGCAGCTGCCGGCGCCGCAGGAACCAGGAGAGGTGAGTATAGAGCGGGGGGCGGGGTCCGGTGGTGGGGGGAGCTGGCCCTGGTCGTGGCGGCGGACGGCGCCGCCCGAAGATTTAAAGGGGCATCTTTTTTTTTTTTTCTTCTCCTGCAGCGCCGGCCGCCCCCCGCATTGTGCCGCCCGGGGCGGACCGCCCCCCCCCGCACCCCCCTTCCTACGCCACTGCTAGGGGCGCCCTAGCTCGTCCTGTTTCTCTGATTAATTCTAATCGCGAAGACACCAGGGCCACGGACATTGCCTTAGTTCCTGAATCTGCTCTCAGTCTGTGCCCTTCCCCCACCCAGGGAAGAAGGGAGTAGTATACCGTAATACCCCAACCAGGGAAGAAGGGAGTAGTATACCGTAATACCCCAACGAGACGAACAAGGGAATATGAATACGTATAACGAAAGATATCAAACATACAAATATACTGACACATATAAGAGAAGTAAACACGAGGGAGGGGAGGATGGGGTTAAATGAAAGTAGGAGAAGGGGGGGAATTATCACACACTGAAAAACCTAGCAACGGTCACAGATAAATCCACCAAACGCCCTCTCCAATAATAACCACCAACAAGCTCCAGCAATGCAGCATAGGCTAGCTCTGATAATGAGTGCTAGCCAAGGCCCAGATTATATAGGAGATGGGAGTGGCTAACAGTGAACAGATGAGAGCCTTAATGCAGGAAAGCTTCCAAGAGCTCCCAACTGAGCAGATTAACCCCTGCATTGCTAAAAAATAAAACTTGCACCATTTACTGGTCTTCTTCAATATAAAGTATATAGACATGGATACAAAGTATATAGAAATGGATACAAAGTATATAGACATTGGGGTGACTAAATGCATTTCTGATGGATCATTCTGTAAAAGACGCAGGTAATTTCTGGAAATTTGAGAGCCCTCTACTGGAGCAGTAGACATACACAAAATTTAATGCAGTGACTGTGGATGGTCTTGTTGGGCCCCAAACCTTAGTCAGGGAATGTGGGGTCCATTAAGAGCACATGTCCAGTTGTGGAGCACAGGTCAAGTAGCCACTCGTTGTGGCAAACCAGTGGCTCCCAATAAACCAATGATGATCCAGCACCATGCGCTATATAATTGGTAAAGGTGTCAGAATGGAAATACTGTCACTTGCTCGTTATCCTTTTGTGTGAATTCTTAATTAAGGTAGTTACTCACTATGCACAAGCTATAGGAGAAATTCCCATATAACTTGTAAATCCTCAGATCCTTTAGGCACAAACTATTGTATGGAAATTAAATAAATCAGATGGTCTCGTTTTCAAGGTTATGGAGCCCGACAGGTACAAACTCTATAATCTATATGTCAATGATTGGATTGTCCTGTGGGAAAAACTTGATTGTGGAGCATCTGGCACACAAGCTACATGCCTAAATGGTGATACAGGGGTGTAAGGGAAGAGATAGAGGGAACTCGACGACATCCACTTCACCAGGCCTTGGCATAGTGCGGCCTGCAGGCTACATCTGTCCGTCTGGCTGTTCTAGTCCAGGCCACAGACTGGGACAGCTGTAAGGCTCAAAACAGTGACCCAAAGGCCACACCATCTCCTCACCTGTGTCCCGATATCACCTCTATCCACATCCTCAGGATGCAGATAGCAGTGAATATAATGGTGAAAGATGGAGTCGCCGGCTCATTTTCCCACCAATCAGTGTGTGCGACTGAGACAGTAGACGCGATGAAGTCACTTCTTTGCGTCTCCTGTGTGGAGAGACTGCATCGATGACCAGAGTAAATGGGATGTGTGCCTGTGTATAGGGGCTATGTGAGGGCTCATACTGTCTATAGGAGGCTATGTGAGGGCTCATACTGTCTATAGGAGGCTATGTGAGGGCTCATACTGTATCATACTGTATATAAGGGGCTATGTGCGGTCTCATAATGTATATAGGACGCTATGTGGGGCTCATACTGTATATAGGAGGCTATGTTTGGGTTCATACTGTATATAAGGGGCTATGTGGGGGCTCATACTGTATATAGGAGGCTATGTGGGGGCTTATACTGTCTATAGGAGGCTATGTGGGGGCTCCTAGTGTATATAAGGGGCCATGTGTGGGCTCATACTGTATATAGGAAGCTATGTGGGGCTCATACTATATATAATAGGCATTAATTTTACCAAAAAGGTCCAACAAATATCTAGAATAAAGGCACTTCATAAGTCATAATTTTCACCTTTTCGATCCAATAAGGTTCGAAATACCGAAGAGATCCTTTTAAAAAGTTAAATTTTATTTAAATAGAGTTTAAAATCATACAAGGAATGCAGAATATGTCACAGTAAGGGATATCTCCAGGAACCAGAATAATTACAGAGGATATAACCGAAAAAAGATATAAATTAACACTACATATGTCTAAATACACAACCAGTATTGCTATATTAGAGAAAATTCCAATAATTATCAACTTGTTGTCCGGGGGCGGGCCCGAAGAAGCTGGAGGCGAAACGCGCGTCGGGGTGAAGGGATATCGCCAAAGCAGGACCCAGGACAGTAAGAACACACAGAGCCCACAGGTATTGGCGTCTATGCATAGCACCTTTATTTTTGCACGGCACTTTAACTACAATTTAGTATACCGTGATCCAGTTATTTCTTTTGGAGGTATTGATATGGCAACATGCCGATACGGGACAGATAAACTCATACAGCAGTAGCTCTTTCCTGTTTTCCTTCCTTGTTTCTCCAGCCTTATGTATAGCCCGATTAAGGGGTAGATTCAGTTATAAGGTTTGGAACATAGATCACTGCAGTGTTTTAACTACTGAAATAGCCATTTTTTGCAATCGCCATATTTTGTTATGGTTTGATTATGCCGTGGACATTAAGTGCAATAGAAATCATATATAAATAAGACAATATCTATTCACATTGGGAGATAAATCTGTACTAATAACCGTCTTACTGTGTAGCACTTGTTAGACCAATTATTGAATATGTAGAGCATGATGAGATAACACTTGTTACAACAAGTTGATAATTATTGGAATTTTCTCTAATATAGCAATACTGGTTGTGTATTTAGACATACAGTGGGGCAAAAAAGTATTTAGTCAGTCAGCAATAGTGCAAGTTCCACCACTTAAAAAGATGAGAGGCATCTGTAATTTACATCATAGGTAGACCTCAACTATGGGAGACAAACTGAGAAAAACAAATCCAGAAAATCACATTGTCTGTTTTTTTATCATTTTTTTTGCATATTATGGTGGAAAATAAGTATTTGGTCAGAAACAAACAATCAAGATTTCTGGCTCTCACAGACCTGTAACTTCTTCTTTAAGAGTCTCCTCTTTCCTCCACTCATTACCTGTAGTAATGGCACCTGTTTAAACTTGTTATCAGTATAAAAAGACACCTGTGCACACCCTCAAACAGTCTGACTCCAAACTCCACTATGGTGAAGACCAAAGAGCTGTCAAAGGACACCAGAAACAAAATTGTAGCCCTGCGCCAGGCTGGGAAGACTGAATCTGCAATAGCCAACCAGCTTGGAGTGAAGAAATCAACAGTAGGAGCAATAATTAGAAAATGGAAGACATACAAGACCACTGATAATCTCCCTCGATCTGGGGCTCCACGCAAAATCCCACCCCGTGGGGTCAGAATGATCACAAGAACGGTGAGCAAAAATCCCAGAACCACGCGGGGGGACCTAGTGAATGAACTGCAGAGAGCTGGGACCAATGTAACAAGGCCTACCATAAGTAACACACTACGCCACCATGGACTCAGATCCTGCAGTGCCAGACGTGTCCCACTGCTTAAGCCAGTACATGTCCGGGCCCGTCTGAAGTTTGCTAGAGAGCATTTGGATGATCCAGAGGAGTTTTGGGAGAATGTCCTATGGTCTGATGAAACCAAACTGGAACTGTTTGGTAGAAACACAACTTGTCGTGTTTGGAGGAAAAAGAATACTGAGTTGCATCCATCAAACACCATACCTACTGTAAAGCATGGTGGTGGAAACATCATGCTTTGGGGCTGTTTCTCTGCAAAGGGGCCAGGACAACTGATCCGGGTACATGAAAGAATGAATGGGGCCATGTATCGTGAGATTTTGAGTGCAAACCTCCTTCCATCAGCAAGGGCATTGAAGATGAAACGTGGCTGGGTCTTTCAACATGACAATGATCCAAAGCACACTGCCAGGGCAACGAAGGAGTGGCTTCGTATGAAGCATTTCAAGGTCCTGGAGTGGCCTAGCCAGTCTCCAGATCTCAACCCTATAGAAAACCTTTGGAGGGAGTTGAAAGTCCGTGTTGCCAAGCGAAAAGCCAAAAACATCACTGCTCTAGAGGAGATCTGCATGGAGGAATGGGCCAACATACCAACAACAGTGTGTGGCAACCTTGTTGTGAAGACTTACAGAAAACGTTTGACCTCTGTCATTGCCAACAAAGGATATATTACAAAGTATTGAGATGAAATTTTGTTTCTGACCAAATACTTATTTTCCACCATAATATGCAAATAAAATGTTAAAAAAACAGACAATGTGTTTTTCTGGATTTTTTTTTTCTCAGTTTGTCTCCCATAGTTGAGGTCTACCTATGATGTAAATTACAGACGCCTCTCATCTTTTTAAGTGGTGGAACTTGCACTATTGCTGACTGACTAAATACTTTTTTGCCCCACTGTATATAGTGTTAATTTATATCTTTTTTTTGTTATATCCTCTGTAATTATTCTGGTTCCTGGAGATATCCCTTACTGTGACATACTCTGCATTCCTTGTATGATTTTAAACTCTATTTAAATAAAATTTAACTTTTTAAAAGAATCTCTTCAGTATTTCGAACCTTATTGGATTGAAAAGGTGAAAATTATATATAGTAGGCTATGTGGGGGGCTCATACTATATATAGTAGGCTATGTGGAGGCTCATACTATATATAGGAAGCTATGCAGGGGCTCATACTGTATATAGAGGGCTATGTGCGGGCTCATACTGTATATAGGAACTTATATGGGGGCTCATACTGTATATAGAAGGCTATGTGTGGGCTCATACTGTATATAGGAAGTTATGTGGGGGCTCATACTGGAAATAGGAGACTATTTGGGGGCTCATACTGTATATAGGAGGCTATGTTTGGGCTCATACTGTATATAGGAAGTTATGTGGGGGCTCATACTGTATAAAGGAAGCTATATGGAGGCTTATACTGTATATAGAGGGCTATGTGCGGGCTCATACTGTATATAGGAAGTTATGTGGGGGCTCATACTGTATATAGAAGACTATGTGGGGCTCATACTGTATATAGGAGGCTATGTTTGGGCTCATACTGTATATAGAAGACTATGTGGGGCTCATACTGTATATAGGAGGCTATGTTTGGGCTCATACTGTATATAAGAAGCTATGTGGGGGGTTCATACTGTATATAGGAAGCTATGTGCGGGCTCATACTGTATATAGAGGGGATGTGTGGGGGCTCATACTGTATATAGGAGGCTATGTGGGGGCTCATACTGTATATTGAGGCTATGTGCGGGCTCATACTGTATATAGAGGGGATATGTGGGGGCTCATACTGTATATAGAGGGGATATGTGGGGGCTCATACTGTATATAAGAAGCTATGTGGGGCTCATACTGTTTATAGGCAGCTATGTGAGGGCTCATATTGTATATAGGGGCTATGTGGGGGCTCATACTTTATATAAGGGGCTATTTGGGAGCTCATATTGTGTATTGAGAGCTATGTGATGGCTCACACTGTGTACAGTGAGGCTATGTGGTTTTTTTTACTATATGTAGGGGCTTTGTGTGGACTCATACTGTATATAGAGGGGATGTGTGGGGGCTCATACTGTATATAGAGGCTTTGTGGGGACTCATACCTTTATATAGAGGGGATGTGTGGGGGCTCATACTGTATATAGAGGGGATGTGTGCAGGCTCATACTGTATATAGGAGGCAATGTGGGGGCTCATACTGTATATAGAGGCTATGTGCAGGCTCATACTGTATATAGGAGGCAATGTGGGGACTCATACTGTATATAGAGGCTATTTGCAGGCTCATACTGTATATAGAGGGGATATGTGGGGGCTCATACTGTATATACGGAGGGGGGTGTCAGCATACTTAATTCTGCTCAATATTAACTGATACAACTAATATTAATATAAAAGATAATTGTAATCAATATGTTAATATTAATATTGAAGCAGAATTAATTTCGACCTATTGGTTCGGCCTCCACAACAGTCACATTCTCTCATGTGGCCCCTTGGGAAAACGAATCGCCCACCTCTGCTCTGGACACAGACTGGTAATGCCACATGGTGATGTTGGGGGTATCATGGAGGCCCCTGCACAATTGCTCCTTTGTTCCTCCATATTTTCAGCTCTGATTTCTGAGAATAGGTAAAACAAGGCACTTTCAGAGGGAAACAATCTCATTTGCTCGCTCATTATCGCACATTTCGACCCATCCTCTAATAATTTACAATTACTGAGCAAGAAATCATAAAACTTTTTTTTTTTATTATTCTTAATTCTGTAACTATTATTGGCATTAAATCCCGGTGATGTTTTTCCTCCAGCACTGGCAGCAGGCACTTATGAAATAAATAATCATAATTAATGAGAACGCGGCAATAAAACAAACTGTAATGGCCATAAAACGCTCAAACAATCTAATGAATATTTATGAGGAATCATTGACAAGAAAATGGGAACTAATCAGGTATTTCCTATGAAAAGCGAGCGATAATTCTGTATAAATGCGACTTGTAAGACGCAGCGAGGCTCCGGCGAGGGAAGGAATATTGATGATCATGGTCACATGTGTTAAAGAGCTGCTCGGAGAACATTAGGACTTCTCTAATAGGCCGGTAATAAATGTATTCAGGCCCCGTGCGGTGGGATACCTCCATGCTATTAAAAGCTCTTATTATAAATAATGCAATTCCTTCTTAATGAAACCACGACGCTGCCGCTTGTAAATCAGACACACGTCCAGCAGAACTTTTCCCATTATAGGGGAACTTCAACTTCAGAGAATTCCATTTCCCATATGACTAGGTGTCGTGCACATGGCCGTATTATGGATCCATGATCCTGCTCCCCTGGGGGCCACGCTGTACCGTTACGTTCCATAAGGACTCAATGTGTGCCGTGCAGGGTCCGTGCACATGCCAGTACAGGGTCCGTGCACATGCCAGTACAGGGTCCGTGCACATGCAAGTACAGGGTCCGTGCACATGCCAGTACAGGGTCCGTGCACATGCCAGTACAGGGTCCGTGCACATGCAAGTACAGGGTCCGTGCACATGCCAGTACAAGTTCCGTGCACATGCCAGTACAGGGTCCGTGCACATGCCAGTACAGGGTCCGTGCACATGCCAGTACAGGGTCCGTGCACATGCCAGTACAAGGTCCGTGCACATGCCAGTACAGGGTCCGTGCACATGCCAGTACAGGGTCCGTGCACATGCCGGTACAGGGTCCGTGCACATGCCGGTACAGGGTCCGTGCACATGCCGGTACAGGGTCCGTGCACATGCCGGTACAGGGTCCGTGCACATGCCGGTACAGGGTCCGTGCACATGCCGGTACAGGGTCCGTGCACATGCCAGCACACGGTCCGTGCACATGCCAGTACAGGGTCCGTGCACATGCCAGTACAGGGTCCGTGCACATGCCAGTACAGGGCCCGTGCACATGCCAGTACAGGGTCCGTGCACATGCCGGTGCTTTCCCTATTGATCTTGCACCCAACGTCAGTCTCTTTATCTTGACCACTGGCGAAAACTCTTTTCTTGACCTTGATTTGTCCTAGAGAGTAATGAATTTGACCGTTATCAGCAAATGTGATCTTCAATCTCTCAACAGAACGAGACATGTTGAAAGCAACTCAGACATTTCTTCTACATTTTCTTTTTTTCTCATTCTATTGTTTTTTGTCTCATTTGTTTCATTTCTTCTTGTTCTTCATTCTAATTTCTGCTTCTCTTTCCTCTTGTTTCTCCTCCTCCTCTTTGTTCTCTTTTGTATCCTCTCTTTCATTTTCTTTTATTCTTCTACCTCTTGCTTCCTTATCTTCCTTCGTTTCCTCTTTATCTTTCTCCTAGTTATGCCTTTTGCGCTTCTTCCTCAAATTTCTTTTCCTTGTTTTCCCTTTTCTTCTATCTTCCTGCTTTGTTTCCCCTAATCTTTTTCTTTTTCATCCTCCTCTGTGTACTTGCTCCCACTCTTTCCCTTTCTTATTCCTCTTCTTCTTTTTATTCCTCTTCCACTCGATCTCCGTCTTCCTTTTTCTTGTTAGGAACATGTTAACTCAAATAGGCTCAAATAGGCTACTAGACATGTTCGTGGAACAAGCCTTGGCTGTATAAGGTCCTGGCCTTTGCTACAGAGGACCTTGGGTTGCACCCACGGAGTAGCTGCTGGCCGGGCCGGTGAAGGAAATCAGTGAGGAGATATCAGAAAAACATGGCTGAATCAGAGAGTCGGGGACAATTAAAATATTGGTTTTCAAAAGTGAAGTCAGGTGATAGCTGGGGATCAAGTCTGACAAAGATGACATTCAAGAAAAGTAATTAGACAGTGAAGACGGGCATTCAATGGAAAAGCAGTGGAGAAAATGAGGAACCCATTGGGTCAATGCACAAAGAGTTAATCTAACATAGGCAGGCCAAGCTTATACAGCGCAGTGATTGACGTGTCACCAGGACCTTATTTAACATGCCTTCAAGTATTAATAATCATGGCTGGTGGTGAACATGTCACCTGGCAGGAGGGGGGACACTTCACAAGGAACATATTCTGGATGGCGAGCACAACGTCAGTCCAACGTGAAGTCCAAACAGCCTCCCTCTGTCAGCATTGCCCTCTGGAACTACGCGTCAGTGCCCGAGGGCAGCTGGAACCAAACTGGTAAGTATGTTACATACTTCTTGTTTTTCTTCTTCTTTTTCATCATCTTCTTCTTCCTCTTGTCCTTGCTTTTTTTTTTTCGTCTTTCTTTTTCTTCTATTCTTCTTTATTCTTGTTTTTTCGTTTCTTTCTTTTTTCTTTCTTTGATTCTTTCTTTCCTTCTTTTTATTCCTCTTCTTCGTCTTTATCCTTGTTTTTTGTTTGTTTGTTTATTTCTGTTTCTTCTTCATCTTTTTCTTCCTTACTTTATTCTCTCTACCTTTTTTCTTTCCATTTTTTCTTTTTACTTAATTTCTTTCCCTTTTCTTCTGCTGCTTACGTTTTCCTCTACTTGTTTGGTTCCTTTTCTTCTTCTTATTTTACCATTTTCATCTTCATCTTGCTCTTCTTCTTTTTATACCTGTTCCTCATGTATTTTCTTTCCCTTTATTCTACCTTTTCTTTTCCAACTGTTTCATCTCTTCTATGTTTCTCCCTTTTTATCTTCTTCTTCCTCTTCTTGATTTTTTATCCACTTTCTCCTTTATTTGATTTTCCTCTTCATCTTTTTCTTCTTTCTTCTTACACTTTCATGATGAATAGACTATGCAGTTTTCGGTATCATTTTCTTTATGAGCGTCACTCTTTATATCCATTACTTAAAAGCGCTTTAATTTGTCCATCTGTATCTGATATGATGGGCACTAATTAGCCGATAATAACTAATAGAAACAAGGCGCGCCTGGAGCGTGGCTGAGCATAATGATGGAGTCGTCTGCGCTCCTCGCATTGTTTCTTAAATAAAAGATTTCATTTATTTCTGCCATTAGAGGATCACTCCTTTATGAGATATGTAAATTAAAGCCCTTGATAATTACTGGGAATTTTCTTCCCAGATGATTAGGACAAAGCAGTTCAGATAATAAGAGCCATCTATAATGTCATGCGCCTTCTCTGTGATCTTACGGTTATGACTCTCACACTTCGTGAGAGTACAGTGAATATACAACATTTTGGGGCTTTGCAAAAATGTCCTTAAAGGTACAGAGCTCACATTTATACATTTGACTGTATCTACACAGACACAGCACCAGGTGGCAGCACAGAGACAGAGAAGGATACTAAAGGAGGAGGTAATAAAGATCGATATCTTGTCTTCTTATTCAACCCATTGACCACAATTTTAGTGATTCATAAATCAACTTTTATCTTATTGTTTTTTTCATTATGGACGCTTTTTTTAAAAAAAAATATTTCTACACTAGAAAACTGGCAAAAATTGGTGAAAAGGCTTGATGAATCTGGGCTAAAGTTCTAAAAATTTTCCAAAATGGTGGAAACAATTAGACAAAAGTAAAAAATGTACTTTTTTTTTTCTAATTTAAACGAATGTTGCAACTTTTATGAGTTATTGTCAGTTTTTGCTTCTTGTTCTTTTGCTGGTTTGTAGATGGGCGATCCAGGGACTGTCCGACGGTCAATAGGAGGTCGGCTCAGAAAGGAGTTTTGTTCTCTATACTCTAATGTTGGTATAATGTTTCTTTGAATCAGCTGAGGTTTGTATGAGAAAAAGGTGAATTGTCGTGGACTTATATCTTTCTCCAACTCACTGAGCTACCCTAATTTCCTCCAAAATGTTCCTTAAGGGGGAAAAATTCCAGATGAGCAAATAGTTTTGAAAGAAATCAAATTCACTTTCAATTTCAATTTCTCCCAAAATTCAAATTTGTAAAAAAACAGCAGTTTTTAAACATTTTTATTGCTGGGAAGAGGATAAAATATAAAAAAAGGTTACTCTCCGCTCGCTCCTCACCAGACGTAGTGCTACACTCCCCTTCAGATCCTGCATTAGCTCATTTTTTTTCCCTCTGGTGTTTCGCTCTGTCTTCATTTTTTGACACCTCTGGGGCTCACTAGTCAGGTGCAGGATTTGGGGAGTACAAGATTTTTATTATTTTTTAATGCCCCCATTTAGTGTTTTGGGGTCTGGAGAGAACTCAGATCGGAACAAATGGCGATTCCATTTGCATCTATTAAAGTTGTCTCAGATTTAATTTTCCCCCTGAATTAGCATGAATCTTGGAAATTAGATTTCGGCACATCCACACTGTAAACCCCTCCTGACCGCACACATAAACTTCACCTCGTCCAACACCAAGACAACCAGCACAGCAGAGTCCTGCATACACGGAGGCACTTGATCATGTGACCCCTGACTCCTCCCCTCCTGTGACCTCATCACAGGTTCTGTGTGCACAGAACAGCCTTCTATAAGCAGCCCAAACAGATGCAGGAGAGGAGCAACTTCAGCTTCAGGACCTGTGATGATGTCATGATCACATGACCGGTCAGGTGAGGCGGGGAGGGATGGAAGGAAGGATTCAGGATGCAAATTCAGTTACTACAGCAGCAGAATCTGCCGCCCCCTCTCTCCATTGAAGGCAGTGCCGCTTGAGGCAAAGCACTCAACTTGCCACATGGTAGCGGCGCCCTTGTTCGACAGATCTGCTCATCTCTTAGTGATTGTACAATCTCTCAATACCTGCTCTCAATCCTATTCCATAAAGATTCTAACAATATAAGGGACAGTTTTGCCTTCTATGGTGATAGACTTAGAAAGAAAACTTCCCAGTCTGACTTTCAGAGAGGACAAGTCTTTACCATCCTCCCAAACGTTTCACTATTGTTGTAAATGAGAAGAGGCTCAAATGAAGTGTGTCGTATCCGGCGCTGGATCCAGGAGAGGCCGGTAACGCTGAGTGGAGGGAATATCTCTCATTTAAAGCCGCCATAAAAAGTTACTGAACATATGACGCTGCCGGAGATTAGTAATGAAGACATTTGCCAGGAGACGGCCGAGGTGCCGTGTTTCATTGCTTTTTGATTTCATATTCTATAATAAAGTGGGGACAAGGGGAAGATTTAGAGATAGGAAAATGATTTTTTAATGGAGGGAGAAATGTGAACGCTGAATTTATGGCGAAGAGACTGCAAAAGTTTTCTTCTACCGAGGAAGGAAATGTAAGAGGGTTATTATGTTCTGTCTTCTTCATAGAGCTTATTCTAACTGGTAACTAAGTTTACTTTTCATCCGTGATTGGTACAAGTGCAATGAGCTGAGCTGTAAAATTACCTTCGGATTAGGAGTGTAATTATAACAATGTATCAAACAGACGATATTAATATCTTCACTGCAATCTGCGGCCCCTTCTGTGTCATCTACTTGTGATCCATCCGAAGGCGGAATCCTCAGCATCTCTTAACAAAACGTACAATATTGTTCATTCTTCTAATTGTGTCACATGTATCTAATGTTTGATACATTGCTTTTTTTAATTCTGTGCAGTAAACAAGTGACCCACATTGTTTCATTTATTATTTGTATTATGATTTTTGCCTTTAGGGTTACTCTCTAAATGTGGAACAGAAGAACTAATTCTGCCTCGGGTTTATTACCGGTTTTATAAATGTTCATCTTGTTCTCTATTTCCCTCGTGATCCAGCGGAATTGTGAACGCAGCTTAGATCTAGTCCTGCTTACAGCTGAGAATGTGTTACAGTGTATCAAGAAAAGAGATGAACTGTGATTAGTAATGAATCAAATATATTATGAATTTCCTCCAAAATTTGGAATTCTGGTGAATTATACATTGTTTTTCAGATTTGGTTCTCAAGAATCAACCAAATGATGGGGCATCAACTCCCAGGTTATTGAATTCATTTACGTGCCATAATGGAGTTAAAATCCACTGATGAGCAGAAGGGTAACAATGTGCCGACCTTCTGACTTTCAGGCTCCATATCTCACCATCCTCTACAGCTTCGGACATGAGACCACCATCATTTTATAGACAATCATCGTGGATATCTCATACATAAATGTGACTTGTGACTAGATAGCATATGATCAGTTAGGCAGATTCTCGTCTTGTCGTTGCATTGTTACTGTTTTGCTCCTGGTTGTAGAAGAATCTTTTATTCCTGAATACTACAAATTACAACCTGTTCTCACATTCCCTAATAGCTCCGTGTGTTATTAGGTTGATTCCCAAGTGAAAGGTCACTGGTTCGAATCGCGAGGAGCAGCCATGAAGATTTCCCAAGAAAAGAGAATCCGCATCATCCAGCTCATCGATAGCGGTCTGTCTGTAAAGAAAATTGTCAAACTGCATCATGTAAACACCATGACAGATTTAAGAATACGAGATGAAGTCCGTCCATTCAGAAGCCAAGAGGCGGGCGTCAAGGCAAAATATCAGGGTCACCAAGTCAGCTCATCCTAAGGTCTATCAGTTCTGGTGCGATAAACACGGAAGTGGAGGAGGCTCGTAAGCTTCATAACAGTGAGATCACAGACGTCCATGGAAGCGCCGTGCAACGTACGTAACACAAGTCTGGAATGGTGGCCTGAAAAAAAGGTGGAGAAGATTCAACTTCATTATCGTCATAAGAAGCGTCGGCTCGAGATGGCAAAAAAGTACAAAAAGTAGAAGATCGGAAACGGGATTTGGAGCAATGAGACGAAAGTCAGAAGACGGCTCTGATGGGTGCAAATGGGTCTGGAAGAAACAAGGGAAAATGGGGCTAACGGATCGAGACATGGAAGGTCAAATTCGGTGGCGGAAGCCTAATGATATGGGGGAGGTTTCACAGTCATTGGTGTGGGATACTTGACCAGGATCGATGGTGGTCTCAATGCTGAGCTATAGGTGAGTGTCCTACAAGACGAGTTATGGTACTTCATACACTTGAGTGCTACGGGTAGGAAAAGGACGACATAGTGTTCCAGCAGGAAGACCTGAAGCATATGGCGAGATTGGAGAAGAAATGGGTCAGTGACAATGAAGTAGAGGTGCTGGATTGTCCCTCACAGTCCCAAGATCTCAACCCAATCCAACAGTTGTGGGTAGAGGTGAAGATAAAGCTGTATACAGACCCAAGTGAGGCGACCAGCGTGCACCAACATGGGGAAGACCTGGGATCAGATTTCTGTGGACACATGTGAATCTGATGGAGAGCAGCCCGGAAGGATACAGGCTGTGGTGAAAGACAAAGGTGGATCTACACAACGCTAAAGAAATAATCTTTATGGAACTAAAGCCACTTCTGAAGATTTTGTACTATTCTCTGCCTGATGAAGAGACCGGAGGAGTCGCAAAAGCTGCAATTTGTTACCATCTTTTCATTCAGCCATTGAAAGGTATCAACCACTGAGGACTCTCAATAATACAAATTAAAGTGGCATTGATCTTATTCTGCTCTTCTGCCATCTTGTCTTTCTTCCGCTTCTCCTTTCATCCCTAGAAATGAGTGACCGTATCGGCATTGTGCGCCGTCTCCACAATCCCATGCCACCAGTCCCACGTTCGTTTCTTTCCCGGTATAACATGAGCATTGTGTGAGACGTGAAGGCGATAAGTTGTGTCTCCGGATCCGCGCTCCGTCTTATAGAGGACGACAATACATCTCTGAAATAAAGCAGGAAAGTGGCCCCCGCTCGTCACCCTTGGCCCCTTTCCTCTGTGTGATCCCCCCACGCGTCGCTTACGTGTGATGAAAAAAACCATTTTATATGTTTGATTTTCAAAGCGTTCACTTCTCCATTGAAACGGCAGCTTTTCTTTTAATTCATTATTCAAAGTTGCTTTAGCGAGGGGCATCAATTATTCATCCTCACCTCCTCCGTCTTATTATACACTGATAATTGTCACCACTCACGCTTTTTCAATTTATGGCTTCAGTTCTGATACAAAAAAAAAATAGCAGCATTTTCTGCACACCTGATGGGTTAATAAAACCTCTATCAAATTAAATAGACTTTAAAGGGGGATTCCAGGACTATGATATCGGTGGTCTACATCAGATTATTCAGGGGGCTGATTCCTGGCACCTTACTGATCAGCGTCATGCATCTCATAGTGGCAGTGCCTGGTACTGCAGCCCAATTCTACTCACTTGGGGTTGTTCAATCAGACATTTATGGCACAAGGATAGATGGGGGTCCCACCTAGAAAGGATGGCGGACGGCTGATTTCTCATGAAATATTTCTTATAGAAATAAAAATTATTATTAAATTATTTATTATTAGTTTATCCTCTCACTTGCAGTACCAGTTTTCACAATGGGGTGGTTTGAAGATATTTCCATAAGAAGCAGTGCAACAGCGCCCCCAGTTGTGTCATTTCATGCAGAGAATGCTACAACTTTGCAGTAAAACATTGGACCAAACTTCTTACATTAATAAGAAGAAAATGAATTAGTGGAATAGGCAATTATTCACTTTACTAACGTCGTATACAAATTAAGTGGTGAGTTTTGGTTGGAAAGTCATAGAGCGACAATCCCGTCTCTGAGCCTAACCTTCCCCTGGACTGCGGTCCTCTAGACTGGAGGACCCTTGTCATGAGATCAGCATTAAAGGGCAACTCAGCCTTAATAAATATCCCCAAGTCATATTCACCCATGATGCATGTGAATGCAAGCGCTGGTGGTGCAATGGGAAAAATGCAGTTAAATGGCTAGCGCCTCCTATGGGGTTAGTGCGCCACTGCAGCCGGTTCTATAACTCTACCCAAGTTCAGAGATGGTGCTCATCTCTAAAGACGAGTGATTATAAGGCTATGAATGATGGGAGCTAAGAGATCGCACCAGGAGGGGGGAGGGCCGCGTCCCCTTATTGATGGAAATGCACTTTTTGCAGGACGGGGGCCGCTTCACCTTTTTGACAGAATTGCTCTTTTTGCAGGACGGGGGTCACTTCCCATTATTGATAGAATTGCACTTTTTGCAGGATGGGGGCCGCTTCCCCTTATTGATAGAATTGCACTTTTTGGAGGATGGGGGCCGCTTCCCCTTTTTGATAGAGTTGCGCTTTTTGCAGGATGGGGGCCGCTTCCCCTTATTGATACAATGGCCATTTTTGCAGGACGGGGGCCGCTTCACCTTATTGATATAATTGCACTTTTTGCAGGACGGGGGCCGCTTCCCCTTATTAATAGAATTGCACTTTTTGCAGGACGGGGGCCGCTTCACCTTATTGATAGAGTTGCGCTTTTTGCAGGACGGGGGCCGCTTCCCCTTATTGCTACAATGGCCATTTTTGCAGGATGGGGGCCGCTTCCCCTTATTGATAGAATTGCTCTTTTTGCAGGATGGGGGCCGCTTTCCCTTATTGATAGAGTTGCGCTTTTTGCAGGATGGGGGCCGCTTCCCCTGATTGATAGAATTGCACTTTCTGCAGGACGGGGGCCGCTTCCCCTTATTGATAGAATTGCACTTTTTGCAGGATGGGGGCCGCTTTCCCTTATTGATAGAGTTGCGCTTTTTGCAGGACGGGGGCCGCTTCCCCTTATTGCTACAATGGCCATTTTTGCAGGATGGGGGCCGCTTTCCCTTATTGATAGAATTGCACTTTTTGCAGGACGGAGGCCGCTTTCCCTTATTGATAGAGTTGCGCTTTTTGCAGGATGGGGGCCGCTTCCCCTGATTGATAGAATTGCACTTTCTGCAGGATGGGGGCCTCTTCCCCTTATTGATAGAGTTGCGCTTTTTGCAGGACGGGGACCGCTTCCCCTTATTAATAGAATTGTGCTTTTTGCAGGATGGGGGCCGCTTCCCCTTATTGATAGAGTTGTGCTTTTTGCAGGACGGGAGCCGCTTCCCCTTATTGATACAATGGCTATTTTTGCAGGACGGGGGCCGCTTCCCCCTATTAATAGAATTGCACTTTTTGCAGGACTGGGGCCGCTTCCCATTATTGATAGAATTGCACTTTTTTCAGGACGGGGGCCGCTTCCCATTATTGATAGAATTGCTCTTTTTGCAGGACAGGGGCCGCTTCCCATTATTGATAGAATTGCACTTTTTGCAGGATGGGGGCCGCTTTCCCTTATTGATAGAATTGCACTTTTTGCAGGATGGGGGCCGCTTCCCCTTATTGATAGAGTTGCGCTTTTTGCAGGACGGGGGCCGCTTTCCCTTATTGATACAATGGCCATTTTTGCAGGACGGGGGCCGCTTCCCTTTATTGATTGAATTGCACTTTTTGCAGGACAGGGGCCGCTTCCCCTTATTGATAGAGTTGCTCTTTTTGCAGGACGGGGGCCGCTTCCCCTTATTAATAGAATTGCACTTTTTGCAGGATGGGGGCCGCTTCCCCTTATTGATAGAGTTGCTCTTTTTGCAGGACGGGGGCCGCTTCCCCTTATTGATACAATGGCCATTTTTGCAGGATGGAGGCCGCTTCCCCTTATTGATAGAATTGCTCTTTTTGCAGGATGGGGGCCGCTTCCCCTTATTGATAGAATTGTGCTTTTTGCAGGACGGGGGCCGCTTCCCCTTATTGATAGAATTGCTCTTTTTGCAGGACGGGGGCCGCTTCCCCTTATTGATAGAGTTGTGCTTTTTGCAGGATGGGGGCCGCTTCCCCTTATTGATAGAATTGTGCTTTTTGCAGGACGGGGGCCACTTCCCCTTATTGATAGAATTGCTCTTTTTGCAGGACAGGGTCCGCTTCCCATTATTGATAGAGTTGTGCTTTTTGCAGGATGGGGGCCGCTTTCCCTTATTGATAGAGTTGTGCTTTTTGCAGGATGGGGGCCGCTTCCCCTTATTGATACAATGGCCATTTTTGCAGGACGGGGGCCGCTTCCCCTTATTGATAGAATTGTGCTTTTTGCAGGATGGGGGCCGCTTCCCCTTATTGATAGAATTGCTCTTTTGCAGGATGGGGGCCGCTTTCCCTTATTGATAGAGTTGTGCTTTTTGCAGGATGGGGGCCGCTTTCCCTTATTGATAGAGTTGTGCTTTTTGCAGGATGGGGGCCGCTTCCCCTTATTGATACAATGGCCATTTTTGCAGGACGGGGGCCGCTTCCCCTTATTGATAGAATTGCTCTTTTGCAGGATGGGGGCCGCTTTCCCTTATTGATAGAGTTGTGCTTTTTGCAGGACAGGGACCGCTTCCCCTTATTGAAACAATGGCCATTTTTTCAGGATGGGTGCCGCTTCCCCTTATTGATAGAATTGCGCTTTTTGCAGGACGGGGGCCGCTTCCCCTTATTGATAGAGTTGTGCTTTTTGCAGGATGGGGGCCGCTTCCCCTTATTGATAGAATTGCTCTTTTTTCAGGACGGGGGCCGCTTCCCCTTATTGATAGAATGGCCATTATTGCAGGACCGGGGCCGCTTCCCCTTATTGATAGAATGGCCATTTTTGCAGGACCGGGGCCGCTTCCCCTTATTGATAGAATGGCCATTTTTGCAGGACGGGGGCCGCTTCCCTTTATTGATAGAGTTGCGCTTTTTGCAGTTCATTTCCTGCCTCTAGAATTTTTCTCAGCAAAGAATGTATTTCACTCAATAAACACTAATTCATCCACAACTTATTCTCCGCTGTCAATACGAGCGGCCGATAGTTTCCTTAACCGCGGACATTTCTGGCTTCCTCGCTGCGTGCCACAATTAAAGATTGCCACTTACTGCAATTAAATGTAATGAATAATAATCAGAGTGAGGACGTCTCTTTTACACCACTCATTTATTTTTCCGACCTAATGCCGCTGCCACCAATTAGTCAGAAATGCGCTGAATTCCAGCCGCCGCCGGCAAAACGCTCTTAAATACGTATTATACAAATAACCTTTATAGTCTTGTATCAGAACGAGAAAATTCTCCTGTAAGGATCCAATTATCTGCACTGGAAATATTAGGTGTGGAGTGAGATCCGTGGTGAGTGCGCGCTCTGCAACGTTTCACAACTTTCATTCGTCTCTGTAGGAAGCAGCGAAGGACATGAGACCTCGTCTCCATTGTGATAGAAGATCTGGGTCCATGGGGATCGGCACTGGTCGTTCTGGGTCCCCATGGACCGGCACTGGTCGTTCTGGGTCCCTGGGTACTGACACTGGCAGTTCTGGGTCCCTAGGAAAGGCACTGCTCATTCTGGGTCCCCGGGGACCGACACTGGTCGTTCTGTTTCCCTTGGGACTGGCACTTCTAGTTCTGGGTCCCTGGGGACCGATACTGGTCATTCTGGGTGGAGACAAGCTGCTATGATGTCTCCCAAACACAGCACACACGAGGGATTACTGTTCTCCTGTCTCTAGGTAGCCTATGCTCAGAAACAGCAACATTTAGGACATTATACCGCAGTACTGAGCAGTGCAGCTGTGAATCCAACACTAGGATGAGACAGAACATTTACGGGAAAGCAGCAGCAGCATGGAGGACCTTATACATCAGCACTGAGCAGAGTAGCTGTGAGTCCAACTCCAGGGTGCAATTGACATTGATGGCAAGCAGCACTACTAATCAGCTCTCCAACTCTCTTTCTGCCTCTTCCTCATACCCTATACCATTTTTATAGACTTCAATATGGAAGGGATAATCTGATCCCTCAGTGAGCTGGCAGTCCATTTTGTAGTTCTGGAGTCAGGGCCAGGGAGAGATTAGTCATAGCTCATAAGTGGAGAAATAGGCAGATTTATCTGATAAGATATTGCAAAGCTTCTTATATTCTTGTACTATTGATCTGTGCAATTTCTTCAAATGACAGCGGTTATTTAGGTTTTATTTACATAATCATGAAAATCATTTTAGAGCTCCAAATTTTTATTTTTTGTGTTTTTTAATGTCATCAAACAAAACATGGCAAGAAAAAGTAGCAAAGATTGAGGTACTTAAAAAAATCTGTAGAAAACTAATATGTGGCATGGATATAATGGGAGTGGACCATAACAGCTGTACTGGGCAGAATATCCACTGCTCAAAAAAATAAAGGGAACACTTAAACAACAGAATCTAACTCCAAGTAAATCAAACTTCTGTGAAATCAAACTGTCCACTTAGGAAGCAACACTGACTGACAATCAATTTCACATGCTGTTGTGCAAATGGAATAGACAACAGATGGAAATTATTGGCAATTATCAAGACATCTCAATAAAGGAGCGGTTCTGCAGGTGGGGACCACAGACCACATCTCAGTACCAATGCTTTCTGGCTGATGTTTTGGTTACTTTTGAATGTTGGTTGTGCTTTCACACTCGTGGTAGCATGAGATGGACTCTACAACCCACACAAGTGGCTCAAGTAGTGCAGCTCATCCAGGATGGCACATCAATGCGAGCTGTGGCAAGAATGATTGCTGTGTTTGTCAGCGTAGTGCCCAGAGGCTGGAGGCGCTACCAGGAGACAAGCTAGTACACCAGGAGACATGGAGGGGGCCGTAGGAGAGCAACAACCCAGCAGCAGGACCGCTAACTCCGTCTTTGTGCAAGGAGGAACAGGAGGAGCACTGCCAGAGCCCTGCAAAATGACCTCCAGCAGGCCACAAATGTGCATGTGTCTGCACAAACGGTTAGAAACCGACTCCATGAGGACGGTCTGAGTGCCCGACGTCCACAGATGAGGGTTGTGCTCGCAGCCCAACACCGTGCAGGACGCTTGGCATTTGCCACAGAACACCAGGATTGGCAAATTCACCACTGGCGCCCTGTGCTCTTCACAGATGAAAGCAGGTTCACACTGAGCACATGTGACAGACGTGACAGAGTCTCTAGATGCCATGGAGAGCGGTCTGCTGCCTGCAACATCCTTCAGCATGACCGGTTTGGCAGTGGGTCAGTAATGGTGGGGCATTTCTTTGGAGGGCCGCACAGCCCTCCATGTGCTCGTCAGAGGTAGCCTGACCGCCATTAGGTACCGAGATGAGATCCTCACCCCTTGTGAGACCATATGCTGGTGCGGTTGGCCTTGGGTTCCTCCTAATGCAGGACAATGCAAGACCTCATGTGGCTGGAGGGTGTCAGCAGTTCCTGCAAGATGAAGGCATTGAAGCTATGGACTGGCCCGCCCGTTCCCCAGACCTGAATCCGATTGAACACATCTGGGACATCATGTCTCGCTCCATCCACCAACGTCACGTTGCACCACACACTGTCCAGGAGTTGGCGGATGCTTTAGTCCAGGTCGGGGAGTTGATCCCTCAGGAGACCATACGCTGCCTCATCAGGAGCATGCCCAGGCGTTGTAGGGAGGTCATACAGGCACGTGGAGGTCACACACACTACTGAGCACCATTTCCTTGTCCTGAGGCTTTTCCACTGAAGTTGGATCAGCCTGTAACTTCATTTTCCACTTTGATTTTGAGCATCATTCCAACTCCAGACCTCCGTGGGATATTAGTTGTGATTTACGTTGATCATTTTTAGGTTTTATTGTTCTCCACACATTCCACGATGTAATGAATAAAGATTTACAACGGGAATATTTCATTCAGTGATATCTAGGATGTGGGATGTTAGTGTTCTCTTTGTTTTTTTGAGCAGTGTCTATAGTATATACAGTGTGAAGAAGGTGCATTACGGTGACAGAGCCGGGGTCCTACAGACCGTCCTGCCCAGCTGGGTTGGTCAGTCTGACCTTGTTGGGGGGCTGCCCCTTATCAATATGACTTCACCCCCGAGGAGCGGCCCGCACTCTGCAGCTCTTCTGGAAGCTTCTCCTCTAGATTTACAGCCTTCCACCACTAGGGGCGCCCTCGGCTCTCCGTAGGCGGCTCTGGCTCTGACTTCCTCGTGTTTCTGTTGCTGTGATATAATATTGCAGATCCTGTGATAATTATTAGGATCCACACCAGGAGACAGCTGCTGCCTCCCACCACGTTTATCACTAGCGCCAATTATACATTGTTTACGGAGAGGTGTAAAATGTCTATAAATGTTCCGCTCGCTTGTTGGTGATGAGATATACGAAGAGCCGCAATCAGGGGGGAAACTATGGATTTCTGAGGTGAGAACAGATTTCGTGCAGTAATAATAAGCACAGATGTCAGATCTGGATGATCTGCGCTAAAGTCTCTGCGGTGTCACCACCCGGCACCCGGCAGAGCAGCCTCTCTGATCACAGCTCCGCAGATCGCGCTCCTCCAGCTGTTCTGAAGCTACAACCTTTCCCCTCTGAAATAAATAAGTTTATTCAGTATCAAAAGTGATTTTCGAAGAGGATTTCTAAGCAGAACCAGCTTCACAATCCCTGCAAAAAACCCCCCAAAAAACTCTGTGCGAACATGCCCCAAGGAATGACGCAGAATCAATGCAGAAAGTTCCCAGGGATTTTTCCAGCAGTAAAAGCCACAACACAATTTGTTCCAGAAGTGCGCTGGATTTGTGCCACATTTTCGTTTTTGCACCTTTGCAGTGAATTCAGCTTAAAAGCCTGGACGGACAAACCACGGCGCAGATTCTCTGCATGCACAGATTTACAGGATTTGGGAGGTGAAACAAACAAACGTATGGGATAAATGTCTTCATCTTTACAAAAACTCATGTCCATTTACCATATTGCACAATGACAGCACAGAGTATTTCAGAAAAGTGTTCTAATCTAGTAGAAGGTAAAAAGACAAAGAATTCTATAGCGAGATTATGTCTGACAGCAGCACAGAGTATTATAGGAGATGATTATACCAGGAGGAGGAGGAATTGGATGCAGCTACAGTGTTATCTTTGTGTCAGCGAGGATGTATGCTGTAAGAAGGGATAGGTGGGGGATGCAGCTGCAGTTGTCTCTCTGTGTCAGTGAGGCTGCATGCTGTAAGGATGCAGGGGGAGGAGGGGAATGCAGCTGCAGTTCTGTCTCTCTGTGTCAGTGAGGCTGCATGCTGTAAGGATGCAGGGGGAGGAGGGGAATGCAGCTGCAGTTCTGTCTCTGTCAGTGAGGCTGCATGCTGTAAGGATGCAGGGGGAGGAGGGGAATGCAGCTGCAGTTCTGTCTCTGTCAGTGAGGCTGCATGCTGTAAGGATGCAGGGGAGGAGGGGGATGCAGCTGCAGTTCTGTCTCTGTGTCAGTGAGGCTGCATGATGTAAGGATGCAGGGGAGGAGGGGGATGCAGCTGCAGTTCTGTCTCTGTCAGTGAGGCTACATGTTGTAAGGATGCAGGGGAGGAGGGGGATGCAGCTGCAGTTCTGTCTCTGTCAGTGAGGCTACATGCTGTAAGGATGCAGGGGAGGAGGGGGATGCAGCTGCAGTTCTGTCTCTGTCAGTGAGGCTACATGCTGTAAGGATGCAGGGGAGGAGGGGGATGCAGCTGCAGTTCTGTCTCTGTCAGTGAGGCTGCATGTTGTAAGGATGCAGGGGAGGAGGGGATGCAGCTGCAGTTCTGTCTCTGTGTCAGTGAGGATGCAGGGGGAGGAGGGGGATGCAGCTGCAGTTCTGTCTCTGTCAGTGAAGTTGCATGCAGTGAGGAGAAGGGGAGGAGGGGGATGCAGCTGCAGTTCTCTCTCCGTGTCAGTGAGGCTGCATGCAGTGAGGAGGCAGGGGTGGGAGGGGATGTAGCTGCAGTTGTTTGTGTCAGTGAGGCTGCATATGTGACATCCCAGGTATCCGGTTGTCACAGTGACATTGCTTTCCTCACAGGGAGAGTGAAGTTACGCTTGGAAGCGAGGGAGGATCATCTCTATCAGGTACACACACGCATGCAACATGTTCACACTACAGGCCAGAAGGGGGAGCTCTGATCCAGCCAGGGCCGGACTAGCCTGTCTGTCTGGTCGTGGGCTGCCTTGTCTACTACATTGTTAACAGAATCAGTGTTCTCAAGACCCCCATACTGCTAAGAATTGTGAAGGAGCACAAAGTCGCTGACTCCATCACTTACCCCAGCAGGTCACAGGTATCATTAGTATATTGGTCTTGTAGTAAATCTTACTTTCCACTATCCAGGGAAATATTCGTAATATATTCCATCTGGTGCTTGGGGATGGGGACAGCATGGGCCTGAGTGATTTCAAATGCCAGGGCTGAATTTCAGCCCCAGTCCGTACCTGGATCCAGCCTATTGGTGGCTCCCCTATATATATTCTGGTCTGGAGGGAAAGTTCAGTCAGTCTGTCAGAGACACAGAGAAGAGAGCGTCAGACTGTGAGAGTCAGAAGGACTAAAGTGGCCGTGTAGCCATGAGGGTGCTGCAGCTCCTAGAGAAAGAGAAAGAAGAACGGATTGTAGAGAGTGCTTAGGAGAAGTGAAGTGAAGGAGAGTGATACCTGGGGAGAATAGCTGCGACTGAGCTACCTTCCTGCAGAGCGCAGATACCGGTAGCCGGAAGGCCGAGTTTGTGAGGGACTCCATGACTTACAGCAGAAACCGGCAGGACAGCTGGATTTCACGTCACCTGTCCGCCCTAATACCCAGGAGACACAGTGGTGCATAGAGGCCGGGTCGTAATAGAGACCCTGTAAAAAGGCTTGAGCCACCTGTCATACGAGTTTGTGTCCCACCTTTAAGGAGGACAGAGAGAACAGTGAGGACCTTGACAAAAGCCACAGGCAGCAAGGAACTACACCACCACGCTAGAAGGAAGGCTTCTAACTTCACCTGGTCTAGGGGACTCTGAACTCGCTTCCAAGCCGGCCGGACCCTGCCTGCCCGGTGATCTGGTGCCCTGGACTGCGGCTGCCTGAAGTCTTCAGTAAACCAGGTAAAGAGACTGCAAACCTGTGTCCTCTGTTTCTTTCTACACCATCACCGATCTACACATCAGGAGCCCTGGGGACCCAGCTTCACCTGTGGGAAGTTATACTATCTAGCTGCCATAACATCACCCCAGAGGACCCCTTTAAGCAGCGTTGGTCACCACTGACCGAATACCACAGGTGGCGTCACGAACACATAATTTATTCAAACACCTTTTACATGGGCGCCGCCACCGTGACAAATCCCTTTAATTACCGGACTCAGTACCGAGTACCCCACGGCCCTGGTGGGCATTCCACATGCTGTGAGGAAGGATGAGGGGATGCAGCTGAAGTTGTCTCTTGATGTCAGTGAGGCTACATGCTGTGAGGAGGAAGGGATTAGGTGGATGCAGCTGCAGTTGTATCTGTGTCAGTGAGGTTGCATGCAGTGAGGAGGCAGGGGGAGGAGGAGGGATGCAGCTGCAGTTCTCTGTGTCAGTGAGGCTGCATGCTATGAAGGAGGGGGATGCAGCTGCAGTTCTCTCTCTTTGTCAGTGAGGTTGCATGCAGTGAGGAGGCAGGGGGAGGAGGGGGATGCAGCTGCAGTTCTCTCTCTGTGTCAGTGAGGCTGCATGCTATGAAGAAGGAGGTGATGCAGCTGCAGTTCTCTCTCTATGTCAGTGAGGTTGCATGCAGTGAGGAGGCAAGGGAGGAGGGGGATGCAGCTGCAGCTCTCTCTCGCTTTGTCAGGTAGGCTGCATGCAGTGAGGAGGCAGGGGGAGGAGGGGGATGCAGCTGCAGCTCTCTCTCGCTTTGTCAGGTAGGCTGCATGCAGTGAGGAGGCAAGGGAGGAGGGGGATGCAGCTGCAGCTCTCTCTCGCTTTGTCAGGTAGGCTGCATGCAGTGAGGAGGCAGGGGGAGGAGGAGGGATGCAGCTGCAGTTCTCTCTCTGTGTCAGTGAGGCTGCATGCTATGAAGAAGGAGGTGATGCAGCTGCAGTTCTCTCTATGTCAGTGAGGTTGCATGCAGTGAGGAGGCAAGGGAGGAGGGGGATGCAGCTGCAGCTCTCTCTCGCTTTGTCAGGTAGGCTGCATGCAGTGAGGAGGCAGGGGGAGGAGGGGGATGCAGCTGCATTTGTCTCTCATTGAGGCTGCATTCTGTGAGGAGAAAGGGAGGAGGGGATGCAGCTGCAGCTCTTTCTCTCTATGTCAGGTAGCCTGCATGCAGTGAGGAGGCAGGGGGAGGAGGGGGATGCAGCTGCAGTTCTCTCTCTGTGTCAGTGAGGCTGCATGCTATGAAGAAGGAGCGGGATGCAGCCGCAGTTCTCTCTCTATGTCAGTGAGGCAGCATGCAGTGAGGAGGCAGGGGGAGGAGGGGGATGCAGCTGCAGTTCTCTCTCTGTGTCATTGAGGCTGCATTCTGTGAGGAGAAAGGGAGGAGGGGATGCAGCTGCAGTTCTCTCTCTATGTCAGTGAGGCACCATGCAGTGAGGAGGCAGGGGGAGGAGGGGGATGCAGCTGCAGTTCTCTCTCTGTGTCAGTGAGGCTGCATTCTGTGAGGAGAAATGGAGGAGCCGGAGGGGATGCAGCTGCAGTTCTCTCTGTGTCAGTGAGGCTGCATTATGTGAGGAGAAAGGGAGGAGGGGATGCAGCTGCAGCTCTCTCTCTCTTTGTCAGGTAGGCTGCATGCAGTGAGGCAGGGGGAGGAGGGGGATGCAGCTGCAGTTTTCTCTCATTGAGGCTGCATTCTGTGAGGTGGGATGGGGAAAAATATACTGGAACCAGATGAGGCATGAACAAAAGTCCGCACAGATCCTTGCGCCATTCGTGCTGTCCGTGCCTCCTCTCCTGTGCTGTCATACACAACCTCACACACGGCGGCCCCGTGGCCTCTTCCATACAGTTGTTAATGACACTATATAGTGTCTCCACTGCAGGACAGGACGGTAATATACCGCACAGCACCGGACATTTTTACAAGTTCATCTAGAAAACAAGTGCAGATAAAGCGCAGTATGGCGGCACAGCGCCGATAATAAGACTTCTCCATGTAAGACAATGGAGGCTGAAATGCGGATCCAAAATCCGTTCCCTCCAGGTGAAGGCTTCACGCCGCCGTCTTAGGTGATTTCTAGCTTTGGTAATCCATAAATACGGTGAGGTCGCAGTTGTGCCCCGTGATCCGGTGCCGCGCCGGCAGCACTCGGGGATTTGCATGCGCAGCAGACAGCGAGATATCAGTCTCCGATCACACGGAAATCTGCGCTCCTCAAAATTAAAACCTTCGCCTGAGCCGATCCAGTTACTCCTGGACGTGATGATGTGACGATTAGAAGAAATGAAGTCAGCCCGTCCGGTCCTCGTTATGTCTGCACTGATAACGGGGCCGGCAGCGGGTAACCAATACAGGAAGACGGCTGGAGGAAAGCGCTCATAGACCACCACGGCAGAGTTTTGCCATCATGGAATTTGGTTCTGCAGCACTCGAAATATGGCCTGAAAGGGATTGTCTCATCTTATTAAAGGGTTACAAGTGCAAAGTGCTGGTAAAAACTATATCTATATTATATTAAAAATCCTCTCCAAACTCAAGAAAAGAGGAATTTATAGTCTTCTAGTTTACTGCTGATTGCCCAGGTTACCGGCCACCTCTGCAGTGTATGAGCTGAGGACAGTTTCCAGGGTGAGTAGCGCAGCGCTTACAAGCTCTTTAGTCTACGGCTCACAAGCGCTGCAATGAAGATGCTCCGTTCAGCGTCAGCGCCCCTGCGCTCCTGTGATGCTCCAGAAGCATTGGAGAATGCACCCTGCTGTTTATATCCTGTATTTGAATAATTGTTTCCTTGCAAATTAACCCTTTCATTCCCATGTTAAGATAATAAATCGTGTAGTTGGTTGTTTCTGCCTTGTCCCTGTCTGCGTGTTGCATCAGAAGTAACGGCCCAGTTCACTTGCACCTTCGGATCACCACAGGGGACGTCCACTCCTGGACGGCGGCCCACACTCAGTCTTCTGTGCTTGACCTGTGACGGATGTGGAGCGCCCCCAGACGCAGGGCCGTGGGTTACTCGGTACCGTTGCTCTCTGTCTCAGTTCTGGGGATGTCACGGTGGCTGGACCCGGTCCGTGACCCTGCTAAGGGGCGCCCAATAAAAGGGGTGATGAAAGTCGGCTAAGGTTTCGTGACGCCACCTGTGGTGTTCGGTCAGGTCGACCGACGCTGCTTGGGGTCCACTGGGGTGATGTGATGGCAGCTAGATGGAATACCTTCCCACAGGTGAAGTGTGTCCCCAGGGCTTCCCAGTGACGTAGATGGTGATGGTGTGAGGCGCAGTCAATAACGAGGACACAAGGTTGCAGTCTCTTTACCTTTTACTGAAGACTTTGGGATCCTCAATCCAGAGCACTGCTAACAGGGCTAGCTGAGACCGGCCGGTCCGAAGGCACATCCAGAGTTCCCTTTGCAGGTGGAAATCGTTGCCCACCACTAGCGCCTGTGTGTTGTAGTTCTGCCCTGCTGAGCATTCGGGATAGTCCTCACAACTTCTGTTCTCGTTCTTTCTCTCGTCCCCCAAGTTTATCTGGATAGGATGCACCCATTTGACGGGTAGGCTCGGAGCTATTCTGGGACCCTAGAGACGCCCCTCTCCACGCTTGCCCCCTATGTCTGCTTAGGTGATGTAAGGTAGACAGCCAACCTATAATTAACTGTCCTGCGGTAGTTGAAGTAAGGCATAAAGTCAGTTACTTCCTCTGTGTTCCGGTCACCGGCTACGCGCCTCAGTAGGAAGTTGCCATTCTGGAGGCACGACTCCTACTGGCTCTCCTTTGTGCTTGATCTCGTTTCTCACTTTCCACAATATCCTTCTCTTCATGTCCTTTCTTAGGATACCGCCGCAAGGTAGTGCAGGCGCAGTTCCGTTGCTTTCTATTCGTTATGCTAGGCCCCTGTCAGGAACCCACCCCTGACAGGTCCTCCCTGGAGCTCTCCCAGGCTGCGTTCTGTTCTAACTTCCTATCCGACCCCTAGTTTTACCAGTGTGAGGAGTGGCCTAATACATAGTGACTTTTGCTCCCCCTAGTGGCCGGAGTGTGAAGTGTAATGTGTGCTGTGATACCTGGTCAGATGAACTCCTTTAGTACAATCAGACATAACATCACTCCCCTTAGCGGCAGAGCGACATTACTGCAACGAACAGGACTCTGGGGCGCTGCAGATGACTATAAGACCGTGACAGATAAGGGCTGGTACTGCGGTCTTGACCAGTGCAGTCTGGATCCCAGGCCTTGACTGGTGTCGTCCACATCTCGCTCACTGGTTTATGGCATCCCACCTGTCTCGTCCTCCAAGCACATCACGGTGGCTCGGCCACGGCCTCCCTCTGTGTAGACATCTCGCTGGTTTTAATTGTTGGCGCCAACTGACTTCCCGCCTTGCCACTTGACTCAGTACTCTCTTTTCATCCATCCTTCCAGAAACACTTCTCCCATCCTTCGGTTCCGCTTGGTTGAGTTTGGACAGAAGATGGGAATCTCTGGTCATGAATGCTGCACCATGCTTGGGACCCTCATCCTCCATGGCACACTCCCTTACACAACCTCATGAGGAGCTTAAAGGGAACCTGTCACCCCGAAAATCGCGGGTGAGGTAAGCCCACCGGCATCAGGGGCTTATCTACAGCATTCTGGTCGGATGGGTATCTCTGGTCCGCTGCGGCGCCTCCCATCTTCATTCCAAGACATCCTCTTCTGATCTTCAGCCACGGCTCCGGTGCAGGCATACTTTGTCTGCCCTGTTGAGGGCAGAACAAAGTACTGCAGTGCGCAGGCGCCGGAAAGGTCAGAGAGGCCCGGCGCCTGTGCACTGCAGTACTTTGCTCTGCCCTCAACAGGGGAGACAAAGTACGCCTGCGCCGGAGCCGTGGCTGAAGATCAGAAGAGGACGTCATGGAAAGAAGATGGGAGGCGCCGCAGCGGACCAGAGACACCCATCCGACCGGACCAGCAGCGGGACCGCCCCTGGGTGAGTATAATCTAACGTCTTTTTCTCCTCTTCCAGGTAACATCGGGGGCTTATCTACAGCGCTACAGAATGCTGTAGATAAGCCCCTGATGCCGGTGGACTTACCTCACCCGCGATTTTCGGGGTGACAGGTTCCCTTTAATTACAACAGGCCGGTGTAACGCCTGCTGCAGCGCTGTAGCACGCAACCTCCACCAGGGGGTGCGGGTGAAGTAAAACAGGTACACTTACAGTGAAATCACAGAGCAGCAGGCAGAAGCCACTAGGTGGTGAAAGAATAGTCAGACAAAGCCGGGTCAGCAGCAGAGAGGGAACAAAGTACCAGAGGTCACATCAATACACGTGGTCAGACACAAGCCAAAAGAAGCCAGAGCCAATAAGGAACAGGAAAGCCAGAGACGCAAGACAGTCCCGTAGGGAAGAGGATGAGCCAACTCAAATACCAAGGGGTCACAACACGGGGAGCAAGCACTGCAACGAGCAAAGACACAAGGGAACACAGGAACGGGACCTAGGTAAACGGGCAAAGGATAAATCAGAGTATAGCGGGGTCAGCTGCTCAAGCCAGAGACAGGAACTATAACTGACACCGCTTGCAGGTAACAGTGGACTGAAATAGCCAGACACATCCCAAAACGAGGCAAAGATTAACCCCCGCATGACCACCCCAAGGAGAGAATAATCAGAAACAAACCCCAGACTGGTTCATGACAGCCGGATTGTGGAGTGTGACGCGTGACATGGGCTGTGCAGCTCTTCTGTGCTCCAGAGCTGGACTTCAGTGTACAATTTTCACAACATCAGATTTCGATAAGTCGGCAACTTTATGTGCCCCTCACGTATTGCACTGCAGAAATGAAATGAAATTTTAGTGTTAATCTTCCTCCATTGTGTAACTGGTTTTCATTATCCTCAATATTATCGCACTGCTTTTCCTTAAATCCTCTGTGTTGCTGTGGACCCTGCTCCTTCCATTTTTCAACTCTCATTCTGTGACTTTCCACCAGAACAGGTCATTTCCTTCTTCAAATACTCTGAGCTGCCGATGTCCCACGAGATCAGTGCACTTCTTCCCTGAAATACTCTGTGCTGCTGGATACCTTACTTCTTCCATTGTGTAGCTATCAGTCTGTGACCCCCGATAAGATCTGAAACACTCTGTGCTGCTGGGATCCCTGCTGCTTCCATTAGGCATCTCTCAGGGTGTCCTCTCCAACTAGGGCAGCAGACTTCTTCCCTGAAATACTCTGTGCTGCTGGAAACCCCTCTCCTGTCATTGTGTTGCTTTCCCTTTTCCCCATCCCTCTCCTTATAATCACGATTCTGCCTCTCAGGCAGCACTATCATCATCACAAGTGCATAGGTTTCAGAGCCCACACATTGTGTTCCTTAAATACTCTGTGCTGCTGTCAAGCTTTGAATCGTTCATTCATTATACGGCAAAAAGGTTCATATGGATCAAAGTTCTTAATTATTCATGTATATTTAATTATTGGTGGGGAGAGGTGACCCTTGACGCCCCCCAGAAAAGACCTCAATGAAGGGGTCACAGTGCCACACCTTTGGTTGTGACAGCGTCCGGTGCTACAGTTCACATGGAGCAAAGTGCAGTACCGGCCACAGCCACAGCCACATGCATGGTGCTATGTCCTGTAAACTGCTTTTTTGGGGGGCGTTGGACCCTCACCGATGTGAAATCCAAAGGGTAAAACCATGGCCATAGGAAAAACGAAGAAAATCCATTGTATCAGATAGCGGAGACTAGCGAGGGTCTGGCATCCTCGTAGAACAGGGGAATTATGGCCGACACCTCTGCCAGCGCCGCCTCCTCCATCCCATTACTGGAGACATGACTTATACCTTGGAAAGAGCTTCTTGACAAACTCGGTAGCAGCCTCGCGGGGTGGAGGGTGACGGAGGCTAATTACACATCTAATAAGTTAATTAGGGCTTTGTGCCGTCTCGCGAGCCGCCTACATGTTATATAAGCCGGGGATTAAAACAAGGCTCCGAGTCTCTTCTGAAAGCAGCGGGAGCTCGTTTAGGGAGGGCAAATTTAAGAATTATGTCCCATTAGCAGACCTAATTAATTCCGAACTCCGAGAGGACGACAGCTTCAATATCACAATGAAACGCCGGTAATGTCTGGGGAGCGCCATTACCATTTATCCACCGCAGTCACTGGGGTCATTAGTGCCCCGCACCTCTCCAGGGGCCATGATTACGGCTTCTCTCCGAGCTTTCCTTAGTGCGTCCTGTCTGGGCGATCAGCGGATGATTGAAAATGGCGCCAGTAGTGACAGCGTCACTGGTTACAGTCTGGAGGGGAATATTAGGGGTGCGGGCGGAGACAGCAGTCGCACCAGGACCCTAAGAAAGACCCCAAATGATCTCTGCAGGCCAGAGAACACCAGTAAAAGACATGCTGCAAAATCCTAAAAAAAAACCTCCTCCTGCCATCAAAACCATCGAAAAACCGAACAGATGCCAAATAAAAGGAGTTTTCTGAGACGTCTCACACTTGAAAAATAAATATTTTTGGCCTCCTGAAAAATATCTGCCAGACAGAAAAAATCAAGAGTCGCATCGACTATTTAATAAGATACAAAATCACTTTATTCCATGGAAATTAAATTCCAGCCTGTGCGGCGATGCTTGGCGAATGTCACGTGTCGCCGGCGGTAAACACATTCATAGAGCAAAAACATTTACTGAGACTCCTAGGTTTGTCGTGCCCCTTTTAGCTTCTGCTGGGTGCAGTGGGCTCGGGAGTTGGGTTATACGGCCGGCGGCGGCCTCCAAGGCCTCATTCGCCTAACGCTCCCTATGAAACTCGTCACAGCCTGAGAAACTAGCTAGCCTGAAGATAGAAAATAAGCCTACCTTGCCTCAGAGAAATACCCCAAAGGAAAAGGCAGCCCCCCACATATAATGACTGTGAGTAAGATGAAAAGACAAACGTAGGGATGAAATAGATTCAGCAAAGTGAGGCCCGATATTCTAGACAGAACGAGGATAGGAAAGATAACTTTGCGGTCTACACAAAACCCTAAAGAAAACCACGCAAAGGGGGCAAAAAGACCCTCCGTACCGAACTAACGGCACGGAAGTACACCCTTTGCGTCCCAGAGCTTCCAGCAAAACAAATAGACAAGCTGGACAGAAAAAATAGCAACAAATAGCAAAGAAGCACTTAGCTATGCAGAGCAGCAGGCCACAGGAATGATCCAGAGAAACACAAGTCCAACACTGGAACATTGACAGGAAGCATGAATCAAAGCATCAGGTGGAGTTAAGTAGAGAAGCAGCTAACGACCTCACCAGATCACCTGAGGGAGGAAACTCAGAAGCTGCAGTACCACTTTCCTCCACAAACGGAAGCTCCCAGAGAGAATCAGCCGAAGTACCACTTGTGACCACAGGAGTGAACTCTGCCACAGAATTCACAACATATCTCGTCAAGAGGGGAAATCTCCTAACCTGGATGACCCTCACACATGGCTGTTGTGTAATGTAAAGTTTAATTTCCCCGGAGGGGGCACTACAGATAAAATAAACCCGTTATTCCAGGTTTTCCAACAGATTCCAGTGGATCATTGGAGGAATATTGTCAGATCTGTTTATTGCCAAGGAATCTCTCAAACAAGGAATGTTTAACTGCAGCCTGAAGTCAGAGAACAACAAAGAAAAAGATTTATTTATTATTACTAAGGTTTCATATCTTAGTATTAGGACAGACTTCCCCTGTGATAAAGCTAACGCGAAACGCGTGTCGGGGTCTGACTGTGCCGCCTACAGATTATTCTTCAGGTTAGGGTGGTTTCACACTTGCGTTTTTGTCTGCAGCGTTTTTTGCACAAAAAATGCATGCGTTTTTTTCCCCTATATTTAATATTGAAAACGCATGCGTTTTTTGTAGTACGCGTTTGGTCGCGTTTTGAAACGCATGCTTTTTTTGCTGCATGCGTTCTTTTTCAGAAATGCAACTTGTAGTATTTTTGAGAGGCGTTTTTTTGACACATAAAAACGCATGCGTTTTCATGTGTTTTTTGTGTCAAAAAATACATTGGAGTCAATGGAAACGCTTGCGTTTTTAAGCACATGCGTTTGTTTGCTTTAAAAACGCATGCGTTTTTATTAAAAAAAGCAGAGAACACACTGATATGCCACCCCCCACCATAAAGGTGATAAAAAGATCCTAACCCTAACCCTAAAGGGATGCTAACCCTAACCCTAACCCTAAAGGAATCCTAACCCTAACCCTAACCCTAAAGGGATCCTAACCCTATCCCTAACCCTATCCCTAACCCTACCCCTAACCCTAACCCTAAAGGGATCCTAACCCTAACCATACCCCTAACCCTAACCCTAAAGGGATCCTAACCCTAACCCTAACCCTACCCCTAACTCTAACCCTACCCCTAACCCGAACCCTAAAGGGATCCTAACCCTAACCCTACCCCTAACCCTGAAGGGATCCTAACCCTAACCCCAAAGGGGTTAGGGTTAGGGTTAGGATCCCTTCAGGGTTAGGGGTAGGGTTAGGGTTAGGATCCCGTTAGGGTTAGGGTTATGATCCCTACCCCTAACCCTACCCCTAACCCTAACTATTTCTGTTTATAGTGGGTTTTTTACTTTATTTTGATGATTGGCAGCTGTCACACATTTCTCAGCATGCGTTTAAAAAACGCAAACGCATGAAAAAACGCATGTAAACGCGTCAAAATGCTGCTTTTTTTTTCACCACATGCAAAAACGCATGCGTCAAAAAAACGCAGCGTTTGCACGCGTTTACATGCATTTTTTCACCATGTTTTTTTTTGCGTTTTGAAACGCAAGTGTGAAACCAGCCTTAGTCCACCACTATAGCGTTTGCTGTGAATCACTCTGTGCACTTCTAGACAGAATTTTGGCTGCTGCATTTGTTAGCAAGTATCAGCACATTTATTATTTTTGGCTACTAGCCTTCTATATATACATCTGGTTTGGTAAGCTAATTTTTGCCTACTACAAATTATGTATGATACTTATCGTCATTAGTTCTCTGCCTAGATCTTTTACTCTTATACTATATAAAAAATATTCTTTGGTACTTCATGCACTTTGATTCATTACTTTGTGATTACATTGATCAGCACATTATATATAAAAAATATTTTTTTCTTTTCACAAAAATATTTACTAATAGATAGACATTAGTCATTTATCTTTCTTTGGACAATGATGGACCAATTTAGCACTAGCTATTAATTAATAATTGCCTGAGTATCTGTAGGGGGTTGTCTTATGTTCCTATCCATTTTAATGTATTTGTATTTTTATCTGTTTCAACGATAAAATTATATCTTTTTACTTTGGTATATGCTTCCCTAATTTTTGATAGGATATTATAACTTTTGGAAGTACCACGCCTAGGCCATTTTTCTTGGTTTACTCTAATTATTCAAGCAGTTTGCACCATATTAAAGGGACATTAAACTTTTAAAATCCTTCAGTATAATTCCATTGTTTTCAAGTCACAATACTAAAGTAAATAGAAAAAAAAAGAGCCGTCCTGTTAATTATAGCAGTAAGCACATTCTCCCTACAACTTGTGCTGGCGAATTAACTTTCTAGCACTGACCCCTTGACATCAGATAGGCTGATTTGACAAAATGATCTCCCGCATTGGGGATCACTAAGATTTGGAGCAGAGACGTCCCCATAGTCCCTGACACTTGTAAAGTGATAATCCCTCAGCAGTTCAATTAAGTCAATAGTGAAGTTGGGTTATCGCCGCCCGGTCCTGGCCCCATGGATTCTGCTTCCTCAGTCATTTTCTTTTTGCTGAGGTTACTGACTACTAATCCCTCATTACAAACGGATCTTCTCAGCAGCAAAACATTTCCCATCAAGACGAGACCGAAATTCTCCTGTTCAATTAGACTTTGAAAAGATATTCTTTGTAATGTAAGAAACAGAATCTATGGACAAATATCTCACATTATAACCTTCTGTCTGTCTGCAGGTTTACTGACATCTAATGTAGCCAAAATGTCAGCAAATTATATCAGCAGAATAGAGCAAAGCATTGAGATGTATCAACATAAGAGGTGCCCGAATAAAAAATCAGTAATATTCCTGTACATAGTGGGGAACATTATAGCAGTAAAATTCTTATTTTATAGCATAGCAGTATAGTAATTACATTCTTGCACATAGGGGCAGTATTATATCAGTTATATTCTTGTACATAGGGGGCAGTATTATAGTAGTTATATTCTTGTGCATAGGGGCAGTATTATAGTAGTTATATTCTTGTACATAGGGGCAGTATTATAGTAGTTATATTCCTGTACATAGGGGCAGTATTATAGTAGTTATATTCTTGTACATAGGGGCAGTATTATAGTAGTTATATTCTTGTACATAGGGGCAGTATTATAGTAGTTATATTCCTGTACATAGGGGCAGTATTATAGTAGTTATATTCTTGTACATAGGGGCAGTATTATAGTAGTTATATTCTCGTACATAGGGGCAGTATTATAGTAGTTATATTCTTGTACATAGGGGCAGTATTATAGTAGTTATATTCTTGTACATAGGGGCAGTATTATAGAAGTTATATTCCTGTACATAGGGGCAGTATTATAGTAGTTATATTCTTGTACATAGGGGCAGTATTATAGTAGTTATATTCTTGTACATAGGGGCAGTATTATAGTAGTTATATTCTTGTACATAGGGGCAGTATTATAGTAGTTATATTCTTGTACATAGGGGCAGTATTATAGTAGTTATATTCCTGTATATAGGGGCAGTATTATAGTAGTTATATTCTTGTACATAGGGGCAGTATTATAGTAGTTATATTCTTGTACATAGGGGCAGTATTATAGTAGTTATATTCTTGTACATAGGGGCAGTATTATAGAAGTTATATTCCTGTATATAGGGGCAGTATTATAGTAGTTATATTCTTGTACATAGGGGCAGTATTATAGTAGTTATATTCTTGTACATAGGGGCAGTATTATAGTAGTTATATTCTTGTACATAGGGGCAGTATTATAGAAGTTATATTCCTGTACATAGGGGCAGTATTATAGTAGTTATATTCTTGTACATAGGGGCAGTATTATAGTAGTTATATTCTTGTACATAGGTCCAGTATTATAGAAGTTCTATTCCTGTACATAGGGGCAGTATTATAGTAGTTATATTCTTGTACATAGGGGCAGTATTATAGTAGCTATATTCTTGCATATAGGGGCAGTATTATTGTAGTTATATTTTTGTATATAGGGGGCAGTATTATAGTAGTTATATTTTTGTACATAGGGGGCAGTATTATAGTAGTTATTTTCTTGTACATAGGAGCAGTATATTAGTTATATTCTTGTACATAGGAGCAGTATTATAGTAGTTATATTCTTGTACATAGGAGCAGTATTATTGTAGTTATATTCTTGTGTATAGGGGTAGTATTATAGTAGTTATATTCTTGTACATAGGGGGCAGTATTATAGTAGTTATTTTCTTGTACATAGGAGCAGTATATTAGTTATATTCTTGTACATAGGAGCAGTATTATAGTAGTTATATTCTTGTACATAGGGGCAGTATTATAGTAGTTATATTCTTGTGTATAGGGGTAGTATTATAGTAGTTATATTCTTGTAGATTGGAGCAGTATTATAGTAGTTGTTATCTTGTACATAGGAGCAGTATTATAGTAGTTATATTCTTGTACATAGGGGCATTATTATAATAGTTATATTCTTGTACATAGGGACAGTATTATACTAGTTATATTCTTGTTCATAGGAGGAGTATTATAGTAGTTATATTCTTGTCAACAAGGGCAGCATTATAATAGTTATATTCTTGTACATAGGGGCAGTGTTATAATAGTTATATTCATGTACATAGGGGCGGTATTATAGTAGTTATATTCTTGTACATAGGGGCAGTATTATAGTAGTTATATTCTTGTACATAGGGGCAGTATTATAGTAGTTATATTCTTGTACATAGGGGCAGTATATTAGTTATATTCTTGTACATAGGAGCAGTATTATAGTAGTTATATTCTTGTACATAGGAGCAGTATTATAGTAGTTATATTCTTGTACATAGGGGCAGTATTCTAGTAGTTATATTCTTGATCATAGGAGCAGTATTATAGTAGTTATATTATTGTACATAGGGGCAATATTATAGTAGTTATATTCTTGTACATAGGAGCAGTATTATAGTAGTTATATTCTTGTACATAGGAACAGTATTATAGTAGTTATATTCTTGTACATAGGGGCAGTATTATAGTAGTTATATTCTTGTACATAGGAGCAGTATTATAGTAGTTATATTCTTGTACATAGGAACAGTATTATAGTAGTTATATTCTTGTACATAGGGGCAGTATTATAGTAGCTATATTCTTCTACATAGGGGCAGTATTATAGTAGTTATATTCCTGTACATAGGGGCAGTATTATAGTAGTTATATTCTTGTACATAGGAGCAGTATTATAGTAGTTATATTCTTGTACATAGGAGCAGTATTATAGTAGTTATATTCTTGTACATAGGAGCAGTATTATAGTAGTTATATTCTTGTAAATAGGAGCAGTATTATAATAGTTATATTCTTGTACATAGGAGCAGTATTATAGTAGTTATATTATTGTACATAGGGGCAGTATTATAGTAGTTATATTCTTGTACATAGGAGCAGTATTATAGTAGTTATATTCTTGTACATAGGAGCAGTATTATAGTAGTTATATTATTGTACATAGGAGCAGTATTATAGTAGTTATATTATTGTACATAGGAGCAGTATTATAGTAGTTATATTATTGTACATAGGAGCAGTATTATAGTAGTTATATTCTTGTACATAGGAACAGTATTATAGTAGTTATATTATTGTACATAGGGGCAGTATTATAGTAGTTATATTCTTGTACATAGGAGCAGTATTATAGTAGTTATATTCTTGTACATAGGAGCAGTATTATAGTAGTTATATTATTGTACATAGGAGCAGTATTATAGTAGTTATATTATTGTACATAGGAGCAGTATTATAGTAGTTATATTATTGTACATAGGGGCAGTATTACAGTAGTTATATTCTTGTACATAGGAGCAGTATTACAGTAGTTATATTCTTGTACATAGGGCAGTATTATAGTAGTTATATTCTTGTACGTAGGGCGGTATTATAGTAGTTATATTTTTGTACATAGGAGCAGTATTATAGTAGTTATATTCTTGTACATAGGGGCAGTATTATAGTAGTTATATTCTTGTACATAGGGCAGTATTATAGTAGTTATATTCTTGTACATAGGAACAGTATTATAGTAGTTATATTCTTGTACATAGGGCAGTATTATAGTAGTTATATTCTTGTACATAGGGCAGTATTATAGCGGTTATATTCTTGTACATAGGAGCAGTATTATAGTAGTTATATTCTTGTACATAGGGCAGTATTATAGTAGTTATATTCTCGTACATAGGAGCAGTATTATAGTAGTTATATTCTTGTACATAGGAGCAGTATTATAGTAGTTATATTCTTGTACATAGTGACAGTATTATAGTAGTTATATTCTTGTACATAGGGGCAGTATTATAGTAGTTATATTCTTGTACATAGGAGCAGTATTAGGGTATGTTCACACGTTCAGGATTTCCATCCTTTTTTTTTCAGGACAGTTTTTTTAAAAAACTGCAGCTCTTGGCAGAAAACGCAGGTCCTTTTTTTGGTCCTTTTTTTGTCCCTTAACCCTACCCCTAACCCTAACCCTAACCCTACCCCTAACCCTACCCCTAACCCTAACCCTAACCCTACCCCTAACCCTACCCTGTTGTGAATTCTGTGGCTGAGTTCACTTCTGTGGTCACAAGTGGTATTGCAGTCTCTGGGCTTCCTCCCTCAGGTGTTTTGGTGAGCTCGTTGGCTGCCTTGCTATTTAGCTCCACCTGAGTCTGTCTTCCTTGCTCCTTGTCAATGTTCCAGTGTTGGATCTGAGCTACTGCATCTTTCCTTGGGCCTGCTGCTCTGCTAGATAAGTGCTTCTAGTTTGTTTTCTGTTTTTTCTGTCCAGCTTGCTATTATCTTTTGCTGGAAGCTCTGAGAAGCAAAGGGGTGCACCACCGTGCTGTTAGTTCGGCACGGTGGGTCTTTTTGCCCCTTTGCGTGGTTTTCGTTTTAGGGTTTTTTGTAGACTGCATAGTTCTCTTTGCTATCCTCGCTCTGTCTAGAATATCGGGCCTCACTTTGCTGAATCTATTTCATTCCTACGTTTGTCTTTTCATCTTGCTAACAGTCATTATATGTGGGGGGCTGCCTATTCCTTTGGGGTATTTCTCTGAGGTAAGTCAGGCTTGTATTTCTATCTTCAGGCTAGTCAGCTCCTCAGGCAGTGCCGAGTTGCATAGGTAGTGATAGGCGCAATCCACTGCTGCTTATAGTTGTGTGAGGATAGATCAGGTACTGCACTCTACAGAGATTCCACGTCTCAGAGCTCGTCCTATTGTTTTTGGTTATTGCCAGATCTCTGTATGTGCGCTGATTACTGCACGCTGTGTTGCCTGATTGCCCGCCATAACAGTACAAGGAGCCACACCAATGATTCCCAATAGAGGGAAAAAAGAAATCCTGACATCATTTTTTTTTCTTAGCTCTGTCTTCAGTCTTTTTTTTCCCCTAGACATTAGAGTGCTTCAGGACACAGCTGTGGACATGGATATTCAGGCTCTGTGCTCCTCAATGGATAATCTCGTTGTAAATGTACAAAAGATTCAAGATACTATTGATCAGAAATCGATGCTAGAACCAAGAATTCCGATTCCTGATTTGTTTTTTGGTGACAGAACTAAGTTCCTGAGCTTCAGAAATAATTGTAAGCTATTTTTGGCCTTGAAACCTCATTCTTCTGGTAATCCTATTCAACAGGTTTTGATTATTATTTCTTTTTTGCGCGGCGACCCACAGGACTGGGCGTTTTCTCTTGCACCAGGAGATTCTGCATTGAGTAATGTTGATGCATTTTTCCAGGCGCTGGGATTGCTTTACGATGAGCCTAATTCAGTGGATCAGGCTGAGAAAAATCTGCTGGCTTTATGCCAGGGTCAGGATGATGTAGAAGTATATTGTCAGAAATTTAGGAAGTGGTCAGTACTCACTCTGTGGAATGAATCTGCACTAGCGGCTTTGTTCAGAAAGGGTCTCTCTGAAGCTCTTAAGGATGTAATGGTGGGATTTCCTATGCCTGCTGGTTTGAATGAGTCTATGTCCTTGGCCATTCAGATCGGTCGTCGCTTGCGCGAGCGTAAATCTGTGCACCATCTGGCGGTATTGTCTGAGAGTAAACCTGAGCCTATGCAGTGCGACAGGACTATGACTAAAGTAGAACGGCAAGAACACAGACGTCTGAACAGACTGTGTTTCTATTGTGGTGATTCTACTCATGCTATTTCTAATTGTCCTAAACGCACTAGGCGGTTCGATAGCTCTGCCGTTATTGGTACTGTACAGTCCAAATTCCTTCTGTCCATTACCTTAATGTGCTCTTTGTCATCATATTCTGTCATGGCGTTTGTGGATTCAGGCGCTGCCCTGAATCTGATGGATTTGGATTATGCTAAACGTTGTGGATTTTTCTTGGAGCCTTTGCGGTGTCCTATTCCGTTGAGAGGAATTGATGCTACACCTTTGGCCAAGAATAAGCCTCAGTACTGGGCCCAGCTGACCATGTGCATGGCTCCTGCGCATCAGGAAGTTATTCGCTTTCTGGTACTGCATAATTTGCATGATGTGGTCGTGTTGGGGTTGCCATGGCTACAAACCCATAATCCAGTATTGGATTGGAACTCTATGTCGGTGACCAGCTGGGGTTGTCAGGGAGTACATGGTGATGTTCCATTTTTGTCTATTTCGTCATCCATTCCTTCTGACATCCCAGAGTTCTTGTCGGACTTTCAGGATGTATTTGAAGAGCCCAAGTCCGATGCTCTACCTCCGCATAGGAATTGTGATTGTGCTATCGATTTGATTCCTGGTAGTAAATTCCCTAAGGGTCGTTTATTTAATTTGTCCGTACCTGAACACACCGCTATGCGCAGTTATGTGAAGGAATCCCTGGAGAAGGGACATATTCGCCCATCGTCGTCACCATTGGGAGCAGGGTTCTTTTTTGTAGCCAAGAAGGATGGTTCGCTGAGACCGTGTATTGATTACCGCCTTCTTAATAAGATCACTGTTAAGTTTCAGTATCCCTTGCCATTGATTTCTGACTTGTTTGCTCGGATTAAGGGGGCTAGTTGGTTTACTAAGATTGATCTTCGTGGTGCGTATAATCTGGTGAGAATCAGGCAAGGAGATGAATGGAAAACGGCATTTAATACGCCCGAGGGTCATTTTGAGTATCTGGTGATGCCGTTCGGACTTGCCAATGCTCCATCTGTTTTTCAGTCTTTTATGCATGACATTTTCCGTGAGTATCTGGATAAATTCTTGATTGTTTACTTGGATGACATTTTGATCTTCTCAGATGATTGGGAGTCTCATGTGAAGCAAGTCAGAATGGTTTTCCAGGTACTGCGTGCTAATTCCTTGTTCGTGAAGGGATCAAAGTGTCTCTTCGGTGTGCAGAAAGTTTCATTTTTGGGGTTCATCTTTTCCCCTTCTACTATCGAGATGGATCCGGTTAAGGTTCAGGCCATCCAGGATTGGACTCAGCCGACATCTCTAAAAAGTCTGCAGAAATTCCTGGGCTTTGCTAATTTTTATCGTCGCTTCATCTGTAATTTTTCTAGCATTGCCAGACCATTGACCGATTTGACCAAGAAGGGTGCTGATTTGGTTAATTGGTCTTCTGCTGCCGTGGAAGCTTTTCAGGAGTTGAAGCGTCGTTTTTGCTGTGCCCCTGTGTTGTGTCAACCTGATGTTTCTCTTCCGTTCCAGGTCGAGGTTGATGCTTCTGAGATTGGTGCAGGGGCGGTTTTGTCACAGAGAGGTTCTGGTTGCTCAGTGTTCAAACCATGTGCTTTCTTTTCCAGGAAATTTTCTGCTGCTGAGCGTAATTATGATGTGGGCAACCGAGAGTTGCTGGCCATGAAGTGGGCATTCGAGGAGTGGCGTCATTGGCTTGAGGGTGCTAAGCATCGCGTGGTGGTATTGACTGATCATAAGAACCTTACTTATCTTGAGTCTGCCAAGCGCTTGAATCCTAGACAGGCCCGTTGGTCGTTATTTTTTGCTCGTTTTGATTTTGTGATTTCATACCTTCCGGGCTCTAAAAATGTGAAGGCGGATGCTCTGTCTAGGAGTTTTGTGCCCGACTCTCCGGGGTTATCTGAGCCGGCGAGTATCCTCAAGGAAGGAGTCATTGTGTCTGCCATCTCCCCTGATTTGCGGAGAGTGTTGCAGAAATTTCAGGCTAATAAACCTGATCGTTGTCCGGCCGAGAAACTGTTCGTCCCTGATAGGTGGACTAGTAAAGTTATCTCTGAACTTCATTGTTCGGTGCTGGCCGGTCATCCAGGAATCTTTGGTACCAGGGAGTTGGTTGCTAGATCCTTCTGGTGGCCATCTCTGTCACGGGATGTGCGTGCTTTTGTGCAGTCCTGTGGAATTTGTGCTAGGGCTAAGCCCTGCTGTTCACGTGCCAGTGGGTTGCTTTTGCCCTTGCCGGTCCCGAAGAGGCCTTGGACACATATTTCGATGGATTTCATTTCTGACCTTCCCGTTTCTCAAAAAATGTCGGTCATTTGGGTGGTCTGTGATCGCTTTTCTAAAATGGTCCATCTGGTGCCCTTGGTTAAATTGCCTTCCTCCTCTGATTTGGTGCCTTTGTTCTTCCAGCATGTGGTTCGTTTACATGGCATTCCTGAGAATATTGTTTCTGACAGAGGTTCCCAGTTTGTCTCGAGGTTCTGGTGAGCCTTTTGTGGTAGGATGGGCATTGACCTATCTTTCTCCTCGGCCTTCCATCCTCAGACTAATGGCCAGACCGAACGAACCAATCAGACCTTGGAAACATATCTGAGATGTTTTGTTTCCGCTGACCAGGATGATTGGGTGTCATTTTTGCCGTTGGCTGAGTTCGCCCTTAATAATCGGGCCAGCTCGGCTACCTTGGTCTCTCCATTTTTCTGCAATTCTGGGTTCCATCCTCGTTTCTCTTCAGGACAGGTTGAGTCTTCGGACTGTCCTGGTGTGGATTCTGTGGTGGACAGGTTGCAGCAGATTTGGACTCATGTAGTGGACAATTTGACCTTGTCCCAGGAGAAGGCTCAGCTTTTCGCTAATCGCAGACGCCGTGTGGGACCCCGACTTCGTGTTGGGGATCTGGTTTGGTTATCTTCTCGTCATATTCCTATGAAGGTTTCCTCTCCTAAATTTAAACCTCGTTTTATTGGTCCGTATAGGATTTCTGAGATTCTCAATCCGGTGTCTTTTCGTCTGACCCTCCCAGACTCCTTTTCCATACATAATGTATTCCTTAGGTCGTTGTTGAGGAGATACGTGGCACCTATGGTTCCATCTGTGGAGCCTCCTGCCCCTGTTTTGGTGGAGGGGGAATTGGAGTATATTGTGGAGAAGATTTTGGATTCTCGTGTCTCTAGACGGAAACTCCAGTATCTGGTCAAGTGGAAGGGTTATGCTCAGGAAGATAATTCCTGGGTTTTTGCCTCTGATGTCCATGCCCCAGATCTTGTTCGTGCCTTTCATGTGGCTCATCCTGGTCGGCCTGGGGGTTCTGGTGAGGGTTCGGTGACCCCTCCTCAAGGGGGGGGTACTGTTGTGAATTCTGTGGCTGAGTTCACTTCTGTGGTCACAAGTGGTATTGCAGTCTCTGGGCTTCCTCCCTCAGGTGTTTTGGTGAGCTCGTTGGCTGCCTTGCTATTTAGCTCCACCTGAGTCTGTCTTCCTTGCTCCTTGTCAATGTTCCAGTGTTGGATCTGAGCTACTGCATCTTTCCTTGGGCCTGCTGCTCTGCTAGATAAGTGCTTCTAGCTTGTTTTCTGTTTTTTCTGTCCAGCTTGCTATTATCTTTTGCTGGAAGCTCTGAGAAGCAAAGGGGTGCACCGCCGTGCTGTTAGTTCGGCACGGTGGGTCTTTTTGCCCCTTTGCGTGGTTTTCGTTTTAGGGTTTTTTGTAGACTGCATAGTTCTCTTTGCTATCCTCGCTCTGTCTAGAATATCGGGCCTCACTTTGCTGAATCTATTTCATTCCTACGTTTGTCTTTTCATCTTGCTAACAGTCATTATATGTGGGGGGCTGCCTATTCCTTTGGGGTATTTCTCTGAGGTAAGTCAGGCTTGTATTTCTATCTTCAGGCTAGTCAGCTCCTCAGGCAGTGCCGAGTTGCATAGGTAGTGATAGGCGCAATCCACTGCTGCTTATAGTTGTGTGAGGATAGATCAGGTACTGCAGTCTACAGAGATTCCACGTCTCAGAGCTCGTCCTATTGTTTTTGGTTATTGCCAGATCTCTGTATGTGCGCTGATTACTGCACGCTGTGTTGCCTGATTGCCAGCCATAACACTACCCCTAACCCTAACCCTACCCCTAACCCTACCCCTACCCCTATTCTAACCTTAGTGAAAAAAAAAAAAAAAAATTCTTAATTCACCAATGGGGGTGACAAAGTGGGGGGGGTGTCATTTACTATTTTTTTATTTTGATCACTGAGATAGGTTATATCTCAGTGATCAAAATGCACTTTGGAGCGAATCTGCCGGCCGGCAGATTCGGCGGACGCACTGCGCATGCGCCCGCCATTTTGCAAGATGGCGGCGCCCAGGGAGAAGACGGCCGGACGGACACCGGGACGCCGGGTAAGTATAAGGGGGGGAGATTAGGGCACGGGGGGGGGCATCGGAGCACTGGGGGGGGCATCGGAGCACGGGGGGGGGCATCGGAGCACGGGGTGCGGGATCGGAGCACGGGGGGGCAGCCACACTCCGCCCACGCACTTCCGCCCGCTCCCCCGCACTTCCTGCTGCAGCGGTTCTGCACATCAAATCGCAGTAAAACCCGCAGATATATTTTTGATCTGCGGGTTTTACTGCGATTTTGACCTCACAATGGAGGTCTATGGGTGCAGAACCGCTGCGGTTCAGGAAAAAGAAGTGACATGCTCCTTCTTTTTTGCCGCAGCTATTCTGCGCGGCTTTTTAAACGAAATTACGGATCATGTGCACAGCAGTGACTGTTTTCCATAGGGTTACATTGTTATGTACCCTGCATGGAAAACAGCTGCGGAACCGCAGCGGCAAAACCGCTGCGGTTCCGCAGTAAAAAACGCACTGTGTGAACATGGCCTTACAGTAGTTATATTCTTGTACATATGAGCAGTATTTTATCAGTTATATTCTATATTGGAGGCAGTTTTTAGTATGGTTGGAATGTATCTTATGTCTGTAGGCATTTTGAATCTGTAAAGTTGTCGGATGCTTTCAAAGTTGTATTTTAAGGAAGGACAAATTGGATTTACCATCTTTCTAGTTTTGTTGGTTCAGTTTTTATAGACTTATAAATATTATTTCTTATTTACTACAGAAGTCTGTGTATCCTCAAAATAAAGGTCTTTTTTATGATTTTGCAAGATTGAACATGTTTCTGTACAAGATGACCCTTGTGAATGTTGGAGACCTGATGGTTGTATCATGAAGAGTATGTGCAGGAGATTAAATAAATATCGGCTCCTTTGAAAGGCTATAAAGTTTGGCATAAACATCCAAATTTTACTGTAAATAGGAAAAAAATATTTTTTGAAGGTTATATGGAATTTCAGATTTCAGCACATTTCTAGCGGTCTGGAGTCGCGTCTAATTACAAGAAGAGGGAATTTGGAAAGATTTTTTATTCCATTTAATTTAAAGGTCTGTCATCAGTTACGAGCGGAGGAGATTCTCTGGGAGATGGATGGTGCTGATCTCACACTACGTGCAGGAGCCACGGGACCCTCATAAAGGGACCTCACTGTCCTCACTAAACACCAATCAAAATAATAAACTTAATGAGCAGTGGACGGACAACAAAGATATTTACAAGATGTGAACCTTGTGCAATATTCATGGGGGCGGGTATCATGAGTCCAGAAGAAAGACTTCGCTTTAAAGAATGCTACGACAACCATTAATGCAAATACCAAGTTTGATTTATGGGTTGGTGGAGTCGCTAAAGCAACCATGGGACCAGGAGCTCAAGAAACCGACTTCACAGCCATTAATGAAAGAGGCACAATGCAAGCACATGGGCGACCGGACTCCAGCCACCTTAGACCTAAAATAGGAGGAGACCCCGGTCCACCATTCAACCTCAGATAACCAAAATCATATTCTAAGAGGGCGGTGATGAAACCTTCTGGACCACCAAGATGGTGAAGGCCTCATAGCATTGGCCCCCTGTGAACTCCCTATAGTTTGATCCTGGATTATTGACTTGTCCAAGGTGAATCGTCAAATGCTACCAACTGCATGCATGTGCAGCGCCCCAGAGTCCTGGTCGTTGCAGTAATGTCGCTCTGCCGCTAAGGGGAGTGATGTTATGTCTGATTGCACTAAAGGAGTTCACCTGACCAGGTATCACAGCACACATTACACTTCACACTCCGGCCACTAGGGGGAGCAAAAGGCACTATGTATTAGGCCACTCCTCACACTGGTAAAACTAGGGGTTGGATAGGAAGTTAGGAGAGAACGCAGCCTGGGAGAGCTCCAGGGAGGACCTGTCAGGGGTGGGTTCCTGACAGGGGCCTAGCAGAACGAATAGAAAGCAACGGAACCGCGCCTGCACTACCTTGCGGCGGTATCCTAAGAAAGGACAAGAAGAGAAGGATATTGTGGAAAGTGAAAAACGAGATCAAGCACAAAGGAGAGCCAGTAGGAGTCGTGCCCCAAGAACGGCAACATCCTACTGAGGCGCGTAGCCGGTGACCGGAACACCGAGGAAGTAACTGACTCTATGCCTTACTTCAAATACCGCAGGACAGTTAATTATAGGTTGGCTGTCTACCATACATCAACTAAGCAGACATAGGGGGCAAGCGTGGAGAGGGGCGACTCTAGGGTCCCAGAATAGCTCCGAGCCTTCCCGTCAAACGGGTGCATCCTAGCCAGATAAACTTGGGGGACGAAGAGAGAGAGAGAAAGAGAAAGAACGAGAACAGAAGTTGTGAGGGCTATCCCGAATGCTCAGCAGGGTAGGACTACAACACACAGGCGCTAGTGGTGGGCAACGATTTCCACCTGCAAAGGGAACTCTGGATTTGCCTTCGGACCGGCCGGTCTCAGACAGCCCTGTTAGCAGTGCTCTGGATTGTGGATCCCGAAGTCTTCAGTAAAAGGTAAAGAGACTGCAACCCTGTGTCCTCGTTATTAACTGTGCCTCACACCATTGCCATCTACATTACTGGGAAGCCCTGGGGACATACTTCACCTGTGGGAAGGTATACCATCCAGCTGCCATAACACCACCCCAGTGGACCCCAAGCAGCGTCGGTCGCCCTGACCGAACACCACAGGTGGCGTCACGAACCCTTGACAAACTCATCACCCCTTTCATTGGACGCCCCTTAGCAGGATCACGGACCGGGTCCAGCCACCGTGACAACCCCAGAACTGAGACAGAGAGGACCATTCCCGAGAACCTGTGGCCCTGTGTCTGGGAGCGCTGCACATGTCAATATTAAATTAGGAATCACACCTAAGAAGGAATCCTTCTTTTGACAGGATATGCACTGTTCTCCCATATTCTGCTTCAGCTCATGGGGCAGTATTATAGTAGTTATATTCTTGTACATAGGAGCAGTATTATAGTAGTTATATTCTTGTACATAGGGGCAGTATTATAGCAGTAATATTCTTGTACATAGGGGCAGTATTATAGCAGTAATATTCTTGTACATAGGGGCAGTATAATAGCAGTAATATTCTTGTACATAGGGGCAGTATTATAGCAGTTATATTCTTGTACATACAGGCAGTATTATAGCAGTAATATTCTTGTACATAGGGGCAGTATTATAGTAGTTATTTTCTTGTACATAGGGGCAGTATTATAGTAGTTATATTCTCGTACATAGAGGCAGTATTATAGTAGTTATATTCTTGTACATAGGGGGCAGTATTATAGCAGTTATATTCTTGTACTTAGGGGCAGTATTATAGTAGTTATATTCTTGTACATAGGGGGCAGTATTATAGCAGTTATATTCTTGTACATAGGGGCAGTATTATAGTAGTTATATTCTTGTACATAGGAGCAGTAATATAGTAGTTATATTCTTGTATATATGAGCAGTATTATAGTAGTTATATTCTTGTACATAGGGGCGGTATTATAGTAGTTATATTCTTGTACATAGGAGCAGTATTATAGTAGTTATATTCTTGTACATAGGGAGAAGTATTATAGCAGTTTTATTCTTGTACATAGGAGCAGTGTTATGTAGTTACATTCTTGTACATAGGGACAGTATTATAGTAGTTATATTCTTGTACATAGGAGCAGTATTATAGTAGTTATATTCTTGTACATAGGGGCAGTATTATAGTAGTTATATTCTTGTATATAGGAGCAGTATTATAGTAGTTATATTCTTGTACATAGGGGCGGTATGATAGTAGTTATATTCTTGTACATAGGAGCAGTATTATAGTAGTTATATTCTTGTACATAGGGAGAAGTATTATAGCAGTTTTATTCTTGTACATAGGAGCAGTGTTATGTAGTTATATTCTTGTACATAGGGGCAGTATTATAGTGGTTATATTCTTGTACATAGGGGGCAGTATTATAGTAGTTATACTCTTGTACATAGGAGCAGTATTATAGTAGTTATATTCTTGTATATAGGGTCAGTATTATAGTAGTTATACTCTTGTACTATGGAGCAGTATTATAGTAGTTATATTATTGTACATAGGAGCAGTATTATACTAGTTATATTCTTGTACATAGGAGCAGTATTATAGTAGTTATATCCTTGTATATAGGGTCAGTATTATAGTAGTTATACTCTTGTACTATGGAGCAGTATTATAGTAGTTATATTATTGTACATAGGAGCAGTATTATACTAGTTATATTCTTGTACATAGGAGCAGTGTTATGTAGTTATATTCTTGTACATAGGAGCAGTATTATAGTGGTTATATTCTTGTACATAGGGGCAGTATTATAGTGGTTATATTCTTGTACATAGAGGCAGTATTATAGTAGTTATATTCTTGTACATAGGAGCAGTATTATAGTAGTTATACTCTTGTACATAGGAGCAGTATTATAGTAGTTATATTATTGTACATAGGAGCAGTATTATAGTAGTTATATTCTTGTACATCGAGGCAGTATTATAGTAGTTATATTCTTGTACATAGGAGCAGTATTATAGTGGTTATATTCTTGTACATAGAGGCAGTATTATAGTAGTTATATTCTTGTACATAGGAGCAGTATTATAGTAGTTATACTCTTGTACATAGGAGCAGTATTATAGTAGTTATATTATTGTACATAGGAGCAGTATTATAGTAGTTATATTCTTGTACATCGAGGCAGTATTATAGTAGTTATATTCTTGTACATAGGAGCAGTATTATAGTGGTTATATTCTTGTACATAGAGGCAGTATTATAGTAGTTATATTCTTGTACATAGAGGCAGTATTATAGTAGTTATATTCTTGTATATAGGAGCAGTATTATAGTAGTTATATTCTTGTACATAGAGGCAGTATTATAGTAGTTATATTCTTGTACATAGGAGCAGTATTATAGTAGTTATATTATTGTACATAGGAGCAGTATTATAGTAGTTATATTATTGTACATAGGAGCAGTATTATGTAGTTATTATATTACTGTACTTTGAAGCAGTACTGTAGCAGTTAGTTGACATTTCCCATAGATTTTCTTTTCTTGCTGTTATTTTGCTTTCTTAGATTTATTTTGACTGGTGCAGAACTTTCCTTTGCGTCTTGTTTACTTCTGGCATTAGGGGCGATCATTCTTCCCTGGGTACAGGAGATACAATGCGTCTTTGTCTTTCCTCCATCTATTGATCCTTGTATACTCCTGTAGTAATGAGGACGTTATCAGTGTTGGGCAGACCTGTCCTACTGTCGTCTTCTCATCTGCCGCTCACTGGGAGAACTCTTTGCCTCTCTACATAAAGGATTTCCATTTCCGTCATCTCAGTGGGGAGATCTTCTGAATCCATGTGTTTCTATGAAGATGATTTTTTCCATTTTAAAGAGCCGATATCATTTACTGCTTGTCCAGTTGTAGTGAGATTACCGCAGTTCAGCATTTAATGGATTTAATGGCAACAAGTACGTGATTCGAGCTGGAAAGTGGCGGTTATGTGAGGTTCACCCAGGGACACAACATATCAGTACAAAATATAAATGACCTCTGACATTAAGTTATCAGGACGCAGCCACGGAGGTCACTGCAGGTGTGTCAGTGTCTATGGGGTCTGCAGGCCTAAGCACCCACCAGGGTGCAGGAACATCGGGGGAACAGATGGCGGTGACGCAAGAAGACCGACCTCAGCTGCACTGGTGGAAGCAATGGTAGCATCCTTTTTTTCTAATTTTTTGGGAAGTTAACACTGACAGCTTGGCGGATATAGCTCACCAGCAGCACAGAGTATTTTAGGAGGGCAATGCTCGCATCTTCTAGGAAGTCAGATGGAGAAATATACAGTGGAAAAGCCGGAGTCTCACCAGCTGCAGCACAGAGTATTTCAGGAGGATGAAGATGATGTGATGATCTTCGGACTGGGATGATAAAGGGTTAATACGTGGTATGCGGACAGATGAGGTGACGACACACGCGCCATATCTGAACGGGTCAGATTTATTCTGCGGGAACATTTCATCGTCTGCGACTAACGGAGAGAATGACGAGAGATTGAGTTACATAATGTCATAAATTGAATCAGCTCCGGTAATATTCCTCATTGTTCTCCCGCACACCTTCGTAAAATACGGATTTCTTTAGTGAATTACTTTATTTCAGTTGTCAGATATCACTTAGATCCTAATGCAATTGTTTCCTCCTCCCCGGAGCGCAGCGCAGCTTCAGCTCTGCTACATCTGCCACAATTACACCTGACCTGGCAGGAGCCATTAATCCCAATATACCTAGTAATGCTGCATTTATTTACTCGGAGCTCAGCACCGAGAAAATCTACGTGACCACAATCTATCCCTAATGATTATAGAAATAGGGTCTGGGATGAGACGGGGGAGGAGGATGGGGGCCGAGCAGTAATATTAATATTCATCATCATTATTCAGAGCAGATTGCAGATTCAATATCTGGGTACAAATAAGATTCTTCTGTTATATTAGCGCACCCTATATCCCCCCCAGTATTCTGTAACATGGGGGTAACCAGATACTCACATAGGCATTCACAGGAGCTCTGAGTGTTAACCCTTCTCTACAGGATGTGGTTTTCACTGTGTGGCCCCTGGGTTCCCTCCATGGAGCAGCTGCTGGTCACGGGTTTGCATTGAGGTAATAATGGAGATGTGCCGGAGACATTGAGACAAGGGCAAATTAGAGCCAAGAGTGTAGTCAAGGTTAGATGTGTGACAGTCCAGGAGGTCAGGCACTGTTGTGTAGGTGCTGTGGCAGGCACTGGTATTTTATTATTATTATTATTATTATTTATTATAGCGACATTTATTCCATGGCGCTTTACATGTGGTATGTGTGTCTCGTGGCGGGCACTGGTATGTTAGTGCTGCGCCAGGCACTGGTATGTAGGTGCTGTGGCAGGCACTGGTATATGGGTGTTGCGGCAGGCACTGGTATGTTGGTGCTGCGGCAGGCACTGGTATATGGGTGTTGCGGCAGGCACTGGTATGTAGGTCCTGTGGCAGGCACTGGTATGTGGGTGTTGCGGCAGGCACTGGTATATGGGTGTTGCGGCAGGCACTGGTATGTAGGTCCTGTGGCAGGCACTGGTATGTGGGTGTTGCGGCAGGCACTGGTATATGGGTGCTGCAGCAGGCACTAGTATGTAGCTGCTGCGGCAGGCACTCGTATGTGTGTTGTGGCAGGCACTGGTATGTAGGTGCTGTGGCAGGCACTGGTATGTGTGTGTTGTGGCAGGCACTGGTATGTTGGTGCTGTGGCAGGCACGGGTATGTTAGTACTGCGGCAGACACTGGTATGTGACAGGCACTGGTATACAGGTGCTGTGGCAGGCACTGGTATGTTAGTGCTGAGGCAGGCACTGGTATATGGGTGTTGTGGCAGGCACTGATATGCTTGTGCTGTGGCAGGCACTGGTGTGTTAGTGCTGCGGCAGGCACTGGTATGTGGGTGTTGCAGCAGGCACTGGTATATTGGTGCTGCGGCAGGCACTGGTATGTAGGTGCTGTGGCAGGCACTGGTATGTAGGTGCTGTGGCAGGCACTGGTATGTAGGTGCTGTGGCAGGCACTGGTATGTAGGTGCTGTGGCAGGCACTGGTATGTAGGTGCTGTGGCAGGCACTGGTATGTAGGTGCTGTGGCAGGCACTGGTATGTAGGTGCTGTGGCAGGCACTGGTATGTAGGTGCTGTGGCAGGCACTGGTATGTAGGTGCTGTGGCAGGCACTGGTATACAGGTGCTGTGGCAGGCACTGGTATGTTAGTGCTGAGGCAGGCACTGGTATATGGGTGTTGTGGCAGGCACTAGTATGTGTGTGTTGTGGCAGTCACTGATATGCTTGTGCTGTGGCAGGCACTGGTGTGTTAGTGCTGCGGCAGGCACTGGTATGTGGGTGTTGCAGCAGGCACTGGTATATTGGTGCTGCAGCAGGCACTGGTATGTAGGTGCTGTGGCAGGCACTGGTATGTAGGTGCTGTGGCAGGCACTGGTATGTAGGTGCTGTGGCAGGCACTGGTATGTAGGTGCTGTGGCAGGCACTGGTATGTTAGTGCTGCAGCAGGCACTGATCTGTGGGTGCGGTGGCAGGCACTGGTATGTATGTGCTGTGGCAGGCACTGATATGTAGGTGCTGTGGCATGCACTGATATGTAGGTGCTGTGGCAGGCACTGGTGTGTGGGTGTTGCGGCAGGCACTGGCATGGTGCTGCGGCAGGCATTGGTATGTAGGTGCTGTGGCAGGCACTGGCATGTAGGTGCTGTGGTAGGCACTGGTATGTAGATGCTGTGGCAGGCACTGGTGTGCAGGTGCTGTGGCAGGCAATGGTATGTTAGTGCTGCGGCAGGCACTGGTATTGTCACGGGGCTACCGCGACAGAGAGGTTCCAGAGAACCGCAGCGCTCTGGGCCTCATTCACACACGATGAACAGAAGCTTTTCTCCTGAATTCTGACCTGGCTGTCTTGTGCCAGCAGGGCAGGAGTTAAATCTTGTTACTAAAGTTGCTGAGGGCTAGGACTCTCAGCTGAATTGGTTTTCACAATCTCCTCTCCTATATAGACTCAGCCTTGACTACAACTGTTGTCAGTGATCAGTTCTGCTGCCTGGCTTGGAGGTTGAAGGAGCGTAGTATTTGGAGCTTGGAGGTTTATCTACAGAGATTGTTGTATGCTGTTTTGGTTGCATGTTAAACCTGTTTTCCTTCCTAGTTTTTTCCTTCTCTTCCCTTCTCTGTGTTTCCTCTGTGGTTGTGTGAGCATTTGGTGAGTTTGAGACTTTTAGTTACCTTGTCTGTATACCCTGTTATTGTTGTATTTATACACTGGTGCAGGGTGCAGTCCTCCTCCCTGGGGGGGAGAGGGGGCCACTGATAGGGCCTGCACAGGAGACAGGGATATGCTGGCGGCTCAGGCCTCCTAACCATCATAGGTACCCCTGAGATAAGAGAAAGCCAGGGCCCCCTTATAGTGGCAGGGACAGGTGCGGGTCCCAGTATGCCGTCCTGCCCCGTATCGCCGTTATCGGCGTGACAGGTATGTGGGTGTTGCAGCAGGCACTAGTAAGTGGTGCTGTGGCATGCACTGATATGTAGGTGCTGTGGCAGGCACTGGTATGTAGGTGCTGTGGCAGGCACTGGTATGTAGGTGCTGTGGCAGGCACTGTTATGCGGGTGGAAGAACGTCGTCTGTATTAGTTCTCTGTGCGGTATAAGACACCATCACAGTAGAGCTTCCATCAGACGATCAAAGTGAGATGAATGGAGTTTCTCTTCTTCGTCTTCTACATCATCATTTTCGACTTCTTTTTGGTCCAGATAGTGAAGATCCCCAAACTTTATGAGGTTGCGGATCATCAGCCCATTAGGATTTCTAAGTTACATTTTGTAGGCACTGGCGTTCGAGGTTCATTTACTTTATCTCACCTTGCTCTGTGATTTGGGATTTTTATCTATTTCTTTCTTTTGATATACGGATAATAGAAATCTGAGCGCTGGAGGGCGAGGAGCCGACTGCAAACAAACAGCACAAGAAACTACATTAAACTTCTTACATTTATATTGCTCTTCGAGAAAACAATCCTGAAAAGTGATAGAATATTATTTTACTACATAGCGGTTTCTTCTCCTCCAGGGACCCTCACATTCATTTCTCAAATTTATTAAAAAACATCATACATTCTAAAAATATACGGAGAGCGTTCAGAAAGTATTTACACCCTTCACTCTTTCCAGATCTTGCTACAGCCTCACTCATCAATGGATAACGTGCCTGGACTTCTCATCACTGTGCACAAAATGCTCCATCATGGTAAATTAGAAGTCGAATTTCTTCGATGAAAATAGAAATTGTCTTGTTCTGTGGAGACCCTAGAACTCAATAGATATGGGGACTAAAAAGTAACAAAAAAGTATCCTCACCTGACTGCATCGGCTCCATCAGGCTCCGACCTCTTGTGATCTCCATGGGTGGTGTTGTCATCTTCAGCTTCTTCCTCCACGCCATTGATACAGCCCCCCACAGCCTAAAAACATCAGCCACCCAGAAAAGGTGCATCTTTTAGTTGCGCCAATTCTGTCACTTTGCTTGGCTCTTCCCATTTGCCCTGTAGCGGTGGCAAGTGGGTTTCATATTTGTGGGGTTGATGTCACCTTTGTATTTTCAGGTGACATCAATCCCATGGCTTATAATGGAGAGGCGTCTATAAGACATGTATCCATTACTAATCCTATAGTTGTATGGTAAATAAAGACACAGCCAGAATAAAGTTCTTTAATTGAAAGAAAGACACAGACTTCGTTAATAATCTCAATTAAACCACACTTACTGCAACACCTAATTCCCTGACATCCTCGATCTCCTGTAATAAAAGTAAAATAAAAAAACAACAATATATCATACCTGTCCGTTGTTCTGTCCCACACTGTAATCTATGTCGGGGGGGCTAAATAGTTTTCAACCTAGACGGTGCCAATATGCGACCGTCCAGGCTGAGAACCACTGGTGAATGAGCTGCTGAGAGCAGACTGGGGGGCCAATATCCATGGCCCCTTCCCAGCCTGAGAATACCAGCCCCCAGCTGTGAGCTTTAGCAAGGCTGGTTGTCAGCAATGGGGGGGACCCCACACCGTTTTCTTTAAATTATTTATTTAAATAATTAAAAAAACAGCGTGGGGACCCCTCTATTCTTGATAACCAACCTTGCTGAAGCTCACAGCTGGGAGTTGCAGCCCCAAGCTGTGAGTTTTGCCTGGCTGGTTAAAGAAAATAGGGGGGAACCCACGTCGGGTTCTTCAATCATTTATTTTGTTATATCGCAGGCGGCGGCTTAGGAATACACCTCATCCGCACCTACTGTCAGTGTTATTAGCGGCAGCAGGTGTCTGATGATGGGGGTAGCAGTCCCAAAAGTCCCCACCTGCTGTCTTCGTTCTGACTTTAATATAACTCTCATCATTCTCCTCTGCTCGCGCCGATTGCCGGCAAAGCAGGAAAGAATGATGAAAGCTGTCTTCAGCACCTGCCGCCGGGGAACAGCGCTTACTGTAGCGCTTCTTCCTCGGCGGCCATCTGTGTGGTACTGATGCTGCACACGGGCATCACACGGTTACCACACGTGTGCCACCAGTATTACACACACTTACACACAGACATACGGACACGGATATCTCCGGTACTGGCTTTTCTGGTACCGGAAATATCAGGACGTGTGAAAGAGGCCTTAAATGGTGAAAATAAAATTCAGAAATATTTGAAAATAAAAAAGTTGATTTGTGTTTCCAGTTTCCATAACTATTTTTTTTTTTTTTTAATTATTAGAACTTTTTGACGGCTTCTTTTTCTTTGTTTGGGGAGCTGGATTACACATGAGTTTTTGAGTACTTTATATTACATTTTTAGGTGGGAGGCTTAGTGACTAAAATAAATAGCAATTCTGGTGTTGGGACATTTTGAGGTTAAATAATTTTATATTTTGATAGATTGCACTTTTAGGAATGCAACAATACCTTATATATTTTTTTTGTTTTTCTGCACATTTTTTCACTTTTTAACTAGGAAAAGAGATGCGATTTGAACTTTTATCTTTTTTAATACTTTTAAAAGAATTGTCTCTTTATTTCAACTTCATGTTTTAGTCCCTCTAAGAAATTTGACTCCCGATTGTTTCATTCAGGGCCGGCGTCAGCACGCGGCGTACCCGGGCAAATGCCGGGGCCCTGGCGAGACAGAGGGGCCCATTCAGGGCCTGCATTCAGGGCAGGCAGCTGCCTAGGGCCCCCGCTCCCCCAGGGGCCCTCAGCTAGCAGCACATCATGCAGCCGCTATGGGGCCTCTGTGAGGCAGGGGGGCCCGCCTGTTGCCAGCGCCAAATCCCTCGCCGCTGCATTGAACTATACCGGCGTCTGCGGGTAAAGTTCAAAGCAAATGATGGAGGAGAGAGCGTCACCTGACGCTCCCTCTCCCATCATTCCCCACTTTGCCTCTGACACTGCCGCTGCGGGTGCGCGATGATGTCATCACGCACTCGCTGTGCTACACAGTGCAGCGGCAGCCGCCAAGACCGGAGCAAGGAGCAGCGCGGGCATGTTGAGAGGTGAGGAGTGTTTTTTTTGTAACTACAACAGTGAGTACTGGACTTTGGGGCCATTCTTGGGGGGAGGGGGCTGTGCTGTATACTATATGTCTGTGTTATATACTACATGGCTGTGTTATATGCTGCGTGGCTGTGCTATATACTACATGGCTGTGTTATATGCGATCATGAATTGTGGTATGTGTTAAAGGGGGGGGCCCACTGAGACTCTTTCGCCCGGGGCCCTCAAAAACCTGGAGCCGGCCCTGGTTTCATTGCTTGTTCTATGCACTGCAATGCAGCAGTAAAATGATGGTCTCCTATGAAGCTCAGCGTTTGGCTGGATTAAATGCAGCGCACCAGTGGGACCGTCAGCAGCCCCCAAATACCTACCAACTCCTCAACGCCATGGGTGCTCGAAAATGGTACTGGGGAACCATGTGTCCGAGATTGCCAGCAGCAATGTAAAGGATTAACAGCAGATGTTGGCAGATCTGACCTTCGATATTGTGTGTATCAATAAAATGCATGAAGGAAAAATATCATCAGTCTGCAAAAAATGTGAAAAACTAGGAAAAAAAGTGAGAAAAATGAGAAGGGTCAACAAGAATGTAACAATTCCCGGAGTCATGTATATGACGTCTTTATGTCACCCGAGATTAAGGAAGAGCAATCTCTTTCCACCTCTCGCACGAGGCGCTCCGCCGCGCTGTAATAAAAGCAGAGCCGCATTTATATAGAATTATGACTTAACAATACGATGAGTGATGGGATCGCACAAAATTAATTGCTGTTCGGTCGTTTAACAGATTTACTTCATCATCATTTGTCACAGTAAAGTGACCTTTGCTCGTGCCCAATCAGAACTGCCAATCAAATCTTACAACGTGTCTCTGCGGACGGAGCCGTAACGCTGTGATGTGTAGAGCTGTCATGGGGTCCATCTATAAATGTCCAATACTCCTCACAGATGAAACATTTCAGTGTTAGAAGCATTGGGCATTATACATTCAATAGTCTGTGACTTCTGTCGTTGATGATTTATTTCCCTAAATCAGTAGATGATGCAAATATATAACATTTTGTGTTACAATTTCGGGGAAATTGGCTTCTCCCTCATTAGTGTCCCCCTTTCTTATATTTGTAAGCTCCTTGTTAAAGTTCACAAACTGGTAACAAAGTAGCTGAAGTTAAAGAGGAGCGAGAGGAGGGGATGATACTGCAGACTCCCACTGTGTCAGGCACTGTGAGACTCATGCTGTGAGAGGGGAGAAGGAGCAGTAGGTGGTGGGGAATGATTGGTCAGATCACATGCTCTCACCAAACGTTGTGTAGTCCTACCATGAACGTGTACGGGTGTAAGGCAGAGAGTAAAAGAGACACAAAATCTGCAGCTGACACACAATACTTACAGCTGCTCTAATGTGTATATACACACACCTGCGAGCCTTCATGTGACCTCTTCCACTTCTCACCCGCTTTTTGATAGACTTTGCATCTTACTTTCAACACCCAATGCCTAAGAAAATTGTCCTGCAGGTCTAAAGTTAATTTGTCCCCTAAACTTATACCCAATGTCCAGTTTGGGTGTCATTTCTACATTTCTAAGTGTTTCTCTTTTCATCTATCAAACTTTACTTATACGTGAACAATTTTATGCTAAAATGCTACAAAAAATTACTTCCTCTGAAGAAGTAATTGTACTTCATGCTACAAAATTTATAGGGGTTTTCCACTACTCATACTGTTACGATTCAGCTATCGCATGACCCGCGACCAGGGGCTCCTTCCCTGTCCCTAATACTAGGGGGTGCTCTAGCTCACCCTATTCCCCGAGATACTTCTGAAGGTGAAGATGCCGGGGGCCACCACCCTTGCCTTATCTCCTAAATCAGCCCTCCATCTGTTCCCTTCCCCACCGAGTGAAGAGGGGAGCTGTCATGCACCGCAGTAGACCAACCCGATGAACAAGGCAGCACGAACTAGGGGTAACTGAAAATACCAGGCATACAATTTTCACTCACATATAACAAAGGAATGCATCGGGGAGTGGAGGACGGGGGAATAACCAAAGTAAGAGGAAGCAAGGGAATTACCACACATACAAACCAAGCAACAGTCACAGATAACTACTCCAAACTCCTTCTCATATAACCACCAAACAACAATCCTCCCAGCCATGCAGCATAAGCTAGCTCTGAGGATGTGTGTCAGTCAGGACCCAGATTATGTAGTGGGGAGGAGTGGCTAACCGAGCTCAGACTCCCAGAGCTCCCAACCTGACCGATTAACCCCTGATCTGCCAAAAGAAATAAACACCATTTAAAAAGGAGGTGGAGTGCTTGTTTTTGGCTCAGGAGTAGTAGCAATCAAACTCTACAGGTCTTCTGGCTCCTCTCTGTCGTGGTAACCCTGTGACACATACACTTTTAAAAATGTTCCTATGGTAATGCTAAAATTAAAACAAAAAAACAATCAAAAACAAAACATACTCACCTAGCCTCATGTCCCTTAGCTTCTTCTTCTGGTGGGGGTGCCAGGTGACCACTGCAGCCAGTCAACATCTGCTGCTTTGCTACAGCGATAATATGTCATTGGAGCAGAAAGAATTAGGCTGAAGATTGTTTCATCTGGCCCAGAAAGAACATGACCGCTGTTACATATCAATAGATACTGACTGGCTGCAGCGGTCACCTGAATATGCTTTTTTATTTTAATGGCCTCCCATGGGACCTTTTTTTAAATTAATATGTTAGTAATTAAGTAATAGTGGGCAACACCCTTAATGCACTAGAATTGGGCAATGATATCTAGGTGACCATTGTAGAGCATCCAAGTAGGTTTCGCCCCAGGTGTATGTGAGCCCTTGAGGGCGTCACTGTGGCCCCTTATTTAATTTACATTTGACATGACCAGCAAATTTTAAAGCCTACCCCACACACAGACAGCCATGGCATGTGCCAAGGATTGTATCTGATTCCTTGCAACTTAGAAAACATAAAACAGCCGCATAAAACAAAACAAAAGCCAAGATGAACATCGACCTTCATAACTCATCAAAGGTTATTATATGTATCCAACAGGAGGAAATGTATACAAAGAATCCTGAAACATAAAAGAAAGATGTAATATCCTTTCATTCAGCGTAACATCACCACAAGGGATCAGTCTCGGAAGGCAGAATGATGTAGATGCGGGAGTTGAAATCTCTCACTCGTCCTGTAACATCTCCACTGGGATTTGATTCTCACCAACCTGCCCTAAAGTTTCACCTAAGATGTTACATCAAACTTCATCGAGTCCTGGAGAGGAAAAGGTCAGAGAAGAACACCGGGCCGTTTTATGTTGAAAGTTTTGAAGGCTTCGAAAGAACCTCGCGGTTTCTTTTTGAACTGATCACAATCTCTTTTTTGTGATTTGATCTCTTCAGAACATTGAAGAGTTGTAGACGTTTCGAGAGTGGAAGAGCGGTTACTGGAAGACGACCCCTCATAGATGGTGCAACGACGAGCAGTTATTAGGGAGCGTGGAACCAACTTGTTCTCAATGCTTTCTAAAACAACAAGTCTAGAGATTTTATATAGTAGAGATATTTTATTTTCTTACTGAACTGTTTGGTTTTGTCATCCATGGATAATTGTGTCAATGGATGGAGTTTCTCTATTTAATTACTAATCTCCATATTACGGGTGATGGGTCCTTATTTTGAGGAACTGTAATATGGTGTCCAGAAACTGGAAAAGAAACTTTGGATCATGCTCCTTAGTATGCTTCCTGTTTGGTTGCTGTGTCTGCCCCGGTGGGGACTTATTTCCAGTGGCTCTTCCTGCCTCTTGTTACTGTTGTTGCTACTTTGTTTGATTTTGACCTTGCTCTTTAGGGCGTCTCTCTGGTACCAAATGTCCAACTCTTGGTGATGACCCCTGGTTTCTCTTCACTGCTTTCAAGCTTTTTTTTTCTCAGGCCGTTCACATTCTCTTTGATTGCATGGTGATGACTTCAGTCTCTGTTCCTGATTATGCCACGGCAGCATCTGTGATACCTTTGCCATGGCTATTCTGGTCACCGAAACCAGGGAATCTTCCTAAAGTCTTCCAGAAGAAGAATCGATGTCTTTGAAATGTGGTGCTGGAGAAGGATGTTATCAATACCATAGATGACAAGAAGAACAAACAAATCAATTTAGGAACAAATCAAGCCAGACATGTCACTGGAAGCAAGGATCACCAAGCATGATAAGAAGAGCGCAATCACTGGAGAAGGACATCATGGTTGGAAGAATAGAAGGAACAAGGTGAGGAGGAAGACCAGCAATCCGATGGCTTGATACAATCAAGAGAATGGTAGAGAAGACCCTGGTGGACCTATCTAGGCTTGCACAATTTTGATCTTCCTGCACATTGTTTATCCATCAAGTCCCTAGAGATCGCGCCGAAGGCTGCTAAGAAAAAATTCAAGACTGAGCAGTCAGTAAAGAAAAGATACAAAAGCTGCAGCTGTTGCTATAGATCCAAAACCCGATCTCAACAGCTAAGACTTAGTCCTTTAGTCTCAGCCTCTTTGTTAGCCTAGAATTTCTTTCTGTAGCCAATGCCTTGCAAAAATATGTACAGTCATGTCTGCGGTTGGGCTGTACTGTAAGTTCAAAAGTGATTGTTCTTGGAGATCTCTCAGAAAATAGAACTTCATACAGATATACTTGGTGTTTGGTTAATGGAATTTTGTGAAATGAACATAATTTATAGTTTCAGATTTTTGGGGCATCACACTCCATAGTTCTATATAGGATTTATAATAGAGGTGACTGTAGGACGATGAACTCTGACAGGTGTAACATGCAAACAGTCAGGATTCCTCCACTGTTGCCAGTTCGAGCGGCTTGTCACATGCCTACTAGCTTCTCTTCTGATTTTCTCCTTAGAACAGTGAAAGAAGCAGGAAAAGCTGCTAGTTGGTACATGATCACCAGTATGCAAATTATATAATTGCGATCACGTAACAACTACTCAGATTGGATACAAATTGGGATAGTCTGCACCTTGCACACTGTCAGTATTCAGCAGTCTGCAGTCACCTAAAGTGACTAACGAAATTTATGTTCAGTTGGGAAAACTCCTAACTTTTTCAATCCGTGCCAGGGATGAACATCCTCGCTTGCCTTCACAGATATTTGTAGGTCCAAATTATTGTTGACCTGATTCATTAAACGAATGTCTCAAGCAAATAACTTGTGAGACCTGAGAACCTCAAATATTTAGGAGACCAACGTGGAGATGGGATAACCAAGTCTTGATTGATCCAAATTATTTGTTTAGACGAATATGCAAGTTACAATACAGAAATGGGAGGAATGAAAACTACCATGAACTGACTAAGGCTAAGTTCACATTAGCGTTGTGCCGGGCAGCATCGGGTGCAGCCACTGCGACGCATGCACCATGCGCCCCTATATTTAACATGGGGGGCGCATGGACATGCGTTGTCTTGCGTTTTGTGACGCATGCGTCATTTTGTCGCAACAGAAAACGCTGCATGATGCAGTTTTTTTCTGCGCCAAAAATCATGCAAAAATGAACGCATTCGTCACAAAAAGCTGCGTTTTGCATGCGTTGTGCGTTGCGTTGCGGACTCAGCACCGCACAACGCAAATGTGAACGTAGCCTAACAAAGCAAAAAAGGAGTGTCATATAGTATCCTGAAGAAGGGGCATATCCGTCAGGGGCACTTTCATTAATCACCAATATTACACATGTAACAACACTTCAATGAGAAAATATAATAACTCACAAAGGCGCCATATAACCTTATGCACAGATCCTGGGCTCCCGCCAGCTCTCAGGAGCGTACACAGCTTATCGTGTTTTCTCCAGAGCAGCATTCGACTTTGATCTCGTTTTCTTTTATCTTACACTCCTTACTGATCTAGTGTCTGTACACAGCTGCGCTGCCTAGTTTTGCTGCATAGGACGAAGACATTGGTGTTTGTTTACCCCTACACACTCTTTACATGACCTCTGAACCCAGGAGTTGTCCTTTTTGGGCTGAAATAACAATGCAGCTCCTCAGGGGAGTGGCAGTGGAAGCTCCTCCCCTTAATATTATGTGATAGACCAATCAGGATTATGATCAGTCTCTATGGGGTACCATATTAACTGTAGTGTTGCAGTGTTGAGTATTAGGCTTCTTTCACACTAGTGTCGGAATCTCCCCGTCGCAATGCGTCGAGGAGAGATTCCGACGCTAGCGTTTGCTGCATTGCACAATGGAGGCAGCGGATGCATTTTTCCGGCGCATCCACTGCCCCATTGTAAGGTGCGGGGAGGTGGGGGCGGAGTTCCGGCCGCGCATGCGCGGTCGGAAAAAGCGGTCCGTCGTGAGAAAAAAACGTTACATGTAAGGTTTTTTTCTCCCGGCGGTCCGCCAAAGCACGACGCATCCGTCACAAGACGGATGCGAAGTGTGCCAATCCGTCGCAAATGCGTCGTCAATAGAAGTCTATGGGGAAAAAACGCATCCTGCAAGCACTTTTGCAGGATGCGTTTTTTCTGCAAAACGACGCATTGTGACGGATTTAAAAAAACGCTAGTGTGAAAGTAGCCTTAGTATAAAAAACGACATATCCTGCAATACACTGCATTTACCGAAGGGAGGGGTTTCTGCTTTAAAATATTTTTTAAAAATAAATAAAATGCGTTTGGAACGCTATTTTTTCACTCGATGTGAAAATAAAATAAAAAAGTAAATATAAAGCTATCGAACAAGTAGAATGAGTCGTCTAACCCAGCAAGTAACATTAACCTGCAGCATCAGGACATTTACTATCGAGGCGTCGCAAATATCCGCATTAGTAAAGATCTGGCGGCGGCAGACACGCGAGTGACAGAATGTAATAACAGTGAAACACGACATCGATATCACATAATGTACTGCAGCTACATCACCCGCGCCCCAGCTCCACAACAAATTGCAATTATTGATGCCTTGCCGCAGAAGGAAGAAGTATTGACGCATTTACGATGCACGGTCCGACATATTCTACATATGTACAATGGACCTCGTTTCTCCAATAGATGAAGAATATTTAATATCATTTCTGCTACAATATTTCAGACTGATCCCACGACGGCGCAATATTAAACACAAAAAAAAAGATCTGCTTTCAATATCACAACTTCCTCACTTCAAAGCTCATAGGAAATTACCTTGTATATTTAAGGTACGGAAAGTCAATAACCATCTCACCAGGAGCATAAGTCATTAGATTACACCGTACGCGTAAAAATCCCCACCCATGATGATTTTTAATAAAAAATTTTAATCTTCACATTCTTTTGTTATGTTTTCTTTTATTTATTTTCAATTCATTTTTTAGTTTTTATGTATTTAGCATAATTCTTTGTTATTTCTCTTCTCCTTTACTTATTTTCTCTCTTTTTTTTAATCATTTTGTTATTAGCACAATTTATTTCAGGTGATCAAATCAGTTCCAGATCAATAGAATTTGCTTCAAATTTTAATTTGCCAGAATCGGAAATTTTTTTAATGATGATTCACTGCTTGATTCTTTTTAGGCCACAGTCACACGTTCAGTATTTGGTCAGTAGTTTACATCAGTATTTATCAGCCAAAACCAGGAGTGGGTGAAAAATGCAGAAGTGGTGACTTTCTTCTGTTATACTTTTCCTCTGATTGTTCCTCTCCTGATTTTAGCGTACAAATACTAATGTAAAATACTGACCAAATACTGAACGTATGAACATGGTGTCACGGATTTACCGTGATAGAGAGGAGCCAGAAAATTGCAGCGTCTGATTCCTCCTACTCCGTCACTGATTTGAAGCACTTCTTCGTATTAAATGGTGCAGATTTCTTTTAGAAGTGCAGAATTTAATCTGCTCAGCTGAGAGCTCCTGGAAGCTTTCCTGCATTAAGGATCACAGCTGTTCACTGTTAGCCACTCCCATCTCCTATATAATCTGGGTCCCAGCTAGTAATCATTTTCATATTGGAGAAGACGTTTGGTGGATTTATCTGTGACTGTTGCTTGGTTTTGAGTTTGTGAAAATTCCCTTTCTTTTCGTACTTTGGTTTAACCCCATCCTTTACACCCCGGTGCATTCCTCTGTTGTATGTGTGAGTATATTTGTTTGTTTGGCATTTTTCGTTCTCCCTGTTCGTATTACCTTGTTAGTCTGGTTGGTGTATTATGGTACACTGCTACTTCTGTCTTCCCTTGGGTGGAGAAGGTACAGACTAAGGGCGAATTCAGGAGCTAAGGCAAGGTATGTGGCCTCGGCATCTTCACCATCAGAAGTAACCAGGGCGAGCTAGGGCTCCCCTAGCCTTAGAGACAAGGAAGGAGCCCGTGGTCCTGGGGCAACCGACAACAGAGTCGTGGCTTTAGGACTAAGGATTAAATAAAACCCTAAAAATTAATATGTTCACCTTGCCCATCACCTCTGCTAGTGCCGCTGTTCCTGAGTCCTGTTCTGTTGGCCCACTTCCTCCTTCAAGCTCAACTCTATTCTTCTGTCCTCAGTCTATTTCACTCTTCTTCTTCTTCTCTGGTCTTCACTAGACATCAAGTGGAAAACCAAAGAAGTGAGCCGGAGCATAAGCTGCTATACATGCAACACATAGGAGCATGTTCACACTATGACCAGATAGCAAACAAAATCTAATATGGAAGCAAAATGACCCTGCTCTAGGTAAGGAAGTAAAAAACAATGGTACATATAAGTAAAACATTGAGGTCTTTTGACACAAGTAGAGGTTTTAATATTAGAAGACAGGACCATCTCAATGAATACACCTTGTCGCGGTGGGATGACTTTTTCTTTGATCAAATACAGTGTTTACTAAGTTCCCTATGTTATTTATATAAACTATTACTATTAACTTATTTATTTACTGCTGAATATTTTCTAAAAAAAAAAAAGTCTAGAGGCGCAGAGGAGGCAACGATGAGTGAAGACGATTAAGCCTGGAGGAGATAGCGAGCTGGTGGAGGAGCTGCGGCGCTAGGACAGGTGAGGGACGAGGTGAGTAAAGAAACTTTTTGACCAAATCAAATGTCAACAAATTCATTCATCGCTATAATTTACTCTCCTTTTCCATTTTTATCTCCTTTTTTTTATATCAGTTTTAATATTTATGACAATTTCCTTCATTTTGTGCTCATTTTTTAAATTTTTCATTTACTTTTCTTTTATGGCCTCGTTTCTAATTTCCTGGGGAGATGAGGGGGTAAAACATTTTTTTTTTACTTTTACCTTTATCTCTTTCTTTTCCTTTTTTATACTATATATTTTTTTATCACTTCCATTTTAAATTTCTTTTTAATTCTATTCTCCCAAATAAAAGGGATGGTTCACATCACGCTCTGTTCTCTGTTAATATTCCGTCCAAAAACTCTAAGTCACGGAGTGTAATGTTTGCAACTTTAGGCTCCGTTCACCTCCTATCCAGTCGTGCCCGCTTTTTTTTCATGGACTCATATACAATACTCTTAGGCTATGTGCACACGTATTTATGAGGGCTGCGGATTTTTCCGCAGCGGATTTGATAAATCCGCAGGGCAAAAACACTGTGTTTTTACTGCGGATTTATTGTGGATTTACCGCGGTTTTTGTGCGGTTTCCACTGCGGTTTTACACCTGCGGTTTTCTATTATGGAGCAGGTGTAAAACCGCTGCGGATTCCGCACAAAGAAGTGACATGCTGCGGAATGTAAACCGCTGCGGAATGTAAACCGCTGCATTTTTTTTCACAGCATGGGCACAGCGTTTTCGGTTTCCCATAGGTTTACATTGTACTGTAAACACATGGAAAACTGCTGCGGATCCGCAGCAATTTCCGCACATAGCCTATAGTGATCAGCAAAAGCCAAGGAGGTCAAACATTTCCTACTTTAGTCTTTGGCTCATCTGGCGACTGAATATGTTCAGGAGACGTCTGAAGGCCGTTATTCATATAAAACTTATTATTCTTATGGCTACATTTTATTTATTTATCTATTTTGTTTCTATTTATTTAATATTAACTTTACTGTTGTAATTTTTTTCTCTTTCTTTTTGGTCATTTATTACTTTTCATTTTTTTTTCACATTGACTTTTATTTATTGTTCTCTTTGACTTTTTCCAGGTAGTATTTCCTCCGATTACCCCAGAAATCGTGGCTCATTAATGGAGATATATGTGTTTTTCTCCGAGCTGCAGCAAGGGGATTTCATTGGAATTGTTATCTCAGCACAACGGGTATTAAATGTAATTGAGACGACTTGACGAGCTGACAAGGTACAGTTGCAGCCTGGAAACTCATCAACCAGTCAATAAAACATAATGTGCATCGTTCAGGCTGTAATTCGACAAAATAAAAAAAAAAAAGCAAAACAATCATGTAAAAAAAAACAAACAAACAGCAAAACCCCCTGCTTGGACGGAAGAGCTAGAAGAGCCAATTATCCCTCTTTGCTGGAGGGGTCCGTATTATTGAACCTTTCGATGCGTCGGGCGGAGTCATTCATCAGGATCATGTAAATGAGGAGAATGTATACAATAAAGCGCGCTGATGACAAAGAGGCCAAACAAGTCTTCATTACTCCCTCGCCCTGCGGCCATTACCTGATTTAATAAATGTTTCATACCGCTGCCTGGATGTGGAGTTTACTTCTACAACTTTATGGCGAAGCGTTAAGTACTGCGCGGGGACGAAGGTCCGTCAAGATTTATTTCGCGTGTCCGGATAAGCGGAGCCCCTACTCTGTCATCTCAGCCGGGAAATGAACTTTTACCAAGTGAACGGCAACTTTCATCAGCAAATATTTTTATGTTAATGCGTCGTACGTTCATAGGTATCAGAGCTAACGAGGAATAAATGAAACCTCCATGTAGCCACGCGGGCTGCAGATCACGGGTACATAGACATAGGGGGCGCGGGGGAGACAGACACAGCATGATGGGGTACGTTACATGGGGGGCTACACTCCGACTCCCCAAATACTGCACTCCAAGACACCAGACAATGTAACAAACCGTTCTTCTTCTTCTCCAATACTTAATGGATTTTGGCCATTGTTATAATGCGACACAGCCGAGCGCACGAGCCAAATACACATAAAGCAGCGGAGCATTAATTGAGAATAAATTGCCTTCTATTAATATAATCTAATAATTAAAGTTTTATTAGCACAGGGCATAACTCAGGGGGAGAACATGACACTGCATGGCAGTTATACATTATCAAAGACGTGATATTGTGCTGATTTTCAAATTTCATTTACATTATTAATATTTCTGAGAAACATCAAGGGAAGAAATGAGTGATCAATAAACTGGTTATAGGAGCGGAATTATAGCAGATATATTTTGTACATAGCGGCAGTATTATAGTAGTTATATTCTTGTACATAGGAGCAGTATTATAGTAGTTATATTCTTGTACATAGGAGCAGTATTATAGTAGTTATATTCTTGTACATAGGAGCAGTATTATATTAGTTATATTCTTGTACATATGAGCAGTATTATAGTAGTTATATTCTTGTACATGGGGCAGTATTATAGTAGTTATATTCTTGTACATAGGGGGCAGTATTATAGTAGTTATATTCTTGTACATAGGGGCAGTATTATAGTAGTTATATTCTTGTACATAGGGGCAGTATTATAGTAGTTATATTCTTATACATAGGGGCAGTATTATAGTAGTTATATTCTTGTACATAGGAGCAGTATTACAGTAGTTAATCCTAATTTCGCTAATCTATCTGGGTATTGTAGTTCTCCCATCCCCTTTATTAATTTTGTTGCCCTCCTTTGTACTCTCTCTAGTTCCATTATATCCTTCCTGAGCACCGGTGCCCAAAACTGGACACAGTACTCCATGTGCGGTCTAACTAGGGATTTGTACAGAGGCAGTATAATGCTCTCATCATGTGTATCCAGACCTCTTTTAATGCACCCCATGATCCTGTTTGCCTTGGCAGCTGCTGCCTGGCACTGGCTGCTCCAGGTAAGTTTATCATTAACTAGGATCCCCAAGTCCTTCTCCCTGTCAGATTTACCCAGTGGTTTCCCGTTCAGTGTGTAATGGTGATATTGATTCCCTCTTCCCATGTGTATAACCTTACATTTATCATTGTTAAACCTCATCTGCCACCTTTCAGCCCAAGTTTCCAACTTATCCAGATCCATCTGTAGCAGAATACTATCTTCTCTTGTATTAACTGCTTTACATAGTTTTGTATCATCTGCAAATATCGATATTTTACTGTGTAAACCTTCTACCAGATCATTAATGAATATGTTGAAGAGAACAGGTCCCAATACTGACCCCTGCGGTACCCCACTGGTCACAGCGACCCAGTTAGAGACTATACCATTTATAACCACCCTCTGCTTTCTATCACTAAGCCAGTTACTAACCCATTTACACACATTTTCCCCCAGACCAAGCATTCTCATTTTGTGTACCAACCTCTTGTGCGGCACGGTATCAAACGCTTTGGAAAAATCGAGATATACCACGTCCAATGACTCACCGTGGTCCAGCCTATAGCTTACCTCTTCATAAAAACTGATTAGATTGGTTTGACAGGAGCGATTTCTCATAAACCCATGCTGATATGGAGTTAAACAGTTATTCTCATTGAGATAATCCAGAATAACATCCCTCAGAAACCCTTCAAATATTTTACCAACAATAGAGGTTAGACTTACTGGCCTATAATTTCCAGGTTCACTTTTAGAGCCCTTTTTGAATATTGGCACCACATTTGCTATGCGCCAATCCTGCGGAACAGACCCTGTCGCTATAGAGTCTCTAAAAATAAGAAATAATGGTTTATCTATTACATTACTTAGTTCCCTTAGTACTCGTGGGTGTATGCCATCCGGACCCGGAGATTTATCTATTTTAATCTTATTTAGCCGATTTCGCACCTCTTCTTGGGTTAGATTGGTGACCCTTAATATAGGGTTTTCATTGTTTCTTGGGATTTCACCTAGCATTTCATTTTCCACCGTGAATACCGTGGAGAAGAAGGTGTTTAATATGTTAGCTTTTTCCTCGTCATCTACAACCATTCTTTCCTCACTATTTTTTAAGGGGCCTACATTTTCAGTTTTTATTCTTTTACTATTGATATAGTTGAAGAACAGTTTGGGATTAGTTTTACTCTCCTTAGCAATGTGCTTCTCTGTTTCCTTTTTGGCAGCTTTAATTAGTTTTTTAGATAAAGTATTTTTCTCCCTATAGTTTTTTAGAGCTTCAATGGTGCCATCCTGCTTTAGTAGTGCAAATGCTTTCTTTTTACTGTTAATTGCCTGTCTTACTTCTTTGTTTAGCCACATTTGGTTTTTCCTATTTCTAGTCCTTTTATTCCCACAAGGTATAAACCGCTTACACTGCCTATTTAGGATGTTCTTAAACATTTTCCATTTATTATCTGTATTCTTATTTCTGAGGATATTGTCCCAGTCTACCAGATTAAGGGCATCTCTAAGCTTGTCAAACTTTGCCTTCCTAAAGTTCAGTGTTTTTGTGACTCCCTGACAAGTCCCCCTAGTGAAAGACAGGTGAAACTGCACAATATTGTGGTCGCTATTTCCTAGATGCCCGACCACCTGCAGATTTGTTATTCTGTCAGGTCTATTAGATAGTATTAGGTCTAAAAGTGCTGCTCCTCTGGTTGGATTCTGCACCAATTGTGAAAGATAATTTTTCTTGGTTATTAGCAGAAACCTGTTGCCTTTATGGGTTTCACAGGTTTCCGTTTCCCAGTTAATATCCGGGTAGTTAAAGTCCCCCATAACCAGGACCTCATTATGGGTTGCAGCTTCATCTATCTGCTTTAGAAGTAGACTTTCCATGCTTTCTGTTATATTTGGGGGTTTGTAACAGACCCCAATGAGAATTTTGTTAACATTTTTCCCACCATGAATTTCGACCCATATGGACTCGACATCCTCATTTCCTTCGCTAATATCCTCCCTTAAAGTGGACTTTAGACAAGACTTTACATAGAGACAAACCCCTCCTCCTCTCCGATTTTTACGATCCTTTCTAAACAGACTGTAACCCTGTAAGTTAACTGCCCAGTCATAGCTTTCCTCTAACCATGTCTCGGTTATTCCCACTATGTCAAAGTTACCTGTAGATATTTCTGCTTCTAGTTCTTCCATCTTGTTTGTCAGGCTTCTGGCGTTTGCGAGCATGCAGTTTAGAGGATTTTGTTTTGTTCCAATCTCCTCACTGTGGATTGTTTTAGAAATGTTCTTACCTCCCTTCTTGTACATAGGAGCAGTATTATAGTAGTTATATTCTTGTACATAGGGGCAGTATTATAGTAGTTATATTCTTGTACATAGGAACAGTATTATAGTAGTTATATTCTTGTACATAGGAGCAGTATTATAGTAGTTACATTCTTGTACATAGGGGCAGTATTATAGTAGTTATATTCTTGTACATAGGGGCAGTATTATAGTAGTTATATTCTTGTCTATAGGAGCAGTATTATAGTAGTTATATTCTTGTACATAGGAGCAGTATTATAGTAGTTATATTCTTGTACATAGGGGCAGTATTATAGTAGTTATATTCTTGTACATAGGAACAGTATTATAGTAGTTATACTCTTGTACATAGGAGCAGTATTATAGTAGTTATATTCTTGTACATAGGGGCAGTATTATAGTAGTTATATTCTTGTACATAGGGGCAGTATTATAGTAGTTATATTCTTGTCTATAGGAGCAGTATTATAGTAGTTATATTCTTGTACATAGGAGCAGTATTATAGTAGTTATATTCTTGTACATAGGGGCAGTATTATAGTAGTTATATTCTTGTACATAGGAGCAGTATTATAGTAGTTATATTCTTGTGCATAGGAGCAGTATTATAGTAGTTATATTCTTGTACATAGGGGCAGTATTATAGTAGTTATATTCTTGTACATAGGAGCAGTATTATAGTAGTTATATTCTTGTACATAGGAGCAGTATTATAGTAGTTATATTCTTGTACATAGGAGCAGTATTATAGTAGTTATATTCTTATACATAGGGGCAGTATTATAGTAGTTATATTATTGTACATAGGAGCAGTATTATAGTAGTTATATTCTTGTACATAGGAGCAGCATTATAGTGATTATATTCTTGTACATAGGGACAGTATTATAGTAGTTATATTCTTGTACATAACGAGCAGTATTATAGTAGTTATATTCTTGTACATAGGGGCACTATTATAGTAGTTATATTCTTGTACATAGGGGGCAGTATTATAGTAGTTATATTCTTGTATATAGGAGCAGTATTATAGTAGTTATATTCTTGTGCATATGAGCAGTATTATAGTAGTTATATTCTTGTACATAGGGGCAGTATTATAGTAGTTATATTCTTGTACATAGGAGCAGCATTATAGTGATTATATTCTTGTACATAGGGACAGTATTATAGTAGTTATATTCTTGTACATAACGAGCAGTATTATAGTAGTTATATTCTTGTACATAGGGGCACTATTATAGTAGTTATATTCTTGTACATAGGGGGCAGTATTATAGTAGTTATATTCTTGTATATAGGAGCAGTATTATAGTAGTTATATTCTTGTGCATATGAGCAGTATTATAGTAGTTATATTCTTGTACATAGGGGCAGTATTATAGTAGTTATATTCTTGTACATAGGGGCAGTATTATAGTAGTTATATTCTTGTACCTAGGGGCAGTATTATAGTAGTTATATTCTTGTACCTAGGGGCAGTATTATAGTAGTTATATTCTTGTACACAGGAGCAGTATTATAGTAGTTATATTCTTGTACATAGGGGCAGTATTATAGTAGTTATATTCTTGTACATAGGAGCAGTATTATAGTAGTTATATTCTTGTATATAGGAGCAGTATTATAGTAGTTATATTCTTGTACATATGAGCAGTATTATAGTAGTTATATTCTTGTACATAGGGGCAGTATTATAGTAGTTATATTCTTGTACATAGGAGCAGAATTATAGTAGTTATATTCTTGTACATAGGAGCAGTAGTATAGTAGTTATATTCTTGTACAAAGGAGCAGTATTATAGTAGTTATATTCTTGTACATAGGAGCAGTAGTATAGTAGTTATATTCTTGTACATAGGAGCAGTAGTATAGTAGTTATATTCTTGTACATGGGGCAGTATTATAGTAGTTATATTGTTATACATAGGAACTGTAGTATAGTAGTTATATTCTTGTACATATGAGCAGTATTATAGTAGTTATATTCTTGTACATAGGGGCAGTATTATAGTAGTTATATTCTTGTACATAGGAGCAGAATTATAGTAGTTATATTCTTGTACATAGGAGCAGTATTATAGTAGTTATATTCTTGTACATAGGAGCAGTAGTATAGTAGTTATATTCTTGTACATAGGAGCAGTAGTATAGTAGTTATATTCTTGTACATAGGGGCAGTATTATAGTAGTTATATTCTTGTATACAGGAGCAGTATTATAGTAGTTATATTCTTGTACATATGAGCAGTATTATAGTAGTTATATTCTTGTACATAGGAGCAGTATTATAGTAGTTATATTCTTGTACATAGGAGCAGTATTATAGTAGTTATATTCTTGTATACAGGAGCAGTATTATAGTAGTTATATTCTTGTACATAGGGGCAGTATTATAGTAGTTATATTCTTGTACATAGGAGCAGTATTATAGTAGTTATATTGTTGTACATAGGGGCAGTATTATAGTAGTTATATTCTTGTACATAGGAGCAGTATTACAGTAGTTATATTCTTGTACATAGGAGCAGTATTACAGTAGTTATATTCTTGTACATAGGGGCAGTATTATAGTAGTTATATTCTTGTACATAGGAGCAGTATTATAGTAGTTATATTCTTGTACATAGGAGCAGTATTATAGTAGTTATATTCTTGTACATAGGAGCAGTATTATAGTAGTTATATTCTTATACATAGGGGCAGTATTATAGTAGTTATATTCTTGTACATAGGAGCAGTATTATAGTAGTTATATTCTTATACATAGGGGCAGTATTATGGTAGTTATATTCTTGTACATAGGAGCAGCATTATAGTGATTATATTCTTGTACATAGGGACAGTATTATAGTAGTTATATTCTTATACATAGGGGCAGTATTATAGTAGTTATATTCTTGTACATAGGGGCAGTATTATGGTAGTTATATTCTTGTACATAGGAGCAGCATTATAGTGATTATATTCTTGTACATAGGGACAGTATTATAGTAGTTATATTCTTATACATAGGGGCAGTATTATAGTAGTTATATTCTTGTACATAGGGGCACTATTATAGTAGTTATATTCTTGTACATAGGGGGCAGTATTATAGTAGTTATATTCTTGTATATAGGAGCAGTATTATAGTAGTTATATTCTTGTGCATATGAGCTGAATTATAGTAGTAATATTCTTGTACATAGGGGCAGTATTATAGTAGTTATATTCTTGTACCTAGGGGCAGTATTATAGTAGTTATATTCTTGTACCTAGGGGCAGTATTATAGTAGTTATATTCTTGTACACAGGAGCAGTATTATAGTAGTTATATTCTTGTACATAGGGGCAGTATTATAGTAGTTATATTCTTGTACATAGGAGCAGTATTATAGTAGTTATAATCTTGTATATAGGAGCAGTATTATAGTAGTTATATTCTTGTACATATGAGCAGTATTATAGTAGTTATATTCTTGTACATAGGGGCAGTATTATAGTAGTTATATTCTTGTACATAGGAGCAGAATTATAGTAGTTATATTCTTGTACATAGGAGCAGTATTATAGTAGTTATGTTCTTGTACATAGGAGCAGTAGTATAGTAGTTATATTCTTGTACATAGGAGCAGTAGTATAGTAGTTATATTCTTGTACATGGGGCAGTATTATAGTAGTTATATTCTTGTACATAGGGGGCAGTATTATAGTAGTTATATTCTTGTATATAGGAGCAGTATTATAGTAGTTATATTCTTGTGCATATGAGCAGAATTATAGTAGTAATATTCTTGTACATAGGGGCAGTATTATAGTAGTTATATTCTTGTACCTAGGGGCAGTATTATAGTAGTTATATTCTTGTACCTAGGGGCAGTATTATAGTAGTTATATTCTTGTACACAGGGGCAGTATTATAGTAGTTATATTCTTGTACATAGGGGCAGTATTATAGTAGTTATATTCTTGTACATAGGAGCAGTATTATAGTAGTTATAATCTTGTATATAGGAGCAGTATTATAGTAGTTATATTCTTGTACATATGAGCAGTATTATAGTAGTTATATTCTTGTACATAGGGGCAGTATTATAGTAGTTATATTCTTGTACATAGGAGCAGAATTATAGTAGTTATATTCTTGTACATAGGAGCAGTATTATAGTAGTTATGTTCTTGTACATAGGAGCAGTAGTATAGTAGTTATATTCTTGTACATGGGGCAGTATTATAGTAGTTATATTCTTATACATACGAACTGTAGTATAGTAGTTATATTCTTGTACATAGGAGCAGTATTATAGTAGTTATATTCTTGTACATAGGAGCAGTATTATAGTAGTTATATTCTTGTACATAGGAGGCAGTATTATAGTAGTTATATTCTTGTACATATGAGCAGTATTATAGTAGTTATATTCTTGTACATATGAGCAGTATTATAGTAGTTATATTCTTGTACATAGGGGCAGTATTATAGTAGTTATATTCTTGTACATAGGAGCAGAATTATAGTAGTTATATTCTTGTACATAGGAGCAGTATTATAGTAGTTATATTCTTGTACATAGGAGCAGTAGTATAGTAGTTATATTCTTGTACATAGGGGCAGTATTATAGTAGTTATATTCTTGTACATAGGAGCAGTATTATAGTGATTATATTCTTGTACATAGGAGCAGTATTATAGAAGTTATATTCTTGTACATAGGAGCAGTATTATATTAGTTGTATTCTTGTACATAGGGGCAGTATTATAGTAGTTATATTCTTGTACATAGGAGCAGTATTATAGTAGTTATATTCTTGTACATAGTATAATATACATATTATAGTTGGTTCGGTCTGATACATTTTGCATTTACTTAGATCTCTTCTTTCTAAGTTTATTTCTGCCAGTAAATAGATAAGCTTCATGCCACTAATGCTCTTGTGAATAATTGCTGAGGATTATAGTTACACAAATTATTAGAAACAGAATAACTTTTATGTAATGTTTCATTTTTAGCTTTTTGCAGAAATACAGAAAAACAATAATAAAGAAATCTAAATAAGGATTTTGCACAACTTTTAAATTCTCGTCAATATTTCAGCAGGGTCAATAATTTTAGTCCGCTCTCATTTAACCTGGAGGCGATGTTCTGGAGTATTAACTATTAATGAACTCTTCTTATGTAACATTCTGACTATGGAGCTGTATGATACATTGTTGCAGATTCAGCATGTAATACACAGTACCACAAAGTCCATTAACTAGGGCATTGCCCCCCTGTTATGAGAAGACTATAACTCCCACCGTGTCCTGACAGCCTGGGGCACAATGTTGGTTTTGTCACCCTGCAGTTCATCTACATTGGATGGTAAGGATATATAGCGCTACATTGGATGGTAAGGATATATAGCGCTACATTGGATGGTAAGGATATATAGCGCTACTTTGGGTGGTAAGGATATATAGCGCTACATTGGATGGTAAGGTTATATAGCGCTACATTAGATGGTAAGGATATATAGCGCTACTTTGGATGGTAAGGATATATAGCGCTACTTTGGATGGTAAGGATATATAGCGCTACTTTGGATGGTAAGGATATATAGTGCTACTTTGGATGGTAAGGATATATAGCGCTACGTTGGATGGTAAGGATATACAGCGCTACATTAGATGGTAAGGATATATAGTGCTACTTTGGATGGTAAGGATATATAGCGCTACTTTGGATGGTAAGGATATATAGCGCTACGTTGGATGGTAAGGATATACAGCGCTACATTGGATGGTAAGGATATATAGCGCTACTTTGGATGGTAAGGATATATAGCGCTACTTTGGATGGTAAGGATATATAGCGCTACATTGGATGGTAAGGATATATAGCGCTACTTTGGATGGTAAGGATATACAGCGCTACTTTGGATGGTAAGGATATATAGCGCTACTTTGGATGGTAAGGATATATAGCGCTACTTTGGATGGTAAGGATATATAGCGCTACTTTGGATGGTAAGGATATATAGCGCTACTTTGGATGGTAAGGATATATAGCGCTACTTTGGATGGTAAGAATATATAGCGCTACATTGGATGGTAAGGATATATAGCGCTACTTTGGATGGTAAGGATATATAGCGCTACTTTGGATGGTAAGGATATATAGCGCTACTTTGGATGGTAAGGATATATAGCGCTACATTGGATGGTAAGGATATATAGCGCTACTTTGGATGGTAAGGATATACAGCGCTACTTTGGATGGTAAGGATATATAGGGCTACATTGGATGGTAAGGATATATAGTGCTACATTGGATGGTAAGGATATATAGCGCTACTTTGGATGGTAAGGATATATAGTGCTACATTGGATGGTAAGGATATATAGCGCTACATTGGATGGTAAGGATATATAGGGCTACATTGGATGGTAAGGATATATAGTGCTACATTGGATGGTAAGGATATATAGCGCTACTTTGGATGGTAAGGATATATAGCGCTACATTGGATGGTAAGGATATATAGCGCTACATTGGATGGTAAGGATATATAGGGCTACATTGGATGGTAAGGATATATAGTGCTACATTGGATGGTAAGGATATATAGCGCTACTTTGGATGGTAAGGATATATAGCGCTACATTGGATGGTAAGGATATACAGCGCTACATTGGATGGTAAGGATATATAGGGCTACATTGGATGGTAAGGATATATAGCGCTACATTGGATGGTAAGGATACATAGCGCTACTTTGGATGGTAAGGATATACAGCGCTACATTGGATGGTAAGGATATATAGCGCTACTTTGGATGGTAAGGATATATAGCGCTACTTTGGATGGTAAGGATATATAGCGCTACATTGGATGGTAAGGATATATAGCGCTACTTTGGATGGTAAGGATATACAGCGCTACATTGGATGGTAAGGATATATAGGGCTACATTGGATGGTAAGGATATATAGCGCTACATTGGATGGTAAGGATATATAGCGCTACATTGGATGGTAAGGATATATAGCGCTACATTGGATGGTAAGGATATATATAGGGCTACATTGGATGGTAAGGATATATAGCGCTACATTGGATGGTAAGGATACATAGCGCTACTTTGGATGGTAAGGATATACAGCGCTACATTAGATGGTAAGGATATATAGCGCTACATTGTATGGTAAGGATATACAGCGCTACATTGGATGGTAAGGATATATAGTGCTACATTGGATGGTAAGGATATATAGTGCTACATTGGATGGTAAGGATATATAGTGCTACATTGGATGGTAAGGATATATAGCGCTACTTTGGATGGTAAGGATATATAGTGCTACATTGGATGGTAAGGATATATAGTGCTACATTGGATGGTAAGGATATATAGCGCTACATTGGATGGTAAGGATATACAGCGCTACATTGGATGGTAAGGATATATAGCACTACTTTGGATGGTAAGGATATATAGCGTTACAATGGATGGTAAGGATATATAGCGCTACTTTGGATGGTAAGGATATATAGCGCTACATTGGATGGTAAGGATATACAGCGCTACATTGGATGGTAAGGATATATAGCGCTACTTTGGATGGTAAGGATATATTGCGCTACTTTGGATGGTAAGGATATACAGCGCTACATTGGATGGTAAGGATATATAGCACTACTTTGGATGGTAAGGATATATAGCGCTACATTGGATGGTAAGGATATATAGCGCTACTTTGGATGGTAAGAATATACAGCGCTACATTGGATGGTAAGGATATATAGCGCTACTTTGGATGGTAAGGATATATAGCGCTACATTGGGTGGTAAGGATATACAGCGCTACATTGGATGGTAAGGATATATAGCGCTACTTTGGATGGTTAGGATATATAGCGCTACTTTGGATGGTAAGGATATATAGCGCTACATTGGGTGGTAAGGATATACAGCGCTACATTGGATGGTAAGGATATATAGCGCTACTTTGGATGGTACTGATATATAGCGCTACTTTGGATGGTAAGGATTTATAGCGCTACATTGGATGGTAAGGATATATAGCGCTACTTTGGATGGTAAGGATATATAGCGCTACTTTGGATGGTAAGGATATATAGTGCTACATTGGATGGTAAGGATATATAGCGCTACATTGGATGGTAAGGATATATAGCGCTACTTTGGATGGTACTGATATATAGCGCTACTTTGGATGGTAAGGATTTATAGTGCTACATTGGATGGTAAGGATATATAGCGCTACTTTGGATGGTAAGGATATATAGTGCTACATTGGATGGTAAGGATATATAGCGCTACTTTGGATGGTAAGGATATATAGTGCTACATTGGATGGTAAGGATATATAGCGCTACATTGGATGGTAAGGATATATAGCGCTACTTTGGATGGTACTGATATATAGCGCTACTTTGGATGGTAAGGATATATAGCGCTACATTGGATGGTAAGGATATATAGCGCTACATTGGATGGTAAGGATATATAGTGCTACATTGGATGGTAAGGATATATAGCGCTACATTGGATGGTAAGGATATATAGCGCTACTTTGGATGGTAAGGATTTATAGTGCTACATTGGATGGTAAGGATATATAGCGCTACTTTGGATGGTAAGGATTTATAGTGCTACATTGGATGGTAAGGATATATAGCGCTACTTTGGATGGTAAGGATATATAGTGCTACATTGGATGGTAAGGATATATAGCGCTACATTGGATGGTAAGGATATATAGCGCTACATTGGATGGTAAGGATATATAGCGCTACTTTGGATGGTAAGGATATACAGTGCTACATTGGATGGTAAGGATATATAGCGCTACTTTGGATGGTAAGGATATATAGTGCTACATTGGATGGTAAGGATATACAGCGCTACTTTGGATGGTAAGGATATATAGTGCAACATTGGATGGTAAGGATATATAGCGCTACATTGGATGGTAAGGATGTATAGCGCTACTTTGGATGGTAAGGATATACAGCGCTACATTGGATGGTAAGGATATATAGCGCTACTTTGGATGGTAAGGATATATAGTGCTACATTGGATGGTAAGGATATATAGCGCTACTTTGGATGGTAAGGATATATAGCGCTACTTTGGATGGTAAGGATATATAATGACATTGGATGGTAAGGATATATAGCGCTACTTTGGATGGTAAGGATATATAGCGCTACTTTGGATGGTACTGATATATAGCGCTACTTTGGATGGTAAGGATATATAGCGCTACATTGGATGGTAAGGATATATAGCGCTATTTTGGATGGTAAGGATATACAGTGCTACATTGGATGGTAAGGATATATAGCGCTACTTTGGATGGTAAGGATATATAGTGCTACATTGGATGGTAAGGATATATAGCGCTACATTGGATGGTAAGGATATATAGCGCTACATTGGATGGTACTGATATATAGCGCTACTTTGGATGGTAAGGATATATAGTGCTACATTGGATGGTAAGGATATATAGCGCTACTTTGGATGGTAAGGATATACAGCGCTACATTGGATGGTAAGGATATATAGCGCTACTTTGGATGGTAAGGATATATAGTGCTACATTGGATGGTAACATAGTAACATAGTAACATAGTTAGTAAGGCCAAAAAAAGACATTTGTCCATCCAGTTCAGCCTATATTCCATCATAATAAATCCCCAGATCTACGTCCTTCTACAGAACCTAATAATTGTATGATACAATATTGTTCTGCTCCAGGAAGACATCCAGGCCTCTCTTGAACCCCCCGACTGAGTTCGCCATCACCACCTCCTCAGGCAAGCAATTCCAGATTCTCACTGCCCTAACAGTAAAGAATCCTCTTCTATGTTGGTGGAAAAACCTTCTCTCCTCCAGACGCAAAGAATGCCCCCTTGTGCCCGTCACCTTCCTTGGTATAAACAGATCCTCAGCGAGATATTTGTATTGTCCCCTTATATACTTATACATGGTTATTAGATCGCCCCTCAGTCGTCTTTTTTCTAGACTAAATAATCCTAATTTCGCTAATCTATCTGGGTATTGTAGTTCTCCCATCCCCTTTATTAATTTTGTTGCCCTCCTTTGTACTCTCTCTAGTTCCATTATATCCTTCCTGAGCACCGGTGCCCAAAACTGGACACAGTACTCCATGTGCGGTCTAACTAGGGATTTGTACAGAGGCAGTATAATGCTCTCATCATGTGTATCCAGACCTCTTTTAATGCACCCCATGATCCTGTTTGCCTTGGCAGCTGGTAAGGATATATAGCGCTACTTTGGATGGTAAGGATATATAGCGCTACATTGGATGGTAAGGATATATAGCGCTACATTGGATGGTAAGGATATATAGCGCTACATTGGATGGTAAGGATATATAGCGCTACTTTGGATGGTAAGGATATATAGTGCTACATTGGATGGTAAGGATATATAGCGCTACTTTGGATGGTAAGGATATATAGCGCTACTTTGGATGGTAAGGATATATAGCGCTACTTTGGATGGTAAGGATATATAGCGCTACATTGGATGGTAAGGATATATAGCGCTACATTGGATGGTAAGGATATATAGTGCTACATTGGATGGTAAGGATATATAGCGCTACATTGGATGGTAAGGATATATAGCGCTACATTGGATGGTAAGGATATATAGCGCTACTTTGGATGGTAAGGATATACAGCGCTACATTGGATGGTAAGGATATATAGCGCTACATTGGGTGGTAAGGATATACAGCGCTACATTGGATGGTAAGGATATATAGCGCTACTTTGGATGGTACTAAAATATAGCGCTACTTTGGATGGTAAGGATATATAGTGCTAGATTGGATGGTAAGGATATATAGCGCTACTTTGGATGGTACTGATATATAGCGCTAGTTTGGATGGTAAGGATATATAGTGCTACTTTGGATGGTAAGGATATACAGCGCTACTTTGGATGGTAAGGATATACAGCGCTACTTTGGATGGTAAGGATATATAGCGCTACTTTGGATGGTAAGGATATATAGCGCTACTTTGGATGGTAAGGATATATAGTGCTACATTGGATGGTAAGGATATATAGCGCTACTTTGGATGGTAAGGATATACAGCGCTACATTGGATGGTAAGGATATATAGCGCTACTTTGGATGGTACTGATATATAGCGCTACTTTGGATGGTAAGGATATATAGCGCTACTTTGGATTGTAAGGATATACAGCGCTACATTGGATGGTAAGGATATATAGCGCTACTTTGGATGGTACTGATATACAGCGCTACATTGGATGGTAAGGATATATAGCGCTACTTTGGATGGTAAGGATATATAGCGCTAAATTGGATGGTAAGGATATATAGCGCTACTTTGGATGGTACTGATATATAGCGCTACGTTGGATGGTAAGGATATATAGCGCTACATTGGATGGTAAGGATATATAGCGCTACATTGGATGGTAAGGATATATAGCGCTACTCTGGATGGTAAGGATATATAGCGCTACTTTGGATGGTAAGGATATATAGGGCTACTTTGGATGGTAAGGATATATAGCGCTACATTGGATGGTAAGGATATATAGCGCTACATTAGATGGTAAGGATATATAGGGCTACATTGGATGGTAAGGATATATAGCGCTACATTGGATGGTAAGGATATATAGCGCTACTTTGGATGGTAAGGATATATAGCGCTACTTTGGATGGTAAGGATATATAGCACTACTTTGGATGGTAAGGATATATAGTGCTACATTGGATGGTAAGGATATATAGTGCTACATTGGATGGTAAGGATATATAGCGCTACATTGGATGGTAAGGATATATGGCGCTACATTGGATGGTAAGGATATACAGCGCTACATTGGATGGTAAGGATATATAGCGCTACATTGGATGGTAAGGATATATAGCGCTACTTTGGATGGTAAGGATATATAGCGCTACTTTGGATGGTAAGGATATATAGCACTACTTTGGATGGTAAGGATATATAGCGCTACATTGGATGGTAAGGATATATAGGGCTACTTTGGATGGTAAGGATATATAGCGCTACATTGGATGGTAAGGATATATAGCGCTACATTGGATGGTAAGGATATATAGCACTACTTTGGATGGTAAGGATATACAGTGCTACATTGGATGGTAAGGATATATAGCACTACTTTGGATGGTAAGGATATACAGCGCTACTTTGGATGGTAAGGATATATAGCGCTACATTGGATGGTAAGGATATATAGCACTACTTTGGATGGTAAGGATATACAGCGCTACATTGGATGGTAAGGATATATAGCGCTACATTGGATGGTAAGGATATATAGCACTACTTTGGATGGTAAGGATATATAGCGCTACATTGGATGGTAAGGATATATAGCGCTACATTGGATGGTAAGGATATACAGCGCTACTTTGGATGGTAAGGATATATAGCGCTACATTGGATGGTAAGGATATACAGCGCTACTTTGGATGGTACTGATATATAGCGCTACTTTGGATGGTAAGGATTTATAGTGCTACATTGGATGGTAAGGATATATAGCGCTACTTTGGATGGTAAGGATATACAGCGCTACTTTGGATGGTAAGGATATATAGCGCTACATTGGATGGTAAGGATATACAGCGCTACTTTGGATGGTACTGATATATAGCGCTACTTTGGATGGTAAGGATTTATAGTGCTACATTGGATGGTAAGGATATACAGCGCTACTTTGGATGGTACTGATATATAGCGCTACTTTGGATGGTAAGGATATATAGCGCTACATTGGATGGTAAGGATATACAGCGCTACTTTGGATGGTACTGATATATAGCGCTACTTTGGATGGTAAGGATTTATAGTGCTACATTGGATGGTAAGGATATATAGCACTACTTTGGATGGTAAGGATATATAGTGCTACATTGGATGGTAAGGATATATAGCGCTACTTTGGATGGTAAGGATATATAGTGCTACATTGGATGGTAAGGATATATAGCGCTACATTGGATGGTAAGGATATATAGCGCTACTTTGGATGGTACTGATATATAGCGCTACTTTGGATGGTAAGGATATATAGCGCTACATTGGATGGTAAGGATATATAGCGCTACATTGGATGGTAAGGATATATAGTGCTACATTGGATGGTAAGGATATATAGCGCTACATTGGATGGTAAGGATATATAGCGCTACATTGGATGGTAAGGATATATAGCGCTACTTTGGATGGTAAGGATATATAGCGCTATTTTGGATGGTAAGGATATATAGTGCTACATTGGATGGTAAGGATATATAGCGCTACTTTGGATGGTAAGTATATATAGTGCTACATTGGATGGTAAGGATATATAGCGCTACTTTGGATGGTAAGGATTTATAGTGCTACATTGGATGGTAAGGATATATAGCGCTACTTTGGATGGTAAGGATATATAGTGCTACATTGGATGGTAAGGATATATAGCGCTACATTGGATGGTAAGGATATATAGCGCTACATTGGATGGTAAGGATATATAGCGCTACTTTGGATGGTAAGGATATACAGCGCTACATTGGATGGTAAGGATATATAGCGCTACTTTGGATGGTAAGGATATATAGTGCTACATTGGATGGTAAGGATATACAGCGCTACTTTGGATGGTAAGGATATATAGTGCAACATTGGATGGTAAGGATATATAGCGCTACATTGGATGGTAAGGATATATAGCGCTACTTTGGATGGTAAGGATATATAGTGCTACATTGGATGGTAAGGATATATAGCGCTACTTTGGATGGTAAGGATATATAGCGCTACTTTGGATGGTAAGGATATATAATGACATTGGATGGTAAGGATATATAGCGCTACTTTGGATGGTAAGGATATATAGCGCTACTTTGGATGGTACTGATATATAGCGCTACTTTGGATGGTAAGGATATATAGCGCTACATTGGATGGTAAGGATATATAGCGCTACTTTGGATGGTAAGGATATATAGTGCTACATTGGATGGTAAGGATATATAGCGCTACATTGGATGGTAAGGATATATAGCGCTACATTGGATGGTAAGGATATATAGCGCTACTTTGGATGGTAAGGATATATAGTGCTACATTGGATGGTAAGGATATATAGCGCTACATTGGATGGTAAGGATATATAGCGCTACATTGGATGGTACTGATATATAGCGCTACTTTGGATGGTAAGGATATATAGTGCTACATTGGATGGTAAGGATATATAGCGCTACTTTGGATGGTTAGGATATACAGCGCTACATTGGATGGTAAGGATATATAGCGCTACTTTGGATGGTAAGGATATATAGTGCTACATTGGATGGTAAGGATATATAGCGCTACTTTGGATGGTAAGGATATATAGCGCTACATTGGATGGTAAGGATATATAGCGCTACATTGGATGGTAAGGATATATAGCGCTACATTGGATGGTAAGGATATATAGCGCTACTTTGGATGGTAAGGATATATAGTGCTACATTGGATGGTAAGGATATATAGCGCTACTTTGGATGGTAAGGATATATAGCGCTACTTTGGATGGTAAGGATATATAGCGCTACTTTGGATGGTAAGGATATATAGCGCTACATTGGATGGTAAGGATATATAGCGCTACTTTGGATGGTAAGGATATATAGCGCTACTTTGGATGGTACTGATATATAGCGCTACTTTGGATGGTAAGGATATATAGCGCTACATTGGATGGTAAGGATATATAGCGCTACTTTGGATGGTAAGGATATACAGCGCTACATTGGATGGTAAGGATATATAGCGCTACATTGGGTGGTAAGGATATACAGCGCTACATTGGATGGTAAGGATATATAGCGCTACTTTGGATGGTACTAAAATATAGCGCTACTTTGGATGGTAAGGATATATAGTGCTAGATTGGATGGTAAGGATATATAGCGCTACTTTGGATGGTACTGATATATAGCGCTACTTTGGATGGTAAGGATATATAGTGCTACTTTGGATGGTAAGGATATACAGCGCTACTTTGGATGGTAAGGATATACAGCGCTACTTTGGATGGTAAGGATATATAGCGCTACTTTGGATGGTAAGGATATATAGCGCTACTTTGGATGGTAAGGATATATAGTGCTACATTGGATGGTAAGGATATATAGCGCTACTTTGGATGGTAAGGATATACAGCGCTACATTGGATGGTAAGGATATATAGCGCTACTTTGGATGGTACTGATATATAGCGCTACTTTGGATGGTAAGGATATATAGCGCTACTTTGGATGGTAAGGATATACAGCGCTACATTGGATGGTAAGGATATATAGCGCTACTTTGGATGGTACTGATATACAGCGCTACATTGGATGGTAAGGATATATAGCGCTACTTTGGATGGTAAGGATATATAGCGCTAAATTGGATGGTAAGGATATATAGCGATACTTTGGATGGTACTGATATATAGCGCTACTTTGGATGGTAAGGATATATAGCGCTACATTGGATGGTAAGGATATATAGCGCTACATTGGATGGTAAGGATATATAGCGCTACTCTGGATGGTAAGAATATATAGCGCTACTTTGGATGGTAAGGATATATAGGGCTACTTTGGATGGTAAGGATATATAGCGCTACATTGGATGGTAAGGATATATAGCGCTACATTAGATGGTAAGGATATATAGGGCTACATTGGATGGTAAGGATATATAGCGCTACATTGGATGGTAAGGATATATAGCGCTACTTTGGATGGTAAGGATATATAGCGCTACTTTGGATGGTAAGGATATATAGCACTACTTTGGATGGTAAGGATATATAGTGCTACATTGGATGGTAAGGATATATAGTGCTACATTGGATGGTAAGGATATATAGCGCTACATTGGATGGTAAGGATATATGGCGCTACATTGGATGGTAAGGATATACAGCGCTACATTGGATGGTAAGGATATATAGCGCTACATTGGATGGTAAGGATATATAGCGCTACTTTGGATGGTAAGGATATATAGCGCTACTTTGGATGGTAAGGATATATAGCACTACTTTGGATGGTAAGGATATATAGCGCTACTTTGGATGGTAAGGATATATAGTGCTACATTGGATGGTAAGGATATATAGCGCTACTTTGGATGGTAAGGATTTATAGTGCTACATTGGATGGTAAGGATATATAGCGCTACTTTGGATGGTAAGGATATATAGTGCTACATTGGATGGTAAGGATATATAGCGCTACATTGGATGGTAAGGATATATAGCGCTACATTGGATGGTAAGGATATATAGCGCTACTTTGGATGGTAAGGATATACAGCGCTACATTGGATGGTAAGGATATATAGCGCTACTTTGGATGGTAAGGATATATAGTGCTACATTGGATGGTAAGGATATACAGTGCTACATTGGATGGTAAGGATATATAGCGCTACTTTGGATGGTAAGGATATATAGTGCTACATTGGATGGTAAGGATATACAGCTCTACATTGGATGGTAAGGATATACAGCGCTACTTTGGATGGTAAGGATATATAGCGCTACATTGGATGGTAAGGATATATAGCGCTACTTTGGATGGTAAGGATATATAGTGCTACATTGGATGGTAAGGATATATAGCGCTACATTGGATGGTAAGGATATATAGCGCTACATTGGATGGTAAGGATATACAGCGCTACATTGGATGGTAAGGATTTATAGTGCTACATTGGATGGTAAGGATATATAGCGCTACTTTGGATGGTAAGGATATATAGTGCTACATTGGATGGTAAGGATATATAGCGCTACATTGGATGGTAAGGATATATAGCGCTACATTGGATGGTAAGGATATATAGCGCTACTTTGGATGGTAAGGATATACAGCGCTACATTGGATGGTAAGGATATATAGCGCTACTTTGGATGGTAAGGATATATAGTGCTACATTGGATGGTAAGGATATATAGTGCTACATTGGATGGTAAGGATATACAGTGCTACATTGGATGGTAAGGATATATAGCGCTACTTTGGATGGTAAGGATATATAGTGCTACATTGGATGGTAAGGATATACAGCTCTACATTGGATGGTAAGGATATATAGTGCAACATTGGATGGTAAGGATATATAGCGCTACATTGGATGGTAAGGATATATAGCGCTACTTTGGATGGTAAGGATATACAGCGCTACATTGGATGGTAAGGATATATAGCGCTACTTTGGATGGTAAGGATATATAGTGCTACATTGGATGGTAAGGATATATAGCGCTACTTTGGATGGTAAGGATATATAGCGCTACTTTGGATGGTAAGGATATATAATGACATTGGATGGTAAGGATATATAGCGCTACTTTGGATGGTAAGGATATATAGCGCTACTTTGGATGGTACTGATATATAGCGCTACTTTGGATGGTAAGGATATATAGCGCTACATTGGATGGTAAGGATATATAGCGCTATTTTGGATGGTAAGGATATACAGTGCTACATTGGATGGTAAGGATATATAGCGCTACTTTGGATGGTAAGGATATATAGTGCTACATTGGATGGTAAGGATATATAGCGCTACATTGGATGGTAAGGATATATAGCGCTACATTGGATGGTAAGGATATATAGCGCTACATTGGATGGTACTGATATATAGCGCTACTTTGGATGGTAAGGATATATAGTGCTACATTGGATGGTAAGGATATATAGCGCTACTTTGGATGGTAAGGATATACAGCGCTACATTGGATAGTAAGGATATATAGCGCTACTTTGGATGGTAAGGATATATAGTGCTACATTGGATGGTAAGGATATATAGCGCTACTTTGGATGGTAAGGATATATAGCGCTACATTGGATGGTAAGGATATATAGCGCTACATTGGATGGTAAGGATATATAGCGCTACATTGGATGGTAAGGATATATAGCGCTACTTTGGATGGTAAGGATATATAGTGCTACATTGGATGGTAAGGATATATAGCGCTACTTTGGATGGTAAGGATATATAGCGCTACTTTGGATGGTAAGGATATATAGCGCTACTTTGGATGGTAAGGATATATAGCGCTACATTGGATGGTAAGGATATATAGCGCTACTTTGGATGGTAAGGATATATAGCGCTACTTTGGATGGTACTGATATATAGCGCTACTTTGGATGGTAAGGATATATAGCGCTACATTGGATGGTAAGGATATATAGCGCTACTTTGGATGGTAAGGATATACAGCGCTACATTGGATGGTAAGGATATATAGCGCTACATTGGGTGATAAGGATATACAGCGCTACATTGGATGGTAAGGATATATAGCGCTACTTTGAATGGTACTAAAATATAGCGCTACTTTGGATGGTAAGGATATATAGTGCTAGATTGGATGGTAAGGATATATAGCGCTACTTTGGATGGTACTGATATATAGCGCTACTTTGGATGGTAAGGATATATAGTGCTACTTTGGATGGTAAGGATATACAGCGCTACTTTGGATGGTAAGGATATACAGCGCTACTTTGGATGGTAAGGATATATAGCGCTACTTTGGATGGTAAGGATATATAGCGCTACTTTGGATGGTAAGGATATATAGTGCTACATTGGATGGTAAGGATATATAGCGCTACTTTGGATGGTAAGGATATACAGCGCTACATTGGATGGTAAGGATATATAGCGCTACTTTGGATGGTACTGATATATAGCGCTACTTTGGATGGTAAGGATATATAGCGCTACTTTGGATGGTAAGGATATACAGCGCTACATTGGATGGTAAGGATATATAGCGCTACTTTGGATGGTACTGATATACAGCGCTACATTGGATGGTAAGGATATATAGCGCTACTTTGGATGGTAAGGATATATAGCGCTAAATTGGATGGTAAGGATATATAGCGCTACTTTGGATGGTACTGATATATAGCGCTACTTTGGATGGTAAGGATATATAGCGCTACATTGGATGGTAAGGATATATAGCGCTACATTGGATGGTAAGGATATATAGCGCTACTCTGGATGGTAAGGATATATAGCGCTACTTTGGATGGTAAGGATATATAGGGCTACTTTGGATGGTAAGGATATATAGCGCTACATTGGATGGTAAGGATATATAGCGCTACATTAGATGGTAAGGATATATAGGGCTACATTGGATGGTAAGGATATATAGCGCTACATTGGATGGTAAGGATATATAGCGCTACTTTGGATGGTAAGGATATATAGCGCTACTTTGGATGGTAAGGATATATAGCACTACTTTGGATGGTAAGGATATATAGTGCTACATTGGATGGTAAGGATATATAGTGCTACATTGGATGGTAAGGATATATAGCGCTACATTGGATGGTAAGGATATATGGCGCTACATTGGATGGTAAGGATATACAGCGCTACATTGGATGGTAAGGATATATAGCGCTACATTGGATGGTAAGGATATATAGCGCTACTTTGGATGGTACTGATATATAGCGCTACTTTGGATGGTAAGGATATATAGCGCTACATTGGATGGTAAGGATATATAGCGCTATTTTGGATGGTAAGGATATACAGTGCTACATTGGATGGTAAGGATATATAGCGCTACTTTGGATGGTAAGGATATATAGTGCTACATTGGATGGTAAGGATATATAGCGCTACATTGGATGGTAAGGATATATAGCGCTACATTGGATGGTACTGATATATAGCGCTACTTTGGATGGTAAGGATATATAGTGCTACATTGGATGGTAAGGATATATAGCGCTACTTTGGATGGTTAGGATATACAGCGCTACATTGGATGGTAAGGATATATAGCGCTACTTTGGATGGTAAGGATATATAGTGCTACATTGGATGGTAAGGATATATAGCGCTACTTTGGATGGTAAGGATATATAGCGCTACATTGGATGGTAAGGATATATAGCGCTACATTGGATGGTAAGGATATATAGCGCTACATTGGATGGTAAGGATATATAGCGCTACTTTGGATGGTAAGGATATATAGTGCTACATTGGATGGTAAGGATATATAGCGCTACTTTGGATGGTAAGGATATATAGCGCTACTTTGGATGGTAAGGATATATAGCGCTACTTTGGATGGTAAGGATATATAGCGCTACATTGGATGGTAAGGATATATAGCGCTACTTTGGATGGTAAGGATATATAGCGCTACTTTGGATGGTACTGATATATAGCGCTACTTTGGATGGTAAGGATATATAGCGCTACATTGGATGGTAAGGATATATAGCGCTACTTTGGATGGTAAGGATATACAGCGCTACATTGGATGGTAAGGATATATAGCGCTACATTGGGTGGTAAGGATATACAGCGCTACATTGGATGGTAAGGATATATAGCGCTACTTTGGATGGTACTAAAATATAGCGCTACTTTGGATGGTAAGGATATATAGTGCTAGATTGGATGGTAAGGATATATAGCGCTACTTTGGATGGTACTGATATATAGCGCTACTTTGGATGGTAAGGATATATAGTGCTACTTTGGATGGTAAGGATATACAGCGCTACTTTGGATGGTAAGGATATACAGCGCTACTTTGGATGGTAAGGATATATAGCGCTACTTTGGATGGTAAGGATATATAGTGCTACATTGGATGGTAAGGATATATAGTGCTACATTGGATGGTAAGGATATATAGCGCTACTTTGGATGGTAAGGATATATAGCGCTACTTTGGATGGTAAGGATATATAGTGCTACATTGGATGGTAAGGATATATAGCGCTACTTTGGATGGTAAGGATATACAGCGCTACATTGGATGGTAAGGATATATAGCGCTACTTTGGATGGTACTGATATATAGCGCTACTTTGGATGGTAAGGATATATAGCGCTACTTTGGATGGTAAGGATATACAGCGCTACATTGGATGGTAAGGATATATAGCGCTACTTTGGATGGTACTGATATACAGCGCTACATTGGATGGTAAGGATATATAGCGCTACTTTGGATGGTAAGGATATATAGCGCTAAATTGGATGGTAAGGATATATAGCGATACTTTGGATGGTACTGATATATAGCGCTACTTTGGATGGTAAGGATATATAGCGCTACATTGGATGGTAAGGATATATAGCGCTACATTGGATGGTAAGGATATATAGCGCTACTCTGGATGGTAAGAATATATAGCGCTACTTTGGATGGTAAGGATATATAGGGCTACTTTGGATGGTAAGGATATATAGCGCTACATTGGATGGTAAGGATATATAGCGCTACATTAGATGGTAAGGATATATAGGGCTACATTGGATGGTAAGGATATATAGCGCTACATTGGATGGTAAGGATATATAGCGCTACTTTGGATGGTAAGGATATATAGCGCTACTTTGGATGGTAAGGATATATAGCACTACTTTGGATGGTAAGGATATATAGTGCTACATTGGATGGTAAGGATATATAGTGCTACATTGGATGGTAAGGATATATAGCGCTACATTGGATGGTAAGGATATATGGCGCTACATTGGATGGTAAGGATATACAGCGCTACATTGGATGGTAAGGATATATAGCGCTACATTGGATGGTAAGGATATATAGCGCTACTTTGGATGGTAAGGATATATAGCGCTACTTTGGATGGTAAGGATATATAGCACTACTTTGGATGGTAAGGATATATAGCGCTACTTTGGATGGTAAGGATATATAGTGCTACATTGGATGGTAAGGATATATAGCGCTACTTTGGATGGTAAGGATTTATAGTGCTACATTGGATGGTAAGGATATATAGCGCTACTTTGGATGGTAAGGATATATAGTGCTACATTGGATGGTAAGGATATATAGCGCTACATTGGATGGTAAGGATATATAGCGCTACATTGGATGGTAAGGATATATAGCGCTACTTTGGATGGTAAGGATATACAGCGCTACATTGGATGGTAAGGATATATAGCGCTACTTTGGATGGTAAGGATATATAGTGCTACATTGGATGGTAAGGATATACAGCGCTACTTTGGATGGTAAGGATATATAGTGCAACATTGGATGGTAAGGATATATAGCGCTACATTGGATGGTAAGGATATATAGCGCTACTTTGGATGGTAAGGATATACAGCGCTACATTGGATGGTAAGGATATATAGCGCTACTTTGGATGGTAAGGATATATAGTGCTACATTGGATGGTAAGGATATATAGCGCTACTTTGGATGGTAAGGATATATAGCGCTACTTTGGATGGTAAGGATATATAATGACATTGGATGGTAAGGATATATAGCGCTACTTTGGATGGTAAGGATATATAGCGCTACTTTGGATGGTACTGATATATAGCGCTACTTTGGATGGTAAGGATATATAGCGCTACATTGGATGGTAAGGATATATAGCGCTATTTTGGATGGTAAGGATATACAGTGCTACATTGGATGGTAAGGATATATAGCGCTACTTTGGATGGTAAGGATATATAGTGCTACATTGGATGGTAAGGATATATAGCGCTACATTGGATGGTAAGGATATATAGCGCTACATTGGATGGTACTGATATATAGCGCTACTTTGGATGGTAAGGATATATAGTGCTACATTGGATGGTAAGGATATATAGCGCTACTTTGGATGGTAAGGATATACAGCGCTACATTGGATAGTAAGGATATATAGCGCTACTTTGGATGGTAAGGATATATAGTGCTACATTGGATGGTAAGGATATATAGCGCTACTTTGGATGGTAAGGATATATAGCGCTACATTGGATGGTAAGGATATATAGCGCTACATTGGATGGTAAGGATATATAGCGCTACATTGGATGGTAAGGATATATAGCGCTACTTTGGATGGTAAGGATATATAGTGCTACATTGGATGGTAAGGATATATAGCGCTACTTTGGATGGTAAGGATATATAGCGCTACTTTGGATGGTAAGGATATATAGCGCTACTTTGGATGGTAAGGATATATAGCGCTACATTGGATGGTAAGGATATATAGCGCTACTTTGGATGGTAAGGATATATAGCGCTACTTTGGATGGTACTGATATATAGCGCTACTTTGGATGGTAAGGATATATAGCGCTACATTGGATGGTAAGGATATATAGCGCTACTTTGGATGGTAAGGATATATAGCGCTACTTTGGATGGTAAGGATATATAGCGCTACATTGGATGGTAAGGATATATAGCGCTACTTTGGATGGTAAGGATATACAGCGCTACATTGGATGGTAAGGATATATAGCGCTACATTGGGTGATAAGGATATACAGCGCTACATTGGATGGTAAGGATATATAGTGCTAGATTGGATGGTAAGGATATATAGCGCTACTTTGGATGGTACTGATATATAGCGCTACTTTGGATGGTAAGGATATATAGTGCTACTTTGGATGGTAAGGATATACAGCGCTACTTTGGATGGTAAGGATATACAGCGCTACTTTGGATGGTAAGGATATATAGCGCTACTTTGGATGGTAAGGATATATAGCGCTACTTTGGATGGTAAGGATATATAGTGCTACATTGGATGGTAAGGATATATAGCGCTACTTTGGATGGTAAGGATATACAGCGCTACATTGGATGGTAAGGATATATAGCGCTACTTTGGATGGTACTGATATATAGCGCTACTTTGGATGGTAAGGATATATAGCGCTACTTTGGATGGTAAGGATATACAGCGCTACATTGGATGGTAAGGATATATAGCGCTACTTTGGATGGTACTGATATACAGCGCTACATTGGATGGTAAGGATATATAGCGCTACTTTGGATGGTAAGGATATATAGCGCTAAATTGGATGGTAAGGATATATAGCGCTACTTTGGATGGTACTGATATATAGCGCTACTTTGGATGGTAAGGATATATAGCGCTACATTGGATGGTAAGGATATATAGCGCTACATTGGATGGTAAGGATATATAGCGCTACTCTGGATGGTAAGGATATATAGCGCTACTTTGGATGGTAAGGATATATAGGGCTACTTTGGATGGTAAGGATATATAGCGCTACATTGGATGGTAAGGATATATAGCGCTACATTAGATGGTAAGGATATATAGGGCTACATTGGATGGTAAGGATATATAGCGCTACATTGGATGGTAAGGATATATAGCGCTACTTTGGATGGTAAGGATATATAGCGCTACTTTGGATGGTAAGGATATATAGCACTACTTTGGATGGTAAGGATATATAGTGCTACATTGGATGGTAAGGATATATAGTGCTACATTGGATGGTAAGGATATATAGCGCTACATTGGATGGTAAGGATATATGGCGCTACATTGGATGGTAAGGATATACAGCGCTACATTGGATGGTAAGGATATATAGCGCTACATTGGATGGTAAGGATATATAGCGCTACTTTGGATGGTAAGGATATATAGCGCTACTTTGGATGGTAAGGATATATAGCACTACTTTGGATGGAAAGGATATATAGCGCTACATTGGATGGTAAGGATATATAGGGCTACTTTGGATGGTAAGGATATATAGCGCTTCATTGGATGGTAAGGATATATAGCGCTACATTGGATGGTAAGGATGTATAGTGCTACATTGGATGGTAAGGATATATAGTGCTACATTGGATGGTAAGGATATATAGCACTACTTTGGATGGTAAGGATATACAGTGCTACATTGGATGGTAAGGATATATAGCACTACTTTGGATGGTAAGGATATACAGCGCTACTTTGGATGGTAAGGATATATAGCGCTACATTGGATGGTAAGGATATATAGCGCTACATTGGATGGTAAGGATATATAGCACTACTTTGGATGGTAAGGATATATAGCGCTACATTGGATGGTAAGGATATATAGCGCTACATTGGATGGTAAGGATATACAGCGCTACTTTGGATGGTAAGGATATATAGCGCTACATTGGATGGTAAGGAAATATAGTGCTACATTGGATGGTAAGGAAATACAGCGCTACATTGGATGGTAAGGATATATAGCGCTACATTGGATGGTAAGGATATTTAGTGCTACTTTGGATGGTAAGGATATACAGCGCTACATTGGATGGTAAGGATATATAGCGCTACATTGGATGGTAAGGATATATAGCACTACTTTGGATGGTAAGGATATATAGCGCTACATTGGATGGTAAGGATATATAGCGCTACATTGGATGGTAAGGATATACAGCGCTACTTTGGATGGTAAGGATATATAGCGCTACATTGGATGGTAAGGAAATATAGTGCTACATTGGATGGTAAGGAAATACAGCGCTACATTGGATGGTAAGGATATATAGCGCTACTTTGGATGGTAAGGATATATAGCGCTACATTGGATGGTAAGGATATATAGTGCTACATTGGATGGTAAGGATATATAGCGCTACATTGGATGGTAAGGATATATAGTGCTACATTGGATGGTAAGGATATATAGCGCTACATTGGATGGTAAGGAAATACAGCGCTACATTGGATGGTAAGGATATATAGCGCTACTTTGGATGGTAAGGATATATAGCGCTACATTGGATGGTAAGGATATATAGTGCTACATTGGATGGTAAGGATATATAGCGCTACATTGGATGGTAAGGATATATAGTGCTACATTGGATGGTAAGGATATATAGCGCTACATTGGATGGTAAGGATATATAGCGCTACATTGGATGGTAAGGATATACAGCGCTACATTGGATGGTAAGGATATATAGTGCTACATTGGATGGTAAGGATATACTGTGCTACATTGGATGGTAAGGACATATAGCGCTACATTGGATGGTAAGGATATATAGCGCTACTTTGGATGGTAAGGATATACAGCGCTACATTGGATGGTAAGGATATATAGTGCTACATTGGATGGTAAGGATATATAGCACTACTTTGGATGGTAAGGATATATAGCGCTACATTGGATGGTAAGGATATATAGCGCTACTTTGGATGGTAAGGATATATAGCGCTACATTGGATGGTAAGGATATATAGCGCTACTTTGGATGGTAAGGATATATAGCGCTACTTTGGATGGTAAGGATATACAGCGCTACATTGGATGGTAAGGATATATAGCGCTACATTGGATGGTAAGGATATACAGCGCTACTTTGGATGGTAAGGATATATAGCGCTACATTGGATGGTAAGGATATATAGCACTACTTTGGATGGTAAGGATATACAGCGCTACATTGGATGGTAAGGATATATAGCACTACTTTGGATGGTAAGGATATATAGCGCTACATTGGATGGTAAGGATATATAGCACTACTTTGGATGGTAAGGATATATAGCGCTACTTTGGATGGTAAGGATATATAGCGCTACTTTGGATGGTAAGGATATATAGCGCTACTTTGGATGGTAAGGATATATAGCTCTACTTTGGATGGTAAGGATATATAGCACTACTTTGGATGGTAAGGATATATAGTGCTACATTGGATGGTAAAGATATATAGCGCTACTTTGGATTGTAAGGATATACAGCGCTACATTGGATGGTAAGGATATATAGCACTAGTTTGGATGGTAAGGATATATAGTGCTACATTGGATGGTAAGGATATACAGCGCTACTTTGGATTGTAAGGATATACAGCGCTACATTGGATGGTAAGGATATATAGCACTAGTTTGGATGGTAAGGATATATAGCGCTACTTTGGATGGTAAGGATATACAGCGCTACTTTGGATGGTAAGGATATATAGCGCTACTTTGGATGGTAAGGATATATAGTGCTACTTTGGATGGTAAGGATATACAGCGCTACATTGGATGGTAAGGATATATAGCACTACTTTGGATGGTAAGGATATACAGCGCTACATTGGATGGTAAGGATATATAGCACTACTTTGGATGGTAAGGATATACAGCGCTACATTGGATGGTAAGGATATATAGCACTACTTTGGATGGTAAGGATATACAGCGCTACATTGGATGGTAAGGATATATAGCACTACTTTGGATGGTAAGGATATATAGTGCTACTTTGGATGGTAAGGATATACAGCGCTACATTGGATGGTAAGGATATATAGCACTACTTTGGATGGTAAGGATATACAGCGCTACATTGGATGGTAAGGATATATAGCACTACTTTGGATGGTAAGGATATATAGCGCTACATTGGATGGTAAGGATATATAGCGCTACTTTGGATGGTAAGGATATACAGCGCTACATTGGATGGTAAGGATATACAGCGCTACATTGGATGGTAAGGATATATAGCGCTACATTGGATGGTAAGGATATATAGCGCTAGATTGGATGGTAAGGATATATAGCGCTACTTTGGATGGTAAGGATATATAGCGCTACTTTGGATGGTAAGGATATATAGCGCTACTTTGGATGGTAAGGATATACAGCGCTACATTGGATGGTAAGGATATATAGCACTACTTTGGATGGTAAGGATATATAGCGCTACTTTGGATGGTAAGGATATACAGCGCTACATTGGATGGTAAGGATATACAGCGCTACATTGGATGGTAAGGATATATAGCACTACTTTGGATGGTAAGGATATACAGCGCTACATTGGATGGTAAGGATATATAGCACTACTTTGGATGGTAAGGATATACAGCGCTACTTTGGATGGTAAGGATATATAGCGCTACTTTGGATGGTAAGGATATACAGCGCTACATTGGATGGTAAGGATATATAGCGCTACATTGGATGGTAAGGATATATAGCGCTACTTTGGATGGTAAGGATATACAGCGCTACATTGGATGGTAAGGATATATAGCGCTACTTTGGATGGTAAGGATATATAGCACTACTTTGAATGGTAAGGATATATAGCACTACTTTGGATGGTAAGGATATACTGCGCTACATTGGATGGTAAGGATATATAGCGCTACTTTGGATGGTAAGGATATATAGCACTACTTTGAATGGTAAGGATATACAGTGCTACATTGGATGGTAAGGATATATAGCGCTACTTTGGATGGTAAGGATATACAGCGCTACTTTGGATGGTAAGGATATATAGCGCTACTTTGGATGGTAAGGATATACAGCGTTACATTGGATGGTAAGGATATATAGCACTACTTTGGATGGTAAGGATATACTGCGCTACATTGGATGGTAAGGATATATAGCGCTACTTTGGATGGTAAGGATATACAGCGTTACATTGGATGGTAAGGATATATAGCACTACATTGGATGGTAAGGATATATAGCGCTACTTTGGATGGTAAGGATATATAGCGCTACTTTGGATGGTAAGGATATACAGCGCTACTTTGGATGGTAAGGATATATAGCGCTACATTGGATGGTAAGGATATATAGCGCTACTTTGGATGGTAAGGATATACAGCGCTACATTGGATGGTAAGGATATATAGCACTACATTGGATGGTAAGGATATACAGTGCTACATTGGATGGTAAGGATATATAGCGCTACATTGGATGGTAAGGATATATAGCGCTACTTTGGATGGTAAGGATATACAGCGCTACTTTGGATGGTAAGGATATATAGCGCTACATTGGATGGTAAGGATATACAGCGCTACTTTGGATGGTAAGGATATATAGCGCTACATTGGATGGTAAGGATATACAGTGCTACATTGGATGGTAAGGATATATAGCGCTACATTGGATGGTAAGGATATATAGCGCTACTTTGGATGGTAAGGATATACAGCGCTACTTTGGATGGTAAGGATATATAGCGCTACATTGGATGGTAAGGATATATAGCGCTACTTTGGATGGTAAGGATATATAGCACTACATTGGATGGTAAGGATATATAGCGCTACTTTGGATGGTAAGGATATACAGCGCTACTTTGGATGGTAAGGATATATAGCGCTACATTGGATGGTAAGGATATACAGCGCTACTTTGGATGGTAAGGATATATAGCGCTACATTGGATGGTAAGGATATACAGTGCTACATTGGATGGTAAGGATATATAGCGCTACATTGGATGGTAAGGATATATAGCGCTACTTTGGATGGTAAGGATATACAGCGCTACTTTGGATGGTAAGGATATATAGCGCTACATTGGATGGTAAGGATATATAGCGCTACTTTGGATGGTAAGGATATACAGCGCTACATTGGATGGTAAGGATATATAGCGCTACATTGGATGGTAAGGATATACAGTGCTACATTGGATGGTAAGGATATATAGCGCTACTTTGGATGGTAAGGATATATAGCGCTACTTTGGATGGTAAGGATATACAGCGCTACATTGGATGGTAAGGATATATAGCGCTATATTGGATGGTAAGGATATACAGTGGGGCAAAAAAGTATTTAGTCAGTCAGCAATAGTGCAAGTTCCACCACTTAAAAAGATGAGAGGCATCTGTAATTTACATCATAGGTAGACCTCAACTATGGGAGACAAACTGAGAAAAAAAAATCCAGAAAACCACATTGTCTGTTTTTTTAACATTTTATTTGCATATTATGGTGGAAAATAAGTATTTGGTCAGAAACAAAATTTCATCTCAATACTTTGTAATATATCCTTTGTTGGCAATGACAGAGGTCAAACGTTTTCTGTAAGTCTTCACAAGGTTGCCACACACTGTTGTTGGTATGTTGGCCCATTCCTCCATGCAGATCTCCTCTAGAGCAGTGATGTTTTTGGCTTTTCGCTTGGCAACATGGACTTTCAACTCCCTCCAAAGGTTTTCTATAGGGTTGAGATCTGGAGACTGGCTAGGCCACTCCAGGACCTTGAAATGCTTCTTACGAAGCCACTCCTTTGTTGCCCTGGCGGTGTGCTTTGGATCATTGTTATGTTGAAAGACCCAGCCACGTTTCATCTTCAATGCCCTTGCTGATGGAAGGAGGTTTGCACTCAAAATCTCACGATACATGGCCCCATTCATTCTTTCATGTACCTGGATCAGTCGTCCTGGTCCCTTTGCAGAGAAACAGCCCCAAATCATGATGTTTCCACCACCATGCTTTACAGTAGGTATGGTGTTTGATGGATGCAACTCAGTATTCTTTTTCCTCCAAACACGACAAGTTGTGTTTCTACCAAACAGTTCCAGTTTGGTTTCATCAGACCATAGGACATTCTCCCAAAACTCCTCTGGATCAACCAAATGCTCTCTAGCAAACTTCAGACGGGCCCGGACATGTACTGGCTTAAGCAGTGGGACACGTCTGGCACTGCAGGATCTGAGTCCATGGTGGCATAGTGTGTTACTTATGGTAGGCCTTGTTACATTGGTCCCAGCTCTCTGCAGTTCATTCACTAGGTCCCCCCGCGTGGTTCTGGGATTTTTGCTCACCGTTCTTGTGATCATTCTGACCCCACGGGGTGGGATTTTGCGTGGAGCCCCAGATCGAGGGAGATTATCAGTGGTCTTGTATGTCTTCCATTTTCTAGTTATTGCTCCCACTGTTGATTTCTTCACTCCAAGCTGGTTGGCTATTGCAGATTCAGTCTTCCCAGCCTGGTGCAGGGCTACAATTTTGTTTCTGGTGTCCTTTGACAGCTCTTTGGTCTTCACCATAGTGGAGTTTGGAGTCAGACTGTTTGAGGGTGTGCACAGGTGTCTTTTTATACTGATAACAAGTTTAAACAGGTGCCATTACTACAGGTAATGAGTGGAGGAAAGAGGAGACTCTTAAAGAAGAAGTTACAGGTCTGTGAGAGCCAGAAATCTTGATTGTTTGTTTCTGACCAAATACTTATTTTCCACCATAATATGCAAAAAAAATGATAAAAAAACAGACAATGTGATTTTCTGGATTTTTTTCCCTCAGTTTGTCTCCCATAGTTGAGGTCTACCTATGATGTAAATTACAGACGCCTCTCATCTTTTTAAGCGGTGGAACTTGCACTATTGCTGACTGACCAAATACTTTTTTGCCCCACTGTATAGTGCTACATTGGATGGTAAGGATATATAGCGCTACTTTGGATGGTAAGGATATATAGTGCTACATTGGATGGTAAGGATATATAGCGCTACTTTGGATGGTAAGGATATATAGGGCTACATTGGATGGTAAGGATATATAGCGCTACTTTGGATGGTAAGGATATATAGTGCTACATTGGATGGTAAGGATATATAGTGCTACATTGGATGGTAAGGATATACAGTGCTACATTGGATGGTAAGGATATATAGTGCTACATTGGATGGTAAGGATATATAGTGCTACATTGGATGGTAAGGATATATAGTGCTACATTGGATGGTAAGGATATATAGGGCTACATTGGATGGTAAGGATATATAGTGCTACATTGGATGGTAAGGATATATAGAGCTACATTGGATGGTAAGGATATATAGCACTACTTTGGATGGTAAGGATATATAGTGCTACATTGGATGGTAAGGATATATAGGGCTACATTGGATGGTAAGGATATATAGCGCTACATTGGATGGTAATGATATATAGCGCTATATTGGATGGTAAGGATATATAGTGCTACATTGGATGGTAAGGATATATAGTACTACATTGGATGGTAAGGATATATAGTGCTACATTGGATGGTAAGGATATATAGGGCTACTTTGGATGGTAAGGATATATAGCGCTACATTGGATGGTAAGGATATATAGGGCTACATTGGATGGTAAGGATATACAGTGCTACATTGGATGGTAAGGATATATAGTGCTACATTGGATGGTAAGGATATATAGTGCTACATTGGATGGTAAGGATATATAGTGCTACATTGGATGGTAAGGATATATAGCGCTACTTTGGATGGTAAGGATATATAGCGCTACTTTTGATGGTAAGGATATATAGCGCTACTATGGATGGTAAGGATATATAGCGCTACTTTGGATGGTAAGGATATATAGCGCTACATTGGATGGTAAGGATATATAGCGCTATATTGGATGGTAAGGATATATAGCGCTACATTGGATGGTAAGGATATATAGGGCTACATTGGATGGTAAGGATATATAGCGCTACATTGGATGGTAAGGATATATAGCGCTACATTGTATGGTAAGGATATATAGCGCTATATTGGATGGTAAGGATATATAGCGCTACATTGGATGGTAAGGATATATAGCGCTACATTGGCTGGTAAGGATATATAGCGCTACATTGGCTGGTAAGGATATATAGCGCTACATTGGATGGTAAGGATATATAGCGCTATATTGGATGGTAAGGATATATAGCGCTACATTGGATGGTAAGGATATATAGGGCTACATTGGATGGTAAGGATATATAGCGCTACTTTGGATGGTAAGGATATATAGCGCTACATTGGATGGTAAGGATATATAGCGCTACATTGGATGGTAAGGATATATAGTGCTACATTGGATGGTAAGGATATATAGGGCTACAATGGATGGTAAGGATATATAGTGCTACATTGGATGGTAAGGATATATAGGGCTACATTGGATGGTAAGGATATATAGTGCTACATTGGATGGTAAGGATATATAGCGCTACATTGGATGGTAAGGATATATAGTGCTACATTGGATGGTAAGGATATATAGCGCTACATTGGATGGTAAGGATATATAGCGCTATATTGGATGGTAAGGATATATAGGGCTACTTTGGATGGTAAGGATATATAGCGCTATATTGGATGGTAAGGATATATAGGGCTACTTTGGATGGTAAGGATATATAGCGCTATATTGGATGGTAAGGATATATAGCGCTACTTTGGATGGTAAGGATATATAGCGCTACTTTGGATGATAAGGATATATAGTGCTACATTGGATGGTAAGGATATATAGTGCTACATTGGATGGTAAGGATATATAGCGCTACATTGGATGGAAAGGATATATAGCGCTACATTGGATGGTAAGGATATATAGCGCTACTTTGGATGGTAAGGATATATAGTGCTATATTGGATGGTAAGGATATATAGCGCTACTTTGGATGGTAAGGATATATAGTGCTACATTGGATGGTAAGGATATATAGCGCTACTTTGGATGTAAGGATATATAGCGCTACATTGGATGGTAAGGATATATAGCGCTACTTTGGATGGTAAGGATATATAGCGCTACATTAGATGGTAAGGATATATAGCGCTACTTTGGATGGTAAGGATATATAGCGCTACATTGGATGGTAAGGATATACAGCGCTACTTTGGATGGTAAGGATATATAGCGCTACATTGGATGGTAAGGATATATAGCGCTACTTTGGATGGTAAGGATATATAGTGCTACATTGGATGGAAAGGATATACAGCGCTACTTTGGATGGTAAGGATATATAGCGCTACATTGGATGGTAAGGATATATAGCGCTACATTGGATGGTAAGGATATATAGCGCTACTTTGGATGGTAAGGATATATAGCGCTACATTGGATGGTAAGGATATATAGCGCTACATTGGATGGTAAGAATATATAGCGCTACATTGGATGGTAAGGATATATAGCGCTACATTGGATGGTAAGGATATATAGCGCTACTTTGGATGGTAAGGATATATAGCGCTACTTTGGATGGTAAGGATATATAGCACTACTTTGGATGGTAAGGATATATAGCGCTACATTGGATGGTAAGGATATATAGCGCTACATTGGATGGTAAGGATATATAGCGCTACTTTGGATGGTAAGGATATATAGCGCTACTTTGGATGGTAAGGATATATAGCGCTACATTGGATGGTAAGGATATATAGCGCTACTTTGGATGGTAAGGATATATAGCGCTACATTGGATGGTAAGGATATATAGCGCTACTTTGGATGGTAAGGATATATAGCGCTACATTGGATGGTAAGGATATACAGCGCTACTTTGGATGGTAAGGATATATAGCGCTACATTGGATGGTAAGGATATATAGCGCTACTTTGGATGGTAAGGATATATAGCGCTACATTGGATGGTAAGGATATATAGCGCTACTTTGGATGGTAAGGATATATAGCGCTACATTGGATGGTAAGGATATATAGCGCTACATTGGATGGTAAGGATATGTAGCGCTACATTGGATGGTCAGGATATATAGCGCTACATTGGATGGTAAGGATATATAGCGCTACATTGGATGGTAAGGATATATAGCGCTACTTTGGATGGTAAGGATATATAGCGCTACTTTGGATGGTAAGGATATGTAGCGCTAAATTGGATGGTAAGGATATATAGCGCTACATTGGATGGTAAGGATATATAGCGCTACTTTGGATTGTAAGGATATATAGCGCTACTTTGGATGGTAAGGATATATAGCGCTACTTGGATGGTAAGGATATATAGCGCTACATTGGATGGTAAGGATATATAGTGCTACATTGGATGGTAAGGATATATAGCGCTACATTGGATGGTAAGGATATACAGCGCTACATTGGATGGTAAGGATATATAGCGCTACTTTGGATGGTAAGGATATATAGCGCTACATTGGATGGTAAGGATATATAGCGCTACATTGGATGGTAAGGATATTTAGTGCTACTTTGGATGGTAAGGATATATAGCGCTACATTGGATGGTAAGGATATATAGCGCTACATTGGATGGTAAGGATATATAGCGCTACATTGGATGGTAAGGATATACAGCGCTACATTGGATGGTAAGGATATATAGCGCTACATTGGATGGTAAGGATATATAGTGCTACATTGGATGGTAAGGATATATAGCGCTACATTGGATGGTAAGGATATATAGTGCTACATTGGATGGTAAGGATATACAGCGCTACATTGGATGGTAAGGATATATAGCGCTACTTTGGATGGTAAGGATATGTAGCGCTACATTGGATGGTAAGGATATATAGCGCTACATTGGATGGTAAGGATATATAGTGCTACATTGGATGGTAAGGATATACAGCGCTACATTGGATGGTAAGGATATATAGCGCTACTTTGGATGGTAAGGATATGTAGCGCTACATTGGATGGTAAGGATATATAGCGCTACATTGGATGGTAAGGATATATAGCGCTACATTGGATGGTAAGGATATATAGCGCTACATTGGATGGTAAGGATATATAGTGCTACATTGGATGGTAAGGATATATAGCGCTACATTGGATGGTAAGGATATATAGCGCTACATTGGATGGTAAGGATATATAGCGCTACATTGGATGGTAAGGATATATAGCGCTACATTGGATGGTAAGGATATACAGTGCTACATTGGATGGTAAGGATATATAGCGCTACATTGGATGGTAAGGATATATAGTGCTACATTGGATGGTAAGGATATATAGCGCTACATTGGATGGTAAGGATATATAGCGCTACATTGGATGGTAAGGATATATAGTGCTACATTGGATGGTAAGGATATACAGCGCTACATTGGATGGTAAGGATATATAGCGCTACATTGGATGGTAAGGATATATAGTGCTACATTGGATGGTAAGGATATACAGCGCTACATTGGATGGTAAGGATATATAGCGCTACATTGGATGGTAAGGATATATAGCGCTACTTTGGATGGTAAGGATATACAGCGCTACATTGGATGGTAAGGATATATAGTGCTACATTGGATGGTAAGGATATATAGCACTACTTTGGATGGTAAGGATATATAGCGCTACATTGGATGGTAAGGATATATAGCGCTACTTTGGATGGTAAGGATATATAGCGCTACTTTGGATGGTAAGAATATACAGCGCTACATTGGATGGTAAGGATATATAGCGCTACTTTGGATGGTAAGGATATACAGCGCTACATTGGATGGTAAGGATATACAGCGCTACATTGGATGGTAAGGATATACAGCGCTACTTTGGATGGTAAGGATATATAGCGCTACATTGGATGGTAAGGATATATAGCACTACTTTGGATGGTAAGGATATACAGCGCTACATTGGATGGTAAGGATATATAGCACTACTTTGGATGGTAAGGATATATAGCGCTACATTGGATGGTAAGGATATATAGCACTACTTTGGATGGTAAGGATATATAGCGCTACTTTGGATGGTAAGGATATATAGCGCTACATTGTATGGTAAGGATATATAGCGCTACATTGGATGGTAAGGATATATAGCACTACTTTGGATGGTAAGGATATACAGCGCTACTTTGGATGGTAAGGATATATAGCGCTACATTGGATGGTAAGGATATATAGCACTACTTTGGATGGTAAGGATATACAGCGCTACATTGGATGGTAAGGATATATAGCACTACTTTGGATGGTAAGGATATATAGCGCTACATTGGATGGTAAGGATATATAGCACTACTTTGGATGGTAAGGATATATAGCGCTACTTTGGATGGTAAGGATATATAGCGCTACATTGTATGGTAAGGATATATAGCGCTACATTGGATGGTAAGGATATATAGCGCTACTTTGGATGGTAAGGATATATAGCGCTACTTTGGATGGTAAGGATATATAGCGCTACATTGGATGGTAAGGATATACAGCACTACTTTGGATGGTAAGGATATACAGCGCTACATTGGATGGTAAGGATATATAGCACTAGTTTGGATGGTAAGGATATATAGCGCTACTTTGGATGGTAAGGATATACAGCGCTACATTGGATGGTAAGGATATATAGCACTACTTTGGATGGTAAGGATATACAGCGCTACATTGGATGGTAAGGATATATAGCACTACTTTGGATGGTAAGGATATATAGCGCTACATTGGATGGTAAGGATATATAGCGCTACTTTGGATGGTAAGGATATATAGTGCTACATTGGATGGTAAGGATATACAGTGCTACATTGGATGGTAAGGATATATAGCGCTACTTTGGATGGTAAGGATTTATAGCGCTACATTGGATGGTAAGGATATATAGCACTACTTTGGATGGTAAGGATATATAGCGCTACATTGGATGGTAAGGATATATAGCGCTACATTGGATGGTAAGGATATATAGTGCTACATTGGATGGTAAGGATATACAGTGCTACATTGGATGGTAAGGATATATAGCGCTACTTTGGATGGTAAGGATTTATAGCGCTACATTGGATGGTAAGGATATATAGCGCTACTTTGGATGGTAAGGATATATAGCGCTACATTGGATGGTAAGGATATATAGCGCTACTTTGGATGGTAAGGATATACAGCGCTACTTTGGATGGTAAGGATATATAGCGCTACTTTGGATGGTAAGGATATACAGCGCTACATTGGATGGTAAGGATATATAGCGCTACATTGGATGGTAAGGATATACAGCGCTACTTTGGATGGTAAGGATATACAGCGCTACTTTGGATGGTAAGGATATATAGCGCTACTTTGGATGGTAAGGATATACAGCGCTACATTGGATGGTAAGGATATATAGTGCTACATTGGATGGTAAGGATATACAGTGCTACATTGGATGGTAAGGATATATAGCGCTACTTTGGATGGTAAGGATTTATAGCGCTACATTGGATGGTAAGGATATATAGCGCTACTTTGGATGGTAAGGATATATAGCGCTACATTGGATGGTAAGGATATATAGCGCTACTTTGGATGGTAAGGATATATAGCGCTACATTGGATGGTAAGGATATATAGCGCTACTTTGGATGGTAAGGATATACAGCGCTACTTTGGATGGTAAGGATATATAGCGCTACTTTGGATGGTAAGGATATATAGCGCTACTTTGGATGGTAAGGATATACAGCGCTACATTGGATGGTAAGGATATATAGTGCTACATTGGATGGTAAGGATATATAGCGCTACATTGGATGGTAAGGATATATAGCGCTACTTTGGATGGTAAGGATATACAGTGCTACATTGGATGGTAAGGATATATAGCGCTACTTTGGATGGTAAGGATTTATAGCGCTACATTGGATGGTAAGGATATATAGCGCTACTTTGGATGGTAAGGATATATAGCGCTACATTGGATGGTAAGGATATATAGCGCTACTTTGGATGGTAAGGATATATAGCGCTACATTGGATGGTAAGGATATATAGCGCTACTTTGGATGGTAAGGATATACAGTGCTACATTGGATGGTAAGGATATACAGCGCTACTTTGGATGGTAAGGATTTATAGCGCTACATTGGATGGTAAGGATATATAGCGCTACTTTGGATGGTAAGGATATACAGCGCTACATTGGATGGTAAGGATATACAGCGCTACATTGGATGGTAAGGATATATAGCGCTACATTGGATGGTAAGGATATATAGCGCTACATTGGATGGTAAGGATATACAGCGCTACATTGGATGGTAAGGATATATAGTGCTACATTGGATGGTAAGGATATATAGCGCTACATTGGATGGTAAGGATATATAGCGCTACATTGGATGGTAAGGATATATAGGGCTACATTGGATGGTAAGGATATATAGCGCTACTTTGGATGGTAAGGATATATAGTGCTACATTGGATGGTAAGGATATATAGTGCTACATTGGATGGTAATAATAATAATAATAATAATAATAATCTTTATTTATATAGCGCCAACATATTCCGCAGCGCTTTACAGTTTAACAGTTTCAAACACAAAAGTCATAAGTAACAACGTTAACAATACAATAATTAAAGCAAAATAAGCCGCCCCTGCTCGTGAGAGCTTACAATCTACAATGAGGTGGGGGAGATACAAAGTACAGGTGTGTATTTACAATGATGTATTTACAATGATGGTCCAGCCATCTTCAGGGGTTGGGGAATAGATGGGGATAGTGAATGGGCTACACACAAACATAACATAACTTTGATTAGTGAACGTGATAGGCCGCTCTGAACAAATGTGTTTTGAGCGAGCGCCTAAAACTATGCAAATTATGGATGGTCCTAATATCTTGGGGTAGAGCATTCCAGAGGATTGGCGCAGCACGGGAGAAGTCTTGGAGTCGGGAGTGGGAGGTACGGATTAGTGCAGAGGTTAGCCGAAAGTCATTTGCAGAGCGCAGTGGTCTGTTAGGCTGATAGACAGAAATGAGGGAGGAGATGTAAGGGGGTGCCGCACTGTGGAGAGCTTTGTGGGTGAGAACAAGTACTTTGAATTGTATCCTGTAATGAATGGGCAGCCAGTGTAACGACTAGCGAAGAGCGGACGCGTCCGAGTAACGATTAGCCAGATGGACGACCCTGGCTGCTGCATTAAGGATGGACTGGAGAGGGGAAAGTCGAGTGAGGGGGAGGCCAATGGTAAGGATATATAGTGCTACATTGGATGGTAAGGATATATAGCGCTACATTGGATGGTAAGGATATATAGCGCTACATTGGATGGTAAGGATATACAGCGCTACATTGGATGGTAAGGATATACAGCGCTACATTGGATGGTAAGGATATATAGCGCTACTTTGGATGGTAAGGATATACAGCGCTACATTGGATGGTAAGGATATATAGCGCTACATTGGATGGTAAGGATATACAGCGCTACTTTGGATGGTAAGGATATACAGCGCTACATTGGATGGTAAGGATATATAGCACTACATTGGATGGTAAGGATATACAGCGCTACATTGGATGGTAAGGATATATAGCACTACTTTGGATGGTAAGGATATACAGCGCTACATTGGATGGTAAGGATATATAGCACTACTTTGGATGGTAAGGATATACAGCGCTACATTGGATGGTAAGGATATATAGCACTACTTTGGATGGTAAGGATATACAGCGCTACATTGGATGGTAAGGATATACAGCGCTACATTGGATGGTAAGGATATATAGCGCTACATTGGATGGTAAGGATATATAGCGCTACATTGGATGGTAAGGATATATAGCGCTACTTTGGATGGTAAGGATATATAGCGCTACTTTGGATGGTAAGGATATATAGCGCTACTTTGGATGGTAAGGATATATAGCGCTACTTTGGATGGTAAGGATATATAGCGCTACTTTGGATGGTAAGGATATACAGCGCTACATTGGATGGTAAGGATATATAGCACTACTTTGGATGGTAAGGATATACAGCGCTGCATTGGATGGTAAGGATATATAGCACTACTTTGGATGGTAAGGATATACAGCGCTACATTGGATGGTAAGGATATATAGCACTACTTTGGATGGTAAGGATATATAGCGCTACTTTGGATGGTAAGGATATACAGCGCTACTTTGGATGGTAAGGATATATAGCGCTACTTTGGATGGTAAGGATATACAGCGCTACATTGGATGGTAAGGATATATAGCGCTACATTGGATGGTAAGGATATATAGCGCTACTTTGGATGGTAAGGATATATAGCGCTACATTGGATGGTAAGGATATATAGCGCTACTTTGGATGGTAAGGATATATAGCACTACTTTGGATGGTAAGGATATACAGTGCTACATTGGATGGTAAGGATATATAGCGCTACTTTGGATGGTAAGGATATACAGCGCTACATTGGATGGTAAGGATATATAGCGCTACTTTGGATGGTAAGGATATACAGCGTTACATTGGATGGTAAGGATATATAGCACTACTTTGGATGGTAAGGATATATAGTGCTACATTGGATGGTAAGGATATACAGCGCTACATTGGATGGTAAGGATATATAGCACTACTTTGGATGGTAAGGATATACAGCGCTACATTGGATGGTAAGGATATATAGCACTACATTGGATGGTAAGGATATATAGCGCTACTTTGGATGGTAAGGATATATAGCGCTACTTTGGATGGTAAGGATATATAGCGCTACTTTGGATGGTAAGGATATACAGCGCTACATTGGATGGTAAGGATATATAGCGCTACTTTGGATGGTAAGGATATACAGCGCTACATTGGATGGTAAGGATATATAGCACTACATTGGATGGTAAGGATATACAGTGCTACATTGGATGGTAAGGATATATAGCGCTACTTTGGATGGTAAGGATATATAGCGCTACTTTGGATGGTAAGGATATACAGCGCTACTTTGGATGGTAAGGATATATAGCGCTACATTGGATGGTAAGGATATATAGCGCTACTTTGGATGGTAAGGATATACAGCGCTACATTGGATGGTAAGGATATATAGCACTACATTGGATGGTAAGGATATACAGTGCTACATTGGATGGTAAGGATATATAGCGCTACATTGGATGGTAAGGATATATAGCGCTACTTTGGATGGTAAGGATATACAGCGCTACTTTGGATGGTAAGGATATATAGCGCTACTTTGGATGGTAAGGATATATAGCGCTACTTTGGATGGTAAGGATATACAGCGCTACATTGGATGGTAAGGATATATAGCACTACATTGGATGGTAAGGATATACAGTGCTACTTTGGATGGTAAGGATATATAGCGCTACATTGGATGGTAAGGATATATAGCGCTACATTGGATGGTAAGGATATACAGCGCTACTTTGGATGGTAAGGATATATAGCGCTACATTGGATGGTAAGGATATATAGCGCTACATTGGATGGTAAGGATATACAGCGCTACTTTGGATGGTAAGGATATATAGCGCTACATTGGATGGTAAGGATATATAGCGCTACTTTGGATGGTAAGGATATACAGCGCTACATTGGATGGTAAGGATATATAGCACTACATTGGATGGTAAGGATATACAGTGCTACATTGGATGGTAAGGATATATAGCGCTACTTTGGATGGTAAGGATATATAGCGCTACTTTGGATGGTAAGGATATACAGCGCTACATTGGATGGTAAGGATATATAGCGCTACTTTGGATGGTAAGGATATACAGCGCTACATTGGATGGTAAGGATATATAGCACTACATTGGATGGTAAGGATATACAGTGCTACATTGGATGGTAAGGATATATAGCGCTACTTTGGATGGTAAGGATATACAGCGCTACATTGGATGGTAAGGATATACAGTGCTACTTTGGATGGTAAGGATATATAGCGCTACTTTGGATGGTAAGGATATACAGCGCTACATTGGATGGTAAGGATATATAGCACTACATTGGATGGTAAGGATATACAGTGCTACTTTGGATGGTAAGGATATATAGCGCTACTTTGGATGGTAAGGATATACAGCGCTACATTGGATGGTAAGGATATATAGCACTACATTGGATGGTAAGGATATACAGTGCTACATTGGATGGTAAGGATATATAGCGCTACTTTGGATGGTAAGGATATATAGCGCTACATTGGATGGTAAGGATATATAGCGCTACTTTGGATGGTAAGGATATACAGCGCTACATTGGATGGTAAGGATATATAGCACTACATTGGATGGTAAGGATATACAGTGCTACATTGGATGGTAAGGATATATAGCGCTACTTTGGATGGTAAGGATATATAGCGCTACTTTGGATGGTAAGGATATACAGCGCTACATTGGATGGTAAGGATATATAGCACTACTTTGGATGGTAAGGATATATAGCGCTATATTGGATGGTAAGGATATATAGCGCTACTTTGGATGGTAAGGATATATAGCGCTATATTGGATGGTAAGGATATACAGTGGGGCAAAAAAGTATTTAGTCAGTCAGCAATAGTGCAAGTTCCACCACTTAAAAAGATGAGAGGCGTCTGTAATTTACATCATAGGTAGACCTCAACTATGGGAGACAAACTGAGAAAAAAAAATCCAGAAAACCACATTGTCTGTTTTTTTAACATTTTATTTGCATATTATGGTGGAAAATAAGTATTTGGTCAGAAACAAAATTTCATCTCAATACTTTGTAATATATCCTTTGTTGGCAATGACAGAGGTCAAACGTTTTCTGTAAGTCTTCACAAGGTTGCCACACACTGTTGTTGGTATGTTGGCCCATTCCTCCATGCAGATCTCCTCTAGAGCAGTGATGTTTTTGGCTTTTCGCTTGGCAACATGGACTTTCAACTCCCTCCAAAGGTTTTCTATAGGGTTGAGATCTGGAGACTGGCTAGGCCACTCCAGGACCTTGAAATGCTTCTTACGAAGCCACTCCTTTGTTGCCCTGGCGGTGTGCTTTGGATCATTGTCATGTTGAAAGACCCAGCCACGTTTCATCTTCAATGCCCTTGCTGATGGAAGGAGGTTTGCACTCAAAATCTCACGATACATGGCCCCATTCATTCTTTCATGTACCTGGATCAGTCGTCCTGGTCCCTTTGCAGAGAAACAGCCCCAAATCATGATGTTTCCACCACCATGCTTTACAGTAGGTATGGTGTTTGATGGATGCAACTCAGTATTCTTTTTCCTCCAAACACGACAAGTTGTGTTTCTACCAAACAGTTCCAGTTTGGTTTCATCAGACCATAGGACATTCTCCCAAAACTCCTCTGGATCAACCAAATGCTCTCTAGCAAACTTCAGACGGGCCCGGACATGTACTGGCTTAAGCAGTGGGACACGTCTGGCACTGCAGGATCTGAGTCCATGGTGGCATAGTGTGTTACTTATGTTAGGCCTTGTTACATTGGTCCCAGCTCTCTGCAGTTCATTCACTAGGTCCCCCCGCGTGGTTCTGGGATTTTTGCTCACCGTTCTTGTGATCATTCTGACCCCACGGGGTGGGATTTTGCGTGGAGCCCCAGATCGAGGGAGGTTATCAGTGGTCTTGTATGTCTTCCATTTTCTAGTTATTGCTCCCACTGTTGATTTCTTCAGTCCAAGCTGGTTGGCTATTGCAGATTCAGTCTTCCCAGCCTGGTGCAGGGCTACAATTTTGTTTCTGGTGTCCTTTGACAGCTCTTTGGTCTTCACCATAGTGGAGTTTGGAGTCAGACTGTTTGAGGGTGTGCACAGGTGTCTTTTTATACTGATAACAAGTTTAAACAGGTGCCATTACTACAGGTAATGAGTGGAGGAAAGAGGAGACTCTTAAAGAAGAAGTTACAGGTCTGTGAGAGCCAGAAATCTTGATTGTTTGTTTCTGACCAAATACTTATTTTCCACCATAATATGCAAAAAAAATGATAAAAAAACAGACAATGTGATTTTCTGGATTTTTTTCCCTCAGTTTGTCTCCCATAGTTGAGGTCTACCTATGATGTAAATTACAGACGCCTCTCATCTTTTTAAGCGGTGGAACTTGCACTATTGCTGACTGACCAAATACTTTTTTGCCCCACTGTATAGTGCTACATTGGATGGTAAGGATATACAGCGCTACATTGGATGGTAAGGATATATAGCGCTACTTTGGATGGTAAGGATATATAGTGCTACATTGGATGGTAAGGATATATAGCGCTACTTTGGATGGTAAGGATATATAGGGCTACATTGGATGGTAAGGATATATAGCGCTACTTTGGATGGTAAGGATATATAGTGCTACATTGGATGGTAAGGATATACAGTGCTACATTGGATGGTAAGGATATATAGTGCTACATTGGATGGTAAGGATATATAGTGCTACATTGGATGGTAAGGATATATAGTGCTACATTGGATGGTAAGGATATATAGGGCTACATTGGATGGTAAGGATATATAGTGCTACATTGGATGGTAAGGATATATAGAGCTACATTGGATGGTAAGGATATATAGCGCTATATTGGATGGTAAGGATATATAGCGCTACATTGGATGGTAAGGATATATAGCTCTACTTTGGATGGTAAGGATATATAGTGCTACATTGGATGGTAAGGATATATAGGGCTACATTGGATGGTAAGGATATATAGCGCTACATTGGATGGTAATGATATATAGCGCTATATTGGATGGTAAGGATATATAGTGCTACATTGGATGGTAAGGATATATAGTACTACATTGGATGGTAAGGATATATAGTGCTACATTGGATGGTAAGGATATATAGCGCTACTTTGGATGGTAAGGATATATAGTGCTACATTGGATGGTAAGGATATACAGTGCTACATTGGATGGTAAGGATATATAGTGCTACATTGGATGGTAAGGATATATAGTGCTACATTGGATGGTAAGGATATATAGTGCTACATTGGATGGTAAGGATATATAGCGCTACATTGGATGGTAAGGATATATAGCGCTACTTTTGATGGTAAGGATATATAGCGCTACTTTGGATGGTAAGGATATATAGCGCTACTTTGGATGGTAAGGATATATAGCGCTACATTGGATGGTAAGGATATATAGCGCTATATTGGATGGTAAGGATATATAGCGCTACATTGGATGGTAAGGATATATAGCGCTACATTGGCTGGTAAGGATATATAGCGCTACATTGGCTGGTAAGGATATATAGCGCTACATTGGATGGTAAGGATATATAGCGCTATATTGGATGGTAAGGATATATAGCGCTACATTGGATGGTAAGGATATATAGGGCTACATTGGATGGTAAGGATATATAGCGCTACTTTGGATGGTAAGGATATATAGCGCTACATTGGATGGTAAGGATATATAGCGCTACATTGGATGGTAAGGATATATAGTGCTACATTGGATGGTAAGGATATATAGGGCTACAATGGATGGTAAGGATATATAGTGCTACATTGGATGGTAAGGATATATAGGGCTACATTGGATGGTAAGGATATATAGTGCTACATTGGATGGTAAGGATATATAGCGCTACATTGGATGGTAAGGATATATAGTGCTACATTGGATGGTAAGGATATATAGCGCTACATTGGATGGTAAGGATATATAGCGCTATATTGGATGGTAAGGATATATAGGGCTACTTTGGATGGTAAGGATATATAGCGCTATATTGGATGGTAAGGATATATAGGGCTACTTTGGATGGTAAGGATATATAGCGCTATATTGGATGGTAAGGATATATAGCGCTACTTTGGATGGTAAGGATATATAGCGCTACTTTGGATGATAAGGATATATAGTGCTACATTGGATGGTAAGGATATATAGTGCTACATTGGATGGTAAGGATATATAGCGCTACATTGGATGGAAAGGATATATAGCGCTACATTGGATGGTAAGGATATATAGCGCTACTTTGGATGGTAAGGATATATAGTGCTATATTGGATGGTAAGGATATATAGCGCTACTTTGGATGGTAAGGATATATAGTGCTACATTGGATGGTAAGGATATATAGCGCTACTTTGGATGTAAGGATATATAGCGCTACATTGGATGGTAAGGATATATAGTGCTACATTGGATGGTAAGGATATACAGCGCTACTTTGGATGGTAAGGATATATAGCGCTACATTGGATGGTAAGGATATATAGCGCTACATTGGATGGTAAGGATATATAGCGCTACTTTGGATGGTAAGGATATATAGCGCTACATTGGATGGTAAGGATATATAGCGCTACATTGGATGGTAAGAATATATAGCGCTACATTGGATGGTAAGGATATATAGCGCTACATTGGATGGTAAGGATATATAGCGCTACTTTGGATGGTAAGGATATATAGCGCTACTTTGGATGGTAAGGATATATAGCACTACTTTGGATGGTAAGGATATATAGCGCTACATTGGATGGTAAGGATATATAGCGCTACATTGGATGGTAAGGATATATAGCGCTACTTTGGATGGTAAGGATATATAGCGCTACTTTGGATGGTAAGGATATATAGCGCTACATTGGATGGTAAGGATATATAGCGCTACTTTGGATGGTAAGGATATATAGCGCTACATTGGATGGTAAGGATATATAGCGCTACTTTGGATGGTAAGGATATATAGCGCTACATTGGATGGTAAGGATATACAGCGCTACTTTGGATGGTAAGGATATATAGCGCTACATTGGATGGTAAGGATATATAGCGCTACTTTGGATGGTAAGGATATATAGCGCTACATTGGATGGTAAGGATATATAGCGCTACTTTGGATGGTAAGGATATATTGCGCTACATTGGATGGTAAGGATATATAGCGCTACATTGGATGGTAAGGATATGTAGCGCTACATTGGATGGTCAGGATATATAGCGCTACATTGGATGGTAAGGATATATAGCACTACATTGGATGGTAAGGATATATAGCGCTACTTTGGATGGTAAGGATATATAGCGCTACTTTGGATGGTAAGGATATATAGCGCTAAATTGGATGGTAAGGATATATAGCGCTACATTGGATGGTAAGGATATATAGCGCTACTTTGGATTGTAAGGATATATAGCGCTACTTTGGATGGTAAGGATATATAGCGCTACTTGGATGGTAAGGATATATAGCGCTACATTGGATGGTAAGGATATATAGCGCTACATTGGATGGTAAGGATATACAGCGCTACATTGGATGGTAAGGATATATAGCGCTACTTTGGATGGTAAGGATATATAGCGCTACATTGGATGGTAAGGATATATAGCGCTACATTGGATGGTAAGGATATTTAGTGCTACTTTGGATGGTAAGGATATATAGCGCTACATTGGATGGTAAGGATATATAGCGCTACATTGGATGGTAAGGATATATAGCGCTACTTTGGATGGTAAGGATATATAGCGCTACTTGGATGGTAAGGATATATAGTGCTACATTGGATGGTAAGGATATATAGCGCTACATTGGATGGTAAGGATATACAGCGCTACATTGGATGGTAAGGATATATAGCGCTACTTTGGATGGTAAGGATATATAGCGCTACATTGGATGGTAAGGATATATAGCGCTACATTGGATGGTAAGGATATATAGTGCTACATTGGATGGTAAGGATATATAGCGCTACATTGGATGGTAAGGATATACAGCGCTACATTGGATGGTAAGGATATATAGCGCTACATTGGATGGTAAGGATATATAGTGCTACATTGGATGGTAAGGATATATAGGGCTACATTGGATGGTAAGGATATATAGTGCTACATTGGATGGTAAGGATATACAGCGCTACATTGGATGGTAAGGATATATAGCGCTACTTTGGATGGTAAGGATATGTAGCGCTACATTGGATGGTAAGGATATATAGCGCTACATTGGATGGTAAGGATATATAGCGCTACATTGGATGGTAAGGATATATAGCGCTACATTGGATGGTAAGGATATATAGTGCTACATTGGATGGTAAGGATATATAGCGCTACATTGGATGGTAAGGATATATAGCGCTACATTGGATGGTAAGGATATATAGCGCTACATTGGATGGTAAGGATATATAGCGCTACATTGGATGGTAAGGATATACAGTGCTACATTGGATGGTAAGGATATATAGCGCTACATTGGATGGTAAGGATATATAGTGCTACATTGGATGGTAAGGATATATAGCGCTACATTGGATGGTAAGGATATATAGCGCTACATTGGATGGTAAGGATATATAGTGCTACATTGGATGGTAAGGATATACAGTGCTACATTGGATGGTAAGGATATATAGCGCTACTTTGGATGGTAAGGATATATAGCGCTACATTGGATGGTAAGGATATATAGCGCTACTTTGGATGGTAAGGATATATAGCGCTACATTGGATGGTAAGGATATATAGTGCTACATTGGATGGTAAGGATATACAGCGCTACATTGGATGGTAAGGATATATAGTGCTACATTGGATGGTAAGGATATATAGTGCTACATTGGATGGTAAGGATATATAGTGCTACTTTGGATGGTAAGGATATATAGCGCTACATTGGATGGTAAGGATATATAGTGCTACATTGGATGGTAAGGATATATAGTGCTACTTTGGATGGTAAGGATATATAGCGCTACATTGGATGGTAAGGATATATAGCGCTACTTTGGATGGTAAGGATATATAGCGCTACATTGGATGGTAAGGATATATAGTGCTACATTGGATGGTAAGGATATATAGCGCTACATTGGATGGTAAGGATATATAGTGCTACTTTGGATGGTAAGGATATATAGCGCTACATTGGATGGTAAGGATATATAGCGCTACATTGGATGGTAAGGATATATAGCGCTACATTGGATGGTAAGGATATATAGCGCTACATTGGATGGTAAGGATATATAGTGCTACTTTGGATGGTAAGGATATATAGCGCTACATTGGATGGTAAGGATATATAGCGCTACATTAGATGGTAAGGATATATAGTGCTACTTTGGATGGTAAGGATATATAGCGCTACATTGGATGGTAAGGATATATAGCGCTACATTGAATGGTAAGGATATATAGTGCTACATTGGATGGTAAGGATATATAGTGCTACTTTGGATGGTAAGGATATATAGCGCTACATTGGATGGTAAGGATATATAGCGCTACATTGGATGGTAAGGATATATAGCGCTACATTGGATGGTAAGGATATATAGTGCTACATTGGATGGTAAGGATATATAGTGCTACTTTGGATGGTAAGGATATATAGCGCTACATTGGATGGTAAGGATATATAGTGCTACATTGGATGGTAAGGATATATAGTGCTACATTGGATGGTAAGGATATATAGTGCTACATTGGATGGTAAGGATATATAGCGCTACATTGGATGGTAAGGATATATAGCGCTACATTGGATGGTAAGGATATATAGTGCTACATTGGATGGTAAGGATATATAGTGCTACATTGGATGGTAAGGATATATAGTGCTACATTGGATGGTAAGGATATATAGCGCTACTTTGGATGGTAAGGATATATAGCGCTACATTGGATGGTAAGGATATATAGCGCTACATTGGATGGTAAGGATATATAGCGCTACATTGGATGGTAAGGATATATAGCGCTACATTGGATGGTAAGGATATATAGCGCTACATTGGATGGTAAGGATATATAGCGCTACATTGGATGGTAAGGATATATAGCGCTACATTGGATGGTAAGGATATATAGTGCTACATTGGATGGTAAGGATATATAGCGCTACATTGGATGGTAAGGATATACAGCGCTACATTGGATGGTAAGGATATATAGCGCTACATTGGATGGTAAGGATATATAGTGCTACATTGGATGGTAAGGATATATAGGGCTACATTGGATGGTAAGGATATATAGTGCTACATTGGATGGTAAGGATATATAGTGCTACATTGGATGGTAAGGATATATAGCGCTACATTGGATGGTAAGGATATATAGGGCTACATTGGATGGTAAGGATATATAGTGCTACATTGGATGGTAAGGATATATAGTGCTACATTGGATGGTAAGGATATATAGCGCTACATTGGATGGTAAGGATATATAGCGCTACATTGGATGGTAAGGATATATAGCGCTACATTGGATGGTAAGGATATATAGCGCTACATTGGATGGTAAGGATATATAGCGCTACATTGGATGGTAAGGATATACAGTGCTACATTGGATGGTAAGGATATATAGCGCTACATTGGATGGTAAGGATATATAGTGCTACATTGGATGGTAAGGATATATAGCGCTACATTGGATGGTAAGGATATATAGCGCTACATTGGATGGTAAGGATATATAGTGCTACATTGGATGGTAAGGATATACAGTGCTACATTGGATGGTAAGGATATATAGCGCTACTTTGGATGGTAAGGATATATAGCGCTACATTGGATGGTAAGGATATATAGCGCTACTTTGGATGGTAAGGATATATAGCGCTACATTGGATGGTAAGGATATATAGTGCTACATTGGATGGTAAGGATATACAGCGCTACATTGGATGGTAAGGATATATAGTGCTACATTGGATGGTAAGGATATATAGTGCTACATTGGATGGTAAGGATATATAGTGCTACTTTGGATGGTAAGGATATATAGCGCTACATTGGATGGTAAGGATATATAGTGCTACATTGGATGGTAAGGATATATAGTGCTACTTTGGATGGTAAGGATATATAGCGCTACATTGGATGGTAAGGATATATAGCGCTACTTTGGATGGTAAGGATATATAGCGCTACATTGGATGGTAAGGATATATAGTGCTACATTGGATGGTAAGGATATATAGCGCTACATTGGATGGTAAGGATATATAGTGCTACTTTGGATGGTAAGGATATATAGCGCTACATTGGATGGTAAGGATATATAGCGCTACATTGGATGGTAAGGATATATAGCGCTACATTGGATGGTAAGGATATATAGCGCTACATTGGATGGTAAGGATATATAGTGCTACTTTGGATGGTAAGGATATATAGCGCTACATTGGATGGTAAGGATATATAGCGCTACATTAGATGGTAAGGATATATAGTGCTACTTTGGATGGTAAGGATATATAGCGCTACATTGGATGGTAAGGATATATAGCGCTACATTGAATGGTAAGGATATATAGTGCTACATTGGATGGTAAGGATATATAGTGCTACTTTGGATGGTAAGGATATATAGCGCTACATTGGATGGTAAGGATATATAGCGCTACATTGGATGGTAAGGATATATAGCGCTACATTGGATGGTAAGGATATATAGTGCTACATTGGATGGTAAGGATATATAGTGCTACTTTGGATGGTAAGGATATATAGCGCTACATTGGATGGTAAGGATATATAGTGCTACATTGGATGGTAAGGATATATAGTGCTACATTGGATGGTAAGGATATATAGTGCTACATTGGATGGTAAGGATATATAGTGCTACATTGGATGGTAAGGATATATAGTGCTACATTGGATGGTAAGGATATACAGCGCTACATTGGATGGTAAGGATATATAGCGCTACATTGGATGGTAAGGATATATAGTGCTACATTGGATGGTAAGGATATATAGTGCTACTTTGGATGGTAAGGATATATAGCGCTACATTGGATGGTAAGGATATATAGTGCTACATTGGATGGTAAGGATATATAGTGCTACATTGGATGGTAAGGATATATAGTGCTACATTGGATGGTAAGGATATATAGTGCTACATTGGATGGTAAGGATATATAGTGCTACATTGGATGGTAAGGATATATAGTGCTACTTTGGATGGTAAGGATATATAGTGCTACATTGGATGGTAAGGATATATAGTGCTACTTTGGATGGTAAGGATATATAGTGCTACATTGGATGGTAAGGATATATAGCGCTACATTGGATGGTAAGGATATATAGTGCTACATTGGATGGTAAGGATATATAGTGCTACTTTGGATGGTATCCCGCCCACCATTCCTAGGAGTAAGAAGCACTGAACATGAGCTCCTGAATTTCCATCACTTTATACCTTGTAATGAGTCAACTGTAAGACAAAACCTGGAAAAACTCAACTCCGTGGAACATAAAAGTGATCTGGACTGAACTGGACTTTACATTTTATGAAAAAAGGAAGAATTGGAGGATTTAAAGGACAAAACAAGAATCTCCTGGAGGACATGGACTGGAAGCAGCCGACATCATACATCTGACATCCTGATACCTGGACCTATAGAAGGTAGGAGAATTCTTTAACTACAACACAACCTATAGACTTGCTACAAATTAATCTTCTTAGAAACAAGGATTATAATTAACATATAACTACAAAATGGAAAACACAAATTTAGTACAAGTAAATGAACAAAGCCCAGAGCCAGAGACACAGGAATGCTGGGGGCCAGATCTGGAGATAACACAGGGGGGCAATAAATCCAAGATGGACTACGTTAGAGAGAATCCAGAGACTCTTTATGCAGATTTCACAAAAAAAAGAAGAAAAACCAATGTATTATTCTATACAGAACAACCCTCAGCCTGGCACACTGCGCTGTGCAATCGATATAAACATGTATCTAAAACCAACGATAAAGGTGTCCAGCAGATTAGAATTACCAGCCAAGCAGAGGACACCAATGCGCTCACCATACTCCTATACAAAACTGGCACAGTCATGGCGCAGGGGACGGAGGAGATTCTGCAGCAATTTGAAAATTGTTTCTCAGATATCAAAGAGCAGGCACAAACCTATAAAGGACTACAAGCCCCAGCAGCTACCTCTAATGCTCACATAGGGATTCCCAGACAGAGCCGCCTAACCCCCCGACACTTCACACCTCTCGTCCGATAACATCAGAGACTTTTTATCTCAACTAGAAATAGACTTGGTCCAACTGAAATTAGCATGTGAAAGAAACTCACAAAGCAACGCAAATTACCAAGCAGCAAATGACAGGGCCATACAGAAAATAAGGGCCGAAATGTGTGAAATGAAGTGTCAATACAAGGCAGCACTACAGGAAATGGGGGAGCTGAAAAAAGACAATGATCAACTCCGAAAGGAGATTAGAGAATTAAAAGCCCATAGCCCTGGTCATCTGAACCAGCAGGGGGCAACGAAAACATGCCAGAGAGCAGACAACATGGCCAGCACTGAACCCCTTCAGCAGCACCGTAGCCCACCCAAGACATCACAAAGTCCTGATACTGTCCTAATAATGGACTCAAATCCTGAAACCAGAGAGATGGAAGAGAGAACAGAACCAGCCACCAGCAAAGCCAGCACCACAGACCCCCATCAGCAGCACCTTAGCCCACCCAAGACATCGCAAAGTCCTGATACTGTCCTAATAATGGACTCAAATCCTGAAACCACAGAGATGGATGAGAGAAGAGAACCAGCCACCAGCAAAGCCAGCATCACAGACCCCCATCAGCAGCACCGTAGCCCACCCAAGACATCACAAAGTCCTGATATTGTCCTAATAATGGACTCAAATGGGAAGTACCTAAATACACAGCGGCTATTCCCAGGAAAACAGGTCCGTACAATCCGCTGTGCAAGTATTGAACAGGTGACAGAGGTCATCAGTAGACCACGGTTTACCAACCCAAAGCACATTATTATACACACGGGTACAAACAATAGGCCAGACCAGCAGATCGCAGAACAACTGATCAACCTGGCAAAGATGGCAAACCTAAAATTCCCGGACAGTAAAATCATTCTGTCATCGCTGCTTCCAAGAAAGGACATACCCAGGCAAACCACCCAAGCCATCAATGCAGAACTGACTGAAAAGATCAAGACTGTGCCAAACGTGACCCTGGCACAACACCTCTCCATAAACAACAGTCACCTGCACGATGATAAACACCTCAACAAACAAGGGGTCAGCCTCCTGGCCAAAGAGCTGAAGGACATCGTGCTAAACAGAGACCCCGGGCCTGGATTCAACAGTGGCCATAATCACACTGAAAGACCCCCGAGAACGATAAAGCAGAAAACCCCAAGGCTACCTCCTGAAGCTGGAAACAAAGCTCTTCACCCAGTGTCAGACCATCGGAGGTGGAGACCTCCACCGAGGAGACCACCAAGCCCACACAGATACATGCAGAGCAGAGATAGGGATGAGATAATAAACCTGCTCAATGCACTGCGCAGAATAATAATGTGACTGGATGGAACCAAGCACCGCTATAAAACGGTCAGAAATCCAGTTTGTCCCACACAGCCATACTCATTACAAGGTATATACACACAAACCACACAGAAGAATGTCTTCACTTACAATCAGCAGCTGGAATATCCAGGGTCTCAACACCTCAACCTTTGGATCTAAAACAAAGGACCCTGATTTTATACAAAGTATGAAAAATATAGACATTCAGATCCTCCTGGAAACATGGACCAGAGCCGAAAACGAATCCCTGGTGCCTATTGGATACAAGGAATTCTTGGTCCATGCCCAGAAAAATAAAAACATCAAACAGGGCCGGGGCTCAGGAGGAGTAGCGATCTGGTATAAAGAGGAGCTCCACCAGTACATCAAACCGGTGAAGAAAGGAGACAGCCACATATGGATCAGAATCAGCAGCTCCATCCTCACCTGTCAGTCTGATGTCCACCTCTGTGCCACCTATATACCACCGCCAGAGTCCCCCTACTTCAATCCAGACTGCTTCGAGATCTTACAAAGAGAAGCCGCCCATTATCAGGCCCTGGGCAAAGTTCTCATCTTTGGAGACCTCAATGCAAGAACAGGGAGAGAGAGAGACTTCCTGACCACGGATGGAAACATCTACATACTTGGAGCAGAGAATGACGGCCAAGACCCTGTACACACTGAGAGAAACAGCTATGACAGTACAGTCAACAAAAGTGGCAGAAAGCTCCTGAACGTATGTAAAAGTTTAGGACTTCATATCCTTAATGGACGAAGCAAGGGTGACTCCTTAGGAAGGTATACACTAAACTCCCATGTAGGGAGGAGTGTAGTTGATTACGCCATTACAGACCTGAACCTGGCAGATGTCAGCGCCTTCATAGTCACCCCACAAACGCACCTGTCAGACCACAGCCAACTTCTTCTGTACATGAAATCTACAGAGAAACCATCCACTCAGAAGCCACAGCAGAGCGGCCTCTTCACCCGGCCTCCATCCTATAAATGGTCCAAAATGTCGGCACTAAGATATAAAGAAGCTTCCAGCAGACCTGAAATACAGCGGATGCTCCACCACTTCTACAACCTTGAGTACATGCCAAACCCAGAGGGAGTGAACCAAGCAGCAAAGGACCTCAACAATATATTCTACGCAATGGCCAGACTGTCCGACCTTAAAAAAGTCGACTACAAGAGACCAAAAGAAACACAGGTCAATGGCTGGTTTGACAGAGAATGTAAAGCTGTACGGAAGACCCTGAGAACAGCCTCCAACAAGAAACACAGAGACCCCAACCACCTGGGTCTGAGGGAAGCCTATGACTCCATACAAAAGCAGTACAAAACCATCCTCAGGAGGAAGAAGCAGAGTTACATCTCTACCAAGCTCAATCAACTCCAAGACGCCCTCCAAGACAACTCCTTCTGGGATCTATGGAACCACATGGGCACCAAAGACAAGAAAAACAACAACCATATCCAAAATGGCAACCTCTGGCTCCAATACTTCAGAGACCTCTATAAAGACATTCCAAAGGAAGGACTAAGCCAAGAACAGGAAAACATAATGGCGAAACTAAAAGCAATGGAGGAAAAAATCAAAAACTTCCAAAACCCGGTGGATACACCTATAACACTACAGGAAGTAACCGAGAGACTCTCCTCCATAAGATGTAGAAAAGCCGGTGGCCTGGATGGAATCCTACCAGAAATGCTGAAGTACAGCCCACCAGAAATACAGGCTGCAATGGTTAAACTCTTCAATATTGTACTGAGTGCCGGCTACTTCCCACGTACCTGGAACCAAGGCCTCATCACACCCATCCACAAGAGTGGGGACAGGTATGACCCAGCCAACTACAGAGGCATATGTGTCAGCAGCAACCTGGGAAAACTGTTCAACAGTATCCTGAACAAGAGGATCCTCACCTTCCTCACCGAGCACAACGTCCTCAGCAAGAGCCAAGCAGGGTTCATGCCGAACCACCGCACCACTGACCACATCTATACTCTGCACAGCCTCATTCAGAGACACGTCTACAATACAAAGAATGGGAAGATATACGCCTGCTTTGTGGACTTTAAAAAGGCCTTTGATTCAGTGTGGCACCCGGGCTTATTCCTGAAACTGCTGGAGAGTGGAATAGGAGGAAAGACCTACGATGTCATCAAAAGCTCCTACACCGAGAACAGCTGCAGCGTGAGTGTGAGCGGCAAAAGAACGGCTTTTTTCCAGCAGAGCCGCGGAGTAAGACAAGGCTGCAGCCTAAGCCCAACGCTCTTCAACATCTACATCAACGAGCTGGCTACCGCCCTGGAATCCTCCTCAGCACCAGGTCTCACCCTCCACGACGCCCAGGTGAAATTCCTGCTGTATGCAGATGACCTGCTGCTGCTGTCACCAACCGAGAAAGGCCTCCAGGACAACCTGAAAATCCTAGAGAAATTCAGCTCCACCTGGGCCCTACCGGTCAACCTAAAGAAAACCAACACCATGGTGTTCCAGAGGAGAAAGAGAAGATCAGACCAACACCCATCATTTATCCTCAACAACTGCGACCTCACAGGAACGGACAAATATACCTACCTGGGCCTAGAGATGCACCGGTCAGGGAGCTTCAAACAAGCCATAGAGACCCTGAAAGACAAGGCCTGCAAAACCTTCTATGCCATCCGAAGGACACTCTACCATCTGAAGCCACCAGTGAGGGTCTGGCTAAAAATCTTCGACTCCATCATCGCCCCAATCCTCCTGTATGGCAGCGAAGTCTGGGGTCCTCACACCTACCCAGACTGGTCAAAGTGGGATTCCAGTCCAACAGAAATATTCCACCTGGAATTCTGCAAGCACCTTCTCCAGGTCCATCGGACCACCTCCAACAGTGCTTGTCGGGCCGAGCTGGGCAGATTCCCTCTACACCTAACAGTTCTAAAGAGGGCGCTGTCATTCCGGGCTCACCTGCATAGGAGCAATCCAAGCTCCCATCACCATAAAGCCCTGATACATGAAGGTGAAACAGAAAAACCAGAACCCCCGGAACAGCCCAGCCAAACCCAACCGGAGCAGAACACCAATCACAACAACCTGACAAAAGCCGGAATTAGGAAGATGGCAGATGAAGGCCAGGAGAGGTATGTCAGTGACTGGAAGAATGATATCATCAGCTCACAGAAACTGACCATGTACAGGAGCCTACAGAGAGACTACAGACTGGCCCCATATCTGGAGAAACTCCCGGACCCCAGAGACCGCCAGATCCTGAGCCGATATAGACTCAGTGCCCACAGTCTGGCCATCGAATGTGGCCGACACAGGCAGAGCTACAAGCCCAGGGAGGAAAGACTGTGCCAACACTGTGATCAGGAGGCCATACAGGACGAAACCCACTTCCTGCTACACTGCTCCAAATACTCAGCAGTGAGGGACACTCACTTCAGGAGACTCTCACATCTCTTCCCAGACTTCATCACCATGAAGGAGGAAGAGAAAACCTATATCTTGCTGGGAGAAGAAGAGAGAGCAGTGGAGATAGCAGCGCGGTATGTGAGCGAATGTCATAGACTGCGAGAAAGAGAACTATGATGCCATGGACTATAGCCCCCAACCTGGACCTGCCCCATCCACCTCCCCTATGCCATGGACTATAGCCCCCACCCTGGATCTGCCCCATCCATCTCCCCTATGCCATGGACTATAGCCCCCACCCTGAACCTGCCCCATCCATCTCCCCTATGCCATGGACTATAGCCCCCAACCTGGACCTGCCCCATCCACCTCCCCTATGCCATGGACTATAGCCCCCAAACTGGACCTGCCCCATCCACCTCCCCTATGCCATGGACTATAGCCCCCACCCTGGATCTGCCCCATCCATCTCCCCTATGCCATGGACTATAGCCCCCAAACTGGACCTGCCCCATCCACCTCCCCTATGCCATGGACTATAGCCCCCACCCTGGATCTGCCCCATCCACCTCCCCTATGCCATGGATTATAGCCCCCACCCTAGATCTGCCCCATCCACCTCCCCTACAGCTCCTACCCAACATCCCCACAGTCCCTATCCCTATTGCCTCTATACACTTGCTTTGGCAAAACTGATGTGTATTTGGTCCTGCCAATAAAGCTTCTTTGAATCTTGAATCTTGAATCTTGTAAGGATATATAGCGCTACATTGGATGGTAAGGATATATAGTGCTACATTGGATGGTAAGGATATACAGCGCTACATTGGATGGTAAGGATATATAGCGCTACATTGGATGGTAAGGATATATAGTGCTACATTGGATGGTAAGGATATACAGCGCTACATTGGATGGTAAGGATATATAGCGCTACATTGGATGGTAAGGATATATAGTGCTACATTGGATGGTAAGGATATACAGCGCTACATTGGATGGTAAGGATATATAGCGCTACATTGGATGGTAAGGATATATAGTGCTACATTGGATGGTAAGGATATATAGTGCTACTTTGGATGGTAAGGATATATAGCGCTACATTGGATGGTAAGGATATATAGCGCTACTTTGGATGGTAAGGATATATAGCGCTACTTTGGATGGTAAGGATATATAGTGCTACATTGGATGGTAAGGATATATAGTGCTACATTGGATGGTAAGGATATATAGCGCTACATTGGATGGTAAGGATATATAGCGCTACTTTGGATGGTAAGGATATATAGCGCTACATTGGATGGTAAGGATATATAGTGCTACATTGGATGGTAAGGATATATAGCGCTACATTGGATGGTAAGGATATATAGTGCTACTTTGGATGGTAAGGATATATAGCGCTACATTGGATGGTAAGGATATATAGCGCTACATTGGATGGTAAGGATATATAGCGCTACATTGGATGGTAAGGATATATAGCGCTACATTAGATGGTAAGGATATATAGTGCTACTTTGGATGGTAAGGATATATAGCGCTACATTGGATGGTAAGGATATATAGCGCTACATTGGATGGTAAGGATATATAGTGCTACATTGGATGGTAAGGATATATAGTGCTACTTTGGATGGTAAGGATATATAGCGCTACATTGGATGGTAAGGATATATAGCGCTACATTGGATGGTAAGGATATATAGCGCTACATTGGATGGTAAGGATATATAGTGCTACATTGGATGGTAAGGATATATAGTGCTACTTTGGATGGTAAGGATATATAGCGCTACATTGGATGGTAAGGATATATAGCGCTACATTGGATGGTAAGGATATATAGCGCTACATTGGATGGTAAGGATATATAGCGCTACATTGGATGGTAAGGATATATAGTGCTACATTGGATGGTAAGGATATATAGCGCTACATTGGATGGTAAGGATATATAGCGCTACATTGGATGGTAAGGATATATAGCGCTACATTGGATGGTAAGGATATATAGCGCTACATTGGATGGTAAGGATATATAGTGCTACTTTGGATGGTAAGGATATATAGCGCTACATTGGATGGTAAGGATATATAGCGCTACATTAGATGGTAAGGATATATAGTGCTACTTTGGATGGTAAGGATATATAGCGCTACATTGGATGGTAAGGATATATAGCGCTACATTGGATGGTAAGGATATATAGTGCTACATTGGATGGTAAGGATATATAGTGCTACATTGGATGGTAAGGATATATAGCGCTACATTGGATGGTAAGGATATATAGTGCTACATTGGATGGTAAGGATATATAGCGCTACATTGGATGGTAAGGATATATAGCGCTACATTGGATGGTAAGGATATATAGTGCTACATTGGATGGTAAGGATATATAGCGCTACATTGGATGGTAAGGATATATAGTGCTACATTGGATGGTAAGGATATATAGCGTTACATTGGATGGTAAGGATATATAGCGCTACTTTGGATGGTACTGATATATAGCGCTACATTGGATGGTAAGGATATATAGCGCTACATTGGATGGTAAGGATATATAGTGCTACATTGGATGGTAAGGATATATAGCGCTACATTGGATGGTAAGGATATATAGCGCTACATTGGATGGTAAGGATATACAGTGCTACATTGGATGGTAAGGATATATAGCGCTACATTGGATGGTAAGGATATATAGCGCTACATTGGATGGTAAGGATATACAGTGCTACTTTGGATGGTAAGGATATATAGTGCTACATTGGATGGTAAGGATATATAGCGCTACATTGGATGGTAAGGATATACAGTGCTACATTGGATGGTAAGGATATATAGCGCTACATTGGATGGTAAGGATATATAGTGCTACATTGGATGGTAAGGATATATAGCGCTACATTGGATGGTAAGGATATATAGTGCTACTTTGGATGGTAATGATAAGAAAAGTTAATTGCTGAAGCTGCATTTTTTAAGTCTCCGATTTAAGGAATCAATAAATATCCAACATTTCGGCAGCACTGGCCTTTGCCAAGGTTTATCTGACTGGTGCAGAGGTCGGTGCCTATACGAGGAGGTTGGTCTACGGGACTGGCCGCACTGTCACATTCTTGCATTGCCAAAGTGACTCTTCTACTTCTTGACCTAAGGTCATTCTTTAGGGCAGGAACCATTTGCCGTTGAACTGACCATTTATTTCCCGATGACACTGCCGCAGAGCGATTCTTTTCTTCTCCCATTTTGATGCAGATTTGCTGCTCGGGATCAGACATTGTCCTGTTGTGTGACCCAGTCTCCCTCAACCTTTAGCTTTTGCACAGATGACCTCACATTTGCCAATAGAATGATTTGTTATACATGGCTGACTCAATGACTGCGAGATTCCCGGGTCCTGTGGTTGCAAAACAAGCGCATATCATCTCCCCTCCACCACCGTGCTGGACGATCGGTATAAGGTGCTTGTACTAATATGTTGTGGGTTGTTTTTTTTACAACTTTACTTTGGTCTCATCTGCCCAAAGGACATACTTCCTGCAATGTTTTGGTTTGTTCACATGTAGCTTTGAAAATGAAAAAAAAAACCTTTCTCCTGACAACCCTTCCAAGCCAGCAAAACTTATCGAGTCTTCCTCTAATTGTGCTGTCAGGAACTGGAACATTTAACTGAAGACTTTAGACTCTGAGCTGTAGCTCTTGAGTTTCTTTGCGTTTTCTCTTCCATTTCATGCTCTGATCTTGGGGTGGATTTGCCGGGAAATCTGATATTATGATTGTCTACTATCTTACATTCTCTCCACTTGTAACTATTCTCTTATTTTAGAATAATGGAAGACCATTTTTTGGGGAAATTGCCTTAAAAAATACTTCCCAAATTGCAAATCCACAACAATTGCTTCTCTAAGATCATTGTTGAGAGAGCTATCATCTCACATCTCCAGCTGCCGCTTATCTTGGGAAGACGGAATGGATCAGTTGAGAATCGGCATGCCAAATCCTTAACCTGAAAATCATCTGTCCAGGGCTCCCATGTCCCGAAGACAGTCGGCCGAACCTGTCCATATCAGTGGGTTCGGCTGTCGTGAGTCCAGTGAGTACGGGGGGCTTGAGACTTGATGAACGATCCCAATAAAACCAATGTCTCAATGTCGTTCGTGTTTTCTTGAAGTCACACATTGGAGTTGGGTTTCATGACGCAGTAATGGCGCGATGTTACCGCCACTCACAGAGGTCACCGCGTTGCTGTACGGTCAGACGTCCCTGAACGTTGCTTTCTCATGGACAGGATGGTGCAAATATGTTCTCAGCATAAATTATCATGGGGATTCGAGGAGGGTCAGCCAGAATCTCCAAGGGTCATGTTTGCTTTCCCCCCTTTCGTAATCACATTGTAATCAATTAGTGACGGTTGAAATGAAGCGATGGAAAAGCTTTAACCCCGAGATTACAAGTCATTGATTCTAAATAAAGCAAGCAATAAATGGAAGATGCTGACGGATCCTGATGTGTCCGGTGGCAGGTTCAATATCCTGCCGAGGTGGCCTTCTCCTGGAGTCCATGCATTTCATTGTATATTATTAGTTTTAGTAAAATGTTCTCTTTTTAAATAATAATAATATTAAATATCAAAATGATCTGATGCTCAAAGAAATTTGGCATGTGACAAAACAGTGGCAGGTCCTTATATCGGGGCGGTAGGTCCCAAAGATGGTCGGTTTGGTGGATCCTAATGACAACAAGTAGGAAGATAAATTAATGTATGCGTCTACTGAATCTACATATTAAGAACCAAACATTAATACTCTGGGTGCAAAAACGTCTCCCAGGTGACATCATTGTATCGTTACTATCAGTCCCAGAGGGTTCTGCAATGGACCCGGTTCAGAACATTAAGGACCAGTAGTAGCCATTAATGTCTATAAGGGATGAGTCATAAACAGCCCATGAACCCATGGATGGACCTATATGTGCATCTCCACGGGGGCCCTATAGGCAAGATACCACTAGAAGAGGGCGCCAATGTTTGGCTGAAGTCCTAGTAATTGGGTCAGTTTCCAAGATCTGAGATTCCCCATCGGAGTACGGATCATGATTTCCGGACCACTTGCCAAGCTTCTGATCATCTCATCAGCCTCATGGAGCGCGATTTCCGAACTGACCACAAAGCTCCTGACGTGAAGTCTACGGCCTTTTAGGCTTGTAAGAAGCTTTCAGGAGACTGATCCGGAAGCTGCGACAGAAAAACTTGGACAAGTGAAATGGCATTTTATTGTCAAACATCCAGGGGCCCCCAATTATCTACGTTGGCCCCTATATTATCCTATGGATCAGTGCCTGCAATGTGATTGATAGACAACATGTGCAGGTTCTGTAATGTGGATCTGCGGGGTGACGTCCGATGTGGACACTTCTGCAACCCAAGTCTGTAACCACTGAGGCCCCGCTGTGAGGCCCCGCTCCACCACTATCTCCTACTCTTCATTATTTGGATGCACAGGTTTGCCCCCACACCATGCTGGCATGTATCCTTTATCATTCCAATACTTTGTCATATTGACTCATCTGACCTCTCCATACTTTCCAGGATCCTGCGTTATTGGATTTTTTTCTGTTTTGAGAAAAAAATTAGGAACTTCTGATTTGAGACTTAATCTCACATCACTACTGATTTGGTTCAAGTGAAGCTATCACCAGGTTCATTCTACCTAATCTGAGAGCAGCAAAATCAAGAGACAGAAAACCTGATTCCAATGATGTGTCACTTACTGGGTTGCTTGCTGTAGTTTTGATAAAATCACAGTTTTATCTGGAGAAAATTTTCACTAGAGGACGAGTAAACCTACTACCAAGTACTCCAACCCACCACGCCCCCTGCACTGATTGGCAGCATTCTGCCTATGCACAGTTCACACAGAAAGCGGCCAATCAGGGGTGTGGGCGGGTTTTACACAGCTGAGCATTCACAGCAGATAAAACAGTGATTTTATCAAAACTACAGCAAGCAGCCCAGTAAGTGACACATCGCCGGGATCAGGGTCTCTTCCTCTACATTATGCCACTCTCAGATTGCATAGTAAAAGCCTGTTGACAGATTCCCTTTAACCCCTTAGCGACCGCCGATACGCCTTTTAACGGCGGCCGCTAAGGGTACTTAAACCACAGCGCCGTTAATTAACGGCGCTGTGGAAAAAGTAAATAGCGCCCCCCAGAGTCGGATTTTCTCTGGGGTCTCGGCTGCCAGGGGTAGCCGAGACCCCAGAGAACATGATTCGGGTTTTTTTTTACCGACCCCGCTTTTGCGATCGCCGGTAATTAACCGTTTACCGGCGATCGCAAAAAAAAAACAACGCGATTTCTTTTTAATTTCTCTGTCCGCCAATTTGATCGCACATCAGAGGACAGAGAAAAGGGGTCCCTGATCGCCCCCCGATACTCACCTGTCTCCCCCGGTGCTCCTCGTGGCTCCCGACGGGCGCCGCCATCTTCAAAATGGCGGGCGCATGCGCAGTGCGCCCGCCGGCCGGCCCCGGGAGAATCTTTGGGGTCTCGGCTACCAGGGGTAGCCGAGACCCCAAAGAACATGATCGGGGTCGGTTTTACCGACCCCTGTTTTGCAATCACCGGTAATTAACTGTTTACCGGCGACCGCAAAAAAAAAAAAAAGCAAAGTGTAATTCTCTGTCCTCTAATGTGATCGCACATCAGAGGACAGAGAAATAGGGGGATTCGGGGACCCTATCTTACTTATCGGTGTCCCTGGGTCCTCCTGCTGCTCCTCCTGGCCGCCGGCATCTTCTGGGGAAAAGAAAATGGCGGGCGCATGCGCAGTGCGCCCGCCATCTGTCTCCATCTGCCGGCCGGCAGGAGAAGAGCAGTTGGGGCTAAAATTAGGGTTAGGGCTAGGGTTAGGGCTAGGGTTAGGGCTAGGGTTAGAGCTAGGGTTAGGGCTAGGGTTAGGGCTAGGGTTAGGGCTAGGGTTAGGGCTAGGGTTAGGGTTAGGGCTAGGGTTAGGGCTAGGGTTAGGGTTAGGGCTAGGGTTAGGGCTAGGGTTAGGGCTAAATTTAGGGTTAGGGTTGGGGCTAAATTTAGGGTTAGGGATGGCGCTAAATTTAGGGTTAGGCTTCTTTCACACTTACGTCGCTACGGGGCCGTCGCAATGCATCGGCCTGACATACCGACGCACGTTGTGAAAATTGTGCACAACGTGGGCAGCGGATGTAGTTTTTCAATGCATCCGCTGTCCAATCTATGTCCTGTGGAGGAGGGGGCAGAGTTACGGCCACGCATGCGAGGTCAGAAATGGCGGATGCGACGTACAAAAAAAGTTACATTGAATGTTTTTTTGTGCTGACGGTCCGCCAAAACACTGATCCAGTGCACGACGGACGCTACGTGTGGCCATCCGTCATGATCTGTCGGCAATACAAGTCTATGGGCAAAACACGCATCCTGCGGGCACATTTGCAGGATCCGTTTCTTGTCCAAAACGACGGATTGCGACGGATGCCAAACGATGCAAGTGTGAAAGTAGCCTTAGGGCTAGGGTTAGGGTTGGGGCTAAAGTTAGGGCTAGGGTTGGGGCTAAGGTTAGGGTTAGAGCTGGGATTAGGGTTGAGGTTAGGGTTGAGATTAGGATTAGGGGTGTGTTGGATTTAGGGTTTTGATTAGGGTTATGGGTAGGGTTGACATTAGGGTTGTTTTGGGGTAAGGGTTGTGATTATCGTTAGGGTTAGTGATTGGGATAATGGATCAGGTTGGGATTAGGGTTAGGGGTGTGTTGGGGTTAGGGTTGGAGCTAGAATTGGGGGGTTTCCACTGTTTAGGTACATCAGGGGGTCTCCAAACACGACAGCCAATTTTGGGCTCAAAAAGTCAAATGGTGCTCCCTCCCTTCTGAGCTCTGCCGTGCGCCCAAACAGTGGGTTACCCCAACATATGGGGCATCAGCGTACTCGAGATAAATTGGACAACAACTTCTGGGGTCCAATTTCTCCTGTTACCCTTGTGAAAATAAAAACTTGGGGGCTACAAAATCGTTTTTGTGGAAAAAAAAAATATTTTTTATTTTTAAGACTCTGCATTATAAACTTCTGTGAAGCACTTGGGCATTCAAAGTTCTCACCACACATCTAGATAAGTTCCTTGGGGGTTCTAGTTTCCAAAATGGGGTCATTTGTGGGGGGTTACTACTGTTTAGGTACATCAGGGGCTCTGCAATCGCAACATAACGCCCACAGACCATTCTATCAAAGTCTGCATTCCAAAACGGCGCTCCTTCCTTCCGAGCTCTGCCGTGCGCCCAAACAGTGGTTTACCCCCACATATGGCGCATCAGCGTACTCGGGATAAATTGGACAACAACTATTGCAGTCCAATTTCTCCTGTTACCCTTGTAAAAATAAAAACTTGGGGGCTACAATATCTTTTTTGTGGAAAATTTTTTATTTTTTTATTTTCTCGACTCTGTATTCTAAACTTCTGTGAAGCACTTAGGCATTCAAAGTTCTCACCACACATCTAGATAAGTTCCTTGGGAGGTCTAGTTTCCAAAATGGGGTCACTTGTGGAGGGTTTCTACTGGTTAGGTACATCAGGGGCTCTGCAAACGCAACATAACGCCCGCAGACCATTCTATCAAAGTCTGCATTCCAAAACGGCGCTCCTTCCTTCCGATCTCTGCCGTGCGCCCAAACAGTGGTTTACCCCCACATATGGGGTACCAGCATACTCAGGACAAATTGTACAACAACTTTTGGGGTCCAATTTCTCCTGTTACCCTTGTGAAAATAAAAACTTGGGGGCTACAAAATCTTTTTTGTGGAAAAAAAAAATATTTTTTATTTTTAAGACTCTGCATTATAAACTTCTGTGAAGCACTTGGGCATTCAAAGTTCTCACCACACATCTAGATAAGTTCCTTGGGGGTTCTAGTTTCCAAAATGGGGTCATTTGTGGGGGGTTACTACTGTTTAGGTACATCAGGGGCTCTGCAATCGCAACATAACGCCCACAGACCATTCTATCAAAGTCTGCATTCCAAAACGGCGCTCCTTCCTTCCGAGCTCTGCCGTGCGCCCAAACAGTGGTTTACCCCCACATATGGCGCATCAGCGTACTCGGGATAAATTGGACAACAACTATTGCAGTCCAATTTCTCCTGTTACCCTTGTAAAAATAAAAACTTGGGGGCTACAATATCTTTTTTGTGGAAAATTTTTTATTTTTTTATTTTCTCGACTCTGTATTCTAAACTTCTGTGAAGCACTTAGGCATTCAAAGTTCTCACCACACATCTAGATAAGTTCCTTGGGAGGTCTAGTTTCCAAAATGGGGTCACTTGTGGAGGGTTTCTACTGGTTAGGTACATCAGGGGCTCTGCAAATGCAACATAACGCCCGCAGACCATTCTATCAAAGTCTGCATTCCAAAACGGCGCTCCTTCCTTCCGATCTCTGCCGTGCGCCCAAACAGTGGTTTACCCCCACATATGGGGTACCAGCATACTCAGGACAAATTGTACAACAACTTTTGGGGTCCAATTTCTCTTGTTACCCTTGTGAAAATAAAAACTTGGGGGCTACAATATCTTTTTTGTGGAAAAAATTTTTTTTTTTATTTTCACGACTCTGCATTCTAAACTTCTGTGAAGCACTTGGGCCATTCAAAGTTCTCACCACACATCTAGATAAGTTCCATGGGGGGTCTAGTTTCCAAAATGGGGTCACTTGTGGGGGATTTCTACTGTTTAGGCACATCAGGGGCTCTCCAAACGCGACATGGCATCCGATCTCAATTCCAGACAATTCTACATTGAAAAAGTAAAACGGCACTCCTTCTCTTCCAAGCTCTGCGGTGCGCCCAAACAGTGGTTTACCCCCACATATTGGGTATCGACGTACTCAGGAGAAATCGCACAACAACTTTTGTGGTCTAATTTCTCCTGTTACCCTTGTGAAAATAAAAATTTGGGGGCAAAAAATCATTTTTGTAGAAAAAATGCGATTTTTTATTTTCACGGCTCTACGTTATAAACTTCTGTGAAGCACATGGGGGTTCAAAGTGCTCACCACACATCTAGATAAGTTCCTTAAGGGGTCTAGTTTCCAAAATGGTGTCACTTGTGGGGGGTTTCCACTGTTTAGGCACACCAGGGGCTCTGCAAACACAACATGGCGTCCGATCTCAATTCCAGACAATTCTACATTGAAAAAGTAAAACGGCACTCCTTCCCTTCCAAGCTCTGCCATGTGCCCAAACAGTGGTTTACCCTCACATATGGGGTATCGAGTATCGATGTATTCAGGAGAAATCGCACAACAACTTTTGTGGTCTAATTTCTCCTGTTACTCTTGTGAAAATAAGAATTTGTGGGCGAAAAGATCATTTTTGTGTAAACAAAAGCGATTTTTAATTTTCACGGCTCTACGTTATAAACTACCGTGAAGCACATGGGGGTTCAAAGTGCTCACCACACATCTAGATAAGTTCCTTAAGGGGTCTAGTTTCCAAAATGGTGTCACTTGTGGGGGGTTTCCACTGTTTAGGCACATCTCTAAACGTGACATGGCGTCCAATCTCAATTCCAGCCAATTCTGCATTGAAAAAGTCAAACGGCGCTCCTTCACTTCCAAGTTCTGCGGTGCGCCCAAACAGTGGTTTACCCCCACATATGGGGTATTGGCGTATTCAGGAGAAATTGCATAACAAAATTTATGTTTACATTTCAGTTTTTACACATGTGAAAATAAAAAAAATGGTTCTGAATTAAAATGTTTGCAAAAAAAAGTTAAATGTTCATTTTTTCCTTCCACATTGTTTCAGTTCCTGTGAAGCACGTAAAGGGTTAATAAACTTATTGAATGTGGTTTTGAGAACCTTGAGGGGTGTAGTTTTTAGAATGGTGTCACACTTCGTTATTTTCTATCATATAGACCCCTCAAAATTACTTCAAATGTGATGTGGTCCCCCCAAAAAAAATGGTGTTGTAAAAATGAGAAATTGCTGGTCAACTTTTAACCCTTATAACTCCCTAACAAAAAAAATATTTTGTTTCCAAAATTGTGCTGATGTAAAGTAGACATGTGGGAAATGTTATTTATTAACTATTTTTCGTGACATATCTCTCTGATTTAAGGGCATAAAAATACAAAGTTTGAAAATTGCAAAATTTTAAAAATTTTCGCCATATTTCTGTTTTTTTTCATAAATAATCGCAAGTAATATCGAAGAAATGTTACCACTAACATGCAGTACAATATGTCACGAAAAAACAGTCTCAGAATCAGCGGGACCCGTTGAAGCATTCCAGAGTCATAACCTCATAAAGTGACAGTGGTCAGAATTGTAAAAATTGGCTCGGTCATTAAGTACCAAATTGGCTCTGTCACTAAGGGGTTAAACACATATAAAGCTTCCACTTTACAAAATATTTTATCTTTAACAAGCTGACAATGTGATCAAACCCTTCAAACACTGAGGGCGCCGTAAACCATAGCGTCACAGCAAGCGATCAGCAAACCAGGAGCGTAACCGTGTGTGGTCGATGTCCACATCCTGTCCTGAGAGATGCAGAAATAGTTCCTCCATTATCTAAGTGCAGTGGAAATTCCTGAGATTGGGGAAGAATTGAGCTTTTCAATTCCATATTTACAGAATCCGCTTTCCAAGGGCACAAACACCATTTATGTTATTACAGATGACAGGAGAAAGTGACGCCGCGTATTAACTGAATAGAAAGTATCTAAAGTAAAGGAAGTGACCGGGTCGCCCCGTCTATTTCAGATGCGCAGAGACAAGGGTCGCGCCCCGCTCCTCTCGGATGGCATGTGTGGTATGTGCCGTCTCCGTGACCCAATGAATACGACAATTATTACTCCCTTCTCCATTCTAAGAATGGACAGATTTTCTTTGGGATTTTGTTGATCCAAAACCGATCTGGGACTGCAGAAAGTTTTCCAAGTCTGGAATTAGTAAGTGGCATTAGATAATGTCTGCCGCGGCTCGGCCAGGAGGTCACTCTGAGTGTTATGGTGGGCGGCCGCGATCACTCGGACGGACGGGTGAAATCATTTTCTGTTCGACTCTTGACCTGTATTATAACTTTTTTCCTTTCCAACAGGCGCCGAGGTCGATCTGATTTTAAGGGTAACTCCAATATGGACTAATAATGCTATAGATATCCCTGGCTTAGTTTGTGGTAGTGGTTCTGTTCCCCCGTGATCCCAGGAGCACCTAGAAGCAAAATAGGAGAAATACTTGCAGATTTCAGGAGCGGCCGGTCAACTCTCCGACCACCAAAAGATGTCAGAGAAGAATTAGTCTTATTGAAGACAACAGCCATCACGGTGCCAGCGTATTCCACTCTTCACACTGAAGACATATGCACAATCACACAACCCGAGCGTGCATGTGAATGGGGGAGCCGGGAGAGACAACTATGAGATCAACAAAATCCCACCCATATAACTCAACAGAGGCTCAATATCCTTTATTAATAATATTGTCATGATCCGTTCCGGAGTTTAGTCTTGTCTGCTCTTTCTCTGGATGGATCATCTCAAGGGTTAACTTTGCTCTGCCTTATTCTGGGCTCAGGTTTGCTATTTAGCTTCCAGGTATCCAGAGGGTGGTGTCAGCTATAGCTCTGTCTTTGGCGTGTGAACCTGACTCTGGAAGCCCTTGGTTTGTCCTACTGTGAACCCTGACTTGTCCTGTGTCTGTTATCTCCCCCTGCCTGCCCTTTCCCAGTGTCTCTTTGTCTGTATATCTGCTTGACTCCCTGGTTCTGATCTCTTGGCTTGGCTTTTTGACTCTGTTTCAGTTTGTCCCTATTGTACTGTATTTTGCCCGTTCTGGTTTACTGATCCCTTGCTATGTCCTGACTATCCATTCTGTCTAAATCCTTTTGTACTGTTGTGCTCTGACTTGGTTTTCCTGACCTCGCTCTCGCCACTAGGTGGCGTCTGTTCAGTTGCTCTGTGTGTGTGCAGTCTGGCTTCCCTACCAGGCTCCCCCTGGTGGAGGTTGCGCTGTACTGCACTGCAGCTGCATGACATTTATATTGTATCCCCAGTGCACCGTGAAGTAACAGACACCGATTATCTACAACGTAATCAATCTGTTGGGTGAGAATGGTCGCCTGTGGTCAAAATATGACTAAGTCTCATGTGAGCAGAATGTGGTATGAATTCAGGGGAATTTATGGTCAGATGAGCGATATTTCAGTTTTCATACAACATGTCACAGAATATACAGCCGATGTCACAGAATAGACAGCACGTTACAGAATGTACGGTATATATATATACACACACAGTTAGGTCCTGAAATATTTGGACGGTGACACAAGTTTTGGCATTTTAGCCCTTTACCAAAACAAATTGAAGATCCAGTTATATAATAAATCTGGGCATAAAGTGTCGACTCTCAGATTTAATTTCAGGGGATTCACATCCTAATTGGAGGAAGGGTTTAGGAATTACAGCTCTGTAATATGGAGCTGCCTGTTTTTCAAGGGACTAAAAATAATTGGACATTTATCTCAAAAGTTCTTTAATGGTCTGCATGGGTGTTTCCCTCATGAATCCATTATAAATTAAGCAGGAAAAAGTTCTGGAGCTGATTCCAGGTGTAGTATTTGCATTTGGAAGATGTTGTTGTGAACCCACAACATGCGGGGGAAAAAAGAGTTTTCAGTGGAAGCGATACAGATCATCATTAGGCTGAAAATAGAAGATAGCGGATATGTTAGGAGCGGTCAAATCAACAGTTTTGTACATTCTGCAAAATAAAAGAGTACTGAGGAGCTCGGGATCTCAAAGAGGCTTGGATGTCCCCAGAAGACAACAGTGGTGGATGATTGCATAATCCTGCGATGGTGGCATCCATGGCCTCCACAATTTAGGCCACTATTGCTGCAAAGTCTCACATAGGAAGAATCCAGCGATGGTGACGTCCACTGCCCCAACTTCAGGCCATCTTTGCTGCAAAGCCTCATACCTGAGGAAACCAGCGATGGTGATGTCCATGGCCTCCAGACTTCAGGCTGTCATTAATGCAAATGATTCTCTACAAAGGGTGAAACATGGACATTTTATTTATGGGATAGTTACCGTAATTTGTCCAATTACTTCTGAGGATTTGTAGAAAAATGGCTGCAATTCCAAAACGTTTCACAGGATAATTTTGTGCAATCTCTTTAATTAAACCTGAAAGTAATTTTACATACAAAATAGAAAATTAGCGTCCTGTGGAGCTGAAATCACGAGGCTTCGTCGCTGGCCAAATATTTTGGACCTAACTATATGTATTCACACACATATACAATGTAACACTAGACAACGTCCATTCTGCAGCTTTTACTTTTGTTCTTGCTCATTTCTTTTATTCTTGTAAGACCAAATACCAAACAACGGAGATGGCAGAATGACACAAGGTGTGCAGTTTTTGCAATTTTTTTCGTTTTTTAATCCTGGAGAGATTCATCCTCTCTGTATATTATTATATTGATATTCTCATACATCACTAATTTACCTACATTTAAGTATTTTCTGTAAAAAAAAAACAATAACCACGAAATTCCAAACGAGATGAGGATAAAGTGAACTCAGATTCTAAAACACAAACGCTCCGAATAAGCATAATTGATCTCTTATTCTCTTCTCTCAGGACATTGCAGAGCTAGACCATCTTTGATCGGGCAGATTATTTAGTGAGCGCTCTGCCTGATCACTAAAGTAAGCTTAGAGACATGACCTCTCCCTACAATTAAAGGGCCAGCACTCTGCCTAGAAGTACCTATCATTGCTCCAATCATAACAAGGATGAATTCATTTACCTTTCCGAATAATAAAATGTTATCTAAAAAATAATTAACACTTGATAATGGTATTGTTACATTTCACTTTTATGCGTAAACACATTTGAATGACTGTTACATTTCATGTCTGCTTTTATAGACTTTTAATTAAAACTTACTTTCCCGGCTGTAATATTTGCAATGTGAATAATTACATAGAAATGCAAACGCTGATGAATATACATGTATAATCCTCCGTAGAGATTGGGTTGTATATCTGGATGGGGGAAAAAAAAAAGAAGAGAGAGTTGACTTTGACCTTGAGTGGCAATAAAATCCTCGGTGCAATCACTCTTCCCTGTCACATTTTTCTGTAACTTTCATTATAAATTATTTAAGACTTTTGGAAAGTGTTAAAAAAGAGCACTTACGATGACACTTATACCACATATTAGATGGGCCTGTTCTTGCCAATTCTATTGTTAATTCCCCTCTGTGTACTCTCTTAACGAGGGTGCCAACGAGGATATTGATGCCTCTGATCTTGACTGAAACAACAATCTCATTTTGTTAAGATCACTTAACAGCTTTTAGATGATATTAGGTTTTTGCCCTCTGTCGTCTACTCAAGGTTTCCTCCCGGACCATTTAGGAAACTTTTCTTTGCCTCTTGTTGCTCTTGCCACAATGATCATTGTCCCTTTCCTGAAGAAGCGTCTTATGACCTTCGAGCTGAAGATCTACCCTTCTTCTAGTCACACAATTCATAAAGGATTCTTAAAAGGGGTTTTCTAGAACTACAAAATTGTAACATTAGAGTGATGGGGGTCCAACGCTCGTCATTCTTGGCGATTAGCTGTTTGACAGAGATGAGTACATTTGACAAATTTTGCATTTGGTAGATTGCTCGAAATTTGCGAGGAAATTAGTTTTGCACTGGCATCATTCAATGCAAACTGAAAATGTACTTATTACGCTCTGGATTCTTATAATATTGTAATAAACCTAGGGTGTGAAAAAAAATGAATACCTTGTCCACCCAACTCAGAAGCTGGACGTCCAGTCCTTCGTGCCATCTGACCTCTTCTTTCTACCTTCTCTTCTCGGGCAACATCCCCTTTGGCCATCTTCACGTTGCGGTGGAGCTTCCAGGGCGCGTCATAATGACATTATGGCGCGCTTAGTAGTACATTGGTCAATGGTCATCACCAGGAAAGCAGTCAGGGGGGGACAAACCAGAAAATATGGAATGGAGATTGAGTCAGAAGAGTAGCCGAGGGTCGGAGTCGGTGAAGAACAACGAGCAAAAAAATAATCCTCAGATCACGATCAGAGACAAATAGCAAAAAAATCATAAACTAAAGTCAAGCGCAGTCCACCTTACCAATGTTCATATGTGACCCATTGCTGGGGTCCTGGGGAATGACGGAGTCAGAGAATACCTGCTTTACCGGTTTAGGGCGCACACAGAAGATTTGCCAAATCATCGGAAGTTCAAGAGGTTTCCAATTTTACAAGGACAGTCCTAGATATTCTGGGAGAGTTGAAGAAAAACACAGGCAGAAAGTTCCCAGTGATTCCTCTTAAAATCGGTCACTGATCACTGAGTGCCGGTGTCTATAGATATCTGGCATTGCCGCAGAAAGTCAGCACCACAGTCATTTTTACATCCAAGTAATCAAAGCATTGGAGCGAGAATGCTGTAGAAATTGGGGATGTAACAGCTTCTCTTATTATGGTGATCCTCCCCATTGAGCCCATTTTTTTTCCTGATACCCAACTATCCTGCCTTAAAGTGACTGTCCTGTCAGTAGCACAAAAATGATATGTAAGTCTAAGTTCACATTAGCGTTGCGCCGCTGTTGCGTCGGCGACGCAGCGGCGAAGCAGCGGCGACGCGCCCCTATGTTTAACATAGGGGACGCGTGCGTCTTTTTGGTTGCGTTTTTCGCCACGTGCGTCGTTTCCGACGCTGGCGTCGGACGCACGAAAACGCTACAAGTTGCATTTTCTGTGCGTCCGATTTTGGTCAAAAACGACGCACGCGTTTTTCGATGCGTCGCGCGTTGCGTCGCCGACGCAGGGCGGCGCAACGCTAGTGTGAACGTACCCTAAGTCCTTAGCTCCAGGGGAAGGTCACCTGCTATTTGCTCTGATCTTGCTCCTTGTCTGCTCTTCAGCTGAGCACGGTTAGGACAGAGCTGTAATCTTTGCCTTAGACTGCAGTGTCTAAAGGGAGTCTGCGGTAGTCTGAGACACACCTCCTCTAGCCTGATTGGTTCAGGCTGCAGCTCTATCCCGCCTTTCTCAGCTCTGCCTCCTCTAATTGGCTGCTGTGCGTACACACATCCACCCACAAGGTTATCAGGAAATAAGTGCAAGAACAGCAAGGATATAATGATTATAGATTACTCAACCACCAGCATGGAAAAACTGATTATATGAGGAGCATAAGCCTAAAGGTACCGTCACACTGGACGATATCGCTAGCGATCCGTGACGTTGCAGCGTCCTCGCTAGCGATATCGTCCAGTGTGACAGGCAGCAGCGATCAGGCCCCTGCTGGGAGATCGCTGGTCGGGGAAGAAAGTCCAGAACTTTATTTGGTCGCTGGACTCCCCGCAGACATCGCTGAATCGGCGTGTGTGACACCGATTCAGCGATGTCTTTGCTGGTAACCAGGGTAAACATCGGGTTACTAAGCGCAGGGCCGCGCTTAGTAACCCGATGTTTACCCTGGTTACCATCCTAAAAGTAAAAAAACAAACAGTACATACTTACCTACAGCCGTCTGTCCTCCAGCGCTGTGCTCTGCTCTCCTCCGGCTCTGGCTGTGAGCACAGCGGCCGGAAAGCAGAGCGGTGACGTCATCGCTCACAGCCAGACCAGAGAAGCAGAGCGCCGAGGACAGACAGCAGAAGGTAAGTATGTAGCGTTTGTTTTTTTACTTTTTAGGATGGTAACCAGGGTAAACATCGGGTTACTAAGCGCGGCCCTGCGCTTAGTTACCCAATGTTTACCCTGGTTACCGGGGACCTCGGGATCGTTGGTCGCTGGAGAGCGGTCTGTGTGACAGCTCTCCAGCGACCAAACAGCGACGCTTCAGCGATCCGGATCGTTGTCGGTATCGCTGCAGCGTCGCTATGTGTGACGGTACCTTTAGGAAGAGGGAACAGACTAAGCAGGCTGAATATATAACGTGCCTTGTGTTCTGCACTCCTCTTATATCAGGTCTTCTCATCTCCATTGCTGATATTTAGTTCTTGTTCCTGTGTATTGTAAATTCAGTTTTTTCTGATGCATTTATTTGTGCATAAAATCAGTAACTTGTAACTCATGTCTACTGTGTGTTTAAAGGTCCAGTCACACGGCGCATTTTTGGTGCATTTTTTTCCTTACATGATTCTATGAAGAGCCTGTAAAAAGGGCCTGTAGAAAAGCAATTCAGCCTTCAAGTGCAGAATTCCAGAGCTCTCTGCTAAATAATGGATTTATAAAACCGTTGAATCAAATCTGTATCAAAAAGGCAGTAAATAACGCATGAAAAATGCAATAATTAGAGCGCAATGCTATTGCATGCTTTGGTGCGGATACTGGCAGAATAAAAGAAGAGGGAAAAAAACCAGCATTTTGGTACTTGGGAACGGGGACTTAAGTTTGTTTTTTCCATTGATTGACTCAACTCTTGTTCTTCAAGTAAAGAGTTCACAGCCCTAACAATGATGAATGACAGCGAACGTATCCAGTGCCGTCAGCGCCGATACATTGTGCTCAGCGCTTGTCTCTCTCATCAGTTGGCCTCAATGGTTTCTTTGACTCATCGTTTCCTCTGTTTTCTGGAGGATATTTCTTTACTAAAGACAATGCCTGGCTGCTCTTCACAGCCCTAACCATGATGACTGGTTACATTGTATCGGAGCAGAGCTTCCATTGTTCTTTGTGCATTACTTTCAGGGAGATTAGCAAAAGGTAACTGAAACTGAAATGTTTTAACCCTGCTGTTCTGTTCGGTCTGGGGAGACCTATTTTGAACTTTGGTATTTTTTGGGGTGTTCAAGATACGGTTCTGAAACTTGTGGTTGATTGACTTAAATGAGGATGGGTCGGTCGGCCACGGGTTTCAGAGCCGCATCTTGAATATTTTAAAGAATATTGAAGTTCAAAGTCGGTCATTTTTGACCAACAGAACAGCAGGGTTAAACCAGATGCTCAATTGTCCAGGGAGAGCAAATAACTGGTTTCTGTTACAATCTTGAGGCCATGTGCACACGTACAGTATTTTTCGCGTTTTTTTCGTGTTTTTTCGCTATAAAAACGTGATAAAAACGCGAAAAAAACGCTTCCATATGCCTCCTACTATTTACAATGTATTCCGCATTTCTTGTACAAATGTTGCTTTTTTTTCCGCGAAAAAATCGCATCGCGGAAAAAAAAGCAACATGTTCATTAAATTTGCGGAATTGCGGTGACTCCGCACACCTAGGAGTGCATTGATCTGCTTACTTTCCGCATGGGGCTGTGCACACCATGCGGGAAGTAAGCAGATTATGTGCGGTTGGTACCCAGGGTGGAGGAGAGGAGACTTTCCTCCACGGACTGGGTACCATATAATTGGTAAAAAAAAAAAGAATTAAAATAAAAAATAGTGATATACTCACCCTCGATGTCTTCCCGCCTCTCTGCGCTGCATGCTGCCGCTTCTGTTCCTATAGATGGTCTGTGTGAAGGACCTGCGATGACGTCGCGGTCCTGTGATTGGTCGCGCGACCGCTCATGTGACCGCTCACGTGATCGCGATGTCATCGAAGGTCCTGCACACATACACCATCTATAGGAACGGACGCCGCTGAGGAGATCTGCTGTCTGCGGGTGAGTGTAACCTTTTTTTTTTATTTTATTTTATTATTTTTAAACATTCTATCTTTTACTATAGATGCTGCATAGGCAGCATCTATAGTAAAAAGTTGGTCACACTTGTCAAACAGTATGTTTGACAAGTGTGACCAACCTGTCAGTCAGTTTTCCAAGCGATGCTACAGATCGCTTGGAAAACTTTAGCATTCTGCAAGCTAATTACACTTGCAAAATGCTAAGAAAACCGCAAAAAAAATGGGGAAAAAACGCAAGAAAAAAATGCGGATTTCTTGCAGTAAATTTCCGGTTTTCTTCAGGAAATTTCTGCAAGAAGTCCTGATGTGTGCACATACCCTCACACATATCTACTAACAAAGGAATGTAAATGACCCGGTCATTTACTCTTATCTTCTAAGATGAGAGTCACCTAATTAGAAGGTTCCCAGGGATGACATGTGGTGAAATCTTATCTGTTTGGTTGAAGGGGGTTTCACACTGGCATACCATGATAGGTATAGAGAAGTTTCAATAGACAGTTTTAACATATAAAAGAGGACCGAATTTTGTGAGGAAATGTGAAGGACACAGATAGATTGGAGATGGACATAGAGAGACACAGATCCTGATGACTTCTACCATAATAATGTAATGTATGAATAATGCCTGTTTTGATGCACATGTATTTATTATACTTTATTGTTTAATCTTATAATTTATTAAGGTGATGACAGAAGTATTCTAGGAGTGATACCTTTATTGGCTAACCAGAAAATAATATGTTTGCAGCTTTCAGAGCACAGAGGCTCCTTCTTCAGGCATGATTACAAATTATTATTATTATTATTATTATTATACATTTTTATAGCGCCATTTATTCCATGGCGCTTTACATGTGAATACGGGGCAAATATAGACAAATACATTAAACATGAGCAAATAGAACAAATTTGATTAATAAGAAACAAGCACAACATTTAGAGAATACTACAGCAGGACATTTGTTCAGGGGGGTGGGAAAGTGTGATGCCTCCTAAACATAAGCCAAGGAAATCATATGAGGCATTTTCTTACAAATGGAGAAGCAGTGGGAATAATGTTCTTAGTTATCCTGAGTCCCTCTGGTGGAGGTGTGCATTGTATCCATGTAGTGACTCATAAATCCAGGTGTTAAATTGAGTTCTAGTGTTAACGAATTGAACATCTTCATTAGTTTGATTTCCCTAATTTTTCTTCCCCTGTGGTCCTTAAAATGACCTTTTAGTATTAAGATTTTTAAATCTGTCATTCTGTGTCCAGGTCCAGAGAAATGTTTTCCCACAGGTGTGTTTGGTACATGGACTATACTTGTTGTTAATATGTGGGGACACGTTTTGCATTTTTTATTGTTACTGGGGAATGTGCCCGTCACTGATGGTGATGAGAGGACACTTCTGACAAGGAGATTCCATAAGTTAGGGGGCGGTTTGTAGGAGAGAAGTGGTAGTTCTGGGAATATGTCTTTCAATTTGTGATCTTTATGGAATATGGGTTGGAGATCAGCACCAATTTTCCTTAGGATGCTCATGTGGGGGTTGTATGTGGAGGTGCCCTGTTGTTATCCTCTCTCGATCTGTAATCCAGGAGGCTGTTTCTTGGGATCCTTGTAGCCCTGTGGATCTGCTCATCTATTACCGTCACACCCCCGAACGAAGGATCATGCGTCCGAAACGCGCGTCGGGGTGCCCTGGACAGTTACTGGTGGTCCCTGGAACCGGAGTTACGTATTACTAGTAAGTGTCCCCTTATACTGCCCATCGGCTCATTCACTGTTTTGTTAGTTGCCGTTAATGCGGTGCACTGTTGCTTCACATGCACGAATTGTTTGCACATTTAGATTGGGTAACGCTTACACCCCCATTCTTGCAGTTTCCTGCTTTTACTTGACACATTTTAATTATTTATTTGTGATTTGCATCCCCCTTTTTTTGTTCTTATGGGCCATGTGGTATGACATGATGGACACAGGATTTATATAAATGGGACACCAGTTAACTACAGGCACTTATATATATTTATATACAATTTTATATACATTTTTTTTATATATATGCAGTTTTTGCTCTGTTGTATGGTATAGTCTATTTTTATTTAATCAATAAAGCAATTTTTTATGACTATATCCTTGCTCTGACTGTTTTTATGGGATTTTTTTCTATGCAGGGTGCTTGAATTTTCCCCTCCAGTTCTCTGTCTTTGTTGTCTGAACAGGTTCGAATATACCTCAGAGCTTGACTGTAGACGATGGATTTTTTTGTGTGTCTTGGATGAAAGCTGTTCCATCTAAGATAAGCCGGATGTCCAGTGGGCTTATGGTAAATGGATATCTGTATGGCATTGTCCTTAATGTGTATGGTCATGCCCAGAAAATGTATTTGGGTCTTTGAAAAGTTGAGGGAGAGCTTGATGGTTGGGTGGTACTTGTTGAAGTTATTGTGGAAGGTGAGTAGATCATCTTTCGAGCCTGTCCAGATAATTAGCAGATCATCAATGTAGCGGAAGTATGCAAAAGGTTTAAGAGAGCAAGATGACAAAAATTCTTCCTCCAGTTTCACCATACAGTCATGGCCAAAAGTATTGACACCCCTGCAATTCTGTCAGATAATACTCATTTGCTTCCTGAAAATGATTGCAATCACAAATTCTTTGATGTTATTTTTATCTTCATTTAATTTGTCTTAAATGAAAAAACACAAAAGAGAATGAAGCAAAGAGCAAAACACTGATCATTCCACACAAAACTCCAAAAATGGGCCAGACAAAAGTATTGGCACCTTCAGCCTAATACTTGGTTGCACAACCTTTAGCCAAAATAACTGCAACCAACCGCTTCCGGTAACCATCAGTGAGTTTCTTACAAAGCTCTGCTGGAATTTTAGACCATTCTTCTTTGGAAAACTGCTCCAGGTCCCTGATATTTGAAGGCGCCTTCTCCAAACTGCCATTTTTAGATCTCTCCACAGGTGTTCTATGGGATTCAGGTCTGGACTCATTGCTGCCACCTTAGAAGTCTCCAGTGCTTTCTCTCAAACCATTTTCTAGTGCTTTTTGAAGTGTGTTTTGGGTCATTGTCCTGCTGGAAGACCCATGACCTCTGGGGGAGACCCAGCTTTCTCACACTGGGCCCTACATTATGCTGCAAAATTTGTTGGTAGTCTTCAGACTTCATAATGCCATGCACACGGTCAAGCAGTCCAGTGCCAGAGGCAGCAAAGCAACCCCAAAACATCAGGGAACCTCCGCCATGTTTGACTGTAGGGACCGTGTTCTTTTCTTTGAATGCCTCTTTTTTTCTCTTGTAAAGTCTATGTTGATGCCTTTGCCCAAAAAGCTCTACTTTTGTCTCATCTGACCAGAGAACATTCTTCCAAAACGTTTTAGGCTTTTTCAGGTAACTTTTGGCAAACTCCAGCCTGGATTTTTATGTCTCAGGGTAAGAGACAAATAATTTGTGTTTGCAATCATTTTCAGGAAGAAAATGAGCATTATCTGACAGAATTGCAGGGGTGTCAATACTATTGGCCATGACTGTAAATATGTTAGCATATTGTGGGGACATTTTGCTTCCCATGGCGCTGCCCATTCACTGTTGGTATAAATTGTTCCCAAAAGAAAAATAGTTGTGATGGAGCACAAACCTGATAAATTGCAGTGTTGGTTCTGTGGCTAAACACTTGTTGACCGGCAGAGCAGAGGACAAACTATGAAGGTTGATTAAATACTCAAACAATGAGAGATGAGCCCCTGTCACTTCCCCTATGACCTGTGGATGATGACCTGAAACACAAATGTGGGTATAAAGATGAATTTTCTCTCCTGAGGAGAGAAACAAGTAAGATAGATCCTTTGTGGGATGCTGAGTCTACGGTCATCACCCCAGAGAGACTCGGAGAAACCAAGATTGCCCAAGAAATACTGTATGGAGAAGTATCTGAGGCCATATCGATCTGTAAGCGGAGGATTGTGACTCCCATCTCCTGGGGCATTTATCCTGTTACTGGACTGTATCTGTGTTCCTCTGTGTGGTGGAATGTTTTATGGACCTTTTCGATTTGCATGTAATAAAGGTCCTTGGGACTGCTCCATCATCTCTTGCTCTGTGGATTGTGTGATACCGGAGCCGGACCCCGTGACACTAACCATGTGCTCTCATAGTGCAGAGCCTCCGTGAGTCCAGGATGAATCGCTTAAGGCTATGTTCACACTTTGCGTTGTCCTTCTGCGGGTTCTCCCGCAGCGGATTTGATAAATCTGCAGGGCAAAACAACTGCGGTTCTCCCTGCAGATTTATCGCGGTTTGTTCCGCGTTTTCCGCTGCGGGTTTCCGCCTATACTATTGATGCTGCATATGCAGCAATATGCAGTATCAATAGTAATGTTAAAAATAATAAAAATTGGTTATACTCACCCTCTGACGTCCCGATCTCCTCGACGCTGCACCCGGCGGTCCGGTTCCAAAGATGCTGTGCGAGAAGGACCCTTCGTGACGTCATGGTCATGTGACCGCGACGTCACCGCAGGTCCTGGTCGCACAGCAACTCTGACCGGACGGCCGCGTGCAGCGCTGAAGACTTCAGAGGGTGAGTATAACATGATTTTTTATTTTTTAACCCCAAATATGGTTCCCAGGGCCTGGAGGAGAGTCTCCTCTCCTCCACCCCGGGTAGGAACCGCACATTATCCGCTTACTTCCCGCAACGTGGGCACAGCCCCATGCGGGAAGTAAGCGGTTCAATGTATTCCTATGGGTGCAGAATCGCAGCGATTCTGCACAAAGAAGTGACATGCTGCGGGTTGTAAACCGCTGCGTTCCCGCGCGGTTTTTCCCGCAGCATGTGCACAGCGGTTTGCGGTTTCCATAGGGTTTACATGTTACTGTAAACGCTATGGAAACTGCTGCGGACCCGCAGCATCAAAATCGCGGCGGTTCCGCGGTAAAAACCGCAAAGTGTGAATATAGCCTTACCTTGTGGCCACATTTTTAAAAACTTTTCAGAGAAAGTTTTCACTTTATTTTGACTTTGTATTTTGGCTTTAGTCTGGCGTGTAACATGGGTAGGAGGGAATAAGAGGAGTTCCCACCAAATATCACTCGCTCTAAACCTGCATAATGGAGCAACTGGCAAGGTCTTACTTAGGCTACGTTCACATTTGCGTTGCGTCGGGCGCAGCCGCGGGGACGCATGCATCATGCGCCCCTATATTTAACATGGGGGGGCGCATGGACATGCGTTGCTCTTGCGTTTTGTGTCAGGGCGCAGAGGACGCTGCATGATGCAGTTTTTTTCTGCGCCAAAAACCATGCAAAAGTGAATGCATGCGTCACAAAATGCCGCGCTGTGCATGTGTTTACATATGCGTTGTGCATTGCGTTGCTGGCGCAGCACCGCAAAACGCAAATGTGAACTTAGCCTTAGACACATGTAATAATGTAACTGTATTTTGGCACTGTGTTATGTACTGTCCTACGATTCAGCCTGTTATTACGAACTGTATCCTGCACCGAATAGTGGCAAAATACACCTTATCCGAGCATGCTCGCTTATCACTAAAGGATTACTAACAAATTAATGCAGCACTCTGATACGCTATAGAATGTAACCATTAAATATATTACATTGGAGACACTTAGCGCATTCATTGGCCAACTCATGTGAGCCCAACGCCAGCGACAAGGCGTCCCCCTTTATTGGACCCTAACATGATACTTCTACTGGGCTACAATTATATGGGCAGGTAGGATCAAGCTCTCTTTGATGTTTTTTTAAAGGAGAATTTGGTGCGGATGTGGACATGGCCTAAACTTTCCATTTTCATCCCTCCATCTACTAAGTTTTTTTTGTTTGAAACTTCCCAAAAAAAACCAAATTCAAAACTCCTCAAAAACTTGAAGTTTCCACTAAGTTTCCTCTCCAAAAACTCAGACAAAAAAGCCACAGTGCGCACAGACCCCTAGAGCTGCTGCTTATCACACAGTATTATGCAGTTTTCCTTCGTTACTTCTTTAGTTAAAAATCTTCTCCGGCATTTAAGAAACTTTTGACTGATAAATTACTTTGTGCTTTTTACTCTGTGACACTTTAATGGCGCAGCGGTTTTATTGGTCTTGAATCTTAATCTTTTGCAAGGTAAAGTTACGGAAGAACACACAAAAATAATAGCGGGCTCCAACCTTGTGCAAATACCGCCGGCTGCCAGAAGAACGTCTAAATAACTTTCAACAAGAGCGCAGCTTGAAGCGCGGCCGCCATGGAAAGACGGGACGAGTTAGTAACTTAACCGAGTGTGAAAATGCAGGTGGTTCTGCGAGTTGCCAGCGCGAGGAGGAGCATTGCTGGGCACGGAAAGCAACATTTATCTGACTCATTTATTATGTCTCCCCTTCACTGCAGATTAACCTCTTCAGTCCCCCAGGCGTTAAGATCGACACTGTACATTCACTGACGATGTCTTGGACCTCTGGAGGAGAAGCTCAACAGCAGGCTCAGTTCCCCATGAGCAGATGCAATCATGGCGTTCATCGCTGGTAGGATTACTCCACGCACACGAAGACGACAACGTTACACGGCTTAATGACAAAGCAAAGGAGACATTAAAGTCGGGAGAATCCGAGAATTTCTGCAGGCAGGAAGGGATAAAGAATATTCTCCTGAGCAGAAAAAGACGCCTGGGGCGCTGGCCTCAGATAGTTTTTTTTTCCCATCTACTTTACATTAGCAAAACAGAAGGAAACAGCTGGACTGACCGTTCACGGAATCTTTACTGCTGATTACATGGCAAGGCGCTGAAATAAGACGCAACTAAGAATGGACGACTCTTCCTGAGTTATTTCCACCAGTGCATGAAAGACGACGTAAAATAAAATTGTGTAACATTTATGGAAACATCGTAACAACTCAATGTAACAATGTAACGAACGACAAGGACAGATACTGCAGAGCTGATGATGCTTCATCTTGAATTACAGGGTGTTCCAAGTGATACTTTTTAGGTTTCCTTGGAGGAAGATGTTACAGGGAAACTATTGATATTCAATATTTTGTGTCAAGGAAATCACGATATGAATATTATTACTATTGCTTTTTTCTACGAGATGTGCTGTCCACTGAATTGAATAGAAATTACATGTCCACACTGATTGGATTTAATGTCAGTGGGTGCAGTTTTATTCGCATTTACACATGGAAACACGAGAAGCAATGAAGTGAAACGGATAGGGAGGAGACACAGATTAGATATTAGAAGAAAGTTTTTGACAGTGAGGGCGATCAATGAGTGGAACAGGCGGCCACGAGAGGTGGTGAGTTCTCCTTCAATGGAAGTCTTGCCTCTTTTCTTATGTTCTCCTTTGCTGTCTCAGGGTCCCCACAATCCTACAGATTCACCTTCCAGGATGCCCGACTCCTTACAATGCTAAAGCTGAGCTCTCCGTCTTTGCTCAATGAAGTCCTGGCCATAACTGGGATACAAATATGTTATAAAGATAGAGATGATTCCACGGAAGAATTCCTGTGCTCTTAGTAAGCAGGATGAACATTCTTAGGTTTAATTCTCCCACCATAGGGGTTGATGATAATGTGCTAGTATAAGTCACCACTAATCGATTGGTGGGGATGACCTGATCAGGGGTGACGGCTCAGACCACACTTGTCCCAACACGCTCTCAGCTCTGCTACATCAGTGATCGCTCTCAGCATTTCAGTATCATTATTCCTTTGCAGATTGATCATCCTGTCACCTCTTTCCAAAATTGCTCACAAATCTTACAAAGTGAAGCCTTGACACCTGAGGGGCAGATTAACAAGTGTCATGTGCTCACTCTGTACAATCTGTCAGATGCTCTGATTATAGGACGTGTCAGGGAAGCTCCGCACCTACAGCTCCGGCTAATCTGACAACTTTGTACTTCTTTGCAATTAATTGACTTCCCTCCTTGGCCTTAACTTCTATATTCCATGGACTACAAATTAATGAAAGCCCAATGTCTAAAATACCAATCAGCGGAGTCAATCAGAGGTGTAGCGTGAAGCTCAGGGCACCAGTGTGAAAGCTTTAATTGGCAACCACCAACTCACCAGTGACTTATGACATCACACTGTGTCTATGTGGCTATATAGTGACATCACACTGCGTCTATGTGGCTATATAGTGACATCACACTGCGTCTATGTGGCTATATAGTGACATCACACTGTGTCTATGTGGTTATATAGTGACATCACACTGTGTCTATGTGGCTCTATAGTGACATCACACTGTGTCTATGTGGCTATATAGTGACATCACACTGCGTCTATGTGGCTCTATAGTGACATCACACTGTGTCTATGTGGCTATATAGTGACATCACACTGTGTCTATGTGGCTATATAGTGACATCACACTGTGTCTATGTGGTTATATAGTGACATCACACTGTGTCTATGTGGCTATATAGTGACATCACACTGCGTCTATGTGGCTATATAGTGACATCACACTGCGTCTATGTGGCTCTATAGTGACATCACACTGTTCCTATGTGGCTCTATAGTGACATCACACTGTGTCTATGTGGTTATATAGTAACATCACACTGTGTCTATGTGGCTATATAGTGACATCACACTGTGTCTATGTGGTTATATAGTAACATCACACTGTGTCTATGTGGCTATATAGTGACATCACACTGTGTCTATGTGGCTCTATAGTGACATCACACTGTGTCTATGTGGCTATATAGTGACATCACACTGCGTCTATGTGGCTATATAGTGACATCACACTGCGTCTATGTGGCTCTATAGTGACATCACACTGTGTCTATGTGGCTATATAGTGACATCACACTGCGTCTATGTGGCTATATAGTGACATCACACTGCGTCTATGTGGCTCTATAGTGACATCACACTGTTCCTATGTGGCTCTATAGTGACATCACACTGTGTCTATGTGGCTCTATAGTGACATCACACTGCGTCTATGTGGCTATATAGTGACATCACACTGCGTCTATGTGGCTCTATAGTGACATCACACTGTTCCTATGTGGCTATATAGTGACATCACACTGTGTCTATGTGGCTATATAGTGACATCACACTGCGTCTATGTGGCTATATAGTGACATCACACTGCGTCTATGTGGCTCTATAGTGACATCACACTGTTCCTATGTGGCTATATAGTGACATCACACTGTGTCTATGTGGTTATATAGTGACATCACACTGTGTCTATGTGGTTATATAGTAACATCACACTGTGTCTATGTGGTTATATAGTGACATCACACTGTGTCTATGTGGCTATATAGTGACATCACACTGCGTCTATGTGGCTCTATAGTGACATCACACTGCGTCTATGTGGCTCTATAGTGACATCACACTGTGTCTATGTGGCTATATAGTGACATCACACTGTGTCTATGTGGCTCTATAGTGACATCACACTGTGTCTATGTGGCTCTATAGTGACATCACACTGCGTCTATGTGGCTCTATAGTGACATCACACTGTGTCTATGTGGTTATATAGTGACATCACACTGCTTCTATGTGGCTATATAGTGACATCACACTGTGTCTATGTGGTTATATAGTGACATCACACTGTGTCTATGTGGCTCTATAGTGACATCACACTGCGTCTATGTGGCTATATGGTGACATCACACTGCGTCTATGTGGCTCTATAGTGACATCACACTGTGTCTATGTGGCTCTATAGTGACATCACACTGTGTCTATGTGGCTATATAGTGACATCACACTGTGTCTATGTGGCTATATAGTGACATCACACTGTGTCTATGTGGTTATATAGTGACATCACACTGCTTCTATGTGGCTATATAGTGACATCACACTGTGTCTATGTGGTTATATAGTGACATCACACTGCGTCTATGTGGTTATATAGTGACATCACACTGCGTCTATGTGGCTCTATAGTGACATCACACTGCGTCTATGTGGCTCTATAGTGACATCACACTGTGTCTATGTGGTTATATAGTGACATCACACTGCTTCTATGTGGCTATATAGTGACATCACACTGTGTCTATGTGGTTATATAGTGACATCACACTGTGTCTATGTGGCTCTATAGTGACATCACACTGCGTCTATGTGGCTATATAGTGACATCACACTGCGTCTATGTGGCTCTATAGTGACATCACACTGTGTCTATGTGGCTCTATAGTGACATCACACTGTGTCTATGTGGCTATATAGTGACATCACACTGTGTCTATGTGGCTATATAGTGACATCACACTGTGTCTATGTGGCTATATAGTGACATCACACTGTGTCTATGTGGTTATATAGTGACATCACACTGTGTCTATGTGGTTATATAGTGACATCACACTGCATCTATGTGGCTCTATAGTGACATCACACTGCGTCTATGTGGCTATATAGTGACATCACACTGCGTCTATGTGGCTCTATAGTGACATCACACTGTGTCTATGTGGCTCTATAGTGACATCACACTGTGTCTATGTGGCTATATAGTGACATCACACTGTGTCTATGTGGCTATATAGTGACATCACACTGTGTCTATGTGGTTATATAGTGACATCACACTGTGTCTATGTGGCTCTATAGTGACATCACACTGCGTCTAAGTGGCTATATAGTGACATCACACTGCGTCTATGTGGTTATATAGTGACATCACACTGTGTCTATGTGGTTATATAGTGACATCACACTGCGTCTATGTGGCTACATAGTGACATCACACTGTGTCTATGTGGCTATATAGTGACATCACACTGCATCTATGTGGCTATATAGTGACATCACACTGTGTCTATGTGGCTATATAGTGACATCACACTGTGTCTATGTGGTTATATAGTGACATCACACTGTGTCTATGTGGTTATATAGTGACATCACACTGCATCTATGTGGTTATATAGTGACATCACACTGTGTCTATGTGGTTATATAGTAACATCACACTGCGTCTATGTGGTTATATAGTAACATCACACTGTGTCTATGTGGTTATATAGTAACATCACACTGCGTCTATGTGGCTATATAGTGACATCACACTGTGTCTATGTGGCTATATAGTGACATCACACTGTGTCTATGTGGCTATATAGTGACATCACACTGCATCTATGTGGCTATATAGTGACATCACACTGTGTCTATGTGGCTATATAGTGACATCACACTGTGTCTATGTGGTTATATAGTGACATCACACTGTGTCTATGTGGTTATATAGTGACATCACACTGTGTCTATGTGGTTATATAGTAACATCACACTGTGTCTATGTGGTTATATAGTGACATCACACTGCATCTATGTGGTTATATAGTGACATCACACTGCTTCTATGTGGTTATATAGTGACATCACACTGTGTCTATGTGGTTATATAGTGACATCACACTGCATCTATGTGGTTATATAGTGACATCACACTGTGTCTATGTGGTTATATAGTGACATCACACTGTGTCTATGTGGCTATATAGTGACATCACACTGCATCTATGTGGTTATATAGTGACATCACACTGTGTCTATGTGGTTATATAGTGACATCACACTGTGTCTATGTGGTTATATAGTGACATCACACTGTGTCTATGTGGTTATATAGTGACATCACACTGCATCTATGTGGTTATATAGTGACATCACACTGTGTCTATGTGGTTATATAGTGACATCACACTGTGTCTATGTGGTTATATAGTAACATCACACTGCGTCTATGTGGTTATATAGTGACATCACACTGCTTCTATCTGGTTATATAGTGACATCACACTGCTTCTATGTGGTTATATAGTGACATCACACTGCTTCTATGTGGTTATATAGTGACATCACACTGTGTCTATGTGGTTATATAGTGACATCACACTGTGTCTATGTGGTTATATAGTGACATCACACTGCTTCTATGTGGTTATATAGTGACATCACACTGTGTCTATGTGGTTATATAGTGACATCACACTGTTCCTATGTGGCTATATAGTGACATCACACTGTGTCTATGTGGTTATATAGTGACATCACACTGCTTCTATGTGGTTATATAGTGACATCACACTGTGTCTATGTGGTTATATAGTGACATCACACTGTGTCTATGTGGCTATATAGTGACATCACACTGCGTCTATGTGGTTATATAGTGACATCACACTGCTTCTATGTGGTTATATAGTGACATCACACTGTGTCTATGTGGTTATATAGTGACATCACACTGCTTCTATGTGGTTATATAGTGACATCACACTGTGTCTATGTGGTTATATAGTAACATCACACTGTGTCTATGTGGTTATATAGTGACATCACACTGTTCCTATGTGGCTATATAGTGACATCACACTGTGTCTATGTGGTTATATAGTGACATCACACTGTGTCTATGTGGTTATATAGTGACATCACACTGTTCCTATGTGGCTATATAGTGACATCACACTGTGTCTATGTGGCTATATAGTGACATCACACTGCGTCTATGTGGCTATATAGTGACATCACACTGCGTCTATGTGGCTCTATAGTGACATCACACTGCGTCTATGTGGCTATATAGTGACATCACACTGTGTCTATGTGGTTATATAGTGACATCACACTGCTTCTATGTGGCTCTATAGTGACATCACACTGTGTCTATGTGGCTCTATAGTGACATCACACTGTGTCTATGTGGCTCTATAGTGACATCACACTGTGTCTATGTGGCTATATAGTGACATCACACTGTGTCTATGTGGCTATATAGTGACATCACACTGTGTCTATGTGGCTATATAGTGACATCACACTGTGTCTATGTGGCTCTATAGTGACATCACACTGTGTCTATGTGGCTATATAGTGACATCACACTGTGTCTATGTGGCTCTATAGTGACATCACACTGTGTCTATGTGGCTATATAGTGACATCACACTGTGTCTATGTGGCTCTATAGTGACATCACACTGTGTCTATGTGGTTATATAGTGACATCACACTGTGTCTATGTGGCTATATAGTGACATCACACTGTGTCTATGTGGCTCTATAGTGACATCACACTGTGTCTATGTGGCTATATAGTGACATCACACTGTGTCTATGTGGCTCTATAGTGACAACACACTGTGTCTATGTGGCTCTATAGTGACATCACACTGCGTCTATGTGGCTATATGGTGACATCACACTGCGTCTATGTGGCTCTATAGTGACATCACACTGTGTCTATGTGGCTCTATAGTGACATCACACTGTGTCTATGTGGCTATATAGTGACATCACACTGTGTCTATGTGGCTATATAGTGACATCACACTGTGTCTATGTGGCTATATAGTGACATCACACTGTGTCTATGTGGTTATATAGTGACATCACACTGCTTCTATGTGGCTATATAGTGACATCACACTGTGTCTATGTGGTTATATAGTGACATCACATTGCGTCTATGTGGTTATATAGTGACATCACACTGCGTCTATGTGGCTCTATAGTGACATCACACTGCGTCTATGTGGCTATATAGTGACATCACACTGTGTCTATGTGGCTATATAGTGACATCACACTGTGTCTATGTGGTTATATAGTGACATCACATTGCGTCTATGTGGTTATATAGTGACATCACACTGCGTCTATGTGGCTCTATAGTGACATCACACTGTGTCTATGTGGCTATATAGTGACATCACACTGTGTCTATGTGGCTCTATAGTGACAACACACTGTGTCTATGTGGCTCTATAGTGACATCACACTGCGTCTATGTGGCTATATGGTGACATCACACTGCGTCTATGTGGCTCTATAGTGACATCACACTGTGTCTATGTGGCTCTATAGTGACATCACACTGTGTCTATGTGGCTATATAGTGACATCACACTGTGTCTATGTGGCTATATAGTGACATCACACTGTGTCTATGTGGCTATATAGTGACATCACACTGTGTCTATGTGGTTATATAGTGACATCACACTGCTTCTATGTGGCTATATAGTGACATCACACTGTGTCTATGTGGTTATATAGTGACATCACATTGCGTCTATGTGGTTATATAGTGACATCACACTGCGTCTATGTGGCTATATAGTGACATCACACTGTGTCTATGTGGTTATATAGTGACATCACACTGCTTCTATGTGGCTATATAGTGACATCACACTGTGTCTATGTGGTTATATAGTGACATCACACTGTGTCTATGTGGCTCTATAGTGACATCACACTGCGTCTATGTGGCTATATAGTGACATCACACTGCGTCTATGTGGCTCTATAGTGACATCACACTGTGTCTATGTGGCTCTATAGTGACATCACACTGTGTCTATGTGGCTATATAGTGACATCACACTGTGTCTATGTGGCTATATAGTGACATCACACTGTGTCTATGTGGCTATATAGTGACATCACACTGTGTCTATGTGGTTATATAGTGACATCACACTGTGTCGATGTGGTTATATAGTGACATCACACTGCATCTATGTGGCTCTATAGTGACATCACACTGCGTCTATGTGGCTATATAGTGACATCACACTGCGTCTATGTGGCTCTATAGTGACATCACACTGTGTCTATGTGGCTCTATAGTGACATCACACTGTGTCTATGTGGCTATATAGTGACATCACACTGTGTCTATGTGGCTATATAGTGACATCACACTGTGTCTATGTGGTTATATAGTGACATCACACTGTGTCTATGTGGCTCTATAGTGACATCACACTGCGTCTAAGTGGCTATATAGTGACATCACACTGCGTCTATGTGGTTATATAGTGACATCACACTGTGTCTATGTGGTTATATAGTGACATCACACTGCGTCTATGTGGTTATATAGTAACATCACACTGTGTCTATGTGGTTATATAGTGACATCACACTGCATCTATGTGGTTATATAGTGACATCACACTGTGTCTATGTGGTTATATAGTAACATCATACTGCGTCTATGTGGTTATATAGTGACATCACACTGCTTCTATGTGGTTATATAGTGACATCACACTGCTTCTATGTGGTTATATAGTGACATCACACTGTGTCTATGTGGTTATATAGTAACATCATACTGCGTCTATGTGGTTATATAGTGACATCACACTGCTTCTATGTGGTATATAGTGACATCACACTGCTTCTATGTGGTTATATAGTGACATCACACTGCTTCTATGTGGTTATATAGTGACATCACACTGTGTCTATGTGGTTATATAGTGACATCACACTGTGTCTATGTGGTTATATAGTGACATCACACTGTGTCTATGTGGTTATATAGTGACATCACACTGTGTCTATGTGGCTATATAGTGACATCACACTGTTCCTATGTGGTTATATAGTGACATCACACTGTGTCTATGTGGTTATATAGTGACATCACACTGTGTCTATGTGGCTATATAGTGACATCACACTGTGTCTATGTGGTTATATAGTGACATCACACTGTTCCTATATGGCTATATAGTGACATCACACTGTGTCTATGTGGTTATATAGTGACATCACACTGCGTCTATGTGGTTATATAGTGACATCACACTGTGTCTATGTGGTTATATAGTGACATCACACTGTGTCTATGTGGTTATATAGTGACATCACACTGTGTCTATGTGGCTATATAGTGACATCACACTGTGTCTATGTGGTTATATAGTGACATCACACTGTTCCTATATGGCTATATAGTGACATCACACTGCATCTATGTGGTTATATAGTGACATCACACTGTGTCTATGTGGTTATATAGTGACATCACACTGCGTCTATGTGGTTATATAGTGACATCACACTGTGTCTATGTGGTTATATAGTGACATCACACTGTGTCTATGTGGTTTTATAGTGACATCACACTGTGTCTATGTGGTTATATAGTGACATCACACTGCATCTATGTGGTTATATAGTGACATCACACTGTGTCTATGTGGTTATATAGTGACATCACACTGTGTCTATGTGGTTATATAGTGACATCACACTGTGTCTATGTGGCTATATAGTGACATCACACTGTGTCTATGTGGCTATATAGTGACATCACACTGCGTCTATGTGGTTATATAGTGACATCACACTGTTCCTATGTGGCTATATAGTGACATCACACTGTGTCTATGTGGTTATATAGTGACATCACACTGCTTCTATGTGGTTATATAGTGACATCACACTGTTCCTATGTGGCTATATAGTGACATCACACTGTGTCTATGTGGTTATATAGTGACATCACACTGTGTCTATGTGGCTATATAGTGACATCACACTGTGTCTATGTGGTTATATAGTGACATCACACTGTTCCTATGTGGCTATATAGTGACATCACACTGTGTCTATGTGGTTATATAGTGACATCACACTGCGTCTATGTGGTTATATAGTGACATCACACTGCTTCTATGTGGTTATATAGTGACATCACACTGTGTCTATGTGGCTATATAGTGACATCACACTGTGTCTATGTGGTTATATAGTGACATCACACTGTTCCTATGTGGCTATATAGTGACATCACACTGTGTCTATGTGGTTATATAGTGACATCACACTGCTTCTATGTGGTTATATAGTGACATCACACTGTGTCTATGTGGTTATATAGTGACATCACACTGTGTCTATGTGGTTATATAGTGACATCACACTGTGTCTATGTGGCTATATAGTGACATCACACTGTGTCTATGTGGTTATATAGTGACATCACACTGTGTCTATGTGGTTATATAGTGACATCACACTGCTTCTATGTGGCTATATAGTGACATCACACTGTTCCTATGTGGCTATATAGTGACATCACACTGTGTCTATGTGGTTATATAGTGACATCACACTGTGTCTATGTGGTTATATAGTGACATCACACTGCTTCTATGTGGCTATATAGTGACATCACACTGTGTCTATGTGGTTATATAGTGACATCACACTGTGTCTATGTGGCTATATAGTGACATCACACTGTGTCTATGTGGCTATATAGTGACATCACACTGTGTCTATGTGGCTCTATAGTGACATCACACTGTTCCTATGTGGCTATATAGTGACATCACACTGTGTCTATGTGGTTATATAGTGACATCACACTGTTCCTATGTGGCTATATAGTGACATCACACTGTGTCTATGTGGTTATATAGTGACATCACACTGTGTCTATGTGGTTATATAGTGACATCACACTGTTCCTATGTGGCTATATAGTGACATCACACTGTGTCTATGTGGTTATATAGTGACATCACACTGCGTCTATGTGGTTATATAGTGACATCACACTGCTTCTATGTGGTTATATAGTGACATCACACTGTTCCTATGTGGTTATATAGTGACATCACACTGTGTCTATGTGGTTATATAGTGACATCACACTGTGTCTATGTGGTTATATAGTGACATCACACTGTTCCTATGTGGTTATATAGTGACATCACACTGTGTCTATGTGGTTATATAGTGACATCACACTGTGTCTATGTGGTTATATAGTGACATCACACTGTGTCTATGTGGTTATATAGTGACATCACACTGTTCCTATGTGGCTATATAGTGACATCACACTGTGTCTATGTGGTTATATAGTGACATCACACTGCGTCTATGTGGTTATATAGTGACATCACACTGCTTCTATGTGGTTATATAGTGACATCACACTGCGTCTATGTGTTTATATAGTGACATCACACTGTTCCTATGTGGTTATATAGTGACATCACACTGTTCCTATGTGGCTATATAGTGACATCACACTGTGTCTATGTGGTTATATAGTGACATCACACTGCGTCTATGTGGTTATATAGTGACATCACACTGTGTCTATGTGGTTATATAGTGACATCACACTGTTCCTATGTGGCTATATAGTGACATCACACTGTGTCTATGTGGTTATATAGTGACATCACACTGCGTCTATGTGGTTATATAGTGACATCACACTGCTTCTATGTGGCTATATAGTGACATCACACTGCGTCTATGTGGCTCTATAGTGACATCACACTGCGTCTATGTGGCTCTATAGTGACATCACACTGTGTCTATGTGGTTATATAGTGACATCACACTGCGTCTATGTGGTTATATAGTGACATCACACTGCGTCTATGTGGTTATATAGTGACATCACACTGTGTCTATGTGGTTATATAGTGACATCACACTGCTTCTATGTGGTTATATAGTGACATCACACTGTTCCTATGTGGCTATATAGTGACATCACACTGCTTCTATGTGGTTATATAGTGACATCACACTGTGTCTATGTGGTTATATAGTGACATCACACTGCGTCTATGTGGTTATATAGTGACATCACACTGTTCCTATGTGGCTATATAGTGACATCACACTGCTTCTATGTGGTTATATAGTGACATCACACTGCTTCTATGTGGTTATATAGTGACATCACACTGCTTCTATGTGGTTATATAGTGACATCACACTGTGTCTATGTGGTTATATAGTGACATCACACTGCGTCTATGTGGCTATATAGTGACATCACACTGTTCCTATGTGGCTATATAGTGACATCACACTGCTTCTATGTGGTTATATAGTGACATCACACTGCGTCTATGTGGTTATATAGTGACATCACACTGCTTCTATGTGGTTATATAGTGACATCACACTGCTTCTATGTGGTTATATAGTGACATCACACTGCGTCTATGTGGTTATATAGTGACATCACACTGCTTCTATGTGGTTATATAGTGACATCACATTATCAGATGTGAGTCACTTTAGCCTTGTCGACTTGTGATGCTGCAGTTCATTTGGAAGGATGACCCCTTTCCACATACATAAGGATGGTCATCCTCACTGGTGCCGATACACAGGGCTATAAAATGTAATTATGTGTAATGGCGGATCACCCAAGGACATCACTTTCCTCAACCGTTCTCATGTCTAATGGAACAAAAGGAAAAAATAAAAAACATTTCCATAATTTATTGTTCCATCACTTGCATACAAAGTTTTGTGAATAGGCAGTGTATTTAGCAGAAAGAGCATATCCCTTAGCCACAGGATTGGTGGGGGTGACTCCTGGGACGGTGGACACCATTAATGGTCAGAATGTGGCACACTTATCCGGAAGCATGATCAACGTCAGACTGTAGTCTGGATGTATGGCAGCACAGTGAGAGATGAGTGAACAGTCCCCATACCTTTATTACATGCAAACCGAAAGGTCCATAAATAACCCATCACACAGAGGATATAATAATCCAGGAACAGTAACGAGATAAATGCCCGGGGAGATGAGAGTCACAATCCTCTGCTCGGAGATCGATACGACAGTGCGGCTCCAGATACATCTCCGTATAGGCTCCTCCAGCAGGGTTTCCAGGGGAATCAGGGTTTCTCCAAGTCTCTCTGGAGTGCTGGCCTGAGCATCAGCCAAAGGATCGATCTCACTGGAGTCTCTGTCCTCCTCAGGCCTTCTCTTTATATCTAGGGGTAGGCAGGCATGTTAAGGTACCGTCACTCACACATAACGATATCGTTAACGATATCGTTGCAACTTCACGCTTTTGGTGACGTAGCAACGATCCCGCTAACGATCTTGTTATGTGTGACAGCGACCAACGATCAGGCCCCTGCTGGGAGATCGTTGCTCGCTGGGAATGATCAGGACCTTTTTTTGGTCACTGATCACCCGCTGACATCGCTGGATCGGTGTGTGTGACGCCGATCCAGCGATGTGTTCACTTGTAACCAGGGTAAATATAGGGTTACTAAGCGCAGGGCCGTGCTTAGTAACCCGATATTTACCCTGGTTACCATTGTAAAAGTTAAAAAAACAAAAACACTACATACTCACATTCTGATGTCTGTCAGGTCCCCCGGCGTCCACAGGGTTAAAACTGCTTTCAGCAGGAGCGCTGCTAATGCACGCGCTGCTGCCGAGAGCTTCCCTGCACTGACTGTGTCAGCGCCGGCCGTAAAGCAGAGCACAGCGGTGACGTCACCGCTGTTACTGCCAGCGCTGACAGTCAGTGCATGGAAACTCTCGGCAGCAGCGCGTGCATTAGCAGCGCTCTTGCCAAAAGCAGTTTTAACCCTGTGGACGCCGGCGGGGGACGTGACAGACATCAGAATGTGAGTATGTAGTGTTTTTTTTTTTTTAACTTTTACAATGGTAACCAGGGTAAACATCAGGTTACTAAGCGCGGCCCTGCGCTTAGTAACCCGATGTTTACCCTGGTTACCCGGGGACTTTGGCATCGTTGAAGACAGTTTCAACGATGCCGAAGTCTTTCCCCTGATCGTTGGTCGCTGGAGAGAGCTGTCTGTGTGACACCGCCCCAGCGACCACACAACGACTTACCAACGATCACGGCCAGGTCGTATCGCTGGTCATGATCATTGGTAAGTCGTTTAGTGTGACTAAAGCTTTAACCCCTTACCGGCATCGGACGTACTATACCGTCCGATGCCGGCTCCCCTGCTTTGATGCAGGGCTCCGCGGTGAGCCCGCACCAAAGCCGGGACATGTCAGCTGTTTTGAACAGCTGACATGTGCCCGTAATAGGCGCGGGCAGAATCGCGATCTGCCCGCACCTATTAACTAGTTAAATGCCGCTGTCAAACGCAGACAGCGGCATTTAACTACCGCTTCCGGCCGGGCGGCCGGAAATGACGTCATCGCCGACCCCCGTCACATGTCCGGGGGTCGGCGATGCATCTCCATTGTAGCCATAGAGGTCCTTGAGACCTCTATGGTTACTGATTGCCCGTCGCTGTGAGCGCCACCCTGTGGTCGGCGCTCACAGCACACGTGCAATTCTGCTACATAGCAGCGATCAGCAGATCGCTGCTATGTAGCAGAGCCGATCGGCTTGTGCCTGCTTCTAGCCTCTCATGGAGGCTATTGAAGCATGGCAAAAGTTAAAAAAAAAAGTTTAAAAAAATGTGAAAAAAATAAAAAAAACATAAAAGTTTAAATCACCCCCCTTTCGCCCCAATCAAAATAAATCAATAAAAAAAATATCAAATCTACGCATATTTGGTATCGCCGCGCTCAGAATTGCCCGATCTATCAAATAAAAAAAAGTATTAACCTGATCGCTAAACAGCGTAGCGGGAAAAAAACTCGAAACGCCAGAATTACGTTTTTTTGGTCGCCGCGACATTGCATTAAAATGCAATAACGGGCGATCAAAAGAACGTATCTGCACCGAAATGCTATCATTAAAAACGTCATCTCGGCACGCAAAAAATAAGCCCTCAACCGACCCCAGATCACGAAAAATGGAGACGCTACGAGTATCGGAAAATGGCGCAATTTTTTTTTTTTTTTTTTTAGCAAAGTTTGGAATTTTTTTTCACCACTTAGATAAAAAATAACCTAGTCATGTTTGGTGTCTATGAACTCGTAATGACCTGGAGAATCATAATGGCAGGTCATTTTTAGCATTTAGTGAACCTAGCAAAAAAGCCAAACAAAAAACCAATGTGGGATTGCACTTTTTTTGCAATTTCACCGCACTTGGAATTTTTTTCCCGTTTTCTAGTACACGACATGTTAAAACCAATGATGTCGTTCAAAAGTACAACTCGTCCCGCAAAAAATAAGCCCTCACATGGCCAAATTGACGGAAAAATAAAAAAGTTATGGCTCTGGGAAGGAGGGGAGCGAAAAACGAACACGGAAAAACGAAAAATCCCCTGGTCATGAAGGGGTTAAGGTACCATTACACTAAACGACTTACCAACGATCATGACCAGCGATACGACCTGGCCGTGATCGTTGGTAAGTCATTGTGTGGTCGCTGGGGAGCTGTCACACAGGCAGCTCTCTCCAGCGACCAACGATCAGGGGAAAGACTTCGGCATCGTTGAAACTGTCTTCAACGATGCCAAAGTCCCCGGGTAAACATCGGGTTACTAAGTGCAGGGCCGCGCTTAGTAACCTGATATTTACCCTGGTTACCATTGTAAAAGTTAAAACAAAAAAAAACACTACATACTTACATTCCGATGTCTGTCTCGTCCCCCGCCGTCAGCTTCCCTGCACTGTGTCAGCGCCGGCCGGCCGGGAAGCAGAGCACAGCGGTGACGTCACCGCTCTGCTTTCCGGCCGGTGCTGACAGTCAGTGCAGGGAAGCTGAGGCCGGGGGACGTGACAGACATTGGAATGTGAGTATGTACTGTTTTTTTTTGTTTTAACTTTTACAATGGTAACCAGGGTAAATATCGGGTTACTAAGCGCGGCCCTGCGCTTAGTGACCCGATATTTACCCTGGTTACCAGTGAAAACATCACTGGATCGGCGTCACACACGTCGATCCAGCGATGACAGCGGGTGATCAGCGACCAAAAAAAGGTCCTGATCATTCCCAGCGACCAACGATCTCCCAGCAGGGGCCTGATCGTTGGTGACTGTCACGCAAAACGATTTCGTTAACGATATCGTTGCTACGTCACAAAAAGCAACGATATCGTTAACGAAATCGTTATGTTTGAAGATACCTTAAGGCAATGAAGACTCTAGACAAGATGGAGAATGCACAGAAAGATACAACACTCCTAATATCAGTAACAATATGAACATAGACAGAATGATACCCCACACCCCATATCACTCCATCACAACAGTCTATAGTATATTGTATAAGGCAGCACATATTCTGCTGTGTACGGCAGCCTATAGTCTGTTGTATAAGGCAGTCTGTAGTCTTGTGAATGGATTTCTATAACCTATTGTGTATGGCAGTCTATTGTTTGTGGTTTATGGATGTCCATCATGTACTGTGGGAAGGGTCTTTGCAGACGAGTCTTTTGCTCTGCTTTCCAGTACTTACTCTTACACACCTGTCCCAGATCAGGGCTTTGCTTTCTCCTTCCCGTTCCACTGAAGTCTCTTGTACTCCATGTCGGGCTTTGCAAATGGCCCAGCGTGCTCCGATGTGATTATCTACCTATTCAGCGCCAGCACCGAGGTCACATAGGTGAAGTGGGTTCATTGGCCATGACCTCGCAGGACCTGTCAGACGGCACCGCGATCAGGAGAACTTTCTCACACTCCCGGTGCCATCAGACAGGGAATAGCAGTTCACACGGTGCTCAGTGTCTCCCGGATGCCAGGCTGCATACCATGGCGTCCCTATATGACCCATTTCATTTGGCTATAGACTGTCTGCAGGTAAGTCCGCTGGGTTATCCGCACATCCTGCCAGCTGCAGACACACAGCGCTATCATATTTATTTATGTGTAATGGCGGATCGTGCAGGGAGACATCATTTTCCTCAACCGTTCTCATCTCTAATGGAACCAAAGCGAAAAAAATCAAAATAACCATTTTAACCAGGTGATATCACACAGGATTACATCCATTATAAATCGGTAACTCTCGTTTGTGCCCAGACCCTGCCGCCGCACAGGAACGGACGTCCGTTACAATCGCTGTCGCTGGAGATGCTCAGAATATCATTTCCTTACATGCAATGCATAAAATTTGCTTTGTGAACAAACAGCTTGTCCAATCTGACCCAATCCGCCGGTGATAGATGGATTTGCCTTGGAAACTATTAAACAGCATCATTTAGTTGGAAGTGAGGACGAGGCGAGCGGCGATGGGGACAATCCCGCCAGCTACAGAATGTCTCTCCCGCAGAACACTCATCATTTTCTGCGCTAATCAAATCAATGTGTTGGGTAAATGTTGTTATGTGGAAAGGAATTTTCCTGCAGATGGAGGTTTGAAAAATGAGACGACGGGCGAGATCGGAAAGGTGAAAATGAGTTCCGAGGTAATAATGAAAATTAGGAGAAAAGCAGATTCGTCTTGGTGGCGAATTGGATGAGGATTGGATGTGAAGATCCATTTTCAATCTTTAAGGATTTACAGTAATCTCAAAAAAATTCATAAAGGAGGATAACACAGTAAAGCCAACCTAATACCCAAGAGAGCAAGAACAGGGTGTTCCGAAACAAAGGGGAGGAGGAATTCCAGATGGATACTTCTAGAAACTGTACATAATGGAGGGAGCTAGGCTGGTCTTAGATGGTGCCATGTGCATAACCTCCTAATGGCCTCTTATGCTACAGACGCTCACACAATGCAACAATTAAAATAATAGTATAAAACCATTACATAAATTGCACTGTCACTCCTTGAGCTGGGGAGTGTACCTGATCTAGTACAGAGGGCTCCCCGGGTTTCGGCACCAAGTGTGAGATACGAGATACAAAGTATGAGACGCACTCAAAAATCTTGTTTGACATGACAAGATTCACACCCCTAAGGTTTGGCAAAAGCAGGGACAATAGCCACAACTGGCCCCACATCTCAGGAACCCATAATTATAAAGATTTTCTAGTGCACCCCATCATTTATTGCACTATACGAATATGCGAATGTTACTTAGTATATATATCCCCAATACAATTTGGCGCTGGAGAAGGACGTTATCAATACCATGGATGGCAAGAAGAACAAACAAATTAATTTTGGAACAAATCAAGCCGGACATGTCACTGGAAGCAATGATCACCAAGCTACAACACATGAAGAGAGCAATGACTGGAATAGGACATCATGGTCTGAAGAATAGAAGAAGGAGAAGAGGAAGACCAGCAATCTGATGGCTTGATGCTAGAAGACCCTGATGGACAGGGCCGGCTCCAGGTTTTTGAGGGCCCCGGGCGAAAGAGTCTCAGTGGGCCCCCCTTTAACACATACCACAATTCATGATGCACAGATATACTCAATAGACGGAACTTGTCATGTCCCCAGACTCTAATAGTAGGCAGATATCGGGTTAATCCACAGGTTAGGCTATGTCCCCACGATCAGGATATAGCAATGTTTTGGACACAGAGTATTTTCGCTGCATCCAAAATGCTGTGTTCTAATCAAGCAGGTAAATCCGCATGTGTTCAGTGAACCATGCGGATTTACTGCATGAAATGAATAGCTATGGGTGAGACTGTGCAGACTAGCGTCTCCGCTGCAGATAATCAACATGCTGCAGCTCGTAAACCCGTGCCACGGGTGAGTTTACGCAGTGGTAAATAGAAGCACAGTCGGCATGGGATTTCTATAAATCTCATCCACTATGCTTGTAATGTAGAACACAGTGCTTTGAGTGACGGCTTTAAAAAAAAAAAGCTACTGTTTCCTTATTCGTTGTAAAGATTTTTTTTTAAAGTCCATCAAATGTCAGTAAGACGCTCCTGCCTCAAAGAAAAAAGTCCAGCGAGAATAAAGTGTTGAAAAAGAGCTCAGGTAAAGTCCAGAAACTACTAATATAAAGGAGGTTTTAGGTTTGCACAATGCAAGAGAAAAGTAATGATTTCTGAAGAGTTTTTTTCTTGAAAAACAGATTGTTTTTCCTCTTGTATGACATGTTCACACAGAGGGTTTTTGGCAGTGTTTTACTACTGGTGTTTTTTTTAAAGATTTTCTACTACAAAAACTGAGAAAAAACACCTCAGTATGAGCCGCCCTTAGAGTCTCCACAGAGCAGATTTCCATATGGACTACCCACAAATCGCCCCCATAATCTCCAGTGGGTAATCTGCACTGCTGGTCATTCCAGTGGATTTTTTTTTTAACCTGTGACATGTCACCTAGTGAACAATGTTCCTGGACACTGCAGTGGGTGGCTGTACACAATGGGATGGGATATTCCACACGCAGACCCCACAGCGAGCACCACAGGGTCAGCCACAGATTTTTTTGCTTCAGAATGATTCTAGTGCACTTACACCTCAGAGTGAACATTAGGTAAACTAAGATGTGTCATATCTCCCATAAATCCTGTAAGACTGGGCCCGAATGTCACATACCGGGATGTCTCATGTTGTGCCAGTGCTGCCCTTCATAAACTGTTCTAAGTACATGGGTACAAATGTCAGGAATTTCTAGAAATAACTCCTCTTCTCAGGGCAATGGGAGCAGCGCCCTGAGGAATGACCCTGCCAGCAGATTCCCCCTGCTGTACCCAGGAAAGTTGGGCAGCACAGGGGCAGGGGCCGGGGGACATGTGCTGTACCAGGGCAGAATGAGTGGAGCCCCTGTGCCCTCAGGGCCCGGAGTGTGGCATCAGCAGTGGCAAAAGGGCTCTCAGGCCGGCCTCCTGCACTCACAGGGGAATAAGTGCCCCCTGCAGCCAACTATTCAGGAGTAAGGTGGAAAGTTGCGCGGCGCCCCCCCATACCTGCTGATATAGCCGTCGCCGTCCCCATCACAGGTCTGGAAGATGCACCTCATGATCCTCTCCTCCTCGCCGGTGCTGGAGAAGTTGCTGCTACCTTTGCAGGCAGCTGCTGCTCTCGGTGACTTCCACAGCCGCCGCCATAGTGCACGGCTGGGCATCCACAGACTGGCCACTGTTGGATGAGGAACATCCCGGAGCTAGCTGCGGACACAGCCACCAGTTCCCTGCCCAGCTCTCCTCTCTCCCAGGGGCTGTTCCTGTTCCTTTCGCGCTCCCCTGCCACACCATGCGCTGAGTGCGCTCCTCCCCCCGCTGAGGGGAATAGTGAGGAGGGCGGGCCCGATGCAGGTCCCGGTGGCCCTGCTGAACAGTGTGTGTGCGCAGCAGTATCCCAGCGCGAGTGGGCCCCCCGTCTCGCCAGGGCCCCGGCATTTGCCCGGGTGCTGACGCCGGCCCTGCTGATGGACCTATCTAGGTTTGTACAAGATCAAGCTGAAGCCCATTAAATAAATAAAATAAAATAAATAAATAAAATTAGCCATGGATTTAGCACTTACGCGCCATTCATTTAAAGGTTTCTCCACTCAAACATTTGAGGAGCGGCGGTTGGTAAATAACTGGCTGCAGCGGTCATATCACTGGTAATAGAGCGCCCCCAGACACAGGGCCATGAGTTCTCGGTACCGGGCCTCTCGGGTTCGGTTCTGAGGCTGTCACGGTGGCTAGACCCGGTCCTCGACCCTGCTAAGGGGCGTCCAATAAAGGTGGTACAGTTTGTCAGGGATTTGTGACGCCACCTGTGGTCTTCGATCAGGGTGACCGACGCTGCTGTGGGGTCCACTGGGGTGATGGAATGGCAGCTGGATGGTATACCTTCCCACAGGTGAAATGTGTCCCCAGGACTTCTCAGTAAGGTGGATGGTGATGGTGTGAGGTGCAGGCAATAACGAGGACACAGGGTTGCAGTCTCTTTACCTCTTTACTGAAGACTTCAGGATCCTCAATCCAGAGCACGTTAACAGGGCTATCTGAGACCGGCCGGTCCGATGGGCACATCCAGAGTTCCCTTTGCAGGTGGAAATCGTTGCCTACCACTAGCGCCTGTGTGTTGTAGTGCTACCCTGCTGAGCATTCGGAATAGTCCTCACAACTGCTGTTCTCGTTCATTCTTCTTTCTAATTCGTTCCAGGTCTTTCTAGTTCTCCGTCCCCCAGGTATGTTATGGCTAGGACGTACCCGTTTGACGGGAAGGCTCGGAGTTCTTCCGGGACCCTAGAGACGCCCTCTCCACGCGTTGTCCCCTATGTCTGCTTAGATGATTTAGGTGAGACAGCCAACCTATAATTAACTGTCCTGTGGTATTTGAAGTAAGGCGTAGAGTCAGTTACTTCCTCGGTGTTCCGGCAACCGGCTACGCGCCTCAGTAGGATGTTGCCGTTCTCCGGGCACGACTCCTACTGGCTCTCCTTTGTGCTTGATCTCGTTTCTCACTGTCTCACAATATCCTTCGCTTCGTGTCTCTTTCTTAGGATACCACCGCGGGGTGTGCAGGCGCGGTTCCGTATCGTTCTATTCTGTTCGCTAGGCACCTGCCAGGTTCCCACGCCTGACAGGGACCACCCTGAATCTTCTCCCTGCAACACTCCCTGCCACAGGATGTTGCCTGAATCCAACCCAGTCAGCTTCTGACTAACTTCCTATCCAACCCCTAGTTTTACCAGTGTGAGGAGTGGCCTAGTAAATAAAACCTTTTGCTCCCCTTAGTGGCCGGAGTGTGAAGTGTAATGTGTGCTGGTGATACCTGGTCAGATGAACTCCTTTAGTGCCATCAGACGTAACGCCACTCCCTTTAGTGGCAGAGCAACGTTACTGCAAGGACCAGGTCTCTGGGGCGCTGCAGTAACAGCATGTGGTGGCACGAGAGCAGGGAGCAGAGTATAGGAGTGAGCAGAAACTTTTTAATAACTTTATCATCATGGGTCCTCATTGAGAGATTTATCATTTCGGAGAAGCATGCCATGAAATGTTGCATTACCAGAAACCCACTCATGAAAGTGGTGGCGCTCAAGAAAGAATAAGCAAATCCTAAGTTCCTACTTCTGAGTAACTCCTTTTTAAATGGGCTTGGGCCAAAGTCCAAACAGCGTGATGTAGAATTGTAAAGGTTATCCACAGTTGTCTGCTTTGCTGGCAGAGTCCATTTAACCTCGTTTTGTAGCCTCACACTGGTGCAGTCTGATGGAAAGTTTGTTAAAAATGCCGCCTGCAGACAGATAGGAATACAGCGCCACAGGAGCAGAGATCACCTTGTGCCGATGTGCGGAGATGAAATATTCCTACACCAGGACAGACCCCGGGCTCGCAGCTTTGCATATAGCTGACATAAATATATCCTCTCATTACTGGAAAGCATAGCACGTCGCACGCTCTTATTATTCATTCTCCCATTTTTGTATAATAAAAATTCTTGACACTCTATAAAAAGCCGCTGCTGTCTCCCCTCCGCAGATCTATTTCCCTCCAACAACAACAGTGTTTATTTTATGTTAAGAATGTAATACTCTCCCAGATATGGTGGAGATTTCACACCCGAGAATTTCTGGCAATTGGAAAAATCGCATTATTTTTCGCCCTCCTGAGAACACACTCTGACAGAAAGATATAAAACTGTCTGATACTATGTGTTCTTTTCAAGCAATGCAAAAAGTTACTGAATAGCGGTAATTCATTCATTGCCTTCAATGTCAGATATAAGAAGAGGAGGATTCATTCACCAGTAATCATCCATCGCCTACAATTATAATATACATACAGGGAGTATTATAACAGTTATATTCTTGTACATAGTGGACAGTATTATAGTAGTTATATTCTTGTACATAGTGGACAGTATTATAGTAATTATATTCTTATACATAGGGGCAGTATTATAGTAGTTATATTCTTGTACATAGTGGACAGTATTATAGTAATTATATTCTTATACATAGGGAGCAGTATTATAGTAGTTATATTCTTGTACATAGGGGCAGTATTATAGTAGTTATATTCCTGTACATAGGAGCAGTATTACAGTAGTTATATTCTTGTACATAGGAGCAGCATTATAGTAGTTATATTCTTGTACATAGGAGCAGTATTATAGTAGTTATATTCTTGTACATAGTCGCAGTATTATAGTAGTTATATTCTTGTACATAGGGGCAGTGTTATAGTAATTATATTCTTGTACATAGGGAGCAGTATTATAGCAGTTATATTCTTGTACACAGGAGCAGTATTATAGTAGTTATATTCTTGTACATAGAGGCAGTATTATAGCAGTTATATTCTTGTACACAGGAGCAGTATTATAGTAGTTATATTCTTGTACATAGTGGCAGTATTATAGTAATTATATTCTTGTACATAGGAGCAGTATTATAGTAGTTATATTCTTGTACATAGTGGCAGTATTATAGTAGTTATATTCTTGTACATAGGGGCAGTATTATAGTAGTTATATTCTTGTACATAGGAGCAGTATTATAGTAGTTATATTCTTGTACATAGGAGCAGTATTATAGTAATTATATTCTTGTACATAGGGGCAGTATTATAGTAGATATATTCTTGTACATAGGGGCAGTATTATAGTAGTTATATTCTTGTACATAGGGAGCAGTATTATAGTAGTTATATTCTTGTACATAGGAGCAGTATTATAGTAGTTATATTCTTGTACATAGAGGCAGTATTATAGTAGTTATATTCTTGTACATAGGAGCAGTATTATAGTAGATATATTCTTGTACATAGTGGCAGTATTATAGTAGTTATATTCTTGTACATAGGAGCAGTATTATAGTAGTTATATTCTTGTACATAGGAGCAGTATTATAGTAGTTATAATCAGTCAGTTTTGAAATTGCAGCTCAGTGGACGGTATCACAAATGTTTGACTAGGATACATATGAGAGGCTGAGATACAGCAGAAGACAGTATCACACTTGAGATACTTAGATACAGCAATTTTTCAGACAGTATCACAAATGAGAGGCTTAGATACAGCAGTTTAACATAGTATCACAGATGATGGGCTTAGATACAGCAGTTTAGAAGACAGTATTATTATTATTAATTTATATAGCACCATTGATTCCATGGTGCTGTACATGAGAAGGGGTTACATACAAGTTACAAATATCACATACAGTAAACTAACAATGACGGACTGATACAGAGGGGCGAGGACCCTGCCCCCGCGGGCTCACATTCTACAGGATTATGGGGAAGGAGACAGTAGGTTGAGGGTTGCAGGAGCTCCGGTGTTGGTGAGGCGGTAGCTCCGGTGTTGGTGAGGCGGTAGCTCCGGTGTTGGTGAGGCGGTAGCTCCGGTGTTGGTGAGGCGGTAGCTCCGGTGTTGGTGAGGCGGTAGCTCCGGTGGTGGTGAGGAGGCAGCAGGGTCAGTGCAGGCTGTAGGCTTTCCTGAAGAGATGGGTTTTCAGGTTCCATCTGAAGGATCCGAATGTGGTTGATAGTCGGACGTGTTGGGGCAGAGAATTCCAGAGGATGGGGGATATTCGGGAGAAGTCTTGGAGGCGATTGGATGAGGAGCGAATAAGTGTGGAGGAGAGAAGGAGGTCTTGGGAGGACCGGAGGTCACGTGAGGGAAGATATCAGGAGATTAGTTCAGAGATACATAGAGGAGACAGGTTATGGATGGCTTTGTAGGTCAGTGTTAGTAATTTGAACTGGATACGCTGAGGGAATGGGAGCCAGTGAAGAGATTTGCAGAGGGGGGAAGCGGAGGAGTAGCGAGGAGAGAGATGAATTAGTCGGGCAGCAGAGTTAAGGATGGACTGGAGAGGAGCAAGGGTGTTAGTGGGGAGGCCACAGAAAAGGATGTTGCAGTAGTCAAGGAGGGAGATGATGAGGGCGTGCACAAGCATTTTATTAGATTGACGGTTGAGGAAAGGACGGATTCTGGAGATATTTTTGAGCTGGAGGCGACAGGAGATGGAAAGCTTGGATGTGCAGTTTGAAGGACAGAGCAAGTCCAGGGTTACTCCGAGGCAGCGGACTTCCGGTACGGGGGAAAGCATGAAGTCGTTAATTGTGATAGATAGGTCAGGTAAGGAACATCTGTGGATGGAGGAAAGCTGATGAGTTCAGATTTGTCGACAATGAGTTTGAGGAAGCGAGAGGAGAAGAAGGAGGATATGGCTGATAGACACTCCGGGATTCTGGACAGCAGGGAGGTGACGTCTGGGCCAAAGAGGTAGATCTGAGTGTCATCAGCATAAAGGTGGTACTGGAATCCATGGGACTTTATGAGTTGTCCCAGGCCAAGTGTATAGATTGAGAAGAGTAGGGGTCCTAGGACAGAGCCTTGGGGGACTCCAACAGAGAGAGGGTGGGATGGGGAGGTAGAGTGGGAGTGGGAGACGGTGAATGTGCGGTTGGAAAGGTACGAGGAGATCCAGGATAGGATGAGGTCTTTGATGCCAAAGGAGGAGAGGATCTGTAGTAGGAGGCAGTGGTCAACTGTGTCGAAAGCAGAGGACAGGTCTAGGAGGAGGAGTACAGAGTATTGTCCGTTAGCTTTGGCTGTAAGTAGGTCGTTAGTAATTTTGGTCAGGGCAGTCTCAGTTGAGTGATGGGGGCGGAAGCCAGATTGGAGGTTGTCAAAGAGCAAGATAGATGAAAGGTGGGAGGAAAGTTCAGAGTGGACGTGCTGCTCCAGGAGTTTGGAAGGGAATGGGAGCACCGATTTTGGGCAATAGAGTGTCACATATGATAAGCTTTACTAAATCAGTTTAGCAGGCAGTATCACACAGGAGTGGCTTAGATGCAGCAGTTTAGCAGACAGTATCACACAGGAGAGGCTTAGATGCAGCAGTTTAACAGACAGTGTCACACAGGAGAGGCTTAGATGCAGAAGTTTAGTAGACAGTATCACAAAGGAGAGGCTTAGGCTTCTTTCACACTAGCGTCGGAATCTCCCCGTCACAATGCGTCGGGGAGAGATTCCGACGCTAGCGTTTGCTGCATTGCACAATGGAGGCAGCGGATGCATTTCTCTGGCGCATCCGCTGCCCCAATGTAAGGTGCGGGGAGGTTGGGGTGGAGTTCCGGCCGCGCATGCGCGGTCGGAAAAAGCGGTCCGTCAGGAGCAAAAAACGTTACATGTAGCGTTTTTTGCTCCCGACGGTCCGCCAAAGCACGACGCATCCGTCGCTCGACGGATGCGACGTGTGGCAATCCGTCGCAAATGCATCGTCAATACAAGTCTATGGGGAAAAAACGCATCCTGCAAGCACTTTTGCAGGATGCGTTTTTTTCTGCAAAACGACGCATTGTGACAGATTGCAGAAAACGCTAGTGTGAAAGTAGCCTTAGATGCCTCAGTTTAGCAGACAGTATCACACAGGAGAGGCTTAGATGCAGCAGTTTAGCAGGCAGTATCACACAGGAGAGGCTTGGATACGTTGATGTTGCATGTGTATTTTGGTGCAGTGCACCCAGCACATTGCTATGTGGTATATGGGCAGATGTGTACGGTACATGTCGGTCACAGGCGTCTTCTCTTCTGTCCGCTCTGGTCGCACCAGGGTGAGAGCATTTTGTGAGGATAAAGCACAGAGCTTTCATCATGGCTGTGGTCAGTGCCCTTCGCCTCCGGGCAGCCACAGGCGGCCGCTGATCCTCCGCTTTGTGCGAGGACGTGATAAGGTGTAAAATGCTCCTGATTCTGCGGGGTGAGGAGAGCGGAGGCAGCAGATGGACATCTCTTGTCTCATGGATGACATCTGGCCCAGGACTACACACAGGCACACTGACATATGTCTGCTCTTACCAAGTCTGCGAAGACCAAGAAAATTCACCACTAATCTGCCGTATCTAATCCAATCAAATCATATTTTATATCGCTAGCCGTATCTAATCATATCACGTGTAATGCTGCCTGGTAAACGGCAGTAGCTAAGCCTATAATGTGTGATATGTCTGCTAACTGCTGTACCTAAACCTGTCATATGAGATACCTTCTGCTAAATGGCTGGCTGTAAGTGTAGCATGTGTGATACCGTCTGCTTACAGGCTGTATCTAAAGGTACCTTCACACATAACGATATTGTTAACAATATCGTTGCTATTTGTGACGTAGCAACGATATCGTTAATGAAATCGTTATGTGTGACAGCGACCAACGATCAGGCCCCTGCTGGGAGATCGTTGGTCGCTGAAGAAAGTCCAGAACTTTATTTCGTCGCTGGACTCCCTGGAGACATCGCTGGATCGGCGTGTGTGACACCGATCCAGCGATGTCTTCACTGGTAACCAGGGTAAACATCGGGTAACTAAGCGCAGGGCCGCGCTTAGTAACCCGATGTTTACCCTGGTTACCATGCTAAAAGTAAAAAAAAACAAACAGTACATACTTACCTTCCGCTGTCTGTCCTCCAGCGCTGCGCTCTGCTCTCCTCCTGTACTGTCTGTGAGCCGGAAAGCAGAGCGGTGACGTCACCGCTCTGCTTTCCGGCTCCCAGACAGTACAGGAGGAGAGCAGAGAAGCAGAGCGCAGCGCTGGAGGACAGACGGCTGTAGGTAAGTATCTAGTGTTTGTTTTTTTTTACTTTTAGCATGGTAACCAGGGTAAACATCGGGTTACTAAGCGCGGCCCTGCGCTTAGTTACCCGATGTTTACCCTGGTTACCGGCATCGTTGGTCGCTGGAGAGCGGTCTGTGTGACAGCTCTCCAGCGACCAAACAGCGACGCTGCAGCGATTCGGATCGTTGTCGGTATCGCTGCAGCGTCGCTAAATGTGAAGGGGCCTTAAGTCTATATTATGTGTGCTACCTCAGTTAATCTACTGTACCTAAGCTTATCATGTGTGATACTGCCTGGTAAACTACTGTATCTCAGCCGTTCATGCATGATAATAAACATATTATGTGTGATGCCATCTGCAGTACCCAAGCCTATCATGTGTGATACTCTGCTGAGATGCTCTATGGAAGTGTTCAAACTGCATTATGTGTGATACTGTCTTCCATGGCCGAGCCTTCTGTGTGATAAATTTTACTTAATGGTGTATCTAATCCTATCATGTGTGATACTGACTTCTAAGATTTTGTATCCAAGCCTTTGGTGTAAGGTCACTAAGTTCCTTAGGTTCTATGTATTGAATTTTTGGACTCCATGTGTCCTAATTTGCCTCCGTAACTGGTAGACCCCCATATCTGGCACACAGCCTCCTTCATCTCCCCTGTCCTCTCCTCTTTTTCCTCTGCTTTCCCTTTTTGCTGATTATTCTGAATCTTCCACATTGCTCGCTGATACAAAGTATCCATATTGGAAGAATCTTGTGATTCCCCTGCTGGCAGCAGATGACTGGGACAACAATGTATCAATCCGAGATGATCTACAACTGATACATGTTCTCTGTCTCGGTGATGGATTCAGCACCTGATGATGGGGGTTGTCTTCAGTTTGCTGGGAGTAGTTGTTTCTGTCTCTGGTATATTGTATTATACCCAAGGTTCTGGGAAGACGCATCCACTGCGAGATCGGAGGATTGTCAATGTGATGTCCATGACCATAAAGCTCATGAGACAACGATGAAAAGTTCGACAACTTTATAAAATATCATGTATTGCACATTCTTGCAGTTTGCAACATCTCTGCTTGCTGTCAGCAATGAAATCATTCACTTTTACATCTGAGATCATAGCTAGCAGGGTAGCAGGGAACTTTATAGAGAGAAGAATGGTAATAATTAGAGTTGAGCGACCTTGACCTTTTTAGAGTCGAGCCGGGTTTTGCGAAACCCGACTATGTCCAAAGTCGGGTCGAGTGAAATCGGCCGATTATGACGTAAAGTCGGGATCGACCGAAACACGAAACCCAATGCAAGTCAATGGGGCAGCATAGTCGGCAGTGAGTGGGGGCCAGGAAAACACCTAGAGTGGCCATTTTAATGTCAAAACCATCCATTCTTCTTAATGAAGCTTGTCAAGCGTAATTTACCTTATAATAATTGGAAGGCATTTGAAATTGGGGGTCATTTGGCTAAAGTTGTGGGGGGTAGGGCTGGTTCAAGTAATTAGTGGGCCCAGGAAATCTGGACCACGTCACGGCAGTGGAGCAGGGAGAGGTAAGTATTTCAACTTTGCAAGTGCTGTGAACCTGAGCAAGCAGGGGGGGCCCACTCGTTGGCATTGGCACTGGCACAGGGCCCCTCAAAGTACAGCGGTGTGTTTGCACGGCGGGGGCGCCTCCCACCGGCAGCAACACTTTTGCGTACTATGAGAGGCCCTGTGCCAGTGACGTCGCCAACTAGTATTCCTCCCCCCACCTGATGAAGGAACCTGCACTTTCATCTGCACCTTCCTCTTTGTCCCCGTGTAAGGTGGTATGGTATGCGGGAAGAGCAACCTGACTTTCAGCAGGGTCACAATGTTGTTGTGTAGCGTGCACGGGGAATGTTGCGTTATGGGTCAATGTACCAGCAGACTCATCTATCACTGGCTGGGCAATGGGCACGATGAAGTGGAAACACAGATATAGGCCCAAAGAAGAAAGTGGGCTAAATGCAGTTCAAAATTGGTAACACAGGAATAACCAGGGGGCATTGCAGTGGAGGACAACTGGAATGAGAGGCTGACACAGAGAGTAGGGCCAAATCAGTAAGTAGTCGAAATGCAGTTCAAAATTGGCAACCGTAGTAAACAGGCGGCACAGCTTTGTTCAGTGGAGGAGAACAGCAAGGAGTGGCAGACACCGATAGTAGGCCCCAAACCAACTAGTACGCCAAATGCAGTTGTTCCATTTAACCACAATTTAATGAGAGCCTGAAGATAGAAGCTCAGGAAAGGCAACCTGGGGAACACCTTGGAGTGTAACACACCATCTCTCTCCACCCCATACCCATTTTGTATGGCCTAATGCAGTGTACTTTTCTACAACTACTAAACGAGAGTCGGAAGACCGAAGCAATGGCAAGGAAACCTGGGGAACACCTTAGAGTGTAACACACCCTCTCTCTACACCCCATACCCAATTTGAAGGCCTAATGCAGTGTAGTTTCCAAGAACTACTAAACGAGAGCCGGAAGATCGAAGCTCAGGAAAGGCAACCTGGGGAACACCTTGGAGTGTAACACACCCTCTCGCTACACCCCATACCCAATTTGAAGGCCTAATGCAGCGTAGTTTCCAACAACTACTAAACGAGAGCCGGAAGATCGAAGCTCAGGAAAGGCAACCTGGGGAACACCTTGGAGTGGAACACACCATCTCTCTACACCCCATACCCAATTTGAAGGCCTAATGCAGAGTAGTTTCCAAGAACTACTAAACGAGAGCCGGAAGATCGAAGCTCAGGAAAGGCAACCTGGGGAACACCTTGGAGTGTAACACAACGTCTCTCTACACGACGGAAGGGCTGATTCTTAGGAAGGAAGGCTGTTGGAAATAAGCATTGCGCGTCCGAGGGTGATTATATTCTTATTAGGTATATACTCACCCTCGGACGCGCCCTGCTTCTTTATTTGGAATGAATGTTTATTTGCAATGTGGTGTTGACTTTCTCTATTATTTTGGTAATTAATGATTTTATTATTTTCATTATTTTGCATCTTCTCGGCAATAATATAAAGAAGACGCGACAGGACAACACTCGGTGGATGCCATATGTGTGTTTTCAATTTAAAAAAACTTTCAGTTAACTACTTGCAGGAGAAAGTAATTGTAGCTGGTGGCCATTTTTAGTACTGTACCAGATTAGAGTTGTGTGTTTGTTTTTAATGTTAAAATGTCTGCATTTGATATCTCACCAGTATTTTCTTTTTTATAAGCAAAATACTTATTTTTATATTTTCTGATGTTGGTTCCAGGGGTACACGGCCAGCAGTGCCCTGGTCAGTGTAGTAGTAGTTGAAAGAATGGACCGCAGACAGGCATCGAAGGCCTAAAATAATAACACATGGCTGTAGGCAATTTTAAATTGGTTCCAGGGGTACACGGACAGCAGTGGTGTGGTCAGTGGAGGCCTAGTGGAAGGAGTGACCGCAGACAGGCATCGAAGGCCTAAAATAATAACACATGGCTGTAGGCAATTTTAAATTGGTTCCAGGGGTACACGGGCAGCAGTGACCTGGTCAGTGTAGTAGTAGTTGAAAGAATGGACCGCAGACAGGCATCGAAGGCCTAAAATAAAAAAATTGGGCTGGCTGTAGGCAATTTTAAATTGGTTCCAGGGGTACACGGGCAGCAGTGGTGTGGTCAGTGGAGGCCTAGTGGAAGGAGTGACCGCAGACAGGCATCGAAGGCCTAAAATAATAACACATGGCTGTAGGCAATTTTAAATTGGTTCCAGGGGTACACGGGCAGCAGTGACCTGGTCAGTGTAGTAGTAGTTGAAAAAATGGACCGCAGACAGGCATCGAATGCCTAAAATAATAACACATGGCTGTAGGCAATTTTAAATTGGTTACAGGGGTACACGGACAGCAGTGACCTGGTCAGTGTAGTAGTAGTTGAAAGAATGGACCGCAGACAGGCATCGAAGGCCTAAAATAAAAAAATTGGGCTGGCTGTAGGCAATTTTAAATTGGTTCCAGGGGTACACGGACAGCAGTGGTGTGGTCAGTGGAGGCCTAGTGGAAGGAGTGACCGCAGACAGGCATCGAAGGCCTAAAATAATAACACATGGCTGTAGGCAATTTTAAATTGGTTCCAGGGGTACACGGACAGCAGTGGTGTGGTCAGTGGAGGCCTAGTGGAAGGAGTGACCGCAGACAGGCATCGAAGGCCTAAAATAATAACACATGGCTGTAGGCAATTTTAAATTGGTTCCAGGGGTACACGGACAGCAGTGACCTGGTCAGTGTAGTAGTAGTTGAAAGAATGGACCGCAGACAGGCATCGAAGGCCTAAAATAAAAAAATTGGGCTGGCTGTAGGCAATTTTAAATTGGTTCCAGGGGTACACGGACAGCAGTGGTGTGGTCAGTGGAGGCCTAGTGGAAGGAGTGACCGCAGACAGGCATCGAAGGCCTAAAATAATAACACATGGCTGTAGGCAATTTTAAATTGGTTCCAGGGGTACACGGACAGCAGTGGTGTGGTCAGTGGAGGCCTAGTGGAAGGAGTGACCGCAGACAGGCATCGAAGGCCTAAAATAATAACACATGGCTGTAGGCAATTTTAAATTGGTTCCAGGGGTACACGGACAGCAGTGGTGTGGTCAGTGGAGGCCTAGTGGAAGGAGTGACCGCAGACAGGCATCGAAGGCCTAAAATAATAACACATGGCTGTAGGCAATTTTAAATTGGTTCCAGGGGTACACGGACAGCAGTGACCTGGTCAGTGTAGTAGTAGTTGAAAGAATGGACCGCAGACAGGCATCGAAGGCCTAAAATAAAAAAATTGGGCTGGCTGTAGGCAATTTTAAATTGGTTCCAGGGGTACACGGACAGCAGTGGTGTGGTCAGTGGAGGCCTAGTGGAAGGAGTGACCGCAGACAGGCATCGAAGGCCTAAAATAATAACACATGGCTGTAGGCAATTTTAAATTGGTTCCAGGGGTACACGGACAGCAGTGGTGTGGTCAGTGGAGGCCTAGTGGAAGGAGTGACCGCAGACAGGCATCGAAGGCCTAAAATAATAACACATGGCTGTAGGCAATTTTAAATTGGTTCCAGGGGTACACGGACAGCAGTGACCTGGTCAGTGTAGTAGTAGTTGAAAGAATGGACCGCAGACAGGCATCGAAGGCCTAAAATAAAAAAATTGGGCTGGCTGTAGGCAATTTTAAATTGGTTCCAGGGGTACACGGACAGCAGTGGTGTGGTCAGTGGAGGCCTAGTGGAAGGAGTGACCGCAGACAGGCATCGAAGGCCTAAAATAATAACACATGGCTGTAGGCAATTTTAAATTGGTTCCAGGGGTACACGGACAGCAGTGGTGTGGTCAGTGGAGGCCTAGTGGAAGGAGTGACCGCAGACAGGCATCGAAGGCCTAAAATAATAACACATGGCTGTAGGCAATTTTAAATTGGTTCCAGGGGTACACGGACAGCAGTGACCTGGTCAGTGTAGTAGTAGTTGAAAGAATGGACCGCAGACAGGCATCGAAGGCCTAAAATAAAAAAATTGGGCTGGCTGTAGGCAATTTTAAATTGGTTCCAGGGGTACACGGGCAGCAGTGGTGTGGTCAGTGGAGGCCTAGTGGAAGGAGTGACCGCAGACAGGCATCGAAGGCCTAAAATAATAACACATGGCTGTAGGCAATTTTAAATTGGTTCCAGGGGTACACGGACAGCAGTGGTGTGGTCAGTGGAGGCCTAGTGGAAGGAGTGACCGCAGACAGGCATCGAAGGCCTAAAATAATAACACATGGCTGTAGGCAATTTTAAATTGGTTCCAGGGGTACACGGGCAGCAGTGACCTGGTCAGTGTAGTAGTAGTTGAAAAAATGGACCGCAGACAGGCATCGAATGCCTAAAATAATAACACATGGCTGTAGGCAATTTTAAATTGGTTCCAGGGGTACACGGGCAGCAGTGACCTGGTCAGTGTAGTAGTAGTTGAAAGAATGGACCGCAGACAGGCATCGAAGGCCTAAAATAAAAAAATTGGGCTGGCTGTAGGCAATTTTAAATTGGTTCCAGGGGTACACGGACAGCAGTGGTGTGGTCAGTGGAGGCCTAGTGGAAGGAGTGACCGCAGACAGGCATCGAAGGCCTAAAATAATAACACATGGCTGTAGGCAATTTTAAATTGGTTCCAGGGGTACACGGGCAGCAGTGACCTGGTCAGTGTAGTAGTAGTTGAAAAAATGGACCGCAGACAGGCATCGAATGCCTAAAATAATAACACATGGCTGTAGGCAATTTTAAATTGGTTACAGGGGTACACGGACAGCAGTGACCTGGTCAGTGTAGTAGTAGTTGAAAGAATGGACCGCAGACAGGCATCGAAGGCCTAAAATAAAAAAATTGGGCTGGCTGTAGGCAATTTTAAATTGGTTCCAGGGGTACACGGGCAGCAGTGGTGTGGTCAGTGGAGGCCTAGTGGAAGGAGTGACCGCAGACAGGCATCGAAGGCCTAAAATAATAACACATGGCTGTAGGCAATTTTAAATTGGTTCCAGGGGTACACGGACAGCAGTGGTGTGGTCAGTGGAGGCCTAGTGGAAGGAGTGACCGCAGACAGGCATCGAAGGCCTAAAATAATAACACATGGCTGTAGGCAATTTTAAATTGGTTCCAGGGGTACACGGGCAGCAGTGACCTGGTCAGTGTAGTAGTAGTTGAAAAAATGGACCGCAGACAGGCATCGAATGCCTAAAATAATAACACATGGCTGTATGCAATTTTAAATTGGTTACAGGGGTACACGGACAGCAGTGACCTGGTCAGTGTAGTAGTAGTTGAAAGAATGGACCGCAGACAGGCATCGAAGGCCTAAAATAAAAAAATTGGGCTGGCTGTAGGCAATTTTAAATTGGTTCCAGGGGTACACGGACAGCAGTGGTGTGGTCAGTGGAGGCCTAGTGGAAGGAGTGACCGCAGACAGGCATCGAAGGCCTAAAATAATAACACATGGCTGTAGGCAATTTTAAATTGGTTCCAGGGGTACACGGACAGCAGTGACCTGGTCAGTGTAGTAGTAGTTGAAAGAATGGACCGCAGACAGGCATCGAAGGCCTAAAATAAAAAAATTGGGCTGGCTGTAGGCAATTTTAAATTGGTTCCAGGGGTACACGGGCAGCAGTGACCTGGTCAGTGTAGTAGTAGTTGAAAGCATGGACCGCAGACAGGCTTAGAAGGCCTAACATAACAAACTTGGGCTGGCTGTAGGCACTTTTAAATTGGTTCCAGGGGTACACGGGCAGCAGTGGTCTGGTCAGTGGAAGTCTAGTGGAAGGAGTGACCGCAGACAGGCTTCCAAGGCCTAACATAACAAACTTGGGCTGGCTGTAGGCACTTTTAAATTGGTTCCAGGGGTACACGGGCAGCAGTGGTCTGGTCAGTGGAAGTCTAGTGGAAGGAGTGACCGCAGACAGGCTTCCAAGGCCTAACATAACAAACTTGGGCTGGCTGTAGGCACTTTTAAATTGGTTCCAGGGGTACACGGGCAGCAGTGGTCTGGTCAGTGGAAGTCTAGTGGAAGGAGTGACCGCAGACAGGCTTCCAAGGCCTAACATAACAAACTTGGGCTGGCTGTAGGCACTTTTAAATTGGTTCCAGGGGTACACGGGCAGCAGTGGTCTGGTCAGTGGAAGTCTAGTGGAAGGAGTGACCGCAGACAGGCTTCCAAGGCCTAACATAACAAACTTGGGCTGGCTGTAGGCACTTTTAAATTGGTTCCAGGGGTACACGGGCAGCAGTGGTCTGGTCAGTGGAAGTCTAGTGGAAGGAGTGACCGCAGACAGGCTTCGAAGGCCTAACATAACAAAATTGGGCTGGCTGTAGGCACTTTAAATTGGTTCCAGGGGTACATGGGCAGCAGTGTATGGTCAGTGGAAGTCTAGTGGAAGGAGTGACGGCAGACAGTCTTCGAAGGCCTAACATAACAAAATTGGGCTGACTGTAGGCACTTTTAAATTGGTTCCAGGGTAACACGGCCAGCAGTGGCCTGGTCAGTGTAGTAGTTGTAGAAAGAAGGGACCGCAGACAGGCTCCCGAAGGCCTAACATAACAAAAATGTCAAAACAATGGTATTGTCAGTGCCAGGCATTGAAGGATGTCAGCGGCTAGACTACACATTGGTGAAGCTGTGAGAGATAATTTTGCTAGTGGTAGAGCACTGTTTGAGCTGGGGGGGGGAACTGTCTTGTGGCCGGCGGTACAGGCACAGGGCCCCTCATATTACAACGGTGTGTCTGACGTTGGGTGCGCACCACCACCGCCAGAGACACTTTATTGTACTATGAGGGACCCAGTGGCAGTGCCGTCGACCAAAAGCGGCCACACCCACCTCTTCAGACAAACAGCACTCTCAAGGGTCCAAGCGCAAAGTGGCGATAGCACGGCCCCGTGTGGGGAGTTTGGCCATTTCGTGAGGTGGAAACATGTCGTATGCTGGACAATCAGGTGAAGAAAATTACGAGATTGGAAAAGTCATTCAGAATAGTCCACAGGCAAGACCTTTTCATAGGAAAGCTAGGTGTCAGCCGGGCAGGGTGGGGCAAAAGATTTTGAAATCCAGTTGTGGTTCATTTTAATGAAGGTTAGATCATCTACATTTTGGGTAGCCAGACGAGTCCTTTTTTCTGTTAGTATTGAACCTGCAGCACTGAATACTCTTTCTGATAGGACACTAGCTGCCGGGCAAGCAAGCTCCTGCAATGCATATTCTGCCAATTCTGGCCAGGTGTCTAATTTGGATGCCCAGTAATCAAATGGGAATGACGGTTGAGGGAGAACGTCGATAAGGGATGAAAAATAGTTTGTAACCATACTGGACAAATGTTGTCTCCTGTCACTTTGAATTGATGCTGCAGTACCTGTCCTGTCTGCGGTCATAGAAAAATCACTCCACAACCTGGTCAGAAAACCCCTCTGTCCAACGCCACTTCTGATTTCTGCCCCTCTAACACCTCTGGTCTGCTGGCCCCTGGAGCTCGTGTGAGAACGATCACGGGCGCTGTGTGCAGGGAATGCCAGAAGCAAACGGTCAACAAGAGTTGATTGTTTTGTTGCTAATATTAGTTCCAAGTTCTCATGTGGCATAATATTTTGCAATTTGCCTTTATAGCGAGGATCAAGGAGGCAGGCCAACCAGTAATCGTCATCGTTCATCATTTTTGTAATGCGTGTGTCCCTTTTGAGGATACGCAAGGCATAATCCGCCATGTGGGCCAAAGTTCCCGTTGTCAAATCTGCGGTTGTGCTTGGTTGAGGGGCAGTTGCAGGCAAATCTACGTCACTTGTGTCCCTCAAAAAACCAGAACCCGGCCTTGCCACGCCACCAATTTCCCGTGCCCCCGGGAAAGCTTCCTCATTAAAAATATACTCATCCCCATCATCCTCCTCATCCTCCACCTCCTCTTCGCCCGGTACCTCGTCATGTACACTGCCCTGACCAGACAATCGCTGACTGTCATCAAGGCTTTCCTCTTCCTCTGGTGCAGACGCCTGATCCTTTATGTGCGTCAAACTTTGCATCAGCAGACGCATTAGGGGGATGCTCATGCTTATTATGGCGTTGTCTGCACTAACCAGCCGTGTGCATTCCTCAAAACACTGAAGGACTTGACACATGTCTTGAATCTTCGACCACTGCACACCTGACAACTCCATGTCTGCCATCCTACTGCCTGCCCGTGTATGTGTATCCTCCCACAAAAACATAACAGCCCGCCTCTGTTCGCACAGTCTCTGAAGCATGTGCAGTGTTGAGTTCCACCTTGTTGCAACGTCTATGATTAGGCGATGCTGGGGAAGGTTCAAAGAACGCTGATAGGTCTGCATACGGCTGGAGTGTACAGGCGAACGGCGGATATGTGCGCAAAGTCCACGCACTTTGAGGAGCAGGTCGGATAACCCCGGATAACTTTTCAGGAAGCACTGCACCACCAGGTTTAAGGTGTGAGCCAGGCAAGGAATGTGTTTCAGTTGGGAAAGGGAGATGGCAGCCATGAAATTCCTTCCGTTATCACTCACTACCTTGCCTGCCTCAAGATCTACAGTGCCCAGCCACGACTGCGTTTCTTGCTGCAAGAACTCGGACAGAACTTCCGCGGTGTGTCTATTGTCGCCCAAACACTTCATAGCCAATACAGCCTGCTGACGTATGCCAGTAGCTGCCCCATAATGGGAGACCTGGTGTGCAACAGTGGCAGGTGCGGATGGAGTGTTTGTGCGACTGCGGTCTGTGGACGAGCTCTTGCTTCTGCAGGAGGACGAGGAGGAGGAGGAGGAGGGGGTGCGAACGGCTACAGACAACTGTTTACTAGACCGTGGGCTAGGCAGAACTGTCCCAAACTTGCTGTCCCCTGTGGACCCTGAATCCACCACATTTACCCAGTGTGCCGTGATGGACACGTAACGTCCCTGGCCATGCCTACTGGTCCATGCATCTGTTGTCAGGTGCACCTTTGTGCTCACAGATTGCCTGAGTGCATGGACGATGCGCTCTTTAACATGCTGGTGGAGGGCTGGGATGGCTTTTCTGGAAAAAAAGTGTCGACTGGGTAGCTCGTAGCGTGGTACAGCGTAGTCCATCAGGTCTTTGAAAGCTTCGCTTTCAACTAACCGGTAGGGCATCATCTCTAACGAGATTAGTCTAGCTATGTGGGCGTTCAAACCCTGTGTACGCGGATGCGAGGCTAAGTATTTCCTTTTTCTAACCATAGTCTCATGTAGGGTGAGCTGGACTGGAGAGCTGGAGATCGTGGAACTAGCGGGGGTGCCGGTGGACATGGCAGACTGAGAGACGGTGGGAGATGGTATTGTTGCCGCCGGTGCCCTAGATGCAGTGTTTCCTACTACGAAACTGGTGATTCCCTGACCCTGACTGCTTTGGCCTGGCAAAGATACCTGCACAGATACAGCAGGTGGTGCGCTAAATGGTGGTCCTACACTGCCGGAAGGGATGTTGCGTTGATGACTAGCTTCATTGGCCGAGGGTGCAACAACCTTAAGGGACGTTTGGTAGTTAGTCCAAGCTTTCAAATGCATGGTGGTTAAATGTCTATGCATGCAACTAGTATTGAGACTTTTCAGATTCTGACCTCTGCTTAAGGAAGTAGAACATTTTTGACAGATGACTTTGCGCTGATCAATTGGATGTTGTTTAAAAAAATGCCAGACTGCACTCTTTCTAGCATCGGATACCTTTTCAGGCATTGCAGACTGAGCTTTAACCGGATGGCCACGCTGTCCTCCACCAGGTTTTGGCTTTGCCACGCGTTTTGGGCAAGATACGGGCCCGGCAGATGGAACCTGTGGCGATGTTGATGCCTGCTGCGGCCCCTCCTCCTCCTCTGCTTCAGAACTGCTGCCGCCTGCACCCTGTTCCCCCAATGGCTGCCAATCGGGGTCAAGAACTGGGTCATCTAATAACTCTTCTTGTACCTCCTGCGCAACTTCGTCTGTGTCACCGTGTCGTTCGGTGGTATAGCGTTCGTGATGGGGCAACATAGTCTCATCAGGGTCTGATTCTTGATCAGCACCCTGCGAGGGCAATGTTGTGGTCTGAGTCAAAGGACCAGCATAGTAGTCTGGCTGTGGCTGTGCGTCAGTGCACTCCATGTCAGATTCAATTTGTAATGGGCATGGACTGTTAACTGCTTCACTTTCTAAGCCAGGGACGGTATGTGTAAAGAGCTCCATGGAGTAACCCGTTGTGTCGCCTGCTGCATTCTTCTCTGTTGTTGTTTTTGCTGAAGAGGACAAGGAAGTGACTTGTCCCTGACCGTGAACATCCACTAACGACGCGCTGCTTTTACTTTTACCAGTTTCACGAGATGAGGCAAAAGAGCTAGAGGCTGAGTCAGCAAGATAAGCCAAAACTTGCTCTTGCTGCTCCGGCTTTAAAAGCGGTTTTCCTAATCCCAGAAAAGGGAGCGTTCGAGGCCTTGTGTAGCCGGACGACGAACCTGGCTCCACAGCTCCAGACTTAGGTGCAATATTTTTTCCCCCACGACCACCTGATGCTCCACCACTACCACTACCCTCATTACCAGCTGACAATGAACGCCCCCGGCCACGACCTCTTCCACTAGACTTCCTCATTGTTTTAAAAACGTAACCAAACTAACGTTATTTGTTGCAGTCACACAACTTACACGGTGAGCTATAACTTCAGTATGATTTAGCTACCCCTTTACAGGTTGGTGAGACCACAGCGAAAATCAGGCCCAATGTTACACACTCTTTTTTTGGTGGCTGCAAATTAGAGAGATGCCCCACACGCAGGACTGTCACTGAAGCACAAATGTTAATATTAATGTCACACTATTATTTTTTTTTTATTTTTATTTTTTTCAGGAACACTTTAGAAACCCCCCCAAAAAAAAAAAATAGATTTTTGCAGGGAGAATTTAGAAAACAAATGTAACAAACTATATGCTTTCTATGGGCCACTGAGTGAGAGATGACGCACACAGGAATCAGGAGTGGCACACAAGCCCAGAGGCCAATATTTTTCTACCAATGATTGATGGAGTTATTTTCTCTGGTAGATTTTGGAACCCAAATCAAGGAAAAAAAATGTAGGCTTTCTATGGACCACAATTGGAGAGAGAGAGAGAGAGAGATGGCACACCCAGGAGTCAAGACTGGCACACAAGCAGAAAGGCCAATATTAATCTCCCACTGTTTTTTTTTTGTTTTTTTTTTTTTTGTTTTTTTTCAGGGAGACTTTAGAAAAAAAAATAATAAAAAAAATATGATTTTATCAGGAAGAATTTAGAAACCAAATAAAATAAAATGATTTTTTCAGGGAGAATTTATAAAACAAATAAAAACAAAAATAGGCGTTCTATGGCCCACTGACTGAGAGATGACGCACACAGGAGTCAGGAGTGGCACACAAACCCAGAGGCCAATATTTTTCTACCAATGATTGATGTAGTTATTTTCTCTGGTAGATTTTAGAACCCAAATCAAGGAAAAAAAATATAGGCTTTCTATGGACCACAATTGGAGAGAGAGAGAGAGAGAGAGAGAGAGAGAGAGAGAGAGATGGCACACCCAGGAGTCAAGACTGGCACACAAGCAGAAAGGCCAATATTAATCTCCCACTGTTTTTTTTGGTTGTTTTTTTTTTTTTTTTTTTCAGGGAGACTTTAGAAAAAAAAATAATAAAAAAAATATGATTTTATCAGGAAGAATTTAGAAACCAAATAAAATAAAATGATTTTTTCAGGGAGAATTTATAAAACAAATAAAACCAAAAATAGGCGTTCTATGGCCCACTGACTGAGAGATGACGCACCCAGGAGTCAAGACTGGCACACAAGCAGAAAGGCCAATATTAATCTCCCACTGTTTTTTTTGGTTGTTTTTTTTTTTTTTTTTTCAGGGAGACTTTAGAAAAAAAAATAATAAAAAAAATATGATTTTATCAGGAAGAATTTAGAAACCAAATAAAATAAAATGATTTTTTCAGGGAGAATTTATAAAACAAATAAAACCAAAAATAGGCGTTCTATGGCCCACTGACTGAGAGATGACGCACCCAGGAGTCAAGACTGGCACACAAGCAGAAAGGCCAATATTAATCTCCCACTGTTTTTTTTTTTTTTTTTCAGGGAGACTTTAGAAAAAAAAATAATAAAAAAAATATGATTTTATCAGGAAGAATTTAGAAACCAAATAAAATAAAATGATTTTTTCAGGGAGAATTTAGAAAACAAATAAAACCAAAAATAGGCGTTCTATGGCCCACTGACTGAGAGATGACGCACACAGGAGTCAGGAGTGGCACACAAACCCAGAGGCCAATATTTTTCTACCAATGATTGATGTAGTTATTTTCTCTGGTAGATTTTAGAACCCAAATCAAGGAAAAAAAATATAGGCTTTCTATGGACCACAATTGGAGAGAGAGAGAGAGAGAGAGAGAGAGAGAGAGAGAGATGGCACACCCAGGAGTCAAGACTGGCACACAAGCAGAAAGGCCAATATTAATCTCCCACTGTTTTTTTGGTTGTTTTTTTTTTTTTTTTTTCAGGGAGACTTTAGAAATAAAAATAATAAAAAAAATATGATTTTATCAGGAAGAATTTAGAAACCAAATAAAATAAAATGATTTTTTCAGGGAGAATTTAGAAAACAAATAAAACCAAAAATATGCGTTCTATGGCCCACTGACTGAGAGAGAGAGAGAGATGGAACGCTTAGTACTGGCACACAAGCCCAAAGGGCAATATTAATCTCCCTTTTTTTTTCCAGGGAGAATTTCTGAAACCCAAAAAAAAAATAAAATAGGCTTTCTATGGCCCACTATTTGTGAGAGAGATGGGACGCTCAGGACTGGCACAGATGGCACGCTCAGGACTGGCACAGAAGCCCAGAGGCCAATATTAATCTCCCTTTTTTTCTGGGAGAATTTATAAAACCAAAAAAATATTTAAATAGGCTTTCTATGGCCCACTATTTGTGAGAGAGATGGCACGCTCAGGACTGGCACAGATGGCACGCTCACAACTGGCACACAAGCCCAGAGGCCAATATTAATCTCCCTTTTTTCAGGGAGAATTTCTAAAACCCAAAAAAAAAATAAAATAGGCTTTCTATGGCCCACTATTTGTGAGAGAGATGGGACGCTCAGGACTGGCACAGATGGCACGCTCAGGACTGGCACAGAAGCCCAGAGGCCAATATTAATCTCCCTTTTTTTCTGGGAGAATTTATAAAACCAAAAAAATATTTAAATAGGCTTTCTATGGCCCACTATTTGTGAGAGAGATGGCACGCTCAGGACTGGCACAGATGGCACGCTCACAACTGGCACACAAGCCCAGAGGCCAATATTAATCTCCCTTTTTTCAGGGAAAATTGATAAAACAAAAAAAAAAATTAAATAGGCTTTCTATGGCCCACTATTTGTGAGAGAGATGGCACGCTCAGGGCTGGCTGGCACAGATGGCACGCTCAGGACTGGCACACAAGCCCAGAGGCCAATATTAATCTCCCTTTTTTTCTGGGAGAATTTATAAAACCAAAAAAATATTTAAATAGGCTTTCTATGGCCCACTATTTGTGAGAGAGATGGCACGCTCAGGACTGGCACAGATGGCACGCTCACAACTGGCACACAAGCCCAGAGGCCAATATTAATCTCCCTTTTTTCAGGGAAAATTGATAAAACAAAAAAAAAAATTAAATAGGCTTTCTATGGCCCACTATTTGTGAGAGAGATGGCACGCTCAGGGCTGGCTGGCACAGATGGCACGCTCAGGACTGGCACACAAGCCCAGAGGCCAATATTAATCTCCCTTTTTTTCTGGGAGAATTTATAAAACCAAAAAAATATTTAAATAGGCTTTCTATGGCCCACTATTTGTGAGAGAGATGGCACGCTCAGGACTGGCACAGATGGCACGCTCACAACTGGCACACAAGCCCAGAGGCCAATATTAATCTCCCTTTTTTCAGGGAAAATTTATAAAACAAAAAAAAAAATTAAATAGGCTTTCTATGGCCCACTATTTGTGAGAGAGATGGCACGCTCAGGGCTGGCACAGATGGCACGCTCAGGACTGGCACACAAGCCCAGAGGCCAATATTAATCTCCCTTTTTTTCAGGGAGAATTTATAAAACCAAAAAAAAAAATAAATAGGCTTTCTATGGCCCACTATTTGTGAGAGAGATGGCACACTCAGGACTGGCACACAAGCCCAAAGGCCAATATTAATCTCCCACTGTATTTTTATCAGGGAGAATTTATACACCCCACAAAAAAAAATACAGAAAAATGAAAAGGCTTTCTATGGCCCACTATGTGAGAGAGATGGCACACACAGGGATGGCACTCTAGCAGAAATGCCAAATTGCCAATCTTAATCTCCCACCAAAAAAAAAAAAAAAAACAGGGAATGTCCTACAATTACTATCTCCCTGCCTGCAGTAATCTCAGCCAGGTATGGCAGGCAGCTACTATCTCCCTGCCTGCAGTAATCTCAGCCAGGTATGGCAGGCAGCAATAAGGAGTGGACTGATGCACAAATGAAATAAAAAGTGTGGACAAACAAAAAAGATAGCTGTGCAGAAAGGAAGGAACAAGAGGATTTGTGCTTTGAAAAAAGCAGTTGGTTTGCACAGCGGCGTACACACAGCAATGCAGCTATCAGGGAGCCTTCTAGGGCAGCCCAATGAGCTACAGCGCTGAGGGGAAAAAAAAAAAAAAAAAAACTTCCACTGTCCCTGCACACCGAGGGTGGTGTTGGACAGTGCAAATCGCTGCAGCACAAGCGGTTTTGTGGTTAATGGACCCTGCCTAACGCTATCCCTGCTTCTGACAAAGCGGCAGCAACCTCTCCCTAAGCTCAGATCAGCAGCAGTAAGATGGCGGTCGGCGGGAACGCCTCTTTATAGCCCCTGTGACGTCGCAGACAGCAAGCCAATCACTGCAATGCCCTTCTCTAAGATGGTGGGGACCAGGACCTATGTCATCACGCTGCCCACACTCTGCGTTTACCTTCATTGGCTGAGAAATGGCGCTTTTCACGTCATTGAAACGCGACTTTGGCGCGAAAGTCGCGTACCGCATGGCCGACCCCGCACAGGGGTCGGATCGGGTTTCATGAAACCCCGACTTAGCCAAAAGTCGGCGACTTTTGAAAATGTTCGACCCGTTTCGCTCAACCCTAGTAATAATGCCACACAAGAGCCACATTTCCAGATATTCTTGCTTAGAAGATTTCAATGGAGAAACATAACTGTTCTTGATCAGAGTAGACTCAGTTTGGCTTGTGGCTGCGATATATTTATTTCAATCATAGTTATCAAACTTTTCCACAATATTTAATGCGTTTTTGTATCTGTTGAATTAAGACTCGTGTCTATAGCTGTTTCTCCAGATTTTACACTGCCACCAGATGGAGGGGGAATTTGGAGTTTTCTGCAACTTTTTAAAACGTAGCAATTCATAATTGTGACCTATGTGCATGAGATGGTTGGATATGTTATGTGGGTATCATTTTGTGTATGTTTATATTTTACTAGGAAACCCTACCCGGGTGAAGATGGTAACAAGGGCCTCGGCTACCTTTACTGCTGTTATACTGGACAGGGCCACAGCTTCAGGATACCGAGTGGCATAGTCCACCACTGTCAGGATATATTTTTTCCACGACCGGCTGGGGTGGGCCAGAGGACCTATGATGTTGACAGCTACACGTTGAAATGGTTCTTCAATTCGCTGGCACACATCGCAGGTTCGGCAATCATGGGCTACCCACTGCGAGATGCCAGGCCAGTAAAAACTTTGGGTGAGTCTCTTTTCAGTCCTTTCCCTCCCTTGATGCCCAGCCAAGGGGATGTCATGGGTCAGTTGGACTAGCTGTGCCCTGTACTTCTGAGGGACAATGAGTTGCCTGGTCGTTGCGTCAGGGTTGCCCCTGTCACTGACCTTTGTTACGCGATAATACAGTCCATTTTCTCGAGTGAAGCCATCCCCATTATCTCCCATGTGCCCAGTTTCTGCCCTTAGCCTAAGGGCTGCTAAGGTAGTGTCACCCTCTATTTCTCTCCTAAACTCCTCTCTATCCCAAGACTCTCCCGATGAAGTAGCAGTGAATGTATTGCTTACCAACTCTGATGCGGTTCGTGGTGGTTGCTCCCCGGTGAGTTCCGGATGACTTAGTGCTTGAAGGGCCTGTAGTCGGGTGACTGCTCCCACAAAATGACTTTGTATCTCCCCAATGTCATTTCCAAGGAGGATATCTGCAGGAAGTCCTCCCATAACTTCAATCCAACACAGATTTTCTCCACAACCATAATCCAATCGCACAGAAGCTCGCTGTATATATTTGCGGACACCCCCCCGCCAAGACAATGGGAATTCCCGGACCCTGGTAAATTGCCTCGGGTCGAACTACACGGGGGTCAGCGATAGTCAGGAATGCCCGTGTCTCTAAATCCTGACACTTTGTATCCATCAATTAAGACATCCTGCAGGTGGTGTTGCCATTGCTCTGGGTAGCTAAAGGACAAAGGCCGGAGTCCGTACACTCCAGGAGGGGTATCTATGGTGCCGTGGTTGGTGGTCCACTCTGGTGAGGGTGGTGGTAGCTCTTCCTCAGGTGTGATGGAGTGCACAAGATTCACTGGACGAGGTGGGGCTCCCTCCAAATCCTTGAGGGACAACCAGACTGCAAATATTCAGGTCGCCCACACCCATAACTTCTCCTCTCTGTGATACCCCCAGGTCGTGGTCGGAGCTGTTGGGGCCCAGGATTGTGAGGCATGATTGTCATCAGCCTGCGGCTGGGTGGAGGGGCAGATATAATCTCAGGGGGCCGGGGTGCGGGAGAAGGCCGTGGTTCATTGTCCAGAAGCCTCCTCCATTGCGGTCAGATAGTAAGGGCTTCATCGGCCAAGGCTGCAGCTCTATTCACGGTGCACGGCGTGCGCTCCCGGACCCATTCCTGTACCTCTATAAGGAATGCCTGTATAACATCTTCCACAGTAAAGGCGTTTTCTGCTTCCAGCCATCTCCGACATGCCTGGGACATCTTATGTGCATACATCCTAAACGATCCCCCCGTAGTGCATGAAAGGTCTCGGAACTTGGCCCTATATGAGTCTGGGGTGATAGCATGGTAATCCAGGATAGTCCGCTTTACAATGTTATAATCCCGATTGCGCTGTGAGTCAATGGTTCGGTAAGCCTCCGCCATGCTACCGTTCAGGAGTCCCACTATCAAATGAATCCAGCCAGAGTGGGGCACCTCCATCACAGCACACTGCTGCTCAACGTCCTTGAAGAACCCCTCCACATCTCTGGAAGCCTCATAAAATGGCTTAAACTCTGTCCGGGTGATCCGTACAGGCTCCCGGATCGTTGGGTTTACATTCCACATTGCGTTACTCCCTCTTTAAAGCTCCATTGCTTCTTGCCTCCGCTGTGCCCGGTGGGCAGCCTCCTCCTTGTACTCCTGAGAGATGCCTGGGCCCAGAACCGCCATCTCTTCTTCGTACCACACCACCCAAGGACTTTTTGGGGTGGGGTCCTCATCTCCAGTGCTCGTCCTTCAGACATATGGGAGGAGGTGGCAGGGCTGGCACCCACCAGTAGGTCAATTAAGGCTTCTTTAGTCAGTCCCTGGTAGTTCAGCCCCAGGTCTCTGGCTCCCTCCTGTAAACTGGATACAGTCCAATTTCTGTACTCTGTGGGTGGTTCTCCATTAGGTTACGCTCTGTTGATCCCGCTGCTGCCACCAGTTGTCACAGGTTCCTCCTCCGGTACCACACAATCAACAGAGCCAGCGAAGAGTGAACAATCCCAAGACCTTTATTGAGGCAAAAATACGAAAGGTCCATATATGATCCACGACACAAAGGATAAAATAGTCCAGAACACGAATGCAGTTCAGTAATAGGATAAAAGTCCAACAATCCAGCAGACAGAGGATAGCACAGTCCATATACTCTTTCTTCTCTCTGAGGTGCTGTGTTCACATCATCATTCCACACAGGATCTGATCTGTGTCTCACCTCCCTGATATTTACAAGTCCCCCTCCTCATTCACAGGTCAGGAGGGGGAAGATCTCAGGGGCTCATTGTTTTAACAAGCTAGGTCAACATGTCATTAGCATATTAGCAAACAACATTATTCACTGACCCTGTGGAGAGATAACAGTACAGGACTGTGGGGGCTGATATCAGATGGCAAATAACAACTCATCCTACAAGAGAACACCATGATAATCAGTAAAATAGAAATATACACAAAAGGATACCCACATAACATATCACACCATCACAGTGCACAACTAAGCTCAACCACGTTAACATCCACTTGTGAAAAGTGTTGAACAATGTGCAACAACATTTGCAACTTTCTGACATGCAAAATCCTTACTAATTCCTCTCCCCACTCAAAGTACCTTAAAAAGAGACTGAACTTGTCATAAACTTAACTAAATGATGCCTTAAATAGTGACTGTCCGTGCAGTAAACTTTGCATAAATCAATAATACAAAGAAAAAAGCTTTGTAATATATCTCGTCATGTAAATCTGCTTCTCTCTCCACTTAAGAGCAGCGTCTTCGCTCCCCCGGCCTCCTGAACTCATCATGTACACGAAAGCTTGGTCAAATCAAGATAGACTACCAGCTCACTGAGGAATCAGATTACAGCTGATGTGGAAACCTGTATGGAAAGTTTTAGGCTACTTTCACACCAGGCTTTTTGTTTCAGGCACAATCCGGCAATTTTTGGAAAAAACGGATCCATTTTTTTCCCATAGAGTTTTCTCTCTCTCTTTCTCTTTCTCTCTCCCCTCCGAAACAGGAAGTAAAAAATCCATGTGCCTTAAAGATGGACGGATCCAGCTAAATAACGGATCCAATGCATCAGTTTTTCACAATTTGCGCCAGATCAGTTTTTTTACAAATTGGCCGGATTAGCCTGAACACAAAAAACTGATGTGTGAAACTAGCCTTAGGAGAAACTCAAAAGGTTTCACACGTTTGCTAGTTTTGCTCAAATGAGGAAGTCGATCGATCGGAGATAAGAGCTCACAACCGGTGTCTGTTAGGGTACCGTCACACTATAACATTTCGATCGCTACGACGGTACGATTCGTGACGTTCCAGCGATATCGTTACGATATCGCTGTGTCTGACACGCAGCAGCGATCAGGGATCCTGCTGAGAATCGTACGTCGTAGCAGATCGTTTAGAACTTTCTTTCATCGCTGGATCTCCCGCTGTCATCGCTAGATCGGTGTGTGTGACACCGATCTAGCGATCTAGCGATGCGATCCAGCGATGCGTTCGCTTGTAACCAGGGTAAACATCGGGTAACTAAGCGCAGGACCGCGCTTAGTTACCCGATGTTTACCCTGGTTACAAGCGTTAAACTAAAAAAACCCAAACAGCACATACTTACATTCTGGTGTCCGTCAGGTCCCTTGCAGTCTGCTTCCAGCACTGTGACTGCCGGCCGTAAAGTGAAAGCAGAGCACAGCGGTGACGTGCTTTCACTTTCACTTTACGGCCGGCAGTCACAGTGCGGGAAGCAGAGACTGCAAGGGACCTGACGGACACCAGAATGTAAGTATGTGCTGTTTTTTTTTTTTTAGTTTAACGCTTGTAACCAGGGTAAACATCGGGTAACTAAGCGCGGTCCTGCGCTTAGTTACCCGATGTTTACCCTGGTTACCCAGGGACCTCGGCATCTTGGTCGCTGGAGAGCGGTCTGTGTGACAGCTCCCCAGCGACCACACTACGATTTACCTACGATCACGGCCAGGTCATATCGCTGGTCGTGATCGTAGGTAAATCGTATAGTGTGACGGTACCCTTAGTGTACGGGCTCATCTGATCTCAGAAGCCCAGGCACAAGTTTTTATTACAACTACAGAGACAAGAAAAATAGTAATGACTTTACATTGCCTAAGAGAGAAGCTGTTTTAAATTGGGGAAAGTATTTTAATTGGAAATAACAAGAGTCATAAATTATGACTCCTGCAGAAGTTTATTATGAATTCCGCAGAAGTCCTTGACCAGCTCTGTCCAATTAACTAGACTTTCATAAACAAATGAAAAGCCTAACACAAAGACACCTCTCTATGGGACACGCAGTGCATGAGCTAAAGAACATTACCCCAAGGGGGATACATTTTTTCAAAATATACTATGGGCATCATAGACACCCATGCCAAAAATTGGACTGCCTGTAGTGGCACAGAAGACGTAGCCTGGTAATCTAGTGGTGGAGAATGAGGAGACAAAGATAAATTATACTGAAATAATAAAAAAAAGGATGTGAATCCACCAATGAAAGTAGATAATAAAAGGGTGGGGTGAACACAGGTTCATATATATGATCCCAGATTGTGTCCAACGAGATATGTTTGTCTCTAGCAACAGCTCAGAGACAGGGATATAAAAAAAAATATAATAGTATTTCAATATTTTCATATTGTAGAGGTATACACTGGGTCGTAAAAAGACGATGCAGAGATATTAAAACTGGAATACATAAGAATAAATGGGAAAAATATACGTACATCTCAGGCTGGAGTCACACTCGACGTAAGACAATACGGTCCGTATATTACGGCCGTAATACGCTGAAAAGTCCCCAAAATAGTGGTCCGTAGCTCCTCTGTAGGCAGGGTTGTGTCAGCGTATTTTGCGCATGGCATCCTCCGTATGTAATCCGTATGGCATCCGTACTGCGTGTTTTTCTCGCAGGCTTGCAAAACCAACATACGGCTATACAAGGGATCCATGTGTTAAAAAAATAAAAAAATATATATATACTGTCTATATATATATATGTGTCATTAGACACATATATGTATATATATTATTACTTCATACAGCGCTAGATAGCTTTAAAGCCGGTAATTCAATTACCGGCTTTTGCTATCTCCTTCCTAAACCCGACATGATATGAGACATGGTTTACATACAGTAAACCATGTCATATCACCTTTTTTTTTTGCATATTCCACACTACTAATGTTAGTAGTGTGTCTATGCAAAATTTGGCTGTTATATCTACTAAATTAAAGGGTTAAATGGCGGAAAAAATTGGCGTGGGCTCCCGCGCAATTTTCTCCGCCAGAGTAGTAAAGCCAGTGACTGAGGGCAGATATTAATAGCCTGGAGAGGGTCCACGGTTATTGGCCCCCCCCCCTGGCTAAAAACACCTGCCCCCAGCCACCCCAGAAAAGGCACATCTGGAAGATGCGCCTATTCTGGCACTTGGTCACTCTCTTCCCAGACTGCTAACAGGCAAGACTTCCGTGTCCTCACGAACAGGATGACTGACCATGCTGTCCTCCTCCTTCTCCTCCTTGTCCTCAGGCCATCCCCACTGAACAGACGGTATGACAGCTGTGCTTGTAGCACCGTTTATAGCGCATGAAAGTAGCTCCAGTTCTACCTCCTCCTCCTCATTGCCTACCAATCCACATTGGGAAGACATGAGGCTGGGCTGAGTGTAATCACCCTGTATGGTTCCTTGGTCCATGTCCTCGTGCTCTGCCTGCAATGCATCCTCTTTAATTGTCACCAGAGAGGTTTTTAGTATACTGAGAAGCGGGATGGTGACGCTAATTATGGCGTCATTGCCACTCACCATCTTGGTGCAGTCCTCAAAGTTTTGCATGATGGTACATACGTCTGACATCCATGTCCACTCCTGAGGTCTTATGTGTGGAGTCTGAACTGAATATCGACGGCATTGTTGATGTTAGTAGTCAACAACTGTCCTCTTCTGCTCACAAATCTTTTCCAACATATGCAGCATAGAGTTCCAACACATGGGAACATCACACACCAGTCGGTGAGGCGGAAGCTGCCAACGCTGCTGAAGCACGGCAAGGGTGGCTGAAGCTGTAGCTGACTGTCTAAAATGGGCAGACAGACAGTGTACTTTCACTAGCAAATCTGGCAGCTCCGGGTAGCTTTTCAGGAAACGTTGAACCACGAGGTTAAGCACATGGGCCAGGCAAGGTACATGTGTGAGCTCACCTTGCCTCAGAGCTGCCACCAGGTTATGGCCATGTCATACATGACCATGCCTGGCTGTAAGTTCAGCAGTGTCATCCAAATATCTGACTGCTCTTTCAGCGCTGTCCAGAACTCTTCTGCATTGTGTGGTTTGTCACCTATGCAGATTAGCTTCAGCACAGCCTGTTGCCGCTTGGCTGAGGCAGTGCTGCAGTGCTTCCAGCTTCTGACTGATGTGTTGATTTCAGAGATGGAGGCTGAAGAGGAGGAGGAGGTGCAGGAGCTGTAGACTGTGGGGGCAACCATGATTAACGTAGGGCCCGCAATTCTCAGCGTGGGGAGGATGTGTTCCATCCCAAGGTCCGACTGGGTCACGGCTTCCACTATGTTAACCCAGTGTGCCATCAGTGAGATGTACCATCCCTGCCCACAAGCACTTGTCCACGTGTTCGTGGTTACGTGGACTTTCCCAGTAACAGCATTGTTGAGGGCACGGGTAATATTGTGGGACACATGCTGGTGTAATGCTGGTACGGCACTGTCACGATATGGTATGAAATATCATAAGTTTAGTTGCTCTTCAGCTCATGAGGTGGGCTAAACCCCCCCTTCACTAGCTGACTCTCCTTGTTTCTCTCTGGGCTACGGACTGTATGCTAGCAGGGGGTTTTATTGCCCTGGGGTCATAAATTCCAGGCTCGGAGGAAAGTCCCTCGCCCCTCCCACCTGCACTAGTTGGAACTGGAAAAGTGGCTCCAAAATTCATGAAAGATTCTTTTTTTTTTTTTTTATACGATATTATGCACCATGTTTACGGTAAGAACACGAAAATATATATTCGTATTCCCACTCGGTGTATGTACCCATCCCTTGAAACTCGGGCTTCTAACTCCGGCTGGTAAAGAAGTAGGGTTTTCTCTGTAAATATTTATCCCAGATAGGAAATATTTGATCTCATTAGAATGCTCACGTTAATCCGAGATGATTGATGGGTTTGTTAGAACTATGATGTGTTTTGTAATGAAGTTATAGAAATTAGAGAAAATAGTTTAAAGTTTACTCAGAATGTAGAGAGAGGAGGGTCTGGATAAGCCAGCCTTTCTGTGATGTCACAGCCTTAAGGTATTAAGTTTGTGGCAGGCTTCCCCAGCTCAGATTTCTTCCTGACTTCTTGTCTTCTCCTAAAGCCAGCAGCACGTCCAATGAGTTGGGACGTATGGAAAACTGCCCTAGCCTGGTTGCCTGTCATGCTTTGAACATGTGAGTGTTGTTTTTTCTCATTTATTCCCTTTATGTTATAATTACCCTTGTACATATTTGCAATTGTCTCATTTGTAACATCTTTGTAAAATATTTTTGATAAAACACTGCCTGAAACTTTTGATGGGGTATATTATTTAATACCAGTTCTTTCTACTGTTCTAAACCGTACCCTAAGTCTCTTGAAGGGAAAATACGCTACTGTTGTGTGGGGTTAGCTTCGGACCCGTTTAATCGAAGCTGGTGGCAGCGAGAGTGTGCTGACTTTTGGGGTTATGCTGAAGCGACTGCGGCGTTGCTAATTATTGTTCCTGCCTGAGTGGGAGTAGTTATCGCGTCGCTGCAGCGTGCCCAATAGCCAGTACATAGCAGGCAGCCTTTCTGGCGACTACTTACCCAGGGTGCAGTACCTAATCTGACCTGAGAGCAAGGGGGCGCCAGAGAGCTGCAAGTGTTAAGTGGTACTGTAAGTGGGATATACATAAATCCCTGCAGTTCGTGGTATATAGAAAAGCAGTGGGATACCTAGAATAAGCCCCTGCTGTAAACTAAGAGGTCAATAGCCTTGTGTGTGGTTTATTCATCACATCGTGGAGTGGAGGGATAACTAAGATAAGCCCCCCCTGCACATGTGATAGCCGTCTGTTGGCCTAAAGTCACCTCAATCCGTGAGGTAGGGTTGACGGTCACGGTTGGCACACAGGGAGAAATCGTGGCGACTGGGGACTGAGTACCTTGGGGTGGCCGCCGCCATCAGCTTGCGGAAAGCTTCCATCTCAACGAGCCTAAAAGGCAACATTTCGAGCGCAAGCAGGGCAGAAGAGAAATGTTAGAATTTAGTACTGTGGCCTGTGGGGCATTGGTTGGGTATTTTGGCTTGTGTTCCAATGACTGGGGCATAGACAACTGAAGGCTGTGCTGGGACAAGGATGTGGACGGGCTTGATGATGGTGCTGCTTGACTGTGGGCAACAACAGGTGCAGGGCTAGAGGCATCTTCACATGCACGGTGGACTGGGGATTGGCTTCTATGCAAAACAGTGGAAGAAGCAGTGGTGTTGCATGTAGACAGTGTTCCTGGAGCCTGGGGTTCGGCCCACAAAGTCGAGTGATTTGCTGCCATGTGCTTGATCATGCTGGTGGTGGTCAGGCTGGTAGTTTTGCTACCCCTGCTGATGTGGGTATGGCAGGTGCTGCAAATGGCCTGTTTGGGGTTATCGGCAGAGTCTTTAAAAAATAACCAGACTCGGGAAGATCTAACATTTGGAATGGCAACTTCCCTCATGTTGGTGGTACGGTGTCATGATCCCAATGGCAGGGGATCACTAAAGGACAAGCACAGATACAAACAAGCTCTAGGGCGATGGAACCTGAGCTGACCGCGACCCTGAACCTAACACACAAATAAAAGTAGCCGGGGAACGTGCCTACGATGATCCTAGACGTCTCGCTCCAGCCGAAGATCTAACTTCCCCTATTAGAAGAAACACAGACCTCTCTTGCCTCCAGAGAAATCCCCCACAGAAATAGCAGCCCCCCACATATAATGACGGTGAAATGAGAGGAAAGCACATACGCAGTATGAAAACAGTTTCAGCAAAATGAGGCCCGCTAAAGCTAGATAGCAGAGGATACAAAAGTGAACTGCGCGGTCAGCGAAAAACCCTTCAAAAAACCATCCTGAAATTACTTGAACTCATGTGCCAACTCATGGTACATGAGGAGCAATTTCAGCCCACTAGAGCAACCAGCAGCAAGAATCACATATCTGCAGGCTGGACTAAAAACCAAATAAAGCAAAACACCAAAACAGGAAAATCCAAACTTAGCTTGACCAGAAGGTTCTAGGAGCAGGGAGCAGAGGTAACAAGACACACTTGATACATTGATAACCGGCGAGGAAATGCCAGCAAAGCCAGGTTAAATAGGAAACTCCCATATGCTGATGGAACAGGAGGAACCCAGAAACCCAGGAAAGACAAGTCACCCAGTACCATCAGTAACCACCAGAGGGAGCCCAAAAACAGAACTCACAACAGTACCCCCCCCTTGAGGAGGGGTCACCGAACCCTCACGAGAACCACCAGGGCGACCAGGATGAGCCCTATGAAAAGCGCGAACCAAATCACCAGCATGAACATCCGAGGCAACCACCCAAGAATTATCCTCCTGACCATAACCCTTCCACTTGACCAAATACTGGAGTTTCCGTCTGGAAACACGAGAATCCAAGATCTTCTCCACAACATACTCCAATTCTCCCTCCACCAGCACTGGAGCAGGAGGCTCAAGCGAAGGAACAACAGGTACCTCATACTTCCGCAACAACGACCGATGGAACACATTATGAATAGCAAACGATGCCGGGAGATCCAAACGAAACGACACAGGGTTAAGAATTTCCAAGATCCTATAGGGACCGATGAACCGAGGCTTGAACTTAGGAGAAGAGACCTTCATAGGAACAAAACGAGAAGACAACCACACCAAGTCACCAACAAGAAGTCGAGGACCCACGCGGCGACGGCGATTAGCAAACTGCTGAGCCTTCTCCTGGGACAACTTCAAATTGTCCACCACATGACTCCAAATCTGATGCAACCTATCCACCACCATGTCCACTCCAGGACAATCAGAAGGCTCCACCTGACCAGAGGAAAAACGAGGATGAAACCCCGAATTACAAAAGAAAGGAGAAACCAAGGTAGCAGAACTAGCCCGATTATTAAGGGCAAACTCGGCCAGCGGCAAAAAGGTAACCCAGTCATCCTGATCAGCAGAAACAAAACACCTTAAATAAGTTTCCAAGGTCTGATTAGTTCGTTCAGTCTGGCCATTCGTCTGAGGATGGAATGCAGACGAAAAGGACAAATCAATGCCCATCTTAGCACAGAACGTCCGCCAAAATCTAGACACAAACTGGGATCCCCTGTCAGAAACGATGTTCTCAGGAATCCCATGCAAACGAACCACATTCTGAAAAAACAGAGGGACCAACTCAGAGGAGGAAGGCAACTTAGGCAAGGGTACCAGATGAACCATTTTAGAAAAGCGATCACACACAACCCAGATGACGGACATTTTTTGAGAGACAGGGAGATCCGAAATAAAGTCCATGGAAATGTGCGTCCAAGGCCTCTTCGGGATAGGCAAAGGTGACAACAATCCACTGGCCCGAGAACAGCAAGGCTTAGCCCGAGCACAAACCTCACAAGACTGCACAAAAGAACGCACATCCCTCGACAAGGAAGGCCACCAAAAAGACCTGGCCACCAAGTCTCTAGTACCAAATATTCCAGGATGACCTGCCAACGCAGAAGAATGGACCTCGGAGATGACTCTACTGGTCCAATTATCCGGAACAAACAGTCTCTCAGGCGGACAACGATCAGGTTTACCCGCCTGAAACTCCTGCAAAGCACGTCGCAAGTCTGGGGAGACAGCAGACAAAATCACCCCATCCCTAAGGATACCAGAGGGCTCAGAATTTCCAAGGGAGTCAGGCACAAAACTCCTAGAAAGAGCATCCGCCTTCACATTCTTTGAACCTGGCAGGTATGAAACCACAAAATTGAAACGAGAGAAAAACAGTGACCAACGAGCCTGTCTAGGATTCAGACGCCTGGCAGACTCAAGGTAAATCAAATTTTTGTGATCAGTCAAGACCACCACACGATGTCGAGCACCCTCTAGCCAATGACGCCACTCCTCAAATGCCCACTTCATGGCCAAAAGTTCCCGATTACCAACATCATAATTCCGCTCAGCCGGCGAAAACTTTCTAGAAAAAAACGCGCATGGCTTCATCACTGAGCCATCGGAGCTTCTCTGTGACAAAACCACCCCCGCTCCAATCTCGGAAGCATCAACCTCAACCTGAAAAGGGAGCGAAACATCTGGCTGACGCAACACAGGAGCAGAAGAAAACCGGCGTTTAAGTTCCTGAAAGGCCTCCACAGCCGCAGGAGACCAATTAGCAACATCAGCACCCTTCTTAGTCAAATCCGTCAAAGGCTTAACAACACTAGAAAAATTAGTTATAAAACGACGATAGAAATTAGCAAAGCCCAAGAACTTCTGTAGACTCTTAAGAGATGTAGGCTGCGTCCAGTCACAAATAGCCTGAACCTTGACGGGATCCATCTCAATAGTAGAAGGGGAAAAAATATACCCCAAGAAAGAAATCTTCTGGACTCCAAAGAGACACTTTGAGCCTTTTACAAACAAGGAATTGGCCCGCAGGACCTGAAACACCTTCCTGACCTGCTGAACATGAGACTCCCAGTCATCAGAAAAAACCAAAATATCATCCAAATACACAATCATAAATTTATCCAGATATTCACGGAAAATATCGTGCATAAAGGACTGGAAGACTGAAGGAGCATTAGAAAGTCCAAAAGGCATTACCAAATACTCAAAATGGCCCTCAGGCGTATTAAATGCGGTTTTCCACTCATCACCTTGCTTTATTCGTATAAGATTATACGCACCCCGAAGATCAATCTTAGTGAACCATTTAGCCCCCTTAATGCGAGCAAACAAATCAGTCAACAATGGCAAAGGATACTGATATTTTACGGTAATCTTATTCAAAAGACGATAATCTATACAAGGCCTCAAGGAACCATCTTTTTTGGCCACGAAAAAAAAACCTGCTCCCAAAGGGGACAAAGATGGACGGATATGTCCCTTTTCCAAGGACTCCTTAACATAATCCCGCATAGCAGTATGCTCTGGCACTGACAGATTGAACAAACGACCTTTAGGAAATTTTCTGCCCGGAATTAAATTTATAGCACAATCGCAATCCCTGTGAGGAGGAAGCGAACTGAGCTTAGGCTCCTCAAAAACATCACGATAGTCAGACAAAAACACAGGAATCTCAGAAGGAGTAGATGAAGCGATAGAAATCGGAGGTGCATCATCATGAACCCCCTGACAACCCCAGCTTAACACAGACATTGATTTCCAGTCAAGGACTGGATTATGAGTTTGTAACCATGGCAGACCAAGTACTAGAACATCATGCAAATTATACAGTACCAGGAAGCGAATCACCTCCTGGTGAACGGGAGTCATACGCATGGTCACTTGTGTCCAGTACTGAGGTTTATTCATAGCCAAAGGTGTAGAGTCAATTCCCTTCAAAGGAATAGGGACTTCCAGAGGCTCCAGACTAAACCCACAGCGATTGGCAAATGACCAATCCATAAGACTCAGGGCAGCGCCTGAATCCACATAGGCATCGACGGAAATGGATGATAATGAACAAATCAGAGTCACAGACAGAATGAACTTAGACTGTAAAGTACTAATGGCAACAGACTTATCAACCTTTTTTGTGCGTTTAGAGCATGCTGATATAACATGAGCTGAATCACCACAATAAAAGCACAACCCTTTTTTCCGCCTATACTTTTGCCGTTCACTTCTGGACTGAATTCTATCACATTGCATTATCTCAGGTGACGGTTCAGACGACACCGCCAAATGATGCACAGGTTTGCGCTCCCGTAAACGCCGATCAATCTGAACAGCCATAGTCATAGACTCATTCAGACCAGCAGGCGCAGGGAACCCCACCATAACATCTTTAATGGCCTCAGAAAGGCCATCTCTAAACTTTGCAGCCAGAGCGCACTCATTCCACTGAGTAAGTACCGACCACTTCCGAAATTTTTGACAATAAATTTCTGCTTCATCTTGCCCCTGAGAGAGGGCCAACAAAGCTTTTTCAGCCTGAATCTCTTGGTTAGGTTCCTCATAGAGCAAACCTAATGCCAGAAAAAACGCATCCGCATTAAGCAACGCAGGGTCCCCTGGTGCCAATGCAAATGCCCAATCCTGAGGGTCACCCCGCAGGAAAGATATAATTATCTTGACTTGCTGAGCAGGGTCTCCAGAGGAGCGAGATTTCAAAGAAAGAAACAACTTGCAATTGTTCCTAAAATTCAGAAAACGAGATCTATCTCCAGAAAAAAACTCTGGGACAGGAATTCTAGGTTCAGACATAGGAGCATGTACAACAAAATCCTGTATATTTTGAACCTAGTGGCAAGATTATTCAGGCTGGAAGCCAAACTCTGGACGTCCATGATAAACAGCTGGGATCAGAGCCATTCAAAGATTAAGAGGAGGAGGAAGTAGCCACGCTGCAATAAGGCTAGGCAGCAAACTCTGAGGGAAAGAGAAAAAAAAAAAAAAAAAACTTCCTCAGACTACTTATCCTCCTACTTCAGCCAATACAATTAACACTTTGTGGGCCGGTTATACTGTCATGATCCCAATGGCAGGGGATCACTAAAGGACAAGCACAGATACAAACAAGCTCTAGGGCGATGGAACCTGAGCTGACCGCGACCCTGAACCTAACACACAAATAAAAGTAGCCGGGGAACGTGCCTACGATGATCCTAGACGTCTCGCTCCAGCCGAAGATCTAACTTCCCCTATTAGAAGAAACACAGACCTCTCTTGCCTCCAGAGAAATCCCCCACAGAAATAGCAGCCCCCCACATATAATGACGGTGAAATGAGAGGAAAGCACATACGCAGTATGAAAACAGTTTCAGCAAAATGAGGCCCGCTAAAGCTAGATAGCAGAGGATACAAAAGTGAACTGCGCGGTCAGCGAAAAACCCTTCAAAAAACCATCCTGAAATTACTTGAACTCATGAGCCAACTCATGGTACATGAGGAGCAATTTCAGCCCACTAGAGCAACCAGCAGCAAGAATCACATATCTGCAGGCTGGACTAAAAACCAAATAAAGCAAAACACCAAAACAGGAAAATCCAAACTTAGCTTGACCAGAAGGTTCTAGGAGCAGGGAGCAGAGGTAACAAGACACACTGGATACATTGATAACCGGCGAGGAAATGCCAGCAAAGCCAGGTTAAATAGGAAACTCCCATATGCTGATGGAACAGGTGGAACCCAGAAACCCAGGAAAGACAAGTCACCCAGTACCATCAGTAACCACCAGAGGGAGCCCAAAAACAGAACTCACAACAGTACGGGGAACGGATGCACGCCTTCTGTCTGTGGCCACCACACTGCTTCTTCCTACCTGTTGGGGTGATTATATGCCTCCTTCCCCATGTGTGCTGCTGTCCTCGCTCTGCATGTCCTCCTGCCAGGTTGGGTCAGTCACTATGTCATCCACCACCTTGTCTTCCACATCTGCACCCTGCTCCTCCTCTTGACTTTCTGGCAATTGTGTCTCATCATCGTCCACCTCTTGTGACACTTTCCCACCATTGTCTTCGTGTGACCGGGGCTTGTCAAAGCTTTGGGCATCACTACATGCAGTCTCATCTGGCCCCACTTCAAGTTGACAGGCCAAGTGTCCGGAATCTTGAAAGGAAAAAGTGAACAACTCTTCCGAGTGTCCAAGTGTGGGATCAGTTGTCTCAGGGCACTCGGCATGGTGGGAGGAAGGAGGATCAGGGTGAGGAATATCCGGTCCACACTCACGGCTACTCAGACTTAACCATGGGGAAGGCATGGTGGTGGTGGTGGTGGCTAAGTGACTCGAAGCATTATCCGCTATCCAACCAACAACCGTTTCACACTGCTCTGACTTCAATAGTGGTGTGCTGCGGTCCCCTAGAAACTGGGACAGGAAGATCGAGCGAGAAGATGTGGGTCTTTGTTGTGGACCACTTTCAGCTTGGCCACGGCCTCGTCCTCTGCAGGCACCATTAGCATCACATCCACTTCCCCGTTCCTTGCCCCTTGCCTTGCCCATTTTAAATGGACTACTGAACTACTGTATTCAGAAGCTCAACACAAATGTATTTATTTGGAGCAAAATTATATCTGATTAGTATGCCTTCAAAGCTAAGATTTTTCCACCACAGATACACCAGGCCTCAGCCTGACATAACAGACTGTATAAAATATGTATATATTTTTTGGGGGTGAATTTAAAAAAAAATAAAAAGGAGACCAAGGCTAGCACACAGAACTATGATACATATGCCTGCTAAACTACAATTTTTCCACCACTAATACACCAGGCCTCAGCCTGACATAACAGACTGTATACATTTTTGGGGAGTTTTTGGAGAAGTAAAAAAAATAAAAAAAGGACAAGTGGAACAAGGCTAGCAGACAGAACTGTGAAACTTATGCCTGCGAAGCTACAATTTTTCCACCACCGATACACCAGCTGTCAGCCTCAGACAACAGACTGATGTAAATATGGCCTTGATTATTTTGGGCACACCTAAATTGTGTCAACAAGTTGGCTATGGCACGAAAAAAAAATGATTTTTTGGCGCTCTCACATCTGGTGTCTGGGACAAAAAAAAGGTAGATTTGCACGTTCTTAGATTTCAATAACCTGAGTGAAGTAGTAGGCAGCGTGAACAAGCAAATAAATGTTAAAATAAGGGGGCTATGGATTTCTTTAAAATTAAAGGAGCAGGTATCAGGTGAAGAAAGAAAAAAGCCACAGAAAACTGCAGCTACATATATAATAAATAAGCAGCAGCAGCAGCAGCAGACAGTTATGGAGCTTCTTTGGGAGGGATGCAATGAGATCCATGTACTCACATACAGTGCCTGCAGGCCTTGCACTGATATGGATATGTTGTGCCCTGCCTACCTAGCGCTGCAGTATTGGGACCCACGAATTAGCCCTAAAAAGGACTGTTGGTTTCTCAGGAGTTGTGGATGTACAGTTAGGTCCATATATATTTGGACAGAGACAACATTTTTCTAATTTTGGTTATAGACACTACCAAAATGAATTTTAAACAAAACAATTCATATGCAGTTGAAGTTCAGACTTTCAGCTTTCATTTGAGGGTATCCACATTAAAATTGGATGAAGGGTTTAGGAGTTTCAGCTCCTTAACATATACCACCCTGTTTTTAAAGGGACCAAAAGTAATTGGACAGATTCAATAATTTTAAATAAAAGGTTTATTTTTAGTACTTGGTTAAAAACCCTTTGTTGGCAATGACTGCCTGAAGTCTTGAACTCATGGACATCACCAGACGCTGTGTTTCCTCCTTTTTGATGCTCTGCCAGGCCTTCACTGCGGTGGTTTTCAGTTGCTGTTTGTTTGTGGGCCTTCCTGTCTGAAGTTTAGTCTTTAACAAGTGAAATGCATGTTCAGTTGGGTTGAGATCAGGTGACTGACTTGGCCATTCAAGAATATTCCACTTCTTTGCTTTAATAAACTCCTCGGTTGCTTTGGCTTTATGTTTTGGGTCATTGTCCATCTGTAGTATGAAACGACAACCAATCAGTTTTGCTGCATTTGGCTGGATCTGAGCACAGAGTATGTCTCTGAAGACCTCAGAATTAATTCGGCTGCTTCTGTCCTGTGTCACATCATCAATAAACACTAGTGACCCAGTGCCACTGGCAGCCATGCATGCCCAGCCATCACACTGCCTCCGCCATGTTTTACAGATGATGTGGTATGCTCTGGATCATGAGCTGTACCACGCCTTCGCCATACTTTTCTCTTTCCATCATTCTGGTAGAGGTTGATCTTGGTTTCATCTGTCCAAAGAATGTTCTTCCAGAACTGTGCGGCTTTTTTAGATGTTTTTTAGTAAAGTCCAGTCTAGCCTTTTTATTCTTGATGCTTATGAGTGGCTGCACCATGCAGTGAACCCTCTGTATTTACTTTCATGCAGTCTTCTCTTTATGGTAGATTTGGATATTGATACGCCGACCTCCTGGAGAGTGTTGGTCACTTGGTCGGCTGTTGTGAAGGGGTTTCTCTTCACCATGGAGATTATTCTGCGATCATCCACCACTGTTGTCTTCCGTGGGCGCCCAGGTCTTTTTGCATTGAGGAGTTCACCAGTGCTTTCTTTCTTTCTCAGGATGGACCAAACTGTAGATTTTGCCACTCCTAATATTGTAGCAATTTCTCGGATGGGTTTTTTCTGTTTTCGCAGCTTAAGGATGGCTTGTTTCATCTGCATGGAGAGCTCCTTTGACCGCATGTTTACTTGACAGCAAAACCTTCCAAATGCAAGCACCACACCTCAAATCAACTCCAGGCCTTTTATCTGTTTAATTGAGAATGACATAACGAAGGGATTGCCCACACCTGTCCATGAAATAGCCTTGGAGTCAATTGTCCAATTACTTTTGGTCCCTTTAAAAACAGGGTGGCACATGTTAAGGAGCTGAAATTCCTAAACCCTTCATCCAATTTTAATGTGGATACCCTCAAATGAAAGCTGAAAGTCTGAACTTCAACTGTATCTGAATTGTTTTGTTTAAAAATTCATTGTGGTAATTTCTATACCCAAAATTAGAAAAATGTCATCTCTGTCCAAATATATATGGACCTAACTGTAAGAGGTGCAGACCTACACTAACTCTAAAACCACGATTCTGACCCTATCTCGGCAGCAGCTCTCCCTACTCTCGCTGAACCCGGAGAAGAATGCAGAGAGCAGGGCGGCGCCGGGTCTCTTATAGACCTGATGACGCTATACAGCCCAGCCAATCACTGCACGACCACAACAAAGATGGCTGCGGTATTACAGTGCATGGCTGACAATCCCTGCACTGTCATTGGCGCCAGAATTGCAGGACGGAGATCCGAGCTCCCGCCGAATAATCCCGGAAATACTTGGTGCTCGCTGAGTACACCGAGCATAGTGATACTCAGGTGAGTAACGAGTAGTGGCGAGCATGTTCGCTCATCACTATTTACAGACAATGTATCCATCAGCTACTTCCCCATGTTATGGTAGTGCAGCGCCCCAGGGTCCTGGTCGTTGCAGTAATATCATTCTCCTCTAGGGGGGAGTGATGTTACGTTTGGAGGCAAAGAAGGACAACCGAATCCAGGTATCACAAACATACAACACATCTTGCACTCCAGGCCTCCAGGGGGAGCTATGCTCCTATTTATTAGGGCACTCTTCACAATTAGGTAAAACTGGTTGCCTGAAGAGGAAGTTAGGCAGTTGCTGGCTGAGGTTCGCTCAGGTAGTTGGTCCCTGACAGGGGTGGGAGCCTGTCAGGGGCCGAGACAGAAGGACACGGAGCTGTGCCTGCCCTACGTGCGGCAGCTTCTAAGAAAGAGACACTGAAAGAGAATTGTATTGTAGAGATGGTGAAGAAGTCATAGCAAAGGAGTGGATACCAGGAGGAGTTCTGCCCTACACAGGCTGCCTCCTTCTGAGGCGCAGGAGCCCGGTAGTCGGAACACCGATGGAGCAACAGTCCTTTATGCCTTGCTCCAGAGACCGGCAGGGCAGCTAATTTTATGTTACCTGTTCGCCCCTATACCCAGGAGGCAAGGTGGCACCGCTTAGAGGCTGGGGCATCTTAGAGTCCCTGTAAAACGCCTCAAGCCACCGGTCATAGGGGTTTGTCCTATCCATCTGGGGGACAGAGAAAGAGACATAACATCTACAACAGTTGTGAGGACCTTATGAGAAGCACAGCAGTAAGGTACTACAACATCCAGGCGCTAGAGGAAGGCTACTGATTTCCACCTGGATAAGGGGGACTCTGAATTTGCCTCCAAACCGGCCGGACTCTGCCTGCCCTGTGATCTGGTGCTCTGGACTGTGGATGCTGAGGCCTTCAGTAAAGAGGTAAAGAGACTGCAACCTTGTGTCCTCGTTCTTCACTGCACCTCACACCATCACCATCTATACACTGGGATACTGTCCACTGTCAATCAAGAAGGGTGTGGGGAGTAGCAAAGGAGCTGGAACTACAAGCGCACAGACACCCCAACAAATGCACAGACACCTCAGCAAGTGCACAGACACCCCAGCAAGTGCACAGACACTCCAACAAGTGCACAGACACCCCAGCAAGTGCACAGACACTCCAACAAGTGCACAGACATCCCAACAAGTACACAGACACCCCAGCAGGTACACAGACACCCCAACAAGTGCACAGACGCCCCAACAAGTGCACAGACACCCCAGCAAGTGCACAGACATCCCAGCAAGTGCACAGACACCCCAACAAGTGCACCGACACCCCAGCAAGTGCACTAACACACCAGCAAGTGCAGAGACACTCTAACAAGTGCACAGAGACACCAACAAGTGCACAGACATCCCAACAAGTACACACACCCCAGCAGGTGCACAGACACCCCAGCAGGTACACAGACACCCCAAGTGCACAGACTCCAACAAGTGCACAGACACCCCAGCAAGTGCACAGACATCCCAGCAAGTGCACAGACACCCCAACAAGTGCACCGACACCCCAGCAAGTGCACAAACACCCCAGCAAGTGCAGAGACACTCCAACAAGTGCACAGAGACACCAACAAGTGCACAGACATCCCAACAAGTACACATACACCCCAGCAGGTACACAGACACCCCAGCAGGTACACAGACACCCCAAATGCACAGACACTCCAACAAGTGCACAGACACCCCAGCAAGTGCACAGACACCCCAACAAGTTCACAGACACCCCAGCAAGTGCACAGACACCTCAGCTAGTGCAGAGACACCCCAGCAGGTGCACAGAGACCCTAACAAGTGTACAGACACCCCAACATGTACACAGAGACACCAACATGTGCACAGACACCTCAACAAGTGCACAGACACCAAAAATTGCACAGACATCCCCAACAAGTGCACAGACACCCCCAAGTACATAGACACCTCAACAAGTGCACATACACCCCCAGCAAGTGCACAGACACCCCAATAAGTGCACTTGAGGATCTAATTAGTAAATTAATAAAAGCCAAAGTTTGTCACCTCGGATAGAGCTGTAATAGGCATCTTTCATAACGGTTTACGCTGCCCTACCCCACACGACCTCTGCAGGGGTAGTGTTACTGGCTGGTTCCCTTTTTTGTGACCCTAGCACCATGCTGAATTATGGATGCAGCTCTTTATAATTTTTGTTTGCTGAGATATTTAACATCGCATAGATAGAGGTGTGAGCCAGGACGGCCTGTACCCGACTATCTGCAGTCAGCGTCTAGCAGTAAAGTGTGTATATATAGCCTGCATATGTATAATGTATAACATCGGGTTACGGTATTTATTTAATGGCAGCAGCGGGGTTTGTGGTTATTACACCAGACAAGAGAAACGTATGACTCTATTAGATATTTTCATGGTATAATCAATTTTCTAGGTCCGTTGCGATGCTCAGAAGACAACCCCGGCCGGGGTGATGTACGGCTTCAGCGGACGTACGATGACCGCGCATCTGGTGCTGGACCGCGAATATCTGCCCGGGGCCTCCGCTAACAGATGTTCCCGACCAGACATTTTAATAAGAGATGTTAACTGGTGACTACATTCATATTGGAAATGAAATTCCATAAAATAAGAAGTGCGCGTTATTCGCCTCAATGAAGGGCGGACAGTGATGGCGGCGATTCTTCTGCTTTATGTCAGATTTGTCCGATCTTGTTCCTTGGATTTTCTCTCCTGTCATAGTCACAAGTCTCGTTACCTAAATGAGGTATTTTGTGTGGAGTGTCAGCCGTCGCCGGGATGGGAACGCGGGATCGAAGCTTCTGAGAGTCGGCGGTTTTACGGTTGTCATGCAGATGATCGGAGATCAGAGGAGGAGGCGTATGTGTCACATACAGTAAGGTTCATCTGATCCAGGACCCATCTGTAGCGTCCAGTGTGACAATGTGTCGGTTTATCAAGGGACGGAAGTTAATGATTCAACAGTAGTGTTGAGCGATACCTTCCGATATTTGAAAGTATCGGTATCGGATGGTATCGGCCGATACCGGCAAAATATCGGATCTCGCCGATTCCGATACCCGATACCAATACAAGTCAATGGGACACAAATATCGGAATGTATCCTCGATGGTTCCCAGGGTCTGAAGGAGAGGAAATTCTCCTTCAGGCCCTGGGATCCATATTAATGTAAAAAAATAAAGAATAAAAATAAAAAATATGGCTATACTCACCCTTCCGAAGGACCCTAACTGTCACCGCTGCAAGCGTCCGCCTCCGTTCCTGAGAATTGCAGAGAGTGAAGGACCTTCGATGATGTCGCGGTCAGGTGACCGGTCACACACACTGTCTGCATCTACATCATACACATCACACACTGTACCCACCTACATATACGTTATACACACCTACGTACACTGCACACAATGTCTGCACCTACATCATACACATCACACACTGTGCCCTCCTACATATACGTTATACACACCTACATACACTGCATACACTGCACCGATATGCTTTGACTTCACAGTGGTGCCTTCCATTCATTTTCTTCACCCCTAATGTGAAAGCTTGGACCATAGGAATTAAATTTAAAGGATTGGAAACATGGCTGCTTATTTCTAACACCAGCGCCGTGAGCGGCACACTCTGTACGTGGCGCTGCAGCCGTCCGCCATTCATTGCTGTAGTAATAATGTGCAATACACAATCTTTGCACCTGCGCTGTGGACCAGATGATATTTTCACTTCTCTGCTTTCTGCCTTGTCAAATTTTGTTTTTTCTCCCCTATGTATTTCCTAAAAAAAAAAAACCTCAAAACAAACGTTAGAGCTTAAAAGGGGTTGCAGACTGTGCCAGGCGCGTTTGGTAAAGTATCTGCCATTGTAAACATCACGGAGGATAATTGCGGCAGCTGTCAGGAGTTTCGGGATGCTGATGTGTTATGGGTCCTCACAAATAACATACTATTAAATGCAATGACAGTGCTAATTAGGAACCGCAGGACTGTTTATTCATGAGCCGCTCCTCCGTCACCGCAATTAGGAAGAATCAGCCTCAGCCTATGATGAGAGTTATTGTCTTCTACGGGGCCTTGACTTATTTATTGGAGGCATAAACATTATTTTGGCTGAAACGTGGCGGTTTCGACTGGTTGAGATGTGACCGAGACGTCCTGCTCGGCTTCTGGATCTGGTTACTAGAAAGAATTGTCCAAGTCGTAAAATGGGAAGATCCATCCTTTCTTGATTTTTAGATTTACCAGTCTCCAAAATTACTGAGCCACTGACAACCTAATAAAACTAACTGGCCCAATATGGACCCCCATAGGGTAATATGCTTATAATGCCCACAATCAAATTGGCCTCTCAATGCAAATTAGAGGCAGCAAGAGGAAACCGCATCAATGTATCTCCATCCACTCAATGCATGACTGATACAGGTGAGCAAATCCATTTGTCATGATCCAGTCCGGGTTTTGAGTCCTGTTTTCAGCCTCTCTCTGGGTTCAGGTTGGCTATTTATCGTCAGTGTCAGTTATAGTTTTTGCCTAGTGCTGCTGTAGCTGACTCTGCTTGCTCTGATTTGTCCTGCTGCTTTGCTGTCTGAGCCCGTGTCTCTGTTTTCCCCTATTCCCGTCTTGACTCTGTGTTTTCCTTCAGTGTGCTGACTCCCTGGTTTTGACTTGGCTTGTATCCTGACCTGCTTCTGTCTTTTGTCTTTCCCGCTTCTGTCCGCTACTGACTCCCTGGCTTGTCTCTAATTGTGAGTTTGCTTATTCCTCTGGTACTGGGTTACAGTTTAGGATTTGACCCGGCTTGTTGACTAATCTGCTGCCTCCTGTGGTAGCCTCACTGCTGCACTGCAGGTCAGCTCTGATTAGGTGCAGTCCTGCTTCCACTCCACTGTGATCTGGTGGAGCCTGCACCTACCTGCATTGCAGCAGCGTGACACCATTCAATGCAAATCAAATTCATGCTGAATTTTTAGGAACTTTCTGGACCCAACAAGTACGAACAATTTGTGATTCCAATCTGAATAGTGAGAGGACGTCGCAGCTCAGTCATAGAGATAGGGAGAGAAAGCCATAAACACTGAATAAACAGTACAGAGTGTGTGTGACAGCACAACATAGAGGATTAGTGTGAGAAGAAAGGGCTATTACCCCTGTTTAGCCAAACTTATGTATGGTGAGGCCATTTTGACATAACCAAGGCTGTTTTTACATTAAAGAACATGAAAGGGGGTGACTGCAGCCCTAGGAGACCTCAGAGTGTTACATTTTTTTCTGTAAATCTAATTTTTGGGAATAAATCACCAAAGTTATCAAATTCGAATTTGAATGAAAAATGAATGGCATTTCCAGCTTTTAATGGGTGTATGTCCAGGAAAGGCTGAAATGTCCTCCTGACTGGGGCTGACACGCTCATGTTTGGCCACGGTCACTCTCTCGTCTCTAAAGACTGTAATCATCTATAATCCAGACCTCTCTATCTCATGGACCCAACATGTCCAGGAATTCCATGAGCAGCTCACTGATTAGAAGGGAAAGTTTGCGCTTAATCTATGACGGCGCTGTAGGGAATTGAGAACTTGGAAACCTCGGGTTCCCCAACAGTTGTCTTCTAGGGGGTCCACCGAGGGAGATATTCTGTGCTTCACTTATTATTGGAGGAACTATTTAACCTTAAAGATTGTCCTAAGTGCACAACTCATCCAGCGCCTATTGGTGGCTTCTGGAGGTGCTAAAAAGGGAAATGTATGAAAACGCTGCCTGGAAAAGAAGAACATTGAGGATGGCCACCAATCACATCCCACCTCTCATTTTGCTCCTGCACCTTGGAAAACTAAAGCCGTTTCTAGATCGTCTTCTATGGTAAACCACTATATTGGCTTCGATGGGAAACTACTTCACTCTTTATTTGCACCATTTTTAATGCATCTTCACCAGTATGGCCAGTCATGTGCAAGCAGAAAACAGTTAGAGGGGTATTCTGAACCTTGTAAAATGTTGGGTTCTTCACTGGATAGGTCACCAATACTAGATATTGGGGAAACTCCCAGCACTTCCACATAAGGGGGCACAGGGCTCTTATGTAGGTCATTCTCATCAGTCAGTAAATCAATAAATTGGTCTCAGCGTGAGACATTGTGAATCTCTGACTTAGAACTTCTCTGGAGCTGCACCTATTCCCTGGATTTATCATTCTTCGGCAAACACTCGTAATATTGCTTTATAGATTGATAACTCCAGTAACGGGCTTATTGTTCCTGCCTCACTGGTGATTTCTTCCACTAGTGTCTCACCCACTGCCTTAATTCCTAGTTTCTTGATACTTGGCGAATGATGTAAAATGCCACATATGTAGCATGGTCCGCACCTTCCATGCGCCACACGTAGCAGCGTCTTCCTGGGGCAGAGGGGTCTTCAGACTTTCCTTAAGGAGAGGCTGATATCTCTGCCCCCTGGTCTGCAGCGCAGTTTGCAATTTATTCGGCTTTTTTCAGGCCCAGAATTGATTGATTGTTATGAAACTCCTTTTCTTCAAGCCAGGAAGCCACGTTTAATGACATAATATCCGGAGGCTTCTCGTTCATCTTCTCTCCACAGTTTTGCTCCTCTCTTATAATATCTGATATTGATTATTTATACTCCACAGACGCAAATTTCATATTTCATATAACGGGAAAAATAGAATCTATATATATATATACGGTATATACATTTACAGGACTGTGCAAAAGTCTTAGGCAGGTGTGGATTTATCCTGCAAACGTTATAACTAATAGAGTCCGGAATTCTATCAGTTTTTTTATCTTGTTGCTTTTTTTCCCCCATTATATTTACAATCTCGCCATCATCCAAATCCGACTTTCTTTGAACAAGCTGAGGTTGTAATCCCTTTTATTTATTTTTTTTTCAGATCTAAGACGTCTTCTTGACTTTGTGAAGAACTTTAATTAAACTGGTATCACTGGCATCACAGCGGAGCTGAGCGGGGGAGGAGGGGGCCGAGGCTGCAGGTGAATTTCCATAGGATGCAGGCAGGTAGATGGAGATGTCTAAGCTGCAGATAGTGGAAATAAGTGGGAGTTAATATATGGATCTGTCAGAGATTTTTTAAGGCCCAAGCCATTTTTTCCCCCCTTAGAAGTGTTTAGCATGAACATACGAGAAGTAACGGGGCACAAAGCGATTCCATTTTTGCATCGCAGCTCAGGACCAACAGCAAAAACTCGGCTGCCTTGTTTTCGGGCACAAATGTGGGGACTCTGAGGGTTCAGCTGCCGCATCTAACGATGAATGAAAAATTAGTAAAGAAATAAAAAAATTAAAACCGAATGATTCAACGATGATGAAAACTAATGCAACACTGGACACTTACAGACAAATAAATGGGAGACTGATGCCCCTCTGGGGGCTATTCCATGGTTAATAAACGTTTTTTTTACATTTACAGAGGTATTGCCTGAGCTCTGTATGGTGGTATTATCTGTGCACTGTATGGTGGTATTATCTGTGCACTGTATGGTGGTATTATCTGTGCACTGTATGGGTGTATTATCTGTGCACTGTATGGTGGTATTATCTGTGCATTGTATGGTGGTATTATCTGTGCACTGTATGGGTGTATTACCTGTGCACTGTATGGGTGTATTATTTGTGCACTGTATGGTGGTATTATCTGTGCACTGTATGGGTGTATTATTTGTGCACTGTATGGTGGTATTATCTGTGCACTGTATGGGTGTATTATCTGTGCACTGCATGGGTGTATTATCTGTGCACTGTATGGGTGTATTATTTGTGCACTGTATGGTGGTATTATCTGTGCACTGTATGGGTGTATTATCTGTGCACTGCATGGGTGTATTATCTGTGCACTGTATGGGTGTATTATCTGTGCACTGTATGGGTGTATTATTTGTGCACTGTATGGGTGTATTATCTGTGCACTGTATGGGTGTATTATCTGTGCACTGCATGGGTGTATTATCTGTGCACTGTATGGGTGTATTATCTGTGCACTGTATGGGTGTATTATTTGTGCACTGTATGGGTGTATTATCTGTGCACTGTATGGGTGTATTATCTGTGCACTGCATGGGTGTATTATCTGTGCACTGTATGGGTGTATTATTTGTGCACTGTATGGTGGTATTATCTGTGCACTGTATGGGTGTATTATCTGTGCACTGCATGGGTGTATTATCTGTGCACTGTATGGGTGTATTATCTGTGCACTGCATGGGTGTATTATCTGTGCACTGTATGGGTGTATTATCTGTGCACTGTATGGGTGTATTATTTGTGCACTGTATGGGTGTATTATCTGTGCACTGTATGGGTGTATTATCTGTGCACTGCATGGGTGTATTATCTGTGCACTGTATGGGTGTATTATTTGTGCACTGTATGGTGGTATTATCTGTGCACTGTATGGGTGTATTATCTGTGCACTGCATGGGTGTATTATCTGTGCACTGTATGGGTGTATTATCTGTGCACTGTATGGGTGTATTATTTGTGCACTGTATGGGTGTATTATCTGTGCACTGTATGGGTGTATTATCTGTGCACTGCATGGGTGTATTATCTGTGCACTGTATGGGTGTATTATCTGTGCACTGTATGGGTGTATTATTTGTGCACTGTATGGGTGTATTATCTGTGCACTGTATGGGTGTATTATTTGTGCACTGTATGGGTGTATTATCTGTGCACTGTATGGGTGTATTATTTGTGCACTGTATGGTGGTATTATCTGTGCACTGTATGGGTGTATTATCTGTGCACTGTATGGGTGTATTATTTGTGCACTGTATGGTGGTATTATCTGTGCACTGTATGGGTGTATTATCTGTGCACTGTATGGGTGTATTATCTGTGCACTGTATGGGTGTATTATTTGTGCACTGTATGGTGGTATTATTTGTGCACTGTATGGGTGTATTATCTGTGCACTGTATGGGTGTATTATTTGTGCACTGTATGGTGGTATTATCTGTGCACTGTATGGGTGTATTATTTGTGCACTGTATGGTGGTATTATATGTGCACTGTATGGGTGTATTATCTGTGCAGTGTATGGGTGTATTATTTGTGCACTGTATGGGTGTATTATCTGTGCACTGTATGGTGGTATTTAGAGATGGGTGAACTCGAACAGCAAAGTAAATAATGGAACGCAGCCACAAGCAAAACTGACCTCCAAGAGTCCTTTATAATAATTTTTCTCCATAGTTTCCACCCTCGCTCGCACCGGCGGCTGCGCTGTATAAAACAATCTGAATGTACAAAAACAAGAAACCAGATCCCTCTGTAATATAAAAAGGCGCAAATCATCGCATCGTCTTCTGATCATCGATTTCTGATGTTGACATCCTGTAAGTGCTGCATCGTCAATAATGGGGAGCGACGGCTGAAGGTGAATTCGGAGCGTGCCTCTTCTGATGAGCGCTGGAAACTACGCCGGATTATAGTTTGCTGGTGACAATTAAACCCAACAGTGACGGCAAGTATGAAAGGCAGGTGTTCACATAATACAGGATAATTGGATAATGGGATTTCTGCATGACGTGTCTGACGCATGCAATTTTGTGTTCCGGTAGGCTTCCGTAAATGTAACACCTGCATTTCATTGTGGAGCCACGTTGCTTTCTGGAATCAAGGGGTTAATTTGCTCTACAGAGTCCTGGCAGCATGATTGTGGCTCATAGGGCGCATGTACACCGCATAGTCCTGTGCAGGGAGGCGGCGCAGAGGTGCATGACATGTGCCCTGCCCTATCGGCTCTGGGGTGCAGGATTTGAGTTTTGTCTTAATTAAAACAACCCCTTTAAATGGAACCTGTCACCTGGGAAGCAGTCCGGTCCGGTCCGATGAGTGTCACTGGACTGGTCTCGGTCCGGCACCTTCCTCCTTCTTGCTTCATGTGGCTGATGTGTCCCTACGTCATCGTCATCCTCTCGGCATTGCGCTCCTGCGCAGGTGTACTCCTCTTCTTGGACCTTTCCCGTCGCTTGCGCATTGCAGTCTTTTACTCTGCCCTCAACATGGCGGAGAAGTACGCCTGCGCAGGAGCGCTACGCAGAGAGGACTGTGTGGACGACATAGGGGCACGTCATCTACATCACACAAGAAGAGGACGGCGATCGTAAGAAGATGGAAGGTACCAGACCAAGAACAATGACACCCATTGGACCAGACCGGACTGCCCCATCCCCCCCAGGTGAATATAATGAAAGCTCTGTTTCTTCTTTTTTAGGTCGGGTTGGGGACGTATATTCATCATTATATAATGCTGCATATCAGGCCTGAAAGGTGGTGGCCATATCTCATATCTGCCTAACCGATGTCCCTTTAAATTGTATGTCTCTCACTGGTAACACCCCCTTTCTCTTAGAATAAGCTCTGGAGGTGGAGTCTTACGAAGATCTATGTCCAGCCCATAGATCTTAACAACTCATTTACATATTAACCCATTACTTGCCAAATTAGCAATTTTCATTATTATTGTTATTTTTTTTAATGACAGATTTTTAATGATTTGGGTCCTAATGAATCAGAAACATAATTTGAAAAAAATTTTCAAGTACGGATTTTTCAGAAAAGGGCGTCCCAATATTCAATTAAAAATGACAATGACATGATTTCCTATCTGGAAAACATTCATTTTACAAACACAACACAAAAAATTGGACCTAATTATAAAAATGATAAAATCTTAGTTGCTAGAAGCTAAAGATTAGGCGTCCCCCAAAAAAAGGACATTGGTAGATAATGGGTTAAGGAAAATGTGTATTCTCTGGAATAAGACATCGGATCGCAAATATCGAGGTATCATTGTATTCGGCTTCTGACAACCTACGTGGCCATATAGGCGGCTCAGGAGCGTTGATCCTACTTATATATACATTTTAAGGACCATGTAAAACTACTTTGTAACTAACCCAGTCTCAGCTCGCTAATTAATACACTAACGCAGACTTCGGGGAAGTGAGGAGAGGATCAGACAGATACAATGTATCCATTCTGTCTGGTAGAATATTGCCCTTCTCCGCTTATGTGACCCCATTACCTGCCTTCACGCTCAGAACTAATCTATTTATATAAGATCTGACGTATGCGTCAATCTCACATCCGATGACTCAATATTCCGGGGGAATCCCAGGAATCTGTAAATTAGGGCACAACTGACTACTAATATAGGTTCATACAATGTTGATTTCATGATCAGTCTTCTTGGCAGTCGTTGCCTTATTTTTTTCTTTCTTTTTTTTGGTTAGGAGCCAATTAAATTAGGTTGATGGATGTGTCATGTGTGAGAGTGATTCATTACTTTAAAAAATAGCAGAAACTGCAAATAGCTCAGGAAGACGACTGCAAAAAACGGGAAATTAATGTGGGAAATGCAATAAACCGATACTTCTGTCCCTGGGTTCCATGAAACTGACGAGGAACGTGCAGCAATTGTGGGGGTGAAGGGGCCAGGGTGTTTTCACGGACCGTGTGTCCGTGTGCAAAACACAGAGACATGTCAGTGTTCGTGGGAGCGCACGGATTACACGGACCCATTAAAGTCAATGGGTCTGTGTAAAACACGTACACGGATGCTGTCCGTGTGCAGTCCGTGTGCCGTGCAGGAGACAGCACTACAGTAAGCGCTGTCCCCCCCACGTGGTGCTGAAGCCACCATTCATATCTTCTCTCCAGCAGCGTTCGCTGGCGAGAAGATATGAAAAATCCTTTTTTTTTTTTTTCGTGTTTAAAATAAAGATCCCTGTCCCCACCCCCCTCCCACCCCCTGTGCGCCCCCCGCTGTTACTAAAATACTCACCCGGCTCCCTCGCAGCGTCCTGTCCCATAGGGGTGGAGCCGCATATTCATCACTGTAATGGGCGGCACCATGTGACCGCTCATACAGGAGAAGGTGCGGCGAGGACAGGATGCTGCGAGGGAGCCGGGTTAGTATTGTATTAACAGCGGGGGGGCGCACAGGGGGTGGGAGGGGTTGGGGACAGGGATCTTTATTTTAAACACGAAAAAAAAAAAAAAGGATTTTTCATATTTTCTCGCCAGCGAACGCTGCTGGAGAGAAGATATGAATGGCGGCTTCAGCACCAGATGCAGGGGACAGCGCTTATCTCTAGCGCTGTCTCCTGCACGCTCGGTGTGGTACCCAGTCGGCACACGTGTGCCGCACGTGTGCCACACGGATGGCCTACGTGAGCTCATGGACACACGGACACGGATAACTCCGGTACCGATTTTTCCGGTACCGGAATTATCTGGACGTGTGGGACAGGCCTCAACGCTTAAAAAATGCATTTCCATGCAAGCCTATGGGATTCCACAGTTGCTGTGCCCATGCTGCCGATTTTCCCATTGCGGAATCACATAACCAGACACTGCAGACATAGCCAGAGACTTTTGAAATTCCAATTCATCAATTGTTTTCCTAAAAATTGGATTTCCAACAAATTATTTCACCGCAAATTGCAATTCAGCAAATCCTGCAATAGTCCTGGATGTCCCACATTCATTTCCAGTTTTTATCACCCGTTTTTCTCAGCTGTTTGCACTTTTTAAAGGCAATGAATCACTCTCACATATGACATTTTCATCAACCTAATTTAATTACCCGCTTTTACAGGGAGAAATTATGGATGGAAGCAGAGGTCATGGTGGTCTGGGCCGAATGGAAAGGAAAGGGGAAAATAAATGTCAACAATCAGCGAGAACATCCCCGGTGAGAACCTACAGAGGACACACATATATACATATATATATATATATATATGGTCTACAGAGTAGGGATTAATGGAACCGTAGATGTTTGGGTTCTGAACTTTATGTCTTATAGAACTTCCCTCAGATCTCCAAACATTGCTCATTGTCTTCTGGGAGATGAACTAACCAAGCCCCTTTTTATTGGTCAAACACCGCTCAACGCCCTCATCCTGCTCTATCCATCCCCCATCCTGTACCTTCATGTCTGGAAATTGCTGGATCCTGGAAAGTTTGAGGAGGTTTCATCATGACATTGGAGTCCAACTATTCCAGGAAATCAGAAGGTTTCCTCTTCCCAGGAGCCTTCAAGAACGTTGGCCATGAATGAACTATGGGTGCTATGCTACGTGCAATCTCACCAGCGCGAGTGGTGGCCTGCGGAGTGGATGAGGAACAGAAGAAAACAAGAATAAGGCTGGACAATGAGGGTCTGCAAAACCCAAAGTGGGAAATGGCCCGTACTGTATAACAAAATCAAGAAGAAGACAGGAACATGATCAATATCAAGACCTGGAGCTTCAGGAATCGCTGGTGGTGTCCAACACGAGGCTGTATTCTTAAATCAACTTTGCCGGTTCTGAAAGAAAATATGGAGCAGAGAATTTGTGCCCTATAGAACTTACCGGGGCCATCTAATGCAGATCCGCAGTGTGAGGCTTCCAGGACCTCTGCTGCTACATAGTATCAAGTAGAAATAAAAAGATACTAAAATAATAGGAAACATCCGGTCTCATCTCGTCGATGAGTTTAAGATGACGGCAGAGTTGTTACAATAAGAAGAGACTGTCAATCACGCAGCTCCTGGTCAGAAAGCCAGTAAGGAAAGAGAAAGCCGAGACACAGGCGCTAATAAAACGCAACAAGACACCGACCGCGTCTGGCGGAAATCTCATCCCTTAACTCTCTTATTTAAGAATGTAGACAGTAACTCAGAAGATGGGTGGATCCCGCCGCACTCCGGATCAGGAAGGAACATGTCACTTCTTCCAACCGCTCCACAGTTTCCAAGCCCCGAAGCAGGTAAAAGAAGAAACGTAAGCCTGAACGTCTGCACAGCAGGGTCGCTTCTACATTGCTGCGCTCTATGGGTGTTGTTTGTGATACTTTTCAAGGCAGAAGATCTTGTGTGCAAATTCCCTGAAAAGACACGTGGCTTCAAGGTTCTGTAAGAACATGGAGTAGCTGATGTTTTATTACTTAGAATATAGGGTGAGACGATACAGTGTTTTGTGCTGTTTATGCTGCAGAAAACTAAGTTTATTGGAAAAAAAATCCAAAGAATTGACATAACGCTTTTTTTCCAACTGACGCTAAAAATGATCAGAAAAAAACCACGACATTTGCAGTCCTGACACCTTTTCTTGTTCGATTTGAAGCGTTTTTTGAGGTTCAAAACCACATAAAAAACTTTGTGTGAACGCACCCTTAACGCTATTATTTCCAGAACTCACAGCTTAGTGCGGGCATTGATCCCAACATCAGGACCCCACGGGCTCAGCTTATCACGACGGAACCTTCCTAACTAATGGGGTCGCCCCAAGCCCAATTTTATTCATTTAAATTTGGAATTCGAATTTCGTATTTCCATTCTGATTGTTTTAAATTCTATTTCTTTTAAATCTGAAACTTTTTTTACATTATAATTTTTTTTTTTTACATTTTAATTTTTTTTTTACATTTCTATTTTTTTTTTCAAATATTTCCCAAACTGTGAAAATTAATAGCAGAACCTGAAGATAATTTCCTCCCAAATTTGAGAGATCCTTCGTGCTCTGCTCCAATAGTAGAACATATATTATCCTCAGATGGACCTCGAATGGAAACAAGATAAATGAAATTTTCAGTTCAGGAAGTTGTTGCCAAGCAACAATTGAAATAATCCTGTTATTTAAATGACAAAATGCTTGGAAACAGCAGGATCGTCCCGAAATGTTAATATGATCTTCAAAATGTTCGATCATTGTGAAAAAGACTTTGAAGGTGACGCTCCAGGAAATTTACTCTCATCTTGCTAATGATTATGGGAAGATTTACTACAAATATTGCAGTAGCTAAGTCTATGATCTGAAAAACATCACTGCTTTCTCCCAGCAACAGCGCCACTCTTGTTCTCAGTTCGTGTCTGGTATTGCAGCTCAGTAACATTCAATTCAAAAGAGTTAAAGGGGTTTTCTTTTTTCAGTAAACTATTGACCCCAGTCACAGTACAGTAAAAAATAGAGTTTTTCCCCTGATCCAGTGCTGGGTCTCCACCGCTGCTCTGGTTGGTGATGGGCAGCAGCGATAGTGATGAGTGGACGTGCTCCAATAAGGTGTTATCTGAGCATGCTCGGGTGCTGACCAGGTGTCTTCGGCGTGCTTGAAAAATATATTCGAGTCCCCGCAGCTGCGTGTCTCATGGCTATTCGATGATTTTCGAGCACGTCACAGACACTCGGTCAGCACCAGAGCATGGTAACACCTTACCTGAGCACTGTCGCTCATCACTAGTCATGATACATTACAGAATCTGAACCAAATCTGCAACAAGAACATGTGGACTTTTCTGCAGATTCTTTTTCTGTTTTTGTGGATTTTTTTTTCTATAATTTACCTGTGATGTCAGATTATGCAAAAAACAGTTCTCCCATTTATTTTGTTCATGCAGCAGCGTTGTGAGTGACATCTTAGGAGATGTAGCAAAGTGCGTAAAATAATTTAATTGTGGATTTTACACTTTTCAATGCGTGAAAACTATTAAAACAAAAGACAAATCTCTAAGATGATGTATTACAGAAAACCCAAACCAGATGTGGCTCTTGTGGATGGGTCTGTTACTCACTTTTCCCGGCTCCGGTGCCTGCTCCTTCTGTTCCTTTGCATCTTGGGTTCCCTCTGAAGTCACACTAAAACCTGGTGCAGGTGGCACCATGCCGCCTGGGTATTCAGGTAGTTGGCATCATAACTGCTATCTTTAGTACTGCACTTCACTATGAGTCTCCTGACAAACACAAATCTTCTGTGCCGCTGGGCTCTGCTACATCACTACAACTAAGTCCAGTGACATATCCAGTACTCCAGTGCTGTTGGACCCTTCTACATCACTACGTGTGAGTCACATGACATACATGGCTCTGCTACATGGCTGGTATAATCTGCTACAATATTCAACTAGGCTATATCACTGGGCTCTGCTACATCACTACAAGTGATCATGATATATCCAGATCTCTAGTGCTGTTGGACTCTGCTACATCATTGCAAGTGAGTCACCTGATATACAAAGGTCTGCTATACCACTGAGATCTGCTACAACACTCAGCTATGCCATGTAACGGTGGTATGTTACATCACTACAAATGAGTCATGTCATATACCATGTTCTGCTTCATCGCTTGGCTCTGCTACATTGTTACTGTGGATCTTCTGACTTTCTCATCTCTGCTAAACTGACGAGTCTTCTCTACTATCTACTATTTTCTCCTTGATGATGCTTGTGGTTTGTGATAGTTCCCCTCCAATACAGCCTCCATTGCTCCACCTTGAAGACCTCTATCTATGCAGTGTTCGGTTACATTCACCGTTCTGGTTATCTAGCAGTTTAACAACTGTTAATGCCTTTATGTCTCAACTTCACGGGAGTCACTCTCAGCACTAGGCCCGTCCTCTGTAAACACCTCTGATCGTTACACCGGCCCTAGCAGGGGTATTTCATGTTAGGCCGCAAGTCCTAGATATGCGAGTCACTGGGATACAGTGTGCTCATTGCACTGGCCATCTCCGTTCCCTGAAGCCCACACCCTGTACTGGTACTGTATGTCTGTGCTGGAAGTAATGGTCCACAGAAACGATCCTCTGCTACAGCCAGAGTGTCAGGACTCTGATTCTCTGTTCATCTGTGGTGCTTTATTGCCCTTTTTCAAGATGGCGTCTGCTGCCTCGCTTACGCTCATGTGATCTGCCTTCCCTGTCTTTATAACCCTAGTTTGCCTTCTAGTCTATTCTTGTGTATTCTGCTTGAATCCCTGGCTCTGTGCTTCAAGAGACCAAGAGACTGCTCCTCTCCAAAACACCCGGTTTAGCCCTTCCAGCAAACGTCTCCAGTTCTCAGTAGCAAGCTGTGTTGTGTTCCCCCGCTTCTGCATCTGTCTCCACCTGCCTGCTTTGGACACGTAAGCTCAGCCTGCCTCAGCTAACCTAGCTGGTGTGCAGTGGCAGTATTTGTGACTGTTCTGGACTTCCTAAGAGACTACCAGCCCTGCAATGTTTTCAGGACTTTTATTCAGGGACTGTCAGCCCTGTTGTGAACTTTGTCTTCTGAACAGCTTTTCCTAGTGTGTGCCTCACTTAAGAGACTTTGCCTGCAGCAGTGCTGCATATGAACTGCTTCACTATCTCCCTGTTTGCTGTGTTTTCTTGAACTGTTGCTTACTTGCTGAACTTGCGACTTGTTACCATACTCCTGTTCAGTTTACTCATTGTCTCAAGCCAAGAGGTTCCTGAGTGTTCCACTATAATTGTTACACAGAGCTTTGTTCCAATCTGGTCACAATCTTCTACTGATGCTGCTTATGGACCCCTACTGGCCATGATTATGGACTTCTTTTCGCACTCGTTATGGACTTCAACTGATGCTGGTTACAGACTTCTACTAGCGCTGGTCAGTGGCTTCTATTGGAGCTGGTTACAGACTTCTACTCACACTAGTCACAGACTTCTACTGGCACTGATCACGGTCTTCTACTGGAGCTGCTTAGGGATCTTCTGGAGTTGGTTACGGACCTCTACTCACATTGGTTTCGGACTTTTACTGGTGCTAGTCATAGACTTCTACTGCCGCTAGTCACAGACTTCTACTGCCGCTAGTCACAGACTTCTACTGCCGCTAGTCACAGACTTCTACTGTTGCTAGTCACAGACTTCTGTTGGCACTAGTCACAGACTTCTACTGGCACTAGTCATGGATTTCTACTGGAGATGCTTACAGACTTCAACTGGCTTTGTTTATGGACTTCTACTGGAGCTGGTCGCAGACTTCTTCTGGCGTTGCTTTAGATTTTTACTAGGGCTGCTTAAAGACCTCTATTTGCACTGTTTACAGATTTCTACTAGCGCTGCTTACAGACCTCTACTGGCACTGCTTACAGACTTCAACTGGCGCTGGTTACAGACTTCTACTGGCACTGGTCACAAACTTCTGGGGCTACTTATGGACTTCTACTGGTGCTGGTCACGTACTTCTACTGGCACAGCGCACAGATCTTCCTCAAAATTCAGGACTTCTTTGGCATGTGATCGCTCTCCAACCCTTCTGTGGTTATGGTGGCTGTAAGTCCACCTAACAGCCACATGACCTTTCCTGGTACAGGTTCTGGCATAGACTGCCTCTTCACTGCTTGGCCAGACCTTTAATAAATAGAAACTGCGACACCGGTGTCACCTGACCTGGTGTCATCTTTTAACAACTCTTCCTCTGGTAACATAGGTTTCCACTAATAGGTTCCTTCCACTGTAATTGTTTCTTTACTTTCACCTTTGACCAGCAGATGGCAGTGTTTTCTTGCAATTACTCAGCTAGGCATCAACTTCAATTGTATTCTTCACTGTTATCCACTTTCTTACAACACTTCGATACATGAAAGCAATCAGTCCGTGCCGCACAACAGCCAATCTCCCAAACTCAATAAATCCATCTCACATAACCGTTCCCTTGGGAATTTTTCTTAAAATACTTGCTACGTTTCTGGTGCTCCCTCCATCTATACAATGGATTAGCTTCTACTATATGACAGAATACACATGGATCATTTTCTGCCCAACATGTGGCACATAAAGTTGTACAAATACCATCCCTTAGTAACAGCTAAGATTTCTACTAAGGTTGTGTTCACATGTCACGTTATCATCCATTTGTAATGGATCTAGTTTTTTTTGGGAAATTACATCTGTAACAAACAGAGCAAAACTGATGCAAAATAGAAAGGTATAGAGCAAAGCAAAGTTTCCATTTTTGAATGGATCGGTCTTGCAAAAAAAAACTGGATTCTCTTAAAATGGTCTCTCTGGTTTCCATTTTGCAATAGTTTTGTGTTCCAATTTTAATTAATCCGTTTGTACTAAAGGTGTCTCTGCGACCTCCCGTGTTCTGGACATGAAAAATGGATGACACAATGGAAGGCCATCTGTTATGAGCAGTTTCCCATGGATTTTAAAGTTAAAAACTCTTTTTATTCTGCTGAGGCTTTATTCACACATCAGTATTTTTGATCAGTATTTCATCGTTACTTGTATGGCAAAACCTGATGAGTCTCCAAAACACAGGATAAGGCTAGTTTCACATTTGTGTTTAAAAATGCAGCGTTTAAAACGCAAATGCAGGTGGTGAAAAAAACGCATGTAAAAGCGTACAAACGCTGCATTTTTTAGACGCATGCGTTTTCGCATGCGGTTAAAAAACACAGCGTTTTTACGCGTTTACATGCGTTTTTCCTGCGTTTGCTTTTTTGGTACGCATGATGAGAAATTTCACAAGAGAAAAATCAAGATCCAGACACCGCCAATGGGACTACAGAGGGCGTGTGACATGACTCTGTGGACCAAAATATGGGAAAATTGTAGCTCTCAAAATGTGGTAACGCAAAAAATATTTTTGGGAATAAAAAGCGTCTTTAGTGTGTGACAGCTGCCAATCATAGAAATCAACTAGAAAACCCACTATAAATAGAAATGGCTAGGGTTAGGGTTAGGGTTAGGGTTTGGATCCCTAGGGTTAGGGTTTGGATCCCTAGGGTTAGGGTTTGGATCCCTAGGGTTAGGGTTTGGATCCCTAGGGTTAGGGTTAGGGTTTGGATCCCTAGGGTTAGGGTTAAGGTTTGGATCCCTAGGGTTAGGGTTAGGATTTGGATCCCTTTATCACCTTGATGGTGGGGGGTGGCTTCTCAGTGTGTAGACTTGTTTTTCTCTATGGAAACGCATGCGTTAAAAAACGCAACCAAACGCATGTGCTTAAAAACGCATGCGTTTACATAGACAGCAATACATTTTTGTGCCGCCAAAAAACGCATGCGTTTTTTGCGGCAAAAAAAGCCTCTAGAAATTACTACATGTTGCATTTCTGCAACAAAACGCAAGCATAGAAACGACGCATGCGTCGTCAAACGCGGCAAAACACATACAAAAAAACGCATGCGTTTTTAATGTTAAATATAGGGAAAAAAACGCATGCGTTTATATGCGTTAAAACGCAGCGGCAAAAAACGCTAATGTGAAACCAGCCTTAGTCTCAATCTTTCAAGTAACGTTTATCTCTGTACGTTCCGCTCCTGGTTTTGGCTCACGAACACTGATACCAAATACTGATGTGTGAATAAGCCCTAAGATGGATTGCAGAAGAAGACGAGGAGAAGGAAGACATTTCATGACACTTCCAGGAATGGATCTTGCACTTGTTGATTTTATTTCTGTTTTTTTTATGATCTCCTGGACATGTGACCAGTCCAGGACCTAATATGCGCGTGGGCACAGCAAGGAAGGAGCTCATCAAGTGTATGAAAAAAGAAATCCCATATCATTGAAGCCAGGATACATTGTAACGGAAAGTTCTCTTTAAGAAGATTCTGTCAGATAAGCAACAATGTATCTCATACAGGTTACAGCCCCCCTGACGCCTTTGCTCCGGGTAACAATTAGCCATTTCCATGTGATATTTCACCATAACGAGAAGACAATTTAGATCTGAAAACGTTTGTTTTGTGCAAAATGTAATTCTCCTTTGGATAGAGATTCCCAGAAGCCGACGCGTCTGCAATATTTTCTGCTGCGTAATAATAAGCCATCTGGAGCAAGGAGGATGCAAGGAACACGTGTCCAAGCCCCCGAGAGAGGTTTTGCCATTTATTCCCCCCATTAGTGGAGTCAGCAGGTTTCCCTCGCTCTACAGGGTTCATCCCATTTCAGGGAAATCCTAAATTCATCGTCTTCCATATTGAGGTTTGTGAACAATCATTGTAAATAATACCGCCACACCTCATCTATGGGCATCCAGGGCAGAGGAGACGGGACGACGGGAAACAGATGGATCATTTAATTTATCTTCCAATTACAGCTGACACTTTGGGTACGGCTCCTGCAAGTCATCTGTTCGCCTTTTAATGATCCATTACACATCTGTGTTTATTGTTATCCTCAGATGCATTGTCTCATTAAGACCTGTAGTGATGGCGGAGGCTTTTAATGGCACCATTTCATATTCTCTTATTAATGGCTGCTACAATATCTCCCAGGGCCTTCTGTGTGAGTGATTAGGTGGGGAATCGAGCCATATCATTTATTGAGTCTGCCGTCGGCTGCTCATGGGGCTGATACGGGGTGTTGGTGTTTTTGGAGTTGTGCAAGAAAAGTCAAATTCCTCTTCTTTATTGAAACTTTGACTCGGAAGATGAACATTTCCTGGCAAATTTGGTTATGGTTGAATGCAGGAAAATTACTGGGGTATTCCAATCCACAGGAGTGATCAGACTAATGTTAGATCGGTGACCCCCCAGCACTGGAAATGGGGGACTAATAGCTCCTGTTCTTCATGACTCCCCTCTGTCTGCAAGACTATGGCCAGCGGGAATCAAGCCCTCAACAGCAAAGTCAATTCTAGTATTGAATATTTGTTTTTCCTCCTGTTTTACAAACAGTCATATTTATTTTCTATCATTCCTTCGACACATTAGTTATTTTTTTGCTACTTTTTTTTACGAGACGACTCGTAGATTTGAATGACATAATTCAGTTTACATACGATGTGAAAAATGGGGAAAAAATAAGTGAGAAATGGTAAAAAACGCTGAATTCCATCATTGTTTTGGGTTTTAATTTTTATGGTGTTCATGAGAATATCCGGGAACTTGATTCTTCAGATCAGTACGCGGGGGGTACTGCATTGCCAAGGGGACTGGGGAGCATTGTTTAAAATAAATCAGGGGCAGTGGGGATTGGTTCAAGGAGGGAGGAAAGGGGTGGTTTGTAGTTTGTGAGGCGGGTCTGTAGGGAAAAAGTGCGGGAAAGGGGGCATTACCTTTCACCTCAGCGACGAGGGAAGACGTGCCAGGATGTCCTCTGTGGAAAACATAATGGCGCAGCTGCGGGAGATGGCGCGGTCCAGGCGGGGCGGTTGGCTAGAGGACCAGCTAGCAACGCTGCTTGGCGGTCCTGGAAGCCAGGGGACCAGGTCAAGGAGGACCCGTGCCCCGGAGCGATTGTCCCCGGAGGCAGGTACACACGGCAGACGCCGGCCACAGAGCCCCTCCCGGGACCCTGCAGAGGGTGCGGGCCGCGGTGCCCCAATCCGGCCCGGCCCGCCCTCCGGCAGGAATCCACCGGCCGGCGCTGCTGGCGTTTGTCGGCGGTCTGGTACAGCGGCGGCGCAGGCCCGTTCAGAGGTGCGGGCAGCACCGAATGTGGTTGTGGATCCGGGTCAAGCGCCGGTCACGGCGGCGGTGAGGAGGAGTACTGCACGGCGGGGAGCAGCACAGGCCATGGCGCCAGCGACGGCAAGGAGGCGGAGCGTCGAGGGGGCGGCGGCTGAGCAGGGAGGCAGCGATGGCAGCAGCAGCACGGCGGCGGGTAACCCGGGTATGGACTCACCTTGGGTGCCTGGCAGGGCCGGCGACGGGAGAGGCAGGGCGGCAGGCAGGCGGACCCAAGCTCTTCAGCCTGGCTCGGTTCGGAGGGGGCATGCTGGAACAGAGGCTGGGGCTTGCAGCAGGGCCCAGCAGGAAGACAGGCAGAGAGACGGACTGGCAACCGCCAGGTCTCGGTCGCCCAGAAGGTCCAGCGAGAGGTCCGTTTCTTCTGCTCCGGTCCCCCCTAGTGACGAGGAGGCCAGGGGCGCAGGCCAGGAGCAACATAGCGGCACGGAGGATTCCGGATCCGGGAGTGACCCACGCAAATTCGGAGATCGACACGACTCTGGTCGCACGGCTGGCGGGGACACAGCACCTGCGCAGCTTCGTGAGTATGAGTCTAATCCTTTTGCGGTGATGGATAGTGGAGTTCGGTCTGGGGATAGCTGGAATGGGGGGGGGGGTGGATTTGGCAGGGAGAGGAGGGGCTTGCACTGTGGGGGTCCCAGGTGTCAGGGAGCTTTTGGCGGGTATGTCACAGATTTTGAGGAGACTGGATGGGGGGGCCTTGATAGTGCGCGGTCGTCTCCGGTAGGAGCATGGTTGCCGGCGTCTGGTCCGGGTGCAGGAGGGGTAGTTGGGTCCGACAGAGCGTGTGGTGCGGAGCACACATCGGCGGCGGGGGTATCGGTGTCGGTCCAAACGGAAAAGGATAAAGGTGATACGATTACATTAGATGATAGAGCAAAGGGGGAAGTTTATGTGTGTTTTGAAGGGCCGTTAGGGGCTCATTTAAAAAAAGAAATTAAAGAAAAAATTTGGAAGGACGAATATGTGGAGATTTTCTCCCTCCTGCCTTTGGAGAAATTTAATTTAGACAAGGGAAAGAAGGAGGATAGTAAAAAGGAGGAGGAGGAAAAGAGGCGATTAATACCGCAGACATTTGTGAATTGGCAGCAGGCGTTCACCATTTTGGCAAGTGTTATTGAGGAAAAGTTTCCAGAGAACTTTTCGGGACTTTTTTGCTACTTAGATGCCATTGGGGAAGCATTCAGGGCGTACGGGGGCCAGGCGTGGCTACGGTATGATGAGCAGTTTCGGCAAAGGAAGGCGGTCAGGCCCGAGATGAAATGGGATCAAAAAGACATAGGGTTGTGGTTGAAAGTTATGGCTCCAACGCGGTTTGGGCAGTCCTTTCATTGGGGGGAGGGAGTAGCGGTCAGCAGTCGGGACAAGGAGCTGGTGGCCAGGGGTCACAAGGGGCTAAGGACAAAGCAGGGACGTGTTGGCAGTTTAATGACGGTCAATGCAAAAACGGCAATATATGCAAGTTCAAGCATGTCTGTTCTCACTGCAGCGGGGCCTCGCATGGAGCGGCCAAATGTTTTAAAAAGGCAAGGGGAAAACCAGCAGTGGGTGGCGGTCAAGGGGGTGACACCAGTGAAGGTTCAAAGGATGGCCCCCTATCTAAATAGGTATCCAGATCGGGAAAAGGCGAGGTTATTGTGGAAAGATTTTTCTGAGGGTTTTCGGATTCCTCATCCGGCTCATGCTATTCCATTTTCAAAAAAGAATTTGAGGTCGGCTAATTTACAGGCGGACGTAATTACGGCGAAATTGGCAAAAGAGGTTGAGTTGGGGCGTATGGCGGGGCCGTTTAGTGGTTTACCTGTGGAAGGGGTGGTTGTTTCGCCTTTGGGGGTGGTTCCTAAGAAGGAGCCTAATAAGTTTCGTTTGCTTCAACATCTGTCATATCCAAAGGGCCAGTCAGTTAATAGTAACATAGTAACATAGTAACATAGTAACATAGTTAGTAAGGCCGAAAAAAGACATTTGTCCATCCAGTTCAGCCTATATTCCATCATAATAAATCCCCAGATCTACGTCCTTCTACAGAACCTAATTGTATGATACAATATTGTTCTGCTCCAGGAAGACATCCAGGCCTCTCTTGAACCCCTCGACTGAGTTCGCCATCACCACCTCCTCAGGCAAGCAATTCCAGATTCTCACTGCCCTAACAGTAAAGAATCCTCTTCTATGTTGGTGGAAAACCTTCTCTCCTCCAGACGCAAAGAATGCCCCCTTGTGCCCGTCACCTTCCTTGGTATAAACAGATCCTCAGCGAGATATTTGTATTGTCCCCTTATATACTTATACATGGTTATTAGATCGCCCCTCAGTCGTCTTTTTTCTAGACTAAATAATCCTAATTTCGCTAATCTATCTGGGTATTGTAGTTCTCCCATCCCCTTTATTAATTTTGTTGCCCTCCTTTGTACTCTCTCTAGTTCCATTATATCCTTCCTGAGCACCGGTGCCCAAAACTGGACACAGTACTCCATGTGCGGTCTAACTAGGGATTTGTACAGAGGCAGTATAATGCTCTCATCATGTGTATCCAGACCTCTTTTAATGCACCCCATGATCCTGTTTGCCTTGGCAGCTGCTGCCTGGCACTGGCTGCTCCAGGTAAGTTTATCATTAACTAGGATCCCCAAGTCCTTCTCCCTGTCAGATTTACCCAGTGGTTTCCCGTTCAGTGTGTAATGGTGATATTGATTCCCTCTTCCCATGTGTATAACCTTACATTTATCATTGTTAAACCTCATCTGCCACCTTTCAGCCCAAGTTTCCAACTTATCCAGATCCATCTGTAGCAGAATACTATCTTCTCTTGTATTAACTGCTTTACATAGTTTTGTATCATCTGCAAATATCGATATTTTACTGTGTAAACCTTCTACCAGATCATTAATGAATATGTTGAAGAGAACAGGTCCCAATACTGACCCCTGCGGTACCCCACTGGTCACAGCGACCCAGTTAGAGACTATACCATTTATAACCACCCTCTGCTTTCTATCACTGACATCGCTGAAGAACTTTGTTCCGTGGTATATACTTCTTTTGATGCTGCGGTACAATGGGTGCGTAGGTATGGCGCAGATGCATTAATGGCTAAGACAAATGTTGAATCGGCTTTTCGATTGCTTCCGGTTCACCCCAATAGTATCCCGCTGTTGGGATATTTTTTGAATGGGGGTTTTTATTTGGATAGGTGTTTGCTTATGGGCTGTTCGATTTCATGCTCGCTGTTTGAGTCCTTTAGTACTTTTCTTGAGTGGGTTGTTCGTGATGTTTCCCAGGTTCCGTCGGTAATCCACTACTTGGATGATTTTTTGTTTGTCTGCCCGCCGGATTCTCTGTTGTGTGGAAATTTGCTGGCTACCATGGAATGGGTGGCGGGACATTTTGGTGTGCCTTTGGCGCAGGAAAAAATGGAGGTCCTTTGCACGGTGTTGAGCTTTCTGGGTATTCTTATAGAGGATGGAGTGCAGGCTGCCTGAGCATAAATTGCAGTTGGTGCTGAGATGTGAAAAGTTGCGCAAGGTTACATTAAAAGAGCTGCAGTCGCTGTTGGGGCGTTTGAATTTTGCATGTCGTATCATGCCTATGGGTAGAATTTTTGCCGGAGATTATCCAGGGCGACTGCTGGAGTGCGGTCGGCACATCATTTCATTCGTTTGAATAAAGAGCACAGGGAGGATTTAGTCATCTGGCGGCGTTTTTTGGAAAATTATAACGGCAGGGCTTTGATTCAACAGGAAGATTTGAATGATTTTGACTGCGAGATTTTTACGGACGCAGCGGGCAGTGTTGGCTATGGGGCCTATTGCGGAGGAAAATGGAGTGTTGGCGGATGGCCTGATTGGTGGTGCGAAACTGGTTTAACAATAAATTTGGCGTTGCTTGAGCTGTTTCCATTTGTAGTTTCAGTGTTTATTTGGGGTAGTACTTTCAAGGATAGGCGGGTACGTTTCCATTGCGATGATTTGAGTGTGGTGATTAATAGTCTTTCTTCTTCCTCTCCCCCGGTAATCAGACTGGTTCAGGAGTTAGTCTTGCGGTACCTGGAGTTGAATGCATGGATTTCGGCTGTACATGTTCCCGGCGTTCAAAACTCTATAGCGGATGCTTTGTCTCGTTTGCAGTAGGAGCGTTTCCGGGAGTTATATTCTTGTACATAGGGGCAGTATTATAGTAGTTATATTCTTGTACATAGGGAGCAGTATTATAGTAGTTATATTCTTGTACATAGGGGCAGTATTATAGTAGTTATATTCTTGTACATAGGGGCAGTATTATAGTAGTTATATTCTTGTACATAGGGGCAGTATTATAGTAGTTATATTCTTGTACATAGGAGCAGTATTATAGTAGTTATATTCTTGTACATAGGGGCAGTATTATAGTAGTTATATTCTTGTACATAGGGGCAGTATTATAGTAGTTATATTCTTGTACATGGGGCAGTATTATAGTAGTTATATTCTTGTACATAGGAGCAGTATTATAGTAGTTATATTCTTGTACATAGGGGCAGTATTATAGTAGCTATATTCTTATACATAGGAGCAGTATTATAGTAGTTATATTCTTGTACATAGGGGCAGTATTATAGTAGTTATATTCTTGTACATGGGGCAGTATTATAGTAGTTATATTCTTGTACATAGGAGCAGTATTATAGTAGTTATATTCTTGTACATAGGGGCAGTATTATAGTAGCTATATTCTTATACATAGGAGCAGTATTATAGTAGTTATATTCTTGTACATAGGGGCAGTATTATAGTAGTTATATTCTTGTACATAGGGGCAGTATTATAGTAGTTATATTCTTGTACATAGGAGGCAGTATTATAGTAGTTATATTCTTGTAGATAGGAGCAGTATTATAGTAGTTATATTCTTGTACATAGGTACAGTATTATAGTAGTTATATTCTTGTACATAGGAGCAGTATTATAGTAGTTATATTCTTGTACATAGGAGCAGTATTATAGTAGTTATATTCTTGTACATAGGAGCAGTATTATAGTAGTTATATTCTTGTACATAGGAGCAGTATTATAGTAGTTATATTCTTGTACATAGGAGCAGTATTATAGTAGTTATATTCTTGTACATAGGGACAGTATTATACTAGTTGTATTCTTGTACATAGGGGCAGTATTATAGTAGTTATATTCTTGTATATAGGGGCAGTATTATAGTAGTTATATTCTTGTACATAGGAGCAGTATTATAGTAGTTATATTCTTGTACATAGGAGCAGTATTATAGTAGTTATATTCTTGTACATAGGAGCAGTATTATAGTAGTTATATTCTTGTACATAGGTACAGTATTATAGTAGTTATATTCTTGTACATAGGAGCAGTATTATAGTAGTTATATTCTTGTACATAGGAGCAGTATTATAGTAGTTATATTCTTGTACATAGGGGGCAGTATTATAGTAGTTATATTCTTGTACATAGGGACAGTATTATACTAGTTGTATTCTTGTACATAGGGGCAGTATTATAGTAGTTATATTCTTGTATATAGGGGCAGTATTATAGTAGTTATATTCTTGTACATATTGGATACAAAATATCTATGAAGTTATGAAAGTTAAGGACGAATGATTGCAGCAGAATGATTTCAGATTGTCTTCCAATATACGGCATTATATCATACTCATCAATTCATCATCAACGGACAAAGAATGTGTGAAACAAACTTTAAGAAAACACGACATGTGCAGGTTGGACAGATTTCTGACACTGCTCTACGTCATATACACTTGTACAGCTGCCTGATTATAGATTGGCGGCTTTTACTGTAATGACAAGTTCAACTGCAATAATCGATTGTCTTTACTGGGGATGAATGAAGAGTTAGATCACTGTAATCCCCGATTCCTTTCTCTGCCCTCCAGACATCAAGGTGAACGCTAAGATCAATGTAAAACGCAGATGCATCACTATACAATAATGGGTATTAGAATCCTTCACAGATATTAACCTTTGCCCTTAGACGTCCCCAAAGGAACCTTCCAGACTGAGGTTAGAGAGATGCTTTAGTTTCCAGAAGTTTGTTCTTCCAGAAACATTTAGTGATTGTTAAGAGTTTAGGTATAATCTTTATAAGATATGAAAGCAGCGCAAAGTATTTCAGCAGAGGAAGGTGCTGTTCTTGTGGAATGTCACAAACCAAGAAGTGCATTGTAAAATAATCAGTATGTCCAGCAGAACAGAGGCTTTCAGGACAGTGGCCAGCTGATGACGTGGAGTCAGTGACTTATTCACAGAGGTTAATATAATAGGAAAGAGGTACCAATAGCAGCACAGAGTATTTTAGGAGATATTGCGTTGATCTTATGGGGGGCAGTGACCTGTTCACACATGTTAATATGATGAGGGCAGGTACCATTAGCAGCACAGAGTATTTCAGGAGATGGTGTGTTAATACAGTTAACAGATAATGGATACAAGAGGAAGGTCTCAGAATTACATGGAAGATGCACAATCCACTGAAGCACAGAGTATTTCAGAAGAGGAGTGTGTTGGTCTTGTGGAGGCAGAGACTGTGTGAAAGATTGGAAGATAACAGAACAGGCATCACTGGCAGCACAGGGTATTTCAGAAGAGGAGTGTGTTGATTTTGCTGGAGGTAGTGACATGTTCACTCCTGTGAGGAGGTCAGTGAGGGGAAGATTGGATGTGAAAGGGGAAGCGCCAGAGAATGGAGACAAGATGCAAGTCACAGGCTGCTGAACTGAGGGCTGCAAAATGGAAAAAGCTCACAGCAGCACAGAGTGTTTCAGGACTGGGGTGATCTTATAGACTCGGACCGATGTTATTCAATGGTGCAGTGCAGATGAGAGATTGTTTTTACTAATTGATTTGTTTTTATCGCTGACAACACTTGGAGCCCTCAGGGTGTGACGTCTGTGTGCCACGTTCACACTGGTGCGCGTGTACAGGACGTCCCTGCTGCCATCAGTCTGAGTTTACAATGTGCACATGTGCAGGATGTCCCTGCTGCCATCAGTCTGAGTCCACAATGTGCATGTGTACAGGATGTCCCTGCTGCCATCCGTCTGAGTCTACAATGTGCACGTGTACAGGACATCCCTGCTGCCATCAGTCTGAGTTTACAATGTGCACATGTGCAGGATGTCCCTGCTGCCATCAGTCTGAGTCTACAATGTGCATGTGTACAGGATGTCCCTGCTGCCATCCGTCTGAGTCTACAATGTGCACGTGTACAGGATGTCCCTGCTGCCATCAGTCTAAATCTACAGTGTGCACGTGTACAGGACGTCCCTGCTGCCATCAGTCTGAGTCTACAATGTGCACGTGTGTACAGGACATCCCTGCTACCATCAGTCTAAGTCTACAGTGTGCACGTGTACAGGATGTTCCTGCTGCCATCAGTCTGAGTCTACAATGTGCACATGTGTACAGGACATCCCTGCTACCGTCAGTCTGAGTCCATGATGTGCACATGTACAGGATGTCCCTGCTGCCGTCAGTCTGAGTCTACAATGTACATGTGTGTACAGGACGTCCCTGCTGCCGTCAGTCTGAGTCTACAGTGTGCACGTGTACAGGACGTCCCTGCTGCCGTCAGTTTGAGTCTACAATGTGCACATGTACAGGACATCCCTGCTGCCGTCAGTTTGAGTCTACAGTGTGCACATGTACAGGACATCCCTGCTGCCGTCAGTCTGAGTCTACAATGTGCACGTGTACAGGACATCTCTGCTGCCGTCAGTCTGAGTCTAGAATGTGCACGTGTACAGGACGTCCCTGCTGCCATCCGTCTTAGTCTACAATGTGCACGTGTACAGGACGTCCCTGCTGCCGTCAGCCTGAGTCTACAGTGTGCACGTCTACAGGACGTCCCTGCTGCCGTCAGTCTGAGTCTACAATGTGCACATGTGTACAGGAAGTCCCTGCTGCCGTCAGTGTGAGTCTACAATGTGCATGTGTACAGGACATCCCTGCTGCCCCAGTCTGAGTCTACAATGTGCATGTGTACAGGACATCCCTGCTGCTGTCAGTCTGAGTCTACAGTGTGCATGTGTACAGGACGTCCCTGCTGCCATCAGTCTGAGTCTACAATGTGCACGTGTACAGGACGTCCCTGCTGCCGTCAGTCTGAGTCTTCAGTGTGCACATGTACAGGATGTCCCTGCTGCCGTCAGTCTGAGTCTACAATGTGCACGTGTACAGGACGTCCCTGCTGCCATCAGTCTGAGTCTACAATGTGCACGTGTACAGGACGTCCCTGCTGCTGTCAGTCTGAGTCTACAGTGTGCACGTGTACAGGATGTCCCTGCTGCCGTTAGTCTGAGTCTGCAATGTGCACGTGTACAGGACGTCCCTGCTGCCCCAGTCTGAGTCTACAATGTGTACATTCCAATGAGAAGAAGATAAATGCATCAATCAATCGCTGGGTCCAAACGCCTGACTGCTGCGGTATATACAGTATATATACACATTGTGCATTGTGAATATTGGGTCAGCGTGCCTTTAATGAGCCGTTTTCGAGCACGGTGCCCAGAGCTGTAATATGGCCCTGTACCTGGAGAGCCGTTAGAATGTGAGAAGAGGAAACGAGTGGGAGATTACTGTTACGCGATCCCCAGCAGCACAGAGTATTTCAGAACATGATCTTCTTGGAGGTCACTGTAGTGTAGTCGATGAATGTCTCTATTAAGGGGGCCCTGTCTGCTCGGACCCCCGCCGTTTCATCCCCTTGCCACGATGATGGAGTAAGTTTTGACGTGAAATCGTCATCTGGAGCGAGGTCCATCCACGCGCCTCGTTCAGGGGAGCAATAAAAGCGCCATCTGCTTGTCCCCGCGAGCGGGAGATCCATCATGTCGGAGAGGAGATAAATGCGGAGGCCTCTGTACTCGGCACTTTTATTACTCCGAGAGCAACTGCAGCAAACGTCCTACAGACGCTCCGCGCCGGAACTCTGCGGAGTCGGGGAATGCGGCACATGCTTCATTTACGCCAAATCCAGAAAATCTCAGCTGTCCCATTACCGTGACAAAGGTTCCACTAAAGCGGTTACTAAAGGGCTGTTTTTCCTTCACTCCTCGCGTTCGGAGCCTGTTCTCCCCTTTTGCACAGATTTATCATGGAGCAGGTGGGTGAGCTGAAGTGGCGCCGGCGATGGCGGTGTTTAGAGGCTTTTATAGGCTTTTAAGGAATTGCATAGTCGGAGCTGTAAGTACAGGTTTGTCTCGCTGTGCAGATGTTTATTTTACACAGTGGGAGGGAAGCCGGGTTAAGCAGCGTTCTGATGAATCCTTTCAAGCCTGTAAAGCACGAGCGCAGGAAGTGGAATGTCGCTTTTCCAATCTGGCTTCTCGCGGAGCACGTTAACGCCTGCGCTAGCAATCAGAGCCCGCGACATCGGGGCCGCTCCGCATCCTCCTCGCCACTGATCGGGCCCGATCCGGCGCCATGCCGAGGATTTTATTTCTTCTTGTCTTTTAGTTAAGATGTATTTCAATGAGTCGAAATAGAGCTGAACTTCAATAAACCCCCGCGGCGAGAAGTTGCCGTTTGGCTCGATGCTGAACTTGTGATTGAAGCGTTAGTAGAACTTTTGTTTCTTTTAGAGCGGTTACGGAGAAGGTTCTGAACTTAATACGTGAGATTAGAGTTCAGTAATTATGTGGAATCGGTTGCCCAATCTGAATTTGCCGGATTCGTGCCATATTGGTACCATATTCCTGCCGAATTTATGTTTGATGAACCGAATCCGAACATATTCATTCATTTCTACTCCCACTGACTCCAATGATGTTCGGCGAATATTGGAAATACAATATTCATAAATACAATATTCATAAATACAATATTCGCCGCCAATCGTAATCGGAACTGAATTTTTAATAATTGGATCAACTGTACTTAAGATTAAAAGACCAAGAACCTTTCAATATCAGATCGGTGGGGGTCCAGCACCCGGTCCCTCACTACTCAGCTGACACCTGGAGTCACAGCCACCAGAGTCTCTCATTGAAGTGACTGCAGTAACTGAGAATGATGGAGAATGATCGCAACATTGTGTCCTTCCGGCCCATTGTGAACATTGTATCTCTGGAGCAGTATCACAAGATACATGGGGTGAGGGGTGTCGGATCTGCACCGATCTGATATTGATATCCTAAGAATAGGGCATCAACAGGGGAGGACATATCATTGACCAGGAGGTAAGAGGGGCAGGTGCAATTGATGACCCATATATTGTGTCTGTGTCCGTCAGTGGACATCACTATCTTTGTCCTAGGCAGCCCCTGTAGGAGAATAGTGAGTTACTATTCAATGGCGGAAAGAAAGGAAGACTCGTCTGGGGGCAGCAATGAAGAGGGTTTGAGGGATATGATACCGATGGCTTATTCTTCGTCTATGTCATCAGATTAATGGGGGTCTGACTCTTGGGACCCTCACCCACTAGATCAAGATAGGTGATCCCATCACAGGATGGGTCTCAACACTGGGACCCCTATGATGTCTAGAATGGGTGACCCATTTGCTTTTCAATTTTGTTCTATCTCTATCAGTCCCGCAGACCATCAATGTGACCATAACGCATCATTCAATGAAGACCTCGGCGAGGAGGAATGAGAACTGGATCCCGATACATCAGTGGAAAACATTGCATTGTGCTCGGGGCGCTCCTATGATCTGCTTCCGTCACACATCATTCAGGAGATAAAAAGTGCAGTCCGGTCCGCTATATATGACTCTTATCAGCAATCAGTAGGTGATATATAACCAATAACTCTGTTGGATCCATAGCATCATTGCCTGCTGGACTCCATAGACACAATGGAGGTCTTGATGCAGAGGGAATGGTCCCAACAATAACATAATGGTTGTATGATACTTATTGGTGGGGGTCCTAGGGTTGCCACCAATCACATTAATTGATGTAAGGTTGTGGAAAATCCCTTTAAGTGCCATCTCTGTGCATTAAAAGTGTCTTGGTGGAACACGGTTTGGCCAATGGCGCTAAGGATATATAAGGGAAGGTTATAGCGCCCTCTACAGCCGTGAATCTCACAGCCACAGACAGATACATCTTCCTTACAATGAATTACTTAAAGCCGCCGTGTTTCCTGAATGCAGCCGGTTGTAAAATGATATTGCAGGTTACTCTGCAGCGGGGGCCGTAATCCGCTAAACGGGGACACATTTTATTAATGTCAGCTTCTCTCCGAGCGCTTTCTGTAATTCTGCACTCGCCGGAAACACAATAATGAGACATCGGGTCAAATTGTTTACAGTGTGAGAGGAACAATAACAGCTATTGTTTCTCTGGTGTAACATCACCGCCTCGCCATCTAATGATTTGCTATGCATAACTTAATTTGGTAATTCACGACTCTGCGCTCATATGAGACTGCGGAAGAATCCGGAACGCAGGAGCCCCCGATGGGGATATAAATCGTACGGGCGCGGGAGGGGGCGCTCCGTGCAGGATCACTTTATTACAGGAAAACAATGCGCCTCTATGTTATCGATACCGAAGAATTATCCTCCGGTCTCGATCCCTCCAGTGTTTAATATTGAGGCGCCATAAATATTGTATACACTCATATAACGTGTAATAACAAATAATCAGCATCGATCCGCCGCAAAGAATATTAACGGGAAATGGGAAATAATGATTCTTGTGACAGCGGATCGAACAGAGCCAGAAAGAGAGGAAAAAGTACAATGGAAGCAAGAATAAAACCTGTGTTTACGAAAACTGCAGAATGTCGCTTCTTTAAGCGTTTTTTCAGTGTATTTGCAGCTTTTTTTCACCCATAGAAATAAAATGGGTAAGTGCAAAAATGCAGAAAAAAAAAAACTCAGGTATCATCAGGTCGTTCTGCATTTTTGGTGCAAAATCCTAAGAAAGTTAAATCAGGCTTTTTTTGAGCCACTAAACTTTATCAGCATGCATAAGAGAACAAAACACGTCAATAAAAACCCAGCAAAACCTGATTTTTGTAAGTCACTTAAAATCTGCATTAAAAGAATGCAGCAATAATGTAATGTGTGAACATAGCCTAAGGGTTGTCGTTGCAGCAGAGCTAAATATGTCATTTCACAGAATGCTGATGGGACCAGTGAAATAGAGCAATGCAGAAAGCAAAAACTGGTCAATGGTTAATTCATCTTTGCAACATTTGTAGCAGAGGTTGTCAGCGTATACAATGTTGTTAGTAACACTGGTTCCCAACCATTCAGGTATCAACGGTCTTAACTGGAATTGCTGGGCGCCATTTCAAAAGTTATTATGTTTCCTCCCCATACTATTCTCTACTAAACTATTCTCTAAGGCTACGTTCACATTAGCGCTGCGTCAGGCGCAGCCGCGGTGACGCATGCGTGATGCGCCCCTATATTTAACATGGGGGGCGCATGGACATGCGTTGCACTTACGTTTTGTGACGCATGCGTCAGGGCGCAGAGGACACTGCATGATGCAGTTTTTTTCTGCGCCAAAAACCATTGAAAAGTGGACGCATGCGTCACAAAACACTGCGTTGTGCATGCGTTTACATTTGCGTTGCACGCTGCACCGCACAACGCAAATGTGAACGTAGCCTAAAAGACACACAAGAAAGAGACGCAGTCCATCCCATATCGCCCTCACGGAAAAAGCATATACTTACATGATGAATATGAATGCTACATGCAACATAAAAGTTGGTCTCCAAATGAATCCTAATTACAAAGTTTGTGACACATGGCACACAACCGAAATAATACAGCATATCCAAGATGTGGCCAAAAGGGTGTCAAAAATATATATTTTTTTATTTAGGGCAGCTAAGACTTGCTGGCTTTTGGTGCAGCAGACTGACATTGGGTGTCATTAGCTACAGATAGTCCCATACTCTGTAGATACAACATTGCATTCTATGGCCTTAGACTTAGAAGTATTGAACCTCCGGTTACCCTGTAGAAGGAAGATATTTTGTAGAGTATCTAGAGTGCAGAGTATCTGTGAGAGTAAGGAAAGTTTCTAAAGTACAAACTGTATGACATTATCCACAGACTGAAGATTAAAGGTCTCAGATCAGCCCTCGAGTGCTCCATTTACCAGAGAAGTCCAGTGTTACTACTTTCTGAATATTTTCCCCGTTTATGGACAAATAGTATCACCCAAACCAGTTATTATGAGTGCACAGCCCCAAAGTCGTGGTACCGAAAGCTACACCTTCCATCATTGTCTAATGAATGGTCATCATCAGACTACTGTGAGATTTTGAGATTTACTGATTTACTATATGAGTGACATTATATATTCACTGCAGCCGCTGCGCCGACACACTGTACATACAATGTTACCATATGTTTCCATATATACTGTGCCTACAAATAATACAGTCATGGAAGAAAGTGTTGGCACCCTTGAAATTGCTCCAGGAAATTATTTAACAGAGAAAAATATTGCAAAAACACATGTTTATTTCCTTAGTGTGGAACAACACAAAATAACAGAGAAAAAAAGGCAAATTGGACATAATTTCACACACAGCCCCAAAAATGGGCCGGACAAGATTGTTGGCATCCTCAACTTAATATTTGGTTGCACCCTTTGCAATAAATAACTGCAATCAATCGCTTCCTATAACCATCTATAAGCTTCTTGCGCCTCTCAGCTGGGATTTTGGACGACTCTTCTTTTGCAAACTGCTCCAGGTCTCTCATACGTGAAGGCGTCTTCTCCCAACACCAATTTTAAGATCTCTCCACAGGTGATCAATGGGATTTAGATCCGGACTCATTGCTGCCACTTCAGAACTCTCCAATGCTTTGTTTCCATCCATTTCTGGGGGCTTCTTAAAGTATGTTTGAGGTCATTCTCCTGCTGAAAATCCCATAATCCCATGACCTAGGACTTTCTGACACTTTTCGTGGTCTGAAGATTTCATGATGCCTTGCACACAGTCATGGCGCTCAGTGCCAGAATCAGCAAAACAACCCCAAAACATCTCTGACCCTCCACTATATCTGACTGTAGGTACTGTGTTCTTTTCTTTGTATGCCTTATTCAGTTTTAGGTAAACAGTAGAATGATGTGCTTTACCAAAAAGCTCTATCTTGGTCTCATCTGTCCACAAGATGCTTTCCCAGAAGGATTTTGGCTTATTCACATGCATTTTGGGAAACTGCAGTCTATCTTTTTTATGTCTCTGTGTCAGCAGTGGGGTCCTCTGGGTTTCTTGCCATAGCATTTTGTTTCATTCACATGTGGACGGATAGTTGGCGCTGACACTGATGCACCCTGAGCCTGCAGTACAGGTTGAATTTTTTGGGAATTTGTTTGGGGCTGCTTATCCACAATATGGGCTATGCTGTCCCCGACCAAACTACAGTGCCACGGGTTGTAAACGTCTTGATTATGTTGCTCACCATGGACAAAGGAACATCAAGATCTCTGGAGATTGACTTGTAATCTTGAGATTGGTGATATTTTTCAACAAATGTGGTTTTCAAATCCTCAGACCGTTCTCTTCTCGTCTCTCTGTTCTCCATGCTTAGAGTGGCACACAGAGACACACAATGCAAAGATTGAGTCAACATCTCCCCTTTTTACATGGTTTCAGGTGTGATTTTCATATTGCCAAAACCTGTTACTTGCCACATGTGAGCGTGAACGAGCATCACATGCTTGAAACAAAGTTGTTTATTTACAGTTTTGGAAAGATGGCAACAATTTTGTCAAGTCCATTTTAGGAGTTTTGCGTGAAATTATGTCCAATTTGCCATGTTTCTTTTTTTTTAATAGTTCCAATACACACAAAAGGAAATAAACATGTGTATAACAAAACGTGTAATTGCAATCATTTTCCTGGAGAAATATTTGATTTTCTGGAACAATTTTAAGGGTACCAACACTTTTGGCCATGACTGTATGAGAAAACAGAGTAAACCTCAACAGTAATATAAAATACAAAATAAATTTTGATTCCAGTCCGAATGCCCAAAATAATGTATACCGCAGATCAAACCACTAAATAATCTTTAGTTCCAGATCAGACCATTAAATTAATTCAGATCATAGATGAGACCCTTGAATGAATTTAGACTCCCTATCAGACGCACTTTAATATATTCAGACATGACCCTCTATATAAAAAACGATCCTCATTGTCTGGACGGCTGCCGTTCTGGGCCCCAGCGTGTGATAATCACACAAATGATGTAACCTAAAAAAGCAACGCACAGAGAAGGTCTGACATTATGGTAACTCTTGCTAAAATCTAATGGATCAGCTCCTCTTGAGTCCAGAACCTCAGAGGTGGCTGCTCTGGCAATAGTCGCACCCCTGCTTACAGGCAACTCCCATCTCCTGACTGGTTGGTTCACTCCTTCATTAGCCGGAGGCAGGAACAGCCTACAAGGAGACCAACAGAGATCTTTAGAATGACATCAACTTGACCAATATTACTCTGGGGGTGAGATGAGCAATAGCATTTTCAGTCTATGCTTTGAGGATTATGAAAATCTTATTACAATATTTGTTCTGGATTACTGCACTGAAAAGAATTCAGATGGCATCATTATATTGTGACCTTCTGCAGCTGAAAGAAACAACAATCTGTCAGAGAATGACACAAGTGTGTCAGAAAATAGAGCACATTGTATATAATATATGAGTCAGACCCTCGTCCTACAATACTTACAGGCAGACGTTTCTTTTCATTTCATAAAAAGATTATATATATATATATACATATATATATATATATATACAATATATAAGTATTTACAGCTGGTGAAATAAGTATTCAACACATCACCAGTTTTCTAAGTAAATCTATTTCTAAAGATGCTATTGACATGAAATTCTCACCAGATGGTAGTAGCAACCCATCCAATCCACACATCATTTTACCATAAACCGGATATTAACAGGTGCCCCCCGCAATATTTCAGACAGAGGAGTAAAAATAATTATCAGAAGAGTTGTCAAAGAGCCAAGGACCTTCTGTGTAGCGCTACAGAAACACTTTGAATCAGCAGGCACTATTGTTTCAAAGAAAACCAATAAGTAATGCACTCAACCTCCATGGCCTGTATGCCCATTCACCACACAACCTCCATGGCCTGTATGTCCATTCACCACACAACCTCCATGGCCTGTATGCCCATTCACCACCCAACCTCCATGTCCTGTATGCCCATTCACCACACAACCTCCATGGCCTGTATGCCCATTCACCACACAACCTCCATGGCCTGTATGTCCATTCACCGCACAACCTCCATGGCCTGTATGCCCATTCACCACCCAACCTCCATGGCCTGTATGCCCATTCACCACACAACCTCCATGGCCTGTTTTCACATTCATCATGCTAACCTCCATGGCCTGTATGCCCATTCACCACACAACCTCCATGGCCTGTATTGTATGCACTCTCACAGAGTCCATTGCTAAACAAACATCATGTTCAGGCGTGTTTACAGTTTGCTCAAGAACATTTAGACAAGTCTGTGAAATACAGGGAGAATATAGTCTGATCAGGTGAGACTAAAATTGAACTTTTTGGATGCCATAATACACACCATGTTTGGAGGCCAAAAGGCACTGCATATCATCCCAAAAACACCATACCAACAGTAAAGTTTGAAGGTGGGACCATCATGGTGTGGGGCTGTTTTTCTGCATATGGCACTGTCATATAATTGAAGGAAGGATGAATGGACAAATGTACCGAGACATTCCTGATAAAAATCTTCTGCCATTTACTAGGATGATGAAGATGAAACAAGGGTGGACATTTCAACAAGACGATGATCCCAAACACACAGCCAAGGAAACAATCAATTGGTTTCAGAAGAAGAAAATAAAGCTGTTAGAATGGCCGAGCCGATCACCGGACCTGACTCCAATGGAAAATGTATGGAAGGAACTAAAGCTCAGAGATCATAGGAGCTTCAGTATGTGGAATGTGTGTGTGGAAGAATGGACTATAATCACATCTGAGCAATGTCTGAGACTAGTTTCTCCATACAGGAGGCGTCTTGAAGCTTCATCACCAACAAAGGCTTTTGTACGAAGTATTAAATAAATTTCAGTAACGTGTAAAATATTTTTTTCCCTGTGACATTTTTCATTATTATACATAATTTATGGACATCTATGATTATTTATTTGCCTGTGTGGATTGGATGGGTTATTACCAACATCTGGTGAGGATTTCATGTCAATAGCACCTTTAGAAATAGATTCAATACTTTTTTCACCCTCTGCATATGTATACATTTCTCAACATTAAAGTTGCAGCACCAAGAAGGAAAAGTGGCGGAATGATCTACATCACAGGATGTAGACGTTACTGATCTGCAAATGATGAAAAATGCAATAACATTTTTTCCATTCCTCTGGATTTCTCCTTTCCAGAGTTTGGCCTCTTGCAGAAATCCCGGCGCCTCCAGCATCGGTTACTATCACTGAGGTTATTAATGGTCGTCTAAAGATGGTTCTGCAGCTTAATGCACTTGGGTCAATCATCAAGATCCTCTGCTGGCAGCTCCTGTCCAATCACTGACCAATGAGGTCCCCGATGGGCTTGATGGAGACAAGTCCGGAGACACTGCAGCCACGGGAGCCAAGCAAGCTACTCACAATATTAATATGAAAACATGTCTGGGGTCATCGTGTTGATAAACAGCTCCTGGGACACTGAAGAAATTGCCGCATCACTGGTTCAACCACCAAATCGATGTAACTCCCATACGTTTATGCACCAGGACCAGTGTGACGCTTGCTTTTTTTTTACACACGATAGAAATAATTGAGTGAATTGTCAGTTTTTCTCCCGGCTCCTCCTGATCCGTGTATCCTCGTTAGTGAGAATTTCTCGGTCAGTTCTGAGACGAGATCTTGGCCCTTGTCCTTTAAATGAATCGATACAGAAAAGCTACATAATAAACTGAATTGTGGCAGTTTGAGCGTTGAGCAGCGGAGAAGATGTAATTTTTAGATAGTGCTCGGAAGATAATTGATACGTAATTGCCTCATTAAACGCTAAGGAAAACACAGGCCAATGTGATGGAATTTCCGATCCTCCTCATAAAGACAATCATGTTTTTATGGGGAATTTTCACAGAGATAAGGACAATATTAATTTTCATGTGACACAAAACAGACATTATCCATAAAAATTATACAGAACTTGGAAGATAGAGATTAAATAAGAAGGTAAAATATATGACCGGATTGAGACCTGAAGATACAGAAAATTAGTAATTACTGTCAATCTTCCTTAGTCTGGGGCTCCATGCAAGAGATTGCCTTATGGGATAAGGATGATTCCGAGGAAGGTCACAGATCAGCCCAGAACTACATGGGAGGACCTGGTCAATGACCTGAAGAGAGCTGGGAGCACAGTCTCAAGCAGGGCACCCAAGGTCCCCCTGCTCACCCCAGCACATGTCCAGGCTATTTGACCACTAGAATGATTCAGAGGAGACATGGAGGAAGGTCATGTGGTCAGATGAGGCCAAAATAGAACTTCATGATGTTAATTCCACTTGCCGTGTTTGGAGGAGGAAGAATGAGTACAACCCAAAGAACACCATTCCAAGCATGTAGCATGGTGGAAGAAACATCATACTTTAGGAGTGCCTTTCTTCAAAGGGGACATGACGACTGCACCGTATTGAAGGAAGGATGGATGGGGTCACATATCGTCAGATTTAGGCCAGCAACCTCCTTCCCTCAGTAAGAACATTGAAGATGGGTCATTTCTGTGTCTTACAGCATGACAATGACCTGAAACACACAGTCAGGGCAACTAAGGAGTGGTTCGTAAGAAGCATTTCAAGGTCCTGGAGTGGCCTCCCAGTCTCCAGACCTGAACCCAATAGAAAATCTTTGGGGGAGCTTAAACTCAATGTTGCCCAGCGACTGCCCAAAACCTGGAAGATCTGGAGAAGATCTGTATGTAGGAGGGGGCCAATATCCCTGCTGCAGTGTGTGCATACCTGGCCAGGAACCACAGGAAATGTCTGACCTCTGTAATTGCAAACAAAGGTTTCCGTACCAAACATTAAGTTCTGCTTTTTTATTGTATCAAATACTTATTTCATGCAATAACATGCAAATTAATTATGTAAAATTCATACAATGTGATTTTCTGGATTTATCTTTAGATTCTGTCTCTCACAGTTGAATTGTACCAATGACAAAAATTACAGAAATCTTCATTTTTTGTAGGTGGGAAAACTTGCGAAATCGGCAGAGTATCAAATACTTATTTTGTCCACTGTACAACTTGTGTATGTAGTGCTATGAGCAATGCTGGTATAACCTGAGTATCTTCTGTCTATATAGCTGGTGAATATGAGCATGTTTTGTATATAATAAAATATGTACAGCTGCCCGGGGGCCGGAAAAAAGGCCATTAAGGGCCTTTGAGGTTCCCCAACCCTGCTGTAAGACAAAGATATGGATGTATATAGTGAAATAGAGAATGCTGGTATAACCTGGGCACCTCCTGTACACTCCCTGACAGAAGTTATGTCGCTTATCCATGTTATGTAAATAAAAGCTTATAACCTGACATTAAATTCATCCATTGGTTGTATAAATTATTCTTATGAAAGGTGAAACCCTCCAAAATGTGGTTTAGGTTAAGAAAATAAATTGGCATCAATGCAGAAATATTGATCAGTTAATGGACACAGAATGGTTAGATTTTGGCAAGAAAAAAGTTTTGTCACCCACAGAAAGTAATGTGATATTCAAACAAATAATTAACTTAAAATACAAATATATGTGTTAGGAGTCGAGTTTCCTCTGCTGCACAGGGGGAATCTCGATCCATGTCTGCTGCGGTCTCCCATTCAGCATCGGCCGCAGTGGGGTCTGCTCAGCGGAGACGTCGCTCCCAGCGTCTCGCTGAGGCTGATTCGGTGCATAGGGTCACTACTGCCTTTTCTGGCTTTCCTATGGTACCCTGCACTGATCTGCGGCGAGCAGGCCTCTCTGGGACTAAGTCCTTATTTACACACACTGAGCATGCCCAGGGCAAGGTCTCCCATTGGAGGTCGAGGGTCACATGTTCGGTCACATGTTCATTGGTCCTCCAGGAAGGTCCCATTGGTCCTCCAGGAAGGTCCTGAAAGGGCAAAACTTTGGTAGCAGCTTCCTGTGCTGTAACTATATAAACTGCGCATGACCGCACGGCCATGCGCTAGTATCGTCTTTTGTCATATGCTTTGCGCCAATGTGGTCATGCGTTTGTATGTTCAGGGACCCGGCTGAAATAAGCCCCTAGAATGCTGGCACCTCCGGCGAGGAGATTGTGTATAAGTGTGTTCAGGGACCCGGCTGAAATAAGCCCCTAGAATGCTGGCTCCTCCGGCGAGGAGATTGTGTATGCATGCATGACCACTCACTGCTCACATCTGGGTAGTTGGCCTTTGCCTCTGTGAAAGTCTAACAGGGCACAGAGCCTGCCTCTCGCGGTTACTCTGTGAAGCTAACAGAGTTGGTATATACCGCCATATAGAGCCGCCATTATTTAGCAGCAGGTACTTTCCTGCACGGTGGATCCCGGGTTGCGAACGCACCAATTCCATTTAAAAAACAATATATTTGGTGCGTTCCGCCAACCCTAACAGTATACTAGCGCCAGGATCTGGCTAAGTAATGGCGGATGAACAGCGATTGCAGGGGTACATCCAGCTGCTGGAGGGCCGATTGGCGTCTCTTGAGCGTGCAACCTCGGTGGTGGATGTTACCGCAATAGCTGTTCAGGCTGCTAGCGTGGCTGCAGCAGCTTTACCCACTGCCACCTCTGTTCCGACCCTATCTCACCTTCCTTTGCCTGAGAGATACTCTGGGGACAGTAAGTCCTGTAGGGGTTTCGTGAGCCAATGTGGTATACACCTCGAGCTCCTGGCTACACGTTTCCCTACTGAGCGGGCAAAGGTGGGATTCATAATCTCCCTCTTGTCGGACAGAGCGTTGGAGTGGGCTAGCCGCTGTGGGAGCGCAACGATCATGTGGTGCGGAGTGTTCCTCGGTTTCTGGACTCTCTGAAACAGGTCTTTTTAGGACCTCAAGTCACCCATGATACAGCGCTCCAACTGCTGGCTTTGACTCAGGGTTCAACCATGGTCAGCCATTTTGCTGTTCTCTTCCGGACATTAGCGTCTGAGTTGGAATGGCCAGATAAAACCCTCATTCCCGTATTTTGGAGGGGGCTGGCTGACCATGTGAAGGACGCTTTGGCCACTAGGGAGATTCCCGCTACACTGGAGGAGCTCATAGCCATATCTACTCGCATAGACCTTCGTTTTCACGAGCGAAGGTTGGAGCGAGCCCAGTGTAGGCAGAGGTTTCGGCTGGCTCCCACCTTCGCCAAACCTTTGGAATCTCCAGTCCAGGCGTCCGAGTCACATGAGGCCTTAGAGGTGACACGAGCGGCATCCAAGTCTCAGTCCGCCCGTGCACATAAGGTCCGTCATGTTTGCCGGCAGTCAGGACATCTTGCCTCCAAGGGTCCTCAGCGGTCAGGGAAACGTCAACGTCTAGTGGCAGTTGGAGGAGGTACACTAGACACGGCGACGTTTGCCTCAAAGTTGTCCTTCAAGGGGACAATTACCATAGGCCCATCCACTCTTATGGTCAAGCTATGCATGGATTCTGGGGCAGAGGGTAATTTTATGTCTTCCTCTTTTGCCCAGCGTCACGCAATACCCTTGGTGATGCTCGCCAAGCCTGTAACTGTTCGAGTGGTAAATGGGTCAACACTACCTTCACAGATTACCCACCAAACCATTCCTTTCACGCTATCTGTGTCTCCATCACATCAGGAGATAATCTCCCTATTAGTCATTCCTGAGGGAATTGATGAGGTCCTGTTGGGGATACCATGGCTTCGCTACCATTCTCCTCATATTGAGTGGTCCTCTGGGAGAATTTTGGGATGGAGTAAATCCTGCGAGGGTAGATGTCAGAGGGAGTGCGTTCAGGTTGCTACTACACAGGTACCCGCAGATCTTTCCTCTCTCCCCAAGCACTATTGGCCCTATGCAGACGTGTTCTCCAAAAGAGCTGCGGAGACCCTTCCGCCTCACCGCCCCTATGACTGTCCTATTGACCTCTTGCCTGGTGCTGAGCCTCCCCGGGGTCGAGTCTATCCGTTATCTCTCCTGGAGACGGAGGCAATGTCTCAGTACATCCAAGAAAATCTGGCAAGAGGATTCATTAGGAAGTCAGTGTCACCGGCAGGGGCTGGGTTCTTCTTCGTACAGAAGAAGACTGGAGACTTACGTCCATGCATAGACTACAGGGGTCTTAACGCCATCACCGTTAAGAACAAGTACCCATTACCCCTGATATCTGAGCTGTTTGATAGGCTACGGGGAGCGAGGGTATTTACGAAGTTAGATCTGCGGGGTGCTTACAACCTGATTCGCATCCGTGAGGGGGATGAATGGAAGAGGGCATTTAACACCAGGGATGGGCATTATGAATATCTGGTGATGCCCTTTGGGCTCTGTAATGCCCCAGCCATTTTCCAAGACTTTGTGAACGACATCTTCCGGGATATGCTCACCACCTCGGTCATAGTCTATCTGGATGATATTCTCATCTTCTCTTCAGATATTGACTCCCATCGGAGAGATGTTCGCAAAGTCTTCGACCTCTTACGGGCAAACTCCCTCTACGCCAAGTTGGAGAAGTGTGTGTTTGAGCAGGAGTCCTTGCCTTTCCTTGGTTACATCATCTCTGCCCAGGGTTTGGCTATGGATCCTGCCAAGCTACAGGCTGTAATGGACTGGCAGGAACCCCATTCTCTTAAAGCGGTGCAGCGCTTTATGGGGTTCATTAATTACTATCACCAGTTCATTCCACACTTCTCAACTTTGGTAGCTCCCTTGGTTGCCCTCACCAAAAAGGGAGCAAATCCCAAGTTGTGGTCAGAGGAGGTCTCCAAAGCCTTTCTCTCGATCAAGTCACACTTCGCTAGCGCTCCCATCCTACATCGCCCCGATGTTGATAAACCATTTATCTTGGAGGTGGATGCCTCATCCGTTGATGCTGGAGCAGTCCTTTTCCAAAAGGATGCTCAAGGTCGGAAGCATCCTTGCTTCTTCTTCTCCAAGACCTTCACACCAGCGGAGAGGAATTATTCCATCGGGGACAGGGAGTTGCTAGCCATGAAGTTGGCTTTTTCAGAGTGGAGACATCTCTTGGAGGGAGCTCGCTTTCCCTTCCAAGTCTTCACTGACCACAAGAACCTGGTATATCTACAAAAGGCCCAGCGGCTGAATTCTCGCCAGGCTAGATGGTCCCTGTTCTTCTCCCGGTTCCATTTTACTCTCCATTTCCTCTCCGGGGAGAAGAACGTTCATGCTGACGCTCTTTCCCGCTCCGTAGTGTCATCGGAGGAGGAGGAGCCTCGGCTTATTGTCCCTTCTGAGAGCCTGAGAACTGTAGCTCCGGATTCGCTTGAGTCTGTGCCCCCGGGCAAGACATTTGTACCAGCTAATTTGCGACCGGAGGTTCTCTCTTGGGCTCACTCCTCCAGAGTGGGTGGGCATTTTGGGACCAATAGGACATCTGAGCTTTTGGCGAGAACATACTGGTGGCCGCATATGGCCCGAGACAGGGCTGCCACTAGAAATTTTGGGGCCCCATACTGGCAAAATTTTCGGGGCCCCCTTGAGACTCCGCCCAGGCTCCACCCCAGCCCCGCCTCCAGGCTCCACCCCTCGAACTGTCCACAGTCCCACCGCTCTCTCTTGGAAAATCTCCACTTCTCACCTATCACACATTAACAGTTCCCATCACCAGATCACACATATAGCCGGCAGCTTTTGTTTTGGCCAAAAGATTTTTTAAGCCGCCACCAGAACACGGTAGACACTTTTGGCCGGGCCCTACTGTACTGTAACCTACTAAATATTTGTTAAAATATGCAATACAATTTAGGTATATTTTTATTTATTTTTCAATTTTTAAAATGACCTATAATACTACATACAAGGAACAAATACCACAACACTATGACCAGATGACATATTACCACCACAGTGATCGAATAATATAAAATACAAGGAACAAATACCACAACACCATGACCAGACCGCATATTACCACCACATAGTGACTGAATACTACAATACTGATCAGTAATAAAAAAAAAACAACCACAATACTATCACCATCAGTGCCATTATACACAGGAGATCTGTAATTAGTAAGCAGTGTCTGTGTACAGGTAATACAGTGATCACCGTTGACATTATACACAGGAGCTCTGTATATAGTATACAGTGTATAGTGTCAGTGTATAGTTAACACTGACTCACCAGTGACGTCTCTAGGTGAAGTCCTTCATCTTTCATCCAGCACAGACCGCCATCATTTCTTCAAGCCAGGACTCGTCTCTGCAGGAAATAACACAGTTATCTCGAGTTCCACTTGCAGAATACATTACTTAATTTTCACAGCCTCTACATTACACCACATAAAGAAGGTGACATAGTATCACTCTGCACAGTAACAGGACCTCCCCCCATTTAAAACAGTATACTCAAAAAATAAAATAAATACATCACTGCAATAATAATATCCCTTAATTAGCCCCTATGATAATATTCGCCATCCTAGCCCCCGTGTGTCTCATTGCAGGCTCCAGCCATATGTTCTCCCATCCTGCCCTCATGAGTATCCATTCTGCCCCATATGATCTCCCCATCCTGCCCCATCTGTCTCCATCGTATCCATCCTGCCCCATCTGTCTCCAATCCTGCCCCATCTGTCTCCATTCTGCCCCATCTGTTTCCAATCCTGCCCCATCTGTGTCCAGCACTCTGCCCCATCTGTGTCCAGCACTCTGCCCCATCTGTTTCCAATCCTGCCCCATCTGTGTCCAGCACTCTGCCCCATCTGTGTTCAGCACTCTGCCCCATCTGTGTTCAGCACTCTGCCCCATCTGTGTCCAATCCTGCCCCATCTCTGTCCAGCGCTCTGCCCCATCTCTGTCCAGCGCTCTGCCCCATCTCTGTCCAGCGCTCTGCCCCATCTCTGTCCAGCGCTCTGCCCCATCTCTGTCCAGCGCTCTGCCCCATCTCTGTCCAGCGCTCTGCCCCATCTCTGTCCAGCGCTCTGCCCCATCTCTGTCCAGCGCTCTGCCCCATCTCTGTCCAGCGCTCTGCCCCATCTCTGTCCAGCGCTCTGCCCCATCTCTGTCCAGCGCTCTGCCCCATCTCTGTCCAGCGCTCTGCCCCATCTCTGTCCAGCGCTCTGCCCCATCTCTGTCCAGCGCTCTGCCCCATCTCTGTCCAGCGCTCTGCCCCATCTCTGTCCAGCGCTCTGCCCCATCTCTGTCCAGCCCTCTGCCCCATCTCTGTCCAGCACTCTGCCCCATCTCTGTCCAGCACTCTGCCCCATCTCTGTCCAGCACTCTGCCCCATCTCTGTCCAGCACTCTGCCCCATCTCTGTCCAGCACTCTGCACAGCACTCTGCCCCATCTCTTCCCAGCACTCTGCCCAGCACTCTGCCCCATCTCTGCCCAGCACTCTGCCCCATCTCTGTCCAGCACTCTGCCCCATCTCTGTCCAGCACTCTGCCCCATCTCTGTCCAGCACTCTGCCCCATCTCTGTCCAGCACTCTGCCCCATCTCTGTCCAGCACTCTGCCCAGCACTCTGCCCCATCTCTTCCCTGCACTCTGCCCCATCTCTGTCTAGCACTCTGCCCCATCTCTGTCCAGCACTCTGCCCCATCTCTGTCCAGCACTCTGCCCAGCACTCTGCCCCATCTCTTCCCAGCACTCTGCCCCATCTCTTCCCAGCACTCTGCCCCATCTCTGTCCAGCGTTCTTCCTTGGGCCCCCGGATCGCCGCTCTAAAAAAAAAAAAAGAAGTTCTTCTTACCTGCCGCGCTCCTGCGGCGGGCGAAGTCTCCACGCAGCTGCAGCGTGCATGCACTCGCCGGCGACTGACAATGATGTCAGACGCCGGCGACATGCACGCACGCTGCGGCTGACGTCAGCGCCTGCCAGCCTCAGATTGGCTGGCGGCGCCGCGGCTGTTAACTATTGACGTGCGGGCCCGCGCCCGCACGTCAATAGCTTTAAACAGCTGCAGCGTCGGCGCTAAGGGCCCGGTTAGCCTGCGGCTGCCGGTAGGGGCCCGGTGAGCAGATAAGAGGGGGCCCGATGCGGGCCCCCTCTGCTCACCGGGCCCCATACGCCAGTCACGGCCGTCATGCCCTGATGGCGGCCCTGGCCCGAGATGTCAGGGACTATATTCAGGCGTGCATTTCTTGCGCCCAGAATCGGTCTCCTCGGCAACGGCCTGCTGGGTTGCTTTACCCTCTACCGGTGGCAGACAGGCCCTGGGAGATGGTCGGGATGGACTTTGTGGTGGGCCTACCCAAGTCGCGTGGCTGCTCCATTATTTGGGTTGTCACCGACTATTTCTCTAAGATGGTGCATTTGGTGCCGCTTCCTCGGTTACCCTCAGCACGGGCCTTGGCGGTGTTGTTCATTATGCACGTTTTCCGATTGCATGGTATGCCTGATAAGATTGTCAGCGATCGGGGTCCCCAGTTCGCGTCTCGGTTTTGGAGAGAGCTCTGCCGTTTACTCAGCATAGAGTTAAACCTCTCCTCTGCATACCATCCCGAGACGAATGGGTTGGTGGAGAGAACCAACCAGACTCTGGTGACATATTTGCGACATTTCGTCTCTGCTAGGCAGGATGACTGGGCATCTTTGCTACCTTGGGCGGAATTTGCCTTGAACAACGCCGTAGCCGATTCCACTGGTCAAACTCCTTTTCTCCTTAATTTCAGTCAGCATCCGCGTGTCCCTGTGCCCATGCCCGTGTCATCCACCGATTCTAGGGTGGCAGACTGGGCGGTGGAGGCACGTGACATCTGGGACCGCACACAGGATGCCATCCGGGCCTCCAAGGAGAGAATGAGGGTTTCGGCTGATACACACCGGCGCCCCGCTCCGGTTTTTGCTCCTGGCGACTTAGTGTGGCTCTCCGCCCGTAACATCAGGCTGCGAGTTGAGTCCACTAAGTTTGCTCCTCGCTACATTGGCCCGTTTAAGGTTCTGGAACAGGTCAACCCTGTGGTCTACCGTTTGGCTATTCCTCCACGCCTTGGTATCACCGATACTTTTCACGTTTCCCTCTTAAAGCCCGTTCATTTGTCCCGGTTTTCTGAGTCATCTGCTGGGACATCGGGTTCATCCACGGATGAGTTTGAGGTGAATTCTATTGTGGGGTGCAAGGTGGTACGTGGCAAGAAATTTTATCTGGTGGACTGGAAGGGTCACGGCCCAGAGGATAGAACCTGGGAGCCTGTGGAGCACATTCGGGCTCCGCTGCTTATTGCAGCTTTTGAGCGTAGTGAGGCTCAAGGAGGGGGGGGCCCTAGGAGGGGGGGGTAATGTTAGGAGTCGAGTTTCCTCTGCTGCACAGGGGGAATCTCGATCCGTGTCTGCTGCGGTCTCCCATTCAGCATCGGCCGCAGTGGGGTCTGCTCAGCGGAGACGTCGCTCCCAGCGTCTCGCTGAGGCTGATTCGGTGCATAGGGTCACTACTGCCTTTTCTGGCTTTCCTATGGTACCCTGCACTGATCTGCGGCGAGCAGGCCTCTCTGGGACTAAGTCCTTATTTGCACACACTGAGCATGCCCAGGGCAAGGTCTCCCATTGGAGGTCGAGGGTCACATGTTCGGTCACATGTTCAGGTACTGCAGCGCATCCCATTGGTCCTCCAGGAAGGTCCTGAAAGGGCAAAACTTTGGTAGCAGCTTCCTGTGCTGTAACTATATAAACTGCGCATGACCGCACGGCCATGCGCTAGTATCGTCTTTTGTCATATGCTTTGCGCCAATGTGGTCATGCGTTTGTATGTTCAGGGACCCGGCTGAAATAAGCCCCTAGAATGCTGGCACATCCGGCGAGGAGATTGTGTATAAGTGTGTTCAGGGACCCGGCTGAAATAAGCCCCTAGAATGCTGGCTCCTCCGGCGAGGAGATTGTGTATGCATGCATGACCACTCACTGCTCACATCTGGGTAGTTGGCCTGTGCCTCTGTGAAAGTCTAACAGGGCACAGAGCCTGCCTCTCGCGGTTACTCTGTGAAGCTAACAGAGTTGGTATATACCGCCATATAGAGCCGCCATTATTTAGCAGCAGGTACTTTCCTGCACGGTGGATCCCGGGTTGCGAATGCACCAATTCCATTTAATAAACAATATATTTGGTGCGTTCCGCCAACCCTAACAATATGTTGCATAACATTGGTGAATGAAGTTGTGGTGCTATTAGAGTCATATTTAATATTTTGTGTGACTTCCATGAGCTTGAAGGACTACATCAATGATTCATACAATGTATTAATGAAGTCATCAGGAATAGCACAGAATGCAGTCTTACATGCCTCCCAGAGTTCATCTAGACTCTTTGGTTTTGTCTTCCAAGCTTCCTCTTTCATCCTACCCCAAACAAGCTCAATGATTTTCATGTCTGGTGACTGGGCTGGCCAGTCCTTGAGCACCTTGATCTTTTTTGCCTGGAGGAACTTTGTTGTAGAGATGGATGGATGAGATGGAGCACCGTCCTGCTGCAGAATTTGACCCCTTTTATGATTTGGAATATAAGAGGTCACTAATACTTCTTGAATTGATATTTTAGCCTGTTGATATTGCCTTCCACCTTGCATATGTTTCTCACACCCCCATACTGAATGTAACCCCAGACCATGATCTTTCCACCACCAAATGTAACTGTTTTCTGGGTGTATTTTGGATCCATATGGGATCCAGTAGGTCTCCTGCAGTATTTGCGGTGGCTGTGGTGTAATTCTACTGAGGATTCATCAGAGAAATCCACCTTCTGCCACTTTTCCAGCGTCCATCTGTTTAGCAGCTATGGGACTTTTCAAATGCCACACGGTTTTTTATTCGTCTTTTGTTTAGTGCTGGCTTCTGGGCACTGATTCGACCATGGAGGCAATTTTGAGACAGAAACCTACAAATTGTTCTAGTTGACACAGGGACTTGAGGTGACCAGGCCTGTTGGAGCTCTGCTGCAGTGGAAGAGGGGCTTGCTTTGGATTTTATAACCAACAAACGTTCTTCCTGAGCAGTTGTCTTGCGGGGTCTACCGGACCTGGGCTTGTCAAATACATCTCCAGTCTCCTCAAATCATTTTTTAATTCTTTGTACTTGACGCTGAGACACATTAAAGATGCCAGCAACCTCTGCAGTGGATCCGGTCTTCAGCATCTTGATAATCCAGGCTTTGGTCGCAGGGTGGGTTTTTGGCATGTTGTCAGAGCTCAAGTTGCAGTTCAAGTGAAGGTCTGGGGTGCTGGGTTTCTTTTTATACACACACACTAATTAACCGATCATTTACTGAGCACAGGTGAGGATGTAAACTAGGATTGGGTGCATTATATGACCAGGGACAAAACTTTTGTCTTGCTAAAATCTGACCATTCTGTGTCCATTAACTGATCAATATTTCTGCACTGATGCCAATTTATTTTCTTAACCTAAACCACATTTCGGGGGGTCTCAGCTTTCAAAAGAATAATTTATACAACCAATGGATGAATTTAACGTCAGGTTATAAGCTTTTATTTACATAACATGGATAAGCGACATAACTTCTGTCAGGCAGTGTATATAATTATGTATGTACAGCTGGTATAACCTGGGCATCTCCTGTATATAATTATATATGTACAGCTGGTATAACCTGGGCATCTTCTGTATATAATTATATATGTACAGCTGGTATAACCTGGGCATCTCCTGTATATAATTATATATGTACAGCTGGTATAACCTGGGCATCTCCTCTATATAATTAAATATATACAGCTGGTATAACCTAGGCATCTTCTGTATATAATTATATATATACAGCTGGTATAACCTGGGCATTTTCTGTATATAATTATATATGTACAGCCGGTATAACCTGGGCATCTCCTGTATATAATTATATATGTACAGCTGGTATAACCTGGGCATCTCCTGTATATAATTATATATGTACAGCTGGTATAACCTGGGCATCTCTTGTATATAATTATATATATACAGCTGGTATAACCTGGGCATCTTCTGTATATAATTATACATGTACAGCCGGTATAACCTGGGCATCTCCTGTATATAATTATATATGTACAGCTGGTATAACCTGGGCATCTCCTGTATATAATTATATATATATACAGCTGGTATAGCCTGGGCATCTTCTGTATATAATTATACATGTACAGCCGGTATAACCTGGGCATCTCCTGTATATAATTATATATGTACAGCTGGTATAACCTGGGCATCTCCTGTATATAATTATATATATATACAGCTGGTATAGCCTGGTCATCTCCTGTATATAATTATATATGTATATATATATTATATTCTCGCTGTCCCCCGGCTGGACCTTCTTCCAGAGCTCAGGTTATATACGATCTTCCCGTCCTCGGTCCTCGGTGCAGATGTCAGATATCCATTATGATAATAGAGAATTACATTCCGTTACAGAGTTTTACTGCCCGCTAATTGGCCGCTCTTTGTCCCTGTAGACTTTGGAGGGAGAAGTTCCTGGATTAGGTTCCTAATTTATCTCCTTGCTGTCAGAGGATTGGGGTGACATCGTTGGGTCTCACTAATATCATTACACTTCGTAACATTAATTTGACTCTGTCCATATGGTCTCTGATGGAAATTATATTGCAGATTTGCAGGGGCAGCTTCAGTCAGCAACTCTGGGGTCCTCGGAGACGTCTCATCATAAATCCTGCTTAAACTTTACATTTTTGGATGGAAGAATAGGAAATTGCCGGGAAGGTGATTATTTCTGCGGTAAGGTCTTATGGTATAGTGACAGAAGCGGTGACGACTCTTCATCTTACTCATCCATGGCAATGTTGCTCATATCACCAATGTATTTCACCTTTTTGATGCCTAAGAACCTTGTGGTATAAAAAGAAAAGTATCAAATATTTGAACATTTCTTTGATCATTTTTTATTATTATTTTAGGAAAATGTTAATTTTTTTTCTTTTATTCTTTTGTTTAATATTATTTTACTTTAATTTCAACAGAGGATAATTGCTCAGATTTCTATTTTCTATAATTATACTTTCTTCTCTCTATAAGCACGTACGGACCCTGGGTACTTTGTCCAGCTAGCCCAGTAATGACCCCAGAGCCCTGGCCGCTGACCACTGTTGTCTTGTAGCAATGAAGTCTTGGATCTGAATCCGACCAAGAGCAAAATTAACATGAAATTTGATAACTTTTCCAAGTTTTGAGGTTTCTTACCAAACTTCAAAATCGTTATTGACTCTGAGTGGCGTTGTGGAATATGTTGGTGCTCTATAAGTAATAAGAATGAGAGAATCGATTCTAAGCTGGGTCTGTTTGAATTTCCCCAATTTTGCAGATTTTAGCATACCCAAATTTTTTGTGGAATTCAATCATGTGACTCTAGCAAAATGAAGGACAGTTGGCTACCATTTATCTAGAATAATATGGGCCATGAAGGTGTTACGAAACAATAATATCATATATACCTCACCCCTCATTTGAGCTTACTGCCACTGTTCTCCGCGGGTCGTTAGCTAAGTTCAGGCTCCACTGTTCTGTTAACTCTTCCCTCCTACAAAGTCTTCAAACGTGTTATGACCCAAAGCCGTCGGGATGAGTGAAGCAAATACTACAGACGAAGTTTTTGGAGCTGGTAGAGGACAGGCGGGAACTGCAGCTGTATAGTAAAGGACGTTTTTAATAGCAGTCTAAACATCTAAAAGAGAGGTTTCTTTCCTAGAATGTGGTTACTTGTGGGGGTCTTCTCCTGATTTGGAACCTTCTTCCCTTTCGAGCCCAGCCATGCGCACAAACAGTAGTTTTTCTCCATTTATGGGACCAAACGTGTAATTAATTTTGCAATTTATTTTTCCTATTACCCCTTGTGGAAATAATTTTTTTTTTCTGGCAAAAGAAATGATTTAGTGGGAAAAACGTAATTTTTCATTTTTAAGTTGCACTTTGCATTAATTCCAATGAAGTGTTAATGAATTTCGAGACAGCAGTGTAGAATAAGTTTTCCTATCCCTTCTGGGGAGTTTCCAATACCCTCAAAGTCACTTCAAAACTCAATGGGTCCGGAAAGAAAAAGTTTTGTAAAAGAAAAATTTAAATCCTTCTAACATCCTAACAAAATAGTAAAAGATTTGAAGAGTAATGCTGATGTGTAGTAAACATGTAGGAAATGTTACTTGATAACTTATTTGCATTTCATAACTGTTTGGTTTAAGGAAATAAGCATTCAACGTTTTCATCTAAATTTTCATCAAATTTCAGATATTTTCATAAAAAAATGCAAAACATAGATCTAAATTTACCAATTACTTAAATTACAATGTGTCACAAAAAAACAATGGAGTATTTGGTAATTGTGGATAACCCGACCTGCTGGCATTATATTCAATAAAGGAGTACAATCGAGAAGGAGCATATGTGCAGTTTATTCTTTAAGAGTTTCGAAAAGCGTTCTTACTTCTTCTTTTTCTTCACCAGGAGACTCCCAAAAATTCAGGATTTCTGTGGTTCGCACAAAGAAATAAGAATACTTTGAAATGCGTAAAGAATAAACTGCATTGATACTTTCTTGATTGTACTCTGTCAAAGATCACAGCTGGGGGGGTCACACTGAATGCTCCACGCTGTTACCTTTTTGTCACAAACAGCCCTCTGCTGCCGCCTATCATCAGGACAGTTACACAATTGACTGAACATTGACGGATGAGGCCACATGCTGTTTATACTAACAGTTCGGTCATTGGAGAACTAACAGTAAGTGTATGGTACGTATATATCAAATTCCAAAACATGGAATATATGTATATACCCCCAGAACGGTCAGTGCCAGCTCTGAAATAACACAACTAACTACTTGCTGTAAACACCAATTGTTTACAGGCTGACTGGACACCGCACACGTAGCGTATGGCTTTCAGGAGTGCAGTTTACAGAACAAAAGGAACAGAACTATTATATTTCATATTTAATCCAGGAAGATAGACAGTGCTTATAAAAAAATATGCAAAAGATTTTACAAAGGGGAAAAAAGAATACAGCATACACCATTGTGCAGTGCCCCAGAGTCCTGGTCGTTGCAGTAATGTCGTTATTCCACCAGGGGGAGTGATGTTACGTCTGGTGGCACCAAAGGAGCTCACCCTGCCAGGTATCACAGCCACACACACACTTCACACGCCGGTCCACCAGGGGGAGCTAAGGGTTCTGTTCACTAGGCCACTTCTCACATAGGGTAAAACTGGTGGGTTGGTTAGGAAGTGAGACAGAAGCTGACTGGAGGGAGAAGGAGATAGTCAGTTGAAGGGAGAGTCGGAAGGAGAAGGAGAGGGAGAGAAGCAGACTGGGCTCGACCCAGGGAATTCCTGTCAGGCAGACAGAGGAAAAAGGAAGAACATCAGCGGCTCAGCGGGAACCAAGGACACGGAGCTGCGCCTGCAACCCATGCAGCAGCCTCCTAAGAAAGGACACGAAAGGAATTGTGCTGTAGTGAGTGAGCACAGAAATCATAGCAACAGGAGTGAAACATCAGTGGGAGACCAGCTAGAAGCAGGCTGCCTCCATCTGAAGCGCAGATCCGGTGGCCGGAACACCGAGGGAGTAATAGACTCTACGCTTTACTTCAGAGACCGGCAGGGCAGTCAATTCCAAGTTGGTTGTCCGACCTAAACACCTAAGCAGACAAGGTGGCAACACGGAGGAGGGGCGACACTAGGGTCCCTATAAAATAGCCTCAGGCCATCACCGTCATACGGGTTTGTCCTATCCATCTGGGGGACAGCGAGAGAGAAGTAACCACAGTGAGGTCCTTATGGTAGCTAATGCAAGTAGGGACCTACTATGTTACTGTGCTCAAGGGGAAGGCTACTGATTTCCACCTGGATAAGGGGACTCTGGAATTGCCATCAGACCGGCCGGACTCTGCCTACCCTGTCATCCGGCACTCTGGACTGTGGATGCTGAAGCCTTCAGTAAAGGTAAAGAGACTGCACCCATTGTGTCCTCGTTATTCACCGCACCTTGCACCATCCACCATCAACATCTACACTTCTGGGAAGCCCTGGGGATATACTTCACCTGTGGGAAGGTACACCATCTAGCTGCCATAACATCACCCCAGCGGACCCATAAGCAGTGTCGGTCACTCTGATCGAATACCACAGGTGGCGTCACGAACACTACCGTTACCTACGAACTCTGCCTTTTATTGGGCGTCCCTCATAGGGCCACGGTCTGGGTAGGGCCACCATGACATCATAGTAACATAGTAACATAGTAACATAGTTAGTAAGGCCGAAAAAAGACATTTGTCCATCCAGTTCAGCCTATATTCCATCATAATAAATACCCAGATCTACGTCCTTCTACAGAACCTAATAATTGTATGATACAATATTGTTCTGCTCCAGGAAGACATCCAGGCCTCTCTTGAACCCCTCGACTGAGTTCGCCATCACCACCTCCTCAGGCAAGCAATTCCAGATTCTCACTGCCCTAACAGTAAAGAATCCTCTTCTATGTTGGTGGAAAAACCTTCTCTCCTCCAGACGCAAAGAATGCCCCCTTGTGCCCGTCACCTTCCTTGGTATAAACAGATCCTCAGCGAGATATTTGTATTGTCCCCTTATATACTTATACATGGTTATTAGATCGCCCCTCAGTCGTCTTTTTTCTAGACTAAATAATCCTAATTTCGCTAATCTATCTGGGTATTGTAGTTCTCCCATCCCCTTTATTAATTTTGTTGCCCTCCTTTGTACTCTCTCTAGTTCCATTATATCCTTCCTGAGCACCGGTGCCCAAAACTGGACACAGTACTCCATGTGCGGTCTAACTAGGGATTTGTACAGAGGCAGTATAATGCTCTCATCATGTGTATCCAGACCTCTTTTAATGCACCCCATGATCCTGTTTGCCTTGGCAGCTGCTGCCTGGCACTGGCTGCTCCAGGTAAGTTTATCATTAACTAGGATCCCCAAGTCCTTCTCCCTGTCAGATTTACCCAGTGGTTTCCCGTTCAGTGTGTAATGGTGACATTGATTCCTTCTTCCCATGTGTATAACCTTACATTTATCATTGTTAAACCTCATCTGCCACCTTTCAGCCCAAGTTTCCAACTTATCCAGATCCATCTGTAGCAGAATACTATCTTCTCTTGTATTAACTGCTTTACATAGTTTTGTATCATCTGCAAATATCGATATTTTACTGTGTAAACCTTCTACCAGATCATTAATGAATATGTTGAAGAGAACAGGTCCCAATACCGACCCCTGCGGTACCCCACTGGTCACAGCGACCCAGTTAGAGACTATACCATTTATAACCACCCTCTGCTTTCTATCACTAAGCCAGTTACTAACCCATTTACACACATTTTCCCACAGACCAAGCATTCTCATTTTGTGTACCAACCTCTTGTGCGGCACGGTATCAAACGCTTTGGAAAAATCGAGATATACCACGTCCAATGACTCACCGTTGTCCAGCCTATAGCTTACCTCTTCATAAAAACTGATTAGATTGGTTTGACAGGAGCGATTTCTCATAAACCCATGCTGATATGGAGTTAAACAGTTATTCTCATTGAGATAATCCAGAATAACATCCCTCAGAAACCCTTCAAATATTTTACCAACAATAGAGGTTAGACTTACTGGCCTATAATTTCCAGGTTCACTTTTAGAGCCCTTTTTGAATATTGGCACCACATTTGCTATGCGCCAATCCTGCGGAACAGACCCTGTCGCTATAGAGTAAAGAGAAATGGGGCTGACAGCACTCACACAGAGGGGCGCTCGTTCCTTGGTCCAGGGAACCGACCTGGAAATACGTGTAGTCCAAAGAGAAGAGATGAACAGCGCTCCAAACGGGTGTTGCAGTATCAAAAACGAAATCTTTATTAGTCCATGAAAGAGCAACGTTTCGACCAGTATCCTGGTCTTTGTCAAGCATACAACTAGGTACAATGTGTCGGCTTAAATGGTGTGGATACCACGCAAGGCACCAATCACCAACCAGCCATTAATTACATATATAAACACAGTAAAAAACATCAATCAGACAACATAAAAAAACGTTAAAAAGGATACACATAATGTCTGCAGTATATAGAAAAGAAAATCAAATTCAACACATAAATAATGTAACCACACTGCAGTGTTTATATTCCGTCCAACCAATTAGGTTCCGGCATCATCATAACCATGGATACGAAGGCCCAATAAGAAGGTCATAGCACCAATCCTCTCAGCCAATCCGGATCCTTATTGTGGATAGCGCCAAAAATCCAGCCAGCCTATCCAATTTCCTCTTGTTCCTGGTAAAGATCTAAGTAGCAAATCACATAACCACTTACAAATGCGCAGCAAGATCGCATCATAATCCGGCGCCCTCCCCCCAGAGGGTCACATGACCGCAAAACACTCAGGGATACCACGTCATATGTGGCTGCGCACCATGGCAACAGCCGGCCCCTCACGCGAGCTCATGGAAAGGATCTGCCCCGCCACCACGTGACCATATGTCATCCCTGCGAGAGAGGAGCCGCGGCCGTGCGCACGCGCAGCACCGCCGGAACCCGCAGCATCGCAAACGCGATACATGCATATCCAGCGACGCTGCGAGCGCCACACCCCGGACTCCACCCACACAAAGGAGACACAGGCACGCCGCCGCTGGGACATCCCAACCATAACGTCACAGAGAGGGCAGGCTAGACACCAGTGCGCAAACACCCAGTATACCTATGGGTCTATGTGACCACGGCCCACATAAGTTGCCATACAAACTAAGAGAGCATAAGCGGATTATTAAACCATATATACACAATATAGCTCGAGCATAATGTATAAGCAAGACCACAGAATACATATGGAATCACATAGTTATATTAACCGAGGACAAGAAAACATCGTTTAATCCTATGTATAATATAAAACCTTAAAAATAAACACCGTAAAAACAAAAAACCGATGAAGTTGCCAAAATTGTGGGGAGGAAGATTATTTAGGGATACAAACCTGTAAATTAAAATCTAAATTCAAACCCCCAGGTTGTAGGGTCCCCAATGAGTAAATCCACCTCATTTCTTTTTTTCTGAGTAATGATAATCTATCCCCTCCTCTCCTCAAAACTGGGACACTGTCTATCACTCTAAAGCGTAACTGATTAATAGAATGTTTTTTCTCCAAAAAATGTCTAGGGATCGGCAAATCAGTAAGTCCAGTGCGTATCGTGCTCTTATGTTTACTGATTCGTGCCCGCACCTCCATTGTGGTCTCCCCCACGTAAGCCAACCCGCACGGACACGTAATCATGTAAACAATAAAACTCGAAGAGCAAGTGTACCGTTCTTTCAGATAGATTTTTTTACCCGTGTGCGGGTGATGAAAAAACTCCCCTTTGAGCATATTGTTGCAACTCGCACAACCCAGGCATGGAAAATTTCCAAGTCTGGGTGTGCCAAAAGTTGTCTGAACAGAGGAGCTTTTAGATGACCCAATATCTGATCTCACTAGACTGTCACCCAGATTGCGTCCCCTCCTGTAAGACATCATAGGATAATTCTTAAACGACGGTATTGATGGTAAACCGCGTTGTAAACCCAACCAATGTTTCCTCAAGATTTTATCAATGTGGCAGCTAGCTGAAGTGTAGGTAGATACAAAGGGGATACGCTCACCCGATCGTTTAGGGGAGCCTGGTTTACGAACAGATTCTCGCGTTACATTTCGGGCCCTACAACTAAACCTACGTAGCTCCTTCTTAGGATAGCCCCTATTGGAGAATTTGAGGCACATCTCATCAAGCCTCCGGTCAACCAAACTGTCATCCGACACTATTCTCCGAACCCTCAGGAGTTGGCTCCACGGTAAGGAGTTAACCATTCTCCGAGGATGGTTGCTATCAAATAGCAGCAGGCCATTTCTGTCCGTCTCCTTCACAAAGATATCTGTCTTTAGCTTATCTCCTTCCTTATATACAAGGGTATCTAAAAACTGAAGCTGAATGGTAGACGATGTCAAGGTAAATTGTAACTCCACATAAATTCCATTAAGATAATCATGAAACGCATTAAGCTCTGTGATATTACCGTCCCAAATCAAAAAAATATCATCAATATAGCGCCACCAAGCTCTGACGTGGCGCCAGAGGTTGGAACAGTACACAAACCTGTCCTCGAATACCGCCATGTAGATGTTAGCATAAGTGGGGGCCACATTCGACCCCATGGCGGTACCCCTCAACTGTAAAAAGAACTCATCCCCAAAGAGGAAATAATTCCTCCTGAGGATGAGCTCCAACAGTGTGAGGACAAGCTGTGCACTCTCTGGGGCCACGTCAGAGCCCGATAGCGCACAAGAGACTGCATTCAGACCTTTGTCATGCTCGATTGACGTGTATAACGATACAACGTCAAACGATGCGAGAAGGGTAGTCTCAGACACAGTAATGTCCTCTAGTTTATTAAGGAAATCATTTGTGTCACGAATATAAGATTTGGCAGATGTCGCATAGGTACGTAATACCTTATCCAGGAAGATCGATGTCTTATTAAACAGAGAGCCCCTGCCCGACACAATAGGCCTACCGGGGGGGTTTAACAGATCTTTATGAATTTTCGGTAGTATGTATAATACCGGTATTACCGGTGTGTCCACGATCAGGTATTCAGACAACTTGTGGTCAATGAGTCCCATGGCCAGGGAGTCACTGACCACAAGTTGTAATTCTTTCTGAAACCGAAGAGTAGGGTTATTTGGTAGTTTCTCATAGACACATTGGTCCCCCAATTGCCGCAAGATTTCTGCTCTGTACTTATCACTGTCCATGACGACAACCGCCCCACCTTTGTCGGCCTGTTTGATGGTCAGCGCAGCATTGTCTGCCAAGGCCCTCAACACCTTCTTATCTGTCAATGTCATATTCTGACCGCCCTGGGATTTAAATGTTTTTTTCAATTTATCGATATCCCTCTGTACCAATTCAATATAGGATTCTACAAAATGATCCTTATTAGGTGGCTGGAAATTACTTTTGGTATACAATCCCAACTCACGTAAAGCGAAACCCTGTGCAGGTTCGCATGTGTTACAGGGAATATCATTACGTTTGTCCGCAAAAAATGAAGATAATCTTAACCTCCTAAAAAAAGCATGTAAATCAATCTCTAATGTAAACCAGTCAGGATTACTGGACGGGCAAAATGACAGACCTTTAGACAATACTTTAAGTTCAGTTTCTGACAGTGTAACAGAAGAAATATTTACCACCAAACTCCTACTGTCCATTAACTGTCTTTCATGTTCCTCATTTTCATCGTGTTCTTCCTCGTTGGTCGTTGTTCCCTGTGCAAGCTCCGATTTTCTGTGCTTGCGGCCGCCTCTCCGGCCCCTCCTCCTGGATCTGCTTTGTCCAACCCTTCTCTCTCTAAAAAATGCAATCGCCCAGCACCTTCCATGTTGGAATCCTCTGTAGAGTCCGATTCAACAGAAGTGAAACCAAAATTTGGACGTTTCCTCGCCTGTGGCTTCCTGCGTTTCCTTTGCAACCCGGGTTTACCCCTACCATTGTAGGGGGGATGGTTAGGTCCCATGTGCCATGAAAAAATCCGACCAGCCTTATAGTCCTCCATATCACGGAACCACTTAACTCTTTTGGTGGATTCAATATCTGATCGGAATTTATCAAAGTTCGCCTCGATCTTATTCTGTAGGGAACCCCAGTCCTGTGCTGTCAGCTGTGACTTGAGTTGTTCCTCTAATTCCATATAGCTTCTCTTCAACACCTCCATTTCCTTTTTTAAAAATTCAATGTTCAATAGCATAATATCAAATGCAAACTTATTTGTTATTGATTCAAACTTGGAACAAAATAATTCATTATCAGGCAGCAGGGTAGGCCTCAGATGTGGCCGCAACCCACGTGGAATCCTCCTTACTCTGAAATATTCCACCAGAGTTACCACATGTAGTTCCAGGGAGATATATCTCCTCCTATCATTCTCCCACTTCTTCCTGAGCATATCTGCCGTGGGTTTACTTAAAAATGACATATCACATCAGTCCAGGTTCAGTCCATGTAGTAAAGAGAAATGGGGCTGATGTGCACCCCAACCATTAATATGGAGGTGAATACTAATCTAGAGGTGGGTGGCCTAGATAATGCCATGATTTTCTCATATACCGATGATGATGCCAGACGGATACTCTCTGGCTCTAATGCTGATATGTCATTTTTAAGTAAACCCACGGCAGATATGCTCAGGAAGAAGTGGGAGAATGATAGGAGGAGATATATCTCCCTGGAACTACATGTGGTAACTCTGGTGGAATATTTCAGAGTAAGGAGGATTCCACGTGGGTTGCGGCCACATCTGAGGCCTACCCTGCTGCCTGATAATGAATTATTTTGTTCCAAGTTTGAATCAATAACAAATAAGTTTGCATTTGATATTATGCTATTGAACATTGAATTTTTAAAAAAGGAAATGGAGGTGTTGAAGAGAAGCTATATGGAATTAGAGGAACAACTCAAGTCACAGCTGACAGCACAGGACTGGGGTTCCCTACAGAATAAGATCGAGGCGAACTTTGATAAATTCCGATCAGATATTGAATCCACCAAAAGAGTTAAGTGGTTCCGTGATATGGAGGACTATAAGGCTGGTCGGATTTTTTCATGGCACATGGGACCTAACCATCCCCCCTACAATGGTAGGGGTAAACCCGGGTTGCAAAGGAAACGCAGGAAGCCACAGGCGAGGAAACGTCCAAATTTTGGTTTCACTTCTGTTGAATCGGACTCTACAGAGGATTCCAACATGGAAGGTGCTGGGCGATTGCATTTTTTAGAGAGAGAAGGGTTGGACAAAGCAGATCCAGGAGGAGGGGCCGGAGAGGCGGCCGCAAGCACAGAAAATCGGAGCTTGCACAGGGAACAACGACCAACGAGGAAGAACACGATGAAAATGAGGAACATGAAAGACAGTTAATGGACAGTAGGAGTTTGGTGGTAAATATTTCTTCTGTTACACTGTCAGAAACTGAACTTAAAGTATTGTCTAAAGGTCTGTCATTTTGCCCGTCCAGTAATCCTGACTGGTTTACATTAGAGATTGATTTACATGCTTTTTTTAGGAGGTTAAGATTATCTTCATTTTTTGCGGACAAACGTAATGATATTCCCTCTAACACATGCGAACCTGCACAGGGTTTCGCTTTACGTGAGTTGGGATTGTATACCAAAAGTAATTTCCAGCCACCTAATAAGGATCATTTTGTAGAATCCTATATTGAATTGGTACAGAGGGATATCGATAAATTGAAAAAAACATTTAAATCCCAGGGCGGTCAGAATATGACATTGACAGATAAGAAGGTGTTGAGGGCCTTGGCAGACAATGCTGCGCTGACCATCAAACAGGCCGACAAAGGTGGGGCGGTTGTCGTCATGGACAGTGATAAGTACAGAGCAGAAATCTTGCGGCAATTGGGGGACCAATGTGTCTATGAGAAACTACCAAATAACCCTACTCTTCGGTTTCAGAAAGAATTACAACTTGTGGTCAGTGACTCCCTGGCCATGGGACTCATTGACCACAAGTTGTCTGAATACCTGATCGTGGACACACCGGTAATACCGGTATTATACATACTACCGAAAATTCATAAAGATCTGTTAAACCCCCCCGGTAGGCCTATTGTGTCGGGCAGGGGCTCTCTGTTTAATAAGACATCGATCTTCCTGGATAAGGTATTACGTACCTATGCGACATCTGCCAAATCTTATATTCGTGACACAAATGATTTCCTTAATAAACTAGAGGACATTACTGTGTCTGAGACTACCCTTCTCGCATCGTTTGACGTTGTATCGTTATACACGTCAATCGAGCATGACAAAGGTCTGAATGCAGTCTCTTGTGCGCTATCGGGCTCTGACGTGGCCCCAGAGAGTGCACAGCTTGTCCTCACACTGTTGGAGCTCATCCTCAGGAGGAATTATTTCCTCTTTGGGGATGAGTTCTTTTTACAGTTGAGGGGTACCGCCATGGGGTCGAATGTGGCCCCCACTTATGCTAACATCTACATGGCGGTATTCGAGGACAGGTTTGTGTACTGTTCCAACCTCTGGCGCCACGTCAGAGCTTGGTGGCGCTATATTGATGATATTTTTTTGATTTGGGACGGTAATATCACAGAGCTTAATGCGTTTCATGATTATCTTAATGGAATTTATGTGGAGTTACAATTTACCTTGACATCGTCTACCATTCAGCTTCAGTTTTTAGATACCCTTGTATATAAGGAAGGAGATAAGCTAAAGACAGATATCTTTGTGAAGGAGACGGACAGAAATGGCCTGCTGCTATTTGATAGCAACCATCCTCGGAGAATGGTTAACTCCTTACCGTGGAGCCAACTCCTGAGGGTTCGGAGAATAGTGTCGGATGACAGTTTGGTTGACCGGAGGCTTGATGAGATGTGCCTCAAATTCTCCAATAGGGGCTATCCTAAGAAGGAGCTACGTAGGTTTAGTTGTAGGGCCCGAAATGTAACGCGAGAATCTGTTCGTAAACCAGGCTCCCCTAAACGATCGGGTGAGCGTATCCCCTTTGTATCTACCTACACTTCAGCTAGCTGCCACATTGATAAAATCTTGAGGAAACATTGGTTGGGTTTACAACGCGGTTTACCATCAATACCGTCGTTTAAGAATTATCCTATGATGTCTTACAGGAGGGGACGCAATCTGGGTGACAGTCTAGTGAGATCAGATATTGGGTCATCTAAAAGCTCCTCTGTTCAGACAACTTTTGGCACACCCAGACTTGGAAATTTTCCATGCCTGGGTTGTGCGAGTTGCAACAATATGCTCAAAGGGGAGTTTTTTCATCACCCGCACACGGGTAAAAAAATCTATCTGAAAGAACGGTACACTTGCTCTTCGAGTTTTATTGTTTACATGATTACGTGTCCGTGCGGGTTGGCTTACGTGGGGGAGACCACAATGGAGGTGCGGGCACGAATCAGTAAACATAAGAGCACGATACGCACTGGACTTACTGATTTGCCGATCCCTAGACATTTTTTGGAGAAAAAACATTCTATTAATCAGTTACGCTTTAGAGTGATAGACAGTGTCCCAGTTTTGAGGAGAGGAGGGGATAGATTATCATTACTCAGAAAAAAAGAAATGAGGTGGATTTACTCATTGGGGACCCTACAACCTGGGGGTTTGAATTTAGATTTTAATTTACAGGTTTGTATCCCTAAATAATCTTCCTCCCCACAATTTTGGCAACTTCATCGGTTTTTTGTTTTTACGGTGTTTATTTTTAAGGTTTTATATTATACATAGGATTAAACGATGTTTTCTTGTCCTCGGTTAATATAACTATGTGATTCTATATGTATTCTGTGGTCTTGCTTATACATTATGCTCGAGCTATATTGTGTATATATGGTTTAATAATCCGCTTATGCTCTCTTAGTTTGTATGGCAACTTATGTGGGCCGTGGTCACATAGACCCATAGGTATACTGGGTGTTTGCGCACTGGTGTCTAGCCTGCCCTCTCTGTGACGTTATGGTTGGGATGTCCCAGCGGCGGCGTGCCTGTGTCTCCTTTGTGTGGGTGGAGTCCGGGGTGTGGCGCTCGCAGCGTCGCTGGATATGCATGTATCGCGTTTGCGATGCTGCGGGTTCCGGCGGTGCTGCGCGTGCGCACGGCCGCGGCTCCTCTCTCGCAGGGATGACATATGGTCACGTGGTGGCGGGGCAGATCCTTTCCATGAGCTCGCGTGAGGGGCCGGCTGTTGCCATGGTGCGCAGCCACATATGACGTGGTATCCCTGAGTGTTTTGCGGTCATGTGACCCTCTGGGGGGAGGGCGCCGGATTATGATGCGATCTTGCTGCGCATTTGTAAGTGGTTATGTGATTTGCTACTTAGATCTTTACCAGGAACAAGAGGAAATTGGATAGGCTGGCTGGATTTTTGGCGCTATCCACAATAAGGATCCGGATTGGCTGAGAGGATTGGTGCTATGACCTTCTTATTGGGCCTTCGTATCCATGGTTATGATGATGCCGGAACCTAATTGGTTGGACGGAATATAAACACTGCAGTGTGGTTACATTATTTATGTGTTGAATTTGATTTTCTTTTCTATATACTGCAGACATTATGTGTATCCTTTTTAACGTTTTTTTATGTTGTCTGATTGATGTTTTTTACTATGTTTATATATATAATTAATGGCTGGTTGGTGATTGGTGCCTTGCGTGGTATCCACACCATTTAAGCCGACACATTGTACCTAGTTGTATGCTTGACAAAGACCAGGATACTGGTCGAAACGTTGCTCTTTCATGGACTAATAAAGATTTCGTTTTTGATACTGCAACACCCGTTTGGAGCGCTGTTCATCTCTTCTCTTTGGACCTGTCGCTATAGAGTCCCTAAAAATAAGAAATAATGGTTTATCTATTACATTACTTAGTTCTCTTAGTACTCGTGGGTGTATGCCATCCGGACCCGGAGATTTATCTATTTTAATCTTATTTAGCCGGTTTCGCACCTCTTCTTGGGTTAGATTGGTGACCCTTAATATAGGGTTTTCATTGTTTCTTGGGATTTCACCTAGCATTTCATTTTCCACCGTGAATACCGTGGAGAAGAAGGTGTTTAATATGTTAGCTTTTTCCTCGTCATCTACAACCATTCTTTCCTCACTATTTTTTAAGGGGCCTACATTTTCAGTTTTTATTCTTTTACTATTGATATAGTTGAAGAACAGTTTGGGATTAGTTTTACTCTCCTTAGCAATGTGCTTCTCTGTTTCCTTTTTGGCAGCTTTAATTAGTTTTTTAGATAAAGTATTTTTCTCCCTATAGTTTTTTAGAGCTTCAATGGTGCCATCCTGCTTTAGTAGTGCAAATGCTTTCTTTTTACTGTTAATTGCCTGTCTTACTTCTTTGTTTAGCCACATTGGGTTTTTCCTATTTCTAGTCCTTTTATTCCCACAAGGTATAAACCGCTTACACTGCCTATTTAGGATGTTCTTAAACATTTCCCATTTATTATCTGTATTCTCATTTCTGAGGATATTGTCCCAGTCTACCAGATTAAGGGCATCTCTAAGCTGGTCAAACTTTGCCTTCCTAAAGTTCAGTGTTTTTGTGACTCCCTGACAAGTCCCCTTAGTGAAAGACAGGTGAAACTGCACAATATTGTGGTCGCTATTTCCTAAATGCCCAACCACCTGCAGATTTGTTATTCTGTCAGGTCTATTAGATAGTATTAGGTCTAAAAGTGCTGCTCCTCTGGTTGGATTCTGCACCAATTGTGAAAGATAATTTTTCTTGGTTATTAGCAGAAACCTGTTGCCTTTATGGGTTTCACAGGTTTCTGTTTCCCAGTTAATATCCGGGTAGTTAAAGTCCCCCATAACCAGGACCTCATTATGGGTTGCAGCTTCATCTATCTGCTTTAGAAGTAGACTTTCCATGCTTTCTGTTATATTTGGGGGTTTGTAACAGACCCCAATGAGAATTTTGTTACCATTTTTCCCTGCATGAATTTCAACCCATATGGACTCGACATCCTCATTCCCTTCGCTAATATCCTCCCTTAAAGTGGACTTTAGACAAGACTTTACATAGAGACAAACCCCTCCTCCTCTCCGATTTTTACGATCCTTTCTAAACAGACTGTAACCCTGTAAGTTAACTGCCCAGTCATAGCTTTCATCTAACCATGTCTCGGTTATTCCCACTATGTCAAAGTTACCTCTAGATATTTCTGCTTCTAGTTCTTCCATCTTGTTTGTCAGGCTTCTGGCGTTTGCGAGCATGCAGTTTAGAGGATTTTGTTTTGTTCCAATCTCCTCACTGTGGATTGTTTTAGAAATGTTCTTACCTCCCTTCTGAGTATGTTTTCCTGGATCTTCTTTGTTCGAGTCTAATGTTTTTCTTCCCGTCCCCTCTTCTTCTAGTTTAACGCCCTCCTGATGAGTGTAGCGAGTCTTCTGGTGAATGTGTGTTTCCCAGGTTTGTTGAGGTGTAGTCCGTCTCTGGCGAGGAGTCCATCATACCAGTAATTCACACCGTGGTCCAGGAATCCAAATCCTTGTTGTCTGCACCATCGTCTTAGCCAGTTGTTTGCATCAAGGATCCTGTTCCATCTCCTGGTGCCATGCCCGTCTACTGGAAGGATAGAAGAAAAAACTACCTGTGCATCCAGTTCCTTTACTTTCTTCCCCAACTCTTCAAAGTCCTTGCAGATTGTCGGTAGGTCCTTCCTTGCCGTGTCATTGGTGCCAACATGTATCAGAAGAAATGGGTGGACGTCCTTGGAGCTGAAGAGCTTTGGTATCCTATCGGTCACATCCTTGATCATCGCACCTGGAAGGCAGCATACTTCTCTTGCAGTTATGTCCGGTCTGCAGATGGCTGCTTCTGTGCCTCTCAGTAGTGAGTCTCCCACCACCACCACTCTTCGTTGCTTCTTGGCTGTACTTTTTGCTGTCACTTGTTGCTGTGTGCCCTTTTCTTTTTTGCTTGCTGGTATTGCTTCATTCTTAGGTGTGCCATCTTCATCCTCTACAAAGATTTGATATCGGTTCTTCAGTTGTGTGGTTGGTGATTTCTCCATGGTCTTCTTGCTTCTTTTGGTCACATGCTTCCACTCATCTGCTTTTGGAGGTTCTCTGACACTTTTTTCACCTTCTGTGACCAGTAGAGATGCTTCTGTTCTGTCTAGAAAGTCTTCATTCTCTTTGATGAGTTTCAAAGTTGCTATTCTTTCTTCCAGACCCCGCACCTTTTCTTCTAAAAGGGCCACTAGTCTACACTTCTGACAGGTGAAATTGGATTCTTCTTCTGGTCGATCTGTGAACATGTAGCACATGCTGCAGCTCACCATGTAGGTTGTCACATCTGCCATGTTGCTCCTAGATCCTGCTGACTTGCTGTGTGTTTTCCTTCTTGTGTAATCTACTCAGCCAAGCTCTCTTGCAATAATGTCCTACAGGCAAAAATTCGCGCGCCGTACGGCGCGCGGTTTGGTGATGCTTTCGAAGCAGCTGGTCCCGGCTGTACCCAACGATCTTCTAGCTTAGGGAGACTTCGCTTCTCCCAGAAGGCACCTGGAATATGCAAATTAGCCTCCTGAAGCTTGAATCCCTGGTTTGGTGATGCTTTCGAAGCAGCTGGTCCCGGCTGTACCCAACGATCTTCTAGCTTAGGGAGACTTCGCTTCTCCCAGAAGGCACCTGGAATATGCAAATTAGCCTCCTGAAGCTTGAATCCCTGGTTTGGTGATGCTTTCGAAGCAGCTGGTCCCGGCTGTACCCAACGATCTTCTAGCTTAGGGAGACTTCGCTTCTCCCAGAAGGCACCTGGAATATGCAAATTAGCCTCCTGAAGCTTGAATCCCTGGTTTGGTGATGCTTTCGAAGCAGCTGGTCCCGGCTGTACCCAACGATCTTCTAGCTTAGGGAGACTTCGCTTCTCCCAGAAGGCACCTGGAATATGCAAATTAGCCTCCTGAAGCTTGAATCCCTGGTTTGGTGATGCTTTCGAAGCAGCTGGTCCCGGCTGTACCCAACGATCTTCTAGCTTAGGGAGACTTCGCTTCTCCCAGAAGGCACCTGGAATATGCAAATTAGCCTCCTGAAGCTTGAATCCCTGGTTTGGTGATGCTTTCGAAGCAGCTGGTCCCGGCTGTACCCAACGATCTTCTAGCTTAGGGAGACTTCGCTTCTCCCAGAAGGCACCTGGAATATGCAAATTAGCCTCCTGAAGCTTGAATCCCTGGTTTGGTGATGCTTTCGAAGCAGCTGGTCCCGGCTGTACCCAACGATCTTCTAGCTTAGGGAGACTTCGCTTCTCCCAGAAGGCACCTGGAATATGCAAATTAGCCTCCTGAAGCTTGAATCCCTGGTTTCCTCGCTGAGGGAACTGAACGACCCGGTATCGAGTACCCCATTGCCCTTACATGGGGGCGATCCAATTGTATAAACTAAAAGGATAAACAAATGAAAATAACTAAGCCTGACGTCGCTGCAATGGTGCAGATTTATGGAGGGAAGTGCACCTAATGAAAAAGTCTGAAAACGTGGATCAATCCTACATGGGGATGTATCTTCCTGGTATTGAACACAGATCATAATTTGCCTTGTCTTTTTATCAGCACCTAAGTTACACCCGCACACCTCCCCTTGTTGACTCATAACAGGTCTGGTCATGGGATGTAATAATAATAATAATAATAATTTTTATTTATATAGCGCCAACATATTCCGCAGCGCTTTACAAATTATAGAGGGGACTTGTACAGACAATAGACATTACAGCACAACAGAAATACAGTTCAAAACTGATACCAGGAGGAGTGAGGGCCCTGCTGCTCGCAAGCTACAAACTATGGGGAAAAGGGGAGACACGAGAGGTGGATGGTAACAATTGCTTTAGTTATTCGGACCAGCTATAGTGTAAGGCTCAGGTGTTCATGTAAAGCTGCATGAACCAGTTACCTGCCTAAGTATGTAGCAGTACAGACACAGAGGGCTAATACTGCATAAAGTGTATGAGAACATGATGCGAGGAACCTTTTTTTTTTTTTTTATTATAAATAGGCCACACAGGGATCGTTAGGTTAATGCATTGAGGCGGTAGGCCAGTCTGAACAAATGAGTTTTTAGGGTACGCTTAAAACTGTGGGGATTGGGGATTAATCGTATTAACCTAGGTAGTGCATTCCAAAAAATCGGCGCAGCACGTGTAAAGTCTTGGAGACGGGAGTGGGAGGTTCTGATTATTGAGGATGCTAACCTGAGGTCATTAGCGGAGCGGAGGGCACGGGTAGGGTGGTAGACTGAGACCAGGGAGGAGATGTAGGGTGGTGCTGAGCCATGGAGTGCTTTGTGGATGAGGGTAGTAGTTTTGTACTGGATTCTGGAGTGGATGGGTAGCCAGTGTAATGACTGGCACAAGGTAGAGGCATCGGTGTAACGGTTGGTGAGGAATATGATCCTGGCAGCAGCATTCAGGACAGATTGGAGCGGGGAGAGTTTTGCAAGAGGGAGGCCGATTAGTAGAGAGTTACAATAGTCCAGACGAGAATGAATAAGTGAAACAGTAAGAGTTTTTGCAGAGTCGAAAGTAAGAAAAGGGCGAATTCTAGAAATGTTTTTGATATGCAGGTAAGAAGAGCGAGCCAATGATCGGATGTAGGGGGTGAATGAAAGGTCAGAATCAAGGATGACCCCAAGGCAGCGGGCATGTTGCTTTGGAGTAATGGTGGAACCGCACACGGAGATGGCAATGTCAGGCAAAGGTAGGTTAGTAGAGGGAGAGAACACGAGGAGTTCAGATGTAGTTTCAGTTTCAGAAAATTATGATATTCCCAACATTCACGAGATCTTCACTCCTGAGCGTCGTAGGTGTTTGATACTGACGTCATTTTTTTATCCCAATTTTACCTTTTTATTGATGGGGAACCTGGCATGGCTGCCGTTAGCTATCTGGCCATTATTATTTTGGGGATGACTAGCATGTCTCAAAGTTATGAAAAAATATGCATCTTAGTCCTGCAGTTGAAAATGTATATCAGATCTATACAAACCCCAATATTCATATCTGGACCCCAGAGCCGGCTGACTACCAAAGATGTCCTGATGAAAGGAAGCTCATCCTGAAGACCACAATAGAGATCCTGTTTAATAACCTGGTCACTACAAGGGTCCTCTGCTTCAAATGGATTTTATTTAGCTTTTGTTGCTTCTTAGCTATACATAATTTACTCTCTTCCCATATATTAAACATGTGGTCCTACTTAGAAAAGTTTGAGTGTAAGCTCTTTCTACTTTTGGAATTTACTTATGGATTTTAATGTTTTCTATGACCTAATCCTTTATTGGATACAATTCCGGCAGTGTGGGTTACCCACAATTTCCAAATATTTAATTGCTATGTTGGTCCTGACGATCTATGGAGCTGCAGCAGCCGGGATCCCTATATGATTCCCTTTACCGTGTTGTGCCTCACATCAGGTGATCGGCATCGCCTTTTGCCTAATGCTGTAATATGGATAACACTTTTGTTGTTCATCAAGCCATTTCACATTAACAAAAAAAAAACAATCTCTGAATCACTGGAAGGTATTGAAACTTTTCAGAGTTATTAACAAATAAAGTGACGCTAGTGAGAATTGAAAAAACAGGGCTCAAATTGGCTCCACCACTAAGAGGTTAATATATTCTGGTCGATATATTCTTTAATTGTTTAAATAAACACACTTACCTTATTTACACCAGAAATATAAAACACATTAAACAAATTCGATTCTTTGCTACACTGTTACAATATATACAGTTCTCTGATCGTTCTTCCAGCCAAAGTTAGAAGACTCAGGTCAAAAATCACAATATTAAATCACTGAGAGATACTGGAACAATCCCATAAGTGGGTCACTTCGTTTCTAGAAATTATAATTTCACCTAGAAAGCAAACGCTCATGGATATTATGTGGAGAGGGATCTGCAGCCACATCATTCAGAGGATTCACCTGCTCCACATCTGGGAAACCATCATTCGGTTGGAGCCCTTGGGACAAGTAATAGTTTTATGAATTTCTCACTTTGATAAATGCTGTGGGTAAAAATAGGGGAGAAAAAAACAGGTAGTAGATTTATTGGCTTTACATAAACTGCCCTCTGGGGTTATGTAATAATATAGAAGATTGTAATACAGAATGGATAACAATTAGGGATCAGTGAATGTGCTCAGCTCGGGGACTGTTCTTGTGGAGAGAGTGCTTATCCAGTTGAGCGATTCAGAGTCCTCTAGGATTGATACTTGTGCTGATTGTGAACCATCAAACTAACACCCCTTGTAAGGACTAAATCTGTGCTTTGCTGTTTATATAAGATACATTCTGCTTTTAGCCTAGGGAGGCACAGTTGCAAAGAGCGGAGAGAGTGGCAGAATTCAGTCTCTAGGCAGGTCTTAGAGCTTTGAAGTCTGTTAGTAAATGTATATCTGCTGCACTTAACTACTCTTTTTTAGTGAAAAAAATGACTATTTTGTCATCCATAGAGTATTAGGTGCTTTGTGGTTCATATCAGTTGTAAATATAACTCAAAAAAGCATTGAAAAATTTGTCTGGATTTAGTTACTCATCCATAAACTATTACGTGCTCTGTTGTACATTTTGGTTTTCGATGTTATAAAGAACTACAAAAACGCATTGAAATTTTTTTTCTGGATATAATTTCACACTCATAGAGTATTACGTGCTTTGTGGTACATTTCCGTGGTATATATATCACTCCAAAAAAGCATAAAAAAATTTGTCTGGATATAATTACTCATCCATAAACTATTACGTGCTCTGTGGTACATTTTGGTTTTCAATGCTATATAAAACTACAAAAATACGTTGAAATTATTTTCTGGATTTAAGTTCTCACTTACTACATGCTTTGTGGTACATTTCTGTGGTATAAATGATTACAAAAAAGTGTCAAAAAATTTGTTTAGATTCAATTTCTCATCCATATAGTATTACATGCTCTTCGGCACATTTTATTGGTTTAAAACACTCCAGAAAAAGTGTTGAAAAATATTTATGGATTCAGTTAGTCATCCAAAGAGTATTAAGTGCCTTTCAGGTTATCAGGACTAAGGAAGTGGACCCTTTGGGTCACGGCTTCAAAGCCCCCGAGGACGAGTGAACCAGATGATGCCACCCCCTGTACAGGGAGCGTTTGGGACAGGCCCAAGGAGGGTGAAGCCGCAACTGCCGGAGCCAAAGGGACGACTGAAGTTAAAACACAGAGAGAACGGCAGATGGAGGGAATGCGGAACTAGTGAAGTGACTAGTATGGCGGAGGCACTGGACAGATGGAGGCAGCAACGACAAGGTACTGACCGGTAAGATGCTAGCACATGACAGATGGAGACAATGGAGACTCAGGACTGGCAGGGTATGGCAGGAACACAGGACTGGCAAGGTATGGCAGGAATGCAGAGCTGGCAGGAGACGGCTGGACCACAGGACTGGCAGGACACGGCAGGAACACAGGGCAGATAGGAAGGCAGGAATACAGGACTGGCAGGAATACAGGACTGGCAAGACACGACAGGAACACAGGACTGGCAGGATACGGCAGGAACACAGGACTGGCAGGACACGGCAGGAACACAGGACTGGCAGGACATGGCAGGATCACAGGACTGGCAGGACACGGCAGGAACACAGGACTAGCAGGGATGGCAAACAAAGACAGAGTAACAGCAGAGATACAGGGAACTGAGCCTAGGAACCTACGAGGATGCTGGCGGTAAGCCAGCGAACGCAATATACGCAAAAGGCGTCTGAGCAGGGCAGGCGCTGGGAAGAAGTACCCGACGGGTGCCGCCATATTGGAGGCGGAGTCGCCGGGTCACGACCTCCCAGAAGCCCCAGCGACAAAAGGAGCACATCTGCGCAGGCGCAGAGCGCAGAGTGGACAAGCGCTGGAGAAGATGGAAGACGGAGAGCAGGAGGACGCATCGGGAGTGCGCCGGCCGGACAGGTGAGTATCAGGAAGTGGCGTAACTCAGGTACATTTCGTTAGTATATAATACTCCTAAAAAGTGTTGAAAAAAATATGTCTGAATTCAATTATTCATCCACAGTGTATTAGGTGCTTTCTGTTACATTTTGGTGGTATATAACACCCTAAAAAGTGTTGAAAGATATTTCTAGATTCAATTAGTAATCCATAAAGTATTAGGTGCTTTCTGCTACATTTCGATGGTATATAACACTCCAAAAAAACATTAAAAATTTTGTCTTTATTCAATTACTTACCTATACAGTAATATGTACTTTGTGTTAAATTTTGGTGGTATATAACATTTGAAAAAGCATAGGAAAAATTTCTATGGATTCAATTAGTCATCCATAGAGTATTAGGTGCTTGTTGTGACATTAAGGTGGTATAGAACACTCTAAACAAAGCGTTGAAAAATTTGTCTGGACTCAGTTAGTCACCCATAGAATATTAGATGCTTTCTTTTACATTTCAGTTGCATATAACACGCCAAAAAAAGTTGAAGAATCTGCCTGGATTAAATTACTCATCTATACAGTATTTCGTGCTTTGTGTTAAATGGTGGTATGTAAAACTACAATAAAATTTCAAGCATTTTTTATGTATTCAATTAGACGTCCACACAGTTTAATGCGGTGCTGCAGTGCTTCCAGCTTGTGAGAGATGTTGACTTTTCTGAGATGGAGGAAGACTAGAAGGAGGATGTGCAGGAACTGCTGTAGAAGTTGGGGACAACCCTTATTGAATCAAGGCCTGCAATCCTCCATGTCGGTAGCATGTGTTCTGTCCCAGAGCCCAACTAGGTCCCAGCTTTCACAATGTTCACCCAGTGTGCTGTCAGTGAAATGTAGGATCCCGGGCCACAAGCACTTGTCCAGGTATCCATGGTTAAGTGGACCTTCTCAGTAATGGTGTTGGTCAAGGCATGGCTAAAGATTTGGGACACGTGCTTGTGTAATGCACGGATAGCACACTGGGAGAACTAGTGGCGGGTGAGGACTGATTACTGAGGGACGGCCACCTCTATAAGGTTGGGAAAAGCTTTCGTCTCCACAAGCCTAAACAACATTTACAGGGCAAGAAGTCTGAAAATGTGGGTATTTAGTATTGCAGCCTTTGGGTATGTGGCTGCATATTTAAGTCTGCTGTCCAAGGACTGGGGTAGGGCCAACTGAACATTGCACTGAGACAAGGACGTGCACGTGGTTGCTGACGGTGGTGGCAAGTCTGCAACGACAGGTGCAGGGTGGGAGTCATCTTCATCTACATCATGGACAGAGGATTGGCATGCATGTAGAACAGGGGAAGAGGCAGTGGTGTCACTCACAGACACTGTGTCTGGACCTTGGCATTCGGCCCAAATGATTGCATGTGCTTGAGCATACTGGTGGTGGTCAGGCTGGCAGTTGAGCTGCCCCTGCTGATGCTGGCACGGCAGATTTTGCAATTTGCCTTTTTGGGGTTAGCTAGACTGCCTTTAAAAATATGTCAGACTTAGGAATACCTAACCCTTGGCTTGGCAACTTTAAACGTGTTGGTGCTCTGGAGAACAGTTGCCCGGCTTGTGGCTCTGGCCACCCGAATGCATCTTCCTGCCTGTTGTCGTGCTGCAGATCTCTCCCCTTGTGCACTGCTGTCATCGCTCTACTTGTCACCTTCCCATGTTAGGTCAGTGAATTCGTCATCACCTCTTCTTCCACTTCTGCACCTTGGTCCTACTCCTGACTTGCTGACATAGCAACACCACTTGTTTGCAACTGTGTCTCATGATTATCAAGCTCTTGCAACAGTAATTGCATTTTCCTACCGTCACCTTCTTGTGACCATGGCTGCTCAAATATTTGGGCATTGCTACATGCGATCTTCTAATGTCCTACTTGAATCAGGCAGGGCGAGAGGCAGAATCTATTAATGGAAATGTGAGCAGCTCTTAGTAGTGCCCAAGTGTGGAATCATGTGTCTCCAGGCACTCGGCATTGAGGGAGGAAGGAGGATCAGGGTAAGGATTATATGGTCCAGAATCACGAATACTGAGACTGGACGGTGTGGAAGACAGGGTGGTGCTGTCAAATTTTCTGCTATCCAACAACTTTTTCACACTGGACTGGCTTCAAGAGTTGTGTTCTGTGCCTCTCTTCAAAGTGGTACAGGAAGCTAGATCAACATAATGTGTGTGTGTTCTGCTCTTGCAGCAAGCACAGTTTCACCTTGCTCAAGTCCTCGGCCTCTGCGCTCACCATCATCATCACATCCACTTCCCGACCATTACCATGCACCTTGTCCATTTTAAATATCTTCATATATAATTTGATATATCCTTGTTGAGAAAACGTCTCATACTGCAGTACTGGGGAGAGACGAGGTCAGCGGGTGCTCTCATCCACTGGCCCGGCTGTCTTTAGCAAGACTGCATGGACCAGATCTCATACCACTGAACGCCCGCTCTCGCCGGGCAGAATACTACTCAGACAACACAAAGTGAGGGTAAAACATTGTGACAATACTTTATTGAATCACAACACATTAGCAAACAGAACAGACCCAGCAAATACCCAAGTACCAATAAAGCGATGCTATTTATAATCAACCAATTCTTTTTTGTTTTGCTTTGATGCACAACTGGAGCCGTATGAATGCTGTATAATATTAGACTGCTGAAAAAAATTTGCAGTAATACAATCACAGGAAAATTGGCCCACCTCAGATGAACTTCTTACGCTGCAGTATCAATACAGCGATGCTATTTGTAATCAATGAATTTTTTTAATGCAAAACTGGAGCGCGATAAATGCCATATAAAATTTCACTGCTGAAAAAAAATTTGCAGTATTACTATTGCAGGAAAATTTGCCCTTTTCAGATGGTCTTCTTACACAGCAGTATCAATACAGCGATGCTACTTCTAACAAGCCAAGTTTTTTTTATGCACATCAGGAGGACGATAAATGCCGTATAAAATTTCACTGCTGAAAAAAATTAGCAGTATTACTATTGCAGGAAAATTTGCACATTTCAGATGGACTGGTTACACTGCAGGAGCAATATAGGGATGCTATAGAAATCCAACCAAATCTGGCTGCATGCTTTTGACCCACAACTGCTGCAGTAAAAGTGGTGTATAATATTTCCGTGCTCAGAACAATTTGCAGGATTAAGAGCAAAAACAATATTATTAACCCTGAGAAGGGCTTCTGGTACAAATTGCTGGCGGCAGCATAAAGGAGGTGCGATTCACCATATCCTGACCTACATGAGCCCTTCAGCACAATCTCTCCCTAAGGGTATGTGTCCACTTTCAGGATGGCCGGCGGTATCGTCGGAGCGGCTTAGCCGCTCTGCGGTAAGCCCCGCCCACTTTCTGGGACGCGATGATGCCGGATGTGTCCACAGCACACGTCCGGCATCATCGCTCCCCACCATAGCGCCCTGTGCTATATCTTGCGGCGACGCAGCGTCGCCGCAAGATATACGGACATGCTGCGATCTGAAAAGACGCGCAGCATGTCCGGAGTCGCAGGGCCGCCGCGTGCGTGTTACCACGCATAGTGGAGACGGGATTTCATTAAATCCCCTCCACTATGCTGTAACATCTGGACGCTGCGTGTCTGACGCTGCGGCTCTATGCAGCGTCAGACACGCAGCGTTTCCTGATCGTGGAAACAGACCCTAAGTGCTGCTAACAGCAGTATTACTATGGATGATCATTAGCCCCAAGAAGGACTGTTGTACTTGAAATAAATATAAATGTGGTTGAATCCCTGGCTAATATGCAGCTACAATTCTGTCCCTCTCTCACCAGCACCTCTCCCTATTCTGCCTGTGGCTGGGGTACAGTGAGCCGCGCATGGCGTTACTGGTTTTATATAGACCAGATGCAGCTATGCAGACAACCAATCACAACAATGGCACAACCAAGATGGCTTTGGCAGTACATAGTTACATAGTTATTAAGGTTGAAGGAAGACTATAAGTCCATCTAGTTCAACCCATAGCCTAACCTAACATGCCCTAACAGTGACTGGCAGGCAATCCCCCATGGTTATTGGATGTCTAAAAGCGCTCGAGCATTTAAAATACTCGCCAAGAAATGAGCATCTTGAGTGCACTGATGCTCAAGCGAGTAACGAGTACTGAGGAGCACGTTCGCTCATCCCTAGCCAGGATACTACGGTGAAAGATTGTCAAAATATACAGAGCATTGCAAATTTTATAGAAAGGTCTCAGAATTCACAGGGCATCACAGTCAAGATAGAGGGCTGTCTGAACACGCAGAGCATCGCAGCTATTATAGAAAGGAGTAATAACACGCAGAGCATCGCAGCTATTATAAAAAGATCTCAAAATTCACAGGGCATCACAGCTATGATAGAGGGGTGTCTGAACAAGCAGAGCATCACAGCTATGATAGAGGGGTGTCTGAACAAGCAGAGCATCACAGCTATGATAGAGGGATGTTTGAAGAAGCAGAGCATCACGGCTATGATAGAGGGGTGTCTGAACAAGCAGAGCATCACAGCTATGATAGAGGGGTGTCTGAACAAGCAGAGCATCACAGCTATGATAGAGGGGTATCTGAACAAGCAGAGCATCACAGCTATGATAGAGGGATGTTTGAAGAAGCAGAGCATCACGGCTATGATAGAGGGGTGTCTGAACAAGCAGAGCATCACAGCTATGATAGAGGGATGTTTGAAGAAGCAGAGCATCACAGCTATGATAGAGCGGTGTCTGAACAAGCAGAACATCACAGCTATGATAGAGGGGTATCTGAACAAGCAGAGCATCACAGCTATGATAGAGGGATGTTTGAACAAGCAGAGCATCACAGCTATGCTAGAGGGGTGTCTGAACAAGCAGAGCATCACAGCTATGATAGAAGGGTGTCTGAACAAGCAGAACATCACAGCTATGATAGAGGGGTGTCTGAACAAGGAGAACATCACAGTTATGATAGAGGGGTGTTTGAACAAGCAGAGCATCACAGCTATGATAGATGGGTGTTTGAACAAGCAGAGCATCACAGCTATGATAGATGGGTGTTTGAACAAGCAGAGCATCACAGCTATGATAGAGGGGTGTTTGAACAAGCAGATCATCACAGCTATGATAGAGGGGTGTTTGAACAAGCAGAGCATCACAGCTATGATAGAGGGATGTTTGAACAAGCAGAGCATCACAGATATGATAGTAGGGTGTCTGAACAAGCAGAGCATCACAGATATGATAGAAGGGTGTCTGAACAAGCAGAACATCACAGCTATGATAGAGGGGTGTCTGAACAAGCAGAGCATCACAGCTATGATAGAGGGGTGTCTGAACAAGCAGAGCATCACAGATATGATAGAGGGGTGTCTGAACAAGCAGAACATCCCAGCTACGATGAAAGGTGTCAGAACACGTAGCGCATTTCAGCTATTATAGAAAGGTGTGAGGACACAGCTATGACAGATAAAATGTACCAAACTTGAAAGATCTTCTAGAGCCATAGTGCAGATTGCACAGGACACCTGCCTGATTCTTGAGGAGTCTATGGCTCATGGCTCAGAGAATGATGGGAGTTACATCATTAGGCCAATAGTAATAATATAAGAAATTAAATAACACCTTGGATTCAGGATCGATAGCATTTTATTGGAGGAAGTTTCATGGCGTTCTGCGTGAGATGCTCACAGTTTTTCAGCTGCAGTGAATGTGTGCGGATATTTGTTTAGAATTGATTATTTTCTTAATGCAGTTACATTCGGCTGTAAAGATACCAGAGAGAGAAACAGGAAATTATCTGCAAAGTTTATCAATATTTTGCTGAAATGTAAAACATTTGTTGTGGTTACTCATGCCGATCTTCAAGCTGAACATCAAATATTTTGCTCTTCATCATAAAGTACTGGCCAACAATCAAAGAGCTACAGGTTGTAAACCAAAAAGCTCATGCAAATTGGGCAAGAGGATCGATGGACGGCTCGATATGTACAATGGAGCATACAGATATACAGATAGAGATAGATAGATAAATACAGCTTTGCTCAAAAGTTTACATACCCCGGCAGAATTTTTGCTTTTTGCCCTGTTTTTAGAGAATATGAATGATAGCATCAAAACTTATTCTCCACTCATAGTTAGTGGTTGGGTGAAGCCATTTATTGTCAAACTACTGTGTTTTCTCTTTTTAAATCAACTCTGTGACCATTCCTGACCGGACCAGTCAGAGCCCTGACCTAAACCCAATGGAGCATCTCTGGAGAGAACTGAAAATGGCGTCCACCAACGTTCACTATCCAACCTGACGGAACTGGAGAGGATCTACAAGGAAAAATGGCCGAGGATCCCCAAATCCAGGGGGGGGGGAACTTGTTGCATCATTCCCAAGAAGACTCATGGCTGCACTAGCTCAAAAGGGGCTTCTACTCAGTACTGAGCAAAGGGGCTGAAGACTTAAGACCATAGGATAGTTCAATTTTTCTTCTTTATTAAATTAGCAAAAAGTTTCGACATTTCTGTTTTTTTCAGTCAAGATGGGGTGCAGACAGAATGAACATTAATGAGAAAAAATGAACTTTTTTGAATTTACCAAATGGCTGCAATGAAACAAAGAGTGAAAAATGTAAAGGGGTCTGAATACTTTCCGTACCTACTGTAAATTCATATTAGATAAATAATAGGTAGATAATACATAGATATATAATAGATAGATAATACATAGATATATAATAGATAGATAGATGATACATAGATATATAATAGATAGATAGATAGATAGATAGATAGATAGATAGATAGATAATGGATATATATAGTAGCTAGATAGGTAGATATTAATCCTTTATACAGAATAGGCAGAAATTCAGCTTTTTTGAGAAATGCCAGATGCATTAGATTTCCTACAAGCATTAAAGGTAAAGTGAAAAGAATCAAACATCTTGTTTTCACCTTAGGGGGTCATTGGGGAAAACAACATGTTGCAGCAAAAATGATCGAGTTCACAATTATAGAACACAGTAAACAGCCTGATGACAAACACATCCACTAACAGCTTATCCGTGATAAATAATGCAGAAGTCAGATGTTTTTCTACATTACGTTACAGTACAGTGCCTATTGTGAACATGACACTTCGATATGGAAGACACTGAACAAGCAGGTAGAGGTAGAAGATTTAAATAATAATGAATGTAGCTCTGGAGCATAATACATGATGTAACTCAGAATCAGTACAGAATCAGTAATGTAATGAACGGCAAGTATTCAGACCCCTTTAAATTTTTCACTCTTTGTTTCATTGCAGCAATTTGGTAAATTCAAAAAAAGTTCATTTTTTCCTCATTAATGTTCACTCTGCACCCCATCTTGACTGAAAAAAAACAGAAATGTAGAAATTTTTGCTAATTTAATAAAAAAGAAAAACTGAAATATCACATGGTCATAAGTCTTCAGACCCTTTGCTCAGACACTCATATGTAAGTCACCTTCTGTCCATTTCCTTGTGATCCCTCTTGAGATGGTTCTTCTCCTTCATTGGAGTCGAGCTGTGTGTAATTAAACTGATAGGACTTGATTGGAAAGGCGCACACCTGTCTATATAAGGCTAGTTTCACATTTGCGTTAGAATCCGCAGCGTTTAATCCGCAACCGCAAATGCAGGAAAAACCACATTGAAACGTGTACAAACGCAGCGTTTTTTAGATGCATACGTTAACGCATGCGTTTAAAAAATGCAGCATTTTCACGCTTTATAATGCGTTTTGTCATGCGTTTGCGTTTTCTGTGTGCATGGTGAAAAATTTTACAGGAACAAAATCGAGATAACCAGACACCGCCAATGGAACTACAGAGGGCGTGTATTATGGGATATCTATATACAGTATAGTCCCTTGTACTGCTGAAATCTTCACAGTTTCCTTCTGTATCCTGTGTCATGATGGATCTTCGCATGGAGAGCTTTTATTTCAACCTGGATTTAAGCATTAAGCTGTTTCTTGCCTGTGCGTTTGCTTGGGAGCAACAAAGAAATCGAGAAAGACAGAGAAGGACATGGCGTCGGCTTTTTTGGTGACACCCCATTATCGAACTCCGGGAGAGCCATGGAGCCTACCACACGCTATATGGCGAGCTTAATGCCAACCCCGACAAATTCGCAGAATATACCCAGAAGACGCAAGACTCGTGTCCAAGGAGCCATCCGGAGACAGGACACCCAGCTACGTAGAGCGATTCCTGCAGAGGAACGTCTGCTGGTTACATTAAGGTACGTAACAAATCTAAACAAATGCCATTCATAATTATTGTTGGTCTGCCATGTATTATTTGTATGCTCCTATATGTCTTTAGCTAAACACCACCATAAATAGAATTGATTGTATTTTTTTTTTATTTCAGATTTCTGGCAACCGGAGAGAGCTTATCATCCCTCCATTTTCAGTACCGGCTTGGAATTTCCACCCTGTCTGGAATAGTTGCAGATACCTGCTGGGCTTTGTGGAACATTCTCCGGGATGTATTTATCCCCCCACCCACGGAGGACATGTGGATGATAATTGCAGAGAAATTCTGGAGTGTGTGTGATTTCCCCAACTGTTTGGGAGCGGTGGATGGGAAGCACATACGCATTATCAAACTCGCCAGAACAGGATCGGAGTACTTATTTTTCAGTTGTGCTCATGGCAATAGCAGATGTGGACAGTCGCTTCATCGCCGTGGACATTGGAGCTATTGGCCGTGGCAACGATTCCCAGACTTTCAAGAACTCTGATATGGGCCGACGTGTGTATGGCAAAAAGTTTAATTTTCCACTGCCACTACCTCTCCCCAACCCTCCAGGCCCACCTATGCCATTTGTTATGGTTGGGGATGAGGCCTTTCAGATGTGTGAAAACCTACTGAAGCCATATTCAAGTTGGGACTTGAACCACACTAAAAGGATTTATAATTACAGACTGACCAGGGCTTAAAGAACAGTAGAGTGTTTGGGATTCTAGTCTCAAAATGGCGCATTCTTGGAACAGCCATTAATCTAAAAAAGGAGACAGTCGATGAGGTGGTCAAAACCTGTGTGGTTCTCCACAATTACATTATGGCTAAGAAGCAACCCACCATTGAACTGGATGAACCAGTTGCAAACCCATTGCCAGATTACCAGCATCACCCGCTGCGGTCAACTGTTGAAGTTGGCCACATGCGGGACCAATTTGCTGCCTATTTTGATTCTGATATTGGACATGTGGCATGGCAAGACAATATTGTGTAAAATTTCCTTTTGTGTTTGGGCCTTTACCAGTTATGTTTTAAATGTTAATAATATTTTTTGTTAATAAAATTTGTGTTTTGATATCTTGACCGAGTCTCTATGTATTTCCTCTAAAAACCACTTATGTCAGTGGAAAGGTAGTTAATGTCATTACGTCCTGATTCTGTTCTGCAGTATCTATTGGACGCAGACTGAAGATACGACGGAGGTATAATAAAAAGCAGATCTACACTCATCAAGTCAGGTTTCGTAACTAATGAATTCATGGAGCAAAAATAACAGCCTCATGAATTCACTATTTCTGACACCTGTCCAGGTGAGTATAGATATGCCTTGTATGACCTCCATCGTCTCTTCGGTTTGTGTTAAATAGATTACGTAGACTGAAGAGAAAATAGCGGTTATACACGGCAGTTCTCTACTCACCAGGTCAGGTGTAATAAATACTTTTTTGAAACATGACCTGTTGAGAATAGTTCTGCTTTGTATTACCGCCAATTTCTCTTCAGTCCCGCGACACAGATTAATCAGACTGAAGAGATTATGGAGAAAAAAAAGTAATTTTTTTTTTTGGGGGGGGGCCACCTTATAGCTTTATACCAAACACAAAAAGGTGCAGTGTTCTACTTAATAACTACTGGAGTTATAAGTTGGTAAAAAAATAAAGTGTGCGGCGCAGTGTTTTATTCGGCGCACGGTTTGTGTTGCCGGCGGCTAAATACACAATTAACCATATATTCTTGAGGGCAAAAAACATTATTACTAATTTCTTTTCAATTTGCAAAAAATACTACGTTTCTGATTTTTTTCAGTCAAGAAGGGTTGCAGAGTGTACATTAATGAGAAAAAAATGAACTTTTTTGAATTTACCAAATGGCTGCAATGAAACAAAGAGCGAAAAATTTAAAGGGGTCTGAATACTTTCCATACCTCTGGACTCACACCAAGTGGGATCTACAACCTCATTGTCATCCTCACTGTTCTCATACTCCTCACCATGAGTCACCCTCCTCCTCTACCTGTCCTGACACCACAATACAGACCACGTGTGCCTCTGGTTTCTGAGTCTCATCAGGATCACCTTCACTATTGGTGGTTAACATCTGGTGACGAGGGTCTGGATTCTGCTCGGACCCTACTTCTTCCGGCCCCAGATCCAACATGAAAAATTTTGTGCATCAGTGCAAATGCTTTCCTCCTCTGGATTCTGTGAATCTCCTCACAGCAAACCTCTGATGCCCATTGAAAACAATGTGTGAACATCTCTGTACAATGGCCCGCAGTCAGTTGGGTGTTTATACATTTGTAACAGGGGGGAAACAAGGGTGCTCAGGGTGCCACCTCTGAGGATTGTACTGTGTGTGATGTTAAGTTGGAGGAAGAGAAGGAGAGGTAACTTGATGCAGCACATGCTCTTTCTGAGACGCATCTACAAGAAGAACCGCTGTGCGGCTGCTAAAGAAAGGGAGTGCAGTAGCCCGGCCGGTAACAGAAGTTGTCAGTCGTCTTTGGATAGGATGAGACGTTGTTTGTTCAGTTGAAATTCATTGATATTAACACCTAGCTCATGTACACATCGAACACCAAGCCTATTCCCCCTTCCACCACGACCTCGCTTTTTCCCCACTCGTGTTGTATGTAGCCTTCCCCTCTTGTACCCTGCTGTTTCACAACCTTAGGCCCACACCTGTCAGTCACTTGTCACTAAATGAACAATTTAGATTAGCAAATGTGGCCTCCTGATTCCTCACTGTAACCGTTTTATCCCGAAAGATTTGGATTAGCAAATGGGCCTCCTGGCTGGACCCCTATATTCAGTGGTGTAACTACAAAGTTATGGGCCCCGGTGCGAACTTTCAAATGGGGGCCCCCCCCACCATGCCAAAATATTTTCCACTCAAATTCACATTTTCCCTATTAATTAATTCCCTATTAATTAATTCCCTACATGCCCCGGCTGTCCCCCCCTAGATACGCCGCTGCCCTAGATACCCCTCCTTGCCTATTCCACCACTTCTATCATTTCCTCCTCCATCCCCATTCTTGTCCATTCCACCACTTCCATCATTTTCTCCTCCACCACCATCCCCATCCTTGCCCATTCCACCACCATCCCCATCCTTGCCCATTCCTCCACTTCCATCATTTCCTCCTCCACCATCATCCCTGTTATGTCTGCTAATGAAAGGTGTAATGAAGGCAATCCAGAGACACAGTGTGCCTAGCGATCAGAGCGCACACAGTGATCTGACAAATACCCCAAAACAAAAGAACGAGCTCTGAGACGTGGAAACTCTGTAGACTGCACACCTGATCCTATCCTAAACACAACTAAAAGTGGCTGTGGATTGCGCCTAACCACTACCTATGCAATTCGGCACAGCCTAAGAAACTAGCTAGCCTGAAGATAGAAAAATAGGCCTGACTTGCCCCCAGAGAAATACCCCAAAGGAAAAGGCAGCCCCCCACATACAGTGGGGCAAAAAAGTATTTAGTCAGTCAGCAATAGTGCAAGTTCCACCACTTAAAAAGATGAGAGGCGTCTGTAATTTACATCATAGGTAGACCTCAACTATGGGAGACAAACTGAGAAAAAAAAAATCCAGAAAATCACATTGTCTGTTTTTTTAACAATTTATTTGCATATTATGGTGGAAAATAAGTATTTGGTCAGAAACAAAATTTCATCTCAATACTTTGTAATATATCCTTTGTTGGCAATGACAGAGGTCAAACGTTTTCTGTAAGTCTTCACAAGGTTGCCACACACTGTTGTTGGTATGTTGGCCCATTCCTCCATGCAGATCTCCTCTAGAGCAGTGATGTTTTTGGCTTTTCGCTTGGCAACACGGACTTTCAACTCCCTCCAAAGGTTTTCTATAGGGTTGTGATCTGGAGACTGGCTAGGCCACTCCAGGACCTTGAAATGCTTCTTACGAAGCCACTCCTTCGTTGCCCTGGCGGTGTGCTTTGGATCACTGTCATGTTGAAAGACCCAGCCACGTTTCATCTTCAATGCCCTTGCTGAAGGAAGGAGGTTTGCACTCAAAATCTCACGATACATGGCCCCATTCATTCTTTCATGTACCCGGATCAGTCGTCCTGGCCCCTTTGCAGAGAAACAGCCCCAAAGCATGATGTTTCCACCACCATGCTTTACAGTAGGTATGGTGTTTGATGGATGCAACTCAGTATTCTTTTTCCTCCAAACACGACAAGTTGTGTTTCTACCAAACAGTTCCAGTTTGGTTTCATCAGACCATAGGACATTCTCCCAAAACTCCTCTGGATCATCCAAATGCTCTCTAGCAAACTTCAGACGGGTCCGGACATGTACTGGCTTAAGCAGTGGGACACGTCTGGCACTGCAGGATCTGAGTCCATGGTGGCGTAGTGTGTTACTTATGGTAGGCCTTGTTACATTGGTCCCAGCTCTCTGCAGTTCATTCACTAGGTCCCCCCTCGTTGTTCTGGGATTTTTGCTCACCGTTCTTGTGATCATTCTGAACCCACGGGGTGGGATTTTGCGTGGAGCCCCAGATCGAGGGAGATTATCAGTGGTCTTGTATGTCTTCCATTTTCTAATTATTGCTCCCACTGTTGATTTATTCACTCCAAGCTGGTTGGCTATTGCAGATTCAGTCTTCCCAGCCTGGTGTAGGGCTACAATTTTGTTTCTGGTGTCCTTTGACAGCTCTTTGGTCTTCACCATAGTGGAGTTTGGAGTCAGACTGTTTGAGGGTGTGCACAGGTGTCTTTTTATACTGATAACAAGTTTAAACAGGTGCCATTACTACAGGTAATGAGTGGAGGAAAGAGGAGACTCTTAAAGAAGAAGTTACAGGTCTGTGAGAGCCAGAAATCTTGATTGTTTGTTTCTGACCAAATACTTATTTTCCACCATAATATGCAAATAAATTGTTAAAAAAACAGACAATGTGATTTTCTGGATTTTTTTTTCTCAGTTTGTCTCCCATAGTTGAGGTCTACCTATGATGTAAATTACAGACGCCTCTCATCTTTTTAAGTGGTGGAACTTGCACTATTGCTGACTGACTAAATACTTTTTTGCCCCACTGTATAATGACTGTGAGTAAGATGAAAAGACAAAACGTAGGAATGAAATAGATTCAGCAAAGTGGGGCCCGATATTCTTAGACAGAGCGAGGACAGTAAAGCGAACTTTGCAGTCTACAAAAAACCCTAAAGCAAAACCCACGCAAAGGGGCAAAAAAGACCCACCGTGCCGGACTAACGGCACGGCGGTACACCCTTTGCGTCTCAGAGCTTCCAGCAAAACAAAAGACAAGCTGGACAGAAAAAAGGCAACAAAATAGCAAAAAAAGCACTTAGCTATACAGAGCAGCAGGTCACAGGAACAATCAGGAGAAGCTCAGATCCAACACTGGAACATTGACTAGGAGCAAGGATAGCAGCATCAGGTGGAGTTAAGTAACGAAGCAGTTAACGAGCTCACCAGAACACCTGAGGGAGGAAGCTCAGAAGCTGCAGTACCACTTGTGACCACAGGAGTGAATTCAGCCATAGAATTCACAACAGTACCCCCCCCTTGAGGAGGGGTCACCGAACCCTCACCAGAGCCCCCAGGCCTACCAGGATGAGCCGCATGAAAGGCACGAACAAGATCGGGAGCATGAACATCAGAGGCAAAAACCCAGGAATTATCTTCCTGAGCATAACCCTTCCATTTAACCAGATACTGGAGTTTCCGTCTAGAAACACGAGAATCCAAAATCTTCTCCACAATATACTCCAATTCCCCCTCCACCAAAAGTGGGGCAGGAGGCTCAACAGATGGAACCATAGGTGCCACGTATCTCCGCAACAATGACCTATGGAATACATAATGTATGGAAAAGGAGTCTGGGAGGGTCAGACGAAAAGACACAGGATTGAGAACCTCAGAAATCCTATATGGACCAATAAAACGAGGTTTAAATTTAGGAGAGGAAACCTTCATAGGAATATGACGAGAAGATAACCAAACCAGATCCCCAACACGAAGTCGGGGACCCACACGGCGTCTGCGATTAGCGAAAAGTTGAGCCTTCTCCTGGGACAAGGTCAAATTGTCCACTACCTGAGTCCAGATCTGCTGCAACCTGTCCAACACAGAATCCACACCAGGACAGTCCGAAGACTCAACCTGTCCTGAAGAGAAACGAGGATGGAACCCAGAATTGCAGAAAAATGGAGAAACCAAGGTAGCCGAGCTGGCCCGATTATTAAGGGCGAACTCAGCCAACGGCAAAAAGGACACCCAATCATCCTGGTCTGCAGAAACAAAACATCTCAGATATGTTTCCAAGGTCTGATTGGTTCGTTCGGTCTGGCCATTAGTCTGAGGATGGAAAGCCGAGGAAAAGGATAGGTCAATGCCCATCCTACCACAAAAGGCTCGCCAGAACCTTGAAACAAACTGAGAACCTCTGTCAGAAACAATATTCTCAGGAATGCCATGCAACCGAACCACATGCTGAAAGAACAAAGGTACCAAATCAGAGGAGGAAGGCAATTTAGCCAAGGGCACCAGATGGACCATTTTAGAAAAGCGATCACAGACCACCCAAATGACTGACATCTTTTGAGAAACGGGAAGGTCAGAAATGAAATCCATCGAAATATGTGTCCAAGGCCTCTTTGGGACCGGCAAGGGCAAAAGCAACCCACTGGCACGAGAACAGGAGGGCTTAGCCCTAGCACAAATCCCACAGGACTGCACAAAAGTACGTACATCCCGTGACAGAGATGGCCACCAGAAGGATCTAGCCACTAACTCTCTGGTACCAAAGATTCCAGGATGACCAGCCAACACCGAACAATGAAGTTCAGAGATAAGTTTATTAGTCCACCTATCAGGGACGAACAGTTTCTCCGCTGGACAACGATCAGGTTTATTCGCCTGAAATTTTTGCAGCACCCGCCGCAAATCAGGGGAGATGGCAGACACAATGACTCCTTCCTTGAGGATACCCGCTGGCTCAGATAAACCCGGAGAGTCGGGCACAAAACTCCTAGACAGAGCATCCGCCTTTACATTTTTAGAGCCCGGAAGGTACGAAATCACAAAGTCGAAGCGGGCAAAAAATAACGACCAACGGGCCTGTCTAGGATTCAAGCGCTTGGCAGACTCGAGATAAGTCAAGTTCTTATGATCAGTCAATACCACCACGCGATGCTTAGCTCCTTCAAGCCAATGACGCCACTCCTCGAATGCCCACTTCATGGCCAGCAACTCTCGGTTGCCCACATCATAATTACGCTCAGCGGGCGAAAACTTCCTGGAAAAGAAAGCACATGGTTTCATCACTGAGCAATCAGAACCTCTCTGTGACAAAACCGCCCCTGCTCCAATCTCAGAAGCATCAACCTCGACCTGGAACGGAAGAGAAACATCTGGCTGACACAACACAGGGGCAGAACAAAAACGACGCTTCAACTCCTGAAAAGCTTCCACAGCAGCAGAAGACCAATTGACCAAATCAGCACCCTTCTTGGTCAAATCGGTCAATGGTTTGGCAATGCTAGAAAAATTACAGATGAAGCGACGATAAAAATTAGCAAAGCCTAGGAACTTTTGCAGACTTTTCAGAGATGTCGGCTGAATCCAATCCTGGATGGCTTGGACCTTAACTGGATCCATCTCGATAGTAGAAGGGGAAAAGATGAATCCCAAAAATGAAACTTTCTGCACACCGAAGAGACACTTTGATCCCTTCACAAACAAAGAGTTAGCACGCAGGACCTGAAAAACCATTCTGACCTGCTTCACATGAGACTCCCAATCATCTGAGAAGATCAAAATGTCATCCAAGTAAACAATCAGGAATTTATCCAGGTACTCACGGAAGATGTCATGCATAAAAGACTGAAACACAGATGGAGCATTGGCAAGTCCGAACGGCATCACTAGATACTCAAAATGACCCTCGGGCGTATTGAATGCAGTTTTCCATTCATCTCCTTGCCTGATTCTCACCAGATTATACGCACCACGAAGATCTATCTTAGTGAACCAACTAGCCCCCTTAATCCGAGCAAACAAGTCAGATAACAATGGCAAGGGATACTGAAATTTAACAGTGATCTTATTAAGAAGGTGGTAATCAATACACGGTCTCAGCGAACCATCCTTCTTAGCTACAAAGAAGAACCCTGCTCCCAGTGGTGATGACGATGGGCGAATATGTCCCTTCTCTAGGGATTCCTTCACATAACTGCGCATAGCGGCGTGTTCGGGCACGGATAAATTAAATAATCGACCTTTAGGGAATTTACTACCAGGAATCAAATTGATAGCACAATCACTATCCCTATGCGGAGGTAGGGCATCGGACTTGGGCTCTTCAAATACATCCTGATAATCAGACAAGAACTCTGGGACCTCAGAAGGGGTGGATGACGAAATCGACAAAAATGGAACATCACCATGTACCCCCTGACAACCCCAGCTGGATACCGACATGGAATTCCAATCCAATACTGGATTATGGGTTTGTAGCCATGGCAACCCCAACACGACCACATCATGCAGATTATGCAACACCAGAAAGCGAATAACTTCCTGATGTGCAGGAGCCATGCACATGGTCAGCTGGGCCCAGTACTGAGGTTTATTCTTGGCCAAAGGTGTAGCATCAATTCCTCTCAATGGAATAGGACACCGCAAAGGCTCCAAGAAAAACCCACAACGTTTAGCATAATCCAAATCCATCATATTTAGGGCAGCGCCTGAATCCACAAACGCCATGACAGAAAACGACGACAAAGAGCATATCAAGGTAATGGACAGAAGGAATTTGGACTGTACAGTACCAATGACGGCAGACCTAGCGGACCGCTTAGTGCGCTTAGGACAATCAGAAATAGCATGAGTGGAATCACCACAGTAGAAACATAGCCCATTCAGACGTCTGTATTCCTGCCGTTCCACTCTGGTCATAGTCCTATCGCACTGCATAGGCTCAGGTTTAACCTCAGGCAATACCGCCAAATGGTGCACAGATATACGCTCGCGCAAGCGTCTACCGATCTGAATGGCTAAAGACAAAGACTCATTCAAACCAGCAGGCATAGGAAATCCCACCATGACATCCTTAAGAGCCTCAGAGAGACCCTTTCTGAACAAAGCTGCCAGCGCAGATTCATTCCACTGAGTGAGTACTGACCATTTCCTAAATTTCTGACAATATACTTCTATATCATCCTGACCCTGGCACAAAGCCAGCAAATTTTTCTCAGCCTGATCCACTGAATTAGGCTCATCGTACAGTAATCCGAGTGCCAGGAAAAACGCATCGACACTACTCAATGCAGGGTCTCCTGGCGCAAGAGAAAATGCCCAGTCTTGAGGGTCGCCGCGCAAAAAAGAAATAATAATCAAAACCTGTTGAATAGGATTACCAGAAGAATGAGGTTTCAAGGCCAGAAATAGCTTACAATTATTTTTGAAACTTGGAAACTTAGTTCTATCTCCAAAAAACAAATCAGGAATAGGAATTCTTGGTTCTAACATAGATTTCTGATCAATAGTATCTTGAATCTTTTGTACATTTATAACGAGATTATCCATTGAAGAGCACAGACCCTGAAAATCCATGTCCACACCTGTGTCCAGAAACACCCAAATGTCTAGGGGGGAAAAAAAAAAAAAAGTGAACACAGAGCAGAGAAAAAAAAAAAAATGATGTCAGAACTTTTTCTTTCCCTCTATTGAGAATCATTAGTTGGCTCCTAGTACTGTTATGTCTGCTAATGAAAGGTGTAATGAAGGCAATCCAGAGACACAGTGTGCCTAGCGATCAGAGCGCACACAGTGATCTGACAAATACCCAAAAACAAAAGAACGAGCTCTGAGACGTGGAAACTCTGTAGACTGCACACCTGATCCTATCCTAAACACAACTAAAAGTGGCTGTGGATTGCGCCTAACCACTACCTATGCAACTCGGCACAGCCTAAGAAACTAGCTAGCCTGAAGATAGAAAAATAGGCCTGACTTGCCCCCAGAGAAATACCCCAAAGGAAAAGGCAGCCCCCCACATATAATGACTGTGAGTAAGATGAAAAGACAAAACGTAGGAATGAAATAGATTCAGCAAAGTGGGGCCCGATATTCTTAGACAGAGCGAGGACAGTAAAGCGAACTTTGCAGTCTACAAAAAACCCTAAAGCAAAACCCACGCAAAGGGGCAAAAAAGACCCACCGTGCCGGACTAACGGCACGGCGGTACACCCTTTGCGTCTCAGAGCTTCCAGCAAAACAAAAGACAAGCTGGACAGAAAAAAGGCAACAAAATAGCAAAAAAAGCACTTAGCTATACAGAGCAGCAGGTCACAGGAACAATCAGGAGAAGCTCAGATCCAACACTGGAACATTGACTAGGAGCAAGGATAGCAGCATCAGGTGGAGTTAAGTAACGAAGCAGCTAATGAGCTCACCAGAACACCTGAGGAAGGAAGCTCAGAAGCTGCAGTACCACTTGTGACCACAGGAGTGAATTCAGCCACAGAATTCACAATACATCCCCATCCTTGCCCATTCCACCACTTCCATCATTTCCTCCTCCACCACCATCCCCATCCTTGCCCATTCCACCACTCCCATCATTTCCTCCTCCACCACCATCCCCATCCTTGCCCATTCCACCACTTCCATCATTTCCTCCTCCACCACCATCCCCATCCTTGCCCATTCCACCACTTCCATCATTTCCTCCTCCACCACCATCCCCATCATTGCCCTCTCCTCCCCTACACACACACACCATTTACTTCTCTGCACATTCCCCTGCAGAGCGCAACACACACACACACGCCTCTCACCTCTCCTCGCGCTCTGCCGCAGCATCTCATCGCCTTCCTCTGACACAGCCGGCCGCTGACTGATGACGTCATCCAGCGGCGCGTCTGTGTGAGAGTAAGCAGGAAGACAGATCGCTGGGCAGTTTAGCTGCAGGGATTTCTCCCTGCCTGCCGCAGCCACTCTGCAGGGGCCCCCCTCCACCTCTGCACACATTGGGATTCGGCGCTCTGCAGCTTCTCTGTGCCGGCTGTCAGCTTGACAGTCAGCGCAGAGAACAGCTGACTCCCAGTGCGGGGGGCGGCAGAATGCAGCCGCCGGGGAGATGCTGCGGAACGCCACATTAGGCGGCCCGACTGCGCCCCCCCCCCTGCCGGCTGCGCCCTGCCCCCCCTAGATACGCCTCGTACTGTTGCCATGCGGGAGGGATCTCCTGCACTGCAACATGGTGTCGGCCGGTGGTGCCTCTGACCTGCCGGGCGGCGGGCCCCTGACCTGCCGGGCCCCATCACAGTGGCGACCGCTGCGACCACGGTAGTTACGCCACTGCCTATATTAGACCAATTGATTTTTAAGTGAAAATCTGGCCTTCTGATTCCTCACTGTAACAGTTTTTGCCCAAAACGATTAGCAAATGGGGTCTCCTGAGATGGAAACACAGTTTTTGCACAATCTAGTTAGATTCTGGAAGATCGATTTCACACAGGACAGGATTCAATCTAGCTACCTGACAAATTCACTTTCAGCAGCAGAAGCAGCAGTATCAGGAGTGACCTCTCTCCACTGTTTCACTGAGAATATGGTGCCAGCCAAACACGATATCTGCTTTTTATATGGACAGGGACATGTGACTTTGGCAGACAATCACAGAAGACCTTGCGTCATGGCATTGTGGATGGTTTCTGCACCCTGATTGGCTGCAGGAATTTCCAGGCATTAAGTTATTACAGCACCAAAAAAAAAAACAAGAAAAAAAAAACGTACACTTCTCCGCTCTTCTAACTTTGACACACCTCTTCCCCTCATAAATCTCGTCCCCCCCACTCATTATACAGCACCAATATCCTAGACAAAGTTAAACCAAAGGCATTAGTGGAAACGCGATTATTTACCAAACTGTGACCGAATTTTGCCGAATATGCTACATTCGAGATTTGCGATTGGCGAACGTTTTCCTAACAAGTTCAGTTATCTCTAATAGTGCGTGCAGCTGTTGGGAAGAATACACGATAAGTAATGTGATGTATTTACAGCTGGCTCAACATCATACATATATTTATATTCAGTTTTATATGTGAATTTTACACTTGTTTCTGATGTTTTACATATTTTTTTTATTTACTGACTTGTGATTTTTCTCTATTAAACAATTTTTTTCGGAAATTTAATTTTTCAAGGAAAGAAACAAAACCTTTTTTATTTAAATCTTATGACATCTGATGTTTGATAATATGCTGCTGAGCAGCCAGTCCTCAAATGGGCCAATTATAATAAGAAAGGTCAAGTATTTGTCGAGTTCCCCTGAAATGTCTCGTAAAGAGGTGAAAGACGTTCAGATTATTATTGTGAATCCGTCACATGGCTCAATAACAAAGAGACACGATGTAACAATAAACTGCTGAAGAAAGATGATTGCGGATCAAGATGTTTCCATATGAAGATTCGGATCATGTTTTATTAATTCACTTTACTTTTTTTCATATTAAATCTAAGTTTTATCTTCATTCAGCACATGAACTTATTTCTATTACCCATCACATTTTTGAGCCCCTAGAATAAGATCAAATTCATACATCCTTAATATAATAAAGGGGTTTTCTTATAAACATAAATAGGTAAAATCGAAAAACAGCTTTTTAAGTTAGCTCCATTATTAAGAGCTGAGGTATTTTTAATTCTGTGCAAAAAAAAATTGGATCCCAAATGGAATATCTGTATGGCATCTTATATTTACAGATCTTATGCCATTATTAGCATAGGAAATTGTATTTGATCATGTACATGTTAATCTGTTGATGTATACAGTCATGGCCAAAAGTATTGACACCCCTGCAATTCTGTCAGATAATACTCATTTTCTTCCTGAAAATGATTGCAAACGCAAATTATTTGGTATTATTATTTTCATTTAATTTGTCTTAAATGAAAAAAACACAAAAAGAATTGTTCTAAAGCCAAATTGGATATAATTTCACACCAAACATAAAAAAAGGGGGTGGACAAAAGTATTGGCACTGTTCAAAAAATCATGTGATGCTTCTGTAATTTGTGTAATTAACAGCACCTGTAACTTACCTGTGGCACCTAACAGGTGTTGGTAATAACTAAATCACACTTGCAGCCAGTTGACATGGATTAAAGTTGACTCAACCTCTGTCCTGTGTCCTTGTGTGCACCACATTGAGCATGGAGAAAAGAAAGAAGACCAAAGAACTGTCTGAGGACTTGAGAAACCAAATAGTGAGGAAGCATGAGCAATCTCAAGGCTACAAGTCCATCTCCAAAGACCTGAATGTTCCTGTGTCTACCGTGCGCAGTGTCATCAAGAAGTTTAAAGCCCATGGCACTGTGGCTAACCTCCCTAGATGTGGACGGAAAAGAAAAATTGACAAGAGATTTCAACGCAAGATTGTGCGGATGTTGGATAAAGAACCTCGACTAACATCCAAACAAGTTCAAGCTGCCCTGCAGTCCGAGGGTACAACAGTGTCAACCCGTACTATCCGTCGGCGTCTGAATGAAAAGGGACTGTATGGTAGGAGACCCAGGAAGACCCCACTTCTTACCCCGGGACATAAAAAAGCCTGGCTGGAGTTTGCCAAAACTTACCTGAAAAAGCCTAAAACGTTTTGGAAGAATGTTCTCTGGTCAGATGAGACAAAAATAGAGCTTTTTGGGCAAAGGCAACATAGAGAGAATGGTTTGAGAGAAAGCACTGGAGACTTCTAAGGTGGCCAGCAATGAGTCCAGACCTGAATCCCATAGAACCGTGGAGAGATCTAAAAATGGCAGTTTGGAGAAGGCACCCTTCAAATATCAGGGACCTGGAGCAGTTTTCCAAAGAAGAATGGTCTAAAATTCCAGCAGAGCATTGTAAGAAACTCATTGATGGTTACCGGAAGCGGTTGGTCGCAGTTATTTTGGCTAAAGGTTGTGCAACCAAGTATTAGGCTGAGGGTGCCAATACTTTTGTCTGGCCTAGTGTTGTGTGAAATGATCAATGTTTTGCTTTTTGCTTCATTTTCTTTTGTGTTTTTTCATTTAATACAAATTAAATGAACATAATAATACCAAACAATTTGTGATTGCAATCATTTGCAGGAAGAAAATGAGTATTATCTGACAGAATTGCAGGGGTGTCAATACTTTTGGCCATGACTATAAATACTGTATGGGGCGGGTGTCCTGGGACCAGGGGCTTCATCCCTGTCGCTAACACTAGGGGCACACTAACTCACCCTGTTCCACGGACTACTTCTGATGGTGAAGATGCCGGTGCCACATACCTTGCCTTAGTTGCTGAATCCACCCTCAGTCTGTGCCCTTCCCCCACCCAGGGAAGAGGGGGAATAGTAGTGTACCGTAATGCACCAACCATACTAACAAGGTAATACAAATAAGGATAAAGGAAAATACCAATCAAACAAATTTACTCACACAAACAGTGGTAAACACCGGGGAGTGAAGGATTGGGAAAGACCAAAGTAAGAGCAGGAGGGGAATTAACACACACTCAAAACCTAGCAACAGTCACATATAAACCCACCAAATGCCTTTTCAAACAACCACAAACCACCCTATCCTAACCATGTAGCATAAGATATATCTGGCAATGAGTGCTAGCCAGGGCCCAGATTATATAGGAGATGGGAGTGGCTAACAGTGCACAGCTGAGAGCCTGAATGCAGGAAAGCTTCCAGGAGCTCTCAACTGAGCAGATTAACCTCTGCACTGCTAAAAGAAAATTACACTTTTTAATATGAATGTGATGTGCTTCTAAACAGTGCAGAAGTAGGAGAAATCAGATGCTGCGGTCTTCTGGCTCCTGGCTCCTCTCTGTCTCTGCAAGGCGGAATGCTACAGGATTGACGACGTCACAATCTTATAGGGACCAATGAACCTGGGACCCAGTTTCCAAGAAGGAACCTTCAAGATAATGTACCTTGAAGAAAATGACACCAAGTGACCAATACCCAGGTCCGGACACATCAAACGTCTCCGATCAGCCACACTCTTATATTTGGACCTCATCTTCCTCAAATTATCAAGAAACCCCCTGAATTCAGCTAGAGGTAAGTAGGTAACCCAATCCTCCTGATTCTGAGATACAAATCACTCAAAATAAGTCTCAAGATTCTGGTTAACACGTTCAGCTTCCCCATTAGACTGTGGGTAAAATGCTAAAGAGAACGACAGATGGATCACCAAACGCCCTCCTAAATTTAGAAGTAAACTGCATCCCCGATCAGAAACAATATCGGTAAGGATCTCATGTAATTTTACAATATCTCTGATGAAAATATGCACCAAGGTCTTGGAGTTAGGTAAAGTGGGTAGCCTAATGAAATATGATATTTTACTGAATCTGTCCACCACCGCCAAAATTACAGTATTACCTGCCGGCACGGGTAGATTATTATTATTATACATTTTTTATAGCGCCATTTATTCCATGGCGCATTACATGTGAAAAGGGGAAAAATATAAGACAAATACAATAAACATGGGCAAAAACAAGGCACTAACAGGTACAGAAGGAGGGGGAACCCTGCCTGTGAGGACTGTTGTGAGTTCTGTTTTTGGGCTCCCTCTGGTGGTTACTGGTGGTACTGGGTGACTTGTGTTCTCTGCGGTCTCTGGTGTCCACCTGTTCCATCAGGATATGGGAGTTTCCTATTTAGCCTGGCTTTCTTGTCATTTCCTCGCCGGCTATCAATGTAATCAGTGTGTCTTTTTACCTCTGCTACCCGCTTCTGTAATCTTCAGGACAAGCTAAGTTTTGATTTTCCTGTTCCACGTTTTGCTTAATTTTTGTCTTGTTGCTTGCAGATATGTGATTTCTTGTTGCTGGTTGCTCTTGTGGGCTGAAATTACTCCTCATGTTCCATGAGTTGGCACATGAGTTCAAGTAATTTCAGGATGGTTTTTTGAAGGGTTTTTCGCTGACCGCGCAGTTCACTTTTGTATCCTCTGCTATCTAGCTTTAGCGGGCCTCATTTTGCTGAATCTGTTTTCATAACTACGTATGTGCTTTCCTCTCATTTCACCGTTATTACATGTGGGGGGCTGCTATTTCTGTGGGGTGTTTCTCTGGAGGCAAGAGAGGTCTGTGTTTCTTCTAATAGGGGAAGTTAGTTCTTCGGCTGGTGCGAGACGTCTAGAATCATCGTAGGCACGTTCCCCGGCTACAGCTAGTTGTGTGTTAGGTTCAGTATCGCGGTCAGCTCAGGTTCCATCACCCTAGAGCTTGTTTTGCTTTTGTGCTTGTCCTTTTGTGATCCCCTGCCATTGGGATCATAACAGTATAGCCGGCCCGAAAGTGGTAATCGTATTGGCTGAAGTAGGAGGAAAAGTAGTCTGAGGAAGTTTTTTTTTTTTTTTTCCTCTCCCAGAGGTTGCTGCCTAGCCTTAATTGCAGCCTGGCTGCTTCTATCCTCCTCTTAATCCTTGAATGGCTCTGACCTCAGCTGTTTATCATGGACGTCCAGAGTTTGGCTTCCAGCCTGAATAATCTTGCTGCTAAGGTTCAAAATATACAAGATTGTGTTGTACATGCTCCTATGTCTGAACCTAGAATTCCTGTCCCAGAGTTTTTTTCTGGAGATAGATCTAGTTTTCTGAATTTTAGGAACAATTGCAAGTTGTTTCTTTCATTGAAATCTCGTTCCTCTGGAGACCCTGCTCAGCAAGTCAAGATTATTATATCTTTCCTGCGGGGTGACCCTCAGAATTGGGCATTTGCATTGGCACCAGGGGATCCTGCGTTGCTTAATGTGGATGCGTTTTTTCTGGCATTGGGTTTGCTCTATGAGGAACCTAACCAAGAGATTCAGGCTGAAAAAGCTTTATTGGCTCTCTCTCAGGGGCAAGATGAAGCAGAAATATATTGTCAGAAATTTCGGAAATGGTCGGTGCTTACTCAGTGGAATGAGTGCGCTCTGGCTGCAAAATTCAGAGATGGCCTTTCTGAGGCCATTAAAGATGTTATGGTGGGGTTCCCGGCGCCTACAGGTCTGAATGAGTCCATGACTATGGCTATTCAGATTGATCGGCGTTTACTGGAGCGCAAACCTGTGCACCATTTGGCGGTGTCTTCTGAACAGGCACCTGAGACAATGCAATGTGATAGAATTCAGTCCAGAAGTGAACGGCAAAACTATAGGCGGAAAAATGGGTTGTGTTTTTATTGTGGTGATTCAGCTCATGTTATATCAGCATGCTCTAAACGCACAAAAAAGGTTGATAAGTCTGCTGCCATTGGTACTTTACAGTCTAAGTTCATTCTGTCTGTGACTCTGATTTGTTCTTTATCATCCATTTCCGTCGATGCCTATGTGGATTCAGGCGCTGCCCTGAGTCTTATGGATTGGTCATTTGCCAACCGCTGTGGGTTTAGTCTGGAGCCTCTGGAAGTTCCTATTCCTTTGAAAGGAATTGACTCTACACCTTTGGCTATGAATAAACCTCAGTACTGGACACAAGTGACCATGCGTATGACTCCCGTTCATCAGGAGGTGATTCGCTTCCTGGTACTGTATAATTTACATGATGTCTTAGTGCTTGGTCTGCCATGGTTACAAACTCATAACCCAGTCCTGGACTGGAAAACAATGTCTGTGTTAAGCTGGGGATGTCAGGGGGTTCATGATGATGCACCTCCGATTTCTATCGCTTCATCTACTCCTTCTGAGGTTCCGGTATTTTTGTCTGATTATCGGGATGTTTTTGAGGAGCCTAAGCTCAGTTCGCTTCCTCCTCACAGGGATTGCGATTGTGCTATAGATTTGATTCCTGGCAGTAAGTTTCCTAAAGGTCGTTTGTTCAATCTGTCTGTGCCAGAGCATGCTGCTATCCGGAATTATGTTAAGGAGTCCTTGGAAAAGGGACATATCCGTCCATCTTTGTCCCCTTTGGGAGCAGGTTTTTTTTTCGTGGCCAAGAAAGATGGTTCCTTGAGGCCTTGTATAGATTATCGTCTTTTGAATAAGATTACAGTCAAATATCAGTATCCTTTGCCATTGTTGACTGATTTGTTCGCTCGCATTAAGGGAGCTAGATGGTTCACTAAGATTGATCTTCGGGGTGCGTATAATCTTGTGCGGATAAAGCAGAAAACCGCATTTAATACGCCTGAGGGCCATTTCGAGTATTTGGTGATGCCTTTTGGACTTTCTAATGCTCCTTCTGTCTTCCAGTCCTTTATGCACGATATTTTCCGTGAATATCTGGATAAATTTATGATCGTGTATTTGGATGATGTTTTGGTTTTTTCTGATGACTGGGAGTCCCATGTTCAGCAGGTCAGGAAGGTGTTTCAGGTCCTGCGGGCCAATTCTTTGTTTGTAAAGGGTTCAAAGTGTCTCTTTGGAGTCCAGAAGATTTCTTTTTTGGGGTATATTTTTTCCCCTTCTACTATTGAGATGGATCCCGTCAAGGTTCAGGCTATTTTTGACTGGACGCTGCCTACATCTCTTAAGAGTCTACAGAAGTTCTTGGGCTTTGCTAATTTTTATCGTCGTTTCATAGCTAATTTTTCTAGTATTGTTAAACCTTTGACGGATTTGACTAAGAAGGGTGCTGATGTTGCGGATTGGTCTCCTGCGGCTGTGGAGGCCTTTCAGGAACTTAAGCGCCGGTTTTCTTCCGCTCCTGTGTTGCGTCAGCCAGATGCGTCGCTTCCTTTTCAGGTTGAGGTTGATGCTTCCGAGATTGGAGCGGGGGCGGTTTTGTCGCAGAGAAGCTCCGATGGCTCAGTGATGAAGCCATGTGCGTTCTTTTCTAGAAAATTTTCGCCCGCTGAACGGAATTATGATGTTGGTAATCGGGAGCTTTTGGCCATGAAGTGGGCATTTGAGGAGTGGCGTCATTGGCTTGAGGGTGCTAGACATCGTGTGGTGGTCTTTACTGATCACAAAAATCTGATGTACCTTGAGTCTGCCAAGCGTCTGAATCCTAGACAGGCTCGTTGGTCACTGTTTTTCTCCCGTTTCAATTTTGTGGTTTCATACCTGCCAGGTTCAAAGAATGTGAAGGCGGATGCTCTTTCTAGGAGTTTTGTGCCTGACTCCCCTGGAAATTCTGAGCCTACTGGTATCCTGAGGGATGGGGTGATTTTGTCGGCTGTCTCTCCAGACTTGCGACATGCTTTGCAGGAGTTTCAGGCGGATAAACCTGATCGTTGTCCGCCTGAAAGACTGTTTGTTCCGGATAATTGGACCAGTAGAGTCATCTCCGAGGTCCATTCTTCTGCGTTGGCAGGTCATCCTGGAATATTTGGTACTAGAGACTTGGTGGCCAGGTCTTTTTGGTGGCCTTCCTTGTCGAGGGATGTGCGTTCTTTTGTGCAGTCATGTGAAGTTTGCGCTCGGGCTAAGCCTTGCTGTTCTCGGGCCAGTGGATTGTTGTCACCTTTGCCTATCCCAAAGAGGCCTTGGACGCACATTTCCATGGACTTTATTTCGGATCTTCCTGTCTCTCAAAAAATGTCCGTCATCTGGGTTGTGTGTGACCGCTTTTCTAAGATGGTTCATCTTGTACCCTTGCCTAAGTTACCTTCCTCCTCTGAGTTGGTCCCTCTGTTTTTTCAGAACGTGGTTCGTTTGCATGGTATTCCGGAGAACATCGTTTCTGACAGGGGATCCCAGTTTGTGTCTAGATTTTGGCGGACGTTCTGTGCTAAGATGGGCATTGATTTGTCCTTTTCGTCTGCATTCCATCCCCAGACGAGTGGCCAGACTGAACGAACTAATCAGACCTTAGAAACTTATTTGAGGTGTTTTGTTTCTGCTGATCAAGATGACTGGGTTACCTTTTTGCCGCTTGCCGAATTTGCCCTTAATAATCGGGCTAGTTCTGCTACCTTGGTTTCTCCTTTCTTTTGTAATTCGGGGTTTCATCCTCGTTTTTCCTCTGGTCAGGTGGAGCCTTCTGATTGTCCTGGAGTGGACATGGTGGTGGATAGGTTGCATCAGATCTGGAGTCATGTGGTGGACAATTTGAAGTTGTCCCAGGAGAGAGCTCAGCATTTTGCTAATCGCCGTCGCCGCGTGGGTCCTCGTCTTCGTGTTGGGGACTTGGTGTGGTTGTCTTCTCGTTTTGTTCCTATGAAGGTCTCTTCTCCTAAGTTCAAGCCTCGGTTCATCGGTCCCTATAGGATCTTGGAAATTCTTAACCCTGTGTCGTTTCGTTTGGATCTCCCGGCATCGTTTGCTATTCATAATGTGTTCCATCGGTCGTTGTTGCGGAAGTATGAGGTACCTGTTGTTCCTTCGCTTGAGCCTCCTGCTCCGGTGCTGGTGGAGGGAGAATTGGAGTATGTTGTGGAGAAGATCTTGGATTCTCGTGTTTCCAGACGGAAGCTCCAGTATTTGGTCAAGTGGAAGGGTTATGGTCAGGAGGATAATTCTTGGGTGGTTGCCTCTGATGTTCATGCGGCCGATTTGGTCCGTGCATTTCATAGGGCTCATCCTGGTCGCCCTGGTGGTTCTCGTGAGGGTTCGGTGACCCCTCCTCAAGGGGGGGTACTGTTGTGAGTTCTGTTTTTGGGCTCCCTCTCGTGGTTACTGGTGGTACTGGGTGACTTGTGTTCTCTGCGGTCTCTGGTGTCCACCTGTTCCATCAGGATATGGGAGTTTCCTATTTAGCCTGGCTTTCTTGTCATTTCCTCGCCGGCTATCAATGTAATCAGTGTGTCTTTTTACCTCTGCTACCCGCTTCTGTAATCTTCAGGACAAGCTAAGTTTTGATTTTCCTGTTCCACGTTTTGCTTTATTTTTGTCTTGTCCAGCTTGCAGATATGTGATTTCTTGTTGCTGGTTGCTCTTGTGGGCTGAAATTACTCCTCATGTTCCATGAGTTGGCACATGAGTTCAAGTAATTTCAGGATGGTTTTTTGAAGGGTTTTTCGCTGACCGCGCAGTTCACTTTTGTATCCTCTGCTATCTAGCTTTAGCGGGCCTCATTTTGCTGAATCTGTTTTCATAACTACATATGTGCTTTCCTCTCATTTCACCGTTATTACATGTGGGGGGGCTGCTATTTCTGTGGGGTGTTTCTCTGGAGGCAAGAGAGGTCTGTGTTTCTTCTAATAGGGGAAGTTAGTTCTTCGGCTGGTGCGAGACGTCTAGAATCATCGTAGGCACGTTCCCCGGCTACAGCTAGTTGTGTGTTAGGTTCAGTATCGCGGTCAGCTCAGGTTCCATCACCCTAGAGCTTGTTTTGCTTTTGTGCTTGTCCTTTTGTGATCCCCTGCCATTGGGATCATGACAGAGGGCTCACAGTCTACAGGGGATGGATGAGGATACACTAGGAGAGGGTAGAGATGGTTTTACGGTGGCTCAGTAGGTTGAGGATCACTGTAGGCTTGTCAGAAGAGGTGGGTCTTCAGGTTCTTTTTGAAGGTTTCCGTGGTAGGTGAGAGTCTGATGTGTTGGGGTAGAGAGTTCCAGAGTAGAGGGAAGCACGGGAGAAGTCTTGGATGCGGTTTTGGGAAGAAGAGATAAGAGGGGAGTAGAGAAGGAGATATTGTGAGGATCGAAGGTTGAGTGTAGGTAAGTACCGGGAGACCATGTTACAGATGTATGGAGGAGACAGGTTGTGGATGGCTTTGTATGTCATGGGAAGGGCTTTGAACTGGAGCTTCTGGACTATAGGAAGCCAGTGAAGGGCTTGGCATAGGGAAGAGGCCGGGGAATAGCGGGGAGACAGGTAGATTAGTTGGGCAGCAGAGTGTAGGATGGATTGGAGTGGTGCCAGAAGACAGGTCCAGGAGAAGGAGAACAGAGTAGTGTCGCTTGCTCTTGGCGGTTAGTAGGTCATTGGTGACTTTTGTTAAGACAGGTTCAGTTAAGTGATGGGAACGGAAGCCAGATTGTAACTGATCAAAGAGGGAGCAGGAGGAGAGGTGGGAAGACAGTCAAGATGGACATGCTGTTCCAGTAGTTTTGTGGCATAAGGGAGAAGAGATATCGGGCGATAGCTAGACACAGAGGATGTGTTGAGGGAGGCCTTTTTGAGGATGGATGTGATCTAGGCATGCTTGAAGGATGAGGGGAAGACACCAGTTGTGAGTGAGAGGTTGAAGAGGTGTGTTAGGGTTGGGATGAAGACTGGCGAGGTTAGGGATGAGGTGGGACGGGATCGGGTCAAGTGTGCAAGTGGTAAGATGTGATCCTGACAGGAGCATGGAGAGCTGATCTTCTGTCATGGTGGAGAAGCTGGTTTTGGAACAACAGTGTTGAGCGGCTAAAAGGGGCATTGGGGGCTGCACACCAAAGCTTTCTCTGATTGCATCAATCTTCTGTTTAAAGAAAGAGGCAAAGTCTTCAGCAGAAATGAGAGGAGAGGGAGGAGGTGTCAGGGGACTGAGTAGAGAATTGAAAGTGTTGAAATGCTGTTTAGGGTTGTGAGACAGGGAGGATATGAGAGATGACATACTGATAGGGAATTTAGATTGTGAACCCCATCAGGGACAGTGCCAATAATGTGTGTAAAGCGCTGTGGAATTAATGGCACTATATAAATAAGTAAAACAAATAAATAAATAAAAAATGGGAAGTAATTTTGTTTTGTGGCAGTGAGCGTGGACTTGAAGCTGGCGAGGGACTGCTTGTATGCGATGAAGTGCTCGGCAGAGTGGGATTGCTTCCATCTCCGCTCAGCGACCCTTGAAGCCTGTCTCTGTTCTTTGGTCAGGCCGGTCAGCCAGGGCTGCCTGTTGATTGTACAAGTTTTGCTATGCATGAGGGGGGCGGCCGAATCGAGTGTTGATGTTATTGTGGTGTTATAAAAAGTGGCAGCGGCATCTGTGTCGTGAAGGGAAGCTATGTCTGTAAGAGGGAGAAGGGACTCCGAGAGTGATTGTAAATTGAGGTGTTTGAGATTTCTGCGAGGGTGAGTGAGTTTGTGGAGTGGAGGTTGCACGCTAGGAGAGGAGAGGGAAGAGAATGTCAGTAGGTTGTGGTCAGACAGGGGGACAGGTGAGTTAGTGAGATTAGTAAGGGAATAGAAGCGGGCAAAGATAAGGTCCAGTGTGACCATCTTTGTGAGTGGACGCAGAGGGCCATTGAGTGAGGCCAAAGGAGGCAGTCAGTGATAAAAGTTTAGAGGCAGCTGAAGTGGAAGTGAGGATATTGAAGTCACCCATGATGATAGTGAGGATATCAGTGGAGAGGAAGTGAAGTAGGCAGGTGGTGAAGTGGTTGAAAGAGGTGGAGATGGCTAGTTCTGGGGGGCGGTTGATGACAGCCAGCTGGAGGTTGGAGGGGGAGTAGATGCGGATGGAGAGCACCTCAAACAAGGGAAGAGTAGCGGAGGGTGGTAGTGGAATTGGGGTAAAGGAGCAGGTATCGGACAGGGGCAAGCCAACTCCTCCACCACGTTTGTTGCTTGGGCGAAGGGTGTGAGAGAGATGGAATCTGCCATAAGAAAGTGCAGCTGGAGAGGCAGAGTCAGAAGGAGTGAGCCAGGTTTCAGTGATGTCAAGAAAGGAGAGTTTGTTGGTGATGAAGAGGTCATGGATAAATGACAGTTTGTTGCAAACAGATCAGATCAGTGATGAAATCAACCTATAAATGAGTCCAAGGTCTACTGGGAATCATAAATGGTTGAAGAGACCCAGATGGACAAGTGTTACAGAACCCCCCAGCACCAAGAATGTTATGCAGTATATGTATGTATAATAGTTTCCATGTGAAATGCATCAGTCCACAGGCTGCGCCCCTGGACAAGATATTCTCTTTCTGACCTCCCCCCACCTTTGTAATTCCCACAGTAAATAGCGGCAGGCTCCGGCCCCCTGCGGCTATTGTAATGTATGTCTGGCCTGCTGTTTTCCTATTGGCCGGCCCTGTGTATCTGTGTTATATATTCTGTGTGCTGTAAATAAAGGGTGTTCTTAGACTGGAAATACGTGGAGAAGCAGGCAGCTATTATATGCTCTCATGTAATCAAGAGATTCCTGCCAGCGTCATTATTCAGAATCCAGCAAAAGCAGAGTGGACCTCCTGAAACACGGGGTGGTACTGAAAGAGGCACCCCAGCTTGGTAGACCCCGTTACAACAAGTATGAGAGGTCTTAGAATGTGCGCAGACACTACTGGTGGCTACTTGCTCCCGAACATCCTGATGTACCCCTGACCACCAAAAACGCAGAGTAAGAAGATCTGTGGTGGCTGTATTACTGGGATGTCCAGCCAAGACTGAATCATGATGTTCAATAAGAACTCTCAGACGGAGATTCACAGGTACAAACAGTTTACCTAAAGGACAGGCAGCAGGTGCGTCCCCCCGAGCTTCAACAGCCTCTTTCTCAAGATCGAAGCATATACACACAAAAACCACCCCTTTTTGTAGTCTAGTAACTGGTTCTCAATTATCTCAACTCCCAGAAAAACAATGAGATAAGGCATCCACCTTAATGCTCTTGTTCCCAGGCCTATACTGAATGTAATAAAAAACTTAAACCTGGTGAAGAACAATGCCCATCTTGCCTGTCTAGGTGTTAGACATTTTGCAGACTCGAGATATACCAGATTCTTATGATCCATCATTACCATAACTGAATCAACTGCCCCCTCGAGAAAATTACACCACTTTTCAAAGGCCCACTTGATTAGCTCTGTAGATAACAGTTTTTTAGAAAAGTATGCCCATGGATGCCATTTACGAGGAAACGCATCCTGTGACAATACAGTCCCCACCCTCACTTCAGACGTGTCAACTTCTACAATAAATGGCTGAGTGACGTCAGGCTGTATGAGAATAGGCACAAATGCAAAATACTCCTTCAAGGTATCAAATGCCTCCTTGGCCGGACCGGACCATTTGGAGAAGTCCATCCCTTACCTGGTCATATCCATTAGAGGTTTGGCCACTACCAAAATGTTTTTGATGATCTTTTGATAGTAGTTGGCAAAACCTAAAAATCTTTGCAATGCCTTCAAATCCTCAGTACCACCTGGATCCATGCGAAAACCGATGCACGATAAAACATATCCTAGATGGATCTCCTCAACCAAGAACATACATTTCTCTGGTTTGACAAATAATTTATTGTCTTTGAGTATCTGTAAGACCTACCTGACATGTACCTGATTTGACTCAAGGTCAGTTGAATAAATTAATATGTCATCAAGATATATTACAACAAATTTGTCTACTAGGTAACTAAAGATGTCATTTACAAAGTGCTGTAAGACGGTGGAAGCATTAGTCAACCCATTTGGCATCACAAGGTTCTCATAATGTCCCTCGGCCATATTGAAAGTTGTTTTCCACTCATCCCCCTCTTTAATATGAATTAGATTATACGCCCCTATGAGATCCAGTTTAGAAAACCATTTTGCTCCTACAATCTATTTAAAGAGGTCCGGGATGAAAGAGAGCAGATACGGATCCTGTACCATGATCTGATTGAGTTTGCGGAAATCTAGGCAGGTTACTGCAGAAATCTAGGCAGGGGCTAGAAAAACCCCGAGTCTGCCAATCTACCACATGGTTGTGCCAAGTGAGTCAGGGAAGTCCAAAACCACATGAGAGGACAGACCCTCTAGCACATAACAGTCAATACCTTCTGAGTGCATGCCCCCTACCTGTAGATTCAACCCCTGAATGGCTTGAGTAAAACACCCCTGTCTTAAGGGGGTGGAGTCGATGGCGATTATGGGTATAGATCTGGACAGTGTATGTGGTTTGAGGCCCTGGACCTGGACGAACCTAGCATTGAACAAATTAAACCACGCACCACTGTCCAGAAAGGCAGAAATAACCACATTATTTTTGCCCAGATGGATTTCAGGAGCTAGAAAAAATTGTGTCCTACCCATGGAAGAGATATGTACACTTGGGTTGCTAACCTCCCCACAACCTGGGCTCCTTAGTTTTCTGGCGGCTGTTTACAGTGAGGTAGGGAAGGACATGCACCTACGATATGGCCCACGAAGACGGTGATCCACCTGGATAGCCAGAGCCATAGGCACCTAAAGGGAAGCTGCAGTCTCATACAGGGAGAGAGATTATTATCCCCACCCATTGCTCCTCAGTTCCAGAGGAACAATGATGTAACCTCAAGTATAGCTTACAGGCCTCCCTGAAGCCATAAACTTGTCACGCCCCCAGAGAACCTGTCAGGCAAAGCGATCTTGGGCTCCTCTAATCGTTTCCTGGGAATCAAGATCTCCAAGCCTGATGTGTTAGAGTGCTGCAAAATGATAGTGCATAGATCTGCAACCTCCAGGCCGAGTTGCTGCAGTTGGCCTGTCAAAGCAGAGATAGGATCCATAATGGGTCAAAAAATGGTTTCAGCCAGACATAAGGTCACGACTCTGTTGTCAGGTGTCGCGGGACAAGGGGCTCCTTCCCTGTCCCTAATGCTAGTGGCACCCTAGCTTGCCCTGTTCCCCAGATTACTTCTCATGATGAAGATGTTGTGGCCATGTATCTTGCCTTAGCTCTTGAATCTGCCCTCAGTCTGTGCCCTTCCTCTACCCAGGTAAGAAGGGAGTAGTAGTGCACCGTATTACACCAACTAGAATAACAAGGTAATACAAACAGGGATAGCGGAAAATACCAGTCATACAAATATACTCACACAGAGGTAAATATGAGGGAGTGGAGGATGAGGAAACACCAAAGTAGGAGTTGGAAGGGAATTAGCACACACCTAAAACCTAGCAACAGTCTCAGATAAATCCACCACACACCTTCTCAAACAACAACCACAAACCACCATCTCCTAACGATGTAGCATAAGCTCACTCTGACAATGAGTGCTAGCCATGTCCCAAATTATATAGGAGATGGGAGTGACTAACAGTGAACAGCTGAGAGCCTTAATGCAGGAAAGCTTACAAGAGCTCTAAACAGCAGATTAACCCCTGCACTGCTAAAATAAACCTGCACCCTTTAATATTAAGGTGAAGTGCTTCTACTCAGTGCACGAGTAAGAGAAATCAGACTCTGTAGTCTTCTGGCTCCTCTCTGGGGCGGTAAGCCCGTGACAATATGGATGTTGCCAGAGAAGAAAAACAGCCGCACTCAAGGAGTGTTTGTATTTGCAAAAAGTGTCTATGTTTATTACACGTACAAAAATCACCACAAAGCATCAAAGAAAGTGTAGGCAATGTTATGCTGGCATAAAATGCATGAAAATATGGATGAAAATTCTGGTTGAAAATGTGACAATTTTTCATACGCACATCTGACCTTGGCCTAATTGTGATGTTGGCTATGGGTCCATCTTTCTTTTACTTAAACTGCTGCTTAACCCATTATCTACCAATGTCCTTTTTTTGGGACGCCTAATCTTTAGCTTCTAGCAACTAAGATTTTATAATTTTTATAATTAGGTCCAATTTTTTGTGTTGTGTTTGTAAAATTAATGTTTTCAAAATAGGAAATCATGTCATTGACATTTTTAAATGAATATTGGGACGCCCTCTTCTGAAAAATCCGTACTTGTAAAACTTTTAATTTGGCAAGTAATGGGTTAAAAGTCAGGTGCTCTGAAGGTTCTAAGACAAATGTACCTGATCCATGGAAATAGCCTCATAATAAAGTCTCCAAAACTTATTTACTTCTACATTTATTGTCCATTTTCACCAAAAGCTGCAATATAAAAAACTAGTATAACAGAATGTCTCTTTTGGTTTACTCACCCAGCTACTAGGCCCACCCCTGCTTTCCCTATACCCCACCCCTGCTTATTCCCGCTGCCTCCATCCTGGCCTATCTTTTATATCCAGAGCAATTTTAAAAATGTTGCTATTTCTATCAAAGTAATTATCATTAGGACGATGATGCCAAGGAATAAGAGGTTTGTCAGACAAGAAAAGCTATGAAAGAGTTAAAATAAAAATTCAATATTGGTTGCCGGCGCATGTCTAATATGTGCTCATGAGGACAGTGCAGTGCATAAGGATAGCACTCTGCCACAAGAAGATAGATGATAGCATTGATGAGCTCCTCCGGCTCATGTAACACATTATCTGACCGCTTCAGGTGTAATAGAAAATCAGTTGTGTAGAGTCAGCAGGAAGAGGGACACTGCCTGTATAATGTGGTCAGAGGACATACGAGTGGCTGCATGCATATGTATGATATAAACCCCCATGATATGTGCGGCTGAGCAGACTGCAAATAAGTTCTTACACTAACCTAACTGCAGTTCTCACACTAACCAGAAGGTGACGCTGTGAAGAGCTGAATAAATCTGCAGATGCCCATTATACAGTTACTTTGTGTTCCCCTGACCTTGCAATTGTTTGGTTATTATAAACTGTCAAACTGTAGCTAATGCTGTGTGTGTATATGTATATATGTATATATATATATATATATATATATATATATATATATACACACTCCTGTGTAGCACTTACATCATAGTTGCATAGGTTAGATTTGTGAAAGATAATGATAAATGAAGTTATAACAAGCAACATTTTTGACAAAAACTATATAGCGGTCACTCACCCACAACAACCCCAAAGTATCTTTTTTGAATCACAAAAATGTAGAATTTTTCTGGCACCCTTGAAATTGTTCCAGAAATATAGTATTTCTCAAAGAAAATTATTGCAATTACACATGTTTTGTTGTACATGTGTTTATTTCTTTTGTGTGTATTGGGACAACCCAAAAAAACGAAAAAATTGGACATAATTTCACACAAAACCCTAAAAATGGGCGAGACAAAATTGTGGATAAACAAGTTTGTTTCCAACATGTGATACTTGTTCGCACTCACCTGTGGCAAGTAACAGGTGTGGCCAATATGAAAGTCAAACCTGACACCGGATAAAAAGGGGAGAAGTGGACTCGGTCTTTGCATTGTGTGTCTGTGTGTGCCTCACTAAGAATGGAGAACTGAAAGAGGAGAAGAGAACGGTCTGAGGACTTGAAAAGCAAACTTGTTGAAAAATATCAACAATCTCAGCGATCCATCTCTAGAGATCTTGATGTTTCTTTGTCCATGGTGAGCAAGGTAATGAAGAAGTTTACAACCCCTAGCAACGTAGCTTATATCACTGGACAAGGACAGCAGAGAAAAATTGTGACTTTGTGTAGTCTCGAAAGCTTGCAATTTGTTACCATCTTTTCAGTTAGCCATTAAAAGGTATCAACCACTGAGGACTCTCAATTCTAAATATTTTTCTATCTACTGGCTAACACGGTACCAAGATATATTTCTTTCCTGTAAACTAATACAAACACCATACCAACCTCTGTACAAATACTAACCTCAGAAGTGGAAATAAACACAGACCTCCCTAAATGAATATAGACCAAAATATCAGCCCCAAAATAAGTATAGACCCCGAGCTTAAAATCAATACTGACTCCAGAACAGATCACTAAATTGATACAAGATTCCAGACATTATCCAAAGAGAAAGCACAGACCCCTAAAGAAATACAAATTAATCTCCCCAGACATTTTAAAGTGAATAATAACTTTCTATATCAAAATGTAGTTTATTATTCTATGCAAAGCAATTTTCTATTACATGATAAAGTGACAGTTAAGCATCACTAGGGGAAACTCACTACATAAAAAGATATATGATACACAATAAGATCCTGTCTGCAGCCACCACTAAAGGGAGCTCCCTGTATACAGAGATACATGATAAGATCCTGTCTGCAGCCACCACTAGGGGGAGCTCCCTGTATACAGAGATACATGATAAGATCCTGTCTGCAGTCACCACTAGAGGGAGCTCCCTGTATACAGAGATACATGATAAGATCCTGTCTGCAGTCACCACTAGAGGGAGCTCCCTGTATACAGAGATACATGATAAGATCCTGTCTGCAGCCACCACTAGGGGGAGCTCCCTGTATACAGAGATACATGATAAGATCCTGTCTGCAGCCACCACTAGGGGGAGCTCCCTGTATACAGAGATACATGATAAGATCCTGTCTGCAGCCACCACTAGGGGGAGCTCCCTGTATACAGAGATACATGATAAGATCCTGTCTGCAGTTACCACTAGGGGGAGCTCCCTGTATACAGAGATACATGATAAGGTTCTGTCTGCAGCCACCACTAGGGGGAGCTCCCTGTATACAGAGATACATGATAAGATCCTGTCTGCAGCCACCACTAGGGGGAGCTCCCTGTATACAGAGATACATGATAAGATCCTGTCTGCAGTCACCACTAGGGGGAGCTCCCTGTATACAGAGATACATGATAAGATCCTGTCTGCAGTCACCACTAGAGGGAGCTCCCTGTATACAGAGATACATGATAAGATCCTGTCTGCAGCCACCACTAGGGGGAGCTCCCTGTATACAGAGATACATGATAAGATCCTGTCTGCAGCCACCACTAGGGGGAGCTCCCTGTATACAGAGATCCATGATAAGATTCTGTCTGCAGCCACCACTAGGGGGAGCTCCCTGTATACAGAGATACATGATAAGATCCTGTCTGCAGCCACCACTAGGGGGAGCTCCCTGTATACAGAGATCCATGATAAGATTCTGTCTGCAGCCACCACTAGGGGGAGCTCCCTGTATACAGAGATACATGATAAGATCCTGTCTGCAGTCACCACTAGGGGGAGCTCCCTGTATACAGAGATACATGATAAGATCCTGTCTGCAGTCACCACTAGGGGGAGCTCCCTGTATACAGAGATACATGATAAGGTTCTGTCTGCAGCCACCACTAGGGGGAGCTCCCTGTATACAGAGATACATGATAAGGTTCTGTCTGCAGCCACCACTAGGTGGAGCTCCCTGTATACAGAGATACATAAGATCCTGTCTGCAGTCACCACTAGGGGGAGCTCCCTGAATACAGAGATACATGATAAGATCCTGTCTGCAGCCACCACTAGGGGAGCTCCCTGTATACAGAGATACATGATAAGATCCTGTCTGCAGTCACCACTAGGGGGAGCTCCCTGTATACAGAGATACATGATAAGATCCTGTCTGCAGTCACCACTAGAGGGAGCTCCCTGTATACAGAGATACATGATAAGATCCTGTCTGCAGCCACCACTTGGTGGAGCTCCCTGTATACAGAGATACATGATAAGATCCTGTCTGCAGCCACCACTAGGGGGAGGTCCCTGTATACAGAGATACATGATAAGATCCTGTCTGCAGCCACCACTAGGGGGAGCTCCCTGCATACAGAGATACATGATAAGATCCTGTCTGCAGCCACCACTAGGGGGAGCTCCCTGTATACAGAGATCCATGATAAGATTCTGTCTGCAGCCACCACTAGGGGGAGCTCCCTGTATACAGAGATACATGATAAGGTTCTGTCTGCAGCCACCACTAGGGGGAGCTCCCTGTATACAGAGATACATGATAAGATCCTGTCTGCAGCCACCACTAGGGGGAGCTCCCTGTATACAGAGATACATGATAAGATCCTGTCTGCAGCCACCACTAGGGGGAGCTCCCTGTATACAGAGATACATGATAAGATCCTGTCTGCAGCCACCACTAGAGGGAGCTCCCTGTATACAGATACATGATAAGGTCCTGTCTGCAGTCACCACTAGGGGGAGCTCTCTGTATACAGAGATACATGATAAGATTCTGTCTGCAGTCACCACTAGGGGGAGCTCCCTGTATACAGAGATACATGATAAGATTATATCTGCAGCCACCACTAGGGGGAGCTCCCTGTATACAGAGATACATGATAAGATCCTGTCTGCAGCCACCACTAGGGGGAGCTCCCTGTATAGAGATACATGATAAGATCCTCTCTGCCGCCACCACTAGGGGGAGTTCCCTGTATACAGAGATACATGATAAGATTATATCTGCAGCCACCACTAGGAGGAGCTCCCTGTATACAGAGATACATGATAAGATCCTGTCTGCAGCCACCACTAGGGGGAGCTCCCTGTATAGAGATACATGATAAGATCCTGTCTGCAGCCACCACTAGGGGGAGCTCCCTGTATACAGAGATACATGATAAGATCCTGTCTGCAGCCACTACTAGGGGGAGCTCCCTGTATACAGAGATACATGATAAGATCCTGTCTGCAGCCTCCACTAGGGGGAGCTCCCTGTATACAGAGATCCATGATAAGATTCTGTCTGCAGTCACCACTAGGGGGAGCTCTCTGTATACAGAGATACATGATAAGATCCTGTCTGCAGCCACCACTAGGGGGAGCTCCCTGTATACAGAGATACATGATAAGATCCTGTCTGCAGCCACCACTAGTGGGAGCTCTCTGTATACAGAGATACATGATAAGATTCTGTCTGCAGTCACCACTAGGGGGAGGTCCCTGTATACAGAGATACATGATAAGATCCTGTCTGCAGCCACCACTAGTGGGAGCTCTCTGTATACAGAGATACATGATAAGATCCTGTCTGCAGCCACCACTAGTGGGAGCTCTCTGTATACAGAGATACATGATAAGATCCTGTCTGCAGCCACCACTAGTGGGAGCTCTCTGTATACAGAGATACATGATAAGATTCTGTCTGCAGTCACCACTAGGGGGAGCTCCCTGTATACAGAGATACATGATAAGATCCTGTCTGCAGCCACCACTAGTGGGAGCTCTCTGTATACAGAGATACATGATAAGATCCTGTCTGCAGCCACCACTAGGGGGAGCTCCCTGTATACAGAGATACATGATAAGATTCTGTCTGCAGTCACCACTAGGGGGAGCTCCCTGTATACAGAGATACATGATAAGATCCTGTCTGCAGCCACTACTAGTGGGAGCTCCCTGTATACAGAGATACATGATAAGATCCTGTCTGCAGTCACCACTAGGGGGAGCTCCCTGTATACAGAGATACATGATAAGATTCTGTCTGCAGTCACCACTAGGGGGAGCTCTCTGTATACAGAGATACATGATAAGATCCTGTCTGCAGTCACCACTAGGGGGAGCTCCCTGTATACAGAGATACATGATAAGATCCTGTCTGCAGCCACCACTAGGGGGAGCTCTCTGTATACAGCGATACATGATAAGATTCTGTCTGCAGCCACCACTAGGGGGAGCTCCCTGTATACAGAGATACATGATAAGATTCTGTCTGCAGCCACCACTAGGGGGAGCTCCCTGTATATAGAGATACATGATAAGATTCTGTCTGCAGCCACCACTAGGGGGAGCTCCCTGTATACAGCGATACATGATAAGATCCTGTCTGCAGCCACCACTAGGGGGAGCTCTCTGTATACAGAGATACATGATAAGATCCTGTCTGCAGTCACCACTAGGGGGAGCTCTCTGTATACAGCGATACATGATAAGATCCTATCTGCAGTCACCACTAGGGGGAGCTCCCTGTATACAGCGATACATGATAAGATCCTGTCTGCAGTCACCACTAGGGGGAGCTCCCTGTATACAGCGATACATGATAAGATCCTGTCTGCAGTCACCACTAGGGGGAGCTCCCTGTATACAGTTTAATTTTTGCTGTGTTACTAGTGAGTGAACTGTATAAATAGCTGAATTTTTCCTATCGATTGCTATATTTTCATTCTAACAATATACATATCTTGGCTGGAATGACCTATTCGTTGTTTACTGTTTGCAGCTACATGATCATTTTGGTATATCGGCTGATCTCCTGGTCTTTTGCTTGCACTGACGCCTCTGTGTAAATAATATTGGATTGATGTTGTATTCTGCATGTGTGATTTAGGGCAGACCACCGGAACAGGCAATGATTTCCCCCTCCACCAACTCTTTTTTTGTCTTTTAAGGTTGTTGATCAGTGTATTATATTGGTGCAGCGCTCCGGCGCGGTGTCACCCTCATACAAATGTCTCTCCGGCTCCCGCGCCGAGTGACTTATATCCGAAGGAGCCTTATTACTATAGACTATTAGGCTATTTGTTCTCTGCTCCCGTGCTGCCGTATTGATTTGTGCAAGGTGATCTTTGCTATTTGATTTTCGCTCTGGAGAAGCTTTTCAGACTTTGTATCAGGCGGGATAAGGAGCCGTCCTCCTTGAGATGTCGCCCGCTTCTCCGCACGGACTGTGCATGTGAGATGATCTCATATTATGCCAGCTCCTATCTGCTGAGACCTTCTGGGCAATTACTGAAGTTACACAACTTTTTTTTCCTATGTTAAATGCCTTAAATGCACAGAATCTGCCAGACTCCGGGGTCTTCAGGAGTTTGGGGCCTGACCGCCCTAGTGAGACATGGGGTCATATTGCAGGGAATCCTCCTGGGCCTCCAGTGCGCACCAGGACTGAGGATGTTTGATGTTCGAAACGGGTAGCTTTCATGGAGGTTTCCCCTTCAGTTTTTATTTTTGCCATGTGTGCATCTTTTTAATGGATTATCAATAAAATCACAATTTTATCTCCCATTGGATTTGGAAGCTGGACCTTTTTTCTCTCAATCTTGCCCGGTGCATATACTATAGTTTCTTCCACCTATCCCCCAGCCATATTTGTTGTCAACCATTGGGGCAACCAGTATGTATTACAACCAGTGACATCATTCACACTTGTGAATGTAAAGGGTGATAACTAGTAGTGAGTGATTGTTTCGGATAAGGTGTTATCTCAGCATGCTCAGGTGCTAACTGAGTGTCTGGCGTGCTTGAAAAATATATTTGAGTCTCTGAGGCTGCATGTCTCGTGGCTGCTCGACAGCCGCAACACATGAAGCCACGGAGACTTGGACATATTATTTGAGCACCCGAGCACGATAACACCTTATCCGAAGCGTTTGCTCATCACTAGTGATAACAGATGACAATAGATTACTTCCAAATAATAGAGATTTAGCAAAAAGCTGAAAGATAGACGGAAGATTTAGATCCTTTCATGATCCGGTGAGATTTCCCATTTCCTCCTGTCACCAACAATAATAACACAGCAAATTTGGGATTGGTTCACGGACTGTTGGCACGTACAGTTAAGTCCATATATATTTGGACAGAGACAACATTTTTCTAATTTTGGTTATAGACATTACCAAAATGAATTTTAAGCAAAACAGTTCAGATGCAGGATGAAGGGTTTAGGAGTTCCAGCTCCTTAACATGTGACATGTGCCACCCTGTTTTTAAGTCCTAAATCCTGAAATACAGTGATCAAGGGCCTGTATTATATATATATATATATATATATATATATATATATATATATATATATATATATATATATACCCGCCCCCCCCACACACATACATGTGTATATATTACATAGTCTAACTTATTATGTATATTGCCAACCTTTATTACACAATGCCCTCTCTTGCTATGTACAGCACCGTCCCTTACATATCGGATTATGTGGAGCCCTGTCTTTATTACATACCGTCCTCTCTTGGTAGATATATAATGCAATGACGGCTGATGGAGCATGGGAAAGCTTCTTTTCTAATAGAGGAGCTGATGGACTAGTTGTCTGGTCACCGGCTCCTCCATCAGCCGTCATTTTATATCTAACAAGAGAGGGGAATATGTAATAAAAGAGGGCGCTGTCAATAACAAAAATAACAAGAATAAACTAAGTAAGACACAGCACTGTACATAACAGCAGAGGAAGCTATTTAATAAGGGACATCACCATATACTGTATAACTACAGAGGATGGTACGTAATCAGGAGCCGGTTATATATAATAAAAGAGGAAACTGTAACTAAGGATGGTGTTATACACAAGTGAGTATACTATACACTAAGGGATTCTGCTATACATAATAAGTGAGTACACTATATACTAAGGGATTGTGCTATACATAATAAGTGAATACACTATATACAAACGGAATGTGGCAGACAAAATAAATGAGTACAATATATACTAGGAAACTGTGCTAGACACAAGAGAGTACAATATATACTAAGAGACTGTGCTAGACATAATAAGAGAGTACACTATATACTAAGGGAATGTGCTATACATAGTGCTATATATAATATGGTTACCTTTTGCCGTTTATTGTCTTCCTCCTCCTTCGCATCCCATCATTGTCCTCTTCCCCACCTCCATCATTACCCTCTCTACCACCCCATCATTGCCCTCTCCACCACCCTCATCATTGACTTCTCTACCATCTCCATCATTGCCTACTCCCCCTCCTCCATTATTGCCCTCTCCAACATCTCCATCATTGCCCTCTCCACCACCCAAATCATTGGCCTCTCCTCCACCTCCATCCTTGCCATCCCCTATTACCTCCATCATTGTTCACCCCCCACCTCCATCACTGTTTGTCCCCTACACCTCCATCATTGCCCTTTCCACCACCTCCATCATTGCCTTCTCCCCCACCACCCCCATCATTGCCTTCTACCCCACCACCTCCATCATTGCCTTCTCACCCACCACCTCCATCATTGCCCTTTCCACTACCTCTATCATTGCTTTCTCCCCCACCACTCCCATCATTGCCCTCTCCATGACATCCATCATGGCCTTCTCCCCCATACTTCATCATTGCACTTTCCACCACCTCCATCATTGCCTCCTCCCCCACCACTCCCATCATTGCCCTCTCCATGACATCCATCATGGCCTTCTCTCCCATACTTCATCATTGCCCTTTCCACCACCTCCATCATTGCCTTCTCCCCCACCACCCCCATCATTGCCCTTTCCATCATTGCCTTCTACCCCACCACTTCCATCATTGCCTTCTCACCCACCACCCCCATCATTGCCCTTTCCACTACCTCTATCATTGCTTTCTCCCCCACCACTCCCATCATTGCCCTCTCCATGACATCCATCATGGCCTTCTCCCCCATACTTCATCATTGCACTTTCCACCACCTCCATCATTGCCTCCTCCCCCACCACTCCCATCATTGCCCTCTCCATGACATCCATCATGGCCTTCTCTCCCATACTTCATCATTGCCCTTTCCACCACCTCCATCATTGCCTTCTCCCCCACCACCCCAAACATCATCCCCCTTTCCATCATTGCCTTCTACCCCACCACCTCCATCATTGCCTTCTCACCCACCACCCCCATCATTGCCCTTTCCACTACCTCTATCATTGCTTTCTCCCCCACCACTCCCATCATTGCCCTCTCCATGACATCCATCATGGCCTTCTCCCCCATACTTCATCATTGCACTTTCCACCACCTCCATCATTGCCTCCTGCCCCACCACTCCCATTATTGCCCTTTCCACCACTTTTATCACTGCTTTCTCCTCCACTATGCCCATCATTGAGCTCTCCATCACCCCCATCATTGCCCTCTCCACCACCTACACACATACACCGCTCACCTCTCTGCAGCATCTTCATTGCTGGCAGCTTTCTATCTAACACAGGCTCGCACTGAATGCTGACATCGCCCAGCTGCACGTCTGTGTCAGGTAGGAAGTGCAGGCTGGAAGCAGGATGTATTTCAGGAGCTCCGCTCTGCGGCTATTTGCTCCTGTAGGAACTGGGAGCTGCTGTGATTGCTCCCTGTCTGCCGCCCAAGAGGGCAATCTTGCCAGGGGCCCCTCGGGGACGTAGAAGCCATCCAGATTGCCCTCAGTGTTAGCCACTCTGCAAGGGCCACCCTCCACCTGCTGCACATGCGGTATTTCTGTCCCTGCGAGATGCAGAGGTGGATGGAGACTTATCTGCAGGATCCATAGGACTCTCCAGTTTGGCTGATAGGAGGTACACTTTCTTCCTTCTGGAGGGGATCTCATTTGCAGACACATTTTTAGCTAAAATTTCCTTGGATAAAATGCAAAGAAAAGGCAAATGAATAAAGATTTAAAATAAAAATAATGAACAAAGCTTAGTACTGTACTTTAGATAAACTGCAGGCAGAGATGATAACACTGGCGGCAGGTAGTGGAGTGACCTTCCCATCCCTCCTCTGTGCTGATCCTCACCACAAAAGAAAAGCCATGCAGAAAAAAAGTCGATAGATCGATGGGCGAGAGTCGCCTGACACCGAGGTTAATCGCAGCACAAATTATTTGATTTTCATTGCAAAACTCTTTAGCCACAAAATCTAAATTGAGCAAAACGTCCGTGGGAATGAGGAAAGTCATAAAGCAGAGCAGATACCCTGCAGGAAGGCATGGAGGCCTTCCGGGGCCAATACAAAATCACTACCAGGACCCGAAACTGTCACGGCCATTTATTATGCTGATGTCTTTTTATATACTTGTTCCAGGGAGTAACAACTACATCTGGACACCATAAGGCCCCTGTCACAGGTCCTGATATTACCAGTACTGGAAAAACAGTACCAGCGCTATCCGTGTCCGTGTGTTATATATGTGTAGCATACGTGTGACATCCATGTGCCACATCAGTGTGACACGTACCGGCTCCTGGGAAAAGCAGTGCAGTTATGGCTGTTCCCAGGCGATGGGTGCTGAATCCAGCTCTCATCATTGTCGCCTGGTCTCCCTGTGATCAGTGGGACCAGAGAGCACACTGTATGATGGCCCCCTAAATAGCCTCCATATAGTATAATGCACCTCATAGTCCTCCATATAGTACTGTATACTGCACCACCCATAGGTCTATTTATAGTGTAATGCACTCCCCATAGGCCTCCAGATAGTATCATGCACTCCCCATAGGCCTCTATATAGTATAATATGTACTCCACTTAGGCCTCTATATAGTATAATGCACTCACCATAGGCCTCCAAATAGTATAGTGCACTCAAAATAGGCCTCAGTATAGCATCATGCACTCTCCATAGGCCTCTATATAGTATCATGCACTCCCCATAGGCCTCTATATTGCATCATGCACTCCCCATAGGCCTCTATACTGCATCATGCACTCCCCATAGGCCTCTATATTGCATCATGCACTCCCCATAGGCCTCTATATAGTATAATGCACTCACCATAGGCCTCCAAATAGTATAATGCACTCAACATAGGCCTCAATATAGTATCATGCACTCTCCATAGGCCTCCATTTAGTATCATGCACTCCCCATAGGCCTCGATATAGTATAATGCACTCCACATAGGCCTTTATATAGTATTATGCACTCCCCATAGGCCTCCAAGTAGTATAATGCACTCCCCATAGACCTCCAAATAGTATGATGCACCTCCACATAGGCCTCAATATAGCATCATGCACTCTCCATAGGTCTCTGCATAGTATCATGCACTCCCCATAGGCCTCCAAATAGTATAATGCACTCACCATAGGCCTCAATATAGTATCATGCACTCTCCATAGGCCTCCATATAGTATCATGCACTCCCCATAGGCCTCCATATAGTATAATGCACTCCACATAGGCCTTTATATAGTATTATGCACTCCCCATAGGCCTCCAAGTAGTATAATGCACTCCCCATAGTCCTCCAAATAGTATGATGCACCTCCACATAGGCCTGAATATAGCATAATGCACTCTCCATAGGTCTCTGCATAGTATCATGTACTCCCCATAGGCCTCCATATTGTATAATGCACTCCCTATAGGCCTCAATATAGTATAATGCACTCCCAATAATCCTTTATATAGTATAATGCACTCCCGATAGTCTTCCATATAGTATAATGCACTCTCCATAGACCTCTATATAGCAAAATGCATTCTCCATTAAAAAAATACAATATTCCCCTCTCCTCCTCGTTCCTCCGCCACTCTTGTTAGGCAGTTCCTAATTAAGGCTGGTTTCACATTTGCGGTTGTGTCTGCAGCGTTTTGGACGCATACATCCGCATGTATCGTGTATTCCTATCTTTAACATTAGGGACGCAGGTGCCTGCGATAGGTTGCGTTTTGCCTCGTTTGACAACGCACACGTCGTTCGTCGTCTGCGTCTTGGCGTGGTAAATGCTGCATGTTGTAATTTCAGAGGCGTCAATTTGCCACCTTGAAAAGTATGCGGTTGTTAGCAGAAGGAATGCGTCGTAAAAACGCATTACAGTCTATGTGAACGCATGCGTTCGCAAGCACATGCGTTTGTTTGCGTTTGTGAACGCATGCGTTTTACCACAGGAAAACCTGTCTAGGCACTGATTAGCCACCCCCCACATACAAACTGATAAAAGGAGGGAGTGGGCATTGGCAGGTCACTACTCAGTAGACTGGGAAGCAGATCAGACGCTTGAAAGAACCTGGGAGGAATCTACACTCTGAATAATGTGAGGATCAAAGCCAATGTCTTTATTTTCTTTTTTCTGTCTCTATATGTCCTAATAATTTCTGTCTTTTTTTTCTTTCTGCATGCATCAGAATGTCTCCTATATAACCTCTTCAGATTGGCAAGTATTCTCTGTCACATCGACACATTTTGATCTACATACACATTGACAAATTTTTTTTTTCTTTTTCAGAACAGTTCTTCAACTGCGGCAGAGGCCGAGCAGGAGCAGCGTGGACACGGTCAGGTGGCAAGGCGACAGCATGTAAGTATACCTAACTGATTGTACTCTGCTTATTGTATCCTGACTTTACTATTCTTCACTGTTCATTTCTTTACTTTGCTCTTTCCTTACCTTTTTCTTCTTGACTACTTTTTTTTTTCTTGATTTTGAATATTCTTGCCTGTTTTCTGTCTCAGTTGTTTTCTTTCATTTCGTTATGTTAATGTCTCAAACATTAATGTATTTATTTATTTTCTAGGTTCCAGAACGGGATGAGGACCTCATTGACAATGGCATCCTCATCTCTGCAGCACTCTGACAACGTGACGATCCGGCGGCTATGGAATGAGGTGGCCCAAGCGATGTGGGATGGCTGGGACAATGCCCCGGTTTTGGTACGCAAGGCATTTTGTAAGTATTGCAATGCAGTGTGATGCAGCAGTGACCTTGGCCAGGATCACACAACTGTGTGTGATGAGAGAAAATACAGAGAGTTTCTCTCATCACACACAGTTGTGTGATCCCAGCCAAAAGTCCATAGTCTAACCATAATTTTTTTTTTCAACAGTGCTCAAAGTCAGAACACGTTGGCGTTCGATGAAGGATCACTTCAACAAGGACCTTCGTCAAGAGAGCTGGGTTCCTAGTGGTTCTGGAGAAAGGAAAATATAAATATCACCGCATGCTGGCATTTTTGAGACCGGTCCTTGCCCAGAGAACGTAAGTATTTTTTGTGATGTATTGGGTTGTGTTGTACTACCTAATCTGTATTTTTCTATTCCACAGGAGTTGGGCACTTTTACTATTGTAAATGTTTGGTACTAATGTTTTTTTTTTTTTGTTTTTTTTTCACAGCACATGGTGCAGCACTCTTGACCCTGGCTCTGGAGCGGTCCTTCATCAGACAGGCACGGACCCGTCCCAGCCTTCCAGCAGTGCTGCAGCAAGTGGGCCTGCCACACAGACTGGAGACCAGGAAACTGGTCCATCAGGTGTTCCCCTGTCCCAGTCCTCTGCCTCTTTTTTTTGGGCTCTTCCCGGCAGCGGCAGAGGGCCTCGGACAGGTCACTCATGCCCGAGTTTTTGCACTTGAGCTCGGTTTTTCATGATGGACTCAAGGCGATGGGAGACAGACTGGATAGTGCCATAAGCCATATGAATACACTTATCCAGGAGGTCACCAGAAGCCTTGACCAAGCAAAAGCCGACCTCCAGAGGCCAGCACAACATTTTTTCAATCAAATAAAGAAGGGCATGTCGGAACACCTTACTCCTGATCTCCAGCTTAGTGTCATGCAGTCCTGCAATGCTGCTTACGTGCAGGCTATGCAGCAGAGTCGGTGTTTTTAGCAGCCAGTGGTGGCATATCCACCTGTGCCAACACTGTTACGTTTTACCTCAATGCCGAGCTCTGCTGCATACCACTGCACGGCCACCACCTTTTCAAGCACTGCCGGACACCACTACAGTGCCAGCACCATGCCGAGTGCTGTTGGACAGCCCACCACCACCGCCATGACAACTGCTGCTCCTGCTTGGACATCCTCCTCTGCCACCACCATGCAGCAGCAGCAACAGCAACACCCAGACCCTGGAATGGCTTTCCGCACCACCACCATGCAGCACGAGCAGCAGCCGGACCCTGGCACTGCCTTCCCCACCACCACCATGCAGCAGCAGGACCATGGCTTGGCCTTCCCCACCACCATGCAGCAGCAGGACCCTGACATGGGTTTCCGCACCACCACCATGCAGCAGCAGCAGCCGTATCCTGGCACGGCCTGCCCCACCACCACCATGCAGCAGCCGGACCCTGGCACTGCCTTCCCCACCACCACCATGCAGCTGCAGGACCCTGACATGGGTTTCCGCACCATCACCATGCAGCAGCAGCAGCCGGACCCTGGCATGGCCTTCCCCACCACCACCATGAAGCAGCAGGACCATGGCATGGCCTTCCACACCACCATGCAGCAGCAGGACCCTGACATGGGTTTCCGCACCACCACCATGCAGCAGCAGCCGAACCCTGGCATGGCCTTCAGCACCACCACCATGCAGCAGCAGCCGCCGGACCCTGGCATGACCTTCCCCACCACCACAACCATGCAACAGCAGCACACTGACCCTGACAGGTCGGCCACCATGACCAGTCCGCAAGAAATGAGCCCACTGAGGCTTCCCAGACCGCAGCGCCGATCCCAAAATAGGAAAAAAATAAAAAGCAGCGGACTATCTCTATTTCTCCCCCTCACCTCCCAATGTGTCTGTAATGTCAGGTTTGTCTCACCCTTCCAGTGTGTCTCTGCCTTCTCATGCGTCTAGCACCATCCCCGAACTCCCAGACCCCAGCACTTTAATTACCCCTTCTCCTGCAAACCTTGCGTCGTCTACAGTTAGCCAGGCCTCACAGCTACACACCCCCCAGTTCCGTCACTCTACCCCAAGCAGGCGCAGTTAATTTTTTTTTGTTGTTTATAAATAAATGTTAATGTTTTTTGCCCCCAATACTGTTTGGTAATTTGTGCATTTTGCCGCCAGCAACACACACCGTGCGCCGAATAAACACACTGCGCCGTACACTTTGTTTTTTTGCCACCTCATAGCTCCAGTAGTTATTAAGTACAACACTGCAGCTTTGCGTGTTTGGTATGGAGCTATGAGTTGTCAAAAAAAAAATATTACTTGTATTTTCTCCATAATCTCTTCAGTCTGCTTAATCTGTGTCGCAGACTGAAGAGACAATGGTGTTAATACAAGGCAGAACTATACACAACAGGTCATATGTCAAAAAACTCATTATTTATGACACCTGACCTGGTGAGTAGAGAACTGCTTTGTATATCCTCCATCTTCTCTTCAGTCTATGTAATCTATTTCACACAAACTGAAGAGACAATGGAGGTCATACAAGGAATATCTATACTCACCTGGACAGGTGTCAGAAATAGTGAATTCATGAGACTGGGTTTTGTGTTCATGAAGTCATTATTTCTCACACATCACTTGGTGAGTATAGATCTGCTTTGCATTATACCTCCATCGTCTCTTCAGTCTGCATCCAATAGATACTGCAGAACAGAATCAGGATGTAATGACCTCAACTACCTTATCACTAGCAACCTAAGTGATTTTTAGAGGAAATACATATGAGACTCGGTACAGATATCAAAACATGTTGTTTATTACCAAAAAATATTAGTAACATTTAAAACATAACTGGTACGGACCCAAACCCAACAGCACATTTTGCACAATATTATCTTGCCATGCCACATGTCTAATGTCAGAAACAAAATAGGCAGCAAATTGGTTCCACATGTGGCCAACTTCAACAGTTGACCGCAGCGGGTGATGATGCTGATCTGGCAATGGGTTTGCAACTGGTTCATCCAGTTCAATGTTGGGTCGCTCCTTAGCCATTATGTAATGGTGGAGAACCACACAGGCTTTGACCACCTCATCGACTGTCTCCATTTTTAGATTAGTGGCTCTCCCAAGAATGCGCCATTTTGAGACTAGAGTCCCAAATGTACACTCCACTGTTCTTCGGGCCCTGGTTAGTCTGTAGTTATAAATCCTTTTAGTGTGGTTCAAGTCCCGATTGGAATATGGCTTCAGTAGGTTTTCACACATCTGAAAGGCCTCATCCCCAACCATAACAAATGGCATCGGTGGGCCTTGAGTGTTGGGGAGAGGTCGTGGCTGGGGAAAAGTAAAATTTTTGCCATACAGACGTCGGCCCATATCCGAGTTCTTGAAAGTCTGGGAGTCATTGCCACGGCCAAAAGCTCCAATGTCCACGGCGATGAAGCGACAGTCCACATCTGCTATTGCCATGAGCACTACAGAAAAATATTTTTTGTAGTTGAAGAACTCCGATCCAGTTCTGGCTGGTTTGATAATGCGTATGTGCTTTCCATCCACTGCTCCCAAACAGTTGGGGAAATCACACATACTCCCGAATTTTTCGGCAATTTCCATCCACATGTCCACCGTGGGTAGGGGTATAAATTCATCCCTGAGAACATTCCACAAAGCCTGGCAGGTGTCCGCAACTATTCCAGACAGGGTGGAAATTCCAAGCCGGTACTGAAAGTGGAGGGATGATTAACTCTCTCCGGTTGCCAGAAATCTGAAATAAAATTAAAAAATAAAATTACAATCAATTCTATTTATGGTGGTGTTTAGCTAAAGACATAAAGGAAAATACAAATAATACATGGCAGACCAACAATAATTATACATAGTAACATAGTTAGTGAGGCCGAAAAAAGACAGTTGTCCATCCAGTTCAGCCTATATTCCATCATAATAAATCCCCAGATCTACGTCCTTCTACAGAACCTAATAATTGTATGATACAATATTGTTCTGCTCCAGGAAGACATCCAGGCCTCTCTTGAACCCCTCGACTGAGTTCGCCATCACCACCTCCTCAGGCAAGCAATTCCAGATTCTCACTGCCCTAACAGTAAAGAATCCTATTCTATGTTGGTGGAAAAACCTTCTCTCCTCCAGACGCAAAGAATGCCCCCTTGTGCCCGTCACCTTCCTTGGTATAAACAGATCCTCAGCGAGATATTTGTATTGTCCCCTTATATACTTATACATGGTTATTAGATCGCCCCTCAGTCGTCTTTTTTCTAGACTAAATAATCCTAATTTCGCTAATCTATCTGGGTATTGTAGTTCTCCCATTCCCTTTATTAATTTTGTTGCCCTCCTTTGTACTCTCTCTAGTTCCATTATATCCTTCCTGAGCACCGGTGCCCAAAACTAGACACAGTACTCCATGTGCGGTCTAACTAGGGATTTGTACAGAGGCAGTATAATGCTCTCATCATGTGTATCCAGACCTCTTTTAATGCACCCCATGATCCTGTTTGCCTTGGCAGCTGCTGCCTGGCACTGGCTGCTCCAGGTAAGTTTATCATTAACTAGGATCCCCAAGTCCTTCTCCCTGTCAGATTTACCCAGTGGTTTCCCATTCAGTGTGTAATGGTGATATTGATTCCTTCTTCCCATGTGTATAACCTTACATTTATCATTGTTAAACCTCATCTGCCACCTTTCAGCCCAAGTTTCCAACTTATCCAGATCCATCTGTAGCAGAATACTATCTTCTCTTGTATTAACTGCTTTACATAGTTTTGTATCATCTGCAAATATCGATATTTTACTGTGTAAACCTTCTACCAGATCATTAATGAATATGTTGAAGAGAACAGGTCCCAATACTGACCCCTGCGGTACCCCACTGGTCACAGCGACCCAGTTAGAGACTATACCATTTATAACCACCCTCTGCTTTCTATCACTAAGCCAGGTACTAACCCATTTACACACAATTTCCCCCAGACCAAGCATTCTCATTTTGTGTACCAACCTCTTGTGCGGCACGGTATCAAACGCTTTGGAAAAATCGAGATATACCACGTCCAATGACTCACCGTGGTCCAGCCTATAGCTTACCTCTTCATAAAAACTGATTAGATTGGTTTGACAGGAGCGATTTCTCATAAACCCATGCTGATATGGAGTTAAACAGTTATTCTCATTGAGATAATCCAGAATAACATCCCTCAGAAACCCTTCAAATATTTTACCAACAATAGAGGTTAGACTTACTGGCCTATAATTTCCAGGTTCACTTTTAGAGCCCTTTTTGAATATTGGCACCACATTTGCTATGCGCCAGTCCTGCGGAACAGACCCTGTCGCTATAGAGTCCCTAAAAATAAGAAATAATGGTTTATCTATTACATTACTTAGTTCTCTTAGTACTCGTGGGTGTATGCCATCCGGACCCAGAGATTTATCTATTTTAATCTTATTTAGCCGGTTTCGCACCTCTTCTTGGGTTAGATTGGTGACCCTTAATATAGGGTTTTCATTGTTTCTTGGGATTTCACCTAGCATTTCATTTTCCACCGTGAATACCGTGGAGAAGAAGGTGTTTAATATGTTAGCTTTTTCCTCGTCATCTACAACCATTCTTTCCTCACTATTTTTTAAGGGGCCTACATTTTCAGTTTTTATTCTTTTACTATTGATATAGTTGAATAACAGTTTGGGATTAGTTTTACTCTCCTTAGCAATGTGCTTCTCTGTTTCCTTTTTGGCAGCTTGAATTAGTTTTTTAGATAAAGTATTTTTCTCCCTATAGTTTTTTAGAGCTTCAATGGTGCCATCCTGCTTTAGTAGTGCAAATGCTTTCTTTTTACTGTTAATTGCCTGTCTTACTTCTTTGTTTAGCCACATTTGGTTTTTCCTATTTCTAGTCCTTTTATTCCCACAAGGTATAAACCGCTTACAGTGCCTATTTAGGATGTTCTTAAACATTTTCCATTTATTATCTGTATTCTTATTTCTGAGGATATTGTCCCAGTCTACCAGATTAAGGGCATCTCTAAGCTGGTCAAACTTTGCCTTCCTAAAGTTCAGTGTTTTTGTGACTCCCTGACAAGTCCCCCCAGTGAAAGACAGGTGAAACTGTACAATATTGTGGTCGCTATTTCCTAGATGCCCGACCACCTGCAGATTTGTTATTCTGTCACGTCTATTAGATAGTATTAGGTCTAAAAGTGCTGCTCCTCTGGTTGGATTCTGCACCAATTGTGAAAGATAATTTTTCTTGGTTATTAGCAGAAACCTGGCATTTGTTTAGAATTATTACGTACCTTAATGTAACCAGGAGACGTTCCTCTGCAGGAATCGCTCTACGGAGCTGGGTGTCCTGTCTCCGGATGGCTCCTTGGACACGAGCAAGCAAATCCCGAAAAGTCTCTTGAGACATCCTGGAATATTCCGGGAATTTGTCCGGGTTGGCATAAGCTTGCCATATAGAATGTGGTAGGCTCCACGGCTCTCCCGGAGTTCAATAATGGGGTGTCTCCAAAAACACCGACGCCGTGTCCTTCTCTGTCGTTCTCTATTTCTTTGTTGCTCTCAAGCAAACGCACAGGCAAGAAGCAGCTTGATACTTAAATCCAGGTTGAAATAAAAGCTCTCCATGCGAAGATCCATCATGACACAGGATACAGTAGCACACTGTTAAGATTTCAGCAGTACAAGGGTCTATATAAAGATATCCCATAATACATGCCCTCTGTAGTCCCATTGGCGGTGTCTGTTTATCTAGATTTTTCTCCTGTTAAATTTTCCACCATGCGCACAGAAAACCCAAACGCATGCAAGACACATGAAAAAGCGTGCAATGCAGCGTCTTTTTTACCGCATGCGTTACATTATGAGTCTAAAAAATGCTGCGATTGCACGCGTTTGCATGCGGTTTATCGTGCGTTTCAGGTTGCGGATTAAACGCCACGGATTCTACCGCAAATGTAAAACTATCCTAAGTGATGTCTTGATTGGGAATCAGGCCTGGGTGTGCTCCGGAAATTAAGCTCAGCTTTTCAAAGATTTGATAAACCACAGTTAATTTGTATTTTAAGGGGGGGGGGGGGGCAATATTTTATTTTTCATACAGGCCCCTGTAGATTTGGATTTCTTTTTACCTTAATAGTAAAGACCTTCATTTATAAACTGCATTTTCTGATTACTTGTGTCTGTGTTTACTTTGTCTAATATTTACATTTGTTTGGTGATCTCAAACATCTAAATGTGACAAACATGCAAAGGAATAGAAAATCAGGAAGGGGGCAAACACTTTTTCACAGCACCGTATTTCATGCAATAAAATGCCATTTATTTAATAAATCCTACAGTATGATTTTCTGTATTTTATTTTTAGATTCTGTCTCTCACAGTTGAAGTGTACCTACGATAAAAATTACAGACCTCTCCATTCTCTGTAGGGGGGAAAACTTTCTAAATCGGCAGTGTATCAAATACTTATTTTCCTCTATCTATCTATCTATCTATCATCTGTTTTATATCTATCTATTATCTATCTATCTATCTATTATCTATCTACCATATTTTTCGGACCATAAGACGCACCGGACCATAAGACGCACCGGACCATATGACGCACCTAGGTTTTAGAGGAGGAAATTAGGAAACAAAAATTGAAGCTAAAAATGTGGTAAAGTCTGTACTTAATATCCCCTGTCCTGCTATATATGGTCCCCTCATCCCCATCCTGATATACATGGCCCCTCATCCCTACCCTGGAATGCATGACCCCCTCATCCCTACCCTGGTATGCATGGCCCCACCGCGAAGATCCGAATATGGAAATAGTTAACTTTTTCTTGCTGCTACCTTAAACCCGTCCAGACATGACGCAGAAGGTCTGGCTTTCGGTGGACTTGCAGACAGAGAGAGAATCTGCACTACTTTCTAGAGACTTGGGTCCCTTTTAAAGGGAATGATGACATGTTGCCTTAGATAAGATTGAAACATTAATAATGTTGAAAGTTAATAAAGTTTGATAATGTTAATAAAGATTGAGGACAGGAAAGCTTGAAGTGAACCCGTAGGGGTTAGAGAGAGAGAGTCCTCCTGAGAACTGTAGAAAGATGGTCGGTACAATGACAGTAGGCCCAGCCAAGGAGTTAGGCGGTCCTGCATTGGGGAAGTTAGAACGGAAAGAAAAGTTGAGTTATTTACATAGCATTTTATAGAAGGCCTTTAGTGGGTTCAGCTTATACGCCCTTGAAGGAAAAGGTTAAATTATTGTTCAAAGTTTGCACTTGGTAGAATACCCGGCTGGGTACTGAGAGTTATTTATAGTCAACATGTTATTTAAAAATATCTAATTTTGTTTGTAACGTTCAAGTGTCCTCACCTCCCATAAAGGGAAGCATTGTTCTATTTACTTGTTTTAGCATTTCAAAAATTTGTATGTCTTTTGCTGCTATGTATTGTTGTTCTTCTTCCCAGTCCAGGAGTACTTGATTTAACCGGGGGGGAGTGCAGCGCCCCAGAGATCTGGTCATTGCAGTATGACACTCTGCCACTAAGGGGAGTACGTCTGATGGCACTGCAGGAATTCTCCCGACCAGGTATCACCAGCACACATTACACTTCACACGCCGGCCACTAGGGGGAGAAAAAGGCTTTATTTATTGGGCCACTCCTCACACAGGTAAAACTGTTATGATACGGTGGTCTAGGAGCAACATGGAACGAGAGGGAAAAGACATACACAGAATGAAACCAGGATGAAAACAGGAGGCCAGTCTAACTAAATAGATAGGACAGGATGGAATACTGTGCGGTCAGTATAAAACACTACAAAAATCCACGCAGAGTTTACAAAAAATCTCCACACCTGACTAAAGGTGTGGAGGGCAAATCTGCCTCCCAGAGCTTCCAGCAAGACAGAATTAATTCACACTGATAAGCTGGACAAACATAGAAAGCACAGAATGGATAAGTCCACAATCTATGGACAGAAAAGGGCAATAGTGAATTCATGAGACTGGGTTTTGTGCTCATGAAGTCATTATTTCTCACACATCACTTGGTGAGTATAGATCTGCTTTGCATTATACCTCCATCGTCTCTTCAGTCTGCATCCAATAGATACTGCAGAACAGAATCAGGATGTAATGACCTCAACTACCTTATCACTAGCAACCTAAGTGGTTTTTAGAGGAAATACATATGAGACTCGGTACAGATATCAAAACATGTTGTTTATTACCAAAAAATATTAGTAACATTTAAAACATAACTGGTACGGACCCAAACCAAACAGCACATTTTGCAAAATATTATCTTGCCATGCCACACGTCTAATGTCAGAAACAAAATAGGCAGCAAATTGGTTCCACATGTGGCCAACTTCAACAGTTGACCGCAGCGGGTGATGATGGTGATGATGGTGATCTGGCAATGGGTTTGCAACTGGTTCATCCAGTTCAATGTTGGGTCGCTCCTTAGCCATTATGTAATGGTGGAGAACCACACAGGCTTTGACCACCTCATCGACTGTCTCCATTTTTAGATTAATGGTTCTCCCAAGAATGCGCCATTTTGAGACTAGAGTCCCAAATGTACACTCCACTGTTCTTCGGGCCCTGGTTAGTCTGTAGTTATAAATCCTTTTAGTGTGGTTCAAGTCCCGATTGGAATATGGCTTCAGTAGGTTTTCACACATCTGAAAGGCCTCATCCCCAACCATAACAAATGGCATCGGTGGGCCTTGAGTGTTGGGGAGAGGTCGTGGCTGGGGAAAAGTAAAATTTTTGCCATACAGACGTCGGCCCATATCCGAGTTCTTGAAAGTCTGGGAGTCATTGCCACGGCCAAAAGCTCCAATGTCCACGGCGATGAAGCGACAGTCCACATCTGCTATTGCCATGAGCACTACAGAAAAATATTTTTTGTAGTTGAAGAACTCCGATCCAGTTCTGGCTGGTTTGATAATGCGTATGTGCTTTCCATCCACTGCTCCCAAACAGTTGGGGAAATCACACATACTCCCGAATTTTTCAGCAATTTCCATCCACATGTCCACCGTGGGTAGGGGTATAAATTCATCCCTGAGAACATTCCACAAAGCCTGGCAGGTGTCCACAACTATTCCAGACAGGGTGGAAATTCCAAGCCGGTACTGAAAGTGGAGGGATGATTAACTCTCTCCGGTTGCCAGAAATCTGAAATAAAATTAAAAAATAAAATTACAATCAATTCTATTTATGGTGGTGTTTAGCTAAAGACATAAAGGAAAATACAAATAATACATGGCAGACCAACAATAATTATACATAGTAACATAGTAACATAGTTAGTGAGGCCGAAAAAAGAAATTTGTCCATCCAGTTCAGCCTATATTCCGTCATAATAAATCCCCAGATCTACGTCCTTCTACAGAACCTAATAATTGTATGATACAATATTGTTCTGCTCCAGGAAGACATCCAGGCCTCTCTTGAACTCCTCGACTGAGTTCGCCATCACCACCTCCTCAGGCAAGCAATTCCAGATTCTCACTGCCCTAACAGTAAAGAATCCTATTCTATGTTGGTGGAAAAACCTTCTCTCCTCCAGACGCAAAGAATGCCCCCTTGTGCCCGTCACCTTCCTTGGTATAAACAGATCCTCAGCGAGATATTTGTTTTGTCCCCTTATATACTTATACATGCTTATTAGATCGCCCTTCAGTCGTCTTTTTTCTAGACTAAATAATCCTAATTTCGCTAATCTATCTGGGTATTGTAGTTCTCCCATCCCCTTTATTAATTTTGTTGTCCTCCTTTGTACTCTCTCTAGTTCCATTATATCCTTCCTGAGCACCGGTGCCCAAAACTGGACACAGTACTCCATGTGCGGTCTAACTAGGGATTTGTACAAAGGCAGTATAATGCTCTCATCATGTGTATCCAGACCTCTTTTAATGCACCCCATGATCCTGTTTGCCTTGGCAGCTGCTGCCTGGCACTGGCTGCTCCAGGTAAGTTTATCATTAACTAGGATCCCCAAGTCCTTCTCCCTGTCAGATTTACCCAGTGGTTTCCCGTTCAGTGTGTAATGGTGATATTGATTCCTTCTTCCCATGTGTATAACCTTACATTTATCATTGTTAAACCTCATCTGCCACCTTTCAGCCCAAGTTTCCAACTTATCCAGATCCATCTGTAGCAGAATACTATCTTCTCTTGTATTAACTGCTTTACATAGTTTTGTGTCATCTGCAAATATCGATATTTTACTGTGTAAACCTTCTACCAGATCATTAATGAATATGTTGAAGAGAACAAGTCCCAATACCGACCCCTGCGGTACCCCACTGGTCACAGCAACCCAGTTAGAGACTATACCATTTATAACCACCCTCTGCTTTCTATCACTAAGCCAGTTACTAACCCATTTACACACATTTTCCCCCAGACCAAGCATTCTCATTTTGTGTACCAACCTCTTGTGCGGCACGGTATCAAACGCTTTGGAAAAATCGAGATATACCACGTCCAATGGACAGAAAAGGGCAAGCAAAAACTTAGCTTAGCTGAACTGGTCAGGATAACAGGGAAATTCAAAGAGATGTGAATCCAACCAGGAACCATTTACACCAGAGGGAGCCCAAGAGCGGAATTCACAACAGTACCCCCCCCCCTTGAGGAGGGGTCACCAAACCCTCACCAGAGCCCCCAGGCCGATCAGGATGAGCCAAGTGAAAAGCACGAACCAAATCGGTGGCATGGACATCGGAGGCAACAACCCAAGAATTATCCTCCTGGCCATAACCCTTCCACTTGACAAGATACTGAAGCCTCCGCCTCGAAAAACGAGAATCCAAAATCTTCTTAACCTCATATTCCAACTCTCCCTCAACCAACACCGGGGCAGGAGGGTCAACCGAGGGAACAACGGGCACCACATATCTCCGCAACAAAGATCTATGGAAAACATTATGAATGGCAAAAGAGGCAGGAAGAGCCAAACGAAAAGACACCGGATTAATAATTTCAGAAATTTTATAAGGACCAATAAACCGAGGCTTAAACTTAGGAGATGAAACCTTCATAGGAACATGACAAGAAGACAACCAAACCAAATCCCCCACACGAAGCCGGGGACCAACACACCGACGGCGGTTAGCAAAACGTTGAGCCCTTTCCTGAGACAACGTCAAATTGTCCACCACACGAGTCCAAATCTGCTGCAGCCTGTCCACCACAGAATCAACCCCAGGACAATCAGAAGGCTCAACCTGCCCAGAAGAAAAACGAGGATGAAAACCAAAATTACAAAAGAAAGGTGAAACCAAAGTAGCCGAACTAGCCCGATTAATAAGGGCAAACTCGGCCAACGGCAAGAAAGACACCCAATCATCCTGATCAGCAGACACAAAGCATCTCTAATAGGTCTCCAAGGTCTGATTAGTTCGCTCAGTTTGGCCATTAGTCTGAGGATGAAACGCCGAAGAAAAAGACAAATCAATGCCCATCCTAGCACAAAAGGCCCGCCAAAATCTAGAGACAAACTGAGAACCTCTGTCAGACACAATATTCTCCGGAATGCCATGCAAACGAACCACATGCTGAAAAAATAATGGAACCAGATCTGAGGAGGAAGGCAACTTAGGCAAAGGTACCAGATGCACCATTTTAGAGAACCGGTCACAAACAACCCAGATAACAGACATCTTCTGGGAAACAGGAAGATCCGAAATAAAATCCATGGAAATATGCGTCCAGTGCCTCTCAGGGACCGGCAAAGGCAAAAGCAACCCACTAGCGCGGGAACAGCAAGGCTTGGCCCGGGCGCAAGTCCCACAGGACTGCACAAAAGCACGCACATCGCGCAACAAGGAAGGCCACCAAAAGGACCTAGCAACCAAATCTCTGGTACCAAAAATCCCAGGATGCCCAGCCAACACTGAACAATGAACCTCAGAAATTACCTTACTTGTCTATCAGGAACAAACAGCTTCCCCACTGGACAGCGGTCAGGCCTATCAGCCTGAAGTTCCTGAAGCACCCACCGCAAATCAGGGTAGATAGCAGAAAGAATCACCCCCTCCTTAAGAATGCCAACCGGCTCAAGGACTCCAGGAGAATGAGTCGAAAAACTCCTAGAGAGGGCATCAGCCTTAACATTCTTAGATCCCGGAAGATACGAGACCACAAAATCAAAACGGGAGAAAAACAGGGACCATCGAGCCTGTCTAGGATTCAGCCGCTTGGCCGACTCGAGGTAAATCAGATTCTTATGATCGGTCAGGACCACAACACGGTGTTTAGCTCCCTCAAGCCAATGTCGCCACTCCTCAAACGCCCACTTCATAGCCAACAACTCCCGATTGCCGACATCATAATAGCGTTCCGCAGGCGAAAACTTTCTGGAAAAAAAAAGCACACGGTTTCATCAAAGAACCATCAGACTCCATCTGAGACAAAACGGCCCCTGCCCCAATCTCAGAAGCGTCGACCTCAACCTGAAAAGGAAGAGAAACATCCGGCTGATGCAACACAGGGGCAGAAGTAAGTCGGCGTTTAAGCTCCTGAAAGGCCTCAACAGCCTCAGAGGACCAATTTGTCACATCAGCGCCTTTCTTCGTCAAATCAGTAAGGGGCTTAACCACACTGGAAAAGTTGGCAATGAAACGGCGATAGAAATTAGCAAAACCCAAACATTTTTGAAGACCCTTCACAGATGTGGGTTGGATCCAGTCATGAATAGCTTGGACCTTAACAGGATCCTTTTCTATAGACGAGGGAGAAAAAATAAAACCCAAAAAAGAGACCTTCTGAACTCCGAATAGGCACTTAGACCCCTTCACAAATAAAGCATTATCACGAAGGATCTGGAACACCATCCTGACCTGCTTCATATGAGACTCCCAATCATCGGAAAAAATCAAAATATCATCCAAATATATGACCATGAATTTATCAAGATAATTGCGGAAAATATCATGCATGAAAGACTGGAACACAGATGGAGCATTAGAGAGCCCAAATGGCATCACAAGGTATTCAAAACGGCTTCGGGCGTATTAAATGCAGTTTTCCATTCGTCACCCTGTTTAATACGAACAAGATTATATGCCCCTCGGAGGTCAATCTTAGTAAACCAACTAGCCCCCTTAATCTGAGCAAACAAATCAGTAAGCAGAGGCAAGGGGTATTGGAATTTAACCGTGATCTTATTAAGAAGACGATAATCAATACAGGGTCTCAAGGAGCCATCCTTCTTAGCAACAAAAAAGAAACCCGCTCCCAATGGTGACGAAGAGGGCCGAATATGCCCTTTCTCCAAAGATTCCTTAACATAGCTCTGCATGGCGGCATGCTCTGGCACAGACAGATTGAAAAGTCGGCCCTTAGGGAACTTACAACCAGCAATCAAGTTAATAGCACAATCACAGTCCCTATGTGGAGGAAGGGAACTGGACTTGGGCTCATCAAATACATCCTGGAAATCCGACAAAAACTCAGGGACCTCAGAAGAGGGGGAAGAGGAAATTGACATCAAAGGAACGTCACTATGTACTCCTCGACAACCCCAACTAGTCACCGACATAGTTTTCCAATCCAGCACCGGATTATGTTCCTGTAACCATGGAAATCCCAGTACAACAACATCATGCAGGTTATGCAACACCAGAAAACGGCAATCTTCCTGATGTGCAGGAGCCATGTACATAGTCATCTGTGTCCAGTACTGAGGTTTATCCTTGGCCAAGGGTGTAGCATCAATGCCCCTCAAAGGAATAGGGCTCTGCAAAGGCTGCAAGGAAAAACCACAGCGCCTGGCGTATTCTAAGTCCATTAAGTTCAGGGCAGCGCCTGAATCCACAAATGCCATGACAGAAAAGGACGACAATGAGCAAATCAGGGTCACAGATAAGAGAAATTTAGGCTGTATAGTACTAATGGTAACAGACCTAGCGACTCTCTTAGTACGCTTAGGGCAATCAGAAAAAACATGAGCCGAATCACCACAGTAAAAACACAGCCTATTCTGACGTCTGAATTCCTGCCGTTCTATTCTAGTCAAAATCCTATCACATTGCATAGGTTCAGGACTCTGCTCAGAGGATACTGCCATATGGTGCACAGCTTTGCGCTCGCGCAGACGCCGATCAATCTGAATGGCTAGATCCACACGAGAAAACAAACCCTGAACATCCATGCCAGAGCATATATCCTGAACCACCCAGATATCAAGAGGAAAAAAAAAAGGAAAACCAGAGCACAGAAAAAAAAATGGTTCAGAACTTTCTTTTCCTTCTTTTGAGATGCATTTAATTCATTTTTGGGCCACTTGTACTGTTATGATACGGCGGTCTAGGAGCAACATGGAATGAGCTCTGAAGGAAGTGGTAACTGTACTGACCGCAGTGCCTAAGCTCAACACAACACTAGAAGTAGCCGTGGAATGCTCCTAACTCTCCCTAGGCATCTCGTCACAGCCTAAGAGCTAACTACCCCTAAAGATAGAAGCAGGAAAGCTATCTTGCCTCAGAGAAAATCCCCAAAGGATAGATTAGCCCCCCACAAATAATGACTGTGAGTGGAGAGGGAAAAGACATACACAGAATGAAACCAGGATGAGCACAGGAGGCCAGTCGAACTAAATAGATAGGACAGGATGGAATACTGTGCGGTCAGTATAAAACACTACAAAAATCCACGCAGAGTTTACAAAAAATCTCCACACTTGACTAAAGGTGTGGAGGGCAAATCTGCCTCCCAGAGCTTCCAGCAAGACAGAATTAATTCACACTGATAAGCTGGACAAACATAGAAAGCACAGAATGGATAAGTCCACAATCTATGGACAGAAAAGGGCAAGCAAAAACTTAGCTTAGCTGAACTGGTCAGGATAACAGGGAACTCCAAAGAGATGTGAATCCAACCAGGAACCATTTACAAGTGGCACTGGCTGAAGATAGAGCCAGACTTAAATAGCCGAGCAGAAGAGACGATAAGTGGAGGCAGCTGATGACAGCTAATTCCAAGGAGCAGCCATACCACTAGAAACCACCGGAGGGAGCCCAAGAGCAGAACTCACAAAAGTGCCACTTGCAACCACCGTAGGGAGCCCAAGAGTGGAATTCACAACATAAAACTAGGGGTTGGGGAGGAAGTTATTCAGAAGCTGACTGGGTTGGATTCAGACAACATCCCGTGGCAGGGGGTGTTGCAGGGAGAAGACACAGGCGGGTCCCTGTCAGGCGTGGGAACCTGGCAGGTGCCTAGCGAACAGAACAGAACGTTATGGAACTGCGCCTGCACTACCTTGCGGCGGTATCCTAAGAGAGAGACACGAAGGGAAGGATATTGTGGAACAATGTAAACGAGATCAGCACAAAGGAGAGCCAGTAGGAGTCGTGCCGTGAGACCGAGACAACATCTTACTGAGGCGCGTAGCCGGTGGCCGGAACACCGCGGGAGTAACTGACTCTAGGCCTTACTTCAAACTCCGCAGGACAGTTAATTATAGGTTGGCTGTCTACCTTAAATTTCCTAAGAAGACATAGGGGGCAACATTGGGAGAGGGGCGTCTCTAGGGTCCCGGAAGACCTCCAAGCCTTCCCGTCATACGGGTGCGTCCTAGCCAAAACATTCTGGGGGACGAGAAACTAGTAACATCTGGAACTAACGAGAGAGAGAGCTGTAGAGAACGAACGAACGAGAACAGCAGTTGTGAGGACTATTCCGAATGCTCAGCAGGGTAGGACTACAACACACAGGCGCTAGTGGTGGGCAACGATTTCCACCTGCGAGGGAAACTCTGGAAGTGTGTTATGATCTGGTGGTTAGAACAAATAGTGGACCTGGTAGTTAGAGCATCAGGAAAGACCTGATAGTACATTAATACAGGACAAGCTCTGGGAAGTGGAACCTCTGCTGACCGCAATCCCTAATTCTATCACGCACACTAGAAATAGCCGTGGAGCGCTCCTATCATGACCTAGGCGCCTCGTCACAGCCTCAGAACTAGCTAGCCCTAGAGATAGGAAAAATAAGCCTATCTTGCCTCAGAGAAAATTCCCCAAAGGAAAAGGCAGCCCCCCACATATATTGACTGTGAGTAAGATGAAATCACAAACACAGAGATGAAATAGATTTAGCAAAGAGAGGCCCGACTTACTAAACAGACAGAAGATAGGAAAGGTCACTTTGCAGTCAGCACAAAACCCTAAAAAAGCCACACAGAGAGTGCAGGGAAAAATACCTTCCGCACCGACTAACGGAGCGGAGGCGCCCCTCTGCGTCCCAGAGCTTCCAGCAAGTAAGGCAAAATTCACATAAGCATGCTGGACAGAAAAAATAGCAAACAAGAAAAAAGCAAAGCGAAACTTAGCTTCTGCTGGAGGAAACAGGTAACCAGAAAGATCCAGGAGCGAACTAGACCAATGCTACAACATTGACAGCTGGCATCGGGCAAAGATCCAAGTGGAGTTAAATAGAGCAGCCCACTAACGAATTATTAGCCTCGTCACCTGTGGAAGGAAACTCAGAAACACCCACAGGCACCAGAGAAAGTCCATGGACAGAACCAGCCGAAGTACCATTCATGACCACAGGAGGGAGCCCGAAAACAGAATTCACAACAGAAGTGCCCATCGGACCGGCCTGTCTCTGATAGCACTGTTAAACGTGCTCTGGATTGCGGATCCTGAAGCCTTCAGTAAAGAGGTAAAGATACTGCAACCCTGTGTCCTCGTTATTGACTGCACCTCACACCATCACCATCTACCTTACTGGGAAGCCCTGGGGACACACTTCACCTGTGGGAAGTTATACCATCCAGCTGCCATTCCATCACCCCAGTGGACCCCACAGCAGCGTCGGTCCCCACCACAGGTGGCGTCACGAACCCCTGACAAACTGTACCACCTTTATTGGACGCCCCTTAGCAGGGTCGCGGACCGGGTCTAGCCACCGTGACAGTCTCAGAACCGAACCAGAGAGGCCCGGTACCGAGAACTCGTGGCCCTGCGTCTGGGGGCGATCCATATGTGTAGACATTTATTTTAGCAATTCTATTCCAATCCTGTCAGTGTGATTTAACTGTACACCGCACTGAATTGCCGGCTTTTCTATAGAACACCGCTGCGTATTTCTCGCAAGTCACACTGTTGGTCCGTGTGTAATCCGTATTTTTCTCGCCCCCATTGACAGATTTTTTGCACAATACGCTGACAAACGCAGCATGTTGCGATTTTCTACGGCCGTACAAGACCGTATAATACGGATCCGTAAAATACGGCAGATAGGAGCTTCCCCATAGAAAATCATTGGTCCGTGTGCAATGCGTATTCTCTGCGCCTCTCATACGTCCATAAAACTCTCTAGTGTGACGCCGGCAAAACACTGCGGTCTCAGTATTACCCTGTGGTCTCAGTATAACACTGCGGTCTCAGTATTACCCTGTGGTCTCAGTATAACACTGCGGTCTCAGTATTACCCTGCGGTCTCAGTATTACCCTGTGGTCCCGGTATATCACTGCGGTCCCGGTATTACCCTACAGTCTCAGTATAACACTGCGGTCTCAGTATAACACTGTGGTCCCGGTACATCACTGCGGTCTCGGTATTACCCTACGGTCTCAGTATATCACTGCGGTCTCGGTATTACCCTACAGTCTCAGTATAACACTGCGGTCTCGGTATTACCCTACAGTCTCAGTATAACACTGCGGTCTCGGTATTACCCTACAGTCTCAGTATAACACTGCGGTCTCAGTATAACACTGTGGTCCCGGTACATGACTGCGGTCTCGGTATTACCGGTATTCGCCTCTTTCTTTAAACAGAAGATCGATACGATCAGAGAAAGCTTTGGCCCACAGCGCCCACTGCCCCTCTTAGCTGCTCAACCCTGCTCCTCCAAAACCAGCTTCTCCACCATGACAGAAGATCAGCTCTCCACCCTCCTGTCAAGATCACACCTCACCACCTGCACGCTCGACCCGCTCCCATCCCACCTCATCCCTAACCTTTCCACGGTCTTCATCCCAACCCTAACGCACCTCTTCAACCTCTCACTCACAACAGATGTCTTCCCCTCATCCTTCAAGCATGCCAAGATCACACCCATCCTCAAAAAGCCCTCCCTCGACCCATCCTCTGTGTCTAGCTATCGCCCGATATCTCTTCTCCCTTATGCCTCCAAATTGCTGGAGCAACACGTCCATCTTGAACTGTCCTCCCACCTCTCCTCCTGCTCCCTCTTTGATCGGTTACAATCAGGCTTCCGTTCCCATCACTCAACTGAAACTGCCCTAACTAAAGTCACCAATGACCTACTAACTGCCAGGAGCAAGCGACACTACTCTGTCCTCCTTCTCCTGGACCTGTCTTCTGCCTTTGACACTGTGGACCACTCCCTTTTGCTACAAATTCTCTCATCTCTTGGTATCACAGACTTGGCCCTTTCCTGGAACTCGTCATATCTGACAGACCGAAAATTCAGTGTCTCCCTCCCCCACACCACCTCCTCACTTCGCCCCTTGTCAGTCGGTGTTCCTCAAGGCTCTGTTCTAGGACCCCTACTCTTCTCCATCTACACTTTCGGCCTGGGACAGCTCATAGAATCCCACGGTATGCAGTACCATCTCTACGCCGATGACACGCAGATCTACCTCTCCGGACCTGACCTCTCCTCCTTGCTTACCAAAATCCCGCTCTGTCTGTCTGCTATTTCAGCCTTCTTTTCTGCTCGCTTTCTACAACTGAACATGGACAAAACAGAATTCATCATCTTTCCCCCATCTTACTCTACCCCTCCACCAGACCTATCCATCAATGTCAATGGCTGCTCACTATCCCCAGTCCCACACGCCCGGTGCCTCGGGGTGATCCTCGACTCTGCCCTCTCTTTCAAGCCACATATCCAAGTCCTTGCCTCCTCCTGCCGTCTAAAACTCAAAAATATTTCCCGGATCCGTGCTTTCCTTGACCGCAACACCGCAAAAACGCTAGTGCATGCCCTTATCATCTCCCGCCTCGAGTACTGCAACCTCCTACTCTCTGGATTCCCCTCTAGCACTCTGGCACCACTCCAATCCATCCTACACTCTGCTGCCCGACTAATCTACCTGTCTCCCCGCTATTCCCCAGCCTCTCCCCTATGTCAAGCCCTTCACTGGCTTCCTATCGCCCAGAGACTCCAGTTCAAAACTCTCACACTGACATACAAAGCCATCCACAACCTGTCTCCTCCATAGATCTGTGACATGGTCTCCCGGTACTTACCTACACGCAACCTCCGATCCTCTCAAGATCTCCTTCTCTACTCCCCTCTCATCTCTTCTTCCCACAACCGCATCCAAGATTTCTCTCGTGCTTCCTCCATACTCTGCAACTCTCTACCCCAACACATCAGACTCTCGCCTACCATAGAAACCTTCAAAAGGAACCTGAAGACTCATCTCTTCCGACAAGCCTACAGCCTGCAGTGATCCTGAAGTTACTGAACCGCCACGCAACCTGCTCAACCCTCTCCTAGTGTTTCATCACCCATCCCCTGCAGACTGTGAGCCCTCGCGGGCAGGGTCCTCCCTCCTTATGTACCCGTGTGCCTGTTATCTGCTCATGTTTAATGTATTTGTCTATATTTGCCTCGTATTCACATGTAAAGCGCCATGGAATAAATGGCGCTATAAAAATGTATAATAATAATAATTACCCTACGGTCTCAGTATATCACTGCGGTCTCAGTATATCACTGCGGTCTTGGTATTACCCTGTGGTCCGGGTACATCACTGCGGTCTCCGTATATCACTGCGGTCTCAGTATATCACTGCGGTCTCGTTATTACCCTACGGTCTCGGTATTACCCTACGGTCTCAGTATAACACTGCGGTCTTGGTATTACCCTACGGCGGTCTCAGTATTACCCTACGGTCTCGGTATTACCCTACGGTCTCAGTATAACACTGCGGTCTCGGTATTACCCTACGGTCTCAGTATAATACTGCGGTCTCGGTATTACCCTACGGTCTCGGTATAACACTGCGGTCTCGGTATTACCCTACGGTCTCGGTATTACCCTACGGTCTCAGTATATCACTGCGGTCTCGGTATTACCCTACGGTCTCGGTATTACCCTACGGTCTCAGTATATCACTGCGGTCTCGGTATTACCCTACGGTCTCGGTATTACCCTACAGTCTCAGTATAACACTGTGGTCCCGGTATATCACTGCGGTCCCGGTATAACACTGCGGTCTCGGTATAACACTGCGGTCCTTGTATTACCCTACGGTCTCAGTATAACACTGTGGTCCCAGTATTACCCTACGGTCTCGGTATAACACTGCGGTCTCGGTATAACACTGTGGCCCCGGTACATCACTGCGGTCTCGGTATTACCCTACGGTCTCGGTATAACACTGCGGTCTCAGTATATCACTGCGGTCTCGGTATTACCCTACGGTCTCGGTATAACACTGTGGTCTCGGTATAACACTGCGGTCTCGGTATAACACTGCGGTATTACCCTACAGTCTCAGTATAACACTGCGGTCTCGGTATTACCCTACGGTCTCAGTATATCACTGCGGTCTCAGTATAACACTGCGGTCTCGGTATAGCACTGCGGTATTACCCTACAGTCTCAGTATCTGCCACCAGATCTTGTCACAGATTATTAAGTGCTTGCAGGAGGTGAACGCCGACTCCTTCTAAGAAGAAATAAAATAGAAGTGTTCCCGGGGGCCGGGTGTGGTGACAGCACAAGATATCAAAGTGTCTTCCATGAGATCCAGAGATGACACCGGCCGCGCAGGGGAAGCCGCCCAAATGACATCTTTTTAATTGAGGCCAGAGTCATTTCTTAGTGAGGGCAGATCCGCGGCCCGGGGGTGACACCTCGGCAGGTTCTCCAGGGAGGTGAAACTAACGAGCAGATACAGTAACGACTTTACAAGATTGTGATGAAGAAGGATTATAAGAACATGGAGCTCCGGGGACAAGTGCTCAGTCCTCTCCTAGAAGGACGGGAAAGCAGCTCCCGGGGTCGTCCGGCACTGTCACTTCCACCAAGCCGCCCCATTCACACAAAGCCCCGGAGATAATCATGATTGTTGGGATAAGGGCAAAGGAACAGCTTTGATTTTATTGCAGAAATGTTGCGGATTAGCTGCAGAATCCACATTTTGCATCAGATTGAGTGAAATGTCATCCGGAATCCTGTAATGCCCAGTGCTGTCTGCCACATTCATATCCACAGCCGAAAATCTGCAGTGAAGGAACGTACCTTATAATACATCATACAGGGAGCTGTGGGGGCATCATACTGTACAAAGGGGGATGTGGCGACCATCATATTGTATACAGGGAGCTGTGGGGCCATCATATTGTATATAGGGGCTTTGGGGAGCATCATATTGTATATAGGGGCTTTGGGGAGCATCATATTGTATATAGGGGATGTGGGGGCATCATACTGTACATAGGGGGATGTGGGGACCATCATATTGTATACAGGGAGCTGTGGGGGCATCATACTGTACATAGGGGGATGTGGGGACCATCATATTGTATACAGGGAGCTGTGGGGGCATCATACTGTACATAGGGGGATGTGGGGACCATCATATTGTATACAGGGAGCTGTGGGGGCATCATATTGTATATAGGGGGATGTGGCGACCATCATATTGTATACAGGGAGCTGTGGGGGCATCATATTGTATATAGGGGCTTTGGGGAGCATCATATTGTATCGAGAGATTTCAGCCAACAACCTCCTGCCTTTAGTTAGAGCTTATTTCATGCAATAAATAAAATTATATACAAATCCTACAATGTGATTTTCTGGATTTTATTTTTAGATTCTGTCTCTCACAGGTGAAGTGTACCTGTGATAAAAATTACAGACCTCTCCATTTTTTGCAGGTGGGAAAACTTGCAAAATTGGCAGAGTATCAAATACTTATTCTCCCCCTGTACATACAGTATATACACAATGTATCTGATAGTCTTGTATCTCTCTATATACAGTACAATGTGCACTCTTGGCTCTCGTCCTCTCTCTGTCTCTTTCTGTCTCTTTCTCTCTTTCTTTCTCCCTGTCTCTTTCTCTCTGTTTCTTTCTTTATTTCTTTCTCTCTCTGTCTCTTTCTTTCTCTCTGTCTCTTTCTCTCTCTAAATATACAGTATAATGTGCACTCTCGACTCTCATCCTCTCTTTCTTTCTGTTTCTTCCTCTCTGTCTCTTTCTCTCTATATACAGTACAATGTGCACTCTCGGCTCTCGTCATCTCTCTGTCTCTTTCTTTCTGTTTCTTTCTCTCTGTCTCTCTCTCTCTTTCTTCCTCTCTGTCTCTTTCTTTCTATATATACAGTACAATGTGCACTCTCGCCTCTCGTCCTCTCTCTGTCTCTTTCTTTCTCTCTGTCTCTTTCTTTCCGTTTCTTTCTTTCTGTCTCTTTCTTTCCCTGTCTTTCTTTCTTTCCTTCTTTCTTTCTCTTTCTCTCTCTGTCTCTTTCTTCCTCTCTGTCTCTTTCTCTCTATATATACAGTACAATGTGCACTCTCGCCTCTCGTCCTGTCTCTTTCTTTCTGTTTCTTTCTCTCTGTTTCTGTCTCTCTGTCTCTTTCTTCCTCTCTGTCTCTTTCTCTCTATGTACAGTACAATGTGCACTCTCGGCTCTCGTCCTCTCTCTGTCTCTTTTTTCTTTCTGTCTCCTTCTTTCTCTCTGTCTCTTTCTTTCCCTGTTTCTTTCTTTCTGTCTCTTTCTTTCCCTGACTCTTTCTTTCTTTCTTTCTTTCTTTCTTTCTTTCTTTCTATTTCTCTCTCTCTGTCTCTTTCTTCCTCTCTGTCTCTTTCTCTCTATATATACAGTACAATGTGCACTCTCGCCTCTCGTCCTGTCTCTTTCTTTCTGTTTCTTTCTCTCTGTTTCTGTCTCTCTGTCTCTTTCTTTCCCTGTCTCTTTCTTACTTTCTGTCTCTTTCCCTGTCTCTTTCTTCCTTTCTGTCTCTTTCTCTCTCTGTCTCTTTCTTCCTCTCTGTCTCTTTCTCTCTATATATACAGTACAATGTGCACTCTCGCCTCTCGTCCTCTCTCTGTCTCTTTCTTCCTCTCTGTCTCATTCTCTCTATAAATACATACACAATGTAGCTGATGATATTCTGATTGACGTTGGGCGCTGGATTATGTAACATCTTGTACAAACATCTGCAAATCACAACTTTCTATTTTCATTCTCGCTCCATTTGCAACTTTTCAGAACGTCTTCAGATGATTCTTGTTCTTGAGGCTCAGAGCTCGGAGGTGTGAACAGGATGACAAGGAAACAGAAACACATGAAGCCTATGTATAGGATGTATAGGGGACCTCCATTATGAGTTCTCCGCTGACGCGTATCATTGACAAGTGTCTGGACTTGATATCAGGTGAGGTCCAGTCTCTGGAGGAGGCATCTCCAAGGTTGTGGTCCAGGATTAGAAACATTGCTTTGTTCCCTAAAACAGCGCCACCACTCTCCTCTGGTCATATCTGCAGACAATTTATCATAGCGGGACTAACAAAAGTAAAAATGAAAGATAAATAAAACCTGAAACAACATAAAAAAGGAAAATAAAATATATTTTTAAAAAATGTAATATGTGAAACATTTGTTCTGAACATTAGATGTCCGACCATAACCATGAAAACGAGTGGAATTTGCCTCGTTGAATTCTCCTCCATGGCATTTTGCTGAATTGTAAATGGCTGAAAAAAGGGAAAAAAATATTAATACTCATCTAACTGCTCACCTCACATTGCCGCAGCCGACCGTCCGACGTAAACCATGACATCAAGGAATCAACGGGCATCGGAAGCCCCAGAGCAGAGCAAGGACGGGCGCATGATCAGCCGTGCGCATGATCTGCTGTGCGCATGATCGGCGATGCGCATGATTGGCCATACACATGATCGGCCGTGTGCATGATCGGCCGTGTGCATGATCTGCCATCCATATGATCGGTCGTGAGCATTATTGGCCATGTGCATGATCGGCTGGGCGCATTATTGGCCATGTGCATGATCGGCCGTGCGCATGATCTGCCGTCCATATAATCGGTCGTGAGCAATATCGGCCATGCGCATGATTGGCCATACACATGATCGGCGGTGTACATGATCGGTCATGTGCAATATTGGCCGTGCACATGATCGGACGTGCGCATAATCGGCCGAGCACATGATTGGCCGTGCGCATGATCTGCCATCCATATGATCGGTCGTGAACATTATTGGCCATGCGCATGATCTGCTGTCCATATGATCGGTTGTGACCAATATTGGCCGTGTTAATGATCAGCCGTGCACCATTCATTCTGATTGGTGCTGATAGAGCATTACAGTCAGCTTTCTCCAGCAGTCCCATGGAGAATAGGAGCGGTGGTCGGCCAGGTCCACTGCTGCTTCATTCTACCGGGGTTAAAAGTGCCCTATTCTGGCCATCAGTGCCGGTCCCAGTCGCTGGACCCCCACAGATCTAGAAGTTGTAACCTAACTTGCTGATAGGTGCTAATTTATTCCACCCTCAGAATCTCCCACTCTTCGCCTTCCATCCCATCTTCTGCCGCTCGCTCATGGCTATGACAGTGGGATTCTTCATGTTCTCCGTCAATAGACAGTTGCAGAAGGCGATTACCGCAGCGTTTCCGGACCCTGAACCCCGCCATCACTGCTCACGTCCTGTGCCGCTCCACGCGCTGTTCACACCCGATGCGCAGAGTCTACGCTCACTTTTCTTTTTTGATTCATTCTTCTCTTTATATTCATTTCCATATTTTGGAAAAAAAAAATAACCTACAAACCACTGGAGCCCCATGCTGGGAAAGAGCTGCATTATTGAATGCTTGTGTACAGTGAGACGCTACCTGCAGATCTGTCTCCGCCTGAACGTAACACTGACTGTGTAAGACATCGACTAATTGCTCAGGAACTTCGACAACAGCCAAGAATCCGGGATAACGCCCTGAATAATTCATAGAGCGACATACGGAGATCTGGAGCCACCGATGTGTCACGCGGCGTCCGCAGAGGAGATCCGGATCCATGGCTGCAGTGACGTGTGATGGCTTATGTGACAATTGCAGGATATTTCCTGGTCTGCCGGCTGCTGCTGAGGACGGCCATGACTGCGGACCCTGACATGGACCACCCACCGGATGGGACTATTAGTGGACGCATTAGTCTGTTATCTCCTGTGAAAACCTAAAAACTAAACTCCACGAGCCACAAGTTTTTCTTCCACTGGAGAACTCATTGAAAATGATCTTTCCTCAACCCTTCATGACAGGTCATTTATAGGCTCGCCGTCCCCGTAGATTAATAATAATAATTATCCGTAAGATTCGGCGTTTTCTTCTGCGTCCGTCTGGATTTGCTTCATGTATCATTTCTTTATATATTAAAGAGGATATTTGACTTTAAAAACACAGCCCAAGATCCTCTAAATAAAGTCAGAATACCTAACTGTTACCCCGCCGGCCCACCCTTCCTCTTTTGGATCCCCCCAGTCTCTGCACTTCCTCTCCCAGCTGGCTGAGAATGTGATTGCTGCAGACAATCATGGGCAGCACCAGTGACCGTCACATTGGTGACCCTTAAGGCTGCTGATTGGCTGAAGCAGTCACATGTCCGCACAGGCAGAACAGGACGTCCAGAGACCGGCGGGGGACCTGGACCGTGGACAGAAAGGGGCTGCTAGGGGTTGGTGTGAGTGATCGTTATGATGGAGCAGTTCTGGGCTGTCTTTGAAAAAAATGTAAAGGTCGAAAACATATTTATGCATTTGATCCATTGCACTGAAAACAAACTACATAATAACCATAAAACTTCACCTGCAAGTACAAGGAAAGTAACAACTAAAGGACTTGGAACACTTACTGCTTTTTTTGCTACAGTTTATATAGAACTACTAGTTCTGCAAGGCTGCATGGAAACTGCCCCAGATGGGGCTTAAAGTCTACACGTTGGGGCCAAAAACCCAGGAGGAAACCCACAAGGATGAGAACATACAAGATACTTGTAGTGGTGGCCTCTGGTCGACCCGACCTTAGTGCTGTCGGCTTTAAAGGGAACCTGTCACCCCGTTTTTTGAGATTGAGCTATAAATACTGTTAAATAGGGCCTGCGCTGTGTGTTCCTATAGTGTATGTAGTGTACCCCGATTCCCTATGTATGCTGAGAAATAACTTACCAAAGTCGCCGTTTTCGCCTGTCAATCAGGCTGGTCAGGTCGGGAGGGCGTGGTGACATCGCTGGTTCTTCCTCAGCTTTACGTTGGTGGCGTAGTGGCGTAGTGGTGAACAAGCAGCGCGCGATCTGCGCTGTAATCCCTTGCATCGGTGGGGGCGGCCATCTTCCTGGGGCCGCGCGTGCGCAGATCGAGTGCTCTGCTGCACGGGGCTTCAGGAAAATGGCCGCGGGATGCCGCGCGTGCGCATTAGAGATCGCGGCGGCCATTTTCCCAAAGCCGAGTTTGCATCTCGGCTTTGGGAAAATGGCCGCCGCGATCTCTAATGCGCACGCGCGGCATCCCGCGGCCATTTTCCTGAAGCCCCGTGCAGCAGAGCACTCCATCTGCGCACGCGCGGCCCCAGGAAGATGGCCGCCCCCACCGACGAAAGGGATGACAGCGCAGATCGCGCGCTGTGTCTTCACCACTACGCCACTACGCCACCAACGTAAAGCTGAGGAAGAACTAGCGATGTCACCACGCCCTCCCGACCTGACCAGCCTGATTGACAGGCGAAAACGGCGACTTTGGTAAGTTATTTCTCAGCATACATAGGGAATCGGGGTACACTACATACACTATAGGAACACACAGCGCAGGCCCTATTTAACAGTATTTATAGCTCAATCTCAAAAAACGGGGGTGACAGGTTCCCTTTAATATCCACTGGGCCACCAGGTAACACCACGGCTGCCATCATGTTTCCAGTGGATTATTTCCACACATTGAAGAAACCACAGCGGCTTTAGCTCCACCTAACATGATCACATGAGGGAGGAACAGCTGGAAACTAGAGACACCAGGGGAAAAAACTAAAGCCTTCTCTGACCCAGACCACCAGGAATGCTGATAGTGACCTCCTACTAATGTCCAGCCCAAAGTATTACAAACAAAGACATTAATTTGAGTCATACACTAGACCAGAGGTCCCCAACCTTTTTTGCACCAGGGACCGGCTTTAAGCAAGACCAGTTTTCCATGGCCCGGTGGGGTGGGGGTGGGGGTGGGGCAGGGGTGGGGCTCTGGTCATATGGGGGTGGGGTTATGGAGGGGTGGAGCTTAGTGCATACTTATCATGTAATTATGACATTTATAATGAGAATGTGATTCACACATTCACACACACACATTCTCACACACACATTCACACACACACACATTCACACACACATTCTCACACACACACATTCTCACACACACATTCACACACCCCTCTCACCTCTCCTCGCACTCTACCACAGCATCTCATTGCCTTCCTCTGACACAGCCGGCCGCTGAATGATGACGTCATCCAGCGGCGCGTCTGTGTGAGAGGAAGCAGGAAGACAGATCGCTGGGCAGCGGAGCTGCGGGGATTTCTCCCTGCCCGACGCAGCCACCCTGCAGGGGCTCCCCTCCACCTCTGCACACGTTGGGAGCCGGCGCTCTGCAGCTTCTCTGTGCCGGCTATCAGCTTGACAGTCGGCACAGAGAACAGCTGACTCCCTGACCGGGGGCGGCAGAATGCAGCCGCCGGGGGAGACACTGCGGACCGCCGAATGAGGCGGCCCGACTGCGCCCCTCCCTGCCGGCTGCGCCCGGGGCAAATGCCCCGGCTGCCCCCCCCCTAGATACGCCACTGGGCGTGTCAGTGAGGAGAGCCTGCCGCCCCACCCCATCAGGAACACACCATGCTGCGCAGGAGGGCTGCGTCACTAAGACCCGCCTGACGCCCCGCCCCGTCCTGCATAATGTTCTCTGCCGGGAGCTGCGAGCTGTCACAGACGCGTGCTCTGACCAGGCGCAGGGCCGCGAAGCTAGCTGTCAGTGGCGCCGCGGACCGGCTGAAAAACCTCAACGGCCCGGTCCTGGTCCGCGGACCGGTGGTTGGGGATCTCTGCACTAGACCACCTGGTATATTGATGTTAATTCCTACCTTACACTAGACCACCTGGTATATTGATGTTAATTCCTGCCTTACACTAGACCACCTGGTATATTGATGTTAATTCCTACCTTACACTAGACCACCTGGTATATTGATGTTAATTCCTACCTTACACTAGACCACCTGGTATATTGATGTTAATTCCTACCTTACACTAGACCACCTGGTATATTGATGTTAATTCCTACCTTACACTAGACCACCTGGTATATTGATGTTAATTCCTACCTTACACTAGACCACCTGGTATATTGATGTTAATTCCTACCTTACACTAGACCACCTGGTATACTGATGTTAATTCCTACCTTACACTAGACCACCTGGTATACTGATGTTAATTCCTACCTTACACTAGACCACCTGGTATATTGATGTTAATTCCTACCTTACACTAGACCACCTGGTATACTGACGTTAATTCCTACCTTACACTAGACCACCTGGTATACTGATGTTAATTCCTGCCTTACACTAGACCACCTGGTATACTGACGTTAATTCCTACCTTACACTAGACCACCTGGTATATTGATGTTAATTCCTACCTTACACTAGACCACCTGGTATATTGATGTTAATTCCTACCTTACACTAGACCACCTGGTATACTGATGTTAATTCCTACCTTACACTAGACCACCTGGTATATTGATGTTAATTCCTACCTTACACTAGACCACCTGGTATACTGACGTTAATTCCTACCTTACACTAGACCACCTGGTATATTGATGTTAATTCCTACCTTACACTAGACCACCTGGTATATTGATGTTAATTCCTACCTTACACTAGACCACCTGGTATATTGACGTTAATTCCTACCTTACACTAGACCACCTGGTATACTGATGTTAATTCCTACCTTACACTAGACCACCTGGTATACTGACGTTAATTCCTACCTTACTCTAGACCACCTGGTATACTGACGTTAATTCCTACCTTACACTAGACCACCTGGTATACTGATGTTAATTCCTGCCTTACACTAGACCACCTGGTATACTGACGTTAATTCCTACCTTACACTAGACCACCTGGTATATTGACGTTAATTCCTACCTTACACTAGACCACCTGGTATACTGACGTTAATTCCTACCTTACACTAGACCACCTGGTATATTGACGTTAATTCCTGCCTTACACTAGACCACCTGGTATATTGACGTTAATTCCTGCCTTACACTAGACCACCTGGTATACTGATGTTAATTCCTGCCTTACACTAGACCACCTGGTATACTGACGTTAATTCCTACCTTACACTAGACCACCTGGTATACTGATGTTAATTCCTACCTTACACTAGACCACCTGGTATACTGACGTTAATTCCTACCTTACACTAGACCACCTGGTATATTGACGTTAATTCCTACCTTACACTAGACCACCTGGTATATTGACGTTAATTCCTGCCTTACACTAGACCACCTGGTATATTGACGTTAATTCCTGCCTTACACTAGACCACCTGGTATACTGACGTTAATTCCTACCTTACACTAGACCACCTGGTATACTGATGTTAATTCCTACCTTACACTAGACCACCTGGTATACTGACGTTAATTCCTACCTTACACTAGACCACCTGGTATACTGATGTTAATTCCTACCTTACACTAGACCACCTGGTATACTGACGTTAATTCCTACCTTACACTAGACCACCTGGTATATTGACGTTAATTCCTACCTTACACTAGACCACCTGGTATATTGACGTTAATTCCTGCCTTACACTAGACCACCTGGTATACTGACGTTAATTCCTACCTTACACTAGACCACCTGGTATACTGACGTTAATTCCTGCCTTACACTAGACCACCTGGTATACTGACATTAATTCCTACCTTACACTAGACCACCTGGTATACTGACGTTAATTCCTACCTTACACTAGACCACCTGGTATACTGACGTTAATTCCTACCTTACACTAGACCACCTGGTATACTGACGTTAATTCCTACCTTACACTAGACCACCTGGTATACTGATGTTAATTCCTGCCTTATACTAGACCACCTGGTATACTGACGTTAATTCCTACCTTACACTAGACCACCTGGTATACTGATGTTAATTCCTGCCTTACACTAGACCACCTGGTATACTGACGTTAATTCCTACCTTACACTAGACCACCTGGTATATTGACGTTAATTCCTACCTTACACTAGACCACCTGGTATACTGACGTTAATTCCTACCTTACACTAGACCACCTGGTATATTGACGTTAATTCCTGCCTTACACTAGACCACCTGGTATATTGACGTTAATTCCTGCCTTACACTAGACCACCTGGTATACTGATGTTAATTCCTGCCTTACACTAGACCACCTGGTATATTGACGTTAATTCCTGCCTTACACTAGACCACCTGGTATACTGACGTTAATTCCTACCCTACACTAGACCACCTGGTATACTGACATTAATTCCTACCCTACACTAGACCACCTGGTATACTGACGTTAATTCCTACCTTACACTAGACCACCTGGTATACTGACGTTAATTCCTACCTTACACTAGACCACCTGGTATACTGACGTTAATTCCTACCTTACTCTAGACCACCTGGTATACTGACGTTAATTCCTACCTTACACTAGACCACCTGGTATACTGACATTAATTCCTACCTTACACTAGACCACCTGGTATACTGACGTTAATTCCTGCCTTACGCTAGACCACCTGGTATACTGACGTTAATTCCTACCTTACACTAGACCACCTGGTATACTGACGTTAATTCCTACCTTACTCTAGACCACCTGGTATACTGACGTTAATTCCTACCCTACACTAGACCACCTGGTATACTGACGTTAATTCCTACCTTACTCTAGACCACCTGGTATACTGACGTTAATTCCTACCTTACACTAGACCACCTGGTATACTGACATTAATTCCTACCTTACACTAGACCACCTGGTATACTAATGTTTTTTCCTACCTTACACTAGACCACCTGGTATACTGACGTTAATTCTTACCCTACACTAGACCACCTGGTATACTGACGTTAATTCCTGCCTTACACTAGACCACCTGGTATACTGACGTTAATTCCTACCTTACACTAGACCACCTGGTATACTGATGTTAATTCTTACCCTACACTAGACCACCTGGTATACTGACGTTAATTCCTACCTTACACTAGACCACCTGGTATACTGATGTTAATTCCTACCTTACACTAGACCACCTGGTATACTGATGTTAATTCTTACCCTACACTAGACCACCTGGTATACTGATGTTAATTCCTACCTTACACTAGACCACCTGGTATACTGACATTAATTCCTACCTTACACTAGACCACCTGGTATACTGACATTAATTCCTACCTTACTCTAGACCACCTGGTATACTAATGTTTATTCCTACCTTACACTAGACCACCTGGTATACTGACGTTAATTCTTACCCTACACTAGACCACCTGGTATACTGATGTTAATTCCTACCTTACACTAGACCACCTGGTATACTGACGTTAATTCTCGCTCTACATCAGGCCACCTTGTATACTGACTACAGTAGACCACCTGGTAAGCCGATGTTAATTCTTGCCCTACACTAGACCACCTGTACCTCCAATGATGCAAACATTAACCCTTCAATTATCATATACCACATCTGATATTGGTACTGATCCCTTCGTTTGACCATTATGGATTTTATCATTACCTTTAGATATGTTCTCCCATTACTCTTACCTGTTGTTTAACCCCTTACCGGCATCGGACGTACTATACCGTCCGATGCCGGCTCCCCTGCTTTGATGCAGGGCTCCGCGGTGAGCCCGCACCAAAGCCGGGACATGTCAGCTGTTTTGAACAGCTGACATGTGCCCGTAATAGGCGCGGGCAGAATCGCGATCTGCCCGCACCTATTAACTAGTTAAATGCCGCTGTCAAACGCAGACAGCGGCATTTAACTACCGCTTCCGGCCGGGCGGCCGGAAATGACGTCATCGCCGACCCCCGTCACATGTCCGGGGGTCGGCGATGCGTCTCCATTGTAGCCATAGAGGTCCTTGAGACCTCTATGGTTACTGATTGCCCGTCGCTGTGAGCGCCACCCTGTGGTCGGCGCTCACAGCACACGTGCAATTCTGCTACATAGCAGCGATCAGCAGATCGCTGCTATGTAGCAGAGCCGATCGGCTTGTGCCTGCTTCTAGCCTCTCATGGAGGCTATTGAAGCATGGCAAAAGTTAAAAAAAAAAGTTTAAAAAAATGTGAAAAAAATAAAAAAAACATAAAAGTTTAAATCACCCCCCTTTCGCCCCAATCAAAATAAATCAATAAAAAAAATATCAAATCTACGCATATTTGGTATCGCCGCGCTCAGAATTGCCCGATCTATCAAATAAAAAAAAAGTATTAACCTGATCGCTAAACAGCGTAGCGGGAAAAAAACTCGAAACGCCAGAATTACGTTTTTTTGGTCGCCGCGACATTGCATTAAAATGCAATAACGGGCGATCAAAAGAACGTATCTGCACCGAAATGCTATCATTAAAAACGTCATCTCGGCACGCAAAAAATAAGCCCTCAACCGACCCCAGATCACGAAAAATGGAGACGCTACGAGTATCGGAAAATGGCGCAATTTTTTTTTTTTTTTTTTTAGCAAAGTTTGGAATTTTTTTTCACCACTTAGATATAAAATAACCTAGTCATGTTTGGTGTCTATGAACTTGTAATGACCTGGAGAATCATAATGGCAGGTCATTTTTAGCATTTAGTGAACCTAGCAAAAAAGCCAAACAAAAAACCAATGTGGGATTGCACTTTTTTTGCAATTTCACCGCACTTGGAATTTTTTTCCCGTTTTCTAGTACACGACATGTTAAAACCAATGATGTCGTTCAAAAGTACAACTCGTCCCGCAAAAAATAAGCCCTCACATGGCCAAATTGACGGAAAAATAAAAAAGTTATGGCTCTGGGAAGGAGGGGAGCGAAAAACGAACACGGAAAAACGAAAAATCCCCTGGTCATGAAGGGGTTAAGACAAAGCATGGAAAAAGATAAAAAGGAAGTTCATGGCCTAGTTGCCCTTATCACCACCACTAATAAGGTAAAAATGTCATTAGTGTTTTGCCAGCACTATTACTTCTGGAGCGTCCTTTCTCTCATTTCCCAGCATGCACTGCTGCTGTATTGTTCTACCTGAATACAACGTGAAAGACGGGACAACAGGAGAGGAGACAAAAAACACCGAAACTGCGATACAAGGAGATCAAGACGTCCGAAACCACAGGGAACATTTCATTGGATGGAAATTTCAGTAAAAACTTTAATTTCTCATAAGTATCATGAAAAATGTTTTTTTTTTTCACTTATTTGAATATACATTGAGTAAAAGGGAAAGTAAAAGGGATGATCCACTACTCAGAAACCCTTTTTAATTGCTATATTGCCCGCAGTCTCCTCTGGTGCTGCGCCACTCCAGCGAGCTTGTGTGACGTTGTCATGTCAGGTGAACCCGGCAGCCAATCAGCTTCACTCTCCCTATAATATTGGAAAGACGTCTCCTATGTGGAATTTTTAATCCTTAATTTCTAAAACTTGTTAAAAAAAAATGCAAACATTATACTAAGAAATAATATACTACAAATACTAATAATATACAATATATGTAATACATCGTCCTACGGCCTTTATTACTGACTTTCTGATACATTACATCCGCTGACGTCGTCCCAGCACTTACGTTTCACGTGAAATTAGTACAGACCCTACAGATCTGACATTGAGCGCTCTATTGTTTTCAGGGCCGTCTAATCCGCTTCATTCCATTCAATCTAAATTCATCCAATTTCTATAACTATAAATGTTTCTATTGTGCGAAGTACATTAAAGGCTATGGGAAGTCCGGGTATGGCTAATGACCACTAAGTGCAGTAATGGGCCGGCGCTTAGCCTAAGTGCCTTTCAGGTTTAGTGCACGATAAATAAACCCGACCCGGGTGACTCGAATGTCCATGCACCCCGGGATGACGAGATCTGCAGGATCACAAGACGCAGATTGATTCAGAGATTGATCAATAGGACATAATTATCTCCACTTATCTGCCTGGTATAGAGAAAGAGTAAGGACATTGAGTGACAGCCGCAGATATAAAACCTGTAACGTGTAACCAGAGAAGAGTATGGAGATAACTCACCTGGAAACATGGCCTCAAGACCCCACAACGTTCACCACCAAACTGCTAGCCGTGCTACCCTCCAGACCCTTACATACTCTAAGATCCTCCTGTGTCCATCAAACTGCTATGTGTCCATTAAACCCTTTTGTTTCCACCCTCTCTCATTGCCAGTCCCCTCTGTCATCCTCCAGATGCCTGTGTGTCCTCTAGATCCATCTGCTTTCTTCTCCCCTGTCGCTTCCAGACACTTCTGTCCTCACTCCCCACTGTCTTCCTCTTGACTCCTCTGTTTCCTTCAAACCCCTTTGTCGCTTCAATACTCCACTTACACCTCCAGACCCCTATGTGTCCACCATACCCTTCTATGTTCTCTAGACCCTTCTATATTCTCTAGACCCTTCTGTGTTCTCTAGACCCTTCTATGTTCTCTAGACTAGGGTTGAGCGACCTTTACTTTTATAGGATCGGGTCGGGTTTCACGAAACCCGACTTTCTCAAAAGTCGGGTCGAGTGAAATCGGCCAATCCTATAAAAAAGTCGGGGTCGGGGTCGGCCGAAACCCGAAACCCAATGCATTGCAATGGGTTACTATGGTTCCCAGGGTCTGAAGGAGAGGAAACTCTCCTTCAGGCCCTGGGATCCATATTTAAGTGTAAAAGAAAGAATTAAAATAAAAAATATTGCTATACTCACCCTCTGACGCGCCCTGGTTCTCACCGGCAGCCTTCCTTCCTAAGAATCAGCGCTTGAAGGACCTTCGGTGATGTCGTGGCTTGTGATTGATCGCGTGAGCAGTCACATGGGCCGTCGTGCGACCAATCACAAGCGGCGACGTCACCGAAGGTCTTTCAAGCGCTGATTCTACGGAAGGAAGACTGCCGGTTAGTACCAGGGCTCGTCAGAGGGTGAGTATAGCAATATTTTTTATTTTAATTCTTTCTTTTACACTTAAATATGGATTCCGATACCGATTTCCGATATTGCAAACATATCGGAACTCGGTATCGGAATTCCGATACCAGATTCAGAAGATCGCCGACCTCATGGCCGACCCCACACAGGGGTCGGGTCGGGTTTCATGAAACCCGACCTTGCCAAAAGTCGGCGACTTCTGAAAATTACCGACCCGTTTTGCTCAACCCTACTCTAGACCCTTCTATATTCTCTAGACCCTTCTATATTCTCTAGACCCTTCTATATTCTCTAGACCCTTCTATATTCTCTAGACCCTTCTATATTCTCTAGACCCTTCTGTGTTCTCTAGACCCTTCTATATTCTCTAGACCCTTCTATATTCTCTAGACCATTCTGTGTTCTCTAGACCCTTCTATATTCTCTAGACCCTTCTATATTCTCTAGACCATTCTGTGTTCTCTAGACCCTTCTATATTCTCTAGACCATTCTATATTCTCTAGACCATTCTATATTCTCTAGACCCTTTTATATTCTCTAGACCATTCTGTGTTCTCTAGACCCTTCTATATTCTCTAGACCATTCTATATTCTCTAGACCATTCTATATTCTCTAGACCCTTCTATATTCTCTAGACCCTTCTATATTCTCTAGACCCTTCTGTGTTCTCTAGACCCTTCTATATTCTCTAGACCCTTCTATATTCTCTAGACCATTCTGTGTTCTCTAGACCCTTCTATATTCTCTAGACCATTCTATATTCTCTAGACCATTCTATATTCTCTAGACCCTTCTATATTCTCTAGACCTTTCTATATTCTCTAGACCCTTCTGTGTTCTCTAGACCCTTCCATATTCTCTAGACCCTTCTGTGCTGTCTAGACCCTTCTATATTCTCTAGACCCTTCTATATTCTCTATACCCTTCTGTGTTCTCTAGACCCTTCTATATTCTCTAGACCCTTCTATATTCTCTATACCCTTCTATATTCTCTAGACCCTTCTATATTCTCTAGACCCTTCTGTGTTCTCTAGACCCTTCTATATTCTCTAGACCCTTCTGTGTTCTCTAGACCCTTCTATATTCTCTAGACCCTTCTGTGTTTTCTAGACCCTTCTATATTCTCTAGCCCCTTCTATAGTCTCTAGACCCTTCTATATTCTCTAGACCCTTCTATATTCTCTAGACCCTTCTGTGCTCTCTAGACCCTTCTATATTCTCTAGACCCTTCTATATTCTCTAGACCATTCTGTGTTCTCTAGACCCTTCTATATTCTCTAGACCATTCTATATTCTCTAGACCATTCTATATTCTCTAGACCCTTCTATATTCTCTAGCCCCTTCTATAGTCTCTAGACCCTTCTATATTCTCTAGATCCTTCTATATTCTCTAGACCCTTCTGTGTTCTCTAGACCCTTCTATGTTCTCTAGCCCCTTCTATAGTCTCTAGACCCTTCTATATTCTCTAGACCCTTCTATATTCTCTAGACCCTTCTGTGTTCTCTAGACCCTTCTATGTTCTCTAGACCCTTCTATGTTCTCTAGACCCTTCTATATTCTCTAGACCCTTCTATATACTCTAGACCCTTCTATATTCTCTAGACCCTTCTATATTCTCTAGACTCTTCTGTGTTCTCTAGACCCTTCTATATTCTCTAGACCCTTCTATATTCTCTAGACCATTCTGTGTTCTCTAGACCCTTCTATATTCTCTAGACCATTCTATATTCTCTAGACCATTCTATATTCTCTAGACCCTTCTATATTCTCTAGACCCTTCTATATTCTCTAGACCCATCTGTGTTCTCTAGACCCTTCCATATTCTCTAGACCCTTCTGTGCTGTCTAGACCCTTCTATATTCTCTAGACCCTTCTATATTCTCTATACCCTTCTGTGTTCTCTAGACCCTTCTATATTCTCTAGACCCTTCTATATTCTCTATACCCTTCTATATTCTCTAGACCCTTCTATATTCTCTAGACCCTTCTGTGTTCTCTAGACCCTTCTATATTCTCTAGACCATTCTGTGTTCTCTAGACCCTTCTATATTCTCTAGACCCTTCTGTGTTTTCTAGACCCTTCTATATTCTCTAGCCCCTTCTATAGTCTCTAGACCCTTCTGTATTCTCTAGACCCTTCTATATTCTCTAGACCCTTCTGTGCTCTCTAGACCCTTCTATGTTCTCTAGACCCTTCTATATTCTCTAGACCATTCTGTATTCTCTAGACCCTTCTATATTCTCTAGACCCTTCTGTGCTCTCTAGACCCTTCTATATTCTCTAGACCCTTCTATATTCTCTAGACCATTCTGTGTTCTCTAGACCCTTCTATATTCTCTAGACCATTCTATATTCTCTAGACCATTCTATATTCTCTAGACCCTTCTATATTCTCTAGCCCCTTCTATAGTCTCTAGACCCTTCTATATTCTCTAGACCCTTCTATATTCTCTAGACCCTTCTATGTTCTCTAGACCTTTCTATATTCTCTAGACCCTTCTGTGTTCTCTAGACCCTTCTGTGTTCTCTAGACCCTTCCATATTCTCTAGACCCTTCTGTGCTGTCTAGACCCTTCTATATTCTCTAGACCCTTCTATATTCTCTATACCCTTCTGTGTTCTCTAGACCCTTCTATATTCTCTAGACCCTTCTATATTCTCTATACCCTTCTATATTCTCTAGACCCTTCTATATTCTCTAGACCATTCTGTATTCTCTAGACCCTTCTATATTCTCTAGACCCTTCTGTGCTCTCTAGACCCTTCTATATTCTCTAGACCCTTCTATATTCTCTAGACCATTCTGTGTTCTCTAGACCCTTCTATATTCTCTAGACCCTTCTATATTCTCTAGACCCTTCTATATTCTCTAGACCATTCTGTGTTCTCTAGACCCTTCTATATTCTCTAGACCCTTCTATATTCTCTAGACCATTCTATATTCTCTAGACCCTTCTATATTCTCTAGACCCTTCTATATTCTCTAGACCCTTCTGTGTTCTCTAGACCCTTCCATATTCTCTAGACCCTTCTGTGCTGTCTAGACCCTTCTATATTCTCTAGACCCTTCTATATTCTCTATACCCTTCTGTGTTCTCTAGACCCTTCTATATTCTCTAGACCCTTCTATATTCTCTATACCCTTCTATATTCTCTAGACCCTTCTATATTCTCTAGACCCTTCTGTGTTCTCTAGACCCTTCTATATTCTCTAGACCCTTCTGTGTTCTCTAGACCCTTCTATATTCTCTAGACCCTTCTGTGTTTTCTAGACCCTTCTATATTCTCTAGCCCCTTCTATAGTCTCTAGACCCTTCTGTATTCTCTAGACCCTTCTATATTCTCTAGACCCTTCTGTGCTCTCTAGACCCTTCTATATTCTCTAGACCCTTCTATATTCTCTAGACCATTCTGTGTTCTCTAGACCCTTCTATATTCTCTAGACCCTTCTATATTCTCTAGACCCTTCTATATTCTCTAGACCATTCTGTGTTCTCTAGACCCTTCTATATTCTCTAGACCCTTCTATATTCTCTAGACCCTTCTATATTCTCTAGACCCTTCTATATTCTCTATACCCTTCTGTGTTCTCTAGACCCTTCTATATTCTCTAGACCCTTCTATATTCTCTATACCCTTCTATATTCTCTAGACCCTTCTATATTCTCTAGACCATTCTGTATTCTCTAGACCCTTCTATATTCTCTAGACCCTTCTGTGCTCTCTAGACCCTTCTATATTCTCTAGACCCTTCTATATTCTCTAGACCATTCTGTGTTCTCTAGACCCTTCTATATTCTCTAGACCCTTCTATATTCTCTAGACCATTCTATATTCTCTAGACCCTTCTATATTCTCTAGACCCTTCTATATTCTCTAGACCCTTCTGTGTTCTCTAGACCCTTCCATATTCTCTAGACCCTTCTGTGCTGTCTAGACCCTTCTATATTCTCTAGACCCTTCTATATTCTCTATACCCTTCTGTGTTCTCTAGACCCTTCTATATTCTCTAGACCCTTCTATATTCTCTATACCCTTCTATATTCTCTAGACCCTTCTATATTCTCTAGACCCTTCTGTGTTCTCTAGACCCTTCTATATTCTCTAGACCCTTCTGTGTTCTCTAGACCCTTCTATATTCTCTAGACCCTTCTGTGTTTTCTAGACCCTTCTATATTCTCTAGCCCCTTCTATAGTCTCTAGACCCTTCTGTATTCTCTAGACCCTTCTATATTCTCTAGACCCTTCTGTGCTCTCTAGACCCTTCTATGTTCTCTAGACCCTTCTATATTCTCTAGACCATTCTGTATTCTCTAGACCCTTCTATATTCTCTAGACCCTTCTGTGCTCTCTAGACCCTTCTATATTCTCTAGACCCTTCTATATTCTCTAGACCATTCTGTGTTCTCTAGACCCTTCTATATTCTCTAGACCATTCTATATTCTCTAGACCATTCTATATTCTCTAGACCCTTCTATATTCTCTAGCCCCTTCTATAGTCTCTAGACCCTTCTATATTCTCTAGACCCTTCTATATTCTCTAGACCCTTCTATGTTCTCTAGACCTTTCTATATTCTATAGACCCTTCTGTGTTCTCTAGACCCTTCTGTGTTCTCTAGACTTTTCTGTGTTCTCTAGACCCTTCCATATTCTCTAGACCCTTCTGTGCTGTCTAGACCCTTCTATATTCTCTAGACCCTTCTATATTCTCTATACCCTTCTGTGTTCTCTAGACCCTTCTATATTCTCTAGACCCTTCTATATTATCTATACCCTTCTATATTCTCTAGACCCTTCTATATTCTCTAGACCATTCTGTATTCTCTAGACCCTTCTATATTCTCTAGACCCTTCTGTGCTCTCTAGACCCTTCTATATTCTCTAGACCCTTCTATATTCTCTAGACCATTCTGTGTTCTCTAGACCCTTCTATATTCTCTAGACCATTCTATATTCTCTAGACCATTCTATATTCTCTAGACCCTTCTATATTCTCTAGCCCCTTCTATAGTCTCTAGACCCTTCTATATTCTCTAGACCCTTCTATATTCTCTAGACCCTTCTATGTTCTCTAGACCTTTCTATATTCTCTAGACCCTTCTGTGTTCTCTAGACCCTTCTGTGTTCTCTAGACCCTTCTATGTTCTCTAGACACTTATGTGTTCTCTAGACCCTCCTGTGTCCTACATATTTCTCTGTACCCGCCAAACTATTCTGTCCCCTACTGTGTGCACCACCAGACTCCTACGTCCTCCTCCACACATTGTTTGTTTGGAGCAGATCTTCTTTACTCTTCCAGACCCTTCTGTTTTCTCCAGACTCCTCTGTTCTCTCCAGATTTGGTCACTGAAATTCAATATATTTGATCCTTCTTTTCCTAGACACTAGGAAGAGTTAGGAGTCCTCTTCCAGACTACTCTGGACCATCCATCTCATCCACACCCACTGTCCCCTCCATTCCCTCCAGATCATGTGTCCTCCCCAGACCGCTTCTACTACAATGGTCATCTTATAAAAGGTTGTATTAAGTCTTTCGTGGTTCACTGAGGATTTTCTCTTTATGATGACACATGGAATGATTCTCTTAAAGAAACAAGCCATTTAAAACTTTAATCTTTAACGTAAAATCATGCTCCACTTTTATATCCATCCTTGTTGCACACGAAGACTACTCAATGCTATGGGTCTACATACGATCATGTCCATAACCATAAAGCCCGCCGCCATGTTGATAACTGGGTAGACACAAATGAAGGATACAATGTTGGGTTGTGTTTTTGCTTTCATGATCTTACAGTATATGCAGCAACTTACCATAATTTCAGTTTTTCAGGCGTTGGGACTTTGAAATTAATTAACTACGTAAAATGTGAGCAGGAAAGTTTACAAGATGTCGCTCCGCTTTTATGTATCCTGCATTAGCGAATACATCATTAGATTTTAAATATTAAAGGCTATTCTCATGACCTCCCATTAGGAGCACACCTCTCGCTTCTCCTATCCTCCTGCTTGCCGGGGGCAGTGTGCTCCTGAAGATTGACAGTGTGGACTGACGTCATGGTTGAACCACTGGGTCACACTGCAGGCTCTCCAATGCAGATAACAGGGACAGCTCATCTCTGCACCAGTGGAGGAGAGCAGGAAGACTGAAGCTGGCTTGATCCAGAGACAGAGCTTGTAACTGAGCTTTTTGCCTAGAAAATTGTCCACCTCTGATAGTCAGTGGTGGCAACATAGTGTCACGCTTGGGCATCGTAGACCTACTGCGCCACGGACCGGGCAGAGACTGGAGAGGCCTAACTAAGCGCCCACCATACTTGTGCCCCGGTGGACACCAGGTGATACGCCAGATCAAATCCCAGCATCGCGGCTGCTGGCCCCACGGGTCAGGACAGTAAACGGACTAGGAGCCCAATGTAGGACTGGATATAGAGGATATTTATGTAGCCACTCATTTAGGTGGGATGGACACCGGAACGGTTACTGGCAGAATGGGATTCAGGCTTCGGTGCGCGCACTGTCTCTTTAAAATACAGATAGTGCACACGCGCGCGCCCTAAGCATGCTGCCAGAAGTTCTGTGAGCCGGTCACCGACCCCGATGCACGGCGGAGGCTGGGGCATTGAGTATCTCGGTGTCTCTGCAGAGACCCCCATACAGGTGTTAAGCCTAGAAACCTCTGCAATTCCAAAAAAAGAAGTCAATTTATCCTATAAATGAAAACCACCGTCCAGCCTCATGTGGTGATCGGATCGGATCATCCTTCATACGATGATTCTCTATATTTCTATTTATGTTACATTGTTTACAGAAATCATCTCGTCCATTGAAAATCTCACCTATTTCTGCGAAGAAGAACGCGTTCATGTGGCTCCCGCAGACTCACTGCCCCTACAATAAGATGCCGCTTCACTTTTCAGTCCTTGCTCATCATTATTCTCCATGTCCCTTTCCCACTTACTTGCTCTTCTTTGTACCTATCCTGGCTCCAGGGCTTCGTTCCTCTAAGAAGCGTCGCTCCCAGGGGAAGTATACAGGATGCTTCTGATCTTCACCATCACACACTTTCAGCACTTCCTTTCTTAGTGTCATGGTGCTCCGTCCAGGGGATCCCACCTCGCTGTCAGCCGTCTAGAACCGAACAACATATTACAGAAGTGGTCGCACTTACGGTGGTGGTGAGTTATTGGCATCAAGAAACCAGGACACATCTTTATCTTTACACAAATATCTTTGACTTTTTATCTTTTGTGTAAATTATATTATAAATTATTATAAAATAAAACAAGTGGGAAAATAAGAATGGTGTTATAATTCACTATACAGGAGGAGGAGGTGAGCTGTGACATCACCTATTGTGAATGGTGGATCCTGTGCTATGTACTGTATATAGAGGTGTTATCAGTCATTGTACAGGAGGAGGAGGTGAGCTGTGACATCACCTATTGTGAATGGTGGATCCTGTGTTATCTACTGTATATAGAGGTGTTATCAGTCACTGCACAGGAGGAGGTGAGCTGTGACATCACCTATTGTGAATGGTGGATCCTGTGTTATCTACTGTATATAGAGGTGTTATCAGTCATTGTACAGGAGGAGGAGGTGAGCTGTGACATCACCTATTGTGAATGGTGGATCCTGTGTTATCTACTGTATATAGAGGTGTTATCAGTCATTGTACAGGAGGAGGAGGTGAGCTGTGACATCACGTATTGTGAATGGTGAATCCTGTGTTATCTGCTGTATATAGAGGTGTTATCAGTCATTGTACAGGAGGAGGAGGTGAGCTGTGACATCACCTATTGTGAATGGTGGATCCTGTGTTATCTGCTGTATATAGAGGTGTTATCAGTCATTGTACAGGAGGAGGTGGTGAGCTGTGACATCACCTATTGTGAATGGTGGATCCTGTGTTATCTGCTGTATATAGAGGTGTTATCAGTCATTGTACAGGAGGAGGAGGTGAGCTGTGACATCACCTATTGTGAATGGTGGATCCTGTGTTATCTGCTGTATATAGAGGTGTTACCAGTCATTGTACAGGAGGAGGAGGTGAGCTGTGACATCACCTATTGTGAATGGTGGATCCTGTGTTATCTACTGTATATAGAGGTATTATCAGTCATTGTACAGGAGGAGGAGGTGAGCTGTGACATCACCTATTGTGAATGGTGGATCCTGTGTTATCTACTGTATATAGAGGAGTTATCAGTCATTGTACAGGAGGAGGAGGTGAGCGTGAGCTGTGACATCACCTATTGTGAATGGTGGACCCTGTGTTATCTACTCTATATAGAGGTGTGGGTGAGAGATGGATGAGAGACATATACCAGGATGAAGGGCATATACCTGGATGAAGACCAGGATGGGGGACATATACCAGGATGATGTACAAAAAATTATCATCTGCAAACATAGGAATGGCACTATTAGTCTCTACTGTATTGCACACCTGTCTTGGATCCATGCTTTGCTACACACACCTGTGTTTTGGAATTAATACTTTAATGTCCCTCAGTACCTCTGTAAGCTATCTGCGGTCTCCAGGATGTCTCTTTACTGCCTGCGGCTTCCAATCCCTCAGTCTTCTGTCCGCCTGTGGCCTTCAGTACCTCTTTCAGCTGTCTACGGTCTTCAGGACCTCTAATAGCTGCTCGTGGAAACCAGTCCCTTAATCTCCTCCTGTCTCACTGTGGCCTTCAGTATCTTCAACCTGTCTACGGTCTCCAACACATCTCTGGGCTGCCTACAGCTTCCATTCCCTCAGTCTCCTGTCCACTCGTGGTACCTCTGCTATCTGTCTCCTGCATGCCTCACCTGCCTGCTGCACCGATGCCCATGGCCCATTTGCCCACCCGGAATTTGGGCTTGGAGGATCCACCTCACCAGGTGAGCCTAACACTCCCATTCTCTATATCAATAAGAAATAGGTTAAATAAAGGGCATCCCTGCAGTGAACTTACCGCAGGGCTGGAACGAGGCGCAGGCAGTGTAAGCACCATCGTAGGGCACAACCTCCTGTACCACCTCCCACGCACTTTGAAAAAAAAATGATTGAATGTCTGCGGTCGCCCAGCATCTTCCTGGGGCCGCAGTGATTCCACTCAGTAATGGCCAGGGTGCAGACACACAGGAGAGTAGTGTCAGTGACTGACACTTCTCACCCCTGTGTCTGCCTGTACCCCGGCTGTCACTCATCCCCGCATTAAATTGTATTCACGTCTGTCAGCACAAATACAATAGCTCTGTGCACTGCCTGGGACAGAAAGAGAGGAGCTGTCATCTCTCCCGCTCCACTGAGCTCTCCTGCAAGACACAGGCCACTTCTGGCCTACTCCATTTCGGAGAAGGCGCACTCAGGGGACGTCGGGCAGTGCGATGGAGTGACATCATCATACTGCCCAGCGTCCACTGCGTCACAGGATTATGCCGGGATTATGCGAGTATGAGCTTTTTTTATATTCTTATATTACTGTGAGGGGGGCATACAATGAGGGGATTGGCTGTGCTGATGGGGGGAATAAAATGAGGTGAGGTGCTATGTTGATGAGAGGAATAAAAAGAGGGTCTGCACAAATTTGGGGAAATAAACTGAAGGTTTCTGCAGAGGAGAATAATCTGAGGGGCCGTGCACAGGGGGAAATAGGCTGAGGGGCTATGCAGATGCTAAATAAACTGATAAGCGGTGCAGAAGGGGGAATAAATTGAGGGGCTGTGCAGGTCGGGGAATAAACTGTGGCTGTGCAGATTGGGTGAGTCAACTGAGGGGCTGTGCTGATGGGGGGAATAAACTGAGGGGTTGGGCAGATGGAATAAACTGAGGGGCTTTGCAGATTGGGGAATACACTGAGGGGCCTGTCAGATGGGGTGAATCAACTGAGGGGCTGGGCAGATTTAGAATAAACTGAGGGGCTGGGCAGATGGGGTGAATAAACTGGGAGTCTGTGGTGGTTCTGGTTACATATTCATGTACTAATGGGGGTTCTGGTGATGTATTAATTTACTGATGGTGGTTCTGGTGAATTATTTATGTACTGATGCTGGTTCTGGTGATATTCATGTACTGATGGTGGTTCTGGAGATGAATTTATTTACTGATGATATTTCTCTGCCATATTCATGTACTCTTGATGGCTCTGGTGCCCTAGTTTTGTACTGATGATAATTTTGGCTTCGTATTCATGTACTAATGATGGTTATGGTAATGAACATATCACCAGAATCATCATCACTACATGAAAACAGCCATCACTGCATGCATATGTCAGCAGAATCGGAATACATAACCAGAACCACTATCAGTTTTGTGCAAGTTGTATTTGTTGCATGACAGACACAAAAAACATCAGATTTATCACTAGTTATAATGGGGGTCTGTATATTTTTTATTATGGTATTTACCAAATGCCGAACACTTTATTTGAATGGCCCCGATTACAGTTACGCTTCACTAGTTTCCATATCTATCCTTGGGTTCTACATTTATAATATAGGACGTCAGGGATGAATACCACAATTTTTTTCCCTTGTATTGTGAAAATGGTCAGAAAAAAATGATTAATTCTTTATCTAACTTTGAAATCACATTCCCTGTTAAGTCATACCAGTTTTTTAAGCTTTGATGACTTTTTTTGTGAAAAGGGTAAAAATTCCAATGGAAGTGGTCATCAGAGTTTGCTCCCTAACCCATCTGAGGGGAAGGGGATGTGCATTAGGAGTCTTGTTAGTCCCAGAGCCATTCCTTTGCTTTAGGGTGGGGGGCACTGGCTTCATCTAAGTAGGGCACCAAAATACTTTGCCTGCCTACAGATACATTATGAATCTGTAATAAGGAACAAAGGCATGAAATACTGGAAAAAGCAATTTGCAGATATAAAAAATGTTGGAGTATGTAGAGTACAATAAGAAACTTCTCAGCATATTAGTTCTATTTTTCGAACCCCTGGGGTCTTTTTTTTCTCTATTCCTCTTATATTATGTTTAATTATTGCACATTTAATTGCTTCGCTCTCCATTATTCTCCTTCCATTATTATTTTTCAGCGTATGATTAATTCCTTGATTTTCTTGTTGGCTTATTTGCTTTTCTCCTCCTTTTTTTTCTGCAAACTTATAACAATTCACGTGTAATTTCAGCATCATTGTTGTCAGTTTGGTTCCATGGTACAAGACTCACAATGTGAGATGAATACACAGCGTCACTCACACCGTCCCGTACAATGCGTGTAAATGACTTTTATGTCAAGATAAACAATGATGAGGATTACGGTCGTCTCCATTACCGAGTGTTCGAGGGAGAATTGTTTTGTAATTAGAATCTGAATGTATTATTTGTGTAATTTTACTCTCATTAATTAGATGCCAGTCTGTACAAGGGAAATCATGTTTTTATTTTTTTTAATGTTACTATTTTTTTCCGTTTTAACCATTACAGTGGCGGTCATATTAGAGGGTCACACTTCTGACCAGCATCATCGGGAGGGTGTTCCAGCACGGAGTGCACTTTATAGCAGCTGCAATTAATTTAAATTTATGATAAAAAATGTTTATAAACTAACAAAGTTTTCAGGAAGAGAAGGGATTGGAGATTTGGCCTCTGCAGACATCTCTGCTGGCAGCTTACTGTACTTCCCTGCAAAACAAATATTGGGCATGTTGAAATTTTAGATGCCTGATGTTTCTCCTTGTCTCTCTTCATCTCCTGGATGTCAACCAAATATTAACCCAATTTTGACAGCATTTGTCTTATATATAAGGTATTTCCCATTAAAACCACTGATATCTAATGATAATGAAATGACTGCTGACCCCACCCTCTAATGATAATGAGATGACTGCTGACCCTGCCCTCTAATGATAATGAGATGATTGCTGACCCCACCCTCTAAGGATAATGAGATGACTGCTGACCCCATCCTCTCATAATGAGATGACTGCTGACCCCACCCTCTAATGATAATGAGATGACTGCTGACCCCGCCCTCTAATGATAATGAAATTATTGCTCACCCCACCGTCTAATGATAATTAAATTACTGCTTACCCTGCCCTCTAATAATAATGAGATGGCTGCTGACCCCACCCTCTAATGATAATGAAATTACTGCTGACCCTGCCCTCTAATAATAATGGGATGACTGCAGACCCTGCCCTCTAATAATAATGAGATGACTGCTGACCCCGCCCTCTAATAATGAGATGACTGCTGACTCGGCCCTCTAATAATGAGATTACTGCTGACCCTGCCCTCTAATGATAATGAGATGACTTTACATTTTGATAACAAAGAGATGGCTAGACTCTTCCAGACAATTCATTTTCCTCTGTAATGCAGCAACCGTTCTAAATGTAGAGAGGATTGTTATTTTTAACGGCAAAAGCAATATCTAATTGGCTACGAGCACGTGGCACAGCTCTGACATAACACCAGGAAGAGCTGCCCACTCAGCAAGCAGAGAAATTCATAGAAATATGCGCAAAACGTATCTCTCTGCACTAGATCTAGTACACATCTACAGCCGTCTTAGGAGTGGGGTTCTCTTGGCTTGGGCCCCTTCTATAAGCAATAACATTGACATTTCTGTAGGAATAGCTCCCACTCTGGAGGAATCAGCAGATAATGTTTATTGGCTAATCTTGTTATATTCTCTCATTTGTTCACTGTATCTTCATCCCCCTCCTCCCTCTCACAGCAGACGTCTGCCATATCTCACCAGAACCATAGCATCAGTTTATAGGACCACCGTGGTCTTTATCACCTCCTTTCCCTTGTTAGTGATCTCTAGCTATAATTTACAACCTATGTCTCTTCAGCTGTACAACTACAACTCCCAGCAGACCCTGTTTTGCTAAAACTATTTCCTGAAATCATTTTTTTTTCATTTCTATTAATTATTATTAATTAGACATTAAAACAGCTAACAAATGTAGTAGGCAAAAAAATCAAATAGACAAGTCCAAACGGGAGCTCGCTATGTGGTCACAGAAACTCCCGGAAAATAAATCAAATGTAGAATACATGCAGCGGGCGAAATGACGTCATTACATTGCGACTGCGGTGCTGAGCGTTACAGAAACTGTGAGGTGGAGAGGTGAGTACTTTTTTTTTTTTTAAATCAATAAGTACTTTGTGGCGGACATCATACCAGGTAGAGGATTATTTATGGGGCCAGCATACTATTGAGAGTGCTATGGGGGGCATCATACTATTGAGAGTGATATGGGGGGCATCAAACTATTGAGAGTGCTATGGGGCCATCATACTATTGAGAGTGCTATGGGGGGCATCATACTATTGAGAGTGCTATGGGGGGCATCATACTATTGAGAGTGCTATGGGGGGCATCATACTATTGAGAGTGCTATGGGGGGCATCATACTATTGAGAGTGCTATGGGGGTCATAATACTATTGATAGTGCTATGGGGGGCATCATACTATTGAGTGTGCTATGGGGGGCCATCATATTATTGATAGTGCTATGGGGGGCATCATACTATTGAGTGTGCTATGGGGGGCCATCATACTATTGATAGTGCTATGGGGGCCATCATACTATTGAGAGTGCTATGGGGGGCCATCATATTATTGATAGTGCTATGGGGGGCATCATACTATTGAGTGTGCTATGGGGGGCCATCATACTATTGATAGTGCTATGGGGGCCATCATACTATTGAGAGTGCTATGGGGGGCATCATACTATTGAGAGTGCTATGGGGGGCATCATACTATTGAGAGTGCTATGGGGGCATCATACTATTGAGAGTGCTATGGGGGGCCATCATATTATTGATAGTGCTATGGGGGGCATCATACTATTGAGTGTGCTATGGGGGCCATCATACTATTGATAGTGCTATGGGGGCCATCATACTATTGAGAGTGCTATGGGGGCCATCATCCTATTGAGAGTGCTATGGGGGCATCATACTATTGAGAGTGCTATGGGGGTCATAATACTATTGATAGTGCTATGGGGGGCATCATACTATTGAGTGTGCTATGGGGGGCCATCATACTATTGATAGTGCTATGGGGGCCATCATACTATTGAGAGTGCTATGGGGGGCATCATACTATCGATAGTGCTATGGGGGGCATCATACTATTGAGAGTGCTATGGGGGCCATCATACTATTGAGAGTGTTATGGGGGCCATCATACTATTGAGAGTGCTATGGGGGGCATCATACTATTGAGAGTGCTATTGGGGGGCCATCATACTATTGAAAGTGCTATGGGGGCATCATACTATTGAGAGTGCTATTGGGGGCCATCATACTATTGATAGTGCTATGGGGGGCATCATACTATTAAGAGTGCAATGGGGGCCATCATAATATTGAGAGTGCTATTGGGGGGCCATCATACTATTGAGAGTGCTATGGGGGGCCATCATACTATTGAGAGTGCTATGGGGGCCATCATACTATTGAGAGTGCTATGGGGGCCATCATACTATTGAGAGTGCTATTGGGGGGTCATCATACTATTGAAAGTGCTATGGGGGCCATCATACTATTAAGAGTGCAATGGGGGGCCATCATACTATTGAGAGTGCTACTGAGGGGCCATCATATTGAGAGTGCTATGGGGGCCATCATACTATTGAGAGTGCTATGGGGGCCATCATACTATTTAAAGTGCTATGGGGGCCATCATGCTATTGAAAGTGCTATGGGGGCCATCATACTATTGAGAGTGCTATGGGGACCATCATGCTATTGAGAGTGCTATTGGGGGGCCTTCATACTATTGAGAGTGCTATTGGGGGGCCATCATACTATTAAGAGTTATGTGGGGACCATCATGCTATTGAGAGTGCTATTGGGGGGCCATCACACTATTGAGAGTGCTATTGGGGGGCCATCATACTATTGAGAGTGCTATTGGGGGTCATCATACTATTGAGAGTGCTATGGGGGTCATCATACTATTGAGAGTGCTATTGGGGTCATCAGACTATTGAGAGTGCTATGTGGGGGGCCATTATACTGTCCAGAGTGCTATGGGGGCCATTATACTGTCCAGAGGGCTATGTGGGGGGCATTATACTGTCCAGAGTGCTATGGGGGCCATTATACTGTCCAGAGGGCTATGTGGGGGGCCATTATACTGTCCAGAGGGTTATGTGGGGGGCCATTATACTGTCCAGAGTGCTATGGGGGCCATTATACTGTCCAGAGGGCTATGTGGGGGGCCATTATACTGTCCAGAGGGCTATGTGGGGGGGTCATTATAGTGTTTGAAGTGATAGTGGGAACGCTAAGATGCTTCAAAAAGGGGCAAAATTACTTTGCAAGGACTACAAAAATGTAGTATATGCTCTTCTGTTCCCCTGTCCCCTATTTTTTGGGGGGTGGGGGTCCGAATTAGGACTTTTGCTATGGGGCCCATGATTTGCATGTACGCCCCTGGACTGGAGTATATAACGCAATGTCACTCCAGATCAGTAAAGTGATGCATATTATACGGAGATTATTACCTGCAGTCCGTAGCTGACCTTCCTCTTGGAGAAGGCACCGATTGATACAAGGTGCTGACTTACAGCGCATCTAGCTTAGTACTGAAGACAAGGAGCTCCCGATCTCACTGATTTACGTGGATTTAGGAGACAATCCCAATGGAACCAGATCATTTTAAAGTCTAGAAATCCCATAAACTTCTACAGCGCCGAGTGCTGTCAAGTCAACCTGAGACGTCCTTGACCTTAAAAGAGGCACCGTCCTTAAACAAAAAGGGAAAAAAAAAAAGAACAGTGTTTATCCCTCAAGAAATGTGCTAGCAATTCTCTTAATGTCAAGATATAAATAGGGAGCAGTATAAGCTGACAAGTACTTGAGCCTCCAAGCAGACTGCAGACACCTTGACCTCCAAGAAATAAATGCGCGAAATTTCCAGAACTCTCCCCGAACAACCGACATCCAGCAGAAGAAGTCGTCTACTATCCTGACCCAGGAAATGGAAAATGATACAATGTATCCAAAAGTATTTTAAGAGTAAAGTTGTTCTTGACCTACATGATTCTCTTCCAAGGTTCCAGAGGATTATCGAGCTAGAAATAGAATTTTTTTCTTGTGTATCCAAAAGTATAATTTTTTTTTGCGTGGAATTTCTTCAGAAAAGGAGACGATGTTGATGTAGTAAGATTTAGGATTTATGAACCCAACATACCTACATGTAAGGATCCTGTAAAGCTACACTTGGTGACCCTACAGATCCGCGCTCCGTCATATGTCGTCTGATCAGACAAGGTGCAACTTCAATAAAAAGAAAGTTTTCTTTAGGAAAAAAATATCAGGTAGACATGAGTCTATACAATCACTTATATAGTTATACTGTACGCAATGTGCATGCTCGACCGCTGCTCCATTTATTTTCTATGGGACTGCTGGAGAAAGTCAAGTAGAGTGTTCTCCTATCTCACATAAAGAAAAAATGGAGAAACAATGGTTGACAGCAGCCCATCTTTGTATCACCTGAATACCCCTTCAGCTATTGGAAGATTCCCCAATTCCCCTGGTTCAGCAGATACTCCGATGTGTGGTCAAATTTAAGGGCAAATCGATCACCCCATTGTAATCTAAAAGCCAGAAAATCATTGAAATTGGGAAGATGGAGAATCATATGGATTGATTGATGACTTCACAGGCAGGACTGACGATGTTGGTCCCAAATAAGGGTTTTCAGAATGGACCCCCATCCTCGATGTCCCACATGATATTAGCAGGAGTTCTCCCACCAATCTCTGATTTGGTCAAACATTTAGAGCACATAATTGTGCGCTGCCATCTTCATTTTGGCCTAGGCCACTAGTTACCCTCAACCAATTTCCAGTTCATCTTTACACCTAACGGGACCTTTATAATGTCTCGAAGGACCTAGAGATGAGTTGTTCCCTGTCCATCTCCTAATCCAAGGCAGAGCGGACGTAAAAGGGACATAATCAGCTGGGTCACACCTTTAGGTATCTGCTCTCTTTCTACAGTAATTTAGGAATGAAAAGTATTTCGTCTTAGGCCAGTCTCACACGTCCAGATAATTCCGGTACCGGAAAAAATCGGTACTGGAATTATCCGTGTCCGTGTGCCCCTACGTTTCTGTGGCACATCAGTGTGGCACACGTGCGGCACACGTATGCCGCCCGTGTGCCCACTGGGTACCACACGTACCAGCATCTGGTGCTGAAGCCGCGATTCATATCTTCCCTGCAGCAGCGTTTGCTGTAGAGAAGATATGAATAATTGTGTTTAAAATAAAGATCCATGTCCCCCCCACCCTCCCACCCCCTGTGCGCCCCCCCGCTGTTCTGAAAATACTCACCCGGCTCCCTCGCTGGCTGTCGCTGCTTCCAGTTCTGGCCGCATCTTCTCCTGTATGCGGTGTCGTGGGGCTGCTCATTTACAGTAATGAATATGCGGCTCCACCCCTATGAGAGGTGGAGCCGCATATTCATGACTGTAATCGGCGGCCCCACGTGACCGCATACAGTAGAAGATGCGGCCAGAACAGGAAGCAGCGACAGCCAGCGAGGGAGCCGGGTGAGTATTTTCAGAACAGCGGGGGGGGGGGGGGAGGGGGGTGCACAGGGGGTGGGAGGGTGGGGGGCACATAGATCTTTATTTTACACACTAATATTCATATCTTCTCTACAGCAAACGCTGCTGCAGGGAAGATATGAATGGCGGCTTCAGCACCAGTGGGGGGGACAGCGCTTACAGTAGCACTGTCTCCTTCATGGCACACGGACTGCACACGGACAACGTCCGTGTGCGGTACGTGTTTTACACGGACCCATTGACTTTAATGGGTCCGTGTAATCCGTGCGCTCCCACGAACACTGACATGTCTCCGTGTTTGGCACAGATGCATTGATTTTTATGTGTCTACGTGAGTCAGTGGCTCCGGTACGTGAGGAAACTGTCACCTCACGTACCGGAGACACTGATGTCTGAAACCGGCCTTAGAGAACTTCTCCAGGAACTTTCCATGTGTTCCTCAGGACAGTGTGACCTTGTTCCTTCATCTTTTCTAAAAGCTCCATTTTGGATTCACTTCCACAGATCAGCGCCCTTCCTGCATTTTTACCCTTTTTATAATATTTTTGCTATTGAATACATTGAATACATTTTTAGACTATGGTTTTTTTTTGCTCCATTATCACAATTTTTTTTTTCCTATACTGCGCTTGGAGAAAACAATTGCATGTATAATTGAGAGAAGTTCACATGAGGCTTTGAAAGGTTTAAAGGGCAATTTGCAGAAGTCAAAGTGATCGCTGGATGTCCGACCACTGGGAATCCCCAATTAATCCCAAGAACAGAATTTTAGATCCCATGTGGAGGACTAAGCACAGACATGGATGAAGTGGAGATGTACGTGCTCGACCTCTACCTAAATTCATTGTCTATTGGAATCCTGGAGAAAGTACAGTTCTCCGCTATCATCAGCAGTCCCATAGACAATGAATGGAGCAGAGGTCGAGCATGAGCACCTTCACTCCACTCAAGGCTGAGGTCTGCAGAATGCTTTCTTTAGGGTTCAGAACCCTGTTTGGGGGATGGCAGGAGCTCCCCATCAATCAGTAAATGATTCTGTATCCCACAGGTAGAGGATTACATTAAATTGTGGAAATAACCTTATAAAAAACCTCATTAAATAAACTGATTCCAGACATAAAACAGTTCAGGAATATTCGCTACATTGTCCCTTTCAGAGCAGTTCCTGTAACTTTCGGGCGTCTGTTTTTTGCTATGATGTCTATTAACATTAATATATTTGAAATGCCACAAGCACATCAATGCCTTCAATTATAGGTCTGCCCAAACTAAATGTCAGGCGGAATAAAAGGATTGTTTTCCATCATTGCTATTACATTTAACATATTTGCTTCTCTTTAATCTCTCCGTTTCCCGCTTCGTGTTAATGGATTCTATTGGAAAAGACTGAGCCCTAATCTCCAAATTAAAGAATTAAAGTCTCATCTTTAGATATATATTTGGTTACTTTGTTGCACTTTCGTTCAAAATCACTTTCCGGAATCTTAGAATATTCCTAGAAATAGATGAATCCTAAAGACGACGAATAAGTGCAGTTAATCCCTATTTTTTTTATTTATTTATTTTTCTGATTTTTTTTTTTTTTTTTATTAAACAAGGTTGTCCCTCCCGCCCTCGTCTCAGAAGTGACAGGACGTCAGCTGCGGAACGTAATGGCTAATTTTCATGTCCCTGCTCCTCTTATACCTGTCTTACACCTTGCAAATGACTCAAAGGAGCATGGAAATCGAGGCTCGTCATTACCATAATCCCCGCAACAAGTTGTCAACATCTTGAGATATTTTCCGAAGGAAAAGAATGTAATTTTCTCCTTTATTCACCAGGGTTTCAATGGAGGAAAAAAAAATGAAGTACAAAAATAAATAAAATAATGGCGAATAAATAGTGATAAAAGAAACATTGGAGTCGGGATGATTGTGTTAATGTGAATGTTGCATTTTTGCGGCGCTCGCTGGTCTCCATCATGATACAATAATCTGTATCAGGACCATTAAGGCTGTTTGCATATGAGTGGGAAGCTCCATACATGATGGTGAGAATTGTACTGAGGATGAAGGGGGGGGGGGGGGGGGGGGCATTGTTACTATGCCAACATAAATCAGAATACAGAGCTATCCGTATCCACCGATAAAGGATCATTGTAAATTCACCAAGTTTTCCATAAATCAAAAGTGCAAGCATACATAAGAAACTTTGTAATATATCTTATAAGAGAAATCTGCTTCTTTCTCCACTAGTGAGCCACTTCTTGTCCTATACTTGCCTCCCAAATTCATCATTCATTATGAAAACTGCTAAAATCTGTTCAAATCTTTTCCAACTCACTTACAGATCAAATTACAGCTGCTTATTCCAGTCTATGGAAGAAGTTGGGAGGAGATGCTGAGTGAGAGAGAAGTAGAAAAAGGGAAAAACATACACAGACTATGATTTTGCTGCTCTCTGGTAAGTGCTGGATTCACAGCTTCACTTCTCAACACTACTGTACAAAGTTGTCCATGGTTCTGTTTTCTAGTAAGTGCATGGATTCACACCTACACAGCTCTGTACTGCTGTATAATTTCCTTCAGGCTGCAGGAATAATACCTCATGCTGTAGCTTTCTAGTAAGTGTTATCTCACCCCAGAGCAGGATTTACAGCTACACTACTCTATAGTGTCCTCCCTGCTTCTGCTTCTGTCTATTAACTTTTTATATCACACAAGAGCTGGATTTACAGCTACACTGTGAAGTTCTACTCGAATATGTCCTCCATTCTGCAGATTTCCAGTAAATGTTTTATCACACCACTGTGATAGTTTCACATCTACACTGCTCATTACTACTGTAAAATGCTGTCCATGCTGCTTCTGCAATCTTGTCAGTCATTTTTAGATCACCCAAGTTCTGGATTAAAATCTCCTCTGCCCAGTACTTCTATATGAGGTTCTGCTGCTGCTTCTGAACATGTGCTACATGGAATCCTATTCAGAGTCGTCACTTGTAAAGCTGAGTATGAGTTAAACTAATAATTATAGTTATAAAAGAGATATAGTAGTATGCAAACATTTTAGAGAGATGTAGAGAAAATTCTGCACAGTAACATTAACAAAATGCAAAGTGAATAAAGAAAAGAAAAATGTAAATCCATCACTATTTGGTGACAGCCCATCGCCTCCATCATCAGTATCTGTTGACCGCCCATCACCTCCATCATTAGTATCTGGTGACCGTCCATCACCTCCATCATCAGTATCTGGTGGCCAGCCATCACCTCCATCATTAGTATCTGGTGACCGTCCATCACCTCCATCATCAGTATCTGGTGGCCAGCCATCACCTCCATCATTAGTATCTGGTGACCGTCCATCACCTCCATCATCAGTATCTGGTGGCCGCCCATCACCTCCATAATCAGTATCTGGTGACCGCCCATCACCTCCATCATCAGTGTCTGGTGACCGCCCATCACCTCCATCATCAGTATCTGGTGACCGCTCATCTCCTCCATCATCAGTATCTGGTGACCACCTGTCTCCTCCATCATCAGTATCTGGTGACCGCCCATCACCTCCATCATCAGTATCTGGTGACCGCCCATCACCTCCATCATAAGTATCTGGTGACCGCTCATCACCTCCATCATCAGTATCTGGTGATCGCCTGTCGCCTCCATCATCAGTATCTGGTGACCGCCCATCACCTCCATCATCAGTGTCTGGTGACCGCCCATCACCTCCATCATCAGTATCTGGTGACCGCACATCTCCTCCATCATCAGTATCTGGTGACCGCTCATCTCCTCCATCATCATAGTTACATAATTACATAGTTACATAGTTATTAAGGTTGAAGGAAGACTATATGTCCATCTAGTTCAACCCATAGCCTAACCTAACATGCCCTAACATGTTGATCCAGAGGAAGGCAAAAAAAACCCATGTGCAAAGAGTAAGCTCCACATTGGGGAAAAAAATTCCTTCCCGACTCCACATACGGCAATCAGACTAGTTCCCTGGATCAACGCCCTATCAAGGAATCTAGTGTATATACCCTGTAACATTATACTTTTCCAGAAATGTATCCAGTCCCCTCTTAAATTTAAGTAATGAATCACTCATTACAACATCATACGGCAGAGAGTTCCATAGTCTCACTGCTCTTACAGTAAAGAATCCGCGTCTGTTATTATGCTTAAACCTTTTTTCCTCCAACCGCAGAGGATGCCCCCTTGTCCCTGTTTCAGGTCTATGATTAAAAAGATCATCAGAAAGGTCTTTGTACTGTCCCCTCATATATTTATACATTAAAATGAGATCACCCCTTAGTCTTCGTTTTTCCAAACTAAATAGCCCCCAGTGTAATAACCTATCTTGGTATTGCAGACCCCCCAGTCCTCTAATAACCTTGGTCGCTCTTCTCTGCACCCGCTCTAGTTCAGCTATGTCATTCTTATACACCGGAGACCAGAACTGTGCACAGTATTCTAAGTGTGGTCGCACTAGTGACTTGTATAGAGGTAAAATTATATTCTCCTCATGAGCATCTATGCCTCTTTTAATGCATCCCATTATTTTATTTGCCTTTGTAGCAGCTGCCTGACACTGGCCACTGAATTTAAGTTTGTCATCCACCCATACACCCAGGTCTTTTTCATTGACGGTTTTGCCCAGAGTTTTAGAATTAAGCACATAATTATACATCTTATTACTTCTACCCAAGTGCATGACCTTACATTTATCCCCATTAAAGCTCATTTGCCATTTATCAGCCCAAGCTTCTAGTTTACATAAATCATCCTGTAATATAAAATTGTCCTCCTCTGTATTGATTACCCTGCAGAGTTTAGTGTCATCTGCAAATATTGAAATTCTACTCTGAATGCCCCCTACAAGGTCATTAATAAATATGTTAAAAAGAAGAGGGCCCAATACTGACCCCTGTGGTACCCCACTGCTAACCGCTACCCAGTCCGAGTGTGCTCCATTAATAACCACCCTTTGTTTCCTATCCCTGAGCCAGCTCTCAACCCACTTGCACATATTTTCCCCTATCCCCATTATTCTCATTTTATGTATCAACCTTTTGTGTGGCACCGTATCAAAAGCTTTTGAAAAGTCCATATACACTACATCCACTGGGTTCCCTTGGTCCAATCCGGAACTTACCTCTTCATAGAAACTGATCAAATTAGTCTGACATGAACGGTCCCTAGTAAACCCGTGCTGATACTGGGTCATGAGGTTATTCCTCTTCAGATACTCCAGTATAGCATCCCTTAGAATGCCCTCCAGGATTTTACCCACAGTAGAGGTTAAGCTTACTGGCCTATAGTTTCCGAGTTCAGTTTTTGTTCCCTTTTTGAATATTGGCACCACATTTGCTATACGCCAGTCCTGTGGCACAGACCCTGTTATTATGGAGTCTTTAAAGATTAAAAATAATGGTCTATCAATGACTGTACTTAATTCCTGCAGTACTCGAGGGTGTATCCCATCCGGGCCCGGAGATTTGTCAATTTTAGTGATTTTTAGACGCCGCCGCACTTCCTGCTGGGTTAAGCAGGTGACATTTAATTGGGAATTTTTATCACTAGACATTTTGTCTGCCATGGGATTTTCTTGTGTAAATACTGATGAAAAAAAGTCATTTAGCATATTGGCTTTTTCCTCATCCTCATCCACCATCTCACCCAGACTATTTTTAAGGGGGCCAACACTATCATTTTTTAGTTTCTTACTATTTATGTAGTTAAAGAATATTTTAAGATTATTTTTACTCTCTCTGGCAATGAGTCTCTCTGTCTCAATCTTTGCTGCCTTGATTTGCTTTTTACAGAATTTATCTAATTTTCTGTATTTATTTAATGCCTCCTCACTACCTACTTCCTTTAATTCTCTAAATGCTTTCTTTTTATAACTTATTGCGCCCCTTACAGCTCTATTTAGCCATATTGGTTTCCTCCTATTTCTAGTATGTTTATTCCCATACGGTATATACTGTGCACAGGTCCTATCCAGGATGCTAATAAACGTATCCCATTTTCTCTGTGTATTTTTGTGTCTCAGGATATCGTCCCAGTTAATTGCACCAAGATCCTCTCTCATCCGTTGGAAATTTGCCCTCCTGAAGTTTAGTGTCCTTGTAACCCCTCTACTACACATCTTTTTAAAGGATACATGAAAACTTATTATTTTGTGATCGCTATTTCCCAAGTAACCCCCAACCCTTATATTTGATATGCGGTCTGGCCTGTTGGTTAATATTAGGTCTAGCAGTGCCCCCCTTCTTGTTGGGTCCTGAACCAGTTGTGAAAGGTAATTGTCTCTCATAATTGTCAAAAACTGATTACCTTTGCTGGAACTGCAGGTTTCTGTTCCCCAATCTATTTCAGGGTAGTTGAAGTCCCCCATAATAATGACTTCTCCTTGAGTCGCAGCTTCATCTATTTGCTTTACGAGGATATTCTCCATTGCTTCCATTATTTTTGGAGATTTATAACAAACCCCTATCAGTAATTTATTAATTTTCCCCCTCCCCTTATCTCCACCCACAGGGATTCTACATTTTCATTAAATTCACCTATATTATCGCGCAGGATGGGTTTTAAGGATGATTTTACATATAGACACACCCCTCCCCCTCGCTTATCTGTACGGTCATTTCTGAACAGGCTGTAGCCCTGCAAGTTAACACCCCAGTTATGGCTCTCATCCAGCCACGTCTCAGATATCCCCACCATGTCATAATTATGCTCCAACAACATTAGTTCTAATTCGTCCATTTTGTTGGCGAGGCTTCTGGCATTAGTATACATGCACTTTATGTTCCTCTCTGTACTTCTATTTCTTAAATTATTAACTGTTCTGACCCCACCCCCCATGCCACCGCCACCCCCAACTTCCTTATTTGTGCCCAGGACTCTGTCTGCACTATCTTCCCCTCCTATAAAATGAATACCCTCCCCCCCAATTCCTAGTTTAAACACTCCTCCAACCTTCTAGCCATTCTCTCCCCCAGCACAGCTGCACCCTCCCCATTGAGGTGCAGCCCATCCCTAGCGTAGAGCCTGTAGCCAACTGAGAAGTCGGCCCAGTTCTGCAGGAACCCAAACCCCTCTTTCCTACACCAATTCTTGAGCCACTTATTAACCTCCCTAATCTCCCGTTGCCTCTCTGGCGTGGCACGTGGTACCGGCAGTATTTCGGAAAATACCACGTTGGAGGTCCTTGCTTTCAGCTTGCAGCCTAATTCCCTGAAATCATCTTTAAGGACCTTCCACCTACCTCTAACTTTGTCATTAGTGCCAATGTGCACCATGACCGCTGGGTCCTCACCAGCCCCTCCCAATAATCTGTCCACCCGATCAGCGATATGTCGGACTCGAGCGCCAGGTAGGCAGCACACCGTTCGACGATCCCTGTCTTTGTGACAGATTGCCCTATCTGTTCCCCTAATAATTGAGTCCCCCACTACCAGCACCTGTCTGGCCTGCCCTGCTCTCCTATTTCCCTCCTTACTGGAGCAGTCACTCCTCCGGCTTTCAGAGGACATGCCTGGCTGCAGCAGTGCTACCCCTGTACTGGCACCCCCCTCATCTGCCAACTTAGCAAACTTATTGGGGTGTTCCAGATCAGGACTAGCCTCCCTGGCACTCTTCCCTCTACCCCGCTTCCTAACTGTCACCCAGCTTGCTACTTCATTGTCCTGCAGCTCCATCCCACCATCCCCCCCATCATCTGTCCCATTGAGCGTCTGCTCCGTGAGCAGAAGACTCCTCTCCATGTTGTCTATGGATCTCAGTGTTGCCAGCTGCACATTTAGAGTCAGAATCTGGGTTTCCAAATGCACAACGTGCTCACATCTCGCACAGCAGTATGCACCCTCGATCGGCTGCTCAAGGACTGCATACATGTGGCAAGATGTGCACTGGATGGCATTAACAATCGTGGAGCACATTTCCTAATGGGGATTGCACCAGACAGAACAGTTCAATAAAAAAAAATATAAATAAATACAAAGTATTAATAAAAATCAGACAGCAATTCAGTAATTCCTCCCCTGAAAACTCCCTGACTCCAAAGTCACTGAATCTGGTGACCGCTCATCTCCTCCATCATCAGTATCTGGTGACCGCTCATCTCCTCTATCATCAGTATTTGGTGACCGCCCATCGCCTCCATCATCAGTATCTGTTGACCGCCCATCACCTCCATCATTAGTATCTGGTGACCGTCCATCACCTCCATCATCAGTATCTGGAGACCGCCCATCACCTCCATCATCAGTATCTGGTGACCACCCATCACCTCCATCATCAGTGTCTGGTGACCGCCCATCACCTCCATCATCAGTATCTGGTGACCGCTCATCTCCTCTATCATCAGTATCTGGTGACCGCCCATCACCTCCATCATCAGTATCTGGTGACCGCCCATCACCTCCATCATCAGTGTCTGGTGACCGCCCATCACCTCCATCATCAGTGTCTGGTGACCGCTCATCTCCTCCATCATCAGTATCTGGTGACCGCTCATCTCCTCTATCATCAGTATCTGGTGACCGCCCATCACCTCCATCATCAGTATCTGGTGACCGCCCATCACCTCCATCATCAGTATCTGGTGACCGCCCATCACCTCCATCATCAGTGTCTGGTGACCGCTCATCTCCTCCATCATCAGTATCTGGTGACCGCTCATCTCCTCTATCATCAGTATCTGGTGACCGCCCATCACCTCCATCATCAGTATCTGGTGACCGCCCATCACCTCCATCATCAGTGTCTGGTGACCGCCCATCACCTCCATCATCAGTATCTGGTGACCGCTCATCTCCTCCATCATCAGTATCTGGTGACCGCTCATCTTCTCTATCATCAGTATCTGGTGACCGCTCATCTCCTCCATCATCAGTATCTGGTGACCGCTCATCTCCTCTATCATCAGTATCTGGTGACCGCTCATCTCCTCCATCATCAGTATCTGGTGACCGCTCATCACCTCCATCATCAGTATCTGGAGACCGCCCATCACCTCCATAATCAGTATCTGGTGACCGCCCATCACCTCCATCATCAGTGTCTGGTGACCGCCCATCACCTCCATCATCAGTATCTGGTGACCGCTCATCTCCTCCATCATCAGTATCTGGTGACCGCTCATCTCCTCCATCATCAGTATCTGGTGACCGCTCATCTCCTCCATCATCAGTATCTGGTGACCGCCCATCACCTCCATCATCAGTATCTGGTGACCGCTCATCTCCTCCATCATCAGTATCTGGTGACCGCTCATCTCCTCCATCATCAGTATCTGGTGACCGCTCATCTCCTCCATCATCAGTATCTGGTGACCGCCCATCACCTCCATCATCAGTATCTGGTGACCGCTCATCTCCTCTATCATCAGTATCTGGTGACCGCTCATCTCCTCCATCATCAGTATCTGGTGACCACCCACCACCTCCATCATCAGTATCTGGTGACCGCTCATCTCCTCCATCATTAGCATCTGGTGACCGCTCATCTCCTCTATCATCAGTATTTGGTGACCGCCCATCGCCTCCATCATCAGTATCTGTTGACCGCCCATCACCTCCATCATTAGTATCTGGTGACCGTCCATCACCTCCATCATCAGTATCTGGAGACCGCCCATCACCTCCATCATCAGTATCTGGTGACCGCCTATCACCTCCATCATCAGTGTCTGGTGACCGCCCATCACCTCCATCATCAGTATCTGGTGACCGCTCATCTCCTCCATCATCAGTATCTGGTGACCGCTCATCTCCTCCATCATCAGTATCTGGTGACCGCTCATCTCCTCTATCATCAGTATCTGGTGACCGCTCATCTCCTCCATCATCAGTATCTGGTGACCGCTCATCTCCTCCATCATCAGTATCTGGTGACCGCTCATCTCCTCCATCATCAGTATCTGGTGACCGCTCATCTCCTCTATCATCAGTATCTGGTGACCGCCCATCACCTCCATCATCAGTATCTGGTGACCGCTCATCACCTCCATCATCAGTATCTGGTGACCGCTCATCACCTCCATCATCAGTATCTGGTGACCGCCCGTCACCTCCATCATCAGTATCTGGTGACCGCTCATCTCCTCCATCATCAGTATCTGGTGACCGCTCATCTCCTCTATCATCAGTATCTGGTGACCGCTCATCACCTCCATCATCAGTATCTGGTGACCGCCCATCACCTCCATCATCAGTATCTGGTGACCGCCCATCACCTCCATCATCAGTGTCTGGTGACCGCCCATCACCTCCATCATCAGTATCTGGTGACCGCCCATCTCCTCTATCATCAGTATCTGGTGACCGCTCATCTCCTCCATCATCAGTATCTGGTGACCGCTCATCTCCTCTATCATCAGTATCTGGTGACCGCCCATCTCCTCCATCATCAGTACCTGTTGACCGCTCATCTCCTCCATCATCAGTATCTGGTGACCGCTCATCACTTCCATCATCAGTATCTGGTGACCGCCCATCACCTCCATCATCAGTGTCTGGTGACCACCCATCACCTCCATCATCAGTGTCTGGTGACCGCCCGTCACCTCCATCATCAGTATCTGGTGACCGCCCGTCACTTCCATCATCAGTATCTGGTGACCGCCCGTCACCTCCATCATCAGTATCTGGTGACCGCCTGTCCCCTCCATCATCAGTATCTGGTGACCTCCCGTCACCTCCATCATCAGTATCTGGTGACCGCTCATCTCTTCCATCATCAGTATCTGGTGACCGCTCATCTCCTCTATCATCAGTATCTGGTGACCGCTCATCACCTCCATCATCAGTATCTGTTGACCGCCCATCACCTCCATCATCAGTATCTGGTGACCGCCCATCACCTCCATCATCAGTGTCTGGTGACCGCCCATCACCTCCATCATCAGTATCTGGTGACCGCCCGTCAGCTCCATCATCAGTATCTGGTGACCGCTCATCTCCTCCATCATCAGTATCTGGTGACCGCTCATCTCCTCCATCATCAGTATCTGGTGACCGCTCATCTCCTCCATCACCAGTATCTGGTGACCGCTCATCTCCTCTATAATCAGTATCTGGTGACCGCTCATCTCCTCCATCATCAGTATCTGGTGACCGCTCATCTCCTCCATCATCAGTATCTGTTGACCGCTCATCTCCTCCATCATCAGTATCTGGTGACCGCCCATCTCCTCCATCATCAGTATCTGTTGACCGCCCATCACCTCCATCATCAGTATCTGGTGACCGCCCATCACCTCCATCATCAGTGTCTGGTGACCGCCCATCACCTCCATCATCAGTATCTGGTGACCGCCCGTCAGCTCCATCATCAGTATCTGGTGACCGCTCATCTCCTCCATCATCAGTATCTGGTGACCGCTCATCTCCTCCATCATCAGTATCTGGTGACCGCTCATCTCCTCCATCATCAGTATCTGGTGACCGCTCATCTCCTCTATAATCAGTATCTGGTGACCGCTCATCTCCTCCATCATCAGTATCTGGTGACCGCTCATCTCCTCCATCATCAGTATCTGTTGACCGCTCATCTCCTCCATCATCAGTATCTGGTGACCGCCCATCTCCTCTATCATCAGTATCTGGTGACCGCTCATCTCCTCCATCATCAGTATCTGGTGACCGCTCATCTCCTCTATCATCAGTATCTGGTGACCGCCCATCTCCTCCATCATCAGTACCTGTTGACCGCTCATCCCCTCCATCATCAGTATCTGGTGACCGCCCATCACCTCCATCATCAGTGTCTGGTGACCACCCATCACCTCCATCATCAGTGTCTGGTGACCGCCCGTCACCTCCATCATCAGTATCTGGTGACCGCCCATCACTTCCATCATCAGTATCTGGTGTCCGCCCGTCACCTCCATCATCAGTATCTGGTGACCGCCCGTCACCTCCATCATCAGTATCTGGTGACCGCCCGTCACCTCCATCATCAGTATCTGGTGACCGCCCATCACCTCCATCATTAGTATCTGCTGACCGCCCGTCTCCTCCATCATCAGTATCTGGTGATCTCTCATCACTTCCATCATCAGTGTCTGGTGACCGCCCGTCACCTCCATCATCAGTGTCTGGTGACCGCCCGTCACCTCCATCATCAGTATCTGGTGACCGCCCGTCACCTCCATCATCAGTATCTGGTGACCGCCCATCACCTCCATCACTAGTATCTGCTGACCGCCCGTCACCACCATCATCAGTTTCTGGTGATCTCTCATCACTTCCATCATCATTGTCTGGTGACCGCCCGTCACCTCCATCATCAGTGTTTGGTGACCGCCCGTCACCTCCATCATCAGTGTCTGCTGACCGCCCGTCACCACCATCACTTCTTCTCATCACTTGTACACCGTTTATGGAGGATCTCCGCAGGAGTTTGTGTGAGGGGCAGAGACAGGGCCGTAGTCATGGCCGAGAGCATATACGTTAGCGTGCCCTGGTGTCGCTTTACATGAACAAAGTGTCCCCACTGCATCATACCTTCAACTTCATCTTCTGTACCGTCCGGGTTCCCTCAGTCTGGCTGAACATCCACTGCTGCTGTGGTTCCATTTAAGGACACAGAGTCCGTTTTAAACTTCAAAGGCAAAACTTTACTTTCGTGTTCTCACAGCACATCCATCAACCACCGATTCCACAATACACATTCCTTCCTCTTTCCCTGTACTCTCCTCCTTGTCACACAGCACGTGCCCGGGACGGACCGCTTCGTACGGTTCCACAGCATCCTCTCTGTTCAAACTATCAATGCTTGGGAGTTCCCTCAGCTGTTTCGCCATGGGTCTGAGGGCATCAGCCCATGTGATGATCTGCCACATGGTGAGCGACCTGCCCTTCGTTACTGTTGTGCAGCTCCAAATCTTTCTAATGCTTTCACTGCTGCTGCTCTTCTGCTGATCTGTCCTGGTGAACCCGGATGGCTGCACTCTTTCCTTGGAATGTTTTGTGGTCACTGTGCGGTCCCGAGCATTAAGCCCATCGGGAAAATATGTAGCAGATTCTAGATAACGAGTCCTCAATGATATTATGGCCCCGGGCTTCGCCCCAGTCCTGCAGGTGCAGCGGGCTTTAGTACAGCAGCAGTTTTACAAACTTATAGCAGAAGCCAAGCGGAGAAGCTGCCAAGCTGCCGGTTGGTGAAGGATGAGGCTCCTGGGGACCTCGGCATGTGGAGTCTGCACCGCGCAGCCGCTCAATAATTGAACATGACATCTGTATGCCTTACATGGGATCTTCTAAGTAAACTCCATTCAGTCTGCTCCGGCCGGCGTGGCGGAGGCATTAAATATTAAAATACTTTTATTTGTTCTTGCTTCAAAGGAATAGAGGAAATAAAAACAAATATATCCGTTTTTCTTCTGTAAGGAGGGGATACGCCCCTAAATCCATCCCGTCAGGAGCAGTGCTGCAGTGTTCAGCATGGAGAAGAGAAAAAACGCCAGAATAAGGCTATGTTCACACATTGCCCTTTTGCTGCATTTTTTTAATGCACGTTTTAAGCTGCGTTTTTCAACAAAATACAGGAGATTTCAGAAATCTCATGCACACATTGTTTTTCTTTTTCCTGACTGATTTTGAATACTGCAGCATGTCACTTCTTTCAAAAAAATTTTTTACCCATAGGAAACAATGGGTTAGTGAAAAAATACAGCAAAATACAGAAGTATCAGGTTTTGCTGCGATTTTGGTGCAAGAACCATAAGGAAGTCGCATCATGATGTTTTTTTTTTTTGGGGGGGGGGGCACTAAACTTTTTCAGCATGTACCAGAGACAACAAAAACGCAGCAAAATCTGTTTTTTTTTGCAGCAGCTTTTTGAGCAGGTTTTGCCTGCAGAAAAAAACACACAGCAAAAACGCAACGTGTGAACATGACCTAAGCCCTTCATAAGGCAAACATTTTGAAATGTGTCTTCTATTGTTATAATTTGTTACAATGTATCAATAAAGAAAAAAGTCACATCCTGTTACTCTCCCAACTCCCTCCTCTGCTCCAGTAAAAGTAACTCTTAAAGGGGTTGTCCAGCACAACTCATTCTCACCATTTGCTTTAATATATATTCTTGCAGTGACCTGATTATTCCGCTCCTCCCCTGATAACCTCCTTTAGGTTGGTTCCTATCGGTAACTTTCGCAGCTTCTGATTTTTGGAAACGTTGCAGGAGTCGATGTCTGAGTTTTTATTGTCTCCTTCCTTCCCGGCTGGCATCGTCCTTGTCACTTATATTTTCTCCGGCTCGCTGGCAGCTCGTTGGCATAGAAATGGCAGCAGTTTGGGCAGCGCATGGCACTCCTGTCTATTTTCGGAGCGCGCACATGCACGGTAGAATACAGACCTGCAGCCTCAAGAAAGTAACAAAGTGACTGACTAATGAGACAATGGGACATGAAGGAATCCGAGGAAATGTAAATAAGCCGCTCGTTAGGATTTTGCTCAAGAGAAAGGAGAAAAAAAAATCACTTTTCTTTACAGAACCAAATGTACCAGAACAATTATGATGAATATTTCATGGTAAAATACTATTAAGCAGAAATTGTTCCTCATCATTATGAGATTCTCCTCTGTTCTCTGCCGTCTCTGAAATATTCATTTTTAGATCTTCGCTGAGGATTCGTTCTCGCTGGATAATAATAATCTACTTTGTTGCATTATTTTATATTTAGATCGTCTTGTAATTATTGACAATGTTTCCAATGATATAACGATGTTCATAGAGTTATTGTGTCTCAGCCGGGAGCCGGGCCCCAATTTCTACGGCCCGATTTATCAGATACGTAATACAAGCTCATTTTTCCAGCTGTCATCCGTCTATAAAGGATCCACGTTTGGAAAAATAAAAATTGGATCCATTACAAACAGATGCAGAACTGAATACAAAGTTTCCATTTATTAATGGATTCATATTTTTTTATTTAAAAAACAAGGAATCATGAAAAGTCAACACTTTGTGTTCAGTTTTGTATCTGTTTTTGCTCCATTTGGGACAGATTTCTGGTGTTCTGGTATCTGCTATCTGTTGACTAAGTCATGCTCATTGTGATACGTTTGTTGTAGACTTCAGCTTATATGTTTGTTATTCATTTTTTCAACAAAAGTTATGGAGACAAAGTTATTTTTTGTCCCAGTTAAAAAAAATGGTAAATAGCTGTAAAGGAAGAAAATTGGAGATATTTTATGTAACTTCTGTTCCTATTCCAATGAATGGATCCGGTGCTGGAACATTGTATTCCCATCCATCGGCCTGAGATCGGACGGCAGTGCACGGTGTGGTTGCGGGGTCTCCCGACCCCAGTGCGACCGCTTCATTTATTTCTATAACGCCGTCACCCTCGGGTTGGGAAACCCACCGCCAGACCGTGCACTGCGGTTCGATCACAGAACGATCGGCACGGATGTGTGAACGCGCCCTTAGCATTCTAGAACTATTAGACCTGTGAACAGAACTTCCCCTGTGCTACCTTCTCAGATGTTGTAAGCGCAGCGCCTGGGCAGGATAATCTGCGGGTAAAGAGGGTTTAGAAATTGCCAACAGATCCCTTTGAAGTGATCTTATAAAAGCTTCTGCCAATTAGGTGTCTAAAGACGCTGCAGATTATTTTCCTATAGGATTGTACAGGTAACTGGGAAAAAAACGGATTTGAAAATATCAATGTTTCTGCACTCAAAATGCTTCAAAAAACGCTGCTTCAAATTTGCACCAAAAAGCATAAAAAAGAAAAACATTACAAAATATATCGAAAAAACACAATAATCCGAGCAGTTTCCTGTTGTGTATTTTGGTTTTACCACATCCATGGGGCGCTTGTTGGTCTCGGGGATTTCTAACCAGATGTAACCGTCATTATTTACTGAGCACGCTCCTATATAAATGAGGGTCAGTGTAGGGGTCACAAAGGGTAATATAAGGGGTTACTTTTAGGATCCCTCATAATTAGGGAAGTGAATTGGTGAAAGTTAGGATCACTGATGTGAGAGGAGATGGGGTCACAGCACAATCTGGCACAATCCAAATTGTCCATTTTTTTTACAATTTCCAGGATTAATGACAGAGGAACATCAAAACACAATGGCTACAGAATTGTCACTTCAACCTATAGATATGAATGGGAATGGTGTAATACTTATTGTAGCCTGTAGGGGGCAGCTTCTACACTGTCTCCCCACAAGTTCTGCTCATTGCTGGGGCTTCTATGTGAGGGGCACTTTGTGGTGTAATACTTATTGTAGCCTGTAGGGGGCAGCTTCTACACGTCCCCCCACAAGTTCCGCTCATTGCTGGGGCTTCTATGTGAGGGGCACTTTGTGGTGTAATACTTATTTTAGCCTGTAGGGGGCAGCTTCTACACGTCCCCCCACAAGTTCCGCTCATTGTTGGGGCTTCTATGTGAGGGGCACTTTGTGGTGTAATACTTATTGTAGCCTGTAGGGGGCAGCTTCTACACGTCCCCCCACAAGTTCCGCTCATTGCTGGGGCTTCTATGTGAGGGGCACTTTGTGGTGTAATACTTATTTTAGCCTGTAGGGGGCAGCTTCTACACGTCCCCCCACAAGTTCCGCTCATTGTTGGGGCTTCTATGTGAGGGGCACTTTGTGGTGTAATACTTATTGTAGCCTGTAGGGGGCAGCTTCTACCCGTCTCCCCACAAGTTCTGCTCATTGTTGGGGCTTCTATGTGAGGGGCACTTTGTGGTGTAATACTTATTTTAGCCTGTAGGGGGCAGCTTCTACCCGGTCTCCCCACAAGTTCTGCTCATTGCTGGGGCTTCTATGTGAGGGGCACATTGTGGTGTAATACTTATTGTAGCCTGTAGGGGGCAGCTTCTACACGTCCCCCCACAAGTTCTGCTCATTGCTGGGGCTTATATGTGAGGGGCACATTGTGGTGTAATACTTATTGTAGCCTGTAGGGGGCAGCTTCTACACGTCCCCCCACAAGTTCTGCTCATTGCTGGGGCTTCTATGTGAGGGGCACTTTGTGGTGTAATACTTATTTTAGCCTGTAGGGGGCAGCTTCTACACGTCTCCCCACAAGTTCTGCTCATTGCTGGGGCTTCTATGTGAGGGGCACTTTGTGGTGTAATACTTATTGTAGCCTGTAGGGGGCAGCTTCTACCCGGTCTCCCCACAAGTTCTGCTCATTGCTGGGGCTTCTATGTGAGGGGCACTTTGTGGTGTAATACTTATTGTAGCCTGTAGGGGGCAGCTTCTACACTGTCTCCCCACAAGTTCTGCTCATTGCTGGGGCTTCTATGTGAGGGGCACATTGTGGTGTAATACTTATTTTAGCCTGTAGGGGGCAGCTTCTACACGGTCTCCGCACAAGTTCTGCTCATTGCTGGGGCTTCTATGTGAGGGGCACTTTGTGGTGTAATACTTATTTTAGCCTGTAGGGGGCAGCTTCTACCCGTCTCCCCACAAGTTCCACTCATTGTTGGGGCTTCTATGTGAGGGGCACATTGTGGTGTAATACTTATTGTAGCCTGTAGGGGGCAGCTTCTACACGTCCCCCCACAAGTTCTGCTCATTGCTTCATTGCTGGGGCTTCTATGTGAGGGGCACATTGTGGTGTAATACTTATTGTAGCCTGTAGGGGGCAGCTTCTACACGTCCCCCCCACAAGTTCTGCTCATTGCTGGGGCTTCTATGTGAGGGGCACTTTGTGGTGTAATACTTATTGTAGCCTGTAGGGGGCAGCTTCTACACGTCCCCCCACAAGTTCCGCTCATTGCTGGGGCTTCTATGTGAGGGGCACTTTGTGGTGTAATACTTATTGTAGCCTGTAGGGGGCAGCTTCTACACGTCCCCCCCACAAGTTCTGCTCATTGCTGGGGCTTCTATGTGAGGGGCACTTTGTGGTGTAATACTTATTGTAGCCTGTAGGGGGCAGCTTCTACCCGTCTCCCCACAAGTTCCACTCATTGTTGGGGCTTCTATGTGAGGGGCACATTGTGGTGTAATACTTATTGTAGCCTGTAGGGGGCAGCTTCTACACGTCCCCCCACAAGTTCTGCTCATTGCTTCATTGCTGGGGCTTCTATGTGAGGGGCACATTGTGGTGTAATACTTATTGTAGCCTGTAGGGGGCAGCTTCTACACGTCCCCCCCACAAGTTCTGCTCATTGCTGGGGCTTCTATGTGAGGGGCACTTTGTGGTGTAATACTTATTGTAGCCTGTAGGGGGCAGCTTCTACACGTCCCCCCACAAGTTCCGCTCATTGCTGGGGCTTCTATGTGAGGGGCACTTTGTGGTGTAATACTTATTGTAGCCTGTAGGGGGCAGCTTCTACACGTCCCCCCACAAGTTCCGCTCATTGCTGGGGCTTCTATGTGAGGGGCACTTTGTGGTGTAATACTTATTTTAGCCTGTAGGGGGCAGCTTCTACACGTCCCCCCACAAGTTCTGCTCATTGCTGGGGCTTCTATGTGAGGGGCACTTTGTGGTGTAATACTTATTGTAGCCTGTAGGGGGCAGCTTCTACACTGTCTCCCCATAAGTTCTGCTCATTGCTGGGGCTTCTATGTGAGGGGCACTTTGTGGTGTAATACTTATTGTAGCCTGTAGGGGGCAGCTTCTACCCGGTCTCCCCACAAGTTCTGCTCATTGCTGGGGCTTCTATGTGAGGGGCACATTGTGGTGTAATACTTATTGTAGCCTGTAGGGGGCAGCTTCTACACGTCCCCCCACAAGTTCTGCTCATTGCTGGGGCTTCTATGTGAGGGGCACTTTGTGGTGTAATACTTATTGTAGCCTGTAGGGGGCAGCTTCTACACTGTCTCCCCACAAGTTCTGCTCATTGCTGGGGCTTCTATGTGAGGGGCACATTGTGGTGTAATACTTATTGTAGCCTGTAGGGGGCAGCTTCTACACGTCCCCCCACAAGTTCTGCTCATTGCTGGGGCTTCTATGTGAGGGGCACTTTGTGGTGTAATACTTATTGTAGCCTGTAGGGGGCAGCTTCTACCCGGTCTCCCCACAAGTTCCGCTCATTGCTGGGGCTTCTATGTGAGGGGCACTTTGTGGTGTAATACTTATTGTAGCCTGTAGGGGGCAGCTTCTACACGTCTCCCCACAAGTTCTGCTCATTGCTGGGGCTTCTATGTGAGGGGCACATTGTGGTGTAATACTTATTTTAGCCTGTAGGGGGCAGCTTCTACCCGGTCCCCCCACAAGTTCCGCTCATTGCTGGGGCTTCTATGTGAGGGGCACTTTGTGGTGTAATACTTATTGTAGCCTGTAGGGGGCAGCTTCTACACGTCCCCCCACAAGTTCCGCTCATTGCTGGGGCTTCTATGTGAGGGGCACTTTGTGGTGTAATTCTTATTGTAGCCTGTAGGGGGCAGCTTCTACCCGGTCTCCCCACAAGTTCTGCTCATTGCTGGGGCTTCTATGTGAGGGGCACTTTGTGGTGTAATACTTATTGTAGCCTGTAGGGGGCAGCTTCTACACTGTCTCCCCACAAGTTCTGCTCATTGCTGGGGCTTCTATGTGAGGGGCACATTGTGGTGTAATACTTATTTTAGCCTGTAGGGGGCAGCTTCTACACGGTCTCCGCACAAGTTCTGCTCATTGCTGGGGCTTCTATGTGAGGGGCACTTTGTGGTGTAATACTTATTTTAGCCTGTAGGGGGCAGCTTCTACCCGTCTCCCCACAAGTTCCACTCATTGTTGGGGCTTCTATGTGAGGGGCACATTGTGGTGTAATACTTATTTTAGCCTGTAGGGGGCAGCTTCTACACGTCCCCCCACAAGTTCTGCTCATTGCTGGGGCTTCTATGTGAGGGGCACATTGTGGTGTAATACTTATTGTAGCCTGTAGGGGGCAGCTTCTACACGTCCCCCCACAAGTTCCGCTCATTGCTGGGGCTTCTATGTGAGGGGCACTTTGTGGTGTAATACTTATTGTAGCCTGTAGGGGGCAGCTTCTACACGTCCCCCCACAAGTTCCGCTCATTGCTGGGGCTTCTATGTGAGGGGCACTTTGTGGTGTAATACTTATTTTAGCCTGTAGGGGGCAGCTTCTACACGTCCCCCCACAAGTTCTGCTCATTGCTGGGGCTTCTATGTGAGGGGCACTTTGTGGTGTAATACTTATTGTAGCCTGTAGGGGGCAGCTTCTACACTGTCTCCCCATAAGTTCTGCTCATTGCTGGGGCTTCTATGTGAGGGGCACTTTGTGGTGTAATACTTATTGTAGCCTGTAGGGGGCAGCTTCTACCCGGTCTCCCCACAAGTTCCGCTCATTGCTGGGGCTTCTATGTGAGGGGCACTTTGTGGTGTAATACTTATTGTAGCCTGTAGGGGGCAGCTTCTACACGTCTCCCCACAAGTTCTGCTCATTGCTGGGGCTTCTATGTGAGGGGCACATTGTGGTGTAATACTTATTTTAGCCTGTAGGGGGCAGCTTCTACCCGGTCCCCCCACAAGTTCCGCTCATTGCTGGGGCTTCTATGTGAGGGGCACTTTGTGGTGTAATACTTATTGTAGCCTGTAGGGGGCAGCTTCTACACGTCCCCCCACAAGTTCCGCTCATTGCTGGGGCTTCTATGTGAGGGGCACTTTGTGGTGTAATACTTATACTGCTAATAACCAAGAAAAATTATCTTTCACAATTGGTGCAGAATCCAACCAGAGGAGCAGCACTTTTAGACCTAATACTATCTAATAGACCTGACAGAATAACAAATCTGCAGGTGGTTGGGCATTTAGGAAATAGCGACCACAATATTGTGCAGTTTCACCTGTCTTTCACTAGGGGGACTTGTCAGGGAGTCACAAAAACATTGAACTTTAGGAAGGCAAAGTTTGAACAGCTTAGAGATGCCCTTAATCTGGTAGACTGGGACAATATCCTCAGAAATAAGAATACAGATAATAAATGGGAAATGTTTAAGAACATCCTAAATAGGCAGTGTAAGCGGTTTATACCTTGTGGGAATAAAAGGACTAGAAATAGGAAAAACCCAATGTGGCTAAACAAAGAAGTAAGACAGGCAATTAACAGTAAAAAGAAAGCATTTGCACTACTAAAGCAGGATGGCACCATTGAAGCTCTAAAAAACTATAGGGAGAAAAATACTTTATCTAAAAAACTAATTAAAGCTGCCAAAAAGGAAACAGAGAAGCACATTGCTAAGGAGAGTAAAACTAATCCCAAACTGTTCTTCAACTATATCAATAGTAAAAGAATAAAAACTGAAAATGTAGGCCCCTTAAAAAATAGTGAGGAAAGAATGGTTGTAGATGACGAGGAAAAAGCTAACATATTAAACACCTTCTTCTCCACGGTATTCACGGTGGAAAATGAAATGCTAGGTGAAATCCCAAGAAACAATGAAAACCCTATATTAAGGGTCACCAATCTAACCCAAGAAGAGGTGCGAAACCGGCTAAATAAGATTAAAATAGATAAATCTCTGGGTCCGGATGGCATACACCCACGAGTACTAAGAGAACTAAGTAATGTAATAGATAAACCATTATTTCTTATTTTTAGTGACTCTATAGCGACAGGGTCTGTTCCGCAGGATTGGCGCATAGCAAATGTGGTGCCAATATTCAAAAAGGGCTCTAAAAGTGAACCTGGAAATTATAGGCCAGTAAGTCTAACCTCTATTGTTGGTAAAATATTTGAAGGGTTTCTGAGGGATGTTATTCTGGATTATCTCAATGAGAATAACTGTTTAACTCCATATCAGCATGGGTTTATGAGAAATCGCTCCTGTCAAACCAATCTAATCAGTTTTTATGAAGAGGTAAGCTATAGACTGGACCACGGTGAGTCATTGGACGTGGTATATCTCGATTTTTCCAAAGCGTTTGATACCGTGCCGCACAAGAGGTTGGTACACAAAATGAGAATGCTTGGTCTGGGGGAAAATGTGTGTAAATGGGTTAGTAACTGGCTTAGTGATAGAAAGCAGAGGGTGGTTATAAATGGTATAGTCTCTAACTGGGTCGCTGTGACCAGTGGGGTACCGCAGGGGTCAGTATTGGGACCTGTTCTCTTCAACATATTCATTAATGATCTGGTAGAAGGTTTACACAGTAAAATATCGATATTTGCAGATGATACAAAACTATGTAAAGCAGTTAATACAAGAGAAGATAGTATTCTGCTACAGATGGATCTGGATAAGTTGGAAACTTGGGCTGAAAGGTGGCAGATGAGGTTTAACAATGATAAATGTAAGGTTATACACATGGGAAGAGGGAATCAATATCACCATTACACACTGAACGGGAAACCACTGGGTAAATCTGACAGGGAGAAGGACTTGGGGATCCTAGTTAATGATAAACTTACCTGGAGCAGCCAGTGCCAGGCAGCAGCTGCCAAGGCAAACAGGATCATGGGGTGCATTAAAAGAGGTCTGGATACACATGATGAGAGCATTATACTGCCTCTGTACAAATCCCTAGTTAGACCGCACATGGAGTACTGTGTCCAGTTTTGGGCACCGGTGCTCAGGAAGGATATAATGGAACTAGAGAGAGTACAAAGGAGGGCAACAAAATTAATAAAGGGGATGGGAGAACTACAATACCCAGATAGATTAGCGAAATTAGGATTATTTAGTCTAGAAAAAAGACGACTGAGGGGCGATCTAATAACCATGTATAAGTATATAAGGGGACAATACAAATATCTCGCTGAGGATCTGTTTATACCAAGGAAGGTGACGGGCACAAGGGGGCATTCTTTGCGTCTGGAGGAGAGAAGGTTTTTCCACCAACATAGAAGAGGATTCTTTACTGTTAGGGCAGTGAGAATCTGGAATTGCTTGCCTGAGGAGGTGGTGATGGCGAACTCAGTCGAGGGGTTCAAGAGAGGCCTGGATGTCTTCCTGGAGCAGAACAATATTGTATCATACAATTATTAGGTTCTGTAGAAGGACGTAGATCTGGGGATTTATTATGATGGAATATAGGCTGAACTGGATGGACAAATGTCTTTTTTCGGCCTTACTAACTATGTTACTATGTTACTATGTTACTATGTTATTTTAGCCTGTAGGGGGCAGCTTCTACACGTCTCCCCACAAGTTCTGCTCATTGCTGGGGCTTCTATGTGAGGGGCACATTGTGGTGTAATACTTATTGTAGCCTGTAGGGGGCAGCTTCTACACGTCCCCCCACAAGTTCTGCTCATTGCTGGGGCTTCTATGTGAGGGGCACTTTGTGGTGTAATACTTATTGTAGCCTGTAGGGGGCAGCTTCTACACGTCCCCCCCACAAGTTCTGCTCATTGTTGGGGCTTCTATGTGAGGGGCACTTTGTGGTGTAATACTTATTGTAGCCTGTAGGGGGCAGCTTCTACACGTCTCCCCACAAGTTCCACTCATTGCTGGGGCTTCTATGTGAGGGGCACTTTGTGGTGTAATACTTATTGTAGCCTGTAGGGGGCAGCTTCTACACGTCTCCCCACAAGTTCCACTCATTGCTGGGGCTTCTATGTGAGGGGCACTTTGTGGTGTAATACTTATTGTAGCCTGTAGGGGGCAGCTTCTACCCGGTCTCCCCACAAGTTCTGCTCATTGTTGGGGCTTCTATGTGAGGGGCACTTTGTGGTGTAATACTTATTGTAGCCTGTAGGGGGCAGCTTCTACCCGGTCTCCCCACAAGTTCTGCTCATTGTTGGGGCTTCTATGTGAGGGGCACTTTGTGGTGTAATACTTATTTTAGCCTGTAGGGGGCAGCTTCTACCCGGTCTCCCCACAAGTTCTGCTCATTGCTGGGGCTTCTATGTGAGGGGCACTTTGTGGTGTAATACTTATTGTAGCCTGTAGGGGGCAGCTTCTACACTGTCTCCCCACAAGTTCTGCTCATTGTTGGGGCTTCTATGTGAGGGGCACTTTGTGGTGTAATACTTATTGTAGCCTGTAGGGGGCAGCTTCTACACTGTCTCCCCACAAGTTCTGCTCATTGCTGGGGCTTCTATGTGAGGGGCACTTTGTGGTGTAATACTTATTGTAGCCTGTAGGGGGCAGCTTCTACACGTCCCCCCCACAAGTTCTGCTCATTGCTGGGGCTTCTATGTGAGGGGCACTTTGTGGTGTAATACTTATTTTAGCCTGTAGGGGGCAGCTTCTACACGTCCCCCCACAAGTTCTGCTCATTTCTGGGGCTTCTATGTGAGGGGCACTTTGTGGTGTAATACTTATTGTAGCCTGTAGGGGGCAGCTTCTACACTGTCTCCCCATAAGTTCTGCTCATTGCTGGGGCTTCTATGTGAGGGGCACATTGTGGTGTAATTCTTATTTTAGCCTGTAGGGGGCAGCTTCTACACTGTCTCCCCACAAGTTCTGCTCATTGTTGGGGCTTCTATGTGAGGGGCACTTTGTGGTGTAATACTTATTGTAGCCTGTAGGGGGCAGCTTCTACACTGTCTCCCCACAAGTTCTGCTCATTGCTGGGGCTTCTATGTGAGGGGCACTTTGTGGTGTAATACTTATTGTAGCCTGTAGGGGGCAGCTTCTACACGTCCCCCCCACAAGTTCTGCTCATTGCTGGGGCTTCTATGTGAGGGGCACTTTGTGGTGTAATACTTATTTTAGCCTGTAGGGGGCAGCTTCTACACGTCCCCCCACAAGTTCCACTCATTGCTGGGGCTTCTATGTGAGGGGCACTTTGTGGTGTAATACTTATTTTAGCCTGTAGGGGGCAGCTTCTACACGTCCCCCCACAAGTTCTGCTCATTTCTGGGGCTTCTATGTGAGGGGCACTTTGTGGTGTAATACTTATTGTAGCCTGTAGGGGGCAGCTTCTACACGTCCCCCCACAAGTTCTGCTCATTGCTGGGGCTTCTATGTGAGGGGCACATTGTGGTGTAATACTTATTGTAGCCTGTAGGGGGCAGCTTCTAAGTTCTGCTCATTGTTGGGGCTTCTATGTGAGGGGCACTTTGTGGTGTAATACTTATTGTAGCCTGTAGGGGGCAGCTTCTAAGTTCTGCTCATTGTTGGGGCTTCTATGTGAGGGGCACTTTGTGGTGTAATACTTATTGTAGCCTGTAGGGGGCAGCTTCTACACGTCCCCCCACAAGTTCCACTCATTTCTGGGGCTTCTATGTGAGGGGCACTTTGTGGTGTAATACTTATTGTAGCCTGTAGGGGGCAGCTTCTACACGTCCCCCCACAAGTTCTGCTCATTGTTGGGGCTTCTATGTGAGGGGCACTTTGTGGTGTAATACTTATTGTAGCCTGTAGGGGGCAGCTTCTACACTGTCTCCCCACAAGTTCCACTCATTGCTGGGGCTTCTATGTGAGGGGCACTTTGTGGTGTAATACTTATTGTAGCCTGTAGGGGGCAGCTTCTACACGTCCCCCCCACAAGTTCTGCTCATTGCTGGGGCTTCTATGTGAGGGGCACTTTGTGGTGTAATACTTATTGTAGCCTGTAGGGGGCAGCTTCTACACGGTCTCCCCACAAGTTCTGCTCATTGCTGGGGCTTCTATGTGAGGGGCACATTGTGGTGTAATTCTTATTTTAGCCTGTAGGGGGCAGCTTCTACACTGTCTCCCCACAAGTTCTGCTCATTTCTGGGGCTTCAATGTGAGGGGCACATTGTGGTGTAATTCTTATTTTAGCCTGTAGGGGGCAGCTTCTACCCGGTCTCCGCACAAGTTCTGCTCATTTCTGGGGCTTCTATGTGAGGGGCACTTTGTGGTGTAATACTTATTGTAGCCTGTAGGGGGCAGCTTCTACACTGTCTCCCCATAAGTTCTGCTCATTGCTGGGGCTTCTATGTGAGGGGCACTTTGTGGTGTAATACTTATTGTAGCCTGTAGGGGGCAGCTTCTACACTGTCTCCCCATAAGTTCTGCTCATTGCTGGGGCTTCTATGTGAGGGGCACTTTGTGGTGTAATACTTATTGTAGCCTGTAGGGGGCAGCTTCTACCCGGTCTCCCCATAAGTTCTGCTCATTTCTGGGGCTTCACATTGTGAACAGCTTATAGTCCAGCAGCTTTCTAACAAGAAGCGATTGCCCGAAGGAGATGATCCCTTTAATAAGGATGAGAGTTACAATTGGCAATGATAGAGTTAAACCTCTGACTTTTCCCCACAGTTTTCATTTACGATGTTCACTCCCCATTCATCAAATATTCTGTATAGAGAATATCAAAAAGTCCAAATAAATTAGAAACAGAGACGTTGGGAAGCAGAATAAATCCCAGCAGCTTCGGAGGAGGCAGAGGAGAAGCGCAGCTGCTCTCCCTCATGGGCATCGGCTCCCAACAGTCAGGAACGAGCTGCACAAATCGCGGCCTCTTCTGTATCTTCAGACAAATTCCAGAAACTGAGATGAGACGTATCTGGAGCGGAGGAGAATGATACAGAATCCTCTATGGTTAGACGCTCAGTCACAATTTATTAAGCAGTGATATATTAACTTAGGCTGGACATTAAGAGGTTAATGGTAAAATAGCACACGCCACTCCGTCCAATCAGGAGCTTAAAACCATTTTCTAAAATTTCTCCTATCACCTGATGTTGATCCGTATATGTCACATGACTAAGAAACAAAACTGATACATTGTGTTCTGCAGGAATTCTCTGCTTATTACCCGGGTTCTGCTCTGCCCCCCCTGACTGTAGGGTCAGTGCACCGCACGTCTTTATCAGAAGGTCCAACCAGACAAGTTTGGAGTATTGTCAAGAGGAAGATGAGACACCAGACCCAACAATGCAGGCGAGCTGAAGGCTGCTATCAAAGCAACCTGGGCTTCCATAACCCCTCAGCAGTACCACAGGCGGATCGCCTCCATGCCACGCCGCATTGATGCAGTAATTGATGCAAAAGGAGCCCCGACCAAGTATTGAGTGCATTTACCGAACATACATTTCAGTATGGAACATTTCAGATTTTTAAATAATTTTTCAAGCTGGTGTTATGAAGCATTCTAATTTAATGAGATAATGACTTTTGGATTTTCATTGGCTGTAAGCCATAATCATCAACATTAACAGAAATAAACACGTGAAATTTTTGTTATTTCCACATAGCATATGTTACACATGATGTATAATTAATTGATTTGTTCAGTGTTGTCATAAAGAGGGAGCGTCCAAACTCCTGAACATTCATCTTCCTCTGAAATTGTGAATTTTTAACAAATTTCATATAAACATATCATTCATTCTCTGAGCTGAAATATCCTGCATGTCTATTGCTCCAGTCCCTGACAGCAAGCAGCTTGGATGGTATCTGAGTCATTCGATCTTCGGCATTGAATCCTGCATGTATCTATATATGTTAGTCATCCTATTATGCCTTTGTTTGTGTTTATAGATATTTAACTCACTTTTGCATGTCCTTACTCAGAGAGATCACATAACTGTTTCAAAGCGGTTTATGATCCATGTAGACCTGGACATTTGTTTATCTGATCACTACATTTATTGTGTCCTGTTGTCTCAACTGAGTTAGATTGATTGCTAACGAGCTTTAACACAAAAAAAAAAAAAAAGAGATCTAAGGGCTAGCCTTCTATAAATGTAGATTTAGCTTGCGGATGCATTCGTGCAGGGGTGCATTCGTGCACTGTTATTCGTGTATTTTTTATTCAAAGTACTTTTTTTTCTAAGTACTCGGCAGTTATAACATGGCAGTTAGACAGGTAAGACAATCTAAATCTATTCCCTATTCACTTGAAACAACACAAATACTCACCATATTTATTTGCATATTCTATATCCTGGCTGCTGCATTCACTCACATTCACCGCCCTCGCATTAACTCTCTACACTCCATCCATATCGGCCCCTCTGTCCTTGCCTCTCCTATGTATAGCACTCACGCTCTTATCACATTGCTTAACAGCACAGATCCATTCAGTCCCAACATCCAACACAAGAGACGCTCTCACAAATCACTTAACCATCTGATCACTCTTTCGATCCTCCTTCTCCTAGTCGCTGGAGACATATCTCCAAACCCCGGTCCCCCATGTTATAGCCAGTCAAACCTCCCAATTGCTGCACCCAGAAACCCCTCTAACCTTATTAATATTCCCTGCATGCCTTCTGTCTCTTTCAATTGTGCCCTTTGGAATTCTCGCTCTGTGTGTAATAAACTCTCCTTCATCCATGACTTCTTCCTTTCTAATTCTCTTAATCTCCTGGCTCTTACTGAAACCTGGATCCAGCAGTCAGACACCACTGCTGCTGCTGCTCTTTCATATGGTGGACTACGCTTTTCTCATACCCCAAGATCAGACAACAGAGCAGGTGGAGGCGTTGGTCTGCTCCTTTCACCCAAATGTACTTTCCAAGTTATCGCCCAAGTACCCTCACTTGTCTTCCCTTCCTTTGAGGTCCATGTGGTCAGACTCTACGTCCCCTTCTCCATGCGAGTGGCGGTGGTGTATCGTCCTCCCGGCCCCTCTCATCAGTTCCTGGATCACTTTGCCACCTGGCTTCCACACTTTCTCTCCTGTGACACCCCCACCCTTATCATGGGTGATTTCAACATCCCCATTGCCTCTCCCCTCTCCCCATCTGCTTCTCACCTTTTATCGCTATCCTCCTCTTTTGGCCTCTCGCAGTATACTAACTCTCCAACACATGAAGATGGAAACTCCCTTGACTTGGTCTTCTCCCGACTTTGCTCAGTGGATGATTTCACAAACTCCCCTCTCCCGCTCTCTGACCACAACCTTCTTTCATTCTCTATCAAGAACTGCCATCCCGCTCAGGTCACCCCCACTTTCCACACTTATAGAAACATACAGGCCATTAACACCCAGAAACTTATGAAGAACTTGCAGTCCTCATTGGCCCCTATCTCCTCCATCTCATGTCCTGATTCTGCATTGAAGCATTACAATGAAACCCTGCAAAGTGCTCTGGATGAAGCTGCTCCTCCTATACATAAAACAACTCGGCACAGACGGCAACAACCGTGGCACACGCTGCAAACACGTTTCCTGCAGCGGTGCTCCAGGTGCGCAGAACGTCTGTGGAGAAAATCTAATCTACCCGAAGATTTCATCCATTATAAGTTCATGCTAAAGACATACAATTCTGCCCTTCACCTCTCCAAACAAACCTACTTCAACACCCTCATCACCTCCCTGTCCAATAACCCTAAACGTCTCTTTGACACGTTCCAGTCCCTACTCAACCCAAGAGAGCAGGCCCCAACCACGGATCTCCGTGCTGACGATCTGGCCAATTACTTCAAAGAAAAAATTGACCACATTCGACAGGAAATCATCTCCCAATCTCTTCATACCATGCACTGTCCTCCCTCCCCCACTGCATCTAGTTCACTCTCTGACTTTGAAGCAGTTACAGAAGAAGAAGTAAGCAGGCTCCTTGCATCTTCTCGCCCGACCACTTGCACCAGTGACCCCATTCCGTCACATCTCCTCCAGTCCCTTTCCCCGACTGTCACCTCTCACCTAACAAAAATATTCAACCTTTCCCTCACTTCCGGTATTTTTCCCTCCTCATTTAAGCATGCCATCATACATCCATTACTTAAAAAACCATCCCTCGATCAAAACTGTGCCGCTAATTATAGACCTGTCTCTAATCTTCCATTCATCTCTAAACTCCTCGAACGCCTGGTCCACTCCCGTCTTACCCGCTATCTCTCAGATAACTCTCTTCTCGACCCTCTTCAATCTGGCTTCCGCTCTTTACACTCTACTGAAACTGCCCTCACTAAAGTCTCTAATGACCTACTAACAGCTAAATCTAATGGTCACTACTCCATGCTAATTCTCTTGGATCTCTCTGCAGCATTCGACACTGTGGATCATCAGCTCCTCCTCACTATGCTCCGCTCCATCGGCCTCAAGGACACCGTTCTCTCCTGGTTCTCCTCCTATCTCTCTGACCGATCCTTCACTGTATGTTTTGCTGGTTCCTCCTCCTCTCACCTTCCCCTTACTGTTGGGGTTCCTCAAGGATCAGTCCTAGGCCCCCTACTCTTCTCGTTGTATACTGCCCCTATTGGACAAACAATCAGTAGATTTGGTTTCCAGTACCATCTCTATGCTGACGACACCCAATTATACACTTCTTCTCCTGATATCACACCGACCTTTTTAGAAAACACCAGTGATTGTCTTACCGCCGTCTCTAACATCATGTCCTCCCTCTATCTGAAACTGAACCTGTCAAAAACTGAACTCCTCGTGTTCTCTCCCTCTACTAACCTACCTTTGCCTGACATTGCCATCTCCGTGTGCGGTTCCACCATTACTCCAAAGCAACATGCCCGCTGCCTTGGGGTCATCCTTGATTCTGACCTTTCATTCACCCCCTACATCCGATCACTGGCTCGCTCTTCTTACCTGCATCTCAAAAACATTTCTAGAATTCGCCCTTTTCTTACTTTTGACTCTGCAAAAACTCTGACTGTTTCACTTATTCATTCTCGTCTGGACTATTGTAACTCTCTACTAATCGGCCTCCCTCTTACCAAACTTTTCCTGCTCCAATCTGTCCTGAATGCTGCTGCCAGGATCATATTCCTCACCAACCGTTACACCGATGCCTCTACCCTGTGCCAGTCATTACACTGGCTACCCATCCACTCCAGAATCCAGTACAAAACTACTACCCTCATCCACAAAGCACTCCATGGCTCAGCACCACCCTACATCTCCTCTCTGGTATCAGTCTACCACCCTACCCGTGCCCTCCGCTCCGCTAATGACCTCAGGTTAGCATCCTCAATAATCAGAACCTCCCACTCCCGTCTCCAAGACTTTACACGTGCTGCGCCGATTCTTTGGAATGCACTACCTAGGTTAATACGATTAATCCCCAATCCCCACAGTTTTAAGCGTACCCTAAAAACTCATTTGTTCAGACTGGCCTACCGCCTCAATGCATTAACCTAACGATCCCTGTGTGGCCTATTTATAATAAAAAAAAAAAAAAAGGTTCCTCGCATCATGTTCTCATTCACTTTATGCAGTATTAGCCCTCTGTGTCTGTACTGCAACATACTTAGGCAGTTAACTGGTTCATGCAGCTTTACATGAACACCCGAGCCTTACACTATAGCTGGTCCAAATAACTAAAGCAATTGTTACCATCCACCTCTCGTGTCTCCCCTTTTCCCCATAGTTTGTAGCTTGCGAGCAGCAGGGCCCTCACTCCTCCTGGTATCTGTTTTGAACTGTATTTCTGTTATGCTGTAATGTCTATTGTCTGTACAAGTCCCCTCTATAATTTGTAAAGCGCTGCGGAATATGTTGGCGCTATATAAATAAAAATTATTATTATTATTATTATTATAAAAATCTGATATTTTGTGAAGTCATCAGCTTTTGTCCAACGTGGAAGATTTTCACCTGCTGGACTTCAGCACTTGTTTGGAGTTGCCATAGTAAAGCTGTTATCCTGGTGAGTGTAGAGAAAAAAAACTGTGTCACCAGCTGCAACCCCCCAGCAATCACGAAAAAGGGGCAACTATAAGAAACTTTGTAATATATCTTATCAGAAAAATCTGCTTCTTTCTCCCTTCATGAGCCACTTCTCATCTGCGCCACCTGAACTCATCAGTCACATCATTTCATAAACAAAGGAATGTCAACACAGATATGTCTGCTTTCAACTCTTATTATTCTCTATGGACAGAAGAGGTGAAGAGCAGTAAGAAGCAGAGTGAGAAAACAAGCAGAGGAAAACACAAAAAGATGGTGATGAGCTTTCTAACTAGTCTTTCACCTTATTACAGAGCTGGATTCACAGCTACACTGCTTAGCAACTGCTGCCTATTTTCCTGTTTGTGCATATGTCTTGTTTGTTGGTTAAGGAACGAAGAGCAGGATTCCGTCAAATCTGTGTGTGATGGATGAGGGACATCATAGGAGCTAGTCTCCATCCACTTGCTCATAGTCAATTTCAAATTAAGAAATAGAGCTTTCAGGTGGGAAAAAAAAGTGAAAAATGTAGAACACAAGTCTTATAATGGCCATAAATAGTGATATTTCTCATGTAAGTTACTTGAAAGTATTTTACCCATTAGAGGATTTCACGTGCCGAAACAAAGTAGTTCTTGACAAGTTCACATCCACAAGAGAATGATACACGTGGCCATATGTGATATATCCGCTATCTAAGCCACATAAGACATGGCCAGACAGCGCCGTCCAGCCGAGCGTCGCTGTCACCCTTTCCTTTATTATGCCTACATGCCCAGTAGTCGGAGATCCCTTTTATTACTTCTGAACCCTGTGCAGTCCTGTCACATCCTCCTTCACACAAGCTGCCTGCACGATTTGTGCTCCTTCACTAACAAAAACTATCCATAAAGAAAAACAAAAAAACAAAAAAGTAACAAAAGTGAAACCCACAGATCGCTCCTGCGCAGCGGAGTATCCATCACAGCACTTTACAGAGACTGGAATGTCAGGAAAGTAGAAACAACGTATCAATATTTGCCACAGTCTGAAAGTCTACGATCCAGAAATGTGAAGAACAGATGTCTTAGTGCCCCCGACATCAGAAAGTGCACTCTGCTCGAGTGCCGAGGAAGTCACATAAGGTGCGCGAAATGCGGAGACTGAACCTGCAATTACAGATACATTCCCTGAAAAAGGAGCAAATAAATTAAGAAATCTCCTGAATATCCTGAGCTCCATTTTTTTTCTAAATACATTCCAAATTCAGCGCTGATTCACTTCCTAATATACAGTATCTCTATCGCAGACAAAACCATTTTTCTGATATAAAACTCCAAATCCCCTGCACATACAAAGAGTTAAATAATACAATTCTCTGCATACTGATTCATTAGAATATCAAATCATCGCCGTCATTTCAGGTGACTTCACAATAACCTGTACAGTGTGTAGATGGGCAATTAAACTATTTCTGGCCATTACATTCTGCATTTCACCAGTTTTACCCTCTATGGGCTCTCATCTCTAATTTTTAGTTGTCTCTGAGCTAGTGAGTGGAGACCAGCTGATAAGATGTCTCCCATACACCACACACACACAGAGATGAGGGATTCCAGTTCTCTTGTCTCTCCTGTCCTCCTCTACCCAGCACTTACTCATAGCAGCAACATAGAGGATATTATACAACAGGACTCAACAGTCCAGGCTTGAATTCAGCTCTGGGGTGAGATAAAACACTTACTAGTAGCAGATTCAGGGAGATATTATCGTAGCACTGAACAATATTACTGTGAATCCATCTGAGAGAAAACATTTTCTAGAGCAATCAACATCATATAGGCCATTATACAGCAGTTCTGAGCAGTGTAGCTGTGAGTCCAGCTCTGGGGTGAGATAAAACCCTTACTAGAAGCAATATCATGGAGATTATACAGTCATACTGAGAAATATTAAGGGGGTATTCACAAGTTGTCTCTTTAGAAGTTCATAGCAATGCAATTTCCAACCAGTTTACTTACTGGTCTCTGGCATGGTGGGCTCTCCTCATAGAGTGACAATCCTGATGAATAGAACTGCATTTTTAGAAAAGTCGACACTGTTATCCTCGTATTTACAAGCAGGTATAACAGGGTAATTGAAAAAATACTGGTCTCAGTCAGACAGAGCAGCGAGCTGGGAGACAGTGATTATTAGACCTAATGTAAAGCTGCAGATTGGGGATTTTCCAAGATTTATTACAGCAGTTCAGAAACTGATATAGATGTAGAGGGAGGTGAGATGATAATGGCTGTATAGAACTCAATGTGCTGGAGAGAGGTGGCTGGGATGTTAAGAGTTAACCCCTCTCCTGGTTTGTAACTAAGGCACATTCTCTAAGTAAAGCTATTTAAAGAAATACTCTTCCTTCTCCCCCTCGATTCAAAATTGTAATCCTTTTAATATATCTCAAAAGTCATGCTCTGCGTACTTACAATTGCTTATTTGCCTTTCTACCCAGTTAATTATGTTCTTTTCTATTAGGTCTATGACATCAAATGATCAAAAACAAACTAGCTAAATCCTTCTAAGCTCTATGGAGAAAAGTCAGTGGCAGGGGAAGGAGGAGGGAGCAGCTGGGTCAGGAATTTAAGAGTGGAATGATAAATGCAGGAATAGAGACTTCCTGTTTCTACACAGAGTAGAAAAAGGGAGAATTAACTAGGTAGAAAGGCAATATGAGCAATTGTAAGTTCACAGTGTTATATACAGTAATATGGTGATTGCAATATAGAGGATAAAAACTTTGATGGGAGAAGCAGGAGTGTTTCCTTAAAGTCACTAAAAGAAGCAGCAGCACAGAGGACATTATGCATCAATACACCTGTTATTACAGCAATAGGATTAGATAAAACACTTCCTAGAAAGCAGCACCATGCAGGACATTGTGCATCAGTACTGAGCAGTGTAGCTGTGAATCCAGCTCTAGAATCAGATAAAACATAAGGAAACAGCGGCATGGAATACATTATATGGAAGTAATGGTCATGGTTGACTTGAAATCAGCAATCACTAGAAATCAGTAACAGGGTCAGTGCGAGTCTGTGCCTCTTTTTCTGTACTCGCTTCTTCTCCACTTTTCCATAGACTTCAATGGGCAGCTGTAGTCTGTTCCCTTTTTGTGCTGCCAGTCCTCTTTGCCTTAAACCAAACAGATTTTAGTAGTCTTTCCAAATGAACGATGAGATAAGGAGACAGGTAGATGGAGAAGTGGCTCATAAGTGGAGAAAGAAGCAGATTTGTCCAGTAGGATGTGGGGGATTTAACAGGTAAGTCATTTCTTCATCACTTTCCCTTCTCTTATGCACTGAGCTACGGTTGCTGCGGTCGCTGCAGTGAAGCTTGACGACATATCCTGAATGTTTCCTGTCTATAAAGCAGTTTACAGCTGCGCCGGTGCACAGATCACGTTTTATATGGAGCGCACAATATATATATATATATGTGAAATGTGCTTTGCTTTGTAAATCTCCTTATTGTTTAGTTTTCGTCGTCCTGTGTGCGGTCTGTGAGGTGCGAGGCACCGGGCACATAAAGCGGCTCCTTCAGTGCTCGGATTGATTGGAGCAGGCCGCAAAAGCTGCAGAATCGGAGGAGTCGGTGGTGTGGGATCATCTCGTTCCATAACCGGGGCCATCGTCATGTTATATGGGATCGGTAATAAGCCAATATTTCCCGTTACAACACTTACTTTTATCGTGCGCCATCACTACGCCCCTTTATGTTATCCTTATGGCTGGGCGGTAAATCTACAAGAGAAGGTTTTGCATTTAATGATTTGTTTCTAGGACGCGCCATGGGGAAATCGCATACTCGTTCGTGCACAGATCGCTGGGTTTTTTATTGCATGGTAGTAGTGTAAGGATATGGAGACTTTTGCAACCATTTGTTTTTGCTTCAATGTTTAAAAAAAAAAGGATAAAAAAGTAATTGTGACAAATTAAAATCTACAACAACTATTAATTAATTAATACATCTCCTTATCTCCGGCGGAGACCCTGCAGTTCCCAGGACGAAGCAGAAAGAACCGGGTGAAGCAACTACAGGCTCAGACTACACAGGGCGAGATTGTAGTCTGTAACTATGGAGACACATGACTCTGAATAGTAGCTGTGCACACAAAACTGTGTTGGTGTATAGAGCAGTCACCATGCAGAGCGAGCGGTGGCCTCTAACAGCAGCGACTGGAACGAGCCTCCAGGTTTCTGATTAACCATTTAAACAGTTCAGATCCATTGTCTCCAGCACAGTCCGACCGCTTCTATCGCCGCCATGTTGGTCTCTGACTGGACATCATAGGAGATCACTAATTCTACATTATACCGCCTACAGTACAGAATTACAGTGTATAATGCAAACAGAGACGTGTAATGTCACGGATCGCTGCTCCGTGGTGTCACTTATTCGTCACGTGCCTGCTCTCACACGTGACTTGGGGTTGTGCCTGCAAGGGTTAATCTATCTCCCCACTCTCCATCCAACATTCAACCTCTGTCCTATGCTGTAAGGGGAGCATAAATCACACACCGCCCCAGGCCACACACCCGCTCATATGCGCTGCCACCACTCATCGAATACACAGGCGATGAGTCCCAGAAATAACTAATAAAAATATGTTTATCACTCATAAGGCTCACACACCTCTAGGCTATGGATTCTTTAGAACATTCAAGGTTCAACTTATTAAAGGTTTATACTTTAATAGAAAAAGGTTCAATGCTTACAATAAGAAAAAGGTATAAAATATGATAATAAAAAGACATACAACTTATGCAAAACAGTATCAAATAAACAGGAGAAAACTTACAGAAATCATCTAACTTGTAGTCTGCTTTCTGCTCCCTGAGGGGGGGGGGGTGTGAATGTAGTTGTGGAACACATCAGCTTTTCAGGCTGCCCTCACCATGTGAACCCAATTCTCTGCAGCCTAAATTTATAACTTTGGTCTGAGGTCAGGTTTCTAGACCAGCCTCCCAGGTTAATATCATAATTGCGGTCTGTTTGATTGGGCCACGGCCGCTCTACCAATGAATATATATTCTTTTCCTCTGGGACACGTGTGAAATGGTTCCCAGGGATACCTTCCCTCAAGCTGCAATTAGCATCTCCCCTCCAAGCACTCAGAGGTGTCAAGTGTTCCTTTGTTCTTGGCTCTAGCTAGACCCCCTGGTGAGATCTGGAGACAGAATTCCTACTCTTCCCAAGGAAGTACATATTAACACCTAGGTACCACTGGCCTTCAGGACAGATGTTACATTATCACTTGTCACACATATAACCCTAGACAGATGTCCCTACACACATATAGAGATATATATACACATATTTCACCACATGTAATTACAATTTTTCAATCACTGCTCCTCCCCAAATATGCAATGAAAAAAGTAGTATTTGCTCCAACACAGTACCAATAAAAACTGCAGCTCCGGAAGGAAAAACCAAATGCTCACCCATCTCCAACAACGGAACGACAGAAAAAAGTGACAGATCTCAGAAAAGGTGACACAAACCGCATCTTTTAACTATGTTCTAAATTTTTTATACCACCTTGTGGAGTGTGTCAATGATGCCTTCTGGACACCTGTCAGGTCAGCAGTCTTCCCCATGATTGTGGAGCTACTGAAACAGACTAAGGGACCTTTATAAACGCTTAGGAGCCTTTGCAGGTGTTTTTTGTTAATTATTCTAATATACTGAGATAATGACTTTTGTAAGCCATAATCATCAACATTAACAGAAATAAACACGTGAAATAGATCACTCTGTAGAGTCTGTTTCTTTCCTGCAGTCTCTGCATCGCGTTGGGTCACGTTTTATGTCGTCTTTTGTTTTCTCGAGCCATCAAAAGTTTAATAACGGCCGTATTTCATGTCCCAACTTTCTCAATTGCTCAAAGTATATTTTGGAAATTGGCACAAGATACAAACAGCCGAGATCCTTCTGCTCCTCAGCGGCGTGGACTTTATAAGCCATAAATGATGGATTGTTCCCTGTACCTTTAGTAAATCTCAGACGTGTCCCTCTTATAGCTGCAGGGGAGGGATGTTCCTCTGCGAGAGGCAGCCATGGCTTTAGTGACAAAAGTTTCCGGATGAGGAGACTGATTGGTCTGCGCTTGTTATTGACTTGTTGGTTTTATGTCATGGATGTAGCACTGTCTGCTGGTGATAATTATATGGGTTATTAACCCTCTGTCCCACACCGCTCCGCACATTTATGGCTGGGGAGTAATAGCTGCAAGCCCACTGTAATGGCAACCAAAAAAGAGATCAGACGTCTACAGAAGAGCAGCTGCACTTCATAAATTCGAACAATATAAATCTTCACTATGTAGCAAACACAAAAACCAAGACAAGTAATAGCACGTAAGAATGCGCCATTGTGCAAAAACCTGTTTCCTCGGCCAAAGACTGCTATTGGGATACACCAAAATGACGGCATGAATCCAATAAAGCCAAATAAATGTAATGGAAATGTGAAATAGATATAAATGTTAAAGTGATGTAACATAGTATGGAATAAAGGAAAAGGTGCAATACACAAGTGCAGATGCGGTGCCCCAGGGTCCTGGTCGTGGCAGTAGTGTCGCTTTCCTCCCGGGGAGAGTGATGCTACGTTTGGAGGCAAGGAAGGATAACTGCGTCCAGGTACCACAAACATGCAACACTTCACACTCCAGGCCACCAGGGGGAGCTTCTGATCCTTTTTACTAGATTACTCCCCGTATATACTGTATATATAACTGGTAGTCTGTAGGAAAAGTTAGTCAGTCCTTCAGGGAAGCAGTTCCTGGCAGGAGCGAATTTGTATCAGAGGAGAGGGTTCACGGAGATGTGCATGCCCTCAGAGCTGCAGCTCCCAGAAAGAGACATTTGAAGGCCGAATTGTTTTCAGCGAGCGTGCAAGAGAGGAAGCACAGGAGAGGATATCAGAGGGGGACCAGCCCGAGCAGGCTGCCTCCTTCTGAGGCGCTGAGACCAGTAGCCGGAACACCAAGGTTGTAAGGACCTTTATGGCTTACATCAGAGGCCGGCAGGACAGCTGATGTCTATGTTACCTGTCCGAACTAACAACCAAGAGGCACGGTGACAACCTTAGAGGCTGGGGCGTGCTAGAGTCCCTATAAACTGCCTCAAGTCACCAGTCATATGGGTATGTCCTATCCAATCCGGGGGACAGAGAGAGATAACATTTGTGAGGACCTTATGAGAAGCTAAGCAGTAAGGGACTATACCACCACGGCGCTAGAGGAAAAGCTTTTATTCTCCACCTGGATAAGGGGACTCTGGATTTGCCTCCAAACTGGCTGGACTCTGTCTGCCCTGTGGTCTGGTGTCCTGGATTGTGGATGCTGAAGTCTTCAGTAAAGGTAAAGAGACTACAACCTTGTGTCCTCGTTCTTCTCTGCGCCACTCACCATCCACCATCTATTCACCGGGACGCCCTGGGGATATACTTCACCTGTGGGAAGATATACCATCTATACCATAACATGCCATAATTATGCCATAACATCACCCCAGTGGACCCCTTAAAGCAGCATCGGTCACCCTGACCAAATACCACAGGTGGCGTCATGAACATAAACTTTATCCCTTTAAAGACCTTTCCCTTTTATACGGACGTCCCAGGGCCACGGACCGGGTCAGCCACCGTGACATCCCCCTTTGCAAACACAGGACCCGGTACCAGGAATCCCCTTGCCCTGACGGGGCGCTCCACAGACACCCCATAGATTATGCAGAATATAAGACTTTGATAAAGTGCCGTGTGCAGATTCACCCAGATACATCGTCTCAAAGGGAAAGCATTATATAAGAGTGAGGACCCTACGTGTATCGCCACAGGAGGGGCATCCTCAGCCAATTTACCTGGGTGACTCTGCACCTGCACTTTATTGCACAAATGTCCATACATGTCAGATATTTTGTGACTTGTTTGCTGGGGTTACAATGTGACCCCAATAACTTGGCACCTAGTGAACTTTTGTGTAATCGTGTAGCAGCAGCCTAAGAACTCTTGGATGTGGCTCATCTGGGCCCAGAGCTTTGAGAGCATTCATCCTTTTCAGCTTTGCTTAGACAGGGTCTATACCCAGTGACTGACTCTTCATTACCATTATTCAGGGGGGCCACACAGCATCAAAACCTCCATCAGTACAGGAATACATCACAATAACGACCATCAGTACAGAAATATATCACCAGGACCACCATCAGTATATGAATACACCACTGTGACCACCATCAGTACATAAATTCATCACCAGAACCACCATGTGCACATGGTACATCAAATGTAATGTCAGGTCAGACCCAAATACATTTGTATCACCTGAATCTTGTACTTCCAGTTTGTCCTTAACAATGATCATCGACAGACTGCAGACCATAGGGGAACCACAGTACTGATGAGAATTAGTCAGCATCACACATTTACATCCAGGTACCTTGTAGGTGACATCTTCTGTCAATGGAGTCATTCTTTTTTTTCTTCATCTTGTCCAGACACCATGATGATTTTTTACAGCCCCCCTCAGCCCTGCAGACATCCCTCTTATCCAGCCTTTTGTAGGACATCCCCACACGATACCCTTAAAAATAGCAGTGTCATTATAATGCTCCTGAATAAATTATCTGCCTTACGCTGAGCCCCTGAATAAATAATTGCCCCTCACTATATTCCCTGCCCAAAATATTACCTACACTTTGTATCACTTATGGTACATGCCCTCCACACTGCCCTCTCCTTTCCATACTGGTCCCCTCTTCAAACTGTCTGCTCACACAATGCCCCCCATAAGGCATAGTCTTCATACTGTACCCCCTCGTCCTACTCCCCTTCTTTGGCATAATACTGGCCCCTCATTGCTGTGCTTTTAATCTGTTTTCCTATGCTTTCCAAGTTTCCACTCACACTACTCAGTCTATTCTGTGACCACTCACACTTTTCTCCCCCCATCGCTTCACACTGTTCCCCTCAATAGTCTCTTACATTTCCGCTCCCTTCTCATATTGTCTCCTAACACTTTTACCCCCATGGTCTCCATACTACCTCCTTTTACATCTCCCCGACTTTCTCTGTAATGTTTTTTTCTTGGCTTCTGCAGTTCATTTTCTACTTTAGATGATTTGATTGCTTTGTTACAGATTCCGTTCATCTCTTTGGAGCCGACCCCTCAGATATATAGCTTCTAAAAACTCTTTTTTTTTCCGTTTTTTACAGACAATACAATTTATTTGCATGAACATGGAAAGCCCCCATAACAATAATATAGACTGCGCTTTTAAAGGGTTAGTAATAGTTAGTCCTGTTTGGATCCCATGGTAAACTTTTATCATTTCTGCCGCATTTCCCCCTCATCTCACTTTCGTGATGACGGGCTTTTTACACAAACCTTAATAATTCATCTCAAGGACCTGGAACTGCCTTTGTTGGAAAAGGTGGAATTCGTTTTAACCATAGAACTCTATTACTGCATATCGGCCTCTGGAAACAGTTACCGAGATATAATTCTTCGCTACATTTGTTTCTAGGTTTGGTACATTAATATTATGGATCGTATGTGACAAAACAAGGTGCATTAGTCTCCACAGAAGTCCTTCCCAAACACTAGTCCTGAAAAGGCTCAGATAAGAAATGTGACGCAGCTCGTTACTTATGTCATGTGAAAGGATCCTGACCTTCAAATGAAGCGAAGAAACTATAAAAACGGCAGTGTGCAACTTCATAATATTCACACCATCCAGGGATGAGCTCTGCCTAATGCAATATACCATTGTGGAAATAAATATCCTGCCCTGTTGACTTTTTGATTTACTTTATAGCTGAGTGCTAATATTCTTACATAATAAATTATATAATTCTATCCACTTGTAGCAACCGCTAAGGAGGAGCTCCCTGTATACAGATATACATGATAAGATCCTGTCTGCAGTCACCATTAGGGGGAGCTCCCTGTATACAGAGATACATGATAAGATCCTGTCTACAGCCACCACTAGGGGGAGCTCCCTGTATACAGAGATACATGATAAGATTCTGTCTGCAGTCACCACTAGGGGGAGCTCCCTGTATACAGATATAGATGATAAGATTCTGTCTGCAGTCACCACTAGGGGGAGCTCCCTGTATACAGAGATACACGATAAGATTCTGTCTGCAGTCACCACTAGGGGGAGCTCCCTGTATACAGAGACACATGATAAGATTCTGTCTGCAGTCACCACTAGGGGGAGCTCCCAGTATACAGAGATACATGATAAGATCCTGTCTGCAGCCACCACTAGGGGGAGCTCCCTGTATACAGAGATACATGATAAGATCCTGTCTGCAGTCACCACTAGGGGGAGCTCCCTGTATACAGAGATACACGATAAGATTCTGTCTGCAGCCACCACTAGGGGGAGCTCCCTGTATACAGAGATACATGATAAGATTCTGTCTGCAGCCACCACTAGGGGGAGCTCCCTGTATACAGAGATACATGATAAGATCTTGTCTGCAGTCACCACTAGGGGGAGCTCCCTGTATACAGAGATACATGATAGGATCCTGTCTGCAGCCACCACTAGGGGGAGCTCCCTGTATACAGAGATACACGATAAGATCCTGTCTGCAGCCACCACTAGGGGGAGTTCCCTGTATACAGAGATACATGATAAGATTCTGTCTGCAGCCACCACTAGGGGGAGCTCCCTGTATACAGAGATACATGATAAGATCCTGTCTGCAGCCACCACTAGGGGGAGCTCCCTGTATACAGAGATACATGATAGGATCCTGTCTGCAGCCACCACTAGGGGGAGCTCCCTGTATACAGAGATACACGATAAGATCCTGTCTGCAGCCACCACTAGGGGGAGTTCCCTGTATACAGAGATACATGATAAGATTCTGTCTGCAGCCACCACTAGGGGGAGCTCCCTGTATACAGAGATACATGATAAGATCCTGTCTGCAGCCACCACTAGGGGGAGCTCCCGGTATACAGAGATACATGATAAGATTCTGTCTGCAGCAACCACTAGGGGGAGCTCCCTGTATACAGAGATACATGATAAGATCCTGTCTGCAGCCACCACTAGGGGGAGCTCCCTGTATACAGAGATACATGATAAGATCCTGTCTGCAGCCACCACTAGGGGGAGCTCCCTGTATACAGAGATACATGATAAGATCCTGTCTGCAGCCACCACTAGGGGGAGCTCCCTGTATACAGAGATACACGATAAGATTCTGTCTGCAGCCACCACTAGGGGGAGCTCCCTGTATACAGTGATACACGATAAGATTCTGTCTGCAGCCACCACTAGGGGGAGCTCCCTGTATACAGAGATACATGAAAAGATCCTGTCTGCAGCCACCACTAGGGGGAGCTCCCTGTATACAGAGATACATGATAAGATTCTGTCTGCAGTCACCACTAGGGGGAGCTCCCTGTATACAGAGATACATGAAAAGATCCTGTCTGCAGCCACCACTAGGGGGAGCTCCCTGTATACAGAGACACATGATAAGGTTCTGTCTGCAGTCACCACTAGGGGGAGCTCCCGGTATACAGAGATACATGATAAGATCCTGTCTGCAGTCACCACTAGGGGGAGATCCCTGTATACAGAGATACATGATAAGATCCTGTCTGCAGTCACCACTAGGGGGAGCTCCCTGTATACAGACATACATGATAAGATCCTGTCTGCAGCCACCACTAGGGGGAGCTCCCTGTATACAGAGATACATGATAAGATCCTGTCTGCAGTCACCACTAGGGGGAGCTCTCTGTATACAGAGATACATGATAAGATTCTGTCTGCAGTCACCACTAGGGGGAGCTCCCTGTATACAGAGATACATGATAAGATCCTGTCTGCAGTCACCACTAGGGGGAGCTCCCTGTATACAGAAATACATGATAAGATCCTGTCTGCAGTCACCACTAGGGGGAGCGCCCTGTATACAGAGATACATGATAAGATTCTGTCTGAAGCCACCACTAGGGGGAGCTCCCTGTATATAGAGATACATGATAAGATTCTGTCTGCAGTCACCACTAGGGGGAGATCCCTGTATACAGAGATATATGATAAGATCCTGTCTGCAGCCACCACTAGGGGGAGCTCCCTGTATACAGTGATACATGATAAGATTCAGCCTGCAGTCACCACTAAGGGGAGCTCCCTGTATACAGAGATACATGATAAGATCCTGTCTGCAGTCACCACTAGGGGGAGCTCCCTGTATACAGAGATACATGATAAGATCCTGTCTGCAGTCACCATTAGGGGGAGCTCCCTGTATACAGAGATACATGATAAGATCCTGTCTGCAGCCACCACTAGGGGGAGCTCCCTGTATACAGAGATACATGATAAGATTCAGCCTGCAGCCACCACTAGGGGGAGCTCCCTGTATACTGAGATACATGATAAGATCCTGTCTGCAGTCACCACTAGGGGGAGCTCCCTGTATACAGAGATACATGATAAGATCCTGTGTGCAGTCACCACTAGGGGGAGCTCCCTGTATACAGAGATACATGATAAGATCCTGTCTGCAGTCACCACTAGGGGGAGCTCCCTGTATACAGAGATACATGATAAGATTCTGTCTGCAGCCACCACTAGGGGGAGCTCCCTGTATACAGAGATACATGATAAGATTCTGTCTGCAGCCACCACTAGGGGGAGCTCCCTGTATACAGAGATACATGATAAGATTATATCTACAGTCACCACTAGGGGGAGCTCCCTGTATACAGAGATACATGATAAGATCCTGTCTGCAGCCACCACTAGGGGGAGCTCCCTGTATACAGAGATACATGATAAGATCCTGTCTGCAGTCACCACTAGGGGGAGCTCTCTGTATACAGAGATACATGATAAGATCCTGTCTGCAGCCACCACTAGGGGGAGCTCCCTGTATACAGAGATACATGATAAGATCCTGTCTGCAGCCACCACTAGGGGGAGCTCCCTGTATACAGAGATGCATGATAAGATCCTGTCTGCAGTCACCACTAGGGGGAGCTCCCTGTATACAGAAATACATGATAAGATCCTGTCTGCAGTCACCACTAGGGGGAGCTCCCTGTATATAGAGATACATGATAAGATTCTGTCTGAAGCCACCACTAGGGGGAGCTCCCTGTATATAGCGATACATGATAAGATTCTGTCTGCAGTCACCACTAGGGGGAGCTCCCTGTATACAGTGATACATGATAAGATTCAGCCTGCAGCCACCACTAGGGGGAGCTCCCTGTATACAGAGATACATGATAAGATTCTGTCTGCAGTCACCACTAGGGGGAGCTCCCTGTATACAGAGATACATGATAAGATTCTTTCTGCAGCCACCACTAGGGGGAGCTCCCTGTATACAGAGATACATGATAAGATTATATCTACAGTCACCACTAGGGGGAGCTCCCTGTATACAGAGATACATGATAAGATCCTGTCTGCAGCCACCACTAGGGGGAGCGCCCTGTATACAGAGATACATGATAATATCCTGTCTGCAGCCACCACTAGGGGGAGCTCCCTGTATACAGAGATACATGATAAGATCCTGTCTGCAGTCACCACTAGGGGGAGCTCCCTGTATACAGAGATACATGATAAGATTCTGTCTGCAGCCACCACTAGGGGGAGCTCCCTGTATACAGAGATACATGATAAGATTCTGTCTGCAGCCACCACTAGGGGGAGCTCCCTGTATACAGAGATACATGATAAGATTATATCTACAGTCACCACTAGGGGGAGCTCCCTGTATACAGAGATACATGATAAGATCCTGTCTGCAGCCACCACTAGGGGGAGCTCCCTGTATACAGAGATACATGATAAGATCCTGTCTGCAGTCACCACTAGGGGGAGCTCTCTGTATACAGAGATACATGATAAGATCCTGTCTGCAGCCACCACTAGGGGGAGCTCCCTGTATACAGAGATACATGATAAGATCCTGTCTGCAGCCACCACTAGGGGGAGCTCCCTGTATACAGAGATGCATGATAAGATCCTGTCTGCAGTCACCACTAGGGGGAGCTCCCTGTATACAGAAATACATGATAAGATCCTGTCTGCAGTCACCACTAGGGGGAGCTCCCTGTATACAGAGATACATGATAAGATTCTGTCTGAAGCCACCACTAGGGGGAGCTCCCTGTATACAGAGATACATGATAAGATTCTGTCTGCAGTCACCACTAGGGGGAGCTCCCTGTATACAGTGATACATGATAAGATTCAGCCTGCAGCCACCACTAGGGGGAGCTCCCTGTATACAGAGATACATGATAAGATTCTGTCTGCAGTCACCACTAGGGGGAGCTCCCTGTATACAGAGATACATGATAAGATTCTTTCTGCAGCCACCACTAGGGGGAGCTCCCTGTATACAGAGATACATGATAAGATTATATCTACAGTCACCACTAGGGGGAGCTCCCTGTATACAGAGATACATGATAAGATCCTGTCTGCAGCCACCACTAGGGGGAGCGCCCTGTATACAGAGATACATGATAATATCCTGTCTGCAGCCACCACTAGGGGGAGCTCCCTGTATACAGAGATTCATGATAAGATTATATCTACAGTCACCACTAGGGGGAGCTCCCTGTATACAGAGATACATGATAAGATCCTGTCTGCAGTCACCACTAGGGGGAGCTCCCTGTATACAGAGATACATGATAAGATCCTGTCTGCAGCCACCACTAGGGGGAGCTCCCTGTATACAGAGATACATGATAAGATCCTGTCTGCAGCCACCACTAGGGGGAGCTCCCTGTATACAGAGATACATGATAAGATCCTGTCTGCAGCCACCACTAGGGGGAGCTCCCTGTATACAGAGATACATGATAAGATCCTGTCTGCAGCCACCACTAGGGGGAGCTCCCTGTATACAGAGATACATGATAAGATCCTGTCTGCAGCCACCACTAGGGGGAGCTCCCTGTATACAGAGATACATGATAAGATCCTGTCTGCAGTCACCACTAGGGGGAGCTCCCTGTATACAGAGATACATGATAAGATCCTGTCTGCAGCCACCACTAGGGGGAGCTCCCTGTATACAGAGATACATGATAAGATCCTGTCTGCAGCCACCACTAGGGGGAGCGCCCTGTATACAGAGATACATGATAAGATTCTGTCTGCAGTCACCACTAAGGGGAGCTCCCTGTATACAGAGATACATGATAAGATCCTGTCTGCAGCCACCACTAGGGGGAGCTCCCTGTATACAGAGATACATGATAAGATCCTGTCTGCAGCCACCACTAGGGGGAGCTCCCTGTATACAGAGATACATGATAAGATTCTGTCTGCAGCCACCACTAGGGGGAGCTCCCTGTATACAGAGATACATGATAAGATCCTGTCTGCAGCCACCACTAGGGGGAGCTCCCTGTATACCGGTATAGAGGTAATGAGATGAGACAGAATGTGAGATGATGATGAGTGATGAGACACTATGTGATAATACAGTGAGTGTCAGGAAGTTGTGTGATGGATCGTTGAATGGTTGGATACATCCTGAATGACTGAATGGTTTCAGGAGACTGTATGACACATATATGAGTAAGAAGGATCTAATGGTGACTGACAAGGACAAGTCGTCGGCACAATGAGTGGCAGCTCGTGAACAGATCTTGGGTAAGAGGAGATTGATTATTGAGGAGATGGTTTTCCCCTTTAGATCGGGAGGACGTGATGGCCGCTGTTGTAATGTGAAGCATTTCCATTTAATAATACCGTATAGAGTTACAGCACCCTGAGTGGCAGAACCGTGACTCGGTGTGAATGTATTTAGATAAATGACTTATAAATTCCGTCCGCGTCCTGATGAATATCTGCAGACCCATCAGCGGTGCCATAACTCAGTGGACCCAAGGCGCCATTCTTCTCCTTCCTGTAATATATCGCTACCTCTGTATACATTGTTTGCTCCATCTGCATAGAGCGACACGTAGTTTATTGGTAAATCGCGGCTCTCACCGGTGGGTCCGGCGCATCCTCCCCTCACACTGATATATATATTTTTCCTTCTTCTTCCTTAGAAAAATAACATTTCAAATGAAGCGAACCCTGATGGTATTGTGAAAAGTCTCGGCCACGTTGAGCAATAATTGGGCAGCTGGTAAATTTCCCTAGAGGCAACTTGAAGAATATATTTCTTATCTGGGAATGGAAACATCATCTTTAATGCTTGTTACAGCCGGGGGTTGGCGTCACCCACAGCAAACTATAGCGCAGACTTTTAATCACTCTTTCTCATGCTGTAAATATCTACTATATATCTCGACTTGTTTTTCCTCTCGGATTTCATGGAAATGGATGGAAAACAAGTTACAGGACAGTTGGCGCTCGGATACTGATGGCTCGTTTTATCGGTGGCGGGGCGGAGGTTGTCTCCTTCTGGGGCGGAGGTTGTCTCCTTCTGGGGCAGGTGATTCGTTCCGCATCCTAATATAGTTCTTTATATTGCTACATTTCAGGAGCCGCTTCCTATAAATGACCTTCTCCAGTGAAGACCAGAACTTGAGCGGTGGTGTCCTCGGATGATGGAGCTAAATGCTAAACGTAGAAGCTGGGCTCTCGCGGCCAGCCTAAACTTCTGGTACATCACCATCAATGAAAGTGGTCCGCTTTCCTCTAGGACATCACATAGGAGACCCCAATGATGTCGTCTTCTGAGGTTTCCTTCAGTTTTGGTCTAACCAAATTCTGGATAATAACGAACATGTTATTAGTTCAGGGACTCGCAAGCGTTTATCTTCGAAGGCGTGACATCCACCGACCCCTAATTTGCAGCAGGTGGAGGCCAACGGCCGAGGAGGTGGATGTGTCACATTACGTAGGAGGCCAACGGCCGAGGAGGTGGAAGTGTCACATTACGTAGGAGGCCAACGGTCGAGGAGGTGGATGTGTCACATTACGTAGGAGGCCAATGGCCGAGGAGGTGGATGTGTCACATTACGTAGGAGGCCAACGGCCGAGGAGGTGGATGTGTCACATTACGTAGGAGGCCAACGGTCGAGGAGGTGGATGTGTCACATTACGTAGGAGGCCAACGGTCGAGGAGGTGGATGTGTCACATTATGTAGGAGGCCAACGGTCGAGGAGGTGGATGTGTCACATTACGTAGGAGGCCAACGGTCGAGGAGGTGGATGTGTCACATTACGTAGGAGGCCAACGGCCGAGGATGTAAATGTGTCACATTACGTAGGAGGCCAACGGCCGAGGAGGTGGATGTGTCACATTACGTAGGAGGCCAACGGCCGAGGAGGTGGATGTGTCACATTACGTAGGAGGCCAACGGCCGAGGATGTGAATGTGTCACATTACGTAGGAGGCCAACGGCCGAGGAGGTGGATGTGTCACATTACGTAAATGGCCGGACATCCTTGTATATTGGAGATGGAAGCAAAATTTCCAGATGTCCCCTCCTTATTCTTCGCTTAGGGGCCACTTGTTGGGGTAAAGCTGTCATCAGAATAACCGAGTGTACGGGGGAATGTGAAAATTCCAAGGGGTAGCATATTTTGGTTTGTTGCATATGTGTTTCTTTACTCCTTGTCTCCATATGTTTTCCTTAATGATTTTGTTGCCTTCAGTCTGAACCTACAATAAGTACAAGGAAAACCATTGCACGGTCAGGGGTGTCCAAACTTTTGACTGGTAACACAATATAGAAATAAGTAACATTTGAAGTTCCCAGTAGCACCAAAGTTAGCTGAATGTGCATCCACAGACGTATATTCAGCTGAAATGTATGATGGTGACTAAGGATGGGGGACATCATTACTATAATGGGCCCAGGATGGAGGACATTACGCACGGTACACCGGGAAGGGGCCCAGGAGAGGAGACATTATTACAGGATGGAGCAAAAAATGGAAGACGATATTACAGGAATGAGCCAGGAATGGGACCATTTTTACAGGAAGCATTATTACTGGAAGGGACCTAGAAAGCAGAAATTACACCACAAAGGGGCCCAGAATGGGAAAATTATTGCAGGAAAGGGCCCAGGATGGGAGCATTATTACAGGAAAGGGCCCAGGATGGGAAAATTATTCCAGGAAAGGGCCCAGAATGGGAACATTATTACAGGAAGGGGCCCAGGATGGGAAAATTATTCCAGGAAAGGGCCCAGGATGGGAACATTATTACAGGAAGGGGCCCAAGATGGGAACATTATTACACGAAAGGGCCCAGGATGGGAACAATATTACAGGAAAGGGCCCAGGATGGGAACAATATTACAGGAAAGGGCCCAGGATGGGAACATTATTACAGGAAAGGGCCCAGGATGGGATTATTATTGCAGAAAAGGGCCCAGGATGGGAACAATATTACAGGAAGGGGGCCAAGATGGGAACATTATTACAGGAAAGGGCCCAGGATGGGGACATTATTGCAGAAAAGGGCCCAGGATGGGAACAATATTACAGGAAAGGGCCCAGGATGGGAATATTATTACAGGAAAGGGCCCAGGATGGGGACATTATTGCAGAAAAGGGCCCAAGATGGGAACAATATTACAGGAAAGGGCCCAGGATGGGAACATTATTACAGGAAAGGGCCCAGGATGGGGACATTATTGCAGAAAAGGGCCCAGGATGGGAACAATATTACAGGAAAGGGCTTAGGATGGGAATATTATTACAGGAAAGGGCCCAGGATAGGGAGCATTATTACTGGAAGGGACCTGTAAAGCGTAAAGTACACCAGGATGGGGCCCAAGATCAGGGACATAATTACAAGAAAGGGCCCAGATTGGGAGACAATATATCAGGAAAAGGCCCAGGATAGGGGACATTATTACACAATGGAACCCAGGATGGAAGACAATGTTACAGGGATGATCCATGATGGGGGACATTATTATAGGAAGGGTCCAGGATGGGGGACATTAATACAGGATGGGGTCCAGAATGGAGGACAATATTATTGGAAGGGGCCAGGATTGAGTACATTATTACAGGAATGGTCAGAATAGGAGACATTATTACTTGATGGGACCCAGGAAGGAGGACATTATTACAGGATGGGGCCAAGGACAGGAGACATTCTTACATGGGGAGCGGAACACATATCTTTATAGGACCTAGGACTCTAAAATGGCCCATACATCTGACCAAAATGCAGGTGGGAGCCCAGGTCAAAAATTTGCATGAAGGCCCATTGGACTCTCTGGTTAGGCCACTGTTCATATGAATATTTTGTATGTAAAACTATTCTTGATGCTTAATGGATGGGACTTAATCAGTCACACGTAGCTGCTCCAGCCCTAGATAATCCATGGTGATGATCACTTGATGTCCACAATATCTGCATTTAGAGATAGATGATGTCTATAGACTTTTTCCATTTTATGGACTTTATGGAGCAGATTTCCATCGGCCAGATGATTTATTTTTGTCCTCTATATGAACCTACACACGTTTCTACCCCTTGTCTTTTTTTCTGAATTTAGTTAATGACCCCAATTTCTCATGGTAAAATATCAGTATGTTATGGCATGCCTTCAAAACCCTGCAATGGCTGCAAGTCACATCACAACCACTAGGTGGCGACATACAGGCAGAAAGAGGAAAAACATCTCCAGACAGAGTATCAGAAAATAACGGTTTTGTTTTTTTTAGGTCTCTTTAAGGCGAGTTATGTTTCATCACTTGTTTCGGGTTATGTAGAGTCCACAGTAAATCGGTATTATGGTTCTATGGCCGGAATTATCAGTGAATCTATGGCTGCCCGCAATTCTTGTCCATCTCCATCCGCAGAACGAGCAATATTATAACACAACACAATCCGCGCAAAATGTTTGATTACAAGATGATTCTTTCTGCATCCTCTTTACAGCAGAGACAGAATTATAATTTTCAGCCAATTTTCGAAAATTGCAAGAATTCAAGCCCAACCCGAGAACAGAACATAATGACAGAGAGAAGCAAGAACGCGCTGCTGATATTTACAGCAAACCCAATTTTCCTCTGAAAAGTGCAGTTCACTGCTCGGCGGTGCGACCTCACGTACGATTGTTATGTGTAATGTTTTTCCGTTTTAGCAGAATGTTGGTGAAATAAAGGCGGCCGGGTGGAGCAGGCGAACGCTTACATCTCTTTGTAAAGCCGCCGGAGGTAAATAGCGAGAGAGCCGTCTGATTCCGGGTGTTTGATTTGCAGAGGTGGACGGGAATATCTCTTCTTACTTACATCTTAGGAACAGATAGCTGGCGATGCCCAAGATTCACGTGGAGCCATCTGTAAAAACCGCCATGCTGTGATCTCCCATGGGGAAAAGTACAACACGACACAGACACTAATCTAATTGGAATGGCAAACATTGACTGATCATTAATCACGTAACCAACATCCAGAACATAAGCCTGCACTGGTAATATTCTGCTTATTCCAAAACAAAACCATGGAAGAACTATATATAAGTAATGGACATGACCAAGGAACCTGAAACTATTAATTTAAAAAGTAAAAAAAAAGAGTATTTGACCCATTTAGGTACAAAATTGTGGTGCTGAATCATTTTTTATAATTGCTTAGCTGCCAAAGTTCCAACTTTCTGCATAAAAATGATACAATTCTGCCTTTCTGCAGCCACCACTAGGGGGAGCTCAGGAGCTGACTGCATACTTCACATGCATTGAATACAATACTAATGCAGTATGCAAGGAGCTCCCCCTACAGGTGGCAGCAGGCGGCCAGAATTCACTTGTGTAATGCTTTGTCTGTTTGATGGTAAAATACTTACCATTCGCCGTCCTCTGCTGTTTCCAGCGCAGCTCCGATCCCTCTCCGCCGTCTTGTGGGCGCAGCTGTGACCTCCCAGAAGTCATTGTCAGCCATCACTATCTCTCCGAGCCTCATAGACCTACATTGATAAGTGACTGGTCCGCTCAGAGGATGCTAAGAGCCGGTCGGTCACAACTCAGGTCATGAGGTGCAGAAGATGACTGGAGCTGCGCTGGAAACGGCAGAAGGCGGCAACCGGTAAGTGACTACACGGAGGAATGTACATGACTGATACCGAGCCGGGGGTGAAATGAAGGCCGGAATGAGACTTTTATAATCCTGTACCGTATCCCGCATTCACCCACTTCTGAGCCTGATGTACCTGCTGTAGCTTCCACCATTATTCCAAGAGGACACACAGTCATTTCCACTCATGATCCTCTTATATACACTGCTTAATTCAGGTTCACACAAGCATTTAACATGTTGTTTTTCTGTTCTGTTAAAGGAAAGAGTAAAAATAACTCCCCCCAAAATGCATTTCTTTTACAACAGACACAAAGAGTGGTCGGACGGACCCCATTCACTTTAATGGGGAGTGATTGGTTTCTGTTCAGGAGGCAAATAGGAAAAAAATGCAAAAATGACAAAACTTCTTAACGGGGTCTCTGATGCAAGTGTGAGCCAAGCATTACTGAGATGTTTTTCTGGTATTTAATGCTCTGTTCACATCTACATCAATCACAATGCAGGTACAGATTCCGGGATCTATCACGGTGGCCGAGATTTTGGTGGTTAAAACAGAGATGCATGAAATGCCGCTTTTATATCTGTTGTGATGAAAGTTGCATTGAAATTTCCAAATTTGGGTAAGAATACGTCTTAGTGCAAGTCTGCCTTCAATGGGGGCATATGATAATGAAGGCTAGAAGTATAGTCCTGTATGTACCCCAAAAACTACAGCTCATCATGCAAAAAAACAGCTCCAACAGACAAGGGCAACAAAAAGTTTTTGCTTTAAACTTCAAAATTTTATAAATCACTAATATACAAAAACGTTTTACAAATTTGTTATCCCATTGATGCAGTGATTCATGTTATTGCAAACAATACAACACTTATTAGATAACATTTTTAGCAAATAACTCATCCTACAAGAGAACACCATGATAATCAGTAAAATATTAATACAAATAAAATGATATCCACATACCATATCCCACCATCACAGTAACATTTTATTAACAAGGAAAAATTTATGACAAAGGTGCCTTAATTTACATTGTGTCCACATAAATAAAAAAAAATTGTTACTCTATAACTTTTATTATTATTATTTATTTGTTTACGTAGCACCATTGATTCCATGGTGCTGTACATGAGAAGGGGTTACATACAAATTACAGATATCACTTACAGTAAACAAAACTAACAATGACGGACTGATACAGAGGGGCGAGGACCCACTAGGTTGAGGGTTGCAGGAGCTCCGGTGTTGGTGAGGCGGTAGCTCCGGTGGTGGTGAGGAGGCAGAGGGGTCAGTGCAGGCTGTAGGCTTTCCTGAAGAGATGGGTTTTCAGGTTCCGTATGAAAGATCCGAATGTGGTTGATAGTTGGATGTGTTGGGGCAAAGAATTCCAGAGGATGGGGGATATTCGGGAGAAGTCTTGGAGGCGATTGGGTGAGGAGTGGATAAGTGTGGAGGAGAGAAGGAGGTCTTGATTAGACCGGAGATTACGTGAGGGAAGATATCGGGAGATTAGTTCAGAGATATATGGAGGAGACAGGTTGTGGATGGCTTTGTAGGTCAGTATTAGCAATTTGAACTGGATACGCTGAGGGAATGGGAGCCAGTGAAGAGATTTGCAGAGGGGAGAAGCAGAGGAGTAGCGAGGAGAGAGATTAGGCAGTAGAGTTAAGGATGGACTGGAGAGGTGCAAGGGTGTTAGCAGGGAGGCCACAGAAAAGGATGTTGCAGTAGTCAAGGCGGGAGATGATGAGGGCATGCACAAGCATTTTAGTAGATTGACGGTTGAGGAAAGGACGGATTCTGGAGATATTTTTGAGCTGGAGGCGACAGGAGGTGGACAGAGCTTGGATGTGCGGTTTGAAGGACAGAGCAAGTCCAGGGTTACTCCGAGGCAGCGGACTTCCGGTACGGGGAAAGCATGATGTCGTTAATTGCGATAGATAGGTCAGGTAAGGAAGATCTATGAGATGGAGGAAAGATGATGAGTTCAGATTTGTCCACATTGAGCTTGAGGAAGCGAGAGGAGAAGAAGGAGGATATGGCTGATAGGCACTTCGGGATTCTGGACAGCAGGGAGGTGACGTCTGGGCCAGAAAGGTAGATCTGAGTGTCGTCAGCATAGAGGTGGTACTGGAATCCATGAGACTTTGAGTTGTCCCAAGCCGAGTGTATAGATTGAGAAGAGTAGGGGTCCTAGAACAGAGCCTTGGGGGACTCCAACAGAGAGAGGGTGCGATGAGGAGGTAGTGTGGGAGTGGGAGATGCTGAATGTGCAGTTGGAAAGGTACGAGGCGATCCAGGATAGGGCGAGGTCTTTGATGCCAAAGGAGGAGAGGATCTGCAGTAGGAGGCAGTGGTCAACTGTGTCGAAAGCAGAGGACAGGTCTAGGAGGAGGAGTTCAGAGTATTGTCCAGTAGCTTTGGCTGTAAGTAGGTGGTTAGTGATTTTGGTCAGGGCTGTCTCAGTTGAGTGATATTGACTGATATTGTTTAATAACAGTCAGTGAAATATTTTACCTCACAAAATGAATCCTCTGTGATCCCCTGCTGTAATGTCAGTTTTGTCTTTTGCTTCCTCCCCTGCCCAGGAGATGTGCTATGCTCCGTACTCGGTCAGACACAGACAATTTTTAAAATGAACTTTTGTTCGCGGGAAAACCCCTTTAATGTGACCGGCTTCCTCTGCCTGTAGACACGTCACGCATCTGCCGCCGGGATCCGCCGAATGTGCAGATAGCATATACAGTGCTTGTTTGTGTGTGTGTATGGTGCGTACGGCATTTACAGTGTGTGTTTGTGTGTGGAACGCCTGCTAGGACCGTGGGGTACTCGGAACCAGGACAGTTCTTAAAGGGATGTGTCATGGTGGCAGTGACCTGGTCCGTGGCCCTGGGCATTCAATAAAAGGGGAAAAGTATATAGGAGCAAAGTCTATGGTAGTAGTTTTCGTGATGCCACCTGTGGTATTCGGCCAGGGATGTCCGACGCTGCTTAAAGGGGTCCTCTGGGGATGATGATAGTATTGCAGCAGAGATGGTATAGTTCCCCACAGGTAGTACTTAGTCCCCAGGGCTCCAGTGTAGTTGGTAAGGATTATAGATGGTGAAGAGGACTCAAGGTTTACCTTTTATTGGTAATTTGCAGCCACAGTCCTGGGTACGGATCACAGGTGATGGTGAGGTCCGGCCAACCTGGAAGCGATTAGGAATCCCCCTAGCCAGGTGGGGTTGGAAGCCTTCCTTACTACACTGTGTTGTAGTCCCTTGCTGCCTAAAGCTTCACACAAGGTCCTCACTTTCTCTCTGTCCTATTATTAGGACAATATACGTATGGCAGGCAACTCGAGCCGTTTTACAGGTGTCCCTGGTTGCGGTGACTTCGGGCTCTATCAGCTACTTTGCCTTCAGATGTAATGGTGGACAGGTGACTTGAAATCTCCTGCCCGCCGGTTTCTGCTGTGGGGCATACAGTTACCCCCACAACCTCGGGATTCCGGCCTCCGGTTGCTTGCGCTGATTCAGGAGTGAGCCCTCTCGCAGCTCCACTCCGGTATCTTTCCTCTCCTTTACTTCTCCCCTCACAGTCTCTCACAGACTGCTCTGTCAGGAGCTGCAGAACCACGTGTCTCCAGCTCTCCTCTCAAACTGACCACCTAACTTCTCCTCCAGCCACAATATATAAGGAAGCCACCCACAAACTGGATCAGAGCTCCCCGTTTTGGCCTGGAGTCAGAAAAGTGTTGTGTGTACATGTTACCTCTTAAAGAGATCTTCCTCGCTTCCAGGCATGGCATCATCCTCCCCGTGAAGAAGGCAATACCACTGCAACAACCGACTTCCTGGGGTGTTACCTGTGTGTGTGGTGTGTACGGCGTATACAGCATGTGTGTGTTACATATGGTGTATACAGTGTGTGTGTGGTGCTACGGCATATACAGTGTGTGTTTGTGTGTATGTGTGCTGCATCCGGCGTATACAGTGTGTGTGTGTGTGTGGTGCGACGGTGTTCCGGTGGTGGTACCGTGCAAGAGGCTGGTGTAAGGAGGTGAAGCACAAGAAGAGTCCGGGGGCGGTTACCTTCTCGGCTCTGTGCCTGGAACCATTGAGCTGTGCTACAGGTTCCCCAGGGGGCAGACTTAGAGACTGGGACAGGAAAGAAGCTGGGCAGAGAGCGGGAACAGAGCAGCATGAGCAGCGTGAGCAGTGGTCAGAGCGGGGTGCAGCTGCGCTCCAGGAGAGAGAGCTCCCGGTCAGAGGACAAATACAGGGAGATTGCCCAGAAAGACTGCATCTTGTGAGTACATGAAAGCGGATTCTGCTGCGACTGGAGAGGGGCGCTTTGAGACCCGTGTAGAGACATTGGCCCGTGTAGAGACTGCGACCCCCTGGTACCCGTGGTATTAGTACAGAGACTGTGACCCCTGGTACCCACGGCACCAGTGCTGAGCCCCTGATTCCTGGTGAGAGACTTAACAGTGCAGAGCCCCTGATTCCTGGTGAGTGACTTAATAATAGACTGACCATCGTTTTCCCGGGATAGGCTGTGCTGTAAAAGCTAAAGACTCAGAGCCTGTGCATATCACATTAACTCCCTAAACCCCAGGCAGCGGGCTCCTAGAGACTACTCAGCCCATGGACAACAGATGGACCACAAGTGCCGCTGTTTCTCGGCGCCTACGTTGGAGAAGACGACCCTTCAAGCAAGTCCTCATCAGACTGATAAGTGTCTTTTTCTCAAGAAATCCTGCTTCTGTTACACTATTTGACCCCCATATTTTTGCACTGTTTTATTGCTAGTTATATTCCCTTGCTTCCTCCCTGTGAGGAGAACCTGATTCCTGTTATTAAACCCCTCAACTGTTGGTCTGTCTGTTCCGTGGTGACATACTCAGTACCTGCATACTATCACACTGGTACCACCAGCAGTTTCCATATTGAGACACCCATCACTTGGGTGTCCCAATATGGAGGTCGGTGAACTTCCGCCGCTTGGAATTCTGGGATCCAGACACATCTGGATGGAACAGGATGTAAAGACATTACAAGGTAAGTATATATTAAGATATGGGGCAAACTACAAAGACACTAATACTACACCCCCACTCGGCATTATTAGGCCCCAATATCCTGGTAATAAATAAGAATTATGTAAAAATTAATCCTGGAAATGAGCGAGAGCTGTGAATTATATTGGGAATGGTCGACTCTGAGTTACACAAATAAATCATGCGGCTCCTGTATAATAAGCTGATGCTGGAAAAATGAATTTTGACAGGCAGTGAAGTAGTTAACTAGTTCTCCAAAAATATATTTTAGAAGCTGGCAGGCGGCAGAAATCTGGCCCTCTCCTCCTCTCTGCCTGCGCCGGCGTGGTGTGATTGCAGACATGCTCTAACAATAGTAATATGACACATTTCAAATTAAGGTTATGCAAGAAGATGTGGCCGCCCGGGGAGCACTGCGCAGGAGTGACACCAAACAACGCCAAGCATCCGCACACGTCCTGCGCAGGTACCGCACTTCATTACATTGTATCAATCTCATCCAGAGGAACACGGAAAAGAAAGAAAACAATGGAAAAAAAAGTTTTATTTGTTTCATTTCATTTCATATTTGTGTAAAAACAAAATAAAAACAAACAAATATTCTTAGTGTTTGTCAAACATACAGTATATCGTTCTATATATATAATTATATACAGGAGATGCCCAGGTTATACCAGCTGTACATATATAATTATATACAGGAGATGCCCATGTTATACCAGCTGTACATATATAATTATATACAGGAGATGCCCAGGTTATACCAGCTGTATATATAGTTATATACAGGAGATGCCCAGGTTATACTAGCTGTACATATATAATTATATACAGGAGATGCCCAGGTTATACCAGCTGTATATATAGTTATATACAGGAGATGCCCAGGTTATACCAGCTGTACATATATAATTATATACAGGAGATGCCCATGTTATACCAGCTGAATATATATAATTATATACAGGAGATGCCCAGGTTATACCAGCTGTACATATATAATTATATACAGGAGATGCCCAGGTTATACCAGCTGTACATATATAATTATATACAGAAGATGCCCAGGTTATACCAGCTGTACATATATAATTATATACAGGAGATGCCCAGGTTATACCAGCTGTATATATAGTTATATACAGGAGATGCCCAGGTTATACTAGCTGTACATATATAATTATATACAGGAGATGCCCAGGTTATACCAGCTGTACATATATAATTATATACAGGAGATGCCCATGTTATACCAGCTGAATATATATAATTATATACAGGAGATGCCCAGGTTATACCAGCTGTACATATATAATTATATACAGGAGATGCCCAGGTTATACCAGCTGTACATATATAATTATATACAGAAGATGCCCAGGTTATACCAGCTGTACATATATAATTATATACAGGAGATGCCCAGGTTATACCAGCTGTACATATATAATTATATACAGGAGATGCCCAGGTTATACCAGCTGCATATATACAGTGGGGCAAAAAAGTATTTAGTCAGTCAGCAATAGTGCAAGTTCCACCACTTAAAAAGATGAGAGGCGTCTGTAATTTACATCATAGGTAGACCTCAACTATGGGAGACAAACTGAGAAAAAAAATCCAGAAAATCACATTGTCTGTTTTTTTAACATTTTATTTGCATATTATGGTGGAAAATAAGTATTTGGTCAGAAACAAAATTTCATCTCAATACTTTGTAATATATCCTTTGTTGGCAATGACAGAGGTCAAACGTTTTCTGTAAGTCTTCACAAGGTTGCCACACACTGTTGTTGGTATGTTGGCCCATTCCTCCATGCAGATCTCCTCTAGAGCAGTGATGTTTTTGGCTTTTCGCTTGGCAACACGGACTTTCAACTCCCTCCAAAGGTTTTCTATAGGGTTGAGATCTGGAGACTGGCTAGGCCACTCCAGGACCTTGAAATGCTTCTTACGAAGCCACTCCTTCGTTGCCCTGGCGGTGTGCTTTGGATCATTGTCATGTTGAAAGACCCAGCCATGTTTCATCTTCAATGCCCTTGCTGATGGAAGGAGGTTTGCACTCAAAATCTCACGATACATGGCCCCATCATTCTTTCATGTACCCGGATAAGTCGTCCTGGCCCCTTTGCAGAGAAACAGCCCCAAAGCATGATGTTTCCACCACCATGCTTTACAGTAGGTATGGTGTTTGATGGATGCAACTCAGTATTCTTTTTCCTCCAAACACGACAAGTTGTGTTTCTACCAAACAGTTCCAGTTTGGTTTCATCAGACCATAGGACATTCTCCCAAAACTCCTCTGGATAATCCAAATGCTCTCTAGCAAACTTCTACGGGCCCGGACATGTACTGGCTTAAGCAGTGGGACACGTCTGGCACTGCAGGATCTGAGTCCATGGGGGCGTAGTGTGTTACTTATGGTAGGCCTTGTTACATTGGTCCCAGCTCTCTGCAGTTCATTCACTAGGTCCCCCCGCGTGGTTCTGGGATTTTTGCTCACCGTTCTTGTGATCATTCTGACCCCACGGGGTGGGATTTTGCGTGGAGCCCCAGATCGAGGGAGATTATCAGTGGTCTTGTATGTCTTCCATTTTCTAATTATTGCTCCCACTGTTGATTTCTTCACTCCAAGCTGGTTGGCTATTGCAGATTCAGTCTTCCCAGCCTGGTGCAGGGCTACAATTTTGTTTCTGGTGTCCTTTGACAGCTCTTTGGTCTTCACCATAATGGAGTTTGGAGTCAGACTGTTTGAGGGTGTGCACAGGTGTCTTTTTATACTGATAACAAGTTTAAACAGGTGCCATTACTACAGGTAATGAGTGGAGGAAAGAGGAGACTCTTAAAGAAGAAGTTACAGGTCTGTGAGAGCCAGAAATCTTGATTGTTTGTTTCTGACTAAATACTTATTTTCCACCATAATATGCAAAAAAAATGATAAAAAAACAGACAATGTGATTTTCTGGATTTTTTTTTCTCAGTTTGTCTCCCATAGTTGAGGTCTACCTATGATGTAAATTACAGACGCCTCTCATCTTTTTAAGTGGTGGAACTTGCACTATTGCTGACTGACTAAATACTTTTTTGCCCCTTTGTATAATTATATGCTGAAGATGCCCAGGTTATACCAGCTGTGCATATATAAATATATACAGAAGATGCCCGGGTTATACCAGCTGTACATATATAATTATGTACTGGAGATGCCCAGGTTATACCAGCTGTACATATATAATTATATACAAGAGATGCCCAGGTTATACCAGCTGTACATATATAATTATATACAGGAGATACCAAGGTTATAACAACTGTACATATATAATTATATACAGGAGATGCCCAGGTTATACTAGCTGTACATATATAATTATATACAGGAGATGCCCAGGTTATACCAGCTGTACATATATAATTATATACAGGAGATGCCCAGGTTATACCAGCTGTACATTTATAATTATATATAGGAGATGCCCAGGTTATACCGGCTGTACATATATAATTATATACAGGAGATGCCCAGGTTATACCGGCTGTACATATATAATTATATACAGGAGATACCCAGGTTATATCAGCTGTACATATATAATTATATACAGAAGATGCCCAGGTTATACCAGCTGTACATATATAATTATATACAAGAGATGCCCAGGTTATACCAGCTGTACATATATAATTATATACAGGAGATGCCCAGGTTATATCAGCTGTACATATATAATTATATACAGAAGATGCCCAGGTTATACCAGCTGTACATATATAATTATATACAAGAGATGCCCAGGTTATACCAGCTGTACATATATAATTATATACAGGAGATGCCCAGGTTATACCAGCTGTACATATATTATAATATACAGGAGATGCCCAGGTTATACCAGCTGTACATATATTATTATATACAGGAGATGCCCAGGTTATAACAGCTGTACATATATAATTATATACAGGAGATGCCCAGGTTATACCAGCTGTACATATATGATTATATACAGGAGATGCCCAGGTTATATCAGCTGTACATATATAATTATATACAGAAGATGCCCAGGTTATACCAGCTGTACATATATAATTATATACAGGAGATACCCAGATTATACCAGCTGTACATATATGATTATATACAGGAGATGCCCAGGTTATATCAGCTGTACATATATAATTATATACAGAAGATGCCCAGGTTATGCCAGCTGTACATATATAATTATATACAGGAGATGCCCAGGTTATACCAGCTGTACATATATAATTATATACAGGAGATACCAAGGTTATACCAGCTGTACACATATAATTATATACAGAAGATGCCCAGGTTATACCAGCTGTACAGATATAATTATATACAGGAGATGCCCAGGTTATGCCAGCTGTACATATATAATAATGTTCTGGAGATGCCCAGGTTATACCAGCTGTACATATATAATAATGTTGTGGAGATGCCCAGGTTGTACCAGCTGTACATATATAATTATATACAGGAGGTGCCCAGGTTATACCAGCTGTACATATATAATTATATACAGGAAATGCTCAGGTTATACCAGCTGTACATATATAATTATATACAGGAGATACCAAGGTTATACCGGCTGTACGTATATAATTATATACAGGAGATGCCCAGGTTATACCAGCTGTGCATAAATAATAATGTTCTGGAGATGCCCAGGTTATATGCAGTATCCACCTGACTAATAGTTAATATCTTGCTGGTTGCACTGTGACCGAGCGCCGCCAGTTTCAGGTTCTCGTGCTTTGTATCTGTCAGGCAGGAATCCTCTCTGGTCCTCTACATCTGTTAGGTTTTATGTTGATGTGAAATGAAGCAATGGATAATAGTTCACTGCAATCCGCAGTCTCAGCTACCAGCCTCCCTCCTGCAGCGAAACATCCAGAGCCGCATGAATCACTGACCTGCGGCTTATCACTTACTAATTAAACATGTTGATTCTCCAGCCAAATGTTCATCAAAACCCAATGAGAAATGAAACAGAGTTTTACTGGAGCTTTGAAAAGTTAAATTCAATTATCAATTCAAAACTGAAAAACCAGATAAAAACAGTAACTAAACAGTGTGATAATTAAGCGAGTACAATACAAATAGCTCCTGGCCATAAATTACATGTTCCTGTCCATAGGAGCAGTATTATAGCTGTTATATTCTTGTACATAGAGGCAGTATTATAGTAGTTATATTCTTGTACATAGGAGCAGTTTTATAATAGTTATATTCTTATACATAGGAGTAGTATTATAGTAGTTATATTCTTGTACATAGGGGCAGTATTATAGTAGTAATATTCTTGTACATAGGAGCATTATTATAATAGTTATATTCTTGTACATAGAGGCAGTATTATAGTAGTTATATTCTTGTACATAGGAGCAGTATTATAATGGTTATATTCTTGTACATAGAGGCAGTATTATAGTAGTTATATTCTTGTACATAGGAGCAGTATTATAGTAGTCATATTCTTGTACATAGGAGCAGTATTATAGTCATTATATTCTTGTACATAGGGGCAGTCTTATAGTCATTATATGTTTGTACATAGGGGCAGTATTATAGTAGTTATATTCTTGTACATAGGGGCAGTATTATAGTAGTTATATTCTTGTACATAGGAGCAGTATTATAGTAGTTATATTCTTGTACATAGGAGTAGTATTATAGTAGTTGTATTCTTGTATATAGGGGGCAGTATTATAGTAGTTATATTCTTGTACATAGGAGCAGTATTATAATAGTTATATTCTTGTACATAGGAGCAGTATTATAGTAGTTATATTCTTGTACATAGGAGCAGTATTATAGTAGTGATATTATTGTACATAGGAGCAGTATTATAGTAGTTATATTATTGTACATAGGAGCAGTATTATAGTAGTTATATTCTTGTACATAGGAGCAGTATTATAATAGTTATATTCTTGTACATAGGGGCAGTATTTTAGTAGTTATATTCTTGTACATAGGAGCAGTGTTATAGTAGTTATATTCTTGTACATAGGAGCAGTATTATAGTAGTTATATTCTTGAACATAGGAGCAGTATTATAGTAGTGATATTATTGTACATAGGAGCAGTATTATAGTAGTTATATTATTGTACATAGGAGCAGTATTATAGTAGTTATATTCTTGTACATAGGCGCAGATTTATAGTAGTTATATTCTTGTACATAGGAGCAGTATTATAGTAATTATATTCTTGTACATAGGGGCAGTATTATAGTAGTTATATTCTTGTACATAGGAGCAGTTTTATAGTAGTTATATTCTTGTACATAGGGGCAGTATTATAGTAGTTATATTCTTGTACATAGGAGCAGTATTATAGTAGTTATATTCGTGTACATAGGAGCAGTATTATAGTAGTTATATTCTTGCACATAGGAGCAGTATTATAGTAGTTATATTCTTGCACATAGGAGCAGTATTATAGTAGTGATATTATTGTACATAGGGAGCAGTATTATAGTAGTTATATTCTTGTACATAGGAGCAGTATTATAGTAGTTATATTCTTGTACATAGGGACAGTGTTATAGTAGTGATATTATTGCACACAGGGACAGTATTATAGTAGTTATATTCTTATACATAGGAGCAGTATTATAGTAGTTATATTCTTGTACATATGGGCAGTATTATAGTAGTTATATTCTTGTACATAGGAGCAGTATTATAGTAGTTATATTCTTGTACATAGGAGCAGTATTATAGTAGTTATATTCTTGTACATAGGAGCAGTATTATAGTAGTTATATTATTGTACATACAGTATTAGTCATACTATTGTATCTTTTGCTCTGTGTTATGGTATCCTTGTGTATTTTTGTGGATTTCCCTCTTTCAATCATTCTTTATGATCAGTGTCTGGCTGAATACATTTTCTTGATATTGATAGGACTGTAATAGCCGATTCTGCCAGCGATGCTTCGTACAATGCAGAACTTTCTGTGTTTGACAGTGATGTAATTATGTTCTTTCGGATTCTATGACTTTTTAATTTGAAACCCCAGAACTTTTGAATGGATATTACTTTTCTTATTAAATATCTTCTTCTGAAATTATGTGCATTGAAAACTTTTCTATGAAATGAATGACGGCCGAGAAGTCTCGACAAGGTAATCCTTACAAAGAATAAAATGAAGATACAGCGGATCCTGCGATTTACTGATGACTGAATGGAACTGTCACGTTCTCATGGATTGTTATAAGTGTTATGTATCGTAGCTCCTGACAAGTGTAACTGAATGTACTGATCTCTGGGAAATGTGACACTACAACTCCTAATATCGTCTGAACTAACAACATCTGGACATGTGACACTACGGATCTAAGTTTGTGATAATAACCATTAGAAATGGACTGATCTTTGTACATTTGAAGGACAATTTGGAAGCCCTATAATATTTCCAGACTGTTTTTATACCTTAAAGAGTAATCATGGCTGCAACTTTTTTCCTGAAATAAATAGTAGACGTTAAATTTAGACACTTTTGTATTATATCTTGTCAGAGAAATCCTCTTCTTTGTCCTCCAGGATGGATCATTCGTTCTCAATATTCTCAATTCTGTAGTAAAATGTATCTTCAATGAATACAGATCATTCCCTTACTGATATAGGAGATGACAATTGGTGTTGATAAAGTTCAATGGAGAACTGTAAGTGTCCCTTTACTAGAACTTACAGTGCAATGTCTGTGTCTGCCTGTAGCTCCTTCTATTGTCCTCTACATAGAATTTTATGAGCACCAACTGTCATCTCCTATTTCAGTAATGGGAAACTCTGTAACCACTGAATTCAGATTCTCCCCCTGAACTAGGAGTAAACGACAAGAGGAGAAAGAAGCAGATTTCTCTGACACGACATATCACAAATCTGCAAATTAACATGTCGATGTTAATTTATGGAATTAAATTTAGTTACTTTTTCACTCTTAGCAGCGTTTTGGTCTCACATTTCGGTAAAGTGGAGGATTCTGGTTACGTCGATGTTCCATAGATTAGAGATGCCCATCAGATTGTTAGGATTGGTCTTTGGTGCTCCTGGCATTGCTCAGTATTTCAGAAGGTAATTCTCTTTAAAGAGTCATTTATTCTTAACCCCTTCGCGACCTTGGACGTGCTGAGTACGCCCTGGTGATTTTGCGCTTACAGATGCTGTACACGAGCGATCACTGCCTGGTGTTAAGCTAACATCATCCCGACATGGCGCCTGCTAATGATTCCAGCCAATTTTTGTTTTCAAAATGTTAAATGGCCCTGCTTCCCTTCTAAGCCCTGCCATGCACCCAAACAGTAGTTTCCCCCCGCATATGACTTATCTGCGTACAGAAATTTCCCAACTAATTTTGGGTCCATTTTCTCCCTTTACTCTTCTATAAATAAAAAATTGGGGCTAATAGAACATTTTTGTGTGGAAAAAAGGTTATTTTTTATTTTCACGGCTCTACGTTATACATTTCTGTAAAGCACCAGGGGGTTCAAGGTGCTCACTACACATCTAGAGAAGTTTCCTGAATTGTCCAGTTTCTAAACTGGGATAATTTGTTTTTACTGTTTAGGCACATCAGGGCATCTCCAAACATGACATGTAGTCTGCTTTTGATTCCAGCAAATTTTGCGTTCAAAACGTCAAAGGGCGCAGCTTCCCTTCCGAGTCATGCCATTCGCCCAAACAGTAGTTTTCCCCCACATGTGGGGTATCAGCGTACTCAGAAAAATTGCACATCAATTTTTGTCACTCATTCTCTCCTATTACTCTTGTGAAAATAAGACATTTGGAGCTAATTTTAAATTTTTGTGAAAAAAAAATTGTTAATTTTTTCCTTCCACATTCCATTAATTCATGTGAAGCAGCTGGGGAGTTAATAAACTTCATGAATGTGTTTTTGAGCACATTGAGGGGTTCAGTTTTCAGAATGGTGTCACTTTTAGGTATTTTCTGTCATATAGGACCCCTCAAAATCATTTCAAATGTGAGATGGTCCCTAACAAATGATTTTTGCAAATTTTGTTGTAAAAATGAGAAATCGCTGGTCAACGTTTAAACCTTTTAACTTCCTAACAAAAAAAAAGTTGAAAAAATAATGCGGATGTAAAGTAGGCATGTGCAAAATGTTATTAACGATTTTGTGTGACAAAAGTCTTTGGTTTCAGGGCATAAGAATTAAAAATTTGAAAATTTTTACATTTTCCAAATCTTCACCAAATTTCCAATATTTTCACAAGTTGATGAAGAAATATTATCGCTATCATGAAGCACAATATGTCCAGCGAAAACAGTCTCAGAATTAGTGGGATCCATTGAAGCGTTCCAGAGTTCCACATAACTTGATCACTTATTGTGCGCTTTGCAATTCAGTTGACAAAAGGGTGTGGTTTGTAAAAAAAATGGGAGGGACTTAAAATAATACAAAGTGCACCAACATTTGGGGGTAAACAGAGCCCAACAAAAGGGAGTTTATATTTAGAGAAAAATGTCCAAAGATGCCGTAAAGTTATAGCTTTATCCACTTGAATCCAGTTGGTTCATTTTCAGTCCATCTGGTCCAAGCCAATCTGTCGAAATTCTAATTCAGCAGATTTATGCAAATTCAACAAAGAAATTTGCCTGAAAATTAAACAGAAGAGAAGAAGTTAAAAAACAAAAACATATCACACTCACCCCGACCTCATCTGTCCTTGCCGCCCCGGTTCGTTGGTGATGCTCCATTGACTCCTTAAGGCACTGGCTCCGGCTTTTGGCATCTACTAGACCCAGAAATCTGGACCGGAGCTGGGGTTGGTGCTTCCGGGAGTGAGCAGAGCAGCGTCTGGGAGCGGATGTGTCAGGGACAGATGATGTGCAGGTGGGTATAATATTTAATTGTTTTTTAATTACTTCCCAACCCTTATGTATCCAACACAATGACAGATGCCTGGCCGCCATTTTTCTCGTAGAAAATCGAATGCCAAAAAATGTGCTAAATCTCTTAACATTTTGCCAATCTCTTTGGTGAGTCACAGCCATCCAGAAACTCGTAGTGATGGCGGATTGTCTACTGGACAGGTGGCGCGTCCACCCTTGAGTTTGCTAATTATACCAACGGGGCACGTCATAAAACCATTGTCTCAATTTTCTGCAAAGCTTCTCTCCAGAACGAGACAGCGCAGCTGAGTCCGGAGGTTCTGCCGGCAGCGCTCCGTGATTGCTTTATAATGGTGAGTCTGCTCCTTGTCTTGCAGGGAGGCACTGATTGGTTAAGAAGTAGACCGGCGGGTGTGATAAGGAGTCAGCCGAGCAGTTAGGTCTCCTCTCGCCAGCTGTTCTTCCTACTAACAACAAACCTGTCTGACCGGCTTGTATTAATACTCCGTTTACTGCCATATTGATTGTTCGAGCTCGAGAAATACTCCAATTTTGGGGTCTGTAGAACGAGGCCGGGAGCAGCGCGATCACTGTTTAGCTGGGGCACAGATCAGCTCGCGTGGAGAACTGATTTCCTTCTTCGTCTGCAAATTTGTGAATGAAAAATACTAATAGAACTGACCACATTTGCATTTCCATTTTGGAAGATACAGATTCTCCATGTGGTGCAATGATCCTTGGGAAATAAACATGCAGAATAGCTCTCCGCCACCAAGACTGTAGTGGCAGGGGTGTAACTATAATAGGTGGAGGGGTTGCAATCGCACCCAGACCCTGGAGCCTACGGGGCACAAAAAGTCCCCTTGGCCTATATGAAAATATCAATATTAATAAAGACTTGCAATAATTGGGGAGATTCTACATTGGGTTCTCGAGCTTCAAGTTACGGCAAAGGACAAGATCTAGATCAATGAAAAGTAAGAGCACTATACGTGTCAAGATGCCCAACAAATCAGCGGGCGACTTCTTCTGTGGACATGAAAGGGGGTCGTCCACTGCTTTACTTATGGTGGTGTTAAACATTCCGAAAACAAGTTCTCATCTAGCAGATCCCCCACTGCTCCTGTGTTTTCTGCCGGTGTCTCTGCCCATCTATTGGCTTCTTCTTCTGGCGGAGAACTTCTGGTGACCGCTGATCAACTGCAGTGCTCATGTTCTGTCCAAGCCGGCAGACAGAACTAAGAGACTGTTTCTTCTGGCTTAGATAGAATGTGACCGCTGCAGCCAATCAACGATGGATGAACACTTCCAATGGTTAACTGATGTCCCTACCAGGAAAGGAAGCAGAGAAATTAGCAAGGGAACTGGCAGCAGCAAAGAGAAGACGTGAGGGTCTGCATGGTAAGAATTTTTTATACCACCCCCTTCCCATTAATATCCTCAAGGTAGTAGATAACTCCTTCAATAGTTCTTGTTTTGTAAAGTCATTTCAGACCACGTAGCCTAGGAAGGGGAGTGCCGAGATCACACCACTCCCTGTGTCCTGTGAAGACATATGTGTCTTATCTACAAGCCGCGGAACAGGAGTGAAGCAGAAAAAAAATATAATAACACAGTATGGGCCATTTTTACATATTTCAGGCTTGCTGGGTTCACAGCTACACTGCTCAGTACAGCTATACAATGTCCTCCATGCTGCTGCTGCTTCCTTACATATAATAACACTGCATAGGCCATTTTTACGTATTTCAGGCTGGCTGGGTTCACAGCTACACTGCTCAGTACAGCTGCACAATGTCCTCCATGCTGCTGCTGCTTCCTTACATATAATAACACTGTATAGACCATTTTTACGTATTTCAGGCTGTCTGGGTTCACAGCTACACTGTTCAGTACAGCTGCACAATGTCCTCCATGCTGCTGCTGCTTCCTTACATATAATAACACTGTATAGGCCATTTTTACGTATTTCAGGCTGGCTGGGTTCACAGCTACACTGCTCAGTACAGCTGTACAATGTCCTCCATGCTGCCGCTGCTTCCTTACATATAATGACACTGTATAGGCCATTTTTACGTATTTCAGGCTGTCTGGGTTCACAGCTACACTGCTCAGTACAGCTGTACAATGTCCTCCATGCTGCTGCTGCTTCCTTACATGTGCTAGGTAGAGGCTGAAGAGCAGGAATCCCTTATGTCTGTGTGTGCTGTGTATCATTTATATCACAGCAGCTGGTAACAACCCACTAGCTCAGAGGCAACTAAAATTAGAACTAGAGGCTGTAGAGGAGAAAACTTGTGCAAAGTGCAAGATCTAAGCCATATATTGTCAAGAAATAGTTATTCTTCATGTACACTCAGGACAGGTTATTGTGAAAAGTCCATGTGGCAAAACCGCGACGTGTGCACAGGCCCTTGTTCTTTAAGAACTACCCTGTAACATTTTTGAAACTTTTGCTTGGCTGACAACCAATATGACCACTTTATCTTTTCCACTGGGTTGTCAGACCTCTTTTTTTATAGTTTAAGAAGTCAGCAAGAAGACGTGCGTCACTACTTATAGCTCTCGAAAAGCCGGCGCACCGCTCCTAGTGGAGGCCATGTTGCTCGTCCGTCGGCTTTTCCTTAGCAAAATAAAAATACTCAATAATCTGACAGAAGAGGAAGAGTCAAGATCGTGGAGTCATTGGAGATTTTGCCTGTGGACATTTTCTGGCTGTCCTTTTAAGTTTGTGCCCCCGTTCATTTGCATTTCATATTTTCTGCTATGTTTAGGGTGACGCGGGTCTGATTTAATTAGAAATTCCTTATCGGCAGACAGAATAATAATCTTCTCTCACTAATAGCAGTCCACAGAGCGTCTACAGCCCAGGTAATATATTCCGGTGTTATCTCCGTTCAGGATGATGTTCTAGAATATAATAAAACAGTCGAGAAATCATAAAGGAGCGACGGCGACGCAGGTTTCTCTCCAAGCGGATATTGATGAGGGTGGCGATTTGAGGTTTACAATAAAAGGATCTGAGAGGTCCTTATCCTGCGGGAATCTGTGTTGTGCAGGTACCGGCTCTGTAAGGATGGGGCGAGGGTGGGGGATATATTGCCGGAGGTGCACGGGATAAATCAGAGGTGGCGGTTTTACGTTTTCAGGCTCCAGTTAGACCTGACAGTGAGTGATGGGCTCAGCTCTGGTCACTGGACTTCAGAACATCGCTGGTAATTTCTCTCAGGAAGAAGCCGAGGAGACAGAGATGTGATGTCAGGCTGGAAGGATTACAGTCCCGTAATAAAGGGCGGGTGAAGACTACGTTCCGCTGACAGTGGAGAAGATCCACAGGAGAACACGTCGCACCCATTTGTTAAAGTATCGGCTTTTTCCAATTTTCCAGCTCCATAATTGTTCTTTTAGTGCTTATGACGACCTAGCATTATATGGGGCCAATTCTGTATGGAGCATTATATGGGGCTCATTATTCTGTATTGAGCACTATGTGGTGCACATAATACTGTATGGAGGACTATGTGGTGCCCATAATACTGTATGGAGGACTATGTGGTGCACATAATACTGTATGGCGGACTATGTGGTGCCCATAATACTGTATGGCGGACTATATAGTGCTCATAATACTGTATGGAGAACTATGTGGTGCCCATAATACTGTATGGAGGACTATATGGTGCTCATAATACTGTATGGATGACTATGTAGTGCCTATAATACTGTATGGATGACTATGTAGTGCCCATAACACTGTATGGAGAACTATGTGGTGCCCATAATATTGTGTGGAGGACTATATGGTGCTCATAATACTGTATGGAGGACTATGTGGTGCCCATAATACTGTATGGAGGACTATGTGGTGCACATAATACTGTATGGAGGACTATGTGGTGCCCATAATACTGTATGGAGGACTATGTGGTGCCCATAATACTGTATGGCGGACTATGTGGTGCCCATAATACTGTATGGAGGACTATATGGTGCTCATAATACTGTATGGAGAACTATGTGGTGCCCATAATACTTTATGGAGCACTATGTGGTGCCAATAATACTGTATGGAGGACTATGTGGTGCTCATAATACTGTATGGAGAACTATGTGGTGCCCATAATACTGTATGGAGGACTATGTGGTGCCCATAATACTGTATAGAGGACTATGTGGTACCCATAATACTGTATGGAGGACTATGTGGTGCCCATAATACTGTATGGAGGACTATATGGTGCTCATAATACTGTATGGAGAACTATGTGGTGCCCATAATACTGTATGGAGTACTATGTGGTGCCCATAATACTGTATGGAGGACTATATGGTGCTCATAATACTGTATGGAGGACTATGTGGTGCCCATAATACTGTATGGATGACTATGTAGTGCCCATAACACTGTATGGAGAACTATGTGGTGCCCATAATACTGTGTGGAGGACTATACTGTCCGGTCTAAAATGAAACCTTTTGGATCCCCCCAGGGCCTGCACTGTGCGCTGCGAGGATTCGCCAGTTTTGAGCTATTGTAGATGGAGTGCCCCCACGTCAGGGCAATGGGGTACTCGGTACCGGGCCCCTTCTGTAGTCGGTGGGGATGTCACGGTGGCTGGACCCGGTCCGTGGCCCTTTGAGGGGCGTCCAATAAAAAGGACAACAGTTTATAGCAGGGGTGTCAAACTGCATTCCTCGAGGGCTGCAAACAGGTCATGTTTTCAGGATTTCCTTGTACTGCACAGGTGATAATTTAATCACCTACACAAATAATGAGTTCGTGACGCCACCTGTGGTATTCGGTCAGGATGACCAACGCTGCTTAGGGGTCCGCTGGGGTGATGTTATGGCAGCTAGATGGTATACCTTCCCACAGGTGAAGTGTGTCCCCAGGGCTTCCCAGAAGTGTAGATGATGATGGTGGAGGATGTAAGGCGCTGTGAATAACGAGGACACAAAGTTGCAGTCTCTTTAAATTAACTGAAGGCTTCAGCATCCACAGTCCAGGGTAGGGACCACAGGGTAGGCAGAGTCCGGCCGGTCTGAAGGCAAATCCAGAGTCCCCTTATCCAGGAGGAATTCAATAGCCTTCCCCTAGCACACGGTAACACAGTAGGTCCCTACTTGCATAAGCTCCAATATGGTCCTCACTGTTATTACTCCTCTCACTGTTCCCCGTGGTCGGATAGAACAAAACCCATATGACTGATGGCCTGAGGCTTTTTACAGGGACCCTAGAGACGCCCCAGCCCCCACAATTTGCCACTGTGTCTTCTTAGGTATTAAGGTCGGGCAGCTAACATGGAATTAACTGCCCTGCCAGTCTCTGAAGTAACGGCATAGAGCTCTTTACTCCCTCGGTATTCCGGCCACCGGATCTGCGCTTCAGATGGAGGCAGCCTGCTTCTAGCTGGTCTCCCACTGATGTTTCACTCCTGTTGCTATGACTTCTTTTCTCACTCACTACAGCACAATTCTCTTCGTGTCCTTTCCTAGGATGCTGCCGCATGGGTTGCAGGTGCAGCTCTGTGTCCTTCTACCTCCTCAGACCGTAGTCTGGATCTGACTGGAGGTCACTCCAGCCAGCTCGACCTGGAGACCTTTCCTCGTCGGTCCCCAGCCAGGAACTCTCTCTCCCTTTCTCCAACCAACCCACCAGTTTTACCCTAATGTGAGGAGTGGCCTAATAGATAGAACCTTTGCTCCCCCTGGTGGACTGGAGTGTGAAGTGTGTGTGTGGCTGTGATACCTGGACAGAAGATCTTCTTCATTGCCTTCAGGCGTAACATCACTCCCCCTGGTGGAAGAATAACATTACTGCAATGAACCAGGACTCTGGGGCGCTGCATAGAGTTTACAATAGATATCACTCATGTAATGTAAGAGGTGACATCTTTGACATTGTACTGTACCTATATTTCTCTGCCGTATCTGTGCATCATCAATCGTGGTATGTGTTACAGGGGCCCCCAAAAGACTCCTTCACCCGAGGCCCACGAGAACCTGGAACCAGCCCTGGTCAGCCATATGCATCTTGTCTTTCTGCCTGGGTATTGCTGGCACACTTTCCTCTTTGTCTTCTGACCGCTCTTCAGTGGAGGAATATACCGGCACATGACACAATGATCTCTGCTTCATGTATGTAACGTATGGAATCCTACAATATGTGCCCACTATGGATTTCAGCTCCTGAATCCCATCAGAGTGAATAGCGGGAGTGCCGGAGACTAATAGGAGCTAATGGTCCTGGCACGTCTCTGGAGGGCACGGCTGATAATGGAGTGTGGTGTGAACAGGATGCAGCGCAGGTCATGTCGCCATTACGACACACTGTAATACACTCTCCTTTATGAGGAACGCTCCTGGTCGAGGCTTTAGGTGATATTTCCACTGATGACAAATCATTATAACGTTCTATCACATTAATTACAATTATATTAATGGAAATGAACTGATAATGATTAGACTGCGCTGCCATCTATGAGGCGAGTGGGACGAGGCAGTAAATAACCGCTTAACAAGCTAGAGACGCCATGGGGGGGGGCACATATTAGCTTATAATGTGGTGGCCATTACACATGACTCTTAATAAGGGTCTGGACAGTCCTGGGGGAAAATGCCTCTTTACTTTTACCTAGTGTCTTCTTTGTCCTTGGGGGTCTTTACTTTCTTTTGTATCCGTGGCCATAGAACCAGAAGGTTTGCAGCTTCCTTGCTGTTACTACAAGGGATGATGATGAGCGAATTCACAAAAAAACTTGGATTTGGTAGTTTTCTCAAATTTAGCCGGACATTTTTACTTGCAAACTGAATGTGCCTTATTGTACTCACCTCCCCAATTCCTTGCCTTTCTGCCTCAGATACCTTCGGCCTAGTGGTGTGAAATGCAAAATTTGAACCTAGGCCTCCACCTTCCTCCAGCTCTATTTTGTATGGGCCCTTGTAGTGTTCTAAATCCTGTGAAGCTACACGTGTTTGCCCTCTCATGTAAGTGTGGCGCCCCAGTATCCTGGTCGTCACAGTGATGTCATTATCCTTTCAGGGGAGACGTGATGTCATGTCTGAAGGCAATGAAAGACAACCACATTCAGGTATCACACACATGCAACATGTTCACACTCCCGACCAGAAGGGGGAGCTCTAAGCCTATTTAGGGTGAGCTCCCCTACTTACATCCTGATCTGGAGGGAAAAGGGGTTCAGATCCTGTCAGGCAGTCAGAAGGAGAGGAGCTCTGCTGGCATGATGTGCTGCAACTCCTGGGAAAAGACACTAAAAGGTGAACATACTGCAGAGAGTGTGCAGGAAAGCAGAGCACAGGAGAGAAATACCAGAGGGAGATCAGCCAGTAACAAGCTGCTCCTTTCTGAAGCGCAGGAGCCGGAAGCCAGGAACACCGAGGGAGCAACTGTCTCTAAGCCTTGCTCCAGAGACCGGCAGGACGGTCAATTCCAGGTTGGCTGCCCGACCTTAATACCTAAGAAGACACGGTGGCAACTTGTGGGGTCGGGGCGTCTCTAGGGTCCCTATAAACAAGCCTCAGGCCATCAGTCATACGGGTTTGTCCTATCCACACCATCTGGGCGACAGAGAGGAAGAAATAACATATAGAATATCTACAAGAGTTGTGAGGACCTCACCGAGTTGCTCAACAGGGAGGTACTACAACACCCAGGCGCTAGTAGGAAGGCTACTGATTTCCACCTGGATAAGGGGACTCTGGATGTGCCTTCGGACCGGCCGCACTCTGCCTGCCCTGTCATCCGGCACTCTGGACTGTGGATACTATCTAAAGTCTTCAGTAAACAAGGTAAAAGACTGCAAACCTGTCCCCTCGTTCTTTACTGCACCTCGCCCCCATATAAACTCTTTTACTGGACACCCCTGAGGGCCACGGACCGAATCAGCCACCGTGACATCCCCCGAACCGCAGGACCTGTGCCGAGTACCCCATTGCCCTACTCTGGAGGCGATCCATAACAATGCCCCACATCCTATAATAATGTCCCTAATAATGACCCTTTCCTATAATAATTCTCCTCCATAATGTCCTCCATGTTGGTTCCTTCCTGTAATAATGTCTCACATCCAGGGTCCCTGTCAGGTATAATGAAGTCCATCCTGGGCCTCTTCCTGGTATAATGTCATTCATCCTGGCCTCTTCCGGTAAATAACATCCTCCATTCTGGCTCCTTCCTTTAATAATGTCCTCCACCCTGGGCCTATTCGAGTAATAATGCCCCCCCATCCTGGCCCCTACCTGTAATAATGTCCCTCATCCTGATATAAGGCTTCCATTGCCTGGTATAATGTCCTCCATTCTGAGCCCCTTCCTGGCATAGTTTCCCCCATCCTGGGCTCAGTCCAATAATGTATGTCCCCCATCCTGGTATAATGCCCACCATCCTGAGATTCTTCCACTAATAATGTCCATGTTCTGCTTCTTCAATTTTTTTTTTAAATAAGCTATTCTTTTCCCCCAGCCGCCCTCCTACGACATGTGGTCTTCTCTTCTGTGCAGCTGACCAGCATGAAACCGACAGGTAGCACGTGATGTCACTGCCAAGCACCGCCAGTGACTTGAACGCCGTCAGCCGCCGGCTCCTGATTGGCCGGTTGAATATATTGTGGTGCAGGGACCCGGTGGGTCTCTGTGCTGAAATACATTTCAGCTGAATGTGCGTCCTCAGACGGACATCCAGATGAATTAGCTAATGGCGTCAGCGAGCCCCACTCGAGAAGGGTGATGTGGCTGGCACGTGGCACTATGGCTATCAAGAGGTTGGTCATTCTGGCTGCCATAGATCCAATAGTGTCCTGTAGCCGACATAGTGCACAACAGAGGTGCAGTAGGGACATTGTTGGTGACAAGAGAGCAGTGACAATGCAATGTCTGCCAGGGGAGCTTCCTGGCTGCCATTAGGGGTATTATGGCTGACTGTCATCATGAGACTTTGTATACTAAGTGAGAAGCCAGAGTAATAATCACAATAGATTCACATTACTTCAGGAAGAAACTTTCATGCTCATCTGGACCCAATTGGACACTCCATGAGCCAGAGGGCGACTCTTATTCTTCAGGACCCGAAGACACAGAAGAGCATAGTAGAACCAAAAACACTCGGTTTCAAAAAATCACAGTAATCCGCAAGTGCTAGTAAAAAGATGTGAAAAACAGGGTATTTGGTTGATACGTTTTTTGCAAAAAATGTATACTAAGCTGCACCAAACATCAAGGTATACCCATATCAGAGCAGTCCTAACTAATGTATGCAATCCCTATCTGATGTATTTAAAAACCTGATCATCTGTATATTACCTGTGTGAACAGGGTGCAGAGAGAAAAGTCCATGTGGACATGCTGACTGGAACAGCTTTTGTGCAGACCCGGCCAGTTCAGATTTACAGGTGACTTCAATTAAAAAAAAAAAAGGTTGTTAGGAAGGAAAATGCAATGTAGAGTCAGGGAAGAGAGATAAAATTCTTCTTCCCAGAGACTGGTGGTATGGGAGAACACGCGCCGCACAATTCAGCTTTATGTGCCACCATATGGATGAGGACCTGTCATAATAGCACCGACAGACCTGTGAATACATCAGACACTGGTCTATTACCAAACCTGAGAAACGGCCGATGCGCTTCACTCTGCAGGTGTTTGGATCCGGATACAGATCCTTCCAGCGATAACATTTGATGGGAACATCTGTAGATTTCTCTCTGGAAGTAAAACCTCTTCATCCCTCTGTAGTTACAGACGAGTGAATCATAAAACTGCTACAAAATTTAACGCAAAAGGCGTAAAACAAACACAAGGGAGAAACAATGTATCGGCGATCAGACGCCTCCGTCGTGCGGAGCGAGAACTAGTGTCAAATATGGAAATATGGTCAATGTTAGACAGTTACAGCCTCTCTGCTGCAGGCAGCTTATGGGTAACGAGACGCCAGGGTCATTTTTATAATTTGCGCCAATAAAGTTTAACATGAGATCCAAATGAGACTGAAATCAAAGGTCATTGAAAAACCGGGAATGAAGGTCACAAGGCCCCAAAATCCTGATAAATGAGGATCCCATAGACTGGAACCAACCTATCAAGCTGTTACTCACCTCTCCCGACTCTGCCTCCTTATTCCCCAGTGGCTGGATCCCATGTTCATCAAGTTACCACTGTTAATCGGCAGCTCACGTAGCGATGTGCCATCTGAGTGTTCAAGTGGTTTGCATCCGTGTTACTGCACGGTGGCGCAGGGGTTAGCACAGCAGCCTTGCAGCGCTGGATAGGCTCCCGGTCTAACCAGCGCCAAACCAATTACTACTGAATGAAGAATTTGTTCACCACAACTCCCCACCTCGTTCTCCATTTGCTTAGATCTTTTGCTCTTCGATCTGTTTCTTCCCGGTCAGCGCCGAAAGATCCAGACCAAAGAGCGAAGTCAGATCTAAAAAAGGATCTGAAGCCAGTGGATGACCAGGAGCAGGACTGTTAAGGAAGAGGTCTAGGACAAATGAGCATAATATTTGATAATCTTTTATAGATGTCTTGTCTCCTCTGGAGATTGAACCACTTTTCTCTCCAGGTGGAGGGAGCGTCTCCTTGTCTTTAGCGGGGATTTACAAGAAACAACTTTTGGACATATTTTTAGTATGGGCCATTTATGTTCTTGTAGAAGTTAAGCTAGGTTCCCATTGCGTTAATGGGACCGCGCTAACGGACAGCGTTGCACGGCGAAATTAACACTGTGCAACGCGTCCGTTAGCGTGCCCATTCACAGCAATGGGGACGCGCATCACTAGCGCGTGCCATTTTCGGCACGCGCTAGCGATGTGCCGGTGCTTTGTGGCGGGCCGCGGACGCTGCTTGCAGCGTCCGAGGCGCACCCGAGGTCCGTTCCCCGCTCTCGCAAATCAGAGATCTGCGAGAGCGGGGACGTTTAACGCGACCCCTTTACAAAACATTGCGTTAGCGCAATCCGCTAGCGCTAGGCGCTAAACGGATTGCACTAACGCAATCTGAACCTTGCCTTAATCATGTCCAAAACTAAATGCATTTAAACCTTTTAATTTTTCCCCAAAACTAAGACCCTCCATGCCACTCATTACTTTTTTGGTTCTTCTTTGTACATTGTCCGTCTAGCTCCAGGGCCTCCTCCTTACTAAGAACTGATTCCCAGAACTGAACTGCATATTCCACATATCCCGCTGGCTGTAGAAGCCGCTGATTGACATTGTACAGATCCTTCTCTACTAGTGACTCTCCTAGTTTTACTTCCCCTTGTGCACACATGTCAAACTCTGGCCCACAGGGTGATTATATTAGGCCTGTGATGCCCGGGCATCACACTTTTAACTATATCGGCATCATGGATGCTGATATAGTTGAAAACAATGATGGAGGAAGGAAGCCGCTCCCCATCATTCTCCCTCTGCATCTGATTAACCAGGAGTTGGGGTTAATAGGGCGACATCAATCTGTACCCTATGGGAATGCCCACCACTCCTTTGATAGTTTTCACTCCTTTGATATTTTTTATAAATAGGCACTTTATAAGCACAGAGACACTTTCTTCATTATTTTGTGTTAGATCAAATTGACCTTTTTGCTGGTGCCTCCCCAGTAGCAAGTACACTCCCCTGGTGACATCTAACGCAGAAAGAAATGCTTCGGCACTCAGCAGGGATGCTTTCTGGGGAAATAGCCTTAGTTGCAGGGCCGGACTGGGACTAAAATTCAGCCCTGGCATTTAAAGTTACACAAGCCCACTTGTCACATGGTGACTGTATAATATCTTTGTACATTTGTAGGTTATAAGAAGTGAGGGGAGTGTAACATGACTATATAACATATAATCACCGCTGTATCCAGCATTACAGCTCAGTCCTATTTATTGCTTTTAGCCGCAGTACCAAGAAAAGCCGCTACTTTACTTACATAACTGGATCTCGTAGATAATGAAGGGATTGAGACCACCAAAGGCTGTGGAACCTCATTCTGATGCTCAGGGCCGGACTGACCATCGGGCACTTCTGGCAAATAACAGAAGGGCTGGTGACAGTCGTGGGCCGCTCGCCAGCGCCGACTCCCCACCGCCAGTGCCACCACATTCAACATATGCATTCGTCATAGACGCCGGTACAGTTGAATGTAATGATGGAGGAGAGAGCGCCTGCTGTCGCTCCCTCTTCCATCATTCCCCGCTCTGCCTTTGACACTGCGGGTGCACGATGACATCATATCATCGCGCTCCTGCTGTGTGTCGGGCAGACTGCGGCCGCTGAGACCAGAGCCGGGAGCAGCGTGGGGCACGAGGAGAGGTGGGGAGAGTGTTTTTTCTTTCTTTTTTTAAATATATCAATGAGTGATAACTGGATTGTGGGGCTATTGGGGGGGCTGAATTACATTCTATGGGGAGATTTATTACATTCTATGGGGGCTGTGCTGCATTACATTCTATGGGGGCTGTGCTGTATTAATAATAATCTTTATTTTTATATAGCGCTAACATATTCCACAGCGTTTTACAGGTTGCACACATTATCGTTGCAGTCCCCGTTGGGGCTCACAATCTAAATTCCCTATCAGTATGTCTTTGGAATTACATTCTATGGGGGCTGTGCTGCCTTACATTCTATGGGAGCTGGCTGCATTAGATTCTATGGGGGCTGTGCTGTATTGCATTCTATGGGGGCTGTGCTGCTTTACATTCTATGGGGGGCTGGCTGCATTACATTCTATGGGGGCTGGCTGCATTACATCCTATGGGGGCTGTGCTGCATTACATTCTATGGGGGGGGCTGTATTACATTCTATGGGGGAGGGCTGTATTACATTCTATGAGGGGCTGTATTACATTCTATGGGGGCTACATTATATTCCATGGGGGCTGTATTATATTCTATGGGGAGGTGGGTTGTATTACATTCTATGGGGGGCTGTATTACATTCTATGGGGTGCTGTACTATATTTTATGGAGGGGCTACATTATATTCTGTGGGGGCTGCATTATGCTCTATGAGGGGGCTACCATATATTATATACGCAGGGGCTGCATTATACTATATGAGGGGGCTACATTATATTCTCTGGGGGGTTACATTATACTCAGGGGGCTACAATATATTCTGTGGGGTGGCTGCATTATACTCTGGGGTGGCATCATTATACTATATGTGGGCTGCATTATACTGTATCGAGGACTATGGGGAATACATTATACTATATGAAGAACTATGGGGTACATTATACTATGGGAAGTGAATTGTACTACATGGATGACAATGGCGGGGCATTATACTATATGGAGCACTATGAGGAATGTATTATACTATTTGGAGGACTGAGGAGTGTCTTATGCTATATGGAGGACTGTGCCAGTACATTATACTATATGGAGGACTGAGGAGTGTATTATACTATATGGAGGACAATGGGGAGTGTATTATACTATATGGAGGACTGTGGCAGTACATTATACTATATGGAGGACTGAGGAGTGTATTATACTATATGGAGAACAATGGGGAGTGTTGTTCTGTCCTCACTAAATGAGACAGGCCCACGTAGCTATACACTCAGCTAAACCGCTATACCGGGTCCAATAAGGAGACTGTGGTTGAGTCTGTGCTTTATTAAACGTAGTGGTATATTGATGCGGTGAAACTGTGAACAATGATATACATAGAATCAGTGCCTGGTATAGAACAGATACATAATACACATGATATACATTATGCATAACATTTAGAAAGCTAGTGACTAAACTGGGAGTACAACAGGCTAGGCTAGGCTAATATGGAGCAGAAATATCTACGGAAAGCATAAAGACATACCGGCAATGCAATCGCAAGGGGGATGAAGTGAAGCGTCTTTCCTGAAGGCAGACTGAAGAAAGTGAAAGGAAAAATGGAGGGAAATGGAGGCTGAGCTACCATAATGCATTGCAAAGGAGGAGGAGAATGAGACATGGATAATACAAAAACAAGATTGAACTGCCAACATAACTCTGACCGCTAGAGGGAGCCAAAGCATCACAGATGAATAAAGGCATGAATATATCAATACTGTATACTGAGGAAACTGCAATTATGCAAGCAAATAATCGGGGGTAGCAAATTGGATGGCGGAGACAGAACACTCCCCGTCTGGCATCAACGGATGTCACTACTCCTTTCATCCGAAGGCAACAATAGGACCAGTTCAGATACCGGTCTGGAAAATGTCTTAGGTTCATTCCCTTTGGTCATCCTTAGCTCAACTTTGCGGACGTTGCTGTCCTTGCTCGGGAACGTTGCGGTAACTAGACCAAGTGGCCACTGGTTCCGGTGAATCTGACAGTCTTTCACAAGAACAAGGTCACCTATGTTCAGATTAGGTTTAGTAGATTGACACTTCGTCCGTGGCTGCAGGGTAGACAAATATTGTTTGCGCCACCTGTCCCAGAAAGTATTTGCAAGACTTTGTACCTGTCTCCATTGGCGCTTGTAGAGGTCCTTCGCGTCGAATCCTCCTGGAGGGGCACTGGACAGTCCTGTTTTCTGGGTAAGTAAAGTAGCTGGAGTCAATAACAAAGGCTCCTCAGGGTCGTTAGGAACTGGAACCAGGGGTCTTGCATTGATTATAGCTGCAGCTTCAGCCATGAAGGTGATTAGGCTTTCGTGGGTGAGCCTCGCTGCTCCTTCTGTAAATAGTCTTCCTTGGTGCTTGACCAGATTGTGGTAATGTTGTACGATTAGGTAGGCAACATGACATTTTCCGGGAAGTATAAGAGGGAATTTCTCCATAAACTCCATCTCAGCTTCTTTGAGTCGGCCTCCTATTCTCAGTAGGCCGCTGTTGTCGATGAATGGGTCGAGTTTTCTCAATATGCTGCTCACTGGTATTGGAGCTTTGTTGATAAGACATTGGATTTCTGCAAAGTAGGTTTCTCTTTGAACAGTGAGGATGATGTGATTTCTAGAGAACTCTAAGTTCTGGTAGCCATGAATGAGCGAGCTATATGTGTCAGGCAGGTAATGGCTCGAGTAAGTGACTTCCAACTTGAGAATCTGTCGAACCTGCAAGATCCAAGCTGGATAACAGAGGTCATTGTATGTAGTGTAGACACCTGAGGGCGGATTTCAGCATCTGAGTCCTCTCCTACAAGTTCGAAGGTGTCTGGAAAACATTCCTCAATGTACAATAGTTTTGGTCCAGAGAGCCACGTTGTGCTTCCTAGTCGACTTGCGTCAACTGCTCTAGTTGCATGATCTGCGGGATTCTGGTCTGTGGGTATATAATGCCACTGCTGTGGGTGAACTGATCTCCTGATTCGTAGCACTCTGTTATTGACATAAATGTAGAATCGCCTGGTTTCGTTGTGGATATATCCCAGGACTACTTTGCTGTCTGAGTAGAACTTGGCCTGTGTCAGGTCGATATCCATTTTGGATGCGATGAACTCTGCTAACTCAACGGCTAAGACTGCGGCACAAAGCTCTAACCTGGGTATAGTGTGCTCTGGTTGTGGTGCGAGTTTGGCCTTTCCCATGACGAAACCAATGTGGCACTGACATTTGGAGTCTACAGTTTTGAAGTAGGCAACAGCGGCAATTGCTTTGACAGAAGCATCTGCAAATACGTACAGTCTTTGGCTCTGTATCTCAGTAGATGGCACAGGGGTGTATGGTCTTGGCATATGCAAGTTGGAGAGTGCCGCTAACGAGTTCTTCCACTCTTCCCACTGGATCCTCTTATCAGGTGGCAGAGGTGCATCCCAGTCAGATGTTTCCCTAGTTAAGTCTCTTAGTAGGGCCTTGCCTTGTATAGTAACAGGAGCTGCGAAACCCAAGGGGTCGTACAGACTGTTGATGGTAGACAGGACGCCTCTACGTGTGAAAGGCCTTTCTTCCTGGCTGACCTGAAAGGTGAAAGTGTCTGATTCTAGATTCCAGAGAAGCCCGAGGCTGCGTTGCATTGGTGCGGGGTCTGACCCCAGGTCCAGGTCTCTGAGACATAGGTCTTGAGAAGGGAACGCTTCCATGAGTTCTTGGCTGTTTGAGGCTATTTTATGAAGCCTAAGGTTCGAGTAGGCAAGCATGTCCTGAGCTCTCCTGAGAAGACTGATGGCAGTCTCATTTGAAGGCATGGCTTTTAGACAGTCGTCGACATAAAAGTCCTTTTCTATGAATTGTCTGACATCTGCTCCGTATTCTGCTTCTCCTTCCTGAGCTGACCTTTTGAGTCCGTAAATGGCGACTGCAGGTGAAGGACTGTTGCCAAAGATGTGCACTCTCATGCGATACTCTGTGACTTCTTTAGTAGGATCATTGTCTCTGTACCAGAAGAATCTTAGGAAGTTCCTGTCTCTCTCTCTCACAAGGAAACAATGGAACATTTGCTGGATGTCAGCGATGAAGGCAATGGATTCCTTACGGAAGCGCATAAGTACACCCAGTAGTTTGTTATTGAGGTCTGGTCCTGTCAGCAGAACGTCATTCAGGGAGACATCATTAAACTTAGCACTGGAATCAAACACGACTCTGATCTGGCCTGGTTTTTTAGGGTGGTATACTCCGAACATGGGTAGGAACCAGCATTCTTCAGAGTCTTTGAGAGTGGGAGCTAGTTCTGCGTGACGGTTTTCAAAAATCTTTGACATGAAGGAGAAAAAGTGATCTTTCATCTCTAGTTTCTTTGGCAGATTACGAATGAGAGAGGAGAAACATTGTAATGCCTGATTTCTGTTGTTCGGTAGATGTGGTCTGTGGGTTTTGAAGGGAAGAGGTGCGACCCAGCTGTTGGTCTCATCTTTAACGAGTCCCTTGTCCATTACCTCTAAGAACAACTTGTCCTCTACCGACATTGCCACTTGGTTGTCCTGCTTAGTTCTCTGGAAGACTGTGCCCCCTAACTGATCCTCATAGCTTCCCGACACTATACTGCTGTCGTGAGTAAAGTCTATTAAATGATCAGGTAGTTGGATGCTGTGTGGCAGTTCCCTGACATGGAACTCATTGTTACAAGGTTGAAACAGAGATGGACGTCCTTTCTCCAATGTATTTGTCAGCATGCTTGTCACAGAAGATGGGGCGTGCATGCGTCCCAAGCATACGTTGCCAATTATGACCCATCCTAGGTCTAGCCTTTGGGCATAGGGAGCATTGTGGAGTCCGTTGATATGACGTCTCACTTTATGAACCTGTAGGATATCTCTCCCCAACAGCAGAATTATCTGGGCCTGATGGTCGAGTTCCGGTATGAGGTGTGCTATTTGTTTTAAGTGAGCGTGATGGATTGCTACATCTGGCGTAGGGATTTCAGATCTGTTGTCTGGGATCTGGTTACATTCGATGATCGTAGGTAGCGGTAGGCAGAATTGTCCGTCTAAAGACTCGATCTGGTAGTCAGTAGCTTTCCTGCCTGCTGTTGTCACAGTACCTGCACACGTCTTTAAGGAGTAGGGAGTGCTTGGCCCTTTGATGTTGAATAGGTCAAAGAACGTTGATCTAGCCAAGGATCGATTACTTTGATCATCCAAGATAGCATACAGTCTTACAGCTTGGTCTCTATGGCCCTTCGGGTATACTTTGACGAGGCATATTTTTGAACAGGACCTACTGTCTATTGTCCCTTTGCAGACCTCGGTGCATTGTGAAGTGATCTCTGGCGTAGCTGTATCAGTGTTCCTTTCCTCCCCGCCATGCTCACTGTCAGCTGGCGTGTTTTGTGTACTCCATGGAGCTGGGCCGGGGTGTAGAGCGGTGTTATGATCTGTTGTGCCACATTCTGTGCATTTTACACTGACCTTGCAATCCTTGGCGAGATGAGCTGTGGACGAGCAGCACTTGTAGCAGATACCGTTTTCTTTCAGGAAGCTTCTGCGATCTGGCATAGATTTTCCTCTGAAGGCTCTGCATTTCAGGAGAGGATGAGGCTTCTGATGAAGTGGGCACTGCTTGTCAGGGTCCTGCACCTTTGTCTCTGATTGGGAGCAGCCAGCAGACCTGTAATTAGAATCTGAAGAAGAAACATAAGTCTTGTGTACTGCTACAGATGTTCTGCGTGGATTTGCAGGTGGTGATGGTGTGGCATATGGTATTGCAAAGTCAAAGCTGGGATCGTTTCTAATTCTCGCTTATTGGTGTATGAAGTCTACAAAAACGGAGAAGGGAGGGAATGGAACGCTGTGTTTGTATTTGTACGTGAAACCATGTGTGAGCCACCTCTCCTGTAGATTGTAGGGCAACTTCTGGACTATAGGGTTAACACCTCTGGCTGTGTCGAGAAATGCAAGTCCCTGTAGGTCGTCCTCATATTTGGCAACTTGGACTTCCTTTAGCAGGTCGCTTAGCTCTCTAAGTTTCTGGAGACCTTTGTTAGATATTTTAGGAAAGTCATCGATTCTTTTGAACATGGCTCTTTCTATTACTTCTGCTGAGCCGTAACACTCATCCAGCCTTTTGCAGATTTCTTTGAGGCCAGTCTCAGGGCGGTTTATATTAATGTCTCTGATCCTTACTGCGTATTTGACTGACTCTTCTCCCAGGTATTTGACTAACAGGTCTATCTCTTCCCTGTGTTGTAGCCCCAAGTCTCTAATGACATTTTGGAAGGAAGCTTTCCAAGCTCTGTAACCTTCAGCTCGGTCAGTGAATTTCATGAGTCCCTTGGCAACCAGTTCACGTCGTGTGAAGAACTTGGCAAATTCTGTCGTGAATCGGTTGTCAGCAGAGTATACTCGTGATGGGTCGCCCTGATAGTGATGTGAGGTGCGTTCGTACCTGTTAGTGTCCTCATGGTGGCGCCAGCCGGTATCGTATTGCTTCGGTTTGATGTACGGTGTGTCAGCAGGGTGATCCACGTTGGTTACCTGATGAGGGGCAAGGTAGTCATTAGCAGAGTTGTTTTGCCTCACATTTTCAAGTTTGTTTCTGTCCTGAGCCTCGTGACGACTCTCGCTCACTTCGCTGGAGGTGTCGTATTCTGGTTTTGGTACTGGTTCAGGGTTATAGTTTGGATCAGGAAGGTCATTAACATACTGAGATGTGCGTTGTGGTGAGTCTTGCAGTGGAAACTCCAGACTCGACGTACTGCTTTGGCTATGCAGCTTGGGATTTTGCGCGGCTTCTAGCGATTCTGCTTCGGCGAGGGCTGCGGCAGCTTCCCTTTTTGCTGCCAGGCTTTCTAAGGCGGCATCCACACGTGCCTTCTCTAACTGCGTTCTTCTCTCTTGGTCGGCTCTCTCTAACTGCATTCTTCTCTCTTGGTTGGCTCTCTCTAACTGCATTCTTCTCTCTTGCTCATCTCTCTCTAAGCGCGACCTTCTCTCTTGCTCGTCTCTCTCTAAGCGCGACCTTCTCTCTTGCTCGTCTCTCTCTAAGAGTGACCTTCTCTCTTCGTCATCTAGGCGTGCTTTTTCTAATTTAAGTTGCATCTCTTGGTCAGCAAAGCTCGCTCGTATTTTGGCGGCTTCAGCATTTGCGCGGGCAATGGCGACTGCGCTGCTGATGGATGTTGTCTTTGAGGAGACGGAAGTAACAGATCTTGTCCTATGTGATTTGTGAGACATGGTGTCTTGGGAAAGTGCTTGGCTGTGCAGAGATTGCTGCAGCTGTATTTAGTCTCTGAGTAGCCGGTGACTTGAATCCCACTAGCTGGATGGCTGCCGTTTCACTGTTCTGTCCTCACTAAATGAGACAGGCCCACGTAGCTTTACAGTCAGCTAAACCGCTATACCGGGTCCAATAAGGAGACTGTGGTTGAGTCTGTGCTTTATTAAACGTAGTGGTATATTGATGCGGTGAAACTGTGAACAATGATATACATAGAATCAGTGCATGGTATAGAACAGATACATAATACACATGATATACATTATGCATAACATTTAGAAAGCTAGTGACTAAACTGGGAGTACAACAGGCTAGGCTAGGCTAATATGGAGCAGAAATATCTACGGAAAGCATAAAGACATACCGGCAATGCAATCGCAAGGGGGATGAAGTGAAGCGTCTTTCCTGAAGGCAGACTGAAGAAAGTGAAAGGAAAAATGGAGGGAAATGGAGGCTGAGCTACCATAATGCATTGCAAAGGAGGAGGAGAATGAGACATGGATAATACAAAAACAAGATTGAACTGCCAACATAACTCTGGCCGCTAGAGGGAGCCAAAGCATCACAGATGAATAAAGGCATGAATATATCAATACTGTATACTGAGGAAACTGCAATTATGCAAGCAAATAATCGGGGGTAGCAAATTGGATGGCGGAGACAGAACAAGTGTATTATACTATATGGAGGACTGAAGAGTGTATATTACTATCTGGAGGACTGAGGAGTATATCATACTACATAGAGAACTGATGAGTGAATTATACTATATGGAGGACTGAGGATTGTATTATACCATATGGAGGAATGAGGAGTGTATTATACTATATGGAGGACTGAGCAGTGTATTTTAATATATGGAGGACTATGAGTAGTGTATTATACTATATGGAGGACTGAGGAGTGTATTATACTATATGGAGGACTGAGGAGTGTATTATACTATATGGAGGACTGAGGTGCACATTATAATATATGGAGAACTATGGCGTGTATTATACTATATAGAGGAATGAGGAGTGAATTATACTATATGGAGGACTGAGGAGTGTATTATACTATATGGAGGACTGAGGAGTCTATTATACTATATGGAGGACTGAGGAGTGTATTACACTACATGAAGGACTATGAGGAGTATATTATACTATATGGAGGAGTGTATTATACTATATGGAGGACTGAGGAGTGTATTATACTATATGGAGGACTGAGGTGCACATAATATATGGAGAACTATGGCGTGTATTATACTATATAGAGGAATGAGGAGTGAATTATACTATATGGAGGACTGAGGAGTGTATTATACTATATGGAGGACTGAGGAGTCTATTATACAATATGGAGGACTGAGGAGTGTATTACACTACATGAAGGACTATGAGGAGTATATTATAGTATATGGAGGAGTGTATTATACTATATGGAGGACTGAGGAGTGTATTATACTATATGGAGGACTGAGGTGCACATAATAATATATGGAGAACTATGGTGTGTATTATACTATATAGAGGAATGAGGAGTGAATTATACTATCTGGAGGACTGAGGAGTGTATTATACTATATGGAGGACTGAGGAGTCTATTATACTATATGGAGGACTGAGGAGTCTATTATACTATATGGAGGACTGAGGAGTGTATTACACTACATGAAGGACTATGTGGAGTATATTATACTATATGGAGGAGTGTATTATACTATATGGAGGACTGAGGTGCACATTATAATATATGGAGGACTATGGGGTGTATTATACTAAACAAGCAAAATGCTGCCTATTCATCGAGGGATTGGATTGTTTATGTGGGAACAGAAATCCTTGTTCTCAGCAGCACATCGCCGGTGTAAACTGTAGATGTGCTGCTGATAACATGATACTGTATGGGGACGGATTGATCTAATTGTGATAGTTCTGTTCCCTTCCATTCTTTCTCAGTTGGTGTAAAGAGGCCGGGAAACAAGCGAACGACTTCACTATTGTCGATCACACTCGTTTAGTGGCCTGAGATCAGCACATGTAAATACAGCAGAAATGCTTCGCAGGGAGATGAGGCAAGGATGATGACAGTTGTAGTTAGCACCCGGCGCCTGGGAATAGCGCTAATTCTACTGCTTTTCCCAGCCGCCAGAACATTTAATTCAGGTATGTGTAATGATTTTTAGGGTTGATGTCGGCTGCGTAATGTCAGCTGCTATCAATCCCTGGTGTAAGTAATGGAGAGGTGTCTATCAGACACCCCCACTACTAGCTCAGACCTGGCGAGACCCAGCGACTCCGAAGAGTGGTGACGGTAGTAACAATACCGCTCTTCACAGTCGCCGAGCTCAGCGCAAGACCCGGAATATCTGAAGAGCGGTGACGTTACTGATGTCTCCGCTCTTCAGAGTCACCGGGTCTCGTGCTGCGCAGCGGAACCAAAAGTGGCTGCAGGCAAAGTATATGGAGCATCACTGGGTACTGCCCTTATTAAGGCAGGAGCAAATGCAGGGGGAACAACAGGGCCGAGTGAGGTATGCGTCTACCCATATGGACATGACCCGGATGACAGTCTGCATATGAATTGGGTGAGATCCACACTTTTTTGTTCTTTAATTATCACTTTATTGCACTATCACTTTATATTGTTATTCAAGTCCTATCATCTTTTGTCAGGAATTATTGAATTGCTGACAGCTTATTGCATTAATGGAAATTATTCCATGAGATTTGTTATATCCTGACATATTGATGATTTTTTTTCTGGATATTTGCGGTTCGGTTAGATGTAACTTGTGCTTTTATTGATATAAATAAAAGTTAATGTTCACAGTGTCCTCTGGGCTATATGTATATATGTTCACACTGAGGAGTTACCGTGTTAATGTATAAAACGAGGGTTTCTGCTAAATATTTGGCTGTACTATACCCTGCGAGGTTTGGAAGCCCACCGGTTCTCGCTTCAGGTCATATGAGCTATCGTTGGCGGATGCATTTTTCTGTAATGTGTAAAATATCGTTGTTCATCTGCAATTTGCGTAAATTCTCTTGGTTCATTGAATTCCGAAAAATTTGACACATCTGTTTTACATCAAATCAATTCTCTGATTTCTACTTTTTATATTTTTTCCCCATTTTTGCACAGCAGAAATTCAGCTCAACCCAAATATGGTACTCATTTGCTCGATTTATTCCTATTTGTAATTAATAAGGACATAATCTCATCTGTTAGACTAATTTGTTTGCAGCGATAGTTCTCATTTATCACGGGAGCCCCGATCTGCTTATTCAGCCACTTTCTGTCCTGGTTTATGTGTAACCTTTCGCAGCAAAACCTGGAGGATGAAGTCAAGATGAATTCTCCTTTTTATTATAGAAAAAAAGTGGGCGACACCTGCCAAGAAGCCCATAAAGATATTGTGATTTTCCTCCTCCCGTTCATCAATCTTATTTTTTTTTTTTTGTAAATGAGACATCCCCTCTCAAGCATAACTCAGTCATTTCCTTGTGAACACGAGAAACCGAGAACTTTTTTTATTTTCCTTTTTTCTTGGCGACGCCGGGGCTGTTTATTGCTACAATAACATTGTAGCTATTTTTCAAATTGAAAATCAGCAGGGCATCTTTAATAGAAGACATAAATTAGCTGGAGACTGGATGGCAGGCTGTCTTTTTAGGTTTTTTTTGGTTTATGATCTGCAAACAGTCGAGGATTTGTTTGTTGGTTATGACTGCGGAGCGGGAGGAAACAAAGGTTCATTAGCTGCAACGTGAAAGCAGCAGACAAGTGTCCACGGTAACACTGCAAACGGGAGGAAATAAAAATAGGAACTAAGACGCGGCCCAATGGTCAATCAGAAAGATACATGATTGCAAAAGTTAAAGGTTGCAGGAAAGATAAAATTATGTTTTTTACCATACAAATATTCTGGATTGGTAAATGGTCATACAAAAGCTTGAAAAAAAAGTTTTCCCAAAACAGTAGAAAACTTCCACAGGTCACATTTTTAATCTGGAGAGATTCCTAATTGGTCATAATTGTCTTTTTGTAAACATGGTAGACCTTTAATATAATATGGGCCAGGGGCGGACATTTAAGTGGTGCAACCTGTGCAGCTAGGCTGGGACCCAAGAGGTAAAAGTGTGGAGAGAATGACTAATGAAATCAATTATTAACCTTACATAAACCAGTTCAGATATGATGTGACAAAATGGCGTCTGTATCCTGGAAGGAATCCTTGGAATGAGAAAGTGGAGACACTGAAGACCATATATGGAGTGGAGTTGGCAAGGACCTATCATAGACTGATACTGGCTGTTCAGAAGTTGTGCAGCACCCACTTCCTGCCTGTTACATGATCTCTTAGTTCTACTAATAAAGTTCAGTTGTGTTCCAGCTTTTGCTGAGAGAGGAGCATATATCTGACTTCTGTGTGTCCGATACATTCTTTCCTCTAAGCATGGACTCAGCTCATATTTAGGTCAGGAACAGGCAATCACTGAAGGTCTCACCTTAAGAGATCATCCCCACAAAAGGAGTAGAATTGTGCATTATGAGGAGCTATTGGACTGCAAAGGGATCATATACTGTTCTTGCACATGGCCTCTTCTGTCTGTGTCCGTCAGTGTTATAGGCTCACATGGCAAGGTGAATTCTCTAAGAGTGAGTAGCATGGACCAGAGACGATGATACAGAGAAGTGGAGATTGACAGCTGGAATATGGAACAGCGAGGATCACAATAGTTGATTATTTAAGACAGCAGATGAGTAAGCAAAGCAGGAAGCATTGGATGTAGCAGAGCCACATGTGCTGACTGGAACACTGAATAGCACATTTGACAGCATCAGGATAGGTGAGATAAGTTATTTATCAGGACCTTGACACAACAGCATTAGATGAAGCAGCACCAGGATAGCAGAGACAACTTACAGCCTCCCACACAGTATGATGACCCCTTAGAACCACCACAGTATGATGACCCCTTAGAATCACCACACAGTATAATGACCCTTAGAACCACCACACAGTATGACAACCCCTTAGAACCATCACACAGTATGATGACCCATGATAACCAACACACAGTATGATGATCCCTTAGAACCACCACACAGTACGATGACCCCTTAGAACCACCACACAGTACGATGACCCCTTAGAACCACCACACAGTATGATGACCCCTTAGAACCACCACAGTATGATGACCCCTTAGAATCACCACACAGTATAATGACCTTTAGGACCACCACACAGTATGACAACCCCTAAGAACCATCACACAGTATGATGACCCATGAGACCCAACACACAGTATGATGATCCCTTAGAACTATCACACAGTATAATGACCCCATAGAACCACCACACAGTACGATGACCCCTTAGAACCACCACACAGTATGATGACCCCGTAGAACCACCACACAGTACGATGACCCCTTAAAACCACCACACAGTATGATGACCCCTTAGAACCACCACACAGTATGATGATCCCTTAGAACCACCATACAGTATGATGACCCCTTAGAACTACCACACAGTATGATGACCCCTTACAACCACCACACAGTATGATGACCCCTTAGAACCACCACACAGTATGATGACCCCTTAGAACCACCATACATTATGATGACCCTTGAGAACCACCACACAGTATAATGACCCTTAGAACCACCACACAGTATGACAACCCCTTAGAACCATCACACAGTATGATGACCCATGAGAACCAACACACAGTATGATGATCCCTTAGAAACACCACACAGTATAATGACCCCTTAGAACTACCACACAGTACGATGACCCCTTAGAACCACCACACAGTATGATGACCCCTTAGAACACCACACAGTACGATGACCCCTTAGAACCACCACACATTATGATGACCCCTTAGAACCACCACAGTAGGATGACCCCTTAGAATCACCACACAATATAATGACCCTCAGAACCACCACACAGTATGACAACCGCTTAGAACCGCCACACAGTACGATGACCCCTTAGAACCATCACACAGTATGATGACCCCTTAGAACCATCACACAGTACGATGACTGTTGTGAATTCTGTGGCTGAATTCACTCCTGTGGTCACAAGTGGTACTGCAGCTTCTGAGCTTCCTCCCTCAGGTGTTCTGGTGACCTCATTAACTGCTTCATTACTTAACTCCGCCTGATGCTGCTATCCTTGCTCCTTGTCAATGTTTCAGTGTTGGATCTGAGCTTCTCCTGATTGTTCCTGTGACCTGCTGCTCTGTATAGCTAAGTGCTTTTTGCTTTTTTGTTGCTTTTTTTCTGTCCAGCTTGTCTTTTGTTTTGCTGGAAGCTCTGAGACGCAAAGGGTGTACCGCCGTGCCGTTAGTTCGGCACGGTGGGTTTTTTTTTTGCCCCCTTTGCGTGGTTTTGCTTTAGGGTTTTTTGTAGACTGCAAAGTTCGCTTTACTATCCTCGCTCTGTCCTAGAATATCGGGCCCCACTTTGCTGAATCTATTTCATCCCTACGTTTTGTCTTTTCATCTTACTCACAGTCATTATATGTGGGGGGCTGCCTTTTCCTTTGGGGAATTTCTCTGGGGCAAGTCAGGCCTATTTTTCTATCTTCAGGCTAGCTAGTTTCTTAGGCTGTGCCGAGTTGCCTAGGTAGTTGTTAGGCGCAATCCACAGCCGCTTTTAGTTGTGTTTAGGATAGGATCAGGTGTGCAGTCTACAGAGTTTCCACGTCTCAGAGCTCGTTCTTGTATTTTTGGGTATTTGTCAGATCACTGTGTGCGCTCTGATCGCTAAGCACACTGTGTTTCTGGATTGCCTTCATAACACCTGTCATTAGCAAACATAACAGTACAAGGAGCCTAACTAATGATTCTCAATAGTGGGAAAGAAAAAGTTCTGACATCATTTTTTTTTTTTTTTTTTTTTTTTTCTGCTCTGTGTTCACTTTTTTTTTTTCCCCTAGACATTTGGGTGATTCTGGACACAGGTGTGGACATGGATATTCAGGGTCTGTGCTCTTCAATGGATAATCTTGTTATAAATGTACAAAAAATTCAAGATACTATTGATCAGAAATCTATGTTAGAACCAAGAATTCCTATTCCTGATTTGTTTTTTGGAGATAGAACTAAGTTTCTAAGTTTCAAAAATAATTGTAAGCTATTTCTGGCCTTGAAACCTCATTCTTCTGGTAATCCTATTCAACAGGTTTTGATTATTATTTCTTTTTTGCGCGGCGACCCTCAAGACTGGGCATTTTCTCTTGCGCCAGGAGACCCTGCATTGAGTAGTGTCGATGCGTTTTTCCTGGCGCTCGGATTGCTGTACGATGAGCCTAATTCAGTGGATCAAGCTGAGAAAAATTTGCTGGCTTTGTGCCAGGGTCAGGATGATATAGAAGTATATTGTCAGAAATTTAGGAAATGGTCAGTACTCACTCAGTGGAATGAATCTGCGCTGGCAGCTTTGTTCAGAAAGGGTCTCTCTGAGGCTCTTAAGGATGTCATGGTGGGATTTCCTATGCCTGCTGGTTTGAATGAGTCTTTGTCTTTGGCCATTCAGATCGGTCGACGCTTGCGCGAGCGTAAATCTGTGCACCATTTGGCGGTACTGCCTGAGGTTAAACCTGAGCCTATGCAGTGCGATAGGACTATGACTAGAGTTGAACGGCAGGAATACAGACGTCTGAATGGTCTGTGTTTCTACTGTGGTGATTCCACTCATGCTATTTCTGATTGTCCTAAGCGCACTAAGCGGTCCGCTAGGTCTGCCGTCATTGGTACTGTACAGTCCAAATTCCTTCTGTCCATTACCTTGATATGCTCTTTGTCGTCGTTTTCTGTCATGGCGTTTGTGGATTCGGGCGCTGCCCTGAATCTGATGGATTTGGATTATGCTAAACGTTGTGGGTTTTTCTTGGAGCCTTTGCGGTGTCCTATTCCATTGAGAGGAATTGATGCTACACCTTTGGCCAAGAATAAACCTCAATACTGGGCCCAGCTGACCATGTGCATGGCTCCTGCACATCAGGAAGTTATTCGCTTTCTGGTGTTGCATAATCTGCATGATGTGGTCGTGTTGGGGTTGCCATGGCTACAAACCCATAATCCAGTATTGGATTGGAATTCCATGTCGGTATCCAGCTGGGGTTGTCAGGGGGTACATGGTGATGTTCCATTTTTGTCGATTTCGTCATCCACCCCTTCTGAGGTCCCAGAGTTCTTGTCTGATTATCAGGATGTATTTGAAGAGCCCAAGTCCGATGCTCTACCTCCGCATAGGGATTGTGATTGTGCTATCAATTTGATTCCTGGTAGTAAATTCCCTAAAGGTCGATTATTTAATTTATCTGTGCCTGAACACGCCGCTATGCGCAGTTATGTGAAGGAATCCCTGGAGAAGGGACATATTCGCCCATCGTCATCACCACTGGGAGCAGGGTTCTTCTTTGTAGCCAAGAAGGATGGTTCGCTGAGACCGTGTATTGATTACCGCCTTCTTAATAAGATCACTGTTAAATTTCAGTATCCCTTGCCATTGTTATCTGACTTGTTTGCTCGGATTAAGGGGGCTAGTTGGTTCACTAAGATAGATCTTCGTGGTGCGTATAATCTGGTGAGAATCAGGCAAGGAGATGAATGGAAAACTGCATTCAATACGCCCGAGGGTCATTTTGAGTATCTAGTGATGCCGTTCGGACTTGCCAATGCTCCATCTGTTTTTCAGTCTTTTATGCATGACATCTTCCGTGAGTATCTGGATAAATTCCTGATTGTTTACTTGGATGACATTTTGATCTTCTCGGATGATTGGGAGTCTCATGTGAAGCAGGTCAGAATGGTTTTTCAGGTCCTGCGTGCTAACTCTTTGTTTGTGAAGGGATCAAAGTGTCTCTTCGGTGTGCAGAAAGTTTCATTTTTGGGATTCATCTTTTCCCCTTCTACTATCGAGATGGATCCAGTTAAGGTCCAAGCCATCCAGGATTGGATTCAGCCGACATCTCTGAAAAGTCTGCAAAAGTTCCTGGGCTTTGCTAATTTTTATCGTCGCTTCATCTGTAATTTTTCTAGCATTGCCAAACCATTGACCGATTTGACCAAGAAGGGTGCTGATTTGGTTAATTGGTCTTCTGCTGCTGTGGAAGCTTTTCAGGAGTTGAAGCGTCGTTTTTGTTCTGCCCCTGTGTTGTGTCAGCCAGATGTTTCTCTTCCGTTCCAGGTCGAGGTTGATGCTTCTGAGATTGGAGCAGGGGCGGTTTTGTCACAGAGAGGTTCTGATTGCTCAGTGATGAAACCATGTGCTTTCTTTTCCAGGAAGTTTTCGCCCGCTGAGCGTAATTATGATGTGGGCAATCGAGAGTTGCTGGCCATGAAGTGGGCATTCGAGGAGTGGCGTCATTGGCTTGAAGGAGCTAAGCATCGCGTGGTGGTATTGACTGATCATAAGAACTTGACTTATCTCGAGTCTGCCAAGCGCTTGAATCCTAGACAGGCCCGTTGGTCGTTATTTTTTGCCCGCTTCGACTTTGTGATTTCGTACCTTCCGGGCTCTAAAAATGTGAAGGCGGATGCTCTGTCTAGGAGTTTTGTGCCCGACTCTCCGGGTTTATCTGAGCCAGCGGGTATCCTCAAGGAAGGAGTCATTGTGTCTGCCATCTCCCCTGATTTGCGGCGGGTGCTGCAAAAATTTCAGGCGAATAAACCTGATCGTTGTCCAGCAGAGAAACTGTTCGTCCCTGATAGGTGGACTAATAAACTTATCTCTGAACTTCATTGTTTGGTGTTGGCTGGTCATCCTGGAATCTTTGGTACCAGAGAATTAGTGGCTAGATCCTTCTGGTGGCCATCTCTGTCACGGGATGTACGTACTTTTGTGCAGTCTTGTGGGATTTGTGCTAGGGCTAAGCCCTGCTGTTCTCGTGCCAGTGGGTTGCTTTTGCCCTTGCCGGTCCCAAAGAGGCCTTGGACACATATTTCGATGGATTTCATTTCTGACCTTCCCGTTTCTCAAAAGATGTCAGTCATTTGGGTGGTCTGTGATCGCTTTTCTAAAATGGTCCATCTGGTGCCCTTGGCTAAATTGCCTTCCTCCTCTGATTTGGTACCTTTGTTCTTTCAGCATGTGGTTCGGTTGCATGGCATTCCTGAGAATATTGTTTCTGACAGAGGTTCCCAGTTTGTTTCAAGGTTCTGGCGAGCCTTTTGTGGTAGGATGGGCATTGACCTATCCTTTTCCTCGGCTTTCCATCCTCAGACTAATGGCCAGACCGAACGAACCAATCAGACCTTGGAAACATATCTGAGATGTTTTGTTTCTGCAGACCAGGATGATTGGGTGTCCTTTTTGCCATTGGCTGAGTTCGCCCTTAATAATCGGGCCAGCTCGGCTACCTTGGTTTCTCCATTTTTTTGCAATTCTGGGTTCCATCCTCGTTTCTCTTCAGGACAGGTTGAGTCTTCGGACTGTCCTGGTGTGGATTCTGTGGTGGATAGGTTGCAGCAGATCTGGACTCAGGTAGTGGACAATTTGACCTTGTCCCAGGAGAAGGCTCAACGTTTCGCTAATCGCAGACGCCGTGTGGGTCCCCGACTTCGTGTTGGGGATCTGGTTTGGTTATCTTCTCGTCATATTCCTATGAAGGTTTCCTCTCCTAAATTTAAACCTCGTTTTATTGGTCCGTATAGGATTTCTGAGGTTCTCAATCCTGTGTCTTTTCGTTTGACCCTCCCAGACTCCTTTTCCATACATAATGTATTCCATAGGTCGTTGTTGCGGAGATACGTGGCACCTATGGTTCCATCTGTTGAGCCTCCTGCCCCGGTTTTGCTGGAGGGGGAATTGGAGTATATTGTGGAGAAGATTTTGGATTCTCGTGTTTCTAGACGGAAACTCCAGTATCTGGTTAAATGGAAGGGTTATGCTCAGGAAGATAATTCCTGGGTTTTTGCCTCTGATGTTCATGCTTCCGATCTTGTTCGTGCCTTTCATGCGGCTCATCCTGGTCGGCCTGGGGGCTCTGGTGAGGGTTCGGTGACCCCTCCTCAAGGGGGGGGGTACTGTTGTGAATTCTGTGGCTGAATTCACTCCTGTGGTCACAAGTGGTACTGCAGCTTCTGAGCTTCCTCCCTCAGGTGTTCTGGTGAGCTCGTTAACTGCTTCATTACTTAACTCCGCCTGATGCTGCTATCCTTGCTCCTTGTCAATGTTTCAGTGTTGGATCTGAGCTTCTCCTGATTGTTCCTGTGACCTGCTGCTCTGTATAGCTAAGTGCTTTTTGCTTTTTTGTTGCTTTTTTTCTGTCCAGCTTGTCTTTTGTTTTGCTGGAAGCTCTGAGACGCAAAGGGTGTACCGCCGTGCCGTTAGTTCGGCACGGTGGGTTTTTTTTTTTGCCCCCTTTGCGTGGTTTTGCTTTAGGGTTTTTTGTAGACTGCAAAGTTCGCTTTACTATCCTCGCTCTGTCCTAGAATATCGGGCCCCACTTTGCTGAATCTATTTCATCCCTACGTTTTGTCTTTTCATCTTACTCACAGTCATTATATGTGGGGGGCTGCCTTTTCCTTTGGGGAATTTCTCTGGGGCAAGTCAGGCCTATTTTTCTATCTTCAGGCTAGCTAGTTTCTTAGGCTGTGCCGAGTTGCCTAGGTAGTTGTTAGGCGCAATCCACAGCCGCTTTTAGTTCTGTTTAGGATAGGATCAGGTGTGCAGTCTACAGAGTTTCCACGTCTCAGAGCTCGTTCTTGTATTTTTGGGTATTTGTCAGATCACTGTGTGCGCTCTGATCGCTAAGCACACTGTGTTTCTGGATTGCCTTCATAACACCTGTCATTAGCAAACATAACAGATGACCCCTTAGATCCACCACATAGTACAATGACCCCTTAGAACCACCACACAGTACGATGACCCCTTAGAACCACCATACATTATGATGACCCCTGAGAACCACCACACAGTATAATGACCCTTAGAACCACCACACAGTATGACAACCCCTTAGAACCATCACACAGTATGATGACCCATGAGAACCAACACACAGTATGATGATCCCTTAGAACCACCACACAGTATAATGATCATACTAATGTCACACTTGGTGCAATCTTAACTTAGTATAGCACACATACTACACCTTGGCTCACTGGTGTTCGGAGCCCACGCTAATGTAGAAGGAGCCCACGGCTCACACCCTTCTTGATGCATTTTCTGATTCCCAGCTCCAGCTCCACAGAGGTCCTTCTTGACATGAAAGAGATCTTAGGATTTACGTTATTGCTCTACTAGATTTTACTTACCTGCACCTGCAGCTGATGTCCCTGACAAAGACCGCTCCCGGTCAAAACATTGACTACATCTGTTTTTGACTCCTTGCTAGGTCAAAATAAATTGACTCTGCAGTCAGGCCTACATCTCAGTTTCTTTTGTGGTGCTGAGGTTCCTTCCTCTACCACACCCTAATACTGCGGTGGATTTCAGAGATGTCTGTGCCGAGGTCACCAGATTGTGCCGCAATCAATCGATAGTGAATGGATTTGTTTCCAAGAATGATCCGGTGACTCGGCCAGGATGTTGTACCCCCCGATGACTGAGAGTAATTGTTCTACACACAAGGAGGTTATTTTTTACCTTCTAATAATGGCAAAATGACAACATGAGCAGCTTATCCTCATTTAGTTGGATACAGGGTCAGATTAATAGCCGATTTTCTGATGTCAGGTTTCCTTTAATGCCACACACAAATTGATTTCCCCCAGTGCAACATATGATATAACATTGCCCTAGAGCCTTCTCCGGCTGATACCCCCTTAGTGCCATGCATAAGGCATAATGCCCCCTAGTGATAACCACACATAAGGATAAAGGTCCCAGCTTCAATATAAGGGTTATACATTTAAAGGGGAAGTATAATAATGGACAACCCTTTTAGAGGGCAGCCCTCCTCCAGGCTGTATATTAGGCTACTTTCACACTAGCGTTGGATTCGGCCCGTCGCAGTGCGTCGGGCCGAGATTCCGACGCTGGCGTTTGATGCTCCGCACAACGGGTGCAGCGAATGCATTTCTCTAGCGCATCCGCTGCCCCATTGTGAGGTGCGGGGAGGTGGGGGCGGAGTTCTGGCCGTGCATGCGCGGTCGGAAAAAGCGGTCCGTCGGCAGCAAAAAACGTTACATTTAACGTTATTTGCTCCCGGCGGTCCGCCACAACACGGCGCAACCATCGCACGACGGTTGCGACGTGCGTCAATACGTCACAATGCGTCGGTAATGTTACTCTATGGGGCAAAAACGCATCCTGCGTCCCTAAACGACGCATTGCGACTTATTCCAAAAAAGCCATTGTGAAAGTAGCCTTACATGGTCGACCAGTTCTATGATTGTCTGCATCTGTGCGTACTACTACTCAGTCACTGAAGGGGAACGTAGCATCTCAATGCTCGGGATATGTTGTAAACCAATCTGTCTACATCAGAGTCACTTAGGCAAATCTCGCTGACGAGAGTGTGATGTGCAGCTCGAGAATTAAAGGGGGTAATTCAGCAAATCAATGCAATGCCCATAGCGATCTAGGAGAAATCTACGAATCCCCGTCAACCGTGTCCACCACAGAGCTGAACGCTCCGAGCTGATGGAGTATGGTCAGATCTGCACTGAATTACATTATTGTCAATGCAGACCTGGTCCCAATCCATTACAGAGCCATCACTTGTGATTTTCTGGATCTGCTGCATTCGCACCGAGTTGGATATTTCCACTCCTGCTCTCATTCGCTTTCCAATAGAGGTTTTTCCACCTGGAGTTTCTCATCGAAGGTCAACACAAAAAATGCAATTTACAGCATGTGACGTGTTCAGTGTCAGGATGCGCATGTCTGTAATGTTACCTGATGTTGTAGATGTCATTACTTCACTTATATTTGCTGCTGACAGCATGACACCATGTAGAATAAAGTGGTAGAACACAAAGTAACCTTTCACTCTCCAAACTACATTGTATCAGTCCATGATTCTTTTGCCATGTGTTTATTGATTAAGATGTTCCTTATTTTACACCCACTGTGCCGAGCAGTGAAGAGATGCAGAGCGCTCGGTGCCGAGACCGGAGCAGCGAGTAATGAGAAAAGTTCGGTTTTTTTCATGTGGGGTCTATTATATACTCTATGAAGGACTCGGTCACACCAATACCCTTATTGAATATTAAACAAAAATGAGGTAAGGAGTTTTTTTTTAAACAAAATGCAATATTTTATTATATACCAAACAAGGCAAAATTCATTTACAAGCTAATGGAGTACCACAAACCAAGCAGGTCTGAAGGGGAATAGAACCAGGTACCGTGCATAAATAACAATCTACATAATACATTTTATGAATATTGTAAAAAATATTAATTCATTAATTTATAGACCGTTATTACATATAGATGAAAAGGCCACAAAAATGGTTTAATAAAATTGTATAATATGCAATAGTGCTGTATATAATAATACACCAGTTGTGTTCAGCTGTTCATAGAAAAAAGGGGGGAATTTTTGTAAGGAGACGGCACATGTGTTCTAAAAATACGGACAAATCACCTGAGCACTAATTAAGGCAAACAGGATATAGTCTGCAAGTGCAGACATATATGGCCTCACTATAAGGTGCAATTTTTGCCATGTGCAAAAGGAGCTTGTAAATGAATTTTGCCTTGTTTGGTATATAATAAAATATTGTATTTTGTTTAAAAAACTCCTTAAATCATTTTTTTTGTAATATACAATAGGGGCATTGGTGTGACATTGTATTTGGAGTTGAAGTATACTTAATTTTGAGATTTCCTGGTGTCTAATTCTATGAAGGCCTATGTGGGACCCCTTATTCTGCATTGTTAAATATTAATTATTAATTGAATTATTCTTTTGTACTGAGCACATTGCCTCTCGCTGACATTACAAAAGCTATTTCTGTATATGTAGCTCAGAGCATAAGTCAACACCATATAGAGGGAACACGTGGTCTGTGGGACATATAAATAACGTCTCTTAGGAGGGTGCGGGGGGCTTGTCACGTGGGAGCTGTCACCTCCTGCCTTCACCATCATTCTCCATGGACGTCAGCAGGGGTGAATCTAGCCTCTCTGCTGCCTGAGGCGAACGGAAAAATGGCGCCCCCCCCCCCCCCACAGTCCCTGCCTCACTGCCTGTGCACACACATCCCTCCACCGGATCCGGTAATCGCCGCTCGCAGTAGCATACCAGCAGAGGTGTATCTAGGGTTTCTGGCACCAGGGACAAGAATTCATTTTGGTGCCCCCCCTCCACCAAGGACATATGCGATTTGCACACTCAGTCATGTACCCACGAGCTCCTCTCCCTAATGCTCTCAATGTTCAGTGAAAAACTGAGAGAAGCAGAAGAGAAGCTCGTTGTCACAGGACCATAAGTATGAAAGTCGCATATGAGTGAAGTGTCCATGTGACGACTACTGGAACCTGCAGAGCTGAATCCTGACATCGCAGCTTCTGAATTCTCACAACGCATGCACTGCACACTACTAGGATTCCCCCTGCCGGTGGACGGTCATGTCAGCACAAGCATGTGATTTGTATACTTCTGACCACATTCCGACTAGACGTGCCCGGCCTCGCTCAGTTCATTTTCAGTGACTGAGGCTACGCATGTCTAGTCAGCACATAACCGCATGTATGTAAATCGCCAGCACGAGAGAATCCTGACAGCGTGCAGTTCACACTGTGAGAAGTCAGAAGTCTGCAGTCACAAAGAATGACTGCAGACTCATTACAAACCTGGACAACCCCTTTAAAGCTCCTAACATAAATAAAAACATGAGAATTAGTCAGTATCACAAATAACATTTACATCCAGGTACCTTATAGATGATGTCGTCTCTGGAGCCGTTCTCCTTCTTTTCTTCATCTTGTCCAGACCCCATGATGAGTTTTCTCAGCCACAGCCGTCTCTGCAGACTTCCATCTTCTCCGCTCTTTTGCAGAAAGTCTCCACAAGACGCCCTTAAAGATACAAGTGTCATTATAATGCTCCGGAATAAAAAATTGCCCCTCACTAGATTGTCTGCACAAAATATGACCCCCACACTGTCCCTCTTATGGTACATGCTCTTCACACTGACCTCTCCTTTCTATACCGGCCCCCTCTTCACACTGTCCTCTCACACTGTGTCCCCCCTATAGGGCCTAGTATTTATACTCCATATTTATACTCCATCCTCCCACCCTGTGTGCATTGCTCCCCCATCCTTCTCCCCTGCGTTCACGGCTCCCCAATCCTTCTCCCCTGCGTTCATGGCTCCCCCATCCTTCTCCCCTGCGTTCACGGCTCCCCCATCCTTCTCCCCTGCGTTCACGGCGACCCCATCCTTCTCCCCTGCGTTCACGGCTCCCCTATCCTTCTCCCCGGCGTTCACGGCTCCCCCATCCTTCTCCCCTGCGTTCACGGCTCCACCATCCTTCTCCCCTGCGTTCACGGCTCCCCAATCCTTCTCCCCTGCATTCACGGCTCCCCATCCTTCTCCCCTGCATTCACGGCTCCCCCATCCTTCTCCCCTGTGTGCTTGGCTCCCCCATCCTTCTCCCATGCGTTCACGGCTCCCCCATCCTTCTCCCCTGCGTTCACGGCTCCCCTCCCCATCCATCTCTCCTGCATTCACGGCTCCCCCATCCTTCTCCCCTGCGTGCTTGGCTCCCCCATCCTTCTCCCCTGCGTGCTCGGCTCCCCCATCCTTCTCTCCTGCGTTCACGGCTCCCCCATCCTTCTGCCCTGCGTGCTTGGCTCCCCTATCGTTCTCCCCTGCGTGCTTGGCTCCCCCATCCTTCTCCCCTGCGTTCACGGCTCCCCCATCCTTCTCCCCTGCGTTCACGGCTCCCCCATCCTTCTCCCCTGCGTTCACGGCTCCCCCATCCTTCTCCCCTGCGTGCTTGGCTCCCCCATCCTTCTCCCCTGCGTGCTTGGCTCCCCCATACTTCTCCCCTGTGTGCATGCCTCCCCTATCCTCCCACCCTGCGTGCATGGCTCTCCATCCTTTTTCCTTGTCATACTCACCTCTCACCACGCGGCACAGAACAGAACTTCCTGGCATCTCTTCTGCAGCGTCTTCCTTCCTGTCTTCAGCGGTCACATGATAGCGCTAATTAAGGTAATGAATATGCGCATATTCATGACCTTAAATGAGCGGTACCATGTGACCGCTGAAGACAGGACGCGCTGCCGGCGCTGAGACGCAGTTGCAGCCACCGCTGGAGGAAGGTGAGTATTACGTCTTCAGGGAGGGGGGGCGGGAAGGAGGGAGGGAGGAGGGGGGTGGTAAGGAGGGAGGGTGGAGGGGGGGCGGTCACTTGACCCCGGAGTTTTATAAAAAAAGAAAAAAAAAACCTAGCAGCGCAAATCCAGTTACTATAGAGTCTGCTGCCCTCTCTCTTCTGCCGCCTGAGCCAAAGGGCTCAAATCGCCTAATGGTAGCAGCGTCCCTGGACGTCAGACAAGTCACATAAGGAAGGAACAGCTGGTAGCCATGATGACTTCAGACTTCACACAGACAGACAGCTTTTACCATTCAGAACTTTGGGAAAGATGAGTAACAAGCGCTGATATTTACAAATGGACAATCTGTTCGTAACTATTTCATCTATTTTTATGTTTTGCTGCAATGTGGTTTTTCTGTGGATAATTCAATAAACAACTACATTTTTTATGAAAATATCATGACATTTTTTCTTTAAGAGTAACGCACCTGGTAAAGTCTTGATTAAATAAATGTGCAAAATAAGCATATTTAACATTGGCTAAGCCAGCCAGTTTTGCTTTTTTGTGCTATTTTTGCATGGATTTCCTTCACCTTCCACATGGGGGAATACAGAAGAGCTTCGCTAAACATCAATTGTGCAAGTTTTCAGGAATTCCACTGCAAATATTCAAGTCACAAAGATCTCACAGAACCTATGAGTAACAGAGACTAACAGGTGCCAGTTGGATTGACAAGTAGTAGAAGTATTACAAGTGCCAGACATGCTGAAGACAGATGTGCTGAAAACAGACGTGCTGATGACCAGAGCCCAGCGTTGTTTAACAAAAAGAACTAGAAGCTGAGATATTTCAAAGTAAGAAAAATGGATTTAATTAATTCGTATGCTAAATCAAGTCAGATGGAATTTGTAAGTTTGTACAAATCTAGCTTACAAATTTTCTGGCTTAGCTTATTTGCAGAATGCAAGATAGCAAATCTAAAGATAGATTCTAAACTAATATCTACGAAAAAAGAAAAAGAGCAAATTAAAAATATATTACATATGGTTAACGTATTTCACAAGTTTGTGTCAGAAAAATCCAAAAATGACCATGTAAAAATAGTACCAGTTGACACTAATGATGTTCCCAAGATTGACTGTAATGTAAAGAGTGAACAAGATGTGACACACGTGTCTGTAATGGCCACTCAAGGTGACCTTGTGTCTCATGATGAAAAACAAGATGGAGGAAGCGTAGGAGACATGACAACTGACAAAAATGATGTACGAGGGACAGATGTACAAAGACCACTAAAAATATAAGACGACTCGGAGTCCCAACAACTTCTTCAAACTATGCAAAATCATTCCTGCACATGATGACGAAATCCATGTGTGCAGAAATTCAGAGATATTTGAGAGTTTTGCTGATAGGTTTGATTTGACTAATGAGGAGAAAAATCAGTTGTTTAAAATGTGGCTTCCAGTAACTTTTTCCAGAAGGTTCTAATTAAAAATGCAGAATGATGAGTTCCATGAAGAAATGATTGATGTAGAAAGATTAAAATTTTTGATATTATGTGGATTAAAAGAAAATTATCCAGATATTGATATTCTTCTAAAATTGAAGATTGGCCGGAAAGAATGTACTTTTACATTCATGTCCATATTTGAAAGGTTGTACAAAACTGTCATTACAAATTTCAATAAACAATCAATGATAAATTGTTTTGTAAACAAATTTGGATTCCTAAATCCTGCATCTGGTGTTATTGCGTCACAAAAAGAGTCTTTATTTGAATGTGCGCAATCCCTTGATTTTTCTAGAAAACATGAGAATTTTGAAAGAAAATCAAATTATACTAAAACAGACATAATTAAATCTTATCAGAAGCCAAAATCAAAATTTCCAAATTTGAGTTATTCCCAAAATCACATCTATGAAGTACGAAGAAAATTACATATTTGTTATAAGCCCTATAAAAAAAATGCAGGAGTCCTCTGAAGCTGCACTGAAAGGGTTAAAAGCTGAAGGTTCAGATCTGGACACTCCATTATCACAGCTCTTCAAAGATCTAAAAATTACGATTTTAAATTGAGCTTTTCAACAAATTATTGACAGAGATAAATTTTGGAGTGCTGGACACTCCATTATCTCTTCAAAGATCTAAAAATTACGATTTTAAATTGAGCTTTTCAACAAATTATTGACAGAGATAAATTTTGGCTTAGGAATTTGCTAAAAATGTAATCATATTATATGATATGAAAAGTTATACAATGTATTATTTATTAATATGTAATTACTTTATACAATATAATTCTGCAGTTATATATATTAATATAGTATACAGTAAATATTGTAGCATATTTGTACAAGTAGAGATTATATTAACTGTATTTTTATATGCATAGTGAAAAATAATTAAAATTTAATCCAGTAATAATATTTAGAATGACATTAAATACATATTAAATATATACATATGTATAAGATATTTCAATTATTTTGGTTTTAAATAAATATGAAATTAACCCTCATCTTTTATTTTTCCTTAGAGTTTTCATTTCAAAGCAGGAATTGAACAAAAAAAACCTCTTACATGGATTTATGGCTTTATTTACACAGGAAGTTATAATAACTGCATGATTTTATATATAACTCTTAAAAGGAATAATACATACTGTAACTAACAGTCTAAAATTTTGTGTGCTGTCATTTTTTCCCATAACTATCTAAAATTTGTTTTACTCCACTGCATGGCATGACATGTCACACCCCTGCTTCAATTCAGAGCTGTAAGAAGAAGCTTTAGAAGCTCCTCAACCTTTGCAAGTCAAATGGATTCAGTTGCAGGCCCTGTACCAAATATAGCTGTAGAACAAATGCTCAACTTCTTATGAGTCCTATCTGTAGGTTAGAACATAGTGTTAGTATTTGGGGAATATTCAAAGAAATTTGAAAATATTAAATTTAATAGTTTACAATGCGCAGTGATAATTAGGATACAGTAATTTGGGTTAATGCACATGTATTCTTATTCTTTGTATGTGAAATATGTATTGTGAACTTCTATGTGTGTCAAAGTCTAAGAGTGACAGATGACAGATGAGTGTATGAGCAGCTGCTGAGAGTGAAGTTAACGTAAGAGTGACTATAATGTGGAATGTGTATGTACAGTATGACAGAGGCCTCATGGTGTTCTATGAAATATTATTTCTATACTTCTTTAGTAATTATTATTACTTGATTTAGTTAATAGTGAATAGGTGCAATCACACATCAATATGGCTTATCAAGAAAATATCTACATTTAGAACATTTTTCCAAATGATAATTTTATGATATTCAGTGTTTTTTTTTTTAATGGTTACATAGATGGGTACACATCTTCAAACAAATATATGGCATAAGGCTGAAATGACAGTTATAAAATTAATTATTTTTAATTTTGGTTTTTACAAATTAATTTTTTCAGAAAATAATATTTTTTTATATTAAGGGGGAAATGTGTTTTTGATCTTGATTACATCATCGCATTTCATCAATACCTCTTCTCTACACATTTTAATAAAGAAGAAATATTAATAAAGTATTATTGGGTATAATAACATTAAGTATTATAAAAGTCATTTTTTTTTCTCTAATGAAAGGTATTATATGCAAAGCTGCATAATTTCAATATTTTGGTAATCCAAGGTTATGACAACATCTAGATAATGGAAATATTAAAGGGAATGTGTTATTGAGACATAACCTCTGCATTTATCATCAGCATATAAAGGCCTTATTTTTATTTTTATTCTCATTTTTATTTTTCATTTTTCACTTTTTCTTACTTCATTTTTATTCAGAATTTTTATTTTTTTATCTCAAGAAGAAAAAAAATCAATATTTAATAAAGTAATGTTTAATACAAAAATATTGCTTAATTAAATATAATGATCATAAGGTTTCGCTATAAGAAAAATGTTTCAATTCTGAGTTAAATACAACAATTATTTCACTCATTCATTCATTTCTTCATATATATATTCTTATTTTGGTTCATGGCTTTACATTCTTACATATTATTGGTCTAATAAATATAGTTTATTAATAAAGTTTTAGTAATAAAGATGGAAATACTTGTTACATAAAAAGACACACTGACATCTATGGGTTCAAAAAGAAATTACACTTATGACATAAAAATGTCCTATCACATGAAGAATATGGTTAATAATGAATTATTTAATTTTTCCAAATATAAATTCCATATTAATATTTTGATAATAATTATATGGATATTATTGATTGCTATGGTATGCTGTGATATTATAGGTTAGGAAAATTACCAGATTTGGTATAGAATAGGGAATGAAGACTTCAATCAAGATACTGAAGTTACGTTAATAAAGACTCTTCATATTTCTAAATTCAATTGATTCTTAAAAGTTTCAAGAAGAAAAAGCTGCTATCCAGAAGTTCAACAAGGTAACAATGCTATGATTTCTGAATAATAATAGACTGTGTCAATTGCAATTCATGTCATCACTGACAACTACAGCTTCCATCACTGACAACTATGAGTACTGTATCTAAACTGGCAACCACAATTGGAGAGGACGATGACCCTATGATGCTAAGATGAACTGTGTTATTACGTTCCAGTGGTTTCCTATCACCTATAAGACTTCCATGAAAGCTGGTGAACAATCAGGTAATTGTCAGGACGCTACAACCCTGACATGTGTCAAGTGCACTAAGGACTGGTTATGGTGCTATGTTTAGCAAGGAAGAGTCAATGTAACCCTTGCTGTGCTGACCAAAGGCGTCACACCTGTTCCAAGACCAATGCGAATGATATGGAAGAATTCCAGATGATTTCCAAGGCGAGCCAATGTAAGTCCAGGTCTCTAAAGGTGACACTGCACAGATATTAAAGCTAAATTTCATCTATGGACTTTGTTTTCTTATCAACATTTGAATTTATGGACTTTGATTGACACATGACACACAGTCTCTACAAAATCTACATGCTATCATCTATTTCAAAAGAATTATAATATAGATTGTTTTAAAAGAACCAAGAAGAAGACATCAAGATGAAGACCAGATGACATCAGATGATGATCAGACCTGAGATGCTTCAAATATATATAGGGAAGTATAATTATATATTTTATATGAATATTTGTCACGGCTTACCATAACATGAATTTACATATCATTATATTATTGAGTACGTATAACAATATTATTATTATATATATTAATATGAACATTAAATTATTTTGCCAAAGAAGAAGAAAAGAAGAAAGGAGATCTAATTAATATGTTTAATTTGAGGGTTCCAATCAATGTCTGTCACCCTCAAAAGCGGGAATTGTTAAATATTAATTATTAATTGAATTATTCTTATTCTCAATTTTGTACTGAGCACATTGCCTCTCGCTGACATTACAAAAGCTATTTCTGTATATGTAGCTCAGAGCATAAGTCAACACCATATAGAGGTAACACATGGTCTGTGGGACATATAAATAATGTCTCTTAGGAGGGTGCGGGGGGCTTGTCATGTGGGAGCTGTCACCTCCTGCCTTCACCATCATTCTCCGTGGACGTCAGACAAGTCACACAAGGAAGGAACAGCTGGTAGCCATGATGACTTCAGACTTCACACAGACAGACGACTATTACCATTCAGAACTTTGGAAAAGACGAGTAACAAGTGCTGATATTTACAAACGGACAATCTGTTCGTAACTATTTCATCTATTTTTATGTTTTGCTGCAATGTGGTTTTTCTGTGGATAATTCAATAAACCACTACATTTTTTATGAAAATATCATGACATTTTTTCTTTAAGAGTTATGCACCTGGTAAAGTCTTGATTAAATAAATGTGCAAAATAAGCATATTTAACATGCATGGAGGGCTATGTGGGGAGAAAAATTTTGTATGGACAACTATATGGAGCCCATTATACTGTATGGAGGACTACGTGGAGCTCATTATACTGTAGGGAGGACTATGTGGAGCTCATTATACTGTATAGAGGACTATGTGGAGATCATTATACTGTATGGAGGACTATGTGGAGCTCATTATACTGTATAGAGGACTATGTGGAGCTCATTATACTGTATGGAGGACTACGTGGAGCTCATTATACTGTAGGGAGGATTATGTGGAGCTCATTATACTGTATGGAGGACTATGTTCAGCCCATTATACTGTATGGAGAACTATGTGGGACCTATTATTTTGCATGGAGGACTATGTGGGGAAACAAATTCTATATGGACAACTATATGGAGCCCATTATACTGTATAGAGGACTATGTGGAGCCCATTATACTGTATGGAGGACTATGTGGAGCTAATTATACTGTATAGAGGACTATGTGGAGCTCATTATACTGTATGGAGGACTATGTGGAGCTCATTATACTGTAGAGAGGACTATGTGAAGCTCATTATACTGTATGGAGGACTATCTGGAGCTCATTATACTGTAGGGAGGACTATATGGGGACCATTATACTGTATGGAGAACTATATGGGGACAATTATACTGTATGGAGGACTATGTGGAGCTCATTATACTGTAGGGAGGATTATGTGGAGCTCATTATACTGTATTGAGGACTATCTGGAGCTCATTATACTGTAGGGAGGACTATATGGGGACCATTATACTGTATGGAGAACTATATGGGGACCATTATACTGTATGGAGGACTATGTGGAGCTCATTATACTGTAGGGAGGATTATGTGGAGCTCATTATACTGTATTGAGGACTATGTGGGACCTATTATTCTGCATGAAGGACTATGTGGGGAAACAAATTCTGTATGGACAACTATATGGAGCCCATTATACTGTATGGAGGACTTTGTGGAGCTCATTACAGTATACTGTATGGAGGACTATGTGGAGAGCTCAGTTAGGGCATCATACTGTGTTGGGGTCACCATAATTTGCCATGGGATTGAGAAGGGGAGTACAGTGGGGTCATCATATCGTGCGAGTGGAGGAATTCATTGTGGGGGTATCAGGCTGTTGATTTGTTAGCATCGCACTTGAAAGGGACAATGAAAGGACAATCCAAGAGCTTCAATAAGAGGAAAATTAATTTGTAAGGCCTGCAAAGATGTGAAATATGTTCGTCTGTGACCCACCAATTATTATGATTTTTGGGGGGTGGGCGACCCCCAATTAGAACTTTTGCTAGACTATGCTTATAAGATGTAAGTACTTGGCACACAGATTTGTGTGTGTCCATACATCACGACATATAATACAGCAGCTGGCACCTGTTCACATTTGCTGTAAGGAGGCGAGGGTCTGATGTGCGATGAGTGGGATCAGGCTGCAGCCACTTCTGTACTTTTATAGCTACATCCTTACATGAATGTACAACAGTGCATGAAGTTTTCCCATTACTTTTTGGACCATTTTGTGACATCACTGTGACTACTACCCTCAGCATTTACAGGCCATGATAATCTCTATTTTCTGGAATAACACCACCCGGATGTCAGATTTAGGAATAAGTAATGAATAAGAAGAAGCTGTAAGAAGGTCCAGTAATGGACACCGTCCGCCTCCCTCCGATGTAAGGAAAGGAGCCGTCTCACCAGGGGGATCAGTAACAGCGTTACAACAATCAGTGTTACGCTCTTCGATACATTTCTGGCCGATCGGGTTTTAATACAGAGTAATTAGAAGTCACGTTCCTTTCTAGCGATCCCCACGATGCGTCTCGGAGAAAATGTCATAATGTTTTTCATCTATGATGATTCCCAATGCTTTTGATGGAGCGTCCGCATCCAATATTCCGTACATTTCCCAGCTGGATCGGATATATTGTAATGTATCTGTATTATGTCCTATGTAAATGAGTCAGGCGCGGCACACGGCCGGGATCCGAGCTACCAAACTGCTGCTAATCAAAAGCCTGAGATGAAAATCCAATTACTGTGACCTTCACAAATATCAGCCTATAATTAGGGTGTTGTCTTTGTTGGTGCCGACCCGGGTGATTGACGTTTACATAAGACCCGGCGCGGCCAAGTTCTGATGAGAAAATAGCCATCAGGTCTGGTGTAAACACCTGGTGACACCTCTGATGTCTTCATGATTTCTATGGTCTCCAACGTCCATTTTGGTGATGACCATCCTCTTCCTTAAAGCGGCTGTAAATAAGAAAAAAATCTAAAAAATCAGAAATACTCACCTCCCAGATCCTTCACTGTGCCCATTATCAATCTGTCCGTTCTACAGCCAATCTCTCCTTCCCTATGTGATGATTGCTAGAATCAGGGACATGGGACCACTGCAGCCAATCACTGACTGGTAAAAATTCAGTGCGACCGCTCATGTTCCCCCTCCATGTCTGTATGGAGCTTGTGTACTGGACACAGTCATGGGGGACAAATAAGGGTCTTCCCCAAACTGTTCCCACAAAGCTGAAGCTACAATTGTCCACAGTGTCTTTAGCTAAAGATTAAGACTTCCCATCACTGGAGCTGAGGGTCCGAGGCCGCCCCCTGATACCAGCACATAGCAGTATCCAGGGCCGGACTGGGACTAAAATTCAGCCCTGGCATTTGAAGTTACACAGGCCCACTTGTCACATGGTGACTGCATAATATCTTTGTACACTTGTAGGCAGGGCCGGTTTTAGGCAAAGTGGGGCCCTAGGCAAAGTTTAAAATGGGGCCCCAAATGCTAACATATTGCACATCACACAAAAGCATTTCGGTTGTATTTACAAGTGCTGATCTCAGGCCGCTAAATGAGTTTGATCGACAATACTGAAGTTGTTCAACGCTTGTTTCCCGACCTCTTTCCACCAGCTGAGGAATAATGATGGGACAGAACGATCACTAACAGATCCCCATACAGCATCATGTTCCAACAAAAACAATCTGAATATGCAGCATTTTATTTGTTTAATAAAATACACCCCATAGTCCTCCAAATATTATAATGTGCACCACAGTCCTCCATATAGTATAATACACTCCCTATAGTCCTCCATATATTAAAATACACTGCTCAGTCCTCCATATAGCATAATACACTCCTCATAGTGCTCCATATAGTATAATGCACCGCCATAGTCATCCATGTAGTACAATTCACTTCCCATAGTATAATGCACCCCATAGTCCTTCATATAGTATAATGTATTCCCCATAGTCCTCGATACAGTATAATGCAGCCCACATATAGTATAATGCAGCCACCACCCTTCAGAATATAATGCAGCCACTCCAGAGTATAATGCAGCCACCCCAGAGTATAATGCAGCCACCCCATAGAATATAATGCAGCCCCCTCATAGTTTAATGCAGCCCCCTCATAGAGTATGATGCAATCACCCCTCAAAGAATATAAATATAATACAGCCCCCCATAGAATATAATGTAGCCCCGAATAGAATAGAATACAGCCCACCTCCCCACAGAATATAATGCAGCCCCATTAAAGAGTATGACGCAATCATCCCTCATAAAATCTAATACAGCCCCCCATAGAATATAATACAGCCCACCTCCCCATAATATATAATGTAGCCCCCATAGAATATAATGCAGCCCCCCATAGTATACAACACAGCCTCCCCCATAGAATATTATATACCCCCCATAGTATATAACATGGCCTCCCTCATAGAATATAATATACCCCACATAGTATATAGCAAAGCCCGCATAGTATATAGCACAACCTGCATAGTATATAGCACAACCCGCATAGCAGATAACACAACCCATGTAGTAGTATACAGCACAGCCCACACAGTAGTATATAGCGCAACCCGCATAGTGTATAGCACAACCCACATAGCAGATAACACAGCCCACATAGTAGTATACATCACAGCCCACACAGTAGTATACAGCACAGCCCACACAGTAGTATACAGCACAGCCCACACAGTAGTATACAGCACAGCCCACGTAGTAGTATACAGCACAGCTCACATAGTAGTATACAGCACAACTCATGTAGTAGTATACAGCACAGCCCACGTAGCAGTATACAACACAGCCCACGTAAAAGTATACAGCACAGCCCACGTAGCACTATACAGCACATCTCACATAGCAGTATACAGCACAGCCCACGTAGCAGTATACAGCACAGCCCATGTAGCAGTATATAGCATAGCCCACATAGCAGTATACAGCATGCCCATGTAGCAGTATACAGCACAGCCCACGTTGCAGTATACAGCACAGCCCACGTAGCAGTATACAGCACAGCCCACATAGTAGTATACAGCACAGCCCACATAGCAGTATACAGTACAGCCCACGTAGCAGTATACAGCACAGCCCACATAGTAGTATACAGCACAGCCCACACAGTAGTATATAGCACAGCCCACATAGTAGTATACAGCAGAGCCCACATCTCTCCTCCCCCCTAGAATGGCCCCATAGTCCAGTAAAAAAACACACTCCTCACCTCTCCTTGTGACCGCGGTGCTCCCTGCTCCTGTCACGGCGGCTGCCGCTGCACTGCCTGGCACACAGTGAGTGCGTGCGCACCTGCAGTGTCAGAGGCAGAGCGGGGAATGATGGGAGAGGGAGCGTCAGCAGACGCTCTCTCCTCCATCATTGCATTCAACTGTACCGGCGTCATAGATGCGGGCATAGTTAAATGCGGCGGCGCTGGTGGGGGGGTGAGTCGGTGTGCAGCGGCCCGCTATTGGCACCGGCCCTTCTGGCATTTGCCAGAAGAGCCCGATGGCCAGTCTGGCCCTGGCAGTATCCCCTCCACCATCTGTAGAGGGGGCATAATGCAGTCAGGGGGAAATGTCCTCCTGGAATCACCAAACACAGACTCCTCCATCAGACGCATATAGAGAAGTGTGATCCATCACTGCACAGAACACGTCTCCTCCAGAGTCCAGTGGTGGCGGCTTTACACAGTGCTATAACTATAAACTTCGGGGCCCCGGGGCAAAACTTCATACTGGGGCCCCTCAACATTTCAATCACTAGAGGTTGTGCGGAACCTCTACGCATTGTTGTATACAACACACAGGCTTCACCACGTTCTGCAAGACCTTTAATAGATTTTGTTTATGATGCAAGTTTTAGAAGTTAAATATTCAGTGAATATGTTTGGAAAATTAATAAGGTGAATAATTCAAAATATTGCACAATTTTCAAATATATATGTTTATTAAATACTAGCTGAAGAGCCCGGCGTTGCCTGGGCATAGTAAATATCTGTGGTTAGTTATAGCACCTCACTTCTCTTATTTTCCCATCTCGCCTCTCATTTTCCCCCTCACATCTCTCATTTTCCCCCACACTCCTCTTATTTTCTCCGTCACTCCTCTCATTCCCCCCTAACACTTGTCATTTCGACCGCACATGTGTCATTTTCCGATCACTCCACTATTTTCACTCACTCCTCTCATTTTGCACTCACACCTTTTCATTTTCACCTCACACCCCTCATATTCACCTCACACCTCTCACTTTCCCCTCAGTATATACATGTTTGTCATCTCCCTTATATATAGTATACATCTGTATGTCATCTCCTGTATATAGTAGAACCTGTATGTCATCTCCCCTGTAAATAGTATATACCTGCTGTATGTCATCTCCTCCTGCATATAGTATATACCTGTATGTCATCTCTTCTGTATATACTATATACCTGTATGTCATCTCCTCTTTTATATAGTATATACCTGTATGTCATCTCCTCCTGTATATAGTATACACGTGTGTCATCTCCTCTTGTATATAGTATATACCTGTGGTGAAATATAGTAACATAGTAACATAGTTAGTAAGGCCGAAAAAAGACATTTGTCCATCCAGTTCAGCCTATATTCCATCATAATAAATCCCCAGATCTACGTCCTTCTACAGAACCTAATTGTATGATACAATATTGTTCTGCTCCAGGAAGACATCCAGGCCTCTCTTGAACCCCTCGACTGAGTTCGCCATCACCACCTCCTCAGGCAAGCAATTCCAGATTCTCACTGCCCTAACAGTAAAGAATCCTCTTCTATGTTGGTGGAAAAACCTTCTCTCCTCCAGACGCAAAGAATGCCCCCTTGTGCCCGTCACCTTCCTTGGTATAAACAGATCCTCAGCGAGATATTTGTATTGTCCCCTTATATACTTATACATGGTTATTAGATCGCCCCTCAGTCGTCTTTTTTCTAGACTAAATAATCCTAATTTCGCTAATCTATCTGGGTATTGTAGTTCTCCCATCCCCTTTATTAATTTTGTTGCCCTCCTTTGTACTCTCTCTAGTTCCATTATATCCTTCCTGAGCACCGGTGCCCAAAACTGGACACAGTACTCCATGTGCGGTCTAACTAGGGATTTGTACAGAGGCAGTATAATGCTCTCATCATGTGTATCCAGACCTCTTTTAATGCACCCCATGATCCTGTTTGCCTTGGCAGCTGCTGCCTGGCACTGGCTGCTCCAGGTAAGTTTATCATTAACTAGGATCCCCAAGTCCTTCTCCCTGTCAGATTTACCCAGTGGTTTCCCGTTCAGTGTGTAATGGTGATATTGATTCCCTCTTCCCATGTGTATAACCTTACATTTATCATTGTTAAACCTCATCTGCCACCTTTCAGCCCAAGTTTCCAACTTATCCAGATCCATCTGTAGCAGAATACTATCTTCTCTTGTATTAACTGCTTTACATAGTTTTGTATCATCTGCAAATATCGATATTTTACTGTGTAAACCTTCTACCAGATCATTAATGAATATGTTGAAGAGAACAGGTCCCAATACTGACCCCTGCGGTACCCCACTGGTCACAGCGACCCAGTTAGAGACTATACCATTTATAACCACCCTCTGCTTTCTATCACTAAGCCAGTTACTAACCCATTTACACACATTTTCCCCCAGACCAAGCATTCTCATTTTGTGTACCAACCTCTTGTGCGGCACGGTATCAAACGCTTTGGAAAAATCGAGATATACCACGTCCAATGACTCACCGTGGTCCAGCCTATAGCTTACCTCTTCATAAAAACTGATTAGATTGGTTTGACAGGAGCGATTTCTCATAAACCCATGCTGATATGGAGTTAAACAGTTATTCTCATTGAGATAATCCAGAATAACATCCCTCAGAAACCCTTCAAATATTTTACCAACAATAGAGGTTAGACTTACTGGCCTATAATTTCCAGGTTCACTTTTAGAGCCCTTTTTGAATATTGGCACCACATTTGCTATGCGCCAATCCTGCGGAAACAGACCCTGTCGCTATAGAGTCCCTAAAAATAAGAAATAATGGTTTATCTATTACATTACTTAAGGTACCGTCACACTTAGCGACGCTGCAGCGATACCGACAACGATCCGGATCGCTGCAGCGTCGCTGTTTGGTCGCTGGAGAGCTGTCACACAGACAGCTCTCCAGCGACCAACGATCCCGAGGTCCCCAGTAACCAGGGTAAACATCGGGTAACTAAGCGCAGGGCCGCGCTTAGTAACCCGATGTTTAACCTGGTTACCATCCTAAAAAGTAAAAAAACAAACGCTACATACTTACCTACCGCTGTCTGTCCTCGGCGCTCTGCTTCTCTGGTCTGGCTGTGAGCGCCGGGCAGCCAGAAAGCAGAGCGGTGACGTCACCGCTCTGCTTTCCGGCTGACCGACGCTCACAGCCAGAGCAGGAGGAGAGCAGAGCACAGCGCTGGAGGACAGACGGCTGTATGTAAGTATGTAGTGTTTGTTTTTTTACTTTTAGGATGGTAACCAGGGTAAACATCGGGTTACTAAGCGCGGCCCTGCGCTTAGTTACCCGATGTTTACCCTGGTTACCAGCAAAGACATCGCTGAATCGGTGTCACACACGCCGATTCAGCGATGTCTACGGGGAGTCCAGCGACGAAATAAAGTTCTGGACTTTCTTCCCCGACCAGCGATCTCCCAGCAGGGGCCTGATCGCTGCTGCCTGTCACACTGGACGATATCGCTAGCGAGGACGCTGCAACGTCACGGATCGCTAGCGATATCGTCTAGTGTGACAGTACCTTTAGTTCTCTTAGTACTCGTGGGTGTATGCCATCCGGACCCGGAGATTTATCTATTTTAATCTTATTTAGCCGGTTTCGCACCTCTTCTTGGGTTAGATTGGTGACCCTTAATATAGGGTTTTCATTGTTTCTTGGGATTTCACCTAGCATATATGTGTGTATATATATATATATATATATATATATATATATAGTGGGGCAAAAAAGTATTTAGTCAGTCAGCAATAGTGCAAGTTCCACCACTTAAAAAGATGAGAGGCGTCTGTAATTTACATCATAGGTAGACCTCAACTATGGGAGACAAACTGAGAAAAAAAAATCCAGAAAATCACATTGTCTGTTTTTTTAACATTTTATTTGCATATTATGGTAGAAAATAAGTATTTGGTCAGAAACAAAATTTCATCTCAATACTTTGTAATATATCCTTTGTTGGCAATGACAGAGGTCAAACGTTTTCTGTAAGTCTTCACAAGGTTGCCACACACTGTTGTTGGTATGTTGGCCCATTCCTCCATGCAGATCTCCTCTAGAGCAGTGATGTTTTTGGCTTTTCGCTTGGCAACACGGACTTTCAACTCCCTCCAAAGGTTTTCTATAGGGTTGAGATCTGGAGACTGGCTAGGCCACTCCAGGACCTTGAAATGCTTCTTACGAAGCCACTCCTTCGTTGCCCTGGCGGTGTGCTTTGGATCATTGTCATGTTGAAAGACCCAGCCATGTTTAATCTTCAATGCCCTTGCTGATGGAAGGAGGTTTGCACTCAAAATCTCACGACACATGGCCCCATTCATTCTTTCATGTACCTGAATCAGTCGTCCTGGCCCCTTTGCAGAGAAACAGCCCCAAAGCATGATGTTTCCACCACCATGCTTTACAGTAGGTATGGTGTTTGATGGATGCAACTCAGTATTCTTTTTCCTCCAAACACGACAAGTTGTGTTTCTACCAAACAGTTCCAGTTTGGTTTCATCAGACCATAGGACATTCTCCCAAAACTCCTCTGGATCATCCAAATGCTCTCTAGCAAACTTCAGACGGGCCCGGACATGTACTGGCTTAAGCAGTGGGACACGTCTGGCACTGCAGGATCTGAGTCCATGGTGGCATAGTGTGTTACTTATGGTAGGCCTTGTTACATTGGTCCCAGCTCTCTGCAGTTCATTCACTAGGTCCCCCCGCGTGGTTCTGGGATTTTTGCTCACCGTTCTTGTGATCATTCTGACCCCACGGGGTGGGATTTTGCGTGGAGCCCCAGATCGAGGGAGATTATCAGTGGTCTTGTATGTCTTCCATTTTCTAATTATTGCTCCCACTGTTGATTTCTTCACTCCAAGCTGGTTGGCTATTGCAGATTCAGTCTTCCCAGCCTGGTGCAGGGCTACAATTTTGTTTCTGGTGTCCTTTGACAGCTCTTTGGTCTTCACCATAGTGGAGTTTGGAGTCAGACTGTTTGAGGGTGTGCACAGGTGTCTTTTTATACTGATAACAAGTTTAAACAGGTGCCATTACTACAGGTAATGAGTGGAGGAAAGAGGAGACTCTTAAAGAAGAAATTACAGGTCTGTGAGAGCCAGAAATCTTGATTGTTTGTTTCTGACCAAATACTTATTTTCCACCATAATATGCAAATAAAATGATAAAAAAAACAGACAATGTGATTTTCTGGATTTTTTTTTCTCAGTTTGTCTCCCATAGTTGAGGTCTACCTATGATGTAAATTACAGACGCCTCTCATCTTTTTAAGTGGTGGAACTTGCACTATTGCTGACTGACTAAATACTTTTTTGCCCCACTGTATAGTATATCTATATGTGTGTAGGGACATATGTCTAGGGTTATATGTGTGACTAGTGATAATGTAACATCTGTCCTGAAGGCATGTCGCACCTAGGTGTTAATAGTTACTTCCTTGGGACTTGTAGAAATTCTGTCTCCATATCCCACCAGGAGGTCTAGCTAAGGCCAAGAAGAAAGGAATGCTTGACACCCCCTAGTGCTTGGAGGGGAGATGTTAATTGCAGCTTGAGGGTTAGCTATCCCTGGGAACCACATCACAAGTGTCTCCAGAGGAAAATAATATATATTCATTAGTAGAACGGCTGTGGCCCAATCAAACAGACCCCAATTATGATATTAACCTGGGAGGCCGGTCTAGAAACCTGACCTCAGATCAAAGTTATAAATTTAGGCTGCAGACAGAGAATTGTGTTCACATGATGGGGGCAGCCTGAGAAGCTGATGTAATCAAATCTACATTTGTCCTACCCTCAGGGAGCAGAAGCAACTACCAGTTAGATAATTTCTGTAAGTTTCTCCTCTTTATTTTATACTGTTTTGCATAAGTTGTATGTCTTTTTATTATCATATTTTTATACCTTTTTCTTATTGTAAGCATTGAACCTTTTGTTATTAAAGTATAAAACTTTTTTACAAGTTGAACCTTGAATGTTCTAAAAGAATCCATAGCCTAAAGGTGTGTGAGCCTTATGAGTGATAGACATATTTTTATTAGTATTATTATTAGTCCGGGACTCATCGCCTGTGTATTCGATGAGTGGTGGCAGCGCGTATGAGCGGGTGTGTGGCCTGGGTCAGTGTGTGATTTATGCTCCCATTACAGCATAGGACAGAGGTTGAATGCTGGGACTGAGAGTGGGGAGATAGATTAACCCTTGCATGCACAACCCCAAGTCACGTGTGAGAGCAGGCACGTGACGAATAAGTGACACCACGGAGAAGGGATCTGTGACAATACCTGTAAGTCATCTTCTCCTGTATAGAGTATATACCTGTGTGTCATCTGCTCTGCTCCTGTATATAGTATATACCTGTGTGTCATCTCCTCCTGTACATAGTATGTACCTGTATGTCATCTCCTCCTGTATATAGTATATACCTGTGTGTCATCTCCTCCTGTATATGGTATATACCTGTGTGTCATCTGCTCCTGTATATAGTATATATCTGTGTGTCATCTCCTCCTGTATATAGCATATACGTGTGTCATCTCCCCTGTATATAGTATATACCTGTGTGTCATCTCCTCCTGTATATAGAATATACCTGTGTGTCATCTCCTCCTGTATATAGTATATATCTGTGTGTCATCTCCTCCTGTATATAGTATGCACCTGTATGTCATCTCCTCCTGTATATAGTATATGCCTGTGTGTTATCTCCTCCTGTATATAGTATATACCTGTGTGTCATCTCCCCTGTATATAGTATATATGTGTGTGTCATCTAATCCTGTATATAGTGTATACGTGTGTCATCTCCCCTGTATATAGTATATACCTGTGTGTCATCTCCTCCTGTATATAGTATATACCTGTGTGTCATCTCCTCCTGTATATAGTATATATCTGTGTGTCATCTCCTCCTGTATATAGTATGTAACTGTATGTCATCTCCTCCTGTTTATAGTATATACCTGTGTGTCATCTCCTCCTGTATATAGTATATACCTGTGTGTCATCTCCCCTGTATATAGTATATATGTGTGTGTCATTTCCTTTTTTATATAGTATATACCTGTATGTCATCTCCTCCTGTATATAGTATATACCAGTGTGTCATGTCCTCCTGTATATAGTATATACCTGTGTGTCATCTCCTCTGTATATAGTATACACCTGTGTGTCATCTCCCCTGTATATAGTATATATGTGTGTGTTACCTCCCCTGTATATAGTATATATGTGTGTCATCTCCTCCTGTATATAGTATATATGTGTGTCATCTCCCCTGTATATAGTATATACCTGTGTGTCATCTCCTCCTGTATATAGAATATACCTGTGTGTCATCTCCTCCTGTATATAGTATATATCTGTGTGTCATATCCTCCTGTATATAGTATGCACCTGTATGTCATCTCCTCCTGTATATAGTATATGCCTGTGTGTTATCTCCTCCTGTATATAGTATATACCTGTGTGTCATCTCCCCTGTATATAGTATATATGTGTGTGTCATCTAATCCTGTATATAGTGTATACGTGTGTCATCTCCCCTGTATATAGTATATACCTGTGTGTCATCTCCTCCTGTCTATAGTATATACCTGTGTGTCATCTCCTCCTGTATATAGTATATATCTGTGTGTCATCTCCTCCTGTATATAGTATGTAACTGTATGTCATCTCCTCCTGTATATAGTATATACCTGTGTGTCATCTCCTCCTGTATATAGTATATACCTGTGTGTCATCTCCCCTGTATATAGTATATATGTGTGTGTCATTTCCTTTTTTATATAGTATATACCTGTATGTCATCTCCTCCTGTATATAGTATATACCAGTGTGTCATGTCCTCCTGTATATAGTATATACCTGTGTGTCATCTCCTCCTGTATATAGTATACACCTGTGTGTCATCTCCCCTGTATATAGTATATATGTGTGTGTTACCTCCCCTGTATATAGTATATATGTGTGTCATCTCCTCCTGTATGTAGTATATATGTGTGTCATCTCCCCTGTATATAGTATATACCTGTGTGTCATCTCCTCCTATATATAGTATATATCTGTGTGTCATCTCCTCCTGTATATAGTATATATGTGTGTGTCATCTCCTCCTGTATATAGTATATACCTGTATGTCATCTCCTCCAGTATATAGTATATATCTGTATGTCATCTCCTTTGTATATAGTATATACCTGTGTGTCATCTCCTCCTGTATATAGTATATACCTGTGTGTCATCTCCCCTGTATAAAGTATATATGTGTGTGTCACCTCTCCTGTATATAGTATATATGTGTGTCATCTCCCCTGTATATAGTATATACCTGTGTGTCATCTCCTCCTATATATAGTATATATCTGTGTGTCATCTCCTCCTGTATATAGTATATATGTGTGTGTCATCTCCTCCTGTATATAGTATATACCTGTATGTCATATCCTCCTGTATATAGTATATACCTGTGTCATCTCCCCTGTATATAGTATATATGTGTGCCATCTCCTCCTGTATATAGTATATACCTGTATGTCATCTCCTCCTGTATATAGTATATATCTGTATGTCATCTCCCCTGTATATAGTATATACCTGTGTGTCATCTCCCCTGTATATAGTATATACCTGTGTGTCATCTCCTCCTGTATATAGTATATATCTCATCTCCTCCTGTATTAGACCGCGTTCACACGTTATTTGCTCAGTATTTTTACCTCAGTATTTGTAAGCTAAATTGGCAGCCTGATAAATCCCCAGCCAACAGGAAGCCCTCCCCCTGGCAGTATATATTAGCTCAGACATACACATAATAGACAGGTCATGTGACTGACAGCTGCCGTATTTCCTATATGGTACATTTGTTGCTCTTGTAGTTTGTCTGCTTATTAATCAGATTTTTATTTTTGAAGGATAATACCAGACTTGTGTGTGTTTTAGGGCGAGTTTCATGTGTCAAGTTGTGTGTGTTGAGTTGCATGTGGCGACTTTTGTGAGATGAGTTTTGTGTGGCGACATGCGTGTAGCAACTTTTTGTGTGTCGAGTTGCATGTGACAGGTTAGTGTAGCAAGTTGTGTGCAGCAAGTTTTGCGCGTGGCGAGTTTTACGTGTGGTGCGTTTTGAGTATGTGCAAGTTTTGTGTGAGGCAACTTTTGCATGTGTTGCAACTTTTGTGCATGTGGCAATTTTTCCGCGTGTACAAGTTTTGCGTGTGGCGAGTTTTCCATGAGGTGAGTTTTGCACGTGTGGTGAGTTTTGCGTGAGCCTAGTTTTGCGTGAGCCTAGTTTTGCATGTGGCGAGTTTTGACTGGCGACTTTTGTGTTTCGACTTTTATGTGGCGAGGTTGGTGTATGTGTGGTGAAATGTGTGCTGAGGGTGGTATATGTGTTCAAGCACGTGGTAGTGTGTGGCGCATTTTGTGTGTGTTCATATCCCCGTGTGTGGTGAGTATCTCATGTCGGGTCCCCACCTTAGCAACTGTACGGTATATACTCTTTGGCGCCATCGCTCTCATTCTTTAAGTCCCCCTTGTTCACATCTGGCAGCTGTCAATTTGCCTCCAACACTTTTCCTTTCACTTTTTCCCCATTATGTAGATAGGGGCAAAATTGTTTGGTGAATTGGAACGCGCGGGGTTAAAATTTCACCTCACAACATAACCTATGACGCTCTCGGGGTCCAGACGTGTGACTGTGCAAAATTTTGTGGCTGTAGCTGCGACGGTGCAGATGCCAATCCCGGACATAAACACACACACACACACATTCAACTTTATATAGTAGATTACGTAGTTTTATACAGAATATATTTAAACTTTGTTCACTTAAACATAACATTACTTAAACTTTACCAATTTGTTCAGTTTTAAACAGCTACTTAAAAGTTTCCTAACTTTCAGAGAAGCGAATTCATCAATTACTTTGTCAAAGTTAATCTGTTGATCTCAATGATGCTGAGAGTTTGTTACAATCAGCGTGCGCTGTGCCTGCCTTGCCAACTCGCTGTGATCTCCAGACTAACATATTGTTACAAATCTTGTGCTATCAGACTCTCCAGGCCAGTGCAGGTTTCCATTCATTGACAGCTGGCAGAGCTCCTGGAAATTATTGAAATGATAGTCTCTCCTGTCCTCCGGGTGACATTGTCTGACATGAATATAGGTGCTGGGTATTTTATGAGAAATTAAAATATTAAAATACAATTTTTTACCATCAGTTTGGGGCCCCTTGGGTGGTTGTGGCCCCAGGGCAGTGCCCCGGCTGCCCCGGTTGTAGTTAGGGCCCTGGCTTTACACCACTCCATCCGACACCCAGCATTGTGCTTGGTGATGTACGGCTGCATGCAGCCGTTTTACTATGAAGCCCCCGGTGGGGGAGCAGTGTTTGTGCTGATACCAGAGGAGGTCTGCACTCTGCAATTATGGGGTCAGCAGAGCGGTGGTGACTTTTCTGCTCCTCAGCACTCGGCCCCCAATCTGTAACATTACGGGGTCTCCACTTTGTGACTGATTTTCGGCGGTTCCTTCCGCATCTCTATAATATCACTCACAGGTGATAGGAGAAGAATCAGGAGGTAGAAATGTCATGGACGGACTTGTTCCCCGGAGGCTCCTGTTACAGAACCTCGCTGGTATCAGGAGCTCTGCCCCACCGGCCACTCTGTCACATGGTAGTAACAGCAGACGGCATGGCGGGGGGCCGGAGGTTATATACCAGGGGTGAGGGGTCGGAGGTTATATACCAGGGGTGAGGGGCCGGAGGTTATATACCAGGGGTGAGGGGCTGGAGGTTATATACCAGGGGTGAGGGGTCGGAGGTTATATACCAGGGGTGAGGGGCTGGAGGTTATATACCAGGGGTGAGGGGTCGGAGGTTATATACCAGGGGTGAGGGCCCGGAGGTTATATACCAGGGGTGAGGGGCCGGAGGTTATATACCAGGGGTGAGGGGTCGGAGGTTATATACCAGGGGTGAGGGGCTGGAGGTTATATACCAGGGGTGAGGGGTCGGAGGTTATATACCAGGGGTGAGGGGCCGGAGGTTGTATACCAGGGGTGAGAGGCTGGAGGTTATATACCAGGGGTGAGGGGTCGGAGGTTATATACCAGGGGTGAGGGGCCGGAGGTTATATACCAGGGGTGAGGGGCTGGAGGTTATATACCAGGGGTGAGGGGTCGGAGGTTATATACCAGGGGTGAGGGGTCGGAGGTTATATACCAGGGGTGAGGGGCTGGAGGTTATATACCAGGGGTGAGGGGCCGGAGGTTATATACCAGGGGTGAGGGGCTGGAGGTTATATACCAGGGGTGAGGGGTCGGAGGTTATATACCAGGGGTGAGGGGCCGGAGGTTATATACCAGGGGTGAGGGGCCGGAGGTTATATACCAGGGGTGAGGGGTCGGAGGTTATATACCAGGGGTGAGGGGCTGGAGGTTATATACCAGGGGTGAGGGGTCGGAGGTTATATACCAGGGGTGAGGGGCCGGAGGTTATATACCAGGGGTGAGAGGCTGGAGGTTATATACCAGGGGTGAGGGGTCGGAGGTTATATACCAGGGGTGAGGGGCCGGAGGTTATATACCAGGGGTGAGGGGTCGGAGGTTATATACCAGGGGTGAGGGGCCGGAGGTTATATACCAGGGGTGAGGGGCTGGAGGTTATATACCAGGGGTGAGGGGTCGGAGGTTACATACCAGGGGTCAGGGGCCGGAGGTTATATACCAGAGGTGAGGGGCCGGAGGTTATATACCAGGGGTGAGGGGCTGGAGGTTATATACCAGGGGTGAGGGGTCGGAGGTTATATACCAGGGGTGAGGGGCCGGAGGTTATATACCAGGGGTGAGGGGCTGGAGGTTATATACCAGGGGTGAGGGGCTGGAGGTTATATACCAGGGGTGAGGGGCTGAAGGTTATAGACCAAGGGCAGTAGGAATGAGAAAATGGGAATTTAGTGATAAACCCTTTCCTCCATACACTGCAGTGCAGATAGATATAGATGTAGTATTGTCCCCTTAGATCCAGTACATGAAGACATCCATTATTCCTCCCACTATACAGGTAATTCGTGCATTAAACACCCGTGTAGTTTGCAATCACACATATCATTTTTGGGTCATTGTGACATTTTCCTCTTGTACAGATGAACCCGTCAGCCTGACAGATCGCACTGATGTCGTATGACATAAGGGGTTCGCTTTGACCTCCCCACACATCTACGAACATTAATGTCTCTTAGGGATGAATATAGTTATAATAATAATGGGTATTAATGCTGGGAAATGATGAGATACGATCAAGGAATGACGAGAAGATTCTCTGATCCACCAAATCGGTAATGACATTGTATCATTGAATGACAGTAATGAGAATGACCCTGAGGTCGTTCTCATCAGTACAGTCAGGCTCACCTGGTGCCCGCTGCCCTGTAGTAACTGGAGGAGAGATCTTGGGTAACCCGACCATTCCTGGCTCAGACTTGGGGCAACAGGAGCCAAAATCACGATGAGATTCCCAGGCAGTGGGCGATCCACTAGACTTTAAAGTTTACGGCCCTCACTCCGTTGTTCACGATACGTGGATACTGGGAAGACACTGACAGGAGCGTTACTTCACTCAGTCTAAGAGACAAACCAGTGGGGAGATTTCCATTGTGTAAGTGCGGCTGTATTTTTTGGAATAAGGCCTTAAAACATCAGGCGAGGGGTTGGGTTGGGTGAGTGCGTGAGGTGTTAGGGGGCTTTCTCTCAATTGGGGGTGAGTACTAGTAGAAGAAATGTGGTTACTGTGAGTGACAGAATTAGGATGGCAACTGTATAGAAGACAGATACACATCTCTGCTTCTCCAATTGAAGACAACTTTTGGAATCTCTTGTTTCATGGAGGTCATGGTGGGTCTCAGAAGATCTGCTGACTCAGCTGAGAGTCTCTCCCTTTTCGAGGAGACTCACAAGAATTCTGGGAGAGTTAAAAAGTAGAGTTAAAAGTTTGGCGTTCATAACGGACAGTTCGTGTCTGATCCTAACGCTGAACATGAACTTCTCCCAGAAGTCCTCTACAATGTTTGGAGATCTGGGAGAGGTCTGATGCAATGTTCAGAGTTCCAGGGGAAGTCTCTTGCAATGTTCGCAGTTCCGGGGGAAGTCATTGCAATGTTCGGAGATCCAGAGGAAATCGCTTTAATCTCTTGCAATGTTCGGAGTTCCGGGGAAGTCTTTTGCAATGTTCGGAGTTTCGGCGGAAGTCTGTTGCAATGGTCAGAGTTTCGGGGGAAGTCTCTTGCAATGTTCGGAGTTCCAGGGGAAGTCTGTTGCAATGGTCGGAGCTCCGGGGGAAGTCATTGCAATGTTCGGAGATCCAGGAGAAATTTCTTGGATGTCTTGCAATGTTCGGAGATCTGGGAGAAGTCATTATAATGTTCGCAGTTCCGGGGGAAGTCTGTTGCAATGTTTGGAGTTCCGGGGTAAATCTGCTGCAATGTTCAGAGTTCCGGGGAAAGTCTCTTTCAATGTTCAGAGTTCCGGGGGAAGTCTGTTGCAATAGTCGGAGTTCCGGGGGAAGTCTGCTGCAATGTTTGGAGTTCCAGGGGAAGTCCATTGCAATGTTTGGAATTCCCGGGGGAAATCTGTTGCAATGTTTGGAGTTCTGGAGGAAGTCTGTTGCAATGCTGGAGTTCCGGAGGAAATCTCTTGCAATGTTCGGAGTTCCGGGGAAGTCTGTTGCAATGGTCAGAGTTGCGGGGGAAATCTCTTGCAATGTTCGGAGTTCCAGGGAAGTCTGTTGAAATGGTTAGAGTTCCGGGTGAAGTCATTGCAATGTTCGGAGATCCGGGAAAAATCTCTTGGATCTCTTGCAATGTTCGGAGTTCTGGGATAAGTCATTACAATGTTCCGAGTTCCGGGGGAAGTCTGTTGCAATGTTTGGAGTTCCGTGGGAAGTCTGTTGCAATGTTCGGAGGTCCGGGGTAAGTCTGCTGCAATGTTCAGAGTTCCAGGGGAAGTCTCTTTCAATGTTCGGAGTTCCTGGGGAAGTCTGTTGCAATGTTCGGAGTTCCAGGGAAGTCTGTTTCAATGGTCAGAGTTTGGGGGAAGTCTGTTGCAATGTTTGGAGTTCCAGGGTAAGTCCATTGCAATGTTTGGAATTCCGGGGGGAGGTCTGTTTCAATGGTCGGAGTTCCGGGGGAAGTCATTGCAATGTTCGGAGATCTGGGGGAAATCTCTTGAATCTCTTGCAATGTTCAGAGTTCTGGGAGATGTCATTGCAATGTTCAGAGTTCCAGGGGAAGTCTGTTGCAATGTTCGGAGTTCTAGGGTAAGTCTGCTGCAAAGTTCAAAGTTCCGGGGGAAGTCTCTTTCAATGTTCAGAGTTCTGGGAGAAGTCTGTTGCAATGTTCGGAGTTCCGGGGGAAGTCTGTTGCAATGTTTAGAATTACGGGGGAAGTGTGTTGCAATGTTCGGAGTTCCGGGGGAAGTTTGTTGCAGGGACAGAGAGAGGGAAATATTTTGTTTTCTTACCCAGAACAATAGTTTGGGTCTCCGTTGTTTTCAAAGGGGTACGGGTTCTGGTTCAAGTTTGGGTACAGTTCTGGTACCTGAACCGAACTTTGGAAAAAAGTTTGGGTCAGGTACCAGAAACACAACTTCCACGTGTCCATTCATCCCTATTAGAAGGTCAAAATAATTTCCATTTCCTACTCTCTCCAGTGTAAGTTAGTAACAAGTAGGAGTAAAAGTGGAGTATAAAGTAGTCGGCTTGTGGACACAGTGACCCGTGACCGGCCTGCAGCTGTATATGAAGACAAGGATTCAGTGATTTACGAGATCAGATGAGGCCGGAAGAGGAAGGTTTTCATAAAAGGATTTTTATCAGGCTCTAAGACTATGTGCACATGAGAGTTTTAAGAGCAAAGACTGAACAAAGTCTTTCTAAATCCTTCCCAAAAACAGCAAAAGTTTCGGCTCAGGTTTCCCCAGAGGTGCGCTGTCCTGGTCTCACAGCTACAGGGCTTGTCCTGGTAAAGGTGTCAGAATTCTGCCTTGTTTCATCATCACAATGTTAAAAAATCTCCTAAGAGAAAACAAATAAAGTTTTTCAATCATTGAAATGAAACAGAAGTGTTGAAAAAACTAAGGAATTTCTAGATTAGGTTAATTGAAAAATTGTAGAACTTTTCATTAAAGTATGATTCCGCTTTCCTACGTAGTATCTGTAAAGAATTTTGAAAGTGAGAACTATATCAATCAAGGGGAATTTTGATTTTTACTTAAAGGAAAGGATTAGCAAATCTACAGAGTGAGTAATTACGGTGAGTTACACAGATTTTAGCCTAAAGCAGGTGACTGAGATAAACGCTTCCTCCGATAATCACTAATGATTCATTATTCACAATAAGGAGGAATAAATCAGGTCATGTTCCAGAAAAACTAACCCGAATATATCCTGACGGAAACAATAACGAAGACTTACATTTAATTCAGAATATTTTAGGCATTTTTGTCTGCATTTATTACTAAAATAATGGTTTTAAAATAGAAATATTGAACTTAATTCAGATTTAGAAAACACGTCCCAGAAAAAGAAGGAAATGTTAAACTTTTAATATAAAAATATTTCAACTTTATTTATTTATTAAGAATCATTTTACTTTACAATCAATTATATTTCATAAAAATATTTTTAGCATTTGGAAATAGATTTTTGAGAAGTGAAAAATAGTTAAACTCTCAAATTGCTGAAATTGGACTTTTAATGGAAGTAACATAGGATATCGCTGTACTCAGTTATCCAATTTAATATACCAAAAATGCTGATAAAAAATTCAAAAGCAATTTAAAATATTTAAAAAGTAATTTTTTGCTTCCTGCTTACTATTGCTATTTTTCCTTTCACTAATGTAAGGGAGTCTATAAGACTTTAGCATCCTGAGTTACATACTGGAGTTACTGTGTAGATACATTACATTACTGATCCTGAGTTACATCCTGTATTATACCCCAGAGCTGCACTCACTATTCTGCTGGTGCAGTCACTGTGTACATACATTACATTACTGATCCTGAGTTACATCCTGTATTATACCCCAGAGCTGCACTCACTATTCTGCTGGTGGAGTCACTGTGTACATACATTACATTACTGATCCTGAGTTACATCCTGTATTATACCCCAGAGCTGCACTCACTATTCTGCTGGTGCAGTCACTGTGTACATACATTACATTACTGATCCTGAGTTACATCCTGTATTATACCCCAGAGCTGCACTCACTATTCTGCTGGTGCAGTCACTGTGTACATACATTACATTACTGATCCTGAGTTACATCCTGTATTATACCCCAGAGCTGCACTCACTATTCTGCTGGTGCAGTCACTGTGTACATACATTACATTACTGATCCTGAGTTACATCCTGTATTATACCCCAGAGCTGCACTCACTATTCTGCTGGTGCAGTCACTGTACACATACATTACATTACTGATCCTGAGTTACATTCTGTATTATACCCCAGAGCTGCACTCACTATTCTGATGGTGCAGTCACTGTGTACATACATTACATTACTGATCCTGAGTTACATCCTGTATTATACCCCAGAGCTGCACTCACTATTCTGCTGGTGCAGTCACTGTGTACATACATTACATTACTGATCCTGAGTTACCTCCTGTATTATACTCCAGAGCTGCGCTCACTATTCTGCTGGTGCAGTCACTGTGTACATACATTACATTACTGATCCTGAGTTACATCCTGTATTATACCCCAGAGCTACGCTCACTATTCTGCTGGTGCAGTCACTGTGTACATACATTACATTACTGATCCTGAGTTACATCCTGTATTATACCCCAGAGCTGCACTCACTATTCTGCTGGTGCAGTCACTGTGTACATACATTACATTACTGATCCTGAGTTACATCCTGTATTATACCCCAGAGCTGCACTCACTATTCTGCTGGTGCAGTCACTGTACACATACATTACATTACTGATCCTGAGTTACATTCTGTATTATACCCCAGAGCTGCACTCACTATTCTGATGGTGCAGTCACTGTGTACATACATTACATTACTGATCCTGAGTTACATCCTGTATTATACCCCAGAGCTGCACTCACTATTTTGCTGGTGCAATCACTGTGTACATACATTACATTACTGATCCTGAGTTACCTCCTTAATTATACCCCAGAGCTGCACTCACTATTCTGCTGGTGCAGACACTGTGTACATACATTACATTACTGATCCTGAGTTACATCCTGTATTATACCCCAGAGCTGCACTCACTATTCTGCTGGTGCAGTCACTGTGTACATACATTACTGATCCTGCGTTACATCCTGTATTATACTCCAGAGCTGCACTCACTATTCTGCTGGTTGTGTTACTGTCTACATACATTACATTACTGATCCTGAGTTACATCCTGTATTATGCTCCAGAGCTGGACTCACTATTCTGCTGGTGCAGTCACTGTGTACATACATTACATTACTGATCCTGAGTTACATCCTGTGTTATACTCCAGAGCTGGACTCACTATTCTGCTGGTGCAGTCACTGTGTACATACATTACATTACTGATCCTGAGTTACATCCTGTATTATACTACAGAGCTGCACTCACTATTCTGCTGGTGCAGTCACTGTGGACATACATTACATTACTGATCCTGAGTTACATTCTGTATTATCCCCCAGAGCTGCACTCACTATTCTGCTGGTGCAGTCACTGTGTACATACATTACATTACTGATCCTGAGTTACATCCTGTATTATACCCCAGAGCTGCACTCACTGTTCTGCTGGTGCAGTCACTGTGTACATACATTACATTACTGATCCTGAGTTACATCCTGTATTATTCCCCAGAGCTGCACTCACTATTCTGCTGGTGCAGTCACTGTGTACATACATTACATTACTGATCCTGAGTTACATCCTGTATTATTCCCCAGAGCTGCACTCACTATTCTAATGGTACAGTCACTGTGTACATACATTACATTACTGATCCTGAGTTACATCCTGTATTATACCCCAGAGCTGCACTCACTATTCCGCTGGTGCAGTCACTGTGTGCATACATTACATTACTGATCCTGAGTTACATCCTGTATTATACCCCAGAGCTGCACTCACTATTCTGCTGGTGCAGTCACTGTGTACATACATACATTACTGATCCTGAGTTACATCCTGTATTATACCCCAGAGCTGCACTCACTATCCTGCTGGTGCAGTCACTGTGTACATACATTACATTACTGATCCTGAGTTACCTCCTGTATTATACCCCAGAGCTGCACTCACTATTCTGCTGGTGCAGTCACTGTGTACATACATTACATTACTGATCCTGAGTTACATCCTGTATTATACCCCAGAGCTGCACTCACTATTCTGCTGGTGCAGTCACTGTGTACATACATTACATTACTGATCCTGAGTTACATCCTGTATTATACCCCAGAGCTGCACTCACTATTCTGCTGGTGCAGTCACTGTGTACATACATTACATTACTGATCCTGAGTTACATCCTGTATTATACCCCAGAGCTGCACTCACTATTCTGCTGGTGCAGTCACTGTACACATACATTACATTACTGATCCTGAGTTACATTCTGTATTATACCCCAGAGCTGCACTCACTATTCTGATGGTGCAGTCACTGTGTACATACATTACATTACTGATCCTGAGTTACATCCTGTATTATACCCCAGAGCTGCACTCACTATCCTGCTGGTGCAGTCACTGTGTACATACATTACATTACTGATCCTGAGTTACCTCCTGTATTATACCCCAGAGCTGCACTCACTATTCTGCTGGTGCAGTCACTGTGTACATACATTACATTACTGATCCTGAGTTACATCCTGTATTATACCCCAGAGCTGCACTCACTATTCTGCTGGTGCAGTCACTGTGTACATACATTACATTACTGATCCTGAGTTACATCCTGTATTATACCCCAGAGCTGCACTCACTATTCTGCTGGTGCAGTCACTGTGTACATACATTACATTACTGATCCTGAGTTACATCCTGTATTATACCCCAGAGCTGCACTCACTATTCTGCTGGTGCAGTCACTGTACACATACATTACATTACTGATCCTGAGTTACATTCTGTATTATACCCCAGAGCTGCACTCACTATTCTGATGGTGCAGTCACTGTGTACATACATTACATTACTGATCCTGAGTTACATCCTGTATTATACCCCAGAGCTGCACTCACTATTCTGCTGGTGCAGTCACTGTGTACATACATTACATTACTGATCCTGAGTTACCTCCTGTATTATACTCCAGAGCTGCGCTCACTATTCTGCTGGTGCAGTCACTGTGTACATACATTACATTACTGATCCTGAGTTACATCCTGTATTATACCCCAGAGCTACGCTCACTATTCTGCTGGTGCAGTCACTGTGTACATACATTACATTACTGATCCTGAGTTACATCCTGTATTATACCCCAGAGCTGCACTCACTATTCTGCTGGTGCAGTCACTGTGTACATACATTACATTACTGATCCTGAGTTACATCCTGTATTATACCCCAGAGCTGCACTCACTATTCTGCTGGTGCAGTCACTGTACACATACATTACATTACTGATCCTGAGTTACATTCTGTATTATACCCCAGAGCTGCACTCACTATTCTGATGGTGCAGTCACTGTGTACATACATTACATTACTGATCCTGAGTTACATCCTGTATTATACCCCAGAGCTGCACTCACTATTTTGCTGGTGCAATCACTGTGTACATACATTACATTACTGATCCTGAGTTACCTCCTTAATTATACCCCAGAGCTGCACTCACTATTCTGCTGGTGCAGACACTGTGTACATACATTACATTACTGATCCTGAGTTACATCCTGTATTATACCCCAGAGCTGCACTCACTATTCTGCTGGTGCAGTCACTGTGTACATACATTACTGATCCTGCGTTACATCCTGTATTATACTCCAGAGCTGCACTCACTATTCTGCTGGTTGTGTTACTGTCTACATACATTACATTACTGATCCTGAGTTACATCCTGTATTATGCTCCAGAGCTGGACTCACTATTCTGCTGGTGCAGTCACTGTGTACATACATTACATTACTGATCCTGAGTTACATCCTGTGTTATACTCCAGAGCTGGACTCACTATTCTGCTGGTGCAGTCACTGTGTACATACATTACATTACTGATCCTGAGTTACATCCTGTATTATACTACAGAGCTGCACTCACTATTCTGCTGGTGCAGTCACTGTGGACATACATTACATTACTGATCCTGAGTTACATTCTGTATTATCCCCCAGAGCTGCACTCACTATTCTGCTGGTGCAGTCACTGTGTACATACATTACATTACTGATCCTGAGTTACATCCTGTATTATACCCCAGAGCTGCACTCACTGTTCTGCTGGTGCAGTCACTGTGTACATACATTACATTACTGATCCTGAGTTACATCCTGTATTATTCCCCAGAGCTGCACTCACTATTCTGCTGGTGCAGTCACTGTGTACATACATTACATTACTGATCCTGAGTTACATCCTGTATTATTCCCCAGAGCTGCACTCACTATTCTAATGGTACAGTCACTGTGTACATACATTACATTACTGATCCTGAGTTACATCCTGTATTATACCCCAGAGCTGCACTCACTATTCCGCTGGTGCAGTCACTGTGTGCATACATTACATTACTGATCCTGAGTTACATCCTGTATTATACCCCAGAGCTGCACTCACTATTCTGCTGGTGCAGTCACTGTGTACATACATACATTACTGATCCTGAGTTACATCCTGTATTATACCCCAGAGCTGCACTCACTATCCTGCTGGTGCAGTCACTGTGTACATACATTACATTACTGATCCTGAGTTACCTCCTGTATTATACCCCAGAGCTGCACTCACTATTCTGCTGGTGCAGTCACTGTGTACATACATTACATTACTGATCCTGAGTTACATCCTGTATTATACCCCAGAGCTGCACTCACTATTCTGCTGGTGCAGTCACTGTGTACATACATTACTGATCCTGAGTTACCTCCTGTATTATACCCCAGAGCTGCACTCACTATTCTGCTGGTGCAGTCACTGTGTACATACATTACATTACTGATCCTGAGTTACATCCTGTATTATACCCCAGAGCTGCACTCACTATTCTGCTGGTGCAGTCACTGTGTACATACATTACATTACTGATCCTGAGTTACATCCTGTATTATACCCCAGAGCTGCACTCACTATTCTGCTGGTGCAGTCACTGTGTACATACATTACATTACTGATCCTGAGTTACATCCTGTATTATACCCCAGAGCTGCACTCACTATTCTGCTGGTGCAGTCACTGTACACATACATTACATTACTGATCCTGAGTTACATTCTGTATTATACCCCAGAGCTGCACTCACTATTCTGATGGTGCAGTCACTGTGTACATACATTACATTACTGATCCTGAGTTACATCCTGTATTATACCCCAGAGCTGCACTCACTATTCTGCTGGTGCAGTCACTGTGTACATACATTACATTACTGATCCTGAGTTACCTCCTGTATTATACTCCAGAGCTGCGCTCACTATTCTGCTGGTGCAGTCACTGTGTACATACATTACATTACTGATCCTGAGTTACATCCTGTATTATACCCCAGAGCTACGCTCACTATTCTGCTGGTGCAGTCACTGTGTACATACATTACATTACTGATCCTGAGTTACATCCTGTATTATACCCCAGAGCTGCACTCACTATTCTGCTGGTGCAGTCACTGTGTACATACATTACATTACTGATCCTGAGTTACATCCTGTATTATACCCCAGAGCTGCACTCACTATTCTGCTGGTGCAGTCACTGTACACATACATTATATTACTGATCCTGAGTTACATCCTGTATTATACTCCAGAGCTGCACTCACTGTTCTGCTGGTGCAGTCACTGTGTGCATACATTACATTATTGATCCGGAGTTACATCCTGTATTATACTCCAGAGCTGCACTCACTATTCTGCTGGTGCAGTCACTGTTTACATACATTACATTACTGATCCTGAGTTACAATCTGCATTATACTCCAGAGCTGCACTCACTGTTCTGCTGGTGCAGTCACTGTGTACATACATTACATTACTGATCCCGAGTTACATCCTGTATTATACCCCAGAGCTGCACTCACTATTCTGCTGGTGCAGTCACTGTGTACATACATTACATTACTGATCCTGAGTTACATCCTGTATTATACTCCAGAGCTGCACTCACTATTCTCCTGGTGCAGTCACTGTGTACATACATTACATTACTGATCCTGAGTTACATCCTGTATTATACCCCAGAGCTGCACTCACTATTCTGATGGTGCAGTCACTGTGTACATACATTACATTACTGATCCTGAGTTACATCCTGTATTATACCCCAGAGCTGCACTCACTATTTTGCTGGTGCAATCACTGTGTACATACATTACATTACTGATCCTGAGTTACATCCTGTATTATACTCCAGAGCTGCACTCACTATTCTGCTGGTGCAGTCACTGTGTACATACATTACATTACTGATCCTGAGTTACATCCTGTATTATACTCCAGAGCTGCACTCACTATTCTGCTGGTGCAGTCACTGTGTACATACATTACATTACTGATCCTGAGTTACATTCTGTATTATACCCCAGAGCTGCACTCACTATTCTGATGGTGCAGTCACTGTGTACATACATTACATTACTGATCCTGAGTTACATCCTGTATTATACCCCAGAGCTGCACTCACTATTTTGCTGGTGCAATCACTGTGTACATACATTACATTACTGATCCTGAGTTACCTCCTTAATTATACCCCAGAGCTGCACTCACTATTCTGCTGGTGCAGACACTGTGTACATACATTACATTACTGATCCTGAGTTACATCCTGTATTATACCCCAGAGCTGCACTCACTATTCTGCTGGTGCAGTCACTGTGTACATACATTACATTACTGATCCTGAGTTACATCCTGTATTATACCCCAGAGCTGCACTCACTATTCTGCTGGTGCAGTCACTGTGTACATACATTACATTTCTGATCCTGAGTTACATCCTGTATTATACCCCAGAGCTGCACTCACTATTCTGCTGGTGCAGTCACTGTACACATACATTACATTACTGATCCTGAGTTACATTCTGTATTATACCCCAGAGCTGCACTCACTATTCTGATGGTGCAGTCACTGTGTACATACATTACATTACTGATCCTGAGTTACATCCTGTATTATACCCCAGAGCTGCACTCACTATTTTGCTGGTGCAATCACTGTGTACATACATTACATTACTGATCCTGAGTTACCTCCTTAATTATACCCCAGAGCTGCACTCACTATTCTGCTGGTGCAGACACTGTGTACATACATTACATTACTGATCCTGAGTTACATCCTGTATTATACTCCAGAGCTGCACTCACTATTCTGCTGGTTGTATTACTGTCTACATACATTACATTACTGATCCTGAGTTACATCCTGTATTATGCTCCAGAGCTGGACTCACTATTCTGCTGGTGCAGTCACTGTGTACATACATTACATTACTGATCCTGAGTTACATCCTGTGTTATACTCCAGAGCTGGACTCACTATTCTGCTGGTGCAGTCACTGTGTACATACATTACATTACTGATCCTGAGTTACATCCTGTATTATACTACAGAGCTGCACTCACTATTCTGCTGGTGCAGTCACTGTGGACATACATTACATTACTGATCCTGAGTTACATTCTGTATTATCCCCCAGAGCTGCACTCACTATTCTGCTGGTGCAGTCACTGTGTACATACATTACATTACTGATCCTGAGTTACATCCTGTATTATACCCCAGAGCTGCACTCACTGTTCTGCTGGTGCAGTCACTGTGTACATACATTACATTACTGATCCTGAGTTACATCCTGTATTATTCCCCAGAGCTGCACTCACTATTCTGCTGGTGCAGTCACTGTGTACATACATTACATTACTGATCCTGAGTTACATCCTGTATTATTCCCCAGAGCTGCACTCACTATTCTAATGGTACAGTCACTGTGTACATACATTACATTACTGATCCTGAGTTACATCCTGTATTATACCCCAGAGCTGCACTCACTATTCCGCTGGTGCAGTCACTGTGTGCATACATTACATTACTGATCCTGAGTTACATCCTGTATTATACCCCAGAGCTGCACTCACTATTCTGCTGGTGCAGTCACTGTGTACATACATACATTACTGATCCTGAGTTACATCCTGTATTATACCCCAGAGCTGCACTCACTATCCTGCTGGTGCAGTCACTGTGTACATACATTACATTACTGATCCTGAGTTACCTCCTGTATTATACCCCAGAGCTGCACTCACTATTCTGCTGGTGCAGTCACTGTGCACATACATTACATTACTGATCCTGAGTTACATCCTGTATTATACCCCAGAGCTGCACTCACTATTCTGCTGGTGCAGTCACTGTGTACATACATTACTGATCCTGAGTTACCTCCTGTATTATACCTCAGAGCTGCACTCACTATTCTGCTGGTGCAGTCACTGTGTACATACATTACATTACTGATCCTGAGTTACATCCTGTATTATACCCCAGAGCTGCACTCACTATTCTGCTGGTGCAGTCACTGTGTACATACATTACATTACTGATCCTGAGTTACATCCTGTATTATACCCCAGAGCTGCACTCACTATTCTGATGGTGGAGTCACTGTGTACATACATTACTGATCCTGAGTTACCTCCTGTATTATACCCCAGAGCTGCACTCACTATTCTGCTGGTGCAGTCACTGTGTACATACATTACATTACTGATCCTGAGTTACATCCTGTATTATACCCCAGAGCTGCACTCACTATTCTGATGGTGGAGTCACTGTGTACATACATTACTGATCCTGAGTTACATCCTGTATTATACCCCAGAGCTGCACTCACTATTCTGCTGGTGCAGTCACTGTGTACATACATTACTGATCCTGAGTTACCTCCTGTATTATACCTCAGAGCTGCACTCACTATTCTGCTGGTGCAGTCACTGTGTACATACATTACATTACTGATCCTGAGTTACATCCTGTATTATACCCCAGAGCTGCACTCACTATTCTGCTGGTGCAGTCACTGTGTACATACATTACATTACTGATCCTGAGTTACATCCTGTATTATACCCCAGAGCTGCACTCACTATTCTGATGGTGGAGTCACTGTGTACATACATTACTGATCCTGAGTTACCTCCTGTATTATACCCCAGAGCTGCACTCACTATTCTGCTGGTGCAGTCACTGTGTAAGGGACAATAGTAGCTGCATTTCAATACCGGGTATCAGTACAGAGCTTACATTCTTCTTGTGCTGATGTCTCTTTTATAAGTTATATAGATTTTGATATGTAAAATAAACGTTGTGCTTGGTAATATCCAAATTACAGAATTTTTCAGTCCAGAAGCCACAGGGGATTTATATGAAGTGTAATGAGGGCACTTACCATTCTAACAAATCTCATTGGAGTGAGCAGTAGGATTGTGTTTCATTTGCCATCACCATCACGGGGAATTGCACGTGGGAGTTTTCCGGAGTTCAAGGAGCTTTGTGCTCTCATCAAGGAAGAGAACGTGATTGTCACTAATGCAGCCAGAAATCTGTGAGGAGGAATTATTCCAATTTGTTATGAAAATCCTTCAGATTAGAACTCACTTGGGTCGTTTCAGCATGAATCAAGCTTGCGTTCGGCCGGACTTTGCTTGGATATTTAATTACTTGTTTGCACAAACATTTTTCTTCTTTGTTTATTTACTTAAAAAATTATTAAATTTACTAAAAATAAGTTGGTGAAAAACAATATTCAAATATACAAAACCAATATACTAATAATACCCAAAATGTATTTTAAAAAAAGAGCTAAAATGAAGTACCAGGCGAGCGGCTTATGCTGCAAATGTTTGTCTCCTACTAGAAGGGTTAAACAATGTCTCTTCTGTTCCAATGAATTCAGTTTGGATACATTTTCTATTATTTCAGATCATGATTTCCCACATGCACCTCTCCGGGAGTCTCCACTTCTTCTATGTAACCTCCAGACCACAAGTGATGTAGACAAACTAGACCCATTAACTACCAGAAAACTCCATGATCGTGTTTTTATTAGATTCTAAACTATCAGGGATATTAATAATAACACGTTAAATAAGAGCAGTATTAGTAGTAGCCCCCTAGACCACCAGGGACAGAAATACCAATACTTTAGACAAAATGTCCCAGTTGAATTGGATGGTGTGGTGTGTAAATTGTATGGATACACTGGCGCTTTTTGGACAATATGTTTCCCCCACTTCTTTTTTTCTCTCCTCCCTCACCCTTCTCTCCCTTTTCTTGCTGTCTCCGTTTCTCATTCTTTTACTCTCTCGCATTCTCTTCTCTATCCCATAGTCCCATCTTATTCCTTTATGTTCCTCTGTTAGATATTTCTCTCAATCTCAGATCTTTGGTCTCTCTTCCCCCTATGTGTCAGTATCCCTCTCTGTAACGTGGTCTACTGGGCTGTAGTACCTCTTTCAGTACCACCCCGTGTTTCAGGAGGTCCACTCTGCTTTTGCTAGATTCTGAATGAAGGACGCTGGCAGGAATTTCTTGATTACATGAGAGCATATAAAAGCTGACTGCTTCTCCACGTATTTCCAGTCTAAAGAACACACTTTATTCACAGGACACAGAATATATAACACAGATACACAGCGCAGGCCAATAGAAAAAGCAGGCCAGACATACATTACAATAGCTGCAGGGGGCCGGAGCCTGCTGATATTTACTGTGGGAATTACAAAGGTGGGGGAGGTCAGAAGGAGAATATCTTGTCTCCTCTGACCAGGGGCGCAGCCTGTGGACTGATGCATTTCACATGGAACCTATTATACATAATATATACTGCATAACATATTCTTGGTGCTGAGGGTTCTGTAACACTCCCTCTCACCCTTTTTTATATCTCGCTCTTCCCTCCCGCACTCTTTTCCACCTCTTTCTTTCTTTTACTCTCTTTTTCACTCCTTTAAATTGATCTTTTCATCCCTTTCTATCTTGATCACTCTCCTTTCTATTGCTCTGTTCTTTCTATCTCTTCAATGATCACTTGGGTATTTTTTTTACTTCTCTCTGTCACAATTTATACTACCTCTCTCTCTCTTTTTCAGTCTCCTGTCACTAATGGGGTTGTGCCAGGATCCTATCTGCAGGAACACACCACTCCCTGCTTACTCGCTGTGTTCCAGGGCTGGTGCACTCCTGAGTTCTGACACCTGACAGTTCAGACTAGCGCCAGGGCTGAGCCGCCGGCCGGAGCTGTACTATTAGCAGAGGCAGCTTTGGTTCTGTGGCATTGGAGAAGGGCAGGGTCACTGGAGTTGACTTGCTGGCTAGGTTTTCAGGGAGGGTCCGACAAGCTGTATAGAAAATAGTCTGCAACTGTGCTCCCCTTGCCTTGGAAACTGACCACCTCTGATGATGCTGATACGGAATAAATAATCTTTCCATTCTTGATAAAAGAGGATTTTTAAGAAGTTGCATAAAAAAAGCTTTGCTTTTCCCATTTATGATGATGTGACAATGCCTTTCTTCTATACCTGTCACGTGGGTGTCATGTCCCCCTTGAATACCTGGAATTAGACAGTCCTGTTGGGTAATGAATTGCAGGATTTCCTTAGAGATTTAGTTTCCTCTGGTGCTGACGAGGTTAACAACCCTTTTTGTATGCTGGTCAGAAACATGCAGCTCCATTTCAGCTGCTTCTGATCTGGTCATTTCCTATAAAAACTAGTCAGACCTTCTTTTCCCTGCCAATGAAAGATTTGTCTTCCTGTGCTATGTGTTAAAGCTAAGTTTTTGGAGTAGAGTAGTTATAGTGGTGTTCTGTGGTTTGCTGTAGTACATGTGTGTTTATCTGCTGGTCCCTGTTCCCATTTAGTTTATTCCTCCCTGTCCCTATCCTCCTCCTCCCTAGTGTTGGTTTGTGCTTTTGTATGATAGAATTTTTCTGTTATCCCTGTTTTGACTTTGTGTCTTGTTTACCTTACATTTCTGTCCCATGCCTCATGGGGTGCGGGGAGGGAACAGATCAGGGTTTGACAGGAGCATTGTAAGGTCGGAGACTCTGCCCGCTCTACCGTCAAGAGTACCCATGGGATAGGGATAGTTAGGATCCAAATTCCAGAAAGAGTTTGAGGCCCCCCTTCCTTAACGAAGACCTTCACAGCGTGACAATGTTTCAGTCCTCTTCTCTCCATGCATCTCCATCCTTTCCTATGTCTTCCTCTCTTTTTCTGTTTACATTCGCTCCACATTTCTCTCATTGTCTTGCTCTCTTTCTCCTCTCTCTGCTTTTCTCTCCCTGTGTTACTCATCTCTCTCACTCCCTTTCCTTTATCCATTTCTCCGACATACTTTCTATCACTTTACATTAAGTAGCTGTTTTTTCCACAGGTTTACATTCTCAGTTTCTTTTTCCTTTTTTACATTTTTGCAGAATATTAGACTATGCCCCCGATACATCATTTGTTGGCATTTTTAAACCACTTTTTCTTGTTCATCTTGTGATGTTCATCGCTGTTTTTAGCTTTGAGTTCTTCAAAATTGTGCACACTAGTTAATTAATTACGCGGAAGATCAAAAATACACTGTATTTTTGCCTTCCTTTTTTTGCCCTTTTTTAAGGCAAAATGTTGCATTTTCCAATAACATGTTGAATGCAACATTTACACAAAAGTTTCTGCTGTATAAAGAAATCATTCCTGGGGGTAAGGGGTGGTGGGAGGGAGTGGGATACATTTGATACATTTCCGAGAAAAAAATTGTATCGTTTTAAAAAAAGTCACAAAAAAATGTATCGTCTGAGTTACTGAAAAAAACATGCCCATAATAGTGAGCAGAGAAAAAACAATAGGTATAAAATAGATTTCAAAGTAGGCACAACTTAACAAAAGAATTTGGTAAAAATTAGACAAAAAATAAATGTAAATGCACCAATGATTGCACGACCTAGACATTTTTCTTCTGGTTTTCTTGGTGTTGTCTGATACGACAAATGATTGATCCCCAGTCGGATGTAATAGTTGTGTCACCTTGTGGGTCTTATAATAAGGCCATGTATTGGGTTAGATCTCATTTTCATACTTTAGGTCTTGTACTGTTTGGTTGAATGTGTTTTTTGGTAAAATCTCAGCATTGTGCTACTTGTGCTTGACCCGGATGACACTTTGTTACTTTCCATCCTCCATAGTTAATAGGAGACACAGACACGGCCCTAAGAGCTCACAATTCATTCTTTATACAGTTCTTTAATTACTTCACTGTAGTCTACAAAGCAATCCCCGTGAGACAATGCCTCGCTCCCGATACAGATGAGATCTGCAGTGTTGTTCTTCTCATGTCGCTATTTTTCTATGGTAAAATATATGTAAAAATACTAACAATTGTGTTTTTTTATTCTGAGCCGTTTCAATTATCTGTTCCGTAGAAATCATTTTTTGACAGAAATTCTATTACTGCAGAACAACAAGTTACAGAAGGAATCTACCTTGCTGATTTCTGTCTCCCGCGGCTTTTATCGATAATTCTGGTGGTTTGCAGGGCACTGAGATAAGAACAATCAGACTCTGTGCTTGATTTACTTTGTTTTTTCACAGCCATGAGTTACATTTGGCAATATTGATACATTACCACCCAGGGGCTTAGCTTAAAGGTCCCGGAGCAAAATCAGTAACAGTGGACTCCACATATCGTGTGTGAGAGATGGGTGAAGGTTTCCGAGCACAGTCACAAAGCATGTCCATGAACTCCGCACCGGATGGTTATATGTTACAAAGAGGCATTGGACTTGGTGGTTGCAAATCACCATGAAGGCGCCATAGGGGTAGAGGTTACAACTCACAAGTCACTCAGTCATGTCAGAATCAGGCCCCTCATAGACCCAAACTGACACAGGACTCCCGCCACCCGCCTCTTCTGAAATACTGTGTGCTGTGGAATATCTTATTACTTCTAATATGCCACTCTCAGCAGTCTCAGCACACTTCTCTCCAGAAATCTCTGCTCAGGCCCCTCACAGACCCAGACTGACACAGGACTCCCACCACACTCCTCTTCTGAAATACTCTGTGCTGTGAAAGACCTTCTAACTTGTATTATACCACTCTCCGCAATCTCAGCACACTCAGTCCCTCCACACTCCTCTTCTGAAATACTCTGTGCTGTGGAAAACCTTCTTACTTCTATTTTGCCACTCTCAGCAGTCTCAGCACACTTCTCTCCAGAAATCTCTGCTCAGGTCCCTCATAGACCCAAACTGACACAGGACTCCCACCACACTCCTCTTCTGAAATACTCTGTGCTGTGAAAGACCTTCTTACTTCTATTATGCCACTCTCAGCAGTCTCAGCACACTTCTCTCCAGAAATCTTTGCTCAGACCCCTCATAGACTCAGACTGACACAAAACTCCTTCCACACTCCTCATCTGAAAAACTCTGTGCTGTGGAAAACATTCTTACTTCTATTATGCCACTCAGCAATCTCAACACACTTCTCTCCAGAAATCTCCCACGAGTTCAGCACACTCTTCTCCTCAAATACTCTGTGCCACTGGGGTACCTTGTTCTCTTTACTATGTATATCTCTTTTAGTAAAGGAGTATCCATTGCAAATTTTAGAGCACAAGCACAAATATGCCCCTCTGTTATAAATCATGGTGCCCAGCGGGGTGGGGGCAATGGGAGATGTACATAACATCCGTGACCACAGGGTGGCATCCGTTATTAATGTAAATCAAGATGGTAATGTGTACAGAGCAAAGAAACCTTCTCAAGATCATCCAACTAATCTGCTGTAATACTCTGTGCTGCTGTAAAATTCTCAACCCCCTTCCCCTCGAGGCCGCCGGCTGTCATGTTCTTTGCTGCTTGTAATCTTGGTTGGGGACATGAAGAATGAATTATCAGAAGATTTTCTGATACATTCTCATTTTATATACATACGTTAGTAAAGAGAATGTAATAGGTCACATAAAGCAATCCCATAATAAGTGCAATTCAATAACAACACATTCTTACGTCAATGTTTCCGTGCCTGGATGAATCAGGTCAGGGATCCAAGTTGCGATTTTCAATAGTTGATTGCACTCATATTCCATACCTGGTTGATTGGAGATCTGCCGTTCACCGACGTTAATCTCATTTTCCTCTTGAATGGAGGACGGATGTGTGCAATCATTTAATGGATGGGACGGACTCGAGGCTTCACATGGAAGTCGCCCATTATTTCCACTAGTAAATACATTATCATTCATGTAACAGCAGAAGATCCTGGATGTGAAGACTACACAACGCTGCATATATCCAGGACCAAGGACTCCAGAACATCTACATTATTAATGGGCATTAAGAGTGAAAGTGTGATGTGTCCTAATCTCCTGATATCTCCCCACACATAATCTCCAGTATATAACCCGTCCTCTCCATACATCTCTGCCCTAATCTCCTGATACCTCCCCACACAATCTCCAGTATATAACCTGTCCTCTCCATATATCTCAGCCCTAATCTCCTGATACCTCCCCACACATAATCTCCAGTATATAACCTATCCTCTCCATACATCTCTGTTCTAATCTCCTGATATCTCCCCACACATAATCTCCAGTATATAACCTGTCCTCTCCCTACATCTCTGTCCTAATCTCCTGATACCTCCCCACACATAATCTCCAGTATATAACCTGTCCTCTCCATATATCTCAGCCCTAATCTCCTGATACCTCCCCACACATAATCTCCAGTATATAACCTGTCCTCTCCATACATCTCTGTTCTAATCTCCTGATATCTCCCCACACATAATCTCCAGTATATAACCTATCCTCTCCATACATCTCTGCCCTAATCTCCTGATACCTCCCACACATAATCTCCAGTATATAACCAGTCCTGTCCATACATCTCTGCCCTAATCTCCTGATACCTCCATACATATAATCTTCATTATATAACCAGTCCTGTCCATCTCTGCCCTAATCTCCTGATACCTCCATACACATAATCTTCATTATATAACCAGTCCTGTCCATACATCTCTGCCATAATCTCCTGATACCTCCCCACACATAATCTCCAGTATATAACCTGTCCTCTCCATACATCTCTGTTCTAATCTCTTGATATCTCCCCAACCGTAATCTCCAGTATATAACCTATCCACTCCATACATCTCTGCCCTAATCTCCTGATACCTCCCCACACACAATCTTCATTATATAACCAGTCCTGTCCATACATCTCTGCCCTAATCTCCTGATACCTCCACACACATAATCTCCATTATATAACCTGTCCTCTCCATACATCACTGCCCTAATCTCCTGATACCTCCCCACACACAATCTCCAGTATATAACCAGTCCTCTCCATACATCTCTGCCCTAATCTCCCGATACCTCCCCACACATAATCTCCAGTATATAACCTGTCCTCTCCATACACCCCTGTCCTAATCTCCTGATACCTCCCCACACACAATCTCCAGTATATAACCTGTCCTCTCCATACATCTCTGCCCTAATCTCCCGATACCTCCCCACACATAATCTCCAGTGTATAACCTGTCCTCTCCATACATCTCTGCCCTAATCTCCTGATACCTCCCCACACACAATCTCCAGTATATAACCTGTCCTCTCCATACATCTCTGCCCTAATCTCCCGATACCTCCCCACACATAATCTCCAGTGTATAACCTGTCCTCTCCATACATCTCTGCCCTAATCTCCTGATACCTCCCCACACACAATCTCCAGTATATAACCTGTCCTCTCCATACATCTCTGCCCTAATCTCCTGATACATCCACACATAATCTCCAGTATATAACCTGTCCTCTCCATACATCTCTGCTCTAATCTCCTGACACCTCTCCACACATAATCTCCAGTATATAACCTGTCCTCTCCATACATCTCTGTCCTAATCTCCTGATACCTCCCCACACATAATCTCCAGTATATAACCTGTCCTCTCCATACATCTCTGTCCTAATCTCCTGATACCTCCACACACATAATCTCCATTATATAACCTGTTCTCTCCATACATCACTGCCCTAATCTCCTGATACCTCCCCACACACAATCTCCAGTATATAACCTGTCCTCTCCATACATCTCTGCCCTAATCTCCCGATACCTCCCCACACATAATCTCCAGTGTATAACCTGTCCTCTCTATACATCTCTGCCCTAATCTCCTGATACCTCCCCACACACAATCTCCAGTATATAACCTGTCCTCTCCATACATCTCTGCCCTAATCTCCTGACACATCCACACATAATCTCCAGTATATAACCTGTCCTCTCCATACATCTCTGCTCTAATCTCCTGACACCTCTCCACACATAATCTCCAGTATATAACCTGTCCTTTCCATACATCTCTGTCCTAATCTCCTGATACCTCCCCACACATAATCTCCAGTATATAACCTGTCCTCTCCATACATCTCTGTTCTAATCTCCTGATATCTCTCCACACATAATCTACAGTATATAACCTGTCATCTCCATACTTCTCTGCCCTAATCTCCTGATACCTCCCCAAACATAATCTCCAGTATATAACGTGTCCCCTCCATACATCTCATTCCTAATCTCCCGATACCTCCCACACATAATCTGGAGTATATAACCAGTCCTCTCCATACATCTCTGCCCTAATCTCCTGATACCTCCTACACATAATCTCCAGTATATAACCTGTCCTCTCCATACATCTCTGCCCTAATCTCCTGATTCCTGATACCTCCTACCCATAATCTCCAGCATATATCCTGTCCTCTCCATACACCCCTGTCCTAATCTCCTGATACCTCCTACACATAATCTCCAGTATATAACCTGTCCTCTCCATACATCTCTGTCCTAATCTCCTGATACCTCCTACACATAATCTCCAATATATAAGCTGTCCTCTCCATACATCTCTGCCCTAATCTCCTGATTCCTGATACCTCCTACCCATAATCTCCAGCATATATCCTGTCCTCTCCATACACCCCTGTCCTAATCTCCTGATACCTCCTACACATAATCTCCAGTATATAACCTGTCCTCTCCATACATCTCTGTCCTAATCTCCTGATACCTCCTACACATAATCTCCAATATATAAGCTGTCCTCTCCATACATCTCTGCCCTAATCTCCTGATTCCTGATACCTCCTACCCATAATCTCCAGCATATAACCTGTCCTCTCCATACACCCCTGTCCTAATCTCCAGATACCTCCCACACATAATCTCCAGTATATAACCAGTCCTCTCCATACATCTCTGCCCTAATCTCCTGATACCTCCCACACATAATCTCCAGTATATAACCTATCCTCTCCATACACTTCTGTCCTAATCTCCTGATACCTTCCACACATAATCTCCAGTATATATTCTGTCCTCTACATACATCTCTGTCCTGATCTCCTGATACCTCCCCACACATAATCTCCAGTATATAACCTGTCCTCTCCATACATCTCTGCCCTAATCTCCTGATACCTCCCCACACATAATCTCCAGTATATAACCAGTCCTCTCCATACATCTCTGCCCTAATCTCCTGATACCTCCCACACATAATCTCCAGTATATAACCTGTCCTCTCCATACATCTCTGCCCTAATCTCCTGATACCTCCCCACACATCTCTGCCCTAATCTCCTGATACCTCCTACACATAATCTCCAGTATATAACCTGTCCTCTCCATACATCTCTGCCCTAATCTCCTGATACCTCCCCACACATAATCTCCAGTATATAACCTGTCCTCTCCATACATCTCTGCCCTAATCTCCTGATACCTCCCCACACATAATCTCCAGTATATAACCTGTCCTCTCCCTACATCTCTGTTCTAATCTCCTGATACCTCCCACCTATAATCTCCAGTATATAACCTGTCCTCCCCATACATCTCTGCCCTAATCTCCTGATACCTCCCACACATAATCTCCAGTATATAACCTGTCCTCTCCATACATCTCTGCCCTAATCTCCTGATACCTCCCCACACATAATCTCCAGTATATAACCTGTCCTCTGCATACATCTCTGCCCTAATCTCCTGATACCTCCCCACACATAATCTCACAGCTGTTTGCTTAGCCTTTAGTTGGTACTACCCCCTATATTTACTAACTAGCAAAAGTTAAGCATACAGCTGTGGGCTGACATTAATAGCCTAGGAATGGGCCATGTATATTGGCCCCCTCCCAGACTAAGAAGTTCAGCTCTCAGCCACCCCAGAAATGGCTCATTCATAAGATGCGCTAATTCTGGCTCTTAGCCTCCGCTCTTCCCACTTGTCCTGGTGCAGTGGCAAGTGGGTAATAGTTGTGGGGTTGATGTCAGCTGTTTTTTGTTTGTTCCACAACTGTTCAATTAACAATCAACGTAGGGTTTAATGACTTAATATACAGATTGCCGAGAGTCAAATAGACCCTAACTAAAGATTCTGTGATGTTAAAATACATCTTTTATTTCCAAAATTAATAAATTGTGCAATTTAAAATCACTGTGTCTGTATTGGTTATTACTAGATAATTTTCCTAGCTGTTATTTATTTACTTTTTTAAAGCCTTTTTTGAAATTGTGATATTGTTAGATTCTTTCCCTCTCAATTGAAATTCTAAAAATCAGTTTTCATCTGCCAGCTATTATGAGACTAAATAGACTGCCACTGATTTCTAATTATTGGCACTGACCCTGTGGTCGGTCCACTGAGTACTGATTCCTCATTTAGGAATTATTCCCATATTAAAGTATGGCTAACCTGGCTGTCCTCATTTATGGGGATATCATATCTATAAATCCTGGGACACTACCTTCATATTATTCTATTCAATATCACTATTTTGCATGTGAGTACCAATAGAGACTGAGTGCTTTTAAAATATATAACTAGCTGCTTTCCCAATATGTTTCACCATTGCTGGCTTCTTCAGGGGTATGAGGCTGCAGCAATGGCGAAACATGTTATGGAGGCTGCTTCTCCCAGATCACTCTCTCCTTGATCCTCTACAAACCGATTTCCGCTCTTTACACTCTGCTGAAACTGCCCTCACTAAAGCCCATAATGATCTACTAACAGCTAAATCTAATGGTCACCACTCCATGCTGATCTCCTGGATCTCTCCGCAGCACTCGACACTGTGGATCATCAGCTCCTCCTCACTATGCTCTGCTCCATCGGTCCCAAGGACACCGTTCTCTCCTGGTTCTCCTCCTCTCTCTCTGACCGATCCTTCACTGTATCTTTTGCTGGTTCCTCCTCCTCTCCTCGTCCCCTTACTGTTGAGGTTCCTCAAGGATCAGTCCTAGGTTCTCCTCCTGTTTTCTTTAAAACCTGGATTCTCGTATCATCTGTTCTCATGCCCTTTTTGCATTTAATAGCCCTCTCTGTACTTTTACACATACTGGTCGGATACCGGTTCATGCAGCATTACTTGAACACCCTCTCTATTATGTTGATGGTGACCAACCTGTCAATCACGTTTCCGAGCGATGCTTCAAATCGCTTGTAAAGCGCGAGCATTCTGCAAGCTAAAAACGCTTGCCAAAACGTTTGTGTTTTGTGGGAAAACACATGCGAATTCCGCATGCGTTTTACCCGCGGCACGGAGTTGCGGAAATGCTGAGGACATTTCCGCAGCATTTCTGCAACGTGGGCACATAGGCTAAGGCTGGGTTCACATTGCGTTACTGCATTCCGTTCAACGGATGCGTTAAACGGACTGCGTTAACGCAAGTGCAGAAAAAGATCGCGTTATGCGATCGCGCTGCGTAGGCGGGACGGACACGGAAACGCTGCAGCTCGCAGAAAGATGGCACATCGCTAGCACATGCCCATTATGGCATGCGTTGGCGATGTGCCCGATAATAGAGGTTAATGGCAGCGTTAATGGACTGCCATAACGCAATGCAAAATCAAAACATCAGGATTTCCATTTTTCAATAGTTGCATCTCCCTAAATAGTTGGAATAAAATTGATCAAAGTGGTATCAAGAAAATTGTCATATCGGCACGCAAATAAACGAAACGGGTCTTTAAACAGCTCCATTGCTGGAAAAATAAAAAAATGTTTTAGATCTCAGAAAACGCCGACATAAACAAAACAATATATTTTACAAAGGTCTAAAAAAAAAATTCACACACTAAATTAAAAAATAAAGTTTAGTATCACCATTAGTTGCACAAACCTGAAGAATTCTGTCTCTAAAATTTTTGACTACACAATGAAAGCGGTAACACGAAACCCCCCAATTTTTATTTTTTTCACTAGTTGAATCCTCTTCTATTTTAATTTTTCTTCTGATTTTCAGCACATTAAAAGATATAATCAAATCATTCAAAACTCATTTTTCAAGCCGTCATTTGACTATGTAAATGGGAAAGTAATAAAGTCATGACTCTTGGTTGAAAGGGATGAAAAAAAAGGGCAAGAATGGAAAACGATGAAGGGGTTAATGATTTCCCTTTTCTCCTTTTATTTCCGATGTAGCTGGAGGCACAGATCACGTATTTCGCTGTCATCCCTGGAGCTGCCGTGTCCTGCAGTAACGGAGCCGCCTCAGATCCCTAAATCTCATCTCTAAGTATCTCTAATAAAATCCACTCTATTAATTTAACAGGGAAACGGCCGGAGCTGGAACAGCATCGTCCCCTTTATTAAGTGCACGTGCATAATCAGCCGCCATTAAAGGCAGCGGCGGAGATGATTACTTCTCTTGTTCTGTGGAGAATGGGGCTGACAAAAAAAGAAAGAGTAAAAAAAGCCTGGAAATCTGCATATTAATATCCTCCCAGCCCCCGCGCCCGGCCCAGGGTGACGGCAGCAGCCATATCGATAGTCACAGCTAAATAACTTCTGCAGATTAGATATCCCAGCGCCCCCTCCCCCGCTCCGACCTCACAGGGCAGGATTCACTTCACAGGTTAATACTTTTTTTATTTTATAGAAATATATACGACCAATGCTATTTATTAAAGGTCATGAATAATGAGACATTTCAATATTCATAGTTTCATAGATTCCATAGTTAACCATAAAAATCCGGTATCATCGTCCAAACATCGTCCATACCATGTGGAAAGGGCATGGAAAATTATAAGAAGGGTAGATGGATATATAGATAATAGATAATAATAATAAATAATAATCTTTATTTTTATATAGCGCTAACATATTCCGCAGCGCTTTACAGTTTTGCACACATTATCACCACTGTCCCCGATGGGGCTCACAATCTAGAATCCCTATCAGTATGTCTTTGGAATGTGGGAGGAAACCGGAGTGCCCGGAGGAAACCCACGCAAACACGGAGAGAACATACAAACTCTTTGCAGATGTTGTCCTGGGTGGGATTAGAACCCAGGACCCCAGCGCTGCAAGGCTGCTGTGCTAACCACTGCGCCACCGTGCTGCCATAGATAGATAATAGATAGATAGATAGATAGATAGATAATAGATAGATAGATAGATAGATAATAGATAGAGAGATAATAGATAATAGATAGATAATAGATAGATAGATAGATAGATAGATAATAGATAGATAATAGATAAATATTACATAGATAATGTAGAGATAGAGAGATAGATAGATAGATAGATAATATATAGATAGAGAGATAATAGATAGATAGATGGATAGATAGATAGATAATAGATAGATAGATAGAGAGATAATAGATAGATAGATAGATAATAGATAGATAGAGAGATAATAGATAGATAGAGAGATAATAGATAGATTTTCCATGGAATATGTGAGTGAGTGCTGGGTACTTTCTTTTTTTTGCTTTTTTTTGTATCATAGGTTGGTGGGTTGCAAGCTTTGGTCTGGAATCTATATCTGCACTTATTCTTGTGTTGCTCCAAATTTTTGTTTTTCTTTAACATAGGCCGGAGTCACACTACCGTATAATACGGACGAGCGCTATGCGATAAAAAAAATCGCATAGCACTCGGACCAATGTTAATCTATGGGGCAGCTCCTATCATCCGTTGTTTTCTCAGGGTTAAAAACTTTACAACCGGGAGCGCTGCTAATGCAGCTGCTCCCGGCTGTAAACGACTGGGGAATGAATGAAATGCAGGGAAGGGAGGTCGGTGACTAGCGGTGCCTTCACCGAAGCTGCGCCCCCTGGCGGCATGAACTCATATGAACTCCGTAGTGTGGGAAAGTTTCTGAATATTTTCCCACACTACAGAGTTCATGTCCAGTCAGGCGGGGAGGCTGCACAGGCAGCTTTTCATTCATTCCCCAGTCATTTACAGCTGGGAGCAGCCGCATTAGCAGTGCTCCCGGTTGTAAAGTATTTAACTCATTGAGATGGATTTACTGCGTGGGACTTCACTGTATGGAGGACAGGTATGGGATATTGTTGGTTTTTTATTTTGGAATTTTTTACAAGAGAACGAGGGCCTCGCTTGGATTGAGCGTGCAATAAAGATATTAAACCTGTGTGTTTCATTATTTCATTAAAATACTTTATTCTTAATGTAACACCCCAGGTGGCCGGTTGTTACAGTGATATTGCCTTCCTTTCGGGGAGGGTAATATCAGGCTTGGAGGCAAGGAGAATTTCCTTCATCATGTAAGGCACCCACACACAACACATTCCAAATCCAGGCCAGAAGGGGAAGCTCAGGACCTGGATTCAGGGGAGCTTCCCTCAGATAGTGATATCCTGGTCTGGAGGAGGAGTTAATGAGTCGGTCCAGGGAGACCAAAGAGGTTAGTTGGAGAGAGACACTGAGGAGAAAGGAAGTCTGGAGCAGACTGCAGACTACGGAGCCGTGCAGCCAGGATTTGAGCTGCAGCTCCAGGACAGAAGATAACCCAAGAGGTTGAATGTGGTGGATCAGAGGAGAGATAAAGGGCTCAGAGGGGAACTGTGACCGGGCATCCTCAGAGCCAGAACGCAGAAACAAGGCACGGGGAGCCCGAAGTCATGTCACTCTGCAGGACGCAGAACCGGAGGGCTAAGAACTGTATGTGATTTGCCCACACCACACCTGAAGAGGCAGCAGCACCTGATAGAGACCCTGTAAAATGGCTCAAGTTGCCCACCATACAGGTACCTGTCCCAGGACAGGGAAAAAGAGGGGTACCTTGCCAGCAAGCTTCAGGCAGTAGGGACCTCGCACAGAAGCGTATAGCAGGAAAGGCTCACGGATCTCAACTGGAAATGGGATTCATCTATTGCCTCCAGTAGACCTCACCTTATTAGTGAGGGACATATAAAAATTAGTGGGCGAGCACTAAAATGCTCGGGTGCTCGTTGCTCGGGTCGAGCAAATTGGAATACTCGGTACTCGGCCAGAACAACGAGCCCAATGTAAGTCTATGGGAGACCCGAGTATTTTTACCGCGATCCCCCCGGGGGTCCTTTTAAGGTATAAAAACGTCTGAAAATGATGGAAACACTGCTCACTTGACACAGGGACCTCATGGGGATCGCCCCTGGAAGCATTCCTGACTCCTAGTTCACAGCCTTAACCATTTTTTTCCGAGATTTATGCCATTTTTACCGGTGCCACAAAAAACACATGAATAGGAAACCAAAACGGGTTTTACTTGGAAATATCAACAGCGTATGGTAACAATGAAAAGCGTCGCTTACCAATGCAAAGTACCAGGACAGCATGCACCAGAACGGACCCTCTAGCATACACCTCCGACGCGCGTTTCGCCTTCCAGTATGCTTGCTTTCTCAAGGGGAAGTAGCGCTAAGCTGCGCAAGGACCTTCAAATAGGGCGGGCTATTAAACATGTGACACGATACATGCCGGAAGCGATCCAATAGCAGGTTTGTAGCTGGCGCATGCGCATGTGGTGTACTGAGCTCTACGCCAGAAGGGGCATCAAGCCACACACCCGCACCCGGGATCAAAGGCCCATGACGCAAGTGAGAGGCGGAGAGAGACGCGAAAGGGACCCACACAGCGCATGCGCACCACCGCTATGAAGAAATGATGGTACTTTTACCACAACGGTACCTACCAAAATGCAGACAATTGTTGATTAACAGTTTGAAACCATGGCACAAAATAGAAAAATAACATCACAGCTATACAATATATGGTGGTGTAGCACAAGCAGAATAAAATCCTACTAAATAATACAATGTATGCTAATTATTCTAACCATGCATAAAACAACACCAAAAAATATAGAGTATACATAAATACATAAAATGCCACAGCACACAAAATCCACATATGACATATACATGAATACAAATTGAATGGAAGTACAGCCTCCAGCGGTAGATATAGTCCGTTCGGTTTCCAAATAATACAGCTTGCTACATATCAAATCGACTTGAAGGTAAATAAGATGAAACTAGAATAATGAAAAAAAGAAAGAAAAGTGCAAATTAATAAAAACAGCATTAAAAAGAGGATCCAAGCGGTAGACCTACAAAAAGGTGGCGATGTTAGAATAGGACGGCGGGGTATAGTACCAAAAAACAGGTCACATGATCCAAAAAATGTAGGTAAAAAATTCAGCAGAAAACAAGTAGACTGGTGATCAGAGGAAACTCGTAAAAAAGAGGAGAAACTAAGGGATTCATTCAGTCCCCGAGGTGTCATGGTGTCTAGGCGCACAATCCAAGCAGCCTCACGTTGCGCCAAAATTTTCTTATAATTGCCGCCCCTGGCTCCAAGATGTTCACTCTCGATGCCCCTAACCTGGAATGTCCCGGCGTCACAGTTGTGAAATTGTTTGAAATGACGGGGGACCGTCTTCAGGTCAGAGGCATCGACCACCGCACTCGCCGCGCGGATGTCCCTAACGGGTTCACGAACACGCACCCGAAGCTCTCTAGATGTTAGTCCTACATATATCAGGGAGCATCCGCACGTGGCATAATATATGACGCTGGACGTCAATTTCCTCCCCCACTTAGGCGTAGTTCAGACGCTGCGTTTTTGAAGCGTTTTTCAACATTGCTTTCAACCACTACAAATGCATTCACTGGGAAATGTCACTGTAACATGTAACCCCCCTAGCTGGCCATGTGGTGGGCGACACATAAGCAGACCCATCTTGTTTCATGTACGAAGGAGCGACTCTTAAGTCACAGAGCCTATTTTACTGGTGCATCAGGCGGCATTAATCTTCTTATAGGGCCATTATTAAACAGTGGGTCTCCTAAGCTGTTGTAGCCTATGCTGTGAGTGGATGGGCAGCCAAGAATTACGACGCACCACTATACCCCTGTCATAAGATGTCCAGGGGGGACTCCTGAAAAAGTGTTGCATTGAATTCAAGGCCTGCCCTGCTACCAATTCATATGCCCCCCAATAAGCCTTTGAACCCACATACTGGATGGGCCCCTGAAAATCCACTTCACATTATGCATTTTGTGCTCCATACTCCTTGGTTTTACACATTGGCGGCAAGGCCAGCCCTGCTGCATAGTCATATGCCCCCCATTAGGCCTTGGAACCCACATACTGGATGCGCCCAGGAAAAACCACTCGTATTTTTTAATGGTATGATGGTTCCCTCTTTGCACAATTATTTACATGAAAATTTTGCAATTTTATTTGACATGTTTTTAACACAAAGGTTCAGATACGGCTTTAAAAACGGCAAATACTTGCAATACAAGGCAATTTTATTGCAAACTACAAAATTCAAGGAATAGTATGATTGAATAGTGTGAGTGCGTACACTTTTGTATGTGTTAACATACACAGGTTAATAAGTACATATAGGGATTAAATAAATATAGTGATTATGTATATATGAAGATTAACGACATACAGTATAGTTAGATCATCACCAGTTACCGCCGAATAATCCCCGATACTCAGGCGAGTAACGAATAGTGACGAGCACGTTCGCTCATCACTAATACAAATCTAACTGTTCTGCAATGGTTTACTGTATCTATATCTGACGAAGGAACTTTTTCTTGGGTCCGAAAGGCGCGTTGGCGTACATATCACCACATATTGGCGGTCCTGGAAGCATTTTTTCCCCAGCTTTATAAGTAAGTGACATCAGATAGACTGGATCATATGGTCAAATAGCACTCTTCTTTTGGTGTGGGTGCAGCAAGGCATGCACGATAAGCTGCCTGTTATTTAATTATTGCACAAGTCTTTCTTCCTAAGCACCTATAGTAGGTGCCTATACACAAGTCCTTTATTGTTATGTGACACATATCACTTATATATATTATATTATATATGGTTTATTCATATACGCACATATATATATTTATTTATTATATTTTTTTATATATTTTTTTACCTTTTTTATCTTTTTGGTCTCACATAATTTGCTTTTGGTATTATTATTTGACATATGGTCTCTCTTTTTTTGGTACTCATACTTTTATGTATCTTTTTATCCGGTCCACTGGGGTATCCAGAGTATATACACATTTTTTGACCTGCCATGTGCTGATTTTATTGCATTAATTATATGGTGTGTGATATGTGCATATACATATGAATGTAAAAATATACATATAGCAAAAAAAGAACATCCAGCTCAACGAGACAGTGAAAAGTAAAAACTTGGTACTTTATTCACTTCATGTAGAAGCAGAGGATAAGAACATCAGCACAATAATATTGTAATATAATATATTATATTATTATTATGTATATATTGTGCTGATGTTTTTATCCTCTGCTTCTACATGAAGTGAATAAAGTACCAAGTTTTTACTTTTCACTGTCTCGTTGAGCTGGATATTCTTTTTTTGCTTTTTGGATTCCCCACGCCTTGACACAGCGTTTCCGTGCTCCGAGTTGAACTGTTACTATGGTGAGCTGGATTTTCTTTTTCGTTACTAAAAATATACATATACATAGTTGTTTTATCTCTTTATTTTTTATTGCTGTTGCTATATTTAGTAATAAAAATTATTTTTTAATATTATTCCCTGCCATCATCATTTTTATTACCGATTTTTTTAGTCCATATTTAGCGCATGTTCTTTCTGTTCTTTTAGTGGTTTCACTATATTGCTTCGACACAGGTGGTGACTGGTATTTTTATTTATTTTAGCTTATGGGTGTATCTTTCTATTTTAGCCACTTCTTTCCATAAATAATACCTGGATTTTATCCTGTGTCTATTTGATGTGTCTATATCTGTATATCCTGGCGGGTTCGGTAATGATTTAACAAAAGCCGACAATTGAATTACCGGCTTTTCTGCTATCTAGCTCTGTATGAAATATAAATACCGTACATACTCGAGTATAAGCCGACCCGAGTATAAGCCGACCCCCCTAATTTTGCCACAAAAAACTGGGAAAACTTATTGACTCGAGTATAAGCCTAGGGTGGGAAATGCAGCAGCTACCGGTAAATGCCAAAAATAAAAATAGATACTAATAAAAGTAAAATTAATTGAGACATCAGTAGGTTAAGTGTTTTTGAATCTCCATATTGAATCAGGAGCCCCATATAATGCTCCATAAAGTTTATGATGGCCCAATAAGATGCTCCATATTAAAATACGCCCCATATAATGCTGCACAAATGTGGATTATGGCCCCATAAGATGCTCCATACAGATATTTGCCCCATATGATGTTGCTGCGATTAAAAAAATAAAAAAACACATACTCACCTCTCAGGCCCCCGGCACTTGCTATACTCACCTTTCCCGTTCCACCGCCGACCGCCGCTGTGTCGTCTGCGTCTTCTGCACTGACACTCAGGCAGAGGGCGGCGCGCACTAATCGCGTCATCACGCCCTCTGACCTGAGTGTCACTGCAGAGGACGCGGAAGACACAGCGGCGCCAACGGTGGAACGGGGAGCAGATGAATATCACGCACTGAGTTATACTCACCTGTTCCTGGTGCGTCCCTGCACGTCTGTCCCCGGCATCGGCAGCTTCTTCCTGTATTGAGCGGTCACATGGTACCGCTCATTACAGTGAATGAATATGCGGCTCCACCCCTATGGGGGTGACCACTCACTGCAGGAAGAAGCTGTCAGCGCCCGAAGAACCAGGGACGTGCAGGAACCGCGCCAGGAGCAGGTGAGTATTATTACACAGCTCCGCTCCCCCTTCCCCGCCCACCCTTGGGTATGACACGAGTATAAGCCGAGAGGGGGACTTTCAGCCCAAAAAAGTGGGGTGAAAATCTCAGCTTATACTTGAGTATATACGGTATAAATATATATATATATATATATATATATATATATATATATATGTCTCACTGACATATATATATATATATTTATATATATACAGTTAGGGCCAGAAATATTTGGACAGTGACACAATTTTCGCGAGTTGGGCTCTGCATGCCACCACATTGGATTTGAAATGAAACCTCTACAACAGAATTCAAGTGCAGATTGTAACGTTTAATTTGAAGGGTTGAACAAAAATATCTGATAGAAAATGTAGGAATTGTACACATTTCTTTACAAACACTCCACATTTTAGGAGGTCAAAAGTAATTGGACAAATAAACATAACCCAAACAAAATATTTTTATTTTCAATATTTTGTTGCAAATCCTTTGGAGGCAATCACTGCCTTAAGTCTGGAACCCATGGACATCACCAAACGCTGGGTTTCCTCCTTCTTAATGCTTTGCCAGGCCTTTACAGCCGCAGCCTTCAGGTCTTGCTTGTTTGTGGGTCTTTCCGTCTTAAGTCTGGATTTGAGCAAGTGAAATGCATGCTCAATTGGGTTTAGATCTGGAGATTGACTTGGCCATTGCAGAATGTTCCACTTTTTGGCACTCATGAACTCCTGGGTAGCTTTGGATGTATGCTTGGGGTCATTGTCCATCTGTACTATGAAGCGCCGTCCAATCAACTTTGCAGCATTTGGCTGAATCTGGGCTGAAAGTATATCCCGGTACACTTCAGAATTCATCCGGCTACTCTTGTCTGCTCTTATGTCATCAATAAACACAAGTGACCCAGTGCCATTGAAAGCCATGCATGCCCATGCCATCACGTTGCCTCCACCATGTTTTACAGAGGATGTGGTGTGCCTTGGATCATGTGCCGTTCCCTTTTTTCTTCCCATCATTCTGGTACAGGTTGATCTTTGTCTCATCTGTCCATAGAATACTTTTCCAGAACTGAGCTGGCTTCTTGAGGTGTTTTTCTGTCTATTTTTGGTATTGATGAATGGTTTGCATCTAGATGTGAACCCTTTGTATTTACTGTCATGGAGTCTTCTCTTTACTGTTGACTTAGAGACAGATACACCTACTTCACTGAGAGTGTTCTGGACTTCAGTTGATGTTGTGAACGGGTTCTTCTTCACCAAATTAAGTATGCGGCGATCATCCACCACTGTTGTCATCCGTGGACGCCCAGGCCTTTTTGAGTTCCCAAGCTCACCAGTCAATTCCTTTTTTCTCAGAATGTACCCAATTGTTGATTTTGCTACTCCAAGCATGTCTGCTATCTCTCTGATGGATTTTTTCTTTTTTTTCAGCCTCAGGATGTTCTGCTTCACCTCAATTGAGAGTTCCTTTGACCGCATGTTGTCTGCTCACAGCAACAGCTTCCAAATGCAAAACCACACACCTGGAATCCACCCCTGACCTTTTAACTACTTCATTGATTACAGGTTAACGAGGGAGACGCCTTCAGAGTTAATTGCAGCCCTTAGAGTCCATTGTCCAATTACTTTTGGTCCCTTGAAAAAGAGGACGCTATGCATTACAGAGCTATGATTCCTAAACCCTTTCTCCGATTTGGATGTGGAAACTATCATATTGCAGCTGGGAGTGTGCACTTTCAGCCCATATTATATATATAATTGTATTTCTGAACATGTTTTTGTAAACAGCTAAAATAACAAAACTTGTGTCACTGTCCAAATATTTCTGGCCCTAACTGTATATATATATATATATATATATATATATATATATATATATATATATAGACTGTATATATGTTTTCACGGATATTTGAGCCCATGGATCCATTATATGTCCGTTTTGCAAGCCGGCGAGAAAATCTTGGCATACCAGATGTCACACGGATACTTTTTTGAGAAAAAAATCACATCCTCGCGTTGCATACGGATGACATACGGATCACTGTTGGGGAACATTTCTGCGAATCTCGGCCGTGAAAAACGGACCGTGTTTTTATACGTTATGTGTGACCCCGGCCTAATATCTTGAAAATGGCAGCACTTCTGCAATGAGTGAGAAAACAAGGTGCCTTTATTACTTTATCAGTGCAGATCCAGGAGCCACGTATCATTTCCTCCTGGCACTTTTCTCAGGCTTCACAATGTGCAGGCGATCGACTATAAATAGTGGATCACAGACACCGTCACATAAAGTGATGAATCCATCTTGTCATTAACAACAGCATAAAGTCCACAGTGGTCATTTCCATAAAGACGTCGTGTGAGTGCGATAATAAAACATTACATATAAATACATTACACATCAATATAACGGATCACAAAGAACATGAACATGCGGCTGCAATCATCGGCATCAGGCGTGTGATACATTGTAGTCGTCGGGGTTGGACTCCACAATCCAGCCCTGCTGCCTCCATCTATACGTATAATGTATACAGCAGATCTGCAGATTCTATGTGATACATTCCGTGTCTGCAGTGTCAGCGCTTACAGAGGCTGCGGGATTCTATCGTTTGTGGATGGATAATTACTTCTATGCCACCTATGAACTCTGGGTTATGACTTCTGGGAGGTGAATAATGGCGACGTCTCCCACCAATGTAACAATATAGAATACTCGGAATATTCCATTAATTCCGGTAATCATCACTTCGGATTGTGCTTCATCCTGACCGGTGGCCGGGAGCAGGTTATGATAACTTCCATCTAAACATTTCACGTTTTCTGAAAGTGCCGGATATTGTCCTCTTCATACACCCTTCACTTCAAGAGCATTTCGCCTCAGTGACCCAGGAGGCTGCGGAGGAATCGCCAACGTACACATGTGAATAAGTCAACGGAACAGAAGAGCGTCGCGGCCCTACAGAGCGGGAGCCTCTGCCGATATAAGAGGCATCAACTCACTGCAAAGTACAACAGGAGCTGGGAAAAACATGATTGTTTTACTCCAGAAACAGTGCCACGTCAGTGCATAGGCTGCATCTGGTATTGCAGGTCTGCTCCACTCAAGTATCACACACAACCTGTGGACACGCGTGGCGCTATGTTTGGAGGAAGCAGCCAAGTCTTTCTAGTTCTGCCCAACCCCCTCATTCCTCATGGTCTTTTACGGCTTAAGTGAGTGTGGTCGCAGCCACGTGTTAAACTCCTCTAGGGGCCATCAGGGGGATTTCCTTGTTTAGGAGGCCGAGTTGTAGGACCCCACTAATCTAACAGTTATCACTTATCCCGTGGCCTGAAATACTCATTTAAGCCCCACAATGAGTTGTAGACCTTCCCTTATACAACATTATCATTTGCAAAGTAGTCACCGACTAGAGGCAGACAAATTCATGAATTAGCACCATGGTAGTTGTCAGGTCCAAGTCAGGGGATGGACAGAACTAGGAACAGGACACAGGATACAAAGGAACAAGAACGTGACAATGATATCCAGAATCAAAGGCCAAAGTCACTTGTCAGGGGCAAACATTAGATATATTCACTGCTCAAAAAAGTAAAGAGAACACTAAAATCCCACATCCAAGATATCACTGAATTAAATATTTCAGTTGGAAATCTTTATTCGTTACATAATGGAATGCGTTGAGAACAATAAAACAAAAATGTTGATTAATATCCCACGGAGGTCTGGATTTGGAATGATACTCAAAATCAAAGTGGAAAATCATATTACAGGCTGATCCAACTTCAGTGGAAATGCCTCAAGACAAGGAAATGATGCTCAGTAGTGTGTGTGGCCTCTATGTGCCAGTATGACCTCCATACAATGCCTGGGCATGCTCCTGATGAGTCGGCGGATGGTCTCCTGAGGGATTTCCTCCCAGACCTGGACTAAAGCATCCGCCAACTCCTGGACAGTTTGTGGTGCTCCGTGACGTTGGTGGATGGAGTGAGACATGATGTCCCAGAGGTGCTCAATCGGATTCAGGTCTGGGGATCGGGCAGGCCAGTCCATAGCTTCAATGCCTTCATCTTGCAGGAACTGCTGACACACTCCAGCCACATGAGGTCTGGCATTGTCCTGCATTAGGAGGAACCCAGGGCCAACCGCACCAGAATATGGTCTCACAAGGGGTCTGAGGATCTCATCTCGGTACCTAATGGCAGTCAGGCTACCTCTGGCGAGCACATGGAGGGCTGTGCGGCCCTCCAAAGAAATGCCACCCCACACCATTACTGACTCACTGCCAAACCGGTCATGCTGAAGGATGTTGCAGGCAGCAGATCGCTCTCCACGGCATCTCCAGACTCTGTCACGTCTGTCACATGTGCTCAGTGTGAACCTGCTTTCATCTGTGAAGAGCACAGGGCGCCAGTGGTGAATTTGCCAATCCTGGTGTTCTGTGGCAAATGCCAATCATGCTGCACGGTGTTGGGCTGCGAACACAACACTCATTTGTGGACGTCTGTCCCTTATACCATCCTCATGGAGTCTTTCTGACAGTTTGTGCAGACACATGGATATTAGTGGCCTGCTGGAGGTCATTTTGCAGGGTTTTGTCACTACTCCTAGTGTAACTCCTTGAACGAAGCAGGAGGTAGTGGTTTTGCTGCAGGGTTGTTGCCATCCTACGACCCCCTCCACATCTCCTGGTGTACTGGCCTGTCTCCTAGTAGCTGCTCCATACTCTGGACACTGTGCTGACAGACACAGCAAACCTTATTTCCACAGCTCGCATTGATGTGCCATCCTGGATGAACTGCACTTCCTGAGCAACTTCTGTGGGTTGTAGACACCGCCTGATGCTACTGTACCTCTAGGGGTGAGAGCAATGATAAAATGGAAAAGTGACCAAAACAACAGCGAAAAAGGATGAGAAAAGAGAAATGGTCTGTGGTCACCCCTTGCAGAACCTCTCCTTCATAGGGGTTGTCTTCCTTATTGCCGATCATTTCTACTTGGTGTCTGTTCCATTTGCAGAACAGCAGGAGAAACTGATTCACGATTGATGTTGCTTCATAACACGACAGGTTGGTTTCACAGAAGTGATTGACTTGGAGTTACATTGTGTTGTTTAAGTCTTCCATTTATTTTCTTGAGCAGTGTATGTATCTATGTAGCAAGCCCAAACATGTTCACTGGAAGCAAGCATGGTTGGAGACGATCGATAAGCCTCTAAGTCTCCTGGAACTAAAACCGTCTGATCTGATACAAAGTTCTGATGTAAAGATACAAACTTCTCTATATTAAATTGTGGAAAATAAAGTGTAATGTTGCTGGAGATCAGAATCAGCTGCTGTTGACGGATCTGTTATTCATGTTGTTATAGAGAGAGCTTCACTTTACCGTGAACTATGAAGACTTGACAAACTGATGTTCTGAGGACAAATGTTGCAGAACAGAAAAAAGAAACATTTCTTCATTTGCGACAAGTAACTGATATCGGAAACTTCTGTAGAAGTATTCTACAGAAGGTAAATCAGGACTGGATGCGATACATTGTATCCAACGCCCGGGACAAAGATGAAGGATATCGGCAACATCTGGAAAATGACGACTTTTCGTGCAACTGATATTCTGCTGCAGTGCAAAGTAACCTCAGTGATAAATGCTGCGGCCGAGCCCGGTAATGTGCAGCGTCTGCCACCTCACCCCCCATAGGGCACAATGGCTAGATCGGATATGCTCCATATGTTCATCCACAGTCCTGTGTGTCTGCACAGATTCACTGCAGAGTCCCAGGATACCAACATGTCCCCATAATATCCCTATAGTCAGTGCACAGGGGCTCACACTGGCCGCGGACACGCTCCCTATCATTCCCTATAGGCCCGCCAGCCTCCCGGACATATGCAGCATATAATGAGCCTGCCCATAGTCAGACATATACACATTATATTCTGGTGCTGCATGTGTCAGTATTAATGATGGGCACTGCAGGAATGCTGCTCCGGTCAGGGACTAGAGTAACGTTTCTGGAGTAAGAAACACCACCACTCTCCATGAATATTGCGGACGGGTGTCGCCTTGCCCGACATCTCCCCAATTTTCTGTCAAAAAGTCTTTGATCAATCGTTCGCACTGACTGTCTTAGATTGGCTGATAACAGAGGAAAAAGTCATGAAACCTTCAGTACAGGCAAGACCACCAGGGGGTTATAATGAACATCCTACCCTACACCAACAGGGATGACAGCATAAGTACTTACTACCCTAGACCACCAGGGATGTAATAATTAATCCTTTTTCTACCCTAGACCACCATGGATGTTATAATTAACCCTTTTAGTATCCTAGACCACCATGGATGTTATAATTAACCCTTTTAGTATCCTAGACCACCATGGATGTTATAATTAACCCTTTTAGTATCCTAGACCACCAGGGATGTTATAATTAACCCTTTTAGTACCCTAGACCACCATGGATGTTATAATTAACCCTTTTAGTATCCTAGACCACCATGGATGTTATAATTAATGCTATTTCTACCCTAGACCACCAGGGATGTTATAATTAACCCTTTTAGTATCCTAGACCACCAGGGATGTTATAATTAACCCTTTTAGTATCCTAGACCACCAGGGATGTTGTAATTAACCGTTTTAGTATCCTAGACCACCAGGGATGTTATTCATAGCACAATTACAATCCTAGACCACCAGGAATGTTATCACTAACCATTTTATTATTCTAGACCACAGGGCTGTGATCATTAGACCATTAAATTCTTTCATTAGTCCACCATGGATGTTATAATTAATCCTTTTTATCTACGTTAGACCACCAGTAATGTTATAATTAACTCTTTTATTACCCTAGACCACCAGGGATGTTAACATTAACCCTTTAACTGCCCTGGACCACCAGGGATGCTCTAATGAACCCTTTTATGACATTAGACCACCAGGGGTGTTTTAATTAACCCTTTTACAACCTTGGACCACTAGGGATGTTTTCATTAGCCCTTTTGCTACCTTGGACCACCAGATATGCTAATAGTAACCCTTGTACTGCCTTGGACCACCAGGGATGTTATTATTAACCCTACACTATCCATAGACCATCAGTAATTTAAAAACCATTTCCCCTCCTCAGACTGGTAGGAAAGTTGCCCATTTCTACAAATACAAATGACTTGGAGGTTTCCCAGAAATATTTCATCCATTCAGTTGTTATTCTTTTGTAGGTTGCAGAGGGCTGACGTCAGGGCCCCCCAGCTTGTTTCGTTTTCTGTGCCCCCCACTGTTTCTCTGCCAATACGGAAGCATTGGGGGCTAATAATTGCTGTATGTGACCCCTGTGCCCCCCTGTCCCCCTTACAGGGGTCAGATTGGATATACCCATAACCCAACAGAGAAGCCCCCGCTTCACGGTAATCAGCGGAAATCTGCTGAAGAGCGATGGCGCTGCGTCGGGTCACGTCTGCTTTCATGATTGACAGGCGCTACGAGAAACGAGAAGTGGAAATAGAATTTCCTTTTTAGCAGCTTGTACTTCACTCAGAAAGTGACAAGAAGGTTTGATGAGAACTCGGGTCACGTCATCCTGCGATCACCGCAGCTCGGCACCGAAAATATAGATGGAGGAGAGAACGTGGCGGTAAATATCGCTCCACACACCGCACATTTCACCGGAGTCATCAAACATTTCTTCCTCTTCTTAAAGTGAACTTGTCATCACAAAAGCCCAAAATATCCAAATTGATCTTTCATCCCCCACAGCTGTGTCTGTAGAGCAGAGAAATGCTGCGCTGATGTTGGATCCTTCCCCCTCTGTCGCTCTGTTCTTAGTGTGATGACTGATCAGATCTCTGGAAAAGAGAGATTCTGCAGCTGCATCCCCCTCCTCCCTGATAACTCTTTACTATGAGCACAGTCCTACACGAGTATGTTCACAGGTTGGACGTAAAGAATGACATTTCTGAACTCTTATGCACACGCAGCCTTTCTTTCCTGCACATATTTTGAGCTCTGCTGCGTTTTTGCTAACACCCAGCATGTCAATTCTTTTCTGCATTTTTACATTGCTTTTGACCTATTAAATGAATGCGTGGACAATGCAAATAAAAACAATGCAAAAGCGCAACAAACTAACGTAGATTGCACGTAGCATTTTTCCTGACACCTCTGTGGTTTTTGGTGCATAAAAAATACCGCAAATACGCAACATGTGAACATACCCCATAGGTTTTTTTTTGGCTGTGATGTGGGCAGGAGGGTTAGGAGTTGTTGAAGGAGTCTGACATACTCACTTGTGGAATATTGAGGCAATGTGCACACGTTGCAGATTGCTCTGCCGATTTTTCGGGACTGATTTTGGTAAATCCGCACTGCGGAATTACCGCGGAATTACCGCGGATTTACCACTTTTTTTTGCGTTTTTTGTGCGGATTTCACCTTCCGATTCCTATTATGGAGCAGGTGCAACCGCTGCAGAATCCATCCACACAATGAATTAATATGCTGCGGAATAAACAACGCTACATTTCCGCAGCATGTGCACTGCGGATTTGGTTTTCCATAGGTTTACATGGTACTGTACACCGCATGGAAAACTGCTGCGAATCTTCAGCGGCCAATTCGCTGCAAAATCCGCAGCGTGTGCACATACCCTCAATATTGTGCTCCAGTTTGTTGTTTGTCCTCCTTGGTCCCCAATATTATTGCAACCTTTATAGTTTCCCTAATTGAAAACTTATTTTAAAAAAATTGGAAACTTTTATTAACAGAGAAACGTTCTAGAGGAAAGACGTCAACGTTCTCCTTTCTGTATGTTTTCCACTGCTTGCTGTGTCTTTATTCTCCCATACTACGTACCATAGCTCAGTGATAAAAAACAATCATACTGTTGGTGGACTAGAGTGGTTAGATCTGTAATACATAGTATTCCTATTACTCAGTCTTGGGTGGTTAAGGGGTTAATATTGATGCCTATTATCCATACTGGTCGAGGGTGTCTATAGGTTAAAGAAAATATCTGGGACTTTGAAAACGTCATGTAGTTGCTAACAGAGGAGACTCCCTGCTTGTTGTACCTGCTGCCTGTCATTGACCGCTCCTTCCTCCTGTCATTGACCGCTCCTTCCTCCTGTCATTGACCGCTCCTGCCGCCTGTCATTGACCGCTCCTTCTGCCTGTCATTGACCGCTCCTGCCGCCTGTCATTGACCGCTCCTGCCGCCTATCATTGACTGCTCCTTCCGCCTGTCATTGACCGCTCCTGCCTCCTGTCATTGACCGCTCCTGCCGCCTGTCATTGACCTCTCCTGCCGCCTGTCATTGACCGCTCCTGCCGCCTGTCATTGACCGCTCCTGCCGCCTTCTGCCTGTCATTGAGCGCTTCTGCCGGCTGTCATTGACCGCTCCTGCCACCTGGCATTGACCGCTCCTGCCGCCTGTCATTGACCGCTCCTGCTGCCTGTCATTGACCGCTCCTGCCGCCTGTCATTGACCGCTCCTGCCAGAGATTCAGCTGCAGTTTCCCTTCCTGTTGACAGGGCAGGAATACTGAAGAAGAATGACACCTTATCTGAGCACATTTGCTTGTGACTAGTCATCATCATTTTCCTAGTTAACCCTTTTAATACTCTTGATGGTCCAGGATAGTTTAGTGTGATGAATTTTCACTTTTGTATTTTTTTATTATTATTTTTTCATTACTATTTATTTTTTTTTTTTTATGTAAGTCAATCATTTCTGCAGAACTTTTCAGGTAAGAGTTTTTCAGGTGTCCGGATCTCCCTCTTTTCCCCAATAGTTGTTGGACCTGTGACTGAAACAGTATCTTGAAGCTTTAGCAGATTCCCCCGTCTCTTGGGGCCACTAACCCTACAAAGCAGATAGCGCCCCCTATGGGATACAGCGGCAGAGATGTATAGCAGTACAGTTTAGATTACGGTATATTGTTCCGGAGCATTTATTATAATGGCACAGATAATTATATCGCCAGCTGGTGCAAAACTCCAACTGTCCGCCTGCTAGAGCCCCGCGGGATGGAGACCCGATGTCTGGGAGGAAGGTATTCTCCTGGACCCTCATTAATTAGGGCCTCTTGTACATCGCCTTGTGCAGACGAGATAAATGCTCGGCGCTCACGTCCGTGTTTCTCTGGAATAATGAGGAGCCACAGTCCCAGAAGAGTTGGAATATGAATGAAATCTGTCTCTACTGCCGGCAAATCAACTGATTAGTTTATACTTAATTAATGCTTTGGCATAAAACAATTTCAACAAGAGTCCTTGTAATCCTAGCAGACAGTGTGCGCGGAGGACGCACCACCGCCGTATGTTCTTCTCAGCCGCAGAACGCCAACGCGGAGGAAATGGATTAATGGTGAACTTTCTAAGAATCTAAGAATCATAATGGAATGTCATTAAATCCCATCTAGACTATTAGATCGTGGCCCCCGATGACTCCACCGAGATTTTTCTGCAGCTCAATATCACTAAAAGGATTGACTTAAAAAAAAAAAGCAAAATGACCTCCCGCTATACTATGTCCCTGCACGATGTGCGCTACAACACTATGGAAAGATACTTTGTTGCATTTGCGCCTTAGGCTACGTTCACATTTGCGTTGTTGTGTGTTGCGTCGGCGACGCAACGCACAACGCATGCAAAATGCATTGTTTTGTGACGCATGCGTCCATTTTAGGACGATTTTGGACGCAAAAAAAATGCAACTTGCTGCGTCCTCTGCGCCCTGACGCTTGCGCCAAAAAAGACGCATGCGTCACAAAACGCAAGACAACGCATGTCCAGGCGCCCCCATGTTAAATATAGGCATAAATATTAAATATAACGCATGCGTTGCCGCGGTTGCACCCGACGCATCGCAAATGTGAGCGTAGCCTTACTTTGCCTCTTTTTCGTGTTCTTCATCTGTAGCTTATTCCTCTATTAATGTGCGCCATTCTAAACTTCTATTCTTTGTGTTCGCCTTTTTTTTTTTATGTTCACCATTATGGGTGAGACTTGGAGTTTCAGATGATTAATCAGTAGTAACTTATTAAAAAGTCACACTATTTTTTGCGCAAATGTCCTCTTGTTTCCCCCCCCCCCACCCCATAGAATTATTTTGTGTACGCCTGCCTGGATTTTTTTTTTTGCACAAATTTTGTCTGATTTTCACTGATCATTTGACTTTTCTTCATAAAAAAGAGTAATAAAAAAAGAAGAGTTTGTCACAAAGAAGAAATGTGACTTTGAAATATTTTTTTAAAAATGATTAAGTGTATCTGTGAGGGCTGTGGATTCTTCCGCAGCAAATCCGCAGTGCAAAACCGCTGCGTTTTTTCCTATGGATTTATCACGGTTTCTATTGCGGATTCCGCTGCGGGTTTACACCTGCAGTTTTCTATTGGAGCAGGTGTAAACCCACAGCGGAATCCACACAAAGAATTGACATGCTGCGGAATGTAAACCGCTGCGTTTCCGCGCGTTTTTTTCCGCAGCAAGTGCACTGAGGATTTTGTTTCCCATAGGTTTACATTATACTGTAAACGCGCGGGGTAAACTGCTGCAGACCCGCAGCAAAATCCGCAGCGTGTGCACGTACCCTAATGGGTCCTGAAACCACTCCTGGGGAACGGTGGGGTCTTGCAGAACATTTGAGCTAAAATACGTCAATTTTGTTTTAAGTTGCTTTTGATGAATCAGCAGAAAACATCTGAATAACCAGAAACCCCAAACCCTGTTTAAAATTGCTAACATAGGACAAAAGAAGACAAACACATATAAAATAGACATTAAAAAGTGGAAATAAAAAAAAATGGAAAAAGTAAAAATAGAAAAAAAAATTAATAAACAATAATGAGTCCGGACCAGAGATTTTTTTTTTTTATCTGAGGCCAGAAATCATGAACCTCATGTGCCATTTTGAATAATTAAGAAAAAAAACAAAACCAAATAGCACAAAGCAATAAAAAGAAAAATGGCTTAACCTCTCCAAATGGGGAATTGTGGCCCAGAGCTCTGTACCGGTGATTGCTAGATCTGAACATCTGTCTATTTGTATTTTCTTTTTTGCGCTTTCAGTTTTTTCTCCCTTCTTCCCAGAGCCATCAGTTTTTTATTCTTCCATCGCCATATGAGAACCTGTTTTTTTATGGGACAAGTTGTAGTTTTGAATGACGTCAATCATTTTTCCATTTAACGTAATGAAAAAAAGAGAAAAAAAGTGCTCTCCTATACATATACAGAGAAGATTAGCATGGCCCCTGCGCAAGGATGACACGCAAATTCTTGAAGCATTCCATATTTTTCTATAAAGTATATTAGAAATAAATTCTCTTTACCTTCGACCCTTTCAAGAGAACGTGTTACTCTTCTAGAGAATCCCATGAATAACTCCATTTGGAATATGAAGAATATCTACTCAATTTTTAACTCTGATGTCTCTTTTGAAAAACTGAATTATATGTGGAGATGGAAGAAAAATCGAAATAATAATTTCCTCCTAGATTAATGGGAAAAATCGGTGGAACTAACATACATAGAATCTTCTATTAGCGCAAACCTACATGAAAATTATTTTAGGATGTTATCTAGGTGGTTCTACTCTCACGCATTTCCCGATCAGTTCGATTTCTGCTGGAAGAATTGTGGTCAAAGAGGTGATAATATTCACATATTCTGAGAATGTCCCAAACTTTCGATACTTACGAAAGATGTATCTTTACAATGGAATAAAATAAATGAGTCAAAATTTCCCAATCTTCTCTCCTTTTTTTTGGAAGCTGATGACCTCCCTCCAAAAATTAGACAAGTTTCTTTAGACATTTCTTCTGTCATAAAAACTTGTATTGCATCAAAGTTGAAATCGAAGGATACTCCCTCTATTTCTGACATAATTTATATTGTTCTCTCTCCTTGGAAATGTCCTTCGCTTTAAGGAATAACTCTTCGGGCCCCTTTCCATTTGTGAGGAAAACGGACGAGTGCAATCCGATAAAAAATCGGATTGCACTCGGACCAATGTTAATCAATATGTGACACTCCATTTGCGATTTTTTTCCCAGCCGAAATCGGACTGAGAAAAATCTGTGTCGGCTGAGAAAAAAATCGCAGCATGCTGCGTATTGCTGAGATTCTCGGACGAGACTCGCCAATGCAAGTCAATGGGTGCGAGAAAAAAAACGCACAGCACTCGCACCATGCGAGTGCTGTCCGATTTTTACGCACCCGTGTCCTTAGAAAAGCCGGCAATTCAGCGCAGAGTACAGTAAAATCACACTGACAGGTTAGATGAGAGTAGATATATACACGTAGAATAGGTATATATACATATATATATGTCACGGAGACACCTATATATATATATTTATATTTAATGCAGCGCGAGATAGCTTTAAAGCTGGTAATTCAATTACCGGCTTTTTCTTTCTCCTTCACAAACCCGACATGATATGAGACCTGGTTTACATACAGTAAACCATCTCATATCACCATTTTTTTTGCATATTCTACACTACTAATGTTAGTAGTGTGTATATGCAAAATTTGGGCGTTCTAGCTATTATATTTAAGGGTTAAATGGCGGAAAAAATTGGCGTGGGCTCCAGCACAATTTTCTCCGCCAGAGTAGTAAAGCCAGTGACTGAGGGCAGATATTAATAGCCTGGAGAGGGTCCACGGTTATTGGCCCCCCCTGGCTAAAAACATCTGCCCCCAGCCACCCCAGAACAGGCACATCTGGAAGATGCGCCTATTCTGGCACTTGGCCACTCTCTTCCCATTCCCGTGTAGCGGTGGGATATGGGGTAATGAAGGGTTAATGGCACCTTGCAATTGTAAGGTGACATTAAGCCTAATTAATAATGGAGAGGCGTCAATTATGACACCTATCCATTATTAATCCAATTGAATGAAAGGGTTAAATAAAACACAAACACATTATTTAAAATTATTTTAATGAAATAAAAACAATGGTTGTTGGAGTATTTTATTCTACGCCCAATCCAATCACTGAAGACCCTCGTTCTGTGAAAGAAAAAACATAATAAACCAACAATATACTTACCCTCCGCAGATCTGTAACGTCCAACGATGTAAATCCTTCTGAAGGGGTTAAAACATTTTGCAGCAAGGAGGTTTGCTAATGCAGGCTGCTCCTCGCTGCAAAACCCCTGGGAATGAGTCTAAATATAGATCAATGAGCTATATTTAGCTTCATTTGCGGTGAGGCGCCCTCTGCTGGATGTTCATAGATCGTGGGAACTTGCCTAGAAAGCCTGGGAGCTTTCTAGGAAATTTCCCACGATCTATGAACAGCCAGCAGAGGGCGCCTCACCGCAAATGAAGCTAAATATAGCTCATTGATCTATATTTAGACTCATTCCCAGGGGTTTTGCAGCGAGGAGTAGCATTGCATTAGCAAAGCTCCTGGCTGCAAAATGTTTTAACCCCTTCAGAAGGATTTACATCGTTGGACTTTACAGATCTGTGGAAGGTAAGTATATTGTTGGTTTATTTTTTTTTTTTGTCACAGAACGAGGGTCTTCACTGAGTGGATTTGGCGTTAAATAAAAAATTACAACAACCTTTGTTTTTATTTCATTAAAATAATTTTTAATAATGTGTGTCTGTATTTTTTTAACCCTTTCTTTCAATTGGATTAATAATGGATAGGTGTCATAATTGACGCCTCTCCATTATTAATTAGGCTTAATGTCACCTTACAATTGCAAGGTGCCATTAACCCTTCATTACCCCATATCCCACCGCTACACGGGAATGGGAAGAGAGTGGCCAAGTGCCAGAATAGGCGCATCTTCCAGATGTGCCTGTTCTGGGGTGGCTGGGGGCAGATGTTTTTAGCCAGGGGGGGGCCAATAACCGTGGACCCTCTCCAGGCTATTAATATCTGCCCTCAGTCACTGGCTTTACTACTCTGGCGGAGAAAATTGTGCGGGAGCCCACGCCAATTTTTTCCGCCATTTAACCCTTAAATATAATAGCTAGAACGCCCAAATTTTGCATATACACACTACTAACATTAGTAGTGTGGAATATGCAAAAAAAATGGTGATATGAGATGGTTTACTGTATGTAAACCAGGTCTCATATCATGTCGGGTTTGTGAAGGAGAAAGCAAAAGCCAGTAATTGAATTACCAGCTTTAAAGCTATCTAGCGCTGCATTAAATATAAATATATATATATAGGTGTCTCCCTGACATATATATATGTATATATACCTATTCTATGTGTATATATCTACTCTAATCTAACCTGTCACTGTGATTTTACTGTACTCTGCGCTGAATTACCGGCTTTTCAAAGGAGACCCGTGCGTAAAAATCGGACAGCAATACGGATGTCATACGGATGTTGCGATAAAAAAATCGCATGACACTCGCATGGCACTCGCAGACGTTACATCAGTTTTTTCGGTCCGTAAATCGGACCGTTTTTTTCTCACACAAGTGGAAAGGGGCCCTTCTTGGAACACAATCTTTCTCCAAGCAGGAAAAGCCTCTTTATATGAAGTCTTATTACTTTGCCAGAATTTGTTTATTTCTATACTTTATTTTATGCTGTTTTTGCCCTTTTTGTGTTAATTGTTGTGTTAAGATGATCTTCATTTCCCTCCCTTTTCCTTCTCTCCTCTTCCTCCCTAACCCCTTTCCCTTCATTCCTTTCCTGACTTATTATCCTCTGTACTATAAAAAAATCACTTAACAAAAAGAATTTTGAGAGAAAAAAGGGGAAAAAAATGAAAATTGCAATAAAATGTTGAAAAAAAAAACCCCTTCAATTCCCCCATTGCTTTTTGGATTTGAGTTTTAATGTTCTCAATGAGCCTTGACAATGACCTGGTTGGTTAATTTCCGTACAATTACGGTGATACCAAACTTGTACTTTTTTTTGTTACATTTTATTGAGGTTTGTAGAACAAAATGTGGAACTTTTTTATATGTTACCATTGGTGGAGCTGTGGGTGAGGGCTTGTTGTCTGTATGGCGGGTTTACGTTTTTACTGGTATTATTTTGGCGACATCCATGTGGTCACTTTCTATTGAATATTTTGTTTTTGTGCTGTGACTTAAAATCTGTAGTTCTGGCATTTCATTTTTTATGGTGTTTATTGTAAAGGATAATTATGTATTTTAATATTTTTGCATATTTTGTCCCTCCCCCAGGGAGCTTGAACCTCTGATTGTAACATATCTATACATATATATATATATAATATACAAGTAATAAAAATAGTATCTGATGACACAATATAATACAGGCTGAGCCACGATGACCGTCCTGCTGGCCTCGTGCGGTTTGTAAGGGATGGCTCTTATCAGGCTGCGTTCATTAGAGTTGTCTAACAGTAAAAGTATCTTTGTTCGTCCATCAAAGCTGAGCTCCTAATTCACCAGAGCAATCGTAGCAGTACAGCCGCCATCTCCTTCCTGCCAGTTGGTAGTTCTTTGTGGTGGACAGTAGTGTTTTGTGTCCAGCATGTCGCCTTGTGATCGTCGATGTACACACCAGAGCGGTCGCAGAAACACGGGGATGCTCCAGTAATAAGCAGGATACATGTGCCGGTGAGGACATTGCATAATATCATATATACTTTGTATTTACACCTGTCGTTGTTGCAGACGTCCAGGAGATGATTATGAAAAGCCCCATGAAATGGACAGGAAAATAATCCTGAAGAGTACAACATGGCACCGTGTACTGATATCATGTTGGAACGCCCGTCAGGGCCGTGGGGTACTCAGTACCGGGCCCGGTACTTAAAGGGATGTGTCACGGTGGTGGTGACCTGGTCTGTGGCCCTTTGCGCCCATGTAAAAGGAAAGGTCTTTAAAGGGATTTGTGAGATAATAAAAGTTTGTGATGCCACCTGTGATATTCGGTCAGGGATGACCGATGCTGCTTTAAGGGGTCCACTGGGGTGATGTTATGGCAGCTGGGATGGTATAACTTCCCACAGGTGAAGCTGGGTCCCCAGGGCTTCCCGGTGTAGTACATGAAGATGGTGAGTGGTGCGATAAAGAACGGAGGACACAGTTGTGCAGTCTCATTACCTGGTTTACTGATGGTAACAGGCAGCCCCAGTCCAGGGCACCAGATCACAGGTACAGGCAGGGTCCGGCCGGTTTGGAAGCGAGTTCAGAGTCCCCTTTGACCAGGTGGAGTTAAAAGCCTTCCTCAGAGCATGGTGGTATTGTAGTCCCTTACTGCCTAAGGCTTCTGGCAAGGTCCTCTCAGTTCTCTCTGTCCCCCTTTAGGTAGGACTCAAACCTGTATGACAGGTGACTCGAGCCTTTTTACAGGATCTCTATCACGACCCGGGCTCTATGTGTCACTGTGTCTCCTGGGTGTTAGGGTGGACAAGTTACATGTAGTCTAGTTGTCCTACCGGTTTCTGCTGTGCCTCCTAGAGTATGACACAACCTGGGTCCTCCGGTTACCAGTATCTGCACTCAGTCAGGGAGGTAGCCCAGTCGCTGCTATTCTCCCTTGTTGTCACTCTCCTGTGCTTTGCTCTCTGGCACATTTGCTACAAGCTGTTCTTCCTTCTGTATCTCGCTATCTAGGAGCTGCAGCATTTCAGGCTACATGGCCCCTCACTCGTCCTTCTGCCTCAGACTGCTCCAGTCTGGCACCAACTGTCTAACTCTTCCTAACTGCCTAGCAACTGACTCCTCCTCCCGACCAGAGAGAGCAGCTCCCCCCTAAAGTCGGGTGTAGAGCTCCCCCTTCTGGCCTGGAGTCAGAATGGTGTTGTATGTGCTGATTACCTGTCAAAAGGAATCCTTCATCGCTTCCAATCATGTCATCATTCTCCCTGTGAGGAAAGCAGTGCCACTGTGACGACCAGGACCCTGGGGCGTCACAGTGTCACCCGCTTCCTGCTGACTTGAACCTGAAACGCGTGATGGATTGTAATTGCCTTCTAGATGTGGTGATAGACGGAGATTTGCCCTGTTACATCGTGACTAGAGATGAGCGAGACCAATCGAAGTGTCCTGAAAAGACGTAAGGACTCTCCAGACCCCAACACATAATAAACGGAGGGCAGAAAAGGGGTTAAAAACAATAATTGATTGTACTCGCCTTTAGCCCCTCACTGGTTTGTCGTCACAGCTCCTCGTCTTCAGATCTTCCAGTCTTCCCATCTTTTGGTGCTGACTAAGTCTCATCTGGTCTACGACGTGAGTCTCGAAACCCAAAAACCAGAAGATCTGAAGATCTTGCAGGGATCTATGACGGCGGATCGGTGATCCTGAAAGGATCCAATTAAGTAAAGTTCTGCTTCTTCCCTGATATAATAGAAACATCATCAGATCCTTGGGTTCAGTTTCGGAGAGTTGTGGAAACATTTTCAGGAGGAGACATGAAAGGGACGTGATGTTTCCTTGGCATTTGCTCGGTCTAATAAGTGGAGCTAATTTTAGGGTCTGGTTAAACCTCTGCTGATTACTGTAAGATGTACAAAATTAATGTTTGTACGTGGAGTAATTACAGACTTTTAGGTAGACTGACATATGAGGCTGCCATAGCACGGATCATAGCAGGATACTATGAGTACGGGAAGGGGTTAAGTCTTTAAAGGGGAGCTCCACTCTCTATTAGTATTGGATCTATGGTGTGTCGATATCCAGAGCTGTGCAGTGACTTTTTACTAATGTATCATTATTTATTTTGCAATTATTACTTCTTACACGTTACTTTAATAATTGGTAACCACCAACAAGCAGCTGCTGACCGATCTGTTCATTCTCATTTGTACGCACTTATGGACAGTAAGTATATTCTGTACGTTTTCAAGTTCATGTGAAGTTCTTAGGTTTTTGCTATGTAATCTGAGAGCAGCATGATGATGTTTCCATACAATCAAGGGTTTGTCTACAGGAGATTATCACTGCAGGGCAACTGACCTCATCCCTCCTAGTCCAACCACACCTCCGGCACTGTTTGGCAGCTCTGTCACTATACCTGATACACAGAAAGCTGAGGTGCGGGTTATACAGCGCCCAGCATCGGAGCTCTGCTAGATCTGCAGCAGAGAAAACTGATTATATCACACTACTGCACCCAGTAAATCAGGGTCTCAGCCCCTACCTCATGCTGCTGTCAGATTACATAGCAATGTTGTTTTTCCCAAACATAGTGTTCTCGTGTAATAAGTTCAGATCTCGTTCATCGGAGGAACAGACTTCATTAAAAAAAAATGAGACAAACGTTGTGTCCCTGGGGGAGGACATCAAATTATAACTGCAATGTAACAAGAAATGTTAGAGGTGGAAAAACACTCTCTACACAGACTGCTCCTTTCTACACAGACTGCTCCCCTCTACACAGACTTCTCGTCTCTACACAGACTTCTCTCTACACAGACTGCTCCCCTCTACACAGACTTCTCCCCTCTCTACACAGACTTCTCTCTACACAGACTGCTCCCCTCTACACAGACTGCTCCCCTCTACACAGACTTCTCCCCTCTCTACACAGACTTCTCTCTACACAGACTGCTCCCCTCTACACAGACTGCTCCCCTCTACACAGACTGCTCCCCTCTACACAGACTTCTCGTCTCTACACAGACTTCTCTCTACACAGACTGCTCCTCTTTACACAGACTTCTCCCCTCTCTACACAGACTTCTCTCTACACAGACTGCACCCCTCTCTACATAGACTGCTCCTCTCTACACAGACTTCTCTCTACACAGACTGCACCCCTCTCTACATAGACTGCTCCTCTCTACACAGACTTCTCCTCTATACATAGACTTCTCCTCTATACATAGACTTCTCCCCTCTCTACACAGACTTCTGTCTACACAGACTTCTCCTCTCTACACAGACTTCTCCTCTCTACACAGACTGCTCCTCTCTACACAGACTGATCCTCTCTACACAGACTGATCCTCTCTACACAGACTTCTCTCTACACAGACTGCTCTCCCCTCTCTCACAGACTGCTCCCCTCTCTATGCGGTGCCCCAGGGTCCTGGTCGTCGCAGTGGTATTGCTTTCCTCTCAAGGAGAGTGATCCTACGTTTGGAGGCAATGAAGGAGAACTCTTTGTCAGGTAACACAATGCATGCAACATGTTCACACTCCAGACCAGAAGGGGGAGCTCTAAGCCTGTTTAAGGTGAACTCCCCTATAAGAACATCCTGATCTGGAGGGAAAGAGTTCAGTTCCTGTCAGAAAGACAGAGGGAAAGGAAGCAGAGGAGCCCTGTGGCCTGAAGTGCTGCAGCTCCTAGGAAACAGACGGACAGAAAGACAGAACTGTATTGCAGTGAACGTGAAGGAAGTCATAGCAAAGGAGTAGATACCAGAAGGGGACCAGCCCTGCACAGGCTGCCTCCTTCTGAGGTGCAGAATCCCAGTAGCTGGCACACCGAGGGAGTAAGGACCTTTATGCTTTACTTCAGAGACCGGCAGGACAGCTAATTGCAGGTTACCTGTCCGCAACTAAACCAAGGAGGCACAGTGGCACCCCTCAGAGGCCGGGGCATGCTAGAGTCCTTACAAACAGCCCCAAGCCACCAGTCATATGGGTATTGTCCTATCCTTTACGGGGGACAGAGAGAGAGAGAGAGACACCACATCTGTGAGACCCTTATGTGAAGCCAAATGGCAGTAAGGGACTACACCACTGCAGCGCAAGGGAAGGCTACTGATTTCCACCTGGACAAGGGGACTCTGGACTTGCCTCCGAACCGGCCGGACTCTGCCTGCCCTGTGATCAGGTGCTCTGGACTGTGGATGCTGAAGTCTTCAGTAAAGGTAAAGAGACTGCAACCTTGTGTCCTCGTTCTTCTCTGCGCCTCTCACCATCCACCATCTACATACTGGGAAGCCCTGGGGATACACTTCACCTGTGGGAAGGTATACCTTCTAGCTTCCATAACATCACCCCAGCGGACCCCTTAAAGCAGCGTCGGTCACCCTGACCAAATACCACAGGTGGCATCACGAACACAAACTTTATCCCTTTAAAGACGTTTCCCTTTTACACGGATGTCCCAGGGCCACGGACCGGGTCATCCACCGTGACATCTCCCCGTGAACCGAAGGACCCAGTACCAATTACCCCACGGCCCCATAGGGATGATTCATCTACACAGACTGCTCTCCTCTACACAAACTGCTCCCCTCTCTACACACACTGCTCCCCTCTACACAGACTGCTCCCATCTACACAGACTGCTCCCCTCTCACAGACTGCTCCTCTCTCACACACTGCTCCCCTCTCACAGACTGCTCCCCTCTCACACACTGCTCCCCTCTCACAGACTGCTCCTCTCTCACACACTGCTCCCCTCTCACAGACTGCTCCCCTCTCACACACACAGCTCCCCTCTCACACACTGGTCCCCTCTCACACACTGCTCCCCTCTCACAGACTGCTCCCCTCTCACAGACTGCTCCCCTCTCACACACTGCTCCCCTCTCACACACTGCTCCCCTCTCACACACTGCTCCCCTCTCACAGACTGCTCCCCTCTCACAGACTGCTCCCCTCTCACACACTGCTCCCCTCTCACACATTGCTCCCCTCTCACACACACGGCTCCCCTCTCACACACTGCTCCTCTCTCACACACTGCTCCCCTCTCACAGACTGCTCCTCTCTCACAGACTGCTCCTCTCTCACACACTGCTCCCTTCTACACAGACTGCTCCCCTCTCACACACTGCTCCCCTCTCACACACTGCTCCTCTCTCACACACTGCTCCCCTCTCACAGACTGCTCCTCTCTCACAGACTGCTCCCCTCTCACTGCTCCTCTCTCTCACACACTGCTCCCCTCTACACAGACCGCTCCCCTCTCACAGACTGCTCTCCTCTCTCACAGACTTCTCTCTACACAGACTGTTCTCCTCTCTCACAGACTGCTCCCCTCTCACAGACTGCTCCCCTCTCACAGACTGCTCCCCTCTCACAGACTGCTCCCCTCTCACAGACTGCTCCCCTCTCACAGACTGCTCCTCTCTCACACACTGCTCCCCTCTCACACACACTGCTCCTCTCTCACACACTGCTCCCCTCTCACTGCTCCTCTCTCACAGACTGCTCCTCTCTCACACACACTGCTCCCCTCTCACCCACTGCTCCCCTCTCACACACTGCTCCCCTCTCACAGACTGCTCCTCTCTCACACACTGCTCCCCTCTCACAGACTGCTCCTCTCTCACAGACTGCTCCCCTCTCACACACTGCTCCCCTCTCACACACACACTGCTCCCCTCTCACACACTGCTCCCCTCTCACACACTGCTCCCCTCTCACTGCTCCTCTCTCACAGACTGCTCCTTTCTCACACACACTGCTCCCCTCTCACCCACTGCTCCCCTCTCACACACTGCTCCCCTCTACACAGACTGCTCCCCTCTCACAGACTGCTCCCCTCTCACAGACTGCTTCTCTCTCACACACTGCTCCCCTCTCACACACACTGCTCCACTCTCACACACACTGCTCCCCTCTCACACACTGCTCCCCTCTACACAGACCGCTCACCTCTCACAGACTGCTCCCCTCTCACAGACTTCTCCCCTCTCTCACAGACTGCTCCCCTCTCACAGACTGCTCCCCTCTCACAGACTGCTCCCCTCTCACAGACTGCTCCCCTCTCACACACTGCTCCCCTCTCACAGACTGCTCCTCTCTCACACACTGCTCCCCTCTCACACACACTGCTCCACTCTCACACACACTGCTCCCCTCTCACACACTGCTCCCCTCTACACAGACCGCTCCCCTCTCACAGACTGCTCCCCTCTCACAGACTGCTCTCCTCTCTCACAGACTTCTCTCTACACAGACTGTTCTCTCTCACAGACTGCTCCTCTCTCACAGACTGCTCCCCTCTCTCACAGACTGCTCCCCTCTCACACACTACTCCCCTCTCTACACAGACCGCTCCTCTCTCACAGACTGCTCCCCTGTCTACACAGACTGCTCCCCTCTCACAGACTTCTCCCCTCTCTCACAGACTGCTTCCCTCTCACAGACTGCTCTCCTCTCTCACAGACTTCTCTCTACACAGACTGTTCTCCTCTCTCACAGACTGCTCCCCTCTCACAGACTGCTCCCCTCTCACAGACTGCTCCCCTCTCACAGACTGCTCCCCTCTCACAGACTGCTCCTCTCTCACACACACTGCTCCACTCTCACACACTGCTCCCCTCTCACACACTGCTCCCCTCTACACAGACCGCTCCCCTCTCACAGACTGCTTCCCTCTCACAGACTGCTCTCCTCTCTCACAGACTTCTCTCTACACAGACTGTTCTTCTCTCTCACAGACTGCTCCTCTCTCACAGACTGCTCCCCTCTCTCACAGACTGCTCCCCTCTCACACACTACTCCCCTCTCTACACAGACCGCTCCTCTCTCACAGACTGCTCCCCTGTCTACACAGACTGCTCCCCTCTCACAGACTTCTCCCCTCTCTCACAGACTGCTTCCCTCTCACAGACTGCTCTCCTCTCTCACAGACTTCTCTCTACACAGACTATTCTCCTCTCTCACAGACTGCTCCCCTCTCACAGACTGCTCCTCTCTCACAGACTGCTCCTCTCTCACAGACTGCTCCCCTCTCACAGACTGCTCCTCTCTCACAGACTGCTCCCCTCTTACAGACTGCTCCTCTCTCACAGACTGTTCTCCTCTCTCACAGACTGTTCTCCTCTCTCACAGACTGCTCCTCTCTCACAGACTGCTCCTCTCTCACAGACTGCTCCCTTCTTACAGACTGCTCCCTTCTTACAGACTGCTCATCTCTCACAGACTGTTCTCCTTTCTCACAGACTTCTCCTCTCTACACAGACTGCTCCTCTCTCACAGACTGCTCTCCCCTCTCACAGACTGCTCCTCTCTCACAGACTGCTCCTCTCTCACAGACTGCTCCTCTCTCACAGACTGCTCCCCTCTCACAGACTGCTTCTCTCTCACTGACTGCTCTCCTCTCTCACAGACTGCTCCTCTCTCACAGACTGCTCCCCTCTCTACACAGACTGCTCCCCTCTCACAGGCTGCTCCCCTCTCACAGGCTGCTCCCCTCTCTCACAGACTGCTCCCCTTTCACAGACTGCTATCCTCTCTCACAGCCTGCTCCTCTCTCACAGACTGCTCCCCTCTTACAGACTGCTTTCCTCTCACAGACTGCCCCCCTCTCTCACAGACTGCTCTCGTCTCTCACAGACTGCTCCCCTCTCACAGACTGCCCCTCTCTCACAGACTGTTCTCCTTTCTCACAGACTGCTCCTCTCTCACAGACTGCTCTCCCCTCTCACAGACTGCTCCTCTCTCACAGACTTCTCCTTTCTCACAGACTGCTCTCCTCTCTCACAGACTGCTCTCCTCTCTCACAGACTGCTCCTCTCTCACAGACTGCTCCCCTCTCTCACAGACTGCTCCCCTCTTACAGACTGCTCCTCTCTCACAGACTGCTCCCCTCTCTCACAGACTGCTCCCCTCTTACAGACTGCTCCTCTCTCACAGACTGCTCTCCTCTCTCACAGACTTCTCCTTTCTCACAGACTGCTCCTCTCTCACAGACTGTTCTCCCCTCTACACATATTACTAATATCCAACCTTTGTTCCTTCTCCTTCAAGGTCCAGACTAAGAAAGAAAACTCTGAGAAACATTTTGGTTCAGGTCCATAAGTGCCCGATCTGCTTCCATTATTGCCCATCGCTTGTGCTATTTCTGCAGGTTTTTCACATTGCGCAGATTCTGACACCTACAGAACAATCCTAAGCGAAATGAACCTTGTGCCTCATAAACGGCTCCGAGCGAAAGAGAAATCGCATAGAACGAATCCGGAGCTAATTAGTAGAACATATTAAAAGTCATTAATAACATAGTGTTCTCATGTAATGAGCTCGGATCTCGTTTATCGGAGGAGCGGACGCCGTAGAAAAAAGGTAAACTTTAAGTGTCCCCGGGGGCGGACATCAAATTATAACTACAATGTGACTAGTGATGGCGGAGGTAGGAAAGCACTGGCAGACACCTCCTGGGGGCGCTCCCGGACGAGCCGCTCGGACCGCTCGCTTTATGGAGTCAGGGTTTTTTCTTCTGTTCTCAGTCGTTTTCATTAATATTTGTGTGTTTTGGCTGTAAACTCGCACGGAGGCAAGACATTTCAGAGGTGAGCGCTGGTTCACGCTTGTTTTGTCATAGGAAATGGCTCATTCTGTCAACAGTTCAATCTGTTCCTGTCAGATGTTACATTTTATTTTTAATCAAAAAAAGTTCATTTTTTTATTCAGTTATGCTTTCTTGTGAATTCATTCTTTTACTAAAAGGGTTGTGCGAAGTTATACACACATATCTGAATTCTCCAAGGAACAGCGCCACCCCAGTCTAAAGGTTGTGTGTGGTATTGCAGTCCAGACACATTCACTTTAACCCCTTCTTACACATACATAGGTGCCAGCTGTGTTATACAGCTGCCTCTAACAGCAGCAACCACAGCTGAGCTCTGAACGCTGCTGTTTAACCATTTAGATACTGCAGTCAATATCTGACAGCAGCATTTAAATGGATCTGCTGTACACTTGGGGGCCAATCGGTGGATGCCATTGGGTTATCATGCCAACCAGGGACTTATTATAGGACCCCATCGCTGACATCTTTGTACTGCCATGCAGCTAGGCTTCTTTGGAGAGCCTCAGTTTTCCTATATTTATACTGTGGCATTACATTATATAGTACAAGCGATCCATTGATCAAGTCTCCTTTGGGGACAAAAAAAATAAGTGAAAGTTAATGAAAAAAAAGTTTGAAAAAATATTTGAAGATTAAAAGAAGAAAAGTTTGAATCACACACAAATTTACAAAAAAATAAGACCCTAAAAAAGAAAAAAAAACCATACTTGGTATCTGTAGAAGTCTGATCTATCAAAATATAACTATATGGAAAATGAGAAAAAAATGTAAACATCTGAATTGATCTTATTTTTTAGCCTTTTATCCCCCAAAACCTGGAACAAAAAGTCATCAAAATACTGTGTATAGCCCAAAGTGGTATGAATGCCTCTGCTTGCCACTCATGAAGGCAAACATCACCCAGCTCCATCAATTGGAAAAGTAAAAAGATATAAATAGCAACAATTGCAACGTGAGCATAAGTTTTTAGGAAGTTCTAAACTTTTAATCACTAAAATAAAAAATAATATTAAAAAAAGGATAAAGAACATTGTAAAAAAGAACCCAATAAACTATGACAGAACCGGATTTTTTCACCACTTGGAGTTTTTTTTTCTCCCTTTCACCAGTACATTATATTGAAAAGTGAATGGGAACATTCAAAATTACAATTTGTTCCATATAATCTCCCATATGGCTATGGGGACAATACAATAAAAAATGATAGGGCTCTTGGAAAAAGAAGAGAATGAAAATTAAAAATAGCTATAATGGCAAGGCGTTAATGGAATTGAGCTGCAATACCAGACACAACCTATGGGCGAGTGTGGCGCTGTTACCGGAAAAAAGCAGCCATTTTTTTCTCTAGCATTTATAAACTTGCATTTATCATTATAACAATTCCCTATCTCATCTTAGGAAGCTGTAGATGATTATTATTTATGCCGCAGACAGATGTTTTTGCATGTTTTGAGTGTTTTTTTCCTGCACATTCCTCTCTTTGCTTGCTGATTGGTTTGGCTCTTCTTTGCTCAGATCCAATCACATCCTCTTCTTCAGCTGCTCCTCCTTTCTGCCCTTCATACTGTTTCAGGACGGTTTCACACGTCAGTGGCTCCGGTATGTGAGGTGACAGTTTCCTCACGTACCGGAGACACTGACTCACGTAGACACAGTGAAATCAATGTGTCTCTGCACATGTCAGCGTGTTTTCGCGGACCGTGTGTCCGTGTGCAAAACATGGAGACATGTCAGTGTTCGTGGGAGCGCACGGATCACACGGACCCATGAAAGTCAATGGGTCCATATAAAACACGTACCGCACACGGACGCTGTCCGTGTGCAGTCCGTGTGCTGTGCAGGAGACAGCGCTACAGTAAGCGCTGTCCCCCCCACGTGGTGCTGAAGCCGCCATTCATATCTTCTCTCCAGCAACATTCGCTGGAGAGAAGATATGAAAAATCCTTTTTTTTTTTTTCGTGTTTAAAATAAAGATCCCTGTCCCCAACCCCCTCCCACCCCCTGTGCGCCCGCCTGCTGTTAATAAAATACTCACCTGGCTCCCTCGCAGCTTCCTCTCAGCGCCAGCTTCTCCTGTATGAGCGGTCACGTAGGGGTGGAGCCGCATATTCATGACTGTAATGGGCGGCACCATGTGACCGCTCATACAGGAGAAAGTGCGGCACGGAGAGGACGCTTCGAGGGAGCCGGGTGAGTATTTTAGCAACAGCGGGGGGGGGGTTCTGCGCACAGAGGGTGGGAGGGGGGTGGGGACAGGGATCTTTATTTTAAACACAAAAAAAAAAGGATTTTTCATATCTTCTCTCCAGCGAACGCTGCTGGAGAGAAGATATGAATGGCAGCTTCAGCACCAGATGCAGGGGACAGCGCTTATCTCTAGCGCTGTCTCCTGCACGGTCCGTGTAGTACCCAGTCGGCACACGGCTGCCGCACGTGTGCCACACGGATGGCCTACGTGAGCTCACGGACACACGGACACGGATAATTCCGGAACCAATTTTTCCGGTACCGGAATTATCTGGACGTGTGAGACTGGCCTCATGGAAGCTGCAGCTGCATCCCCCTCCTTCCCCTTCTCACTGCCTATTCATTTCTGTATTAGACTGGATGGATATATGCTTCATGGCGGAGTCAGTACAAGGTCCTTGTGAGGTTCCTTGTATGGCGAGTAATAAAGCGTGCAGTGCCAAGAAAAAGGTTTAGGCTATGTGCACACGTTCAGGATTTTTCACTTTTTTTCGTGTTTTTTCGGCCGTTTTCCGCTGGAAAAAAAAAGCTTAAAGAATGCGTACATAATAATAATCTTTATTTTTATATAGCGCTAACATATTCCGCAGCGCTTTACAGTTTGCACACATTATCATCACTGTCCCCTTTGGGGCTCACAATCTAAATTCCCTATCAGTATGTCTTTGGAATGTGGGAGGAAACCCACGCAAACATGAGGAGAACATACAAACTCTTTGCAGATGTTGTCCAAGGTGCGATTGGAACCCAGGACTCCAGCGCTGCAAGGCTGCAGTGCTAACGACTGCGCCACCGTGCTGCCCCTACTCATACATAAGCATCCCATCATTTTTAATGCATTCTGCAATTTTTGTGCACATGATGCATTTCATTAATTTTGCGGATTTTTCTCGTTTTTGCCGCTATTTAATGCATTGGGAAGCTCCGGAAAAAAACGCACAAAAAACGAGCAAACAACGCATGCGGATTTCCTGCAGAAAAAGTCCGGTTTTGTTCAGGAAAATTCTGCGGAAAATCCTGATGTTTTCACATAGCCTTACGGGTTTGGAAACAGGCAGCTTAGGTGCAACATTGTAACAATGCAGAAATGTATCAATGAGCATCTTCTCTTCCTCCATATTAGAGGCAATCACAGTGTGGATGTTCTCAGATAACAGCGCCCCATATCTCAGCCTTCCGGAGTGTAAAATATTGGGATTGCAACACGGGGATGAGCTGCAGCCGGCGCTTAATGAGAATTTTTATACTTTGCGTCGGTTAATCTGCAAGGCGAGCACAAAATTCGTCTCTATGTAGCATGAATCTTTAGTGACTTTGCATTAATGTGGAATCATTTTTTGGGGGGGCACCCTACACTCGTCAGTGAGGGGTTAATGGATGCAGCAGAGAATAATATCACATCTGGCAAAGTGCGAGTCATCTCATCAAGGAGCCGTTTGGATGCGCGGACACGTTCTCCAGGAGTATCAAATCTAAAAAAAAAAAAAAGCGATTGAGCCCTGGACTGTGCGGTGCGTGCTGTGATCTACGCCGAGAGGACCGGGACGGCGATGACTTAAGATGTGCAGGCGGAGAGGAAGATGGGCCAAGAGCAGGAGGGTAAAACAAGATTTTCTGGAAGAGACACGCACTTTACCGGATCGTATTAAACCTTGCAACCAACAGGAAAACAGAGAGGAGTTCAGAGCGGGCGCATCAAAAAGCCCAAATTCTACATGTATCAGGCCGGCTTCACACTCAGCGTATGAAAATACGGTCCGTATATTACGGCCGTAATACGCTGAAATGTCCCGAAAATAGTGGTCCGTAGCTCCTCCGTAGGCAGGGTGTGTCAGCGTTTTTTGCGCATGGCATCCTCCGTATGTAATCCGTATGGCATCCATACTGCGTGGTTTTCTCGCAGGCTTGCAAAACCAACATACCGCTATAGAAATGATCCATGTGTCCCAAAAAGAAAAAAATATATATATATACTGTCTATATATATATATATATATATATATATATATATATATATATGTCATTAGACACATATATGTATATATATTAATATTTATTCCAGCGCTATACAGCTTGAAAGCCGGTAATTCAATTACCGGCTTTTTCTTTCTCCTTCTTAAAACCCGACATGATTTGAGACATGGTTTACATACAGTAAACCATGTCTTCTCTCCATTTTTTTTGCAGATTCCACACTACTAATGTCAGTAGTGTGTATCTGCAAAATTTGGCCGTTCTAGCTCTTAAAATAAAGGGTTAAATGGCGGAAAAAATTGGCGTGGGCTCCCGCGCAATTTTCTCCGCCAGAGTAGTAAAGCCAGTGACTGAGGGCAGATATTAATAGCCTGGAGAGGGTCCACGGTTATTGGCCCCCCCTGGCTAAAAATATCTGCCCCCAGCCACCCCAGAAAAGGCGCATCTGGAAGATGCGCCTATTCTGGCACTTGGCCACTCTCTTCCCATTCCCGTGTAGCGGTGGGATATGGGGTAATGAAGGGTTAATGCCACCTTGCTATTGTAAGGTGACATTAAGCCTAATTAATAATGGAGAGGCATCAATTATGACACCTATCCATTATTAATCCAATACTAGTAAAGGGTTAAATAAAACACAAACACATTATTAAAAATTATTTTAATGAAATAAAAACAATGGTTGTTGGAGTATTTTATTCTACGCCCAATCCAATCACTGAAGACCCTCGTTCTGTGAAAGAAAAAACATAATAAACCAACAATATACTTACCCTCCGCAGATCTGTAACGTCCAACGATGTAAATCCTTCTGAAGGGGTTAAAACATTTTGCAGCAAGGAGCTTTGCTAATGCAGGCTGCTCCTCGCTGCAAAACCCCTGGGAATGAGTCTAAATATAGATCAATGAGCAGGGCGGCACGGTGGCGTAGTGGTTAGCACTGCAGCCTTGCAGCGCTGGAGTCCTGGGTTCAAACCCCACCAAGGACAACATCTGCAAAGAGTTTGTATGTTCTCTCCGTGTTTGCGTGGGTTTTCTCCGGGCACTCCGGTTTCCTCCCACATTCCAAAGACATACTGATAAGGAATTTAGATTGTGAGCCCCATTGGGGACAGTGATGATAATGTGTGCAAAATGTAAAGCGCTGCGGAATATGTTAGCGCTATATAAAAATAAAGATTATTATTATATTTAGCTTCATTTGCGGTGAGGCGCCCTCTGCTGGCTGTTTATAGATCGTGGGAACTTGCCTAGAAAGCCTGGGAGCTTTCTAGGAAATTTCCCACGATCTATGAACATCCAGCAGAGGGCGCCTCACTGCAAATGAAGCTAAATATAGCTCATTGATCTATATTTAGACTCATTCCCCGGGGTTTTGCAGCGAGGAGCAGCCTGCATTAGCAAAGCTCCTTGCTGCAAAATGTTTTAACCCCTTCAGAAGGATTTACATCGTTGGACGTTACAGATCTGCGGAGGGTAAGTATATTGTTGGTTTATTATGTTTTTTCTTTCACAGAACGAGGGTCTTCAGTGATTGGATTGGGCGTAGAATAAAATACTCCAACAACCATTGTTTTTATTTCATTAAAATAATTTTAAATAATGTGTTTGTGTTTTATTTAACCCTTTCATTCAATTGGATTAATAATGGATAGGTGTCATAATTGACGCCTCTCCATTATTAATCAGGCTTAATGTCACCTTACAATAGCAAGGTGGCATTAACCCTTCATTACCCCATATCCCACCGCTACACGGGAATGGGAAGAGAGTGGCCAAGTGCCAGAATAGGCGCATCTTCCAGATGTGCCTTTTCTGGGGTGGCTGGGGGCAGATATTTTTAGCCAGGGGGGGGCCAATAACCATGGACCCTCTCCAGGCTATTAATATCTGCCCTCAGTCACTGGCTTTACTACTCTGGCGGAGAAAATTGCGCGGGAGCCCACGCCAATTTTTTCCGCCATTTAACCCTTTATTTTAAGAGCTAGAACGGCCAAATTTTGCACATACATTACTAACATTACTAGTGTGTAATATGCAAAAAAAATGGAGAGAAGACATGGTTTACTGTATGTAAACCAGGTCTCAAATCATGTCGGGTTTTAGGAAGGAGAAAGAAAAAGCCGGTAATTGAATTACCGGCTTTCAAGCTGTATAGCGCTGGAATAAATAGTAATATATATACATATATGTGTCTCACTGACATATATATATATATATATATATATATATATATATATATATACCTATTCTATGTGTACACATTTATTCTACCTATTCTACTGTAACCTGTCAGTGTGATTTTACTGTACACTGCACTGAATTACCGGCTTTTCTCTCTAACAGCGCTGCGTATTTCTCGCAAGTCACACTGCTTGTCCGTGTGAAATCCGTATTTTTCACGCTTCCATAGACTTTCATTGGCGTATTTCTTGCGCAGTACGGTGACAAACGCAGCATGCTGCGATTTTGTACGGCCGTAGAAAGCCGTATAATACTGATCAGTAAAATACGGCAGATAGGAGCAGGGGCATAGAGAATAATTGTGCCGTATTTTTTGCGAGTTTTACGGACGTAGTTTCTGCGCTCTTACGTCCGTAAAACTCGCAAGTGTGAAGCCGGCCTCACCGTGCAGCGCGCGCTGGTATAGCAATCACATGCCTATGTCTTCTGGATTTATACTACCACAAGGAAAAAAAACTTTTTTTAAATTTTTAACTGGATATTTAAAAAAAACATATTTCATATTTATTGCATTGTTCGTACAGCAAGTAAAATAAGATGCTGATGAAGACGAGGGCTGTGTTGTGGGAATTTGTTACAAATTGAGGCGTTAGTGCCAGATCCATGCAAAATTGTTGCTGTTATTTAAAAAAAGCTAGTATAAGAAAATGTAAAAAAAAAAAAATCTGTAGTATTTCTTACTAAAGAATTCTCCTACTTTCTTCACTTATGAGCCACTTCTCCCACACCCAACCCACCTAGCCTCTTCAACTTATCACCCATGTAGAAATATTGCTACATTCCATCTTTTTCACTGAGGGATCAGATTACAATTGCCTATCAGAGTCTATTGAGAGGGGAGGAGGAGGAGAAGCGGATAAAAGATAAACATAGATCGATTTTATTGCTCTCTAGTAAGTTTTTATCTTACCCCTTTTGATGGGTGTGCAGCTACACTGCTCAGTACTGATGAATGATGTCATTAATTCTGCTGCTACCACTGAACATGTGATACATAGAGAAATGGGAGCAGGAATCCCTCATGTCTGTTCATGCTGTGGATTGGAGACATTATAGCAGCTAGTTTTTATCCAGTAGCTCAGAGACAACTGAAAAATGAGATATAGAGCCTGCGGAGGGTAAAAATGGTGAAAATGCAAAATACAAGTCATATGATAGCCAGAAATCATGTTATTCCTCATATACAGTTATATGAAAAAGTTTGGGCACCCCTATTAATCTTAAGCTTAATGTTTTATAAAAATTGTTTTTTTGCAACAGCTATTTCAGTTTCATATATCTAATAACTGTTGGACACAGTAATGTTTCTGCCTTGAAATGAGGTTTATTGTACTAACAGAAAATGTGCAATCTGCATTCAAACAAAATTTGACAGGTGCATAAGTATGGGCACCCCACCAGAAAAGTTACATTAATTTTTAGAAAAATATTTAGAATTGAGAGACCTCAGTGGTTGATACCTTTTAATGGCGAACTGAAAAGACGGTAACAAATTGCAGCTTTCGAGACTACATACGAATGAGACCTATGTAGTCTTGAAAGCTGCAATTTGTTACCATCTTTTCAGTTCGCCATTAAAAGGTATCAACCACTGAGGACTCTCAATTCTAAATATTTCTCTATCTACTGGCTAACACGGTACCAAGATATATTTCTTTCCTATATTAATTTTTATACCCAAAATACTAGACCAAACAATGTCCAGGGTGTACCTCCAGTTATCCTGTCCCACGGCAATCCTCCCCCCAGCAGGTATGCATGCAGCGCTGACACCTTATTCATGAATGTCTCAGTATGGCTCCTATATGGACTTATATGCGTTATTTGCACTATGCACTGACACTTTATCCTGATCCTATGTGGATACCGGATCATTGATATTGTTCTATATAACTTCTCTTGTACACTAGTACCGTTCTTATATATACCATATAACCCCCTGTCCATTATAGTGGTCTTTACTTGGACACTGACACTTTTTCCTGGTCCTATGTGGATACTTGATCATCGATATTGTTCTATATAACCTTTCCTGTACACTGGTACTGTTATTGGATTTACCATATAATTCTTTATCCATTATACTACAGTAGTCTTTACCAGGACACAATTTTCTCTATCTACTGCCCACATATATATGTGTTTTTTGGTGACTACACACACTATATGATAGGACTTATATATGAACTATTGTTATATTGTATTTGTGGTCATTCATGTTTTGTAATACAGAGCCTGCTGGTGTCTATGTACTTAGGGATTTATCCCCGTATATGTATTTTACTTCATGGATTGCATTGGGTCCATTCTGCCGTGTTTCCCCTTGTTTTGTATACATTTACATATGAATTGTATTCTTGTCTTTTAATTATATTGAATTAAAATTTTCTATATTTTATTTGCTTGGTTTGTTACTTCCCCTTTTATTGGGATATATATTAATTTTTAGTAGATCCTCCTTTTGCAAAAATAACAGCCTCTGGTCGCTTCCTGTAGCTTTTAATGAGTTCCTGGATGAAGGTATTTTTGACCATTCCTCTTTACAAAACAATTCCAGTTCAGTTAAGTTTGATGGTCGCCGAGCATGGACAGCCCTCTTCAAATGATCCCACAGATGTTCAATGATATTCAGGTCTGGGGACTGGGATGGCCATTCCAGAACAGTGTAATTGTTCCTCTGCATGAATGCCTGAGTAGATTTGGAGCGGTGTTTTGGATCATTGTCTTGCTGAAAGATCCATCCCCAGCGTAACTTCAACTTTGTCACCGATTCATGAACATTATTGTCAAGAATCTGCTGATACTGAGAGGAATCCATGCGTCCCTCAACTTTAACAAGATTCCCGGTGCCGGCATTGGCCACACAGCCCCAAAGCATGATGGAACCTCCACCAAATTTTACTGTGGGTAGCAAGTGTTTTTCTTGGAATGCTGTGTTTTTTGGCCGCCATGCATAACGCCTTTTTGTATGACCAAACAATTCAATCTTGGTTTCATCAGTCCACAGGACCTTCTTCCAAAAAGAAATTGGCTTCTCCAAATGTGCTTTTGCATCCCTCAGCCGACTCTGCTTGTGGCGTGCTTGCAGAAACGGCTTCTTTCGCATCACTCTCCCACACAGCTTCTCCTTGTGCAAAGTGCGTTGTATAGTTGACCGATGCACAGTGACACCATCTGCAGCAAGTTGATGCTGCAGCTCTCTGGAGGTGTCTGAGGATTGTCCTTGACTGATCTCACCATTCTTCTTCTCTGCCTTCCTGATGTTTTTCTTGGCCTGCCACTTCTGGCCTTAACAAGAACTGTACCTGTGTTCTTCCATTTCCTTACTATCTTCCTCACAGTGGAAATTGACAGGTTAGATCTCTGAGACAGCTTTTTGAATCCTTCCCCTGAACAACTATGTTGAATAATCTTTGTTTTCAGATCATTAGACAGTTGTTTTGAGGAGCCCATGACGCCACTCTTCAGAGGAGATTCAAACAGGAGAACAAACTGCAAGTGGCCACTTTAAGTAGCTTTTCTCATGATTGCATACACCTGGATATGAAGTTCAAAGCTCAATGAGGTTAGAAAACCAAGAAAAAGTGCTTTAGTAAGTCAGTAAAAAGTAGGTAGGAGTATTTAAAAGAAGAAAATGATAAGGGTGCCCATACTTATGCACCTGTCAAATTTTGTTTGAATGCAGATTGCACATTTTTTGTTAGTACAATAAACCTCATTTCAAGGCAGAAACATTACTGTGTCCAACAGTTATTAGATATATGAAACTGAAATAGCTGTTGCAAAAAAAACAATTTTTATAAAACATTAAGCTTAAGATTAATAGGGGTGCCCAAACTTTTTCATATAACTGTACATGCATGATAGCTTATTTTGAAAAGTTACCTGGGATGAAAGGTACACTTTAAGACTGGAGGAGGGCAAAAGGGAATTACAAATGGTGCCTTTTAGTGGCAGAAGCCCATGGAACTCCACCACATTGAGGACCTCTTCTTCTGTAATTACTAGTGATGAGCGAACGTGCTGGGATAAGGTGTTATGTGAGCATGCTCATGTGCTAATAGAGTATCTTTGCAGTGCAGGAATAATATGTACAAGTCCCCGCAGCTGCCTGTCTTGGGACTATTTAACAGCCGCAACGCTTGCAGGGATTGCCTAACAAACAGACAATCCCTGCAGGAGTTGCAGATGTCGAACAGCCACGAGACATGCAGCCGCAAAGACACAAACATATTATTAGAGCACTGCGAAGATACTCTATTAGCACATGAGCATGCTCACATAACACCTTATCCCAGCACGTTCGCTCATCACTAGTAATTACACCAGTGATAGTAACCATTCTCATGGTTAGGGGTGCTAAATGCAATACTCACCTCCAGTTCCCAAATCTCCTTGAAGAACAGGGATATCAAGAAAGGCTACTTGGCACATTCTATCCAGATAAGAAGAGGTAGAAACACCTCCCTATGGCTGCATCTAAGGACTGAGGGGTCACTGCATTGACAATCTCCATCAACCCTGCGACTTTAATGAAGAGGACAATCTGTAGGCTTGGTCAGGCTGGACATGGCAGAAATAAGGGCAGGGGTCCCGTTTGTTACTGGATAACTCAACTGTTCTCCATTCTCAGAGAAGAGGACTCCAGAGCTACACAAGGGTTAATGGAAGTGATCCATCCCATTAATGTAACCAAGACATCTGGTCTGGCTGGAGGATTCCAAGATGGGGAGATTGGTAGAGCTGAGCACAGAAAAAAGGTATATTTCAGCTCACCCTTAGTTCATCTGTGCGATGTGGTAAGTATCAGTCCGAGCACGGAAACAAAGTGTTGCTGTTACAACACTGGTCGTCGTGTAGAGAAAGAAGATGTGGATCCAGCTCCAGGAATAAAATGTAAAAACTTTATTAGTTCACATTAAAATGCTGCTGAGACCACCATGCCGGTCATGTCTCAGCAGCATTTTCTTCTTTCTCTGGAGATTGGTAGAGCTAACCAGTAGAGATGAGCGGTTCGTAGTGGACACCTAGTGTTCGGTGCTGAACTCCGAACACTGACTTCTCCTGGAGTCCGTTTTACAGTTTAGGAGTCCGGAGAGGAGAGAAAGAGAGAGGAGAAGAGAGTAGAGAGAGAAGAGAGACAGAGGAGAGAGTGAGGGGAGAGAGGTGAGATAGAGAGGAGAGAGAAAGGAGAGGTGAGAAAGAGGAGATAGAGAGGAGAGACAGAGGAGAGAGTGAGGGGAGAGAGAGAGAGGAGAGAGAAAGGAGAGGTGAGAGAGGGGAGACAGAGAGGAGAGATAGGGGAGAGAGATAGGGGGGGAGAGAGAGGAGAGAGATAGAGATAGAGGAGAGAGATAGAGGAGAGGGGAGATAGAGAGGAGAGGGGAGAGAGGGGAGATAGAGAGGAGAGAGATAGGGGAGAGAGAGAGGAGAGAGATATGGGAGAGAGGTGAGATAGGGGAGAGAGAGAGGTGAGATAGGGGGAGAGAGGGAGAGGAGAGAGAGGAGAGAGAGATAGGAGAGGAGAGAGAGAGGAGATAGGAGAGAGAGGAGAAGAGAGTAGAGAGAGAAGAGAGACAGAGGAGAGAGTGAGGGGAGAGAGGTGAGATAGAGAGGAGAGAGAAAGGAGAGGTGAGAGAGAGGAGATAGAGAGGAGAGACAGAGGAGAGAGTGAGGGGAGAGAGAGAGAGGAGAGAGTGAGGGGAGAGAGGTGAGATAGAGAGGAGAGAGAAAGGAGAGGTGAGAGAGGGGAGACAGAGAGGAGAGATAGGGGGAGAGAGAGAGAGGAGAGAGATAGAGAGGAGAGAAAGAGAGAGAAGAAGAGAGTAGAGAGAGAGAGAGGAGAGAGTGAGGGGAGAGAGAGATAGGGGGGAGAGAGAGAGGAGAGAGATAGAGATAGAGGAGAGAGATAGAGGAGAGGGGAGATAGAGAGGAGAGAGATAGGGGAGAGAGAGAGGAGAGAGAGGGGAAATAGAGAGGAGAGAAAGAGAGGAGAGGGGAGATAGAGAGGAGAGAGAGAGGAGAGAGATAGAGGAGAGAGAGAGAGAGGAGAGAGTGAGGGGAGAGATATGGGAGAGAGGTGAGATAGGGGAGAGAGAGAGGTGAGATAGGGGGAGAGAGGGAGAGGAGAGAGAGAGGAGATAGGAGAGAGAGGAGAGAGATAGCAGAGACAGAGGAGAGAGATAGGGGAGAGAGAGATAGAGAGGAGAGAGAGATGAGAGGGGAGATAGAGAGGAGAGAGATAGAGGAGAGAGAGATAGGGGAGAGAGAGATAGAGAGGAGAGGGGAGAGAGGGGAGATAGAGAGGAGAGAGATAGGGGAGAGAGAGAGGAGAGAGATATGGGAGAGAGGTGAGATAGGGGAGAGAGAGAGGTGAGATAGGGGGAGAGAGGGAGAGGAGAGAGAGATAGGAGAGGAGAGAGAGAGGAGATAGGAGAGACAGAGGAGAGAGATAGGGGAGAGAGAGATAGAGAGGAGAGAGATAGGGGAGAGAGAGAGAAGAGAGAGATAGAGGAGAGAGAGATGAGAGGGGAGATAGAGAGGAGAGAGAGAGGAGAGAGAGATGAGAGGGGAGATAGAGAGGAGAGAGAGAGGAGAGAGATAGAGGAGAGAGGGAGAGGAGAGAGATAGGAGAGGGGAGAGAGGGGAGATAGAGAGGAAACTGGTCAAAGTGGGACTCTGGGCCGACAGAAATATTCCACCTAGAGTTCTGCAAGCATCTTCTCCAAGTCCATCGGAGCACATCAAATAGCGCCTGCCGAGCAGAGCTGGGCAGATTCCCACTACACATCGCAATAAAGAAGAAGGCGCTGTCATTCAAGGCTCATCTACAAAGTAGCAGTCCCAGCTCCTACCATCACAAAGCCTTCCTACACCAGGAAGCCTCAGGAAGCCTCCCAAGGAAAAGTACCCAAAGCCAGTCTGACCAAGCCATCAACCTCCATGGCCTGACAAAAGGTGAAATCCAGAAAATGGTACACAAAGTCAAAGAGGAATATCTCAGCATCTGGAGGAACGACATAAACAAATCCCAGAAACTGACAATATACCGGAATCTACAGAGGGAGTACAAACTGGCCCCATATCTAGAGAAACTAGAAAACCCCAAAGATCGAGAGATCCTGAGCCGGTACAGACTGAGCGCCCACAGCCTACTCATCGAATCCGGGCGGCACCGACAGAACTACAAGCCCCGAGAGAGCAGACTCTGCCAGCAGCGCCCCCAGGAGGCCGTGGAGGATGAGGCAGACTCTGCCAGCAGTGCCCCCAGGAGGCCGTGGAGGATGAGGCAGACTCTGCCAGCAGCGCCCCCAGGAGGCCGTGGAGGATGAGGCCCACTTCCTGCTGAGGTGCCCCAAATACTCCGCAGTGAGGGACACTCACTTCACGAGACTGTCTGATCTCCTCCCAGACTTCACCTCCAAGGAGGAGGAAGAGAAACTGCCGATAATACTGGGGGAAGAGGAAAGTGCAGTGGCCGTAGCAGCGGAATATGTCAGTGCCTGCCACAGACTAAGAGGAGCCTGATATGTCATGGACTCCCGTACCCCAACACTGGACATATCCCCATCCCCCGACTAAAGAGCCTGAAATGTCATGGACTCCTGTACCCCACTCTGGAAACATCCCCTATCTTCTAAAAGGAATTTGATATTCCCTGAACCTCTATATGCCGCCCTCCCCCACCCCAGTATTTTTACCATATGCTTTGGAAATGCTAACATGTACTTAGTCCTGCCAATAAAGCTCATTTGAATTTGAGAGGAGAGATAGGGGAGAGGAGAGAGAGAGAGCAGGGGGGAGAGAGAGGAGAGAGAGATAGAGGAGAGGGGAGATAGGTGAGAGAGAGGAGAGAGAGGAGATAGAGGAGAGAGAGAGATAGGAGAGAGAGGAGAGAGATGAGAGAGAGAGGAGAGAGAGAGGAGAGAGATAGATAGAGGAGAGGGGAGATAGGTGAGATAGAGAGGAGAGAGAGGAGAGAGAGAGATAGGAGAGAGAGGGAGAGAGAGGAGAGAGAGAGAGGAGAGAGATGAAAGAGAGAGGAGAGAGAGATAGAGGAGAGGGGAGATAGGTGAGATGGAGAGAGAGAGGAGAGAGAGAGAGAGGAGAGAGATGAGAGAGAGAGGAGAGAGAGAGAGATAGAGGAGAGAGAGAGAGGAGAGTGGAGATAGGTGAGATAGAGAGGAGAGAGAGGAGAGAGAGAGATAGGAGAGAGAGGGAGAGAGAGGAGAGAGAGAGGAGAGAGAGGGAGAGAGAGAGGAGAGTGGAGATAGGTGAGACACTGGACAAGTCCCTATCCCCCGACTAAAGAGCCTGATATGTCATGGACTCCTATACCCCACCCTGGAAACATCCCCTATCCTCTAAAAGGAATTTGATATTCCCTGGACCTCTATATCCCCCCCTCCCCCACCCCTGTATTTTTACCATATGCTTTGGCAATGCTAACATGTACTTAGTCCTGCCAATAAAGCTCATTTGAATTGAATTGAATTGATAGAGAGGAGAGAGAGGAGAGAGATAGGAGAGAGAGGGAGAGAGAGGAGAGAGGTGAGAGATAGAGGAGGGTGGAGAGAGAGGAGATAGCGAAGAGACAGGGGAGAGGAGAGAGAGAGAGAGAAGAGAGAGGAGAGAGAGAACCTGAACCCTGGCTCCGCTCATCCCCTTTAACCAATAGTAAGCTGAGATTCCCAATCCTTATTGAAAAGTGACCAAGATCTACATTGGTGGAATCTCCTGAAGAAGCTTTGTAGGATTTCTACCCAATGTCTGGGACCCGGACCCCGCTATGAGACACAGAGGTCCTTATTGTGGCGCTCTCCATTGATGCCAGTTCATGGCTTCCCTGAGATACCGGTGGGGAAGGTGACATTCATGCGAGGCCTTTCGGCCCAGGGATATGGGCTCTCTCTGTAACTTTTCATATTTGCCTGATTTTGCTCAACAACGATATTACTCAATCCCAAAAAATAAAATGGAATGAGCTTTAGGAAATTCCCCTCGAAATCGGTTATTTTGAGGGTGTTCTTATGTTTTTTGGGGGGAGGGACTTAGATGTGCTGATTTTGGGCTTTAAACCATAGTAATGTTGCCTTTAATGACACATTTGCCAGGTTCATCAGAGCCAGAAATAAATATAACCTTCCGCTTTACGGCGTTTTTATTATAGGGCGCGTCTCTCCAGAATACGAGTTTTTATCTATGCAGTTTCTATCCGGCATTAATTTGTTGAATGCTTAATTTTTGTATTAAAAATGCAGCGGCGAGGATTATCTAATGAGCTAAAGTGATCTACGACCCGACGCGTCCAAACAGGAACTCGTAAAAGTGCATTCTGTAATTACCCGCTAAATCTAGGTCATCGGCCATAAATCCAGATTTTATATGGCAATTAGCTAGAAAGTGAGCCCACGCCGACCTCGGCCCAGTGACCGCTCTTCACTTTTGTCTCTCGTTTTACTATTTTTACCTTAAAGGCAACCGCTGGCCGATCTCGCCAGGGTTTTCTGTTGAAAGCCACCAAAAATAAGGACGGGTTCGAAAATGACTTTTTGGAAACGTTGTGCATTAAGTGGTAAATAATTACCAATTTTTATTTTTTTTTTGCAAATCTCTGTTCTTTTCTTGCTGAGTAAAATAGCGGGCGAGGCCCCTGCGGCGTTCACGTTACTCACAAATGGCAGGGAGGGAAGTTACACGGACATTGTGGTAAATGGAGAGTTGATTTTTGCAGAATTTATGACCTCTTTTCTTTTACAGTAATTGGCGCATTGTGCAGCTGATGGATTTCACAATGGAAAGCCTGACGTGGGCTACGGGCGTATGGATGTTAATAAAAACATAGAAGGAGAAATAAAAAGATTTATGCTGTGCACAAATTTATGCAAAACCACAAAACACTTAACAGGAGCAAATCGGTCCGAGCACAGACTGTGTTGCAGCTTGTTATATTTCTATATGTCATGATTCTGTTGTCAGGTGTCCCCAAGACCAGGGGCTCCTTCCAAGTGACTAATGCTAGATGCGTCCTAGTTCACCCTGTTCCCAGGATTACTTCTGATGGTGAAGATGCCGGGGCCACATACCTTGCATTAGCTCCTGTATCCGCCCTAAGGGCTCCTTTCCACTTCCGAGAAACACGTCCGTGTCTCGCATGTGAAAACCAAGCTCTGGCGCCGGCACTTGGGAGCGGAGCGTGTGGCCGCATAGCAACAAATGGAGCTGCACGCTCCGCTCCCAAGTGCCGGCGCCAGAGCTTGGTTTTCACATGTGAGACACGGACGTGTTTCTCGCAAATGGAAAAGAGCCCATAGTCTGTACCTTTTACCACTCAGGGAAGAGGGGAGTAGTAGTGTACCATAATACACCAACCAGACTAACAAGGTAATCTGAACAGGGATCGCGAAAAATAGCAATCATACAAATATACTCACACATACAACAGAGGAAAACGTTGGGGAGTGGAGAATGGGGAAAAACTAAAGTAGGAGAAGAAAGGGGAATTATCACACACTCAACACCTAGCAACAGTCTCAGATAAATCCACCAAACACCTTCTCAAATAACAACCACCAACAACCTCCTCCAGCCATGCAGCATAAGCTATGTCTGACAATGAGTGCTAGCCAGGGCCCAGATTATATAGGAGACGAGAGTGACTAACAGTGCACAGCTGAGAGCCTTAATACAGGAAAGCCTCCAGGAGCTCTCAACTGAGCAGAATAACCCCTGCATTGCTAAAAGAAACCTGAACTGTTTAATATGAAGGTGAAGTGATTCTAAACAGTACAGAAGTACGAGAAATCAGACGCTGCGGTCTTCTGGCTCCTCTCTGTCACGATAAACCCATGCCACTATGAGGCTGTAGGCTCGAGTCAGGAGATGCTCAGCCAGTCCATGTATTGCGGTTTGATATCAAACCAAAATCCATGGACATTTGCATGAGTCTTCATTGCTGGTCATCAGTGTCAGGTCGTTGAGGGTCCGGCACCTGGTGCTGTCACAAATCAGTTGTTCCTAGCTCCTTTCCAGCCAGACGTAAAAAACAATGTATATAACAGAATATTATGGCCCCCGATCCTGAGTAGTGGCCAAAACTGGGGTCTGTTGCTCATCTCCGTTCACTTTAATAGGAGCTGAGATGCAGTACCTGGGAATGGCCACTACACAGTGAACGGAGCTGTTCTGCTTCACTCTGTTCATTGTCTACATCTGGCTGCAGCTGATCATTGGTGGTGACTAGAAAGACAATGTACAACTCTTCTAAAGCAGACCCATCACCGGGTTAAAAGTGTCCAATTTTTGCTGCTATTATATTTATGCAGCTACCTTGAGAATGGCTTTTTTTTTAAATCCACCATATAGTTTCAGAAATATGAGTCTTTTTATTAATGATAATTTTTTATGGTCTTTACTAAGGAGGTGTGGCTCACACGATCCTCTTGGGCGTGTCCTTAGCATGCTTTGCATATTTAGCCAGTGAGCAACGCCCACCTGGAGCAACAATAAAATTAGCCTTCAATAAAATAGATGATTTCTCTGGAACTGTACGGGGAAATAAAAAAAAACAAACAAAATAGAATTCTCAGGGAAGTCGGAAGAATAAAATAAAAGGAAAAATGGACAATTTTGATCTAGTGGCAAGTTGTTGTTATTTTTTCTGATGAATTAATATTGAATACATAAAGAAAGTAATGGAAAGTTGGTCTTCACTGAATCCATATTAAATGAAGGCCAACTTTCCATTACTTTCTTTATGTATTAAGAATTTACATCAGAATTGAGGATTTTGATAATGACTGATCTATTCCGACAGGGAAAGAAGTTACATTTTCTGATAAGATATATCGCAAAGTTATTTATTTTCACATTTACTATTGATTTATGTAATAAAAATTAAAACGACGGTCACTACTTAAAACCTTTTACAGTTTTGTGTATACAGTCACTATACAGCAAAACTGTCTCCTTGTTTGCAGACTGCAAACTACTACCTTGTATCAGACTGCACAGGTTTCATTTTCAGTCTCTAGGAAAACTAATTCTAAATAGAATTAAAAGAAAAAAATCTGACTGACTGCAGCCACCACTAGAGGGAGCTCTGGAGCTTATTGTATACATAGAACTTCTTAATAACACTGTAATACAGCTCCCTCTAGTGGTGGCTGCAGGTTCACCATATATCTGTTTGATCAAGGTCTATGGTGCAGAAAAAACTGCTATGGATAGCGCATTCATAGACCCCCTTACTATTGTCCCTCTCAAACGCACAATGATCCTGGTCTTTATAGTTTATTCCACTAGATGGCACCAACTAAGGAGGAATTGGAGAGGCATTAATGCATGTGTCCCACTGCTCCACCTCTTCTTCATTCTCATTGCAGTTACGCAAGGAGATAAAACTGTTTAATACCATGTAAATTTTACTTGCTGATTAATATCTCAATATCTCTTATAATGGTTGAAGCCCAGTTTTTCTGTTGCGGGTCTCCAAATCCCCTGTATAGACATACATAAAACAGATAACAAAGCACCTGCCTGCATCCACCACTAGAGGGAGCTCAGACTCCTGCATACTGGACTAATACAAAGTCCTATGTGTAATCAGTATACAGTGAGCTCCAGAGCTCCCTCTAGTGGTGGCTGCAGGCAGTCTGAATACCATTTATAAGTGGTATTCCTCCAGACTAAAATCTGAGTAGAGTTTATGGCGTGGCCATGGAAACACAATCCTGCTGCATAGAAGCTGAATACATTAAACATTGAAAGGTTTTAAATGATCATTATCACTTTATTTCCGCATTTATTTTTAATGCAGTAGAAAAAAAAACCATGACTGCAAAATATACATAAAGGGGTTGTCTAAAACGTACATATTGATGACTTTTCTGTAGGTCAGGGGGTCCGATATTCAGCTGCGGGCAGCTGTTTCTGCTGAAGGATGCATAGAGTGTATGGAGCCAGCATAGAACAGCGCCATACACAGAGTAGTGGCTATACCTGGTACTGCAGCTGAGCTCCTGTTGAGGAGAATATGATCTGACCTGCAGTACCATGAATGGCCACTACTCTGTGTGCGGCGCTGTTCTGACTTTTACACTGTTCACATCTGGCTACTCCTGGATCAGAAAACTGCAGATTGTCGGGGGTGCGGATTGTTGGGGATGCAGATTGTCGGGGGTGCGGATTGTCGGGGATGCGGATTGTCGGGGGTGCGGATTGTCGGGGGTGCGGATTGTCGGGGGTGCGGATTGTCGGGGATGCGGATTGTCGGGGTTGCGGATTGTCGGGGGTGCTGGGTGTCGGAACCTCACTGATCTAATACTGATGACTTATCCTAGGGACAGGTAATCAATAGTATTGAATAATCCCTTGAAGGCAGTAGGATCCTACTGAAGCAGTATGAGAATGCTGGGAGTTGTAGTCTGGAGACCCCCAGGTCCTATATTTATGCATTGGGGGTTTATGATTTTCCCATTTCATTTCTGACGCCGAGCATCTGCGACTCTATGACAGCTCTGCCTGGAAATGTCAGGGCAGCTCAGGCTTTAATCTTCTTTCCCCACACTGGGTCACACATTGACTATGAAAGCGACCGGCACGGAGACGCGGCCCCTGACTGCGCCTGACCAAGGTCGCCGAGACCCCTGCCCGCAGCCGTGCCTCCGCAGTGGGCTTCCCGGTAATCAGAGCTATTTCCAGTAGCTGCGGGCGGTCTGCGGAAACTTCTATATATAGATAAAATGATGGATGTCAATCTTTTCAACTACCCAATCTATCAGGCGGGAACTTGAAAGTCCCAACACGTAAGAGCCCATTAAAGTAATCAGTATTTTTTTTTAACACAATTACCCGGCAGCATGAGGAATAACGACAAGAAGCGGGCAGCCCTGGCTATGCTCGCCTGTCAGTCCCGCTGCTCGGCCTATAATATGGTGATATCTGGATAATTAGGCAGCACCCGGGAGGAGGAGGGCGCGACGCCGTCCCTGGCGCCCATTATAACCTAATAAAGCTGCACGATGGCCGCGCACCTCCAGATGCCTGTAATGATGGCCGCCTCAGTACCTGCACATCAGAAGCCCCTGAGCGTCAAATCACTGAGCTGTCCCAACAATGAGTAATGTCTTTATTTATTTAGAGGACCCGAGAAAGAGACTATTAACATCAGAACCTCCGGCGGCCGGGAACACACTTCTATGTCCGAGGCAGCGGATCCGAGAGACCGAAGCTTCTCATGGACTCTGCAGCCGCCATATAGAGATATGACAGCTACATGGAGTATATATATTTATATATATACAGTATATACAGGTGCATCCCACAACATTAGAATATCATCAAAAAGTTAATTTTTTTTCCGTTCTTCAATACAAAAAGTGAATCTCCTATATTCTATAGAATCATTACACACAGAGTGATCTATTTCATGTGTTTATTTCTTTTAATGTTGATGATTATGGCTTACAGCAAATGAAATCCCAATAGTCATTATCTCAGTAAATTAGAATAATTAACGTAAAACACCTGTAAAGGCTTCTAAGCGTTTATAAAGGTTTCTTAGTCAGCTTCTGTAGCTCCACAATCATGGGGAAGACTGCTGACCTGACAGATGTCCAGAAGGCGTCACTGACACAGTCCACAAGGAGGGGAAGCCACAAAAGGTCATTGGTAAAGAAGCCGGCTGATCACAGAGTGCTGTATCCAAGAATATTAATGGAAAGTGAAGTGGAAGGAAAAAGTGTGGTAGAGAAAGGTGCACAAGTAACCGGGATAACCGCAGCCTGGAAAGGATTGTTAAGAAAAGGCCATTCAGTAATGTGGGGGAGATTCACAAGGAGTGGACTGCTGATGAAGTTGTAAGGCGGCCAGGGTGGTAGACGAGCTGTAGAGTTCTCACATCCTGGTGCCCCACAAAGGAAGCATAATGTCACTTTTTCACTCTTTGCATCGAAGAACTGAAATGTATCCATTTTTTTATGACATTCTTATTTTGTGAGAAGCACCTGTATAGTGCACCATAGTATCTGCAAGAAAACAATTGGGAAAATGTATTCCGCCTTCGGGGTCCCATCCATTTTATTTTCTCTACCAACGCAGATGGTAACGGTGTATTTGCAACTCAACGCAATTGTACGATGGGCCACATCGCAATACACTGCAAGCAAAAAGAGGCAGCACACGAGGCACCAGGACTGCAACAAGCAGGTCGCAAAAAGTAGGAACCGCATGGAATTTTTTGCAAATCACTTGTTGCGATAGCTGAACTTTGCAGGACAAAATATAAAACCCCATTCAGTTGCATTTTGTTGCAATGCTGCTGCGATTGTTGGACGCCTAACTGAATGGCGACCCAAGTCGCTAATGTAAAGGGGTTTTCCCATCAGTAAAAGTTATTATCTATGCAAAGGAGAAATGATAATTGGAGGATTGGTTGGAGTCTGATAAATGGGACATCTAACAATCCAATGGAGAGGGTACTGAGATGTCCCTGTCAACTACACAACTACACTGGAACGCCCGCCAGGGCCGTGGGGTACTCAGTACCGGGTCCGGTACTTAAGGGGATCTGTCACGGCGGCGGCGACCCAGTCCGTGGCCCTGGGTGCCCATTATTATTATTTATAATTATTATTTATTTATATAACACCATTAATTCCATGGTGCTGTACATGTTAAAGGGGAAGTCTTTAAAGGGGTTTTATGAATAAAGTTTGTTCGTGACGCCTCCTGTGGTATTCGGTCAGAGGGGACTGACGCTGCTTAAAGGGGTCCTCTGGGTGATGTTATGACAGCTAAGATGGTATACCTTCCCACATGTGAAGTTAGGGCTCCCGCTGTGCAGATGGAGATGGTGAGTGATGCAATAAGAAACGGAGGACACAGGTTTGCAGTCTTTTTACCTGGTTTACTGAAGACTTCAGGCAGCCGCAGTCCAGGGCACCAGATCACCGGGCAGGCAGGGTCCGGCCGGCTTGGAAGCGAGTTCAGAGTTCCCTTTACTAGGTGGAGTTAGAAGCTTCCTACTAGCACTGTGGTATTGTTGTCCCTTGCTGCCTGTGGCTTCTTTTAAGGTTCTCTCTGTCCTCCTTAAAGGTGGGATACTAACCCGTATGACAGGTGACTCGAGCCTTTTTACAGGATCTCTATCATGACCCAGGCTCTATGTGTCACTGTGTCTCCTGGGTATTAGGGTGGACAGGAGACATGAAGTCCAGCTGTCCTGCCGTTTTCTGCTGTGAGTTTTGGCATTTCTCACAACCTCAGTCTTCCAGCTACCGGTGTCTGCGCTTTGCAAGGAGGTAGCTCAGTCACAGCTATTCTCCCCAGTTCTCACTCTCCTGCGCTTCAATTCTCCTACATGCTCACTAGAATCCATTCATCTTTCTCCAGGAGCTGCAGCACCCTCTTGGCTGCACGGCCCCTCTGCTTCCTTCTCTGCCTCACACTGCTCCAGTCTGCTGTCTGGCACTCACTGTCTGACTTTCCCTCCAGACCAGAATATATATAGGTGAGCCACCCACGAGCTGGATCAGAGCTCCCCCTTCTGGCCTAGAGTGTGAACATCATGTTGTATGCTTGTGTGTACCTGATAGAGAAGGTCCTCCCTCGCTTCTGTAAGGAGAGCAATGCCACTGTAACAACCAGGAACCTGGGGTGTCACAGCACCACCTCTACATTCACTGTCCATTGCTTAGATTTTTCCAGAATAAATGGATGCCTTTTGTGCAGGGATAGCCATCGTTTCATTGTAGCAGGGAATCTCAGAGCTCAGTTCTCGGCATTATTGGGGGTCCCACTAATTAGCAAGTATCTTTTGACTAGCTGATAATTTTTAATAATGAGAATAACAAATGATGCACAAATTCTTTAGATCAAATTGAAGTTGAATTTTGAGAAAATTTTCTGGAACAGATAAATGTAAACACTTTGCACAAATGCAAAAATACCCACCATTATTTAACACAAAGTAGAACATTGCATCAATCATAGCAGGCTCACATGAGCTCAGTCATGGCTTTATGGGCTCCCCTATAATTCCATGAAGCTATTGGCTATCATATTACACGGAACGGTACAGCAAATCAGAAGGGACTATGATAACCAGTATAAAAGCTGAGGCAAGGAATGCAGCAGCTATTTAAGGGTGAATCTGGACAGGGAGGAAGGTCACAGCTAAGCCTAGCCATAGTGGGGGAGAAAGCCATAAAATACTGAAATATCATTACAGATAGTGTTTGACAGCACCTACTTCTGGTCTAGTTAGTGTATGAGATGACATATAGGGCACAAATAGATAAAAAACAGATTTCAACTGAGACAAAATAAATATGAATGTGTGAATAAGGCTTTCAGGTCAACTCGTTTATAAAAAAAAATACAATATGGACTCTTGTTTATTAAACTTTCTTGTATTTAACATTTTTTGCCCCACAGTGTGTTTGATGACATAATGCTTTGGACTACTTGGTATTTGGAGGCATTGCCTTGTAATGTATCATTGACCACTGCCAATAATATCTGCTGCTCCAGCACAGAATAATAAGTGGATATCCATGGTACTCATGGGGGAGTCTGGTATGGACAGAGGAGTCTGCAAAAGGACCGAGAAGCTGGTAGACGATTGGCATGGACTTTCCACAACAGAGAAGGGCCAGAAGACCACTGTGTATGATTTTACTTACTCTTGTGCTAATTTGAAGCATTTCACCATCATACTAACAGTGCAGGTTTCTGCTAGCAGTGAAAGGGTTAATCTGTTTAGTTGTAGATTTTTGAGCTTTCCTGGTTTGATAATCTCAGCTGTTCAGTGTTGGCCACTCCCCTCTGCTATACATACTCATCTTTGGCAATCAGGGATTGGCAGTGTTAGTTTCACACTGCCTGGTTCTGAATTTGGAGGTGTTGGTTGTTTGAAGAGGCATTTGGAGTGTTATTCTAGAGAACGGGGCTTGGTAATTTGTCTGTATGCATATGCTCATCTCTCCAAGTTTGATTTTTCCATCCGTTATTTCCCGGTGTTCCACTCTGTCATTGGAGATTGCATATTTGTCCATCTTCCCTTGTTAGTACGCTTATACACTACTACTCCCCTCTTCCCTGGCTAGAGGAGGTAACAGATAAGGGCTTGTATAGGAGCTCAGCAATGCATGTGACCCTGGTGTCTTCACCATGAGAAGTAATCCGGGGAGCAAGGATAACTAGAACACCCCTAGCTTTAGGAATAGGGAAGGAGCCCCTAGCCAAGGAATATCCTGCAACTGTGCTGTAACAAGGACAGAACAGACCAGAGGAGGAAATAAGAGTCTGATTACAGAGGAAAAAAAGAGTCTTGATGAGGATAGAAGAGTCTTGAGGGAACAGAAAAGTGTGGCAAACTCTACAGATGAGTCTGCAGGGGACAGAGAAGTCTTAAGGGGATACATATAGGTCTGCAGTAGGCCAGATTAGTCTGGAGGAAAAGGAGGACAGAGTAGTCCAGTGAAGGACGGAAGAGATTGGAGGGGCAGAGGACTCTAATGGAGGACAGAGTAGTCTAGTGGGGACAGAGTAGTTTATAGGAGCACAGAAGTGTCTTTAGGAAGACAGACAAGTCTAGAGGAGTACAGAAGAGTTTGGAGTTGGCAGTGGAGGCGGTGGCTTTCTGATAATGAACAAAGGAGGTGTCGGCTGAGTCCCGTGCTCCTGTATATGGGAAATCGGGAGAGATACAGTAAATGTCAAATGATAATTTGTCCAACAGTTGTTTAATGTGTTTGGAGGCTTTAGCTCAATCTATGTGCTACTTCCCAATAGTTCTTTATGTGGCCACATTGTGTCAGTTTTCCGTTATTTCCTCCAGACCAGACCCTGTAACCGGATCTCAGAAAGGCTGAAAATGATGACAATGTGAGTTATACTTTATCCATGTAGTTAAATATCAGAACACAAGTAACTGTGCAAGCAAAGGATATCACCTCCTATGTCCCCTAACATTCCTAGACCTCATCGCTATTACTAGAGGTTCTAAGGAGATTCCAATTTCTTAGACTTTTTCACCAAATCCCTATTAAACAGATTAACTCCAGATCTTTCAATGTAATGTACCAAAATAGGACAAATTCTCATCTGTAAAACTATAAAAATCCATTATTACTAGTAAAAGTATTAGTAGCTGAAGGGGGTGTGAAAGGGAGAAGGAGAAATTCTCAAGAACTGAAGCTGTGAAGACAAAAAACAAACATTCTATGGTGGCAAAACCAACGATGACATTTAAAAAAAAATAAGTTTAAAGGGAACCTGTCACCCCCAAAATCGCGGGTGAGATAAGCCCACCGGCATCAGGGGCTTATCTACAGCATTCTGGAATGCTGTAGATAAGCCCCCGATGTATCCTAAAAGATGAGAAAAAGACGTTAGATTATACTCACCCAGGGGCGGTCCCGCTGTTGGTCCGGGTCCGGCGCCTCCCATCTTCATCAGATGACGTCCTCTTTGGGTCTTCATGCTGCGGCTCCGGCGCAGGCGTACCTATATTCCCTGTTGAGGGCAGAGCAAAGTACTGCAGTGCGCAGGCGCTGAGAAAGATCAGAGGCCCTTGAAAAAGTTGCACGAATATCTCCCCTTTGGGTCATGGACGTGGGGTCCCGTTAAGATCAGTTTTGCAGATGTATCCTTCCTTCTCGACGCTCTTGACTCAACAAATCATGGGAGGAAAAGAAGAAGGAAACAACATGAACTTGTGATACTCTGTCAGCAGACATTTCTATATGTGGCCACCCAGGGGTCGCGATGAGTTTTGCAGCTTGTTAAGGATTGTGATAATTTGTATCAATGTTGTATTAATTAATGTTGAGCGAATCTCCTAATACGTGATTTGGGCTCATTCTCTTTACTCAGGGGGAAAATCTGATTTTCATAGAATAAATTTGATACAAATTGGAAACATTAAAAAATCCTTAGAATGTTGTTAATTATTCATTTAATTTTGTGATTCCTTGAAGCGCTTAACCATATTTTGTGAAGGAGTGGGAACATGCAGCAAACTTGATATTCTATGAGCCTATAGTATGAGCCCAAAACGTGTTGTGAGGCAGTGAGGGGGGATCATATGTGAGGGTTGATGTGTGTCCCCCAGAATGTGGACGGAGTCTTACTAAACCCTCTGAAGTGCCTTGAGTTCACCGCAGGACGCCTGTGAGTCACAACGCAAAATAAAAGAAAGAAATGATTGGGTCCAAGTAGTGACCCAGTCAGATTTTTAGGAAAACCCATCAAGGACTTTTATTGTTAGAGGGATTTGCAGGTTTGGTAGTGGGGCGAATCCCTCTCTCCACTCTGGGTTTTGGAAGTAGCTATGGCCACGATTCCATTTAAATCTCTCAGTTTTGCCTTGGGTGTGTCAGGTTTGGAGTTTGCAAGCTGCAGAGCAGGAGGCTCTGTGCAACCCTGGTCTGTGTGGAGCCAACACAGAGCCAGTGACATCAAGGCAGCTGATGCACCCAAGAAACACGGCAACAGGGTTTGAACATGGACTGTACTTGTGGAAACCCGGCTGCGATCGGAGTATATAACTCCTGTTATGTGAGTCTGACAATAAAGCCACCTGTTTATGATGAACTTGCTGTGGTCCGTGCCTATATGTCACACTGCACCAACCCCGCTGCACTATAGTGTCCAGAACTATCGGCCACAGTGTGGAGATCTTCCCACCAAGCATCTCGTGCCGTACAGGGACGCCATGCCGTGACCTGAGGAGCCTAGTGTGCTGACACTTAGGCATCGGGCTCTTCAGTATACAGGACGGTAAAACGTTATACACCAGCATAGGTACTGACACACCAGTGATGGTGGCTAGAGTTGAGCGACCTTGACCTTTTTAGAGTCAAGCCGGGTTTCGCGAAACCCGACTATCTCAAAAGTCGGGTCGAGTGAAATCGGCCGATTATGACGTAAAGTCGGGATCGACCGAAACACGAAACCCAATGCAAGTCAATGGGGCAGCATAGTCGGCAGTGAGTGGGGGCCAGGAAAACACCTAGAGTGCCCATTTTAATGTCAAAACCATCCATTCTTCTTAATGAAGCTTGTCAAGCGTAATTTACCTTATAATAATTGGAAGGCATTTGAAATTGGGGGTCATTTGGCTAAAGTTATGGTGGGTAGGGCTGGTTCAAGTAATTAGTGGGCCCAGGAAATCTGGACCACGTCACGGCAGTGGAGCAGGGAGAGTTAAGTATTTCAACTTTGCAAGTGCTGAGAAACTGAGCAAGCAGGGGGGGCCCACTCGTTGGCATTGGCACTGGCACAGGGCCCCTCAAAGTACAGCGGTGTGTTTGCACGGCGGGGGCGCCTCCCACCGGCAGCAACACTTTTGCGTACTATGAGAGGCCCTGTGCCAGTGACGTCGCCAACTAGTATTCCTCCCCCCACCTGATGAAGGAACCTGCACTTTCATCTGCACCTTCCTCTTTGTCCCCGTGTAAGGTGGTATGGTATGCGGGAAGAGCAACCTGACTTTCAGCAGGGTCACAATGTTGTTGTGTAGCGTGCACGGGGAATGTTGCGTTATGGGTCAATGTACCAGCAGACTCATCTATCACTGGCTGGGCAATGGGCAGGATGAGGAGGAAACACAGATATAGGCCCAAAGAATAAAGTTGGCTAAATGCAGTTCAAAATTGGTAACACAGGAATAACCAGGGGGCATTGCAGTGGAGGACAACTGGAATGAGAGGCTGACACAGAGAGTAGGCCCAAATCAGTAAGTAGTCGAAATGCAGTTCAAAATTGGCAACCGTAGTAAACAGGCGGCACAGCTTTGTTCAGTGGAGGAGAACAGCAAGGAGTGGCAGACACCGATAGTAGGCCCCAACCCAACTAGTAGGCCAAATGCAGTCTAACATTAACAACTACTTAACGAGCGCCTGAAAACGGAATTTCAGGACAGGAAACCAGGAGAACAGCAAGGAGTGGCAGACACCGATAGTAGGCCCCAAACCAACTAGTACGCCAAATGCAGTTGTTCCGTTTAACCACAATTTAATGAGAGCCTGAAGATAGAAGTTCAGGAAAGGCAACCTGGAGAACACCTTGGAGTGGAACACACCATCTCTCTACACCCCATACCCAATTTGTAGGCCTAATGCAGTGTAGTTTCCAAGAACTACTAAACGAGAGCCGGAAGATCGAAGCTCAGGAAAGGCAACCTGGAGAACACCTTGGAGTGGAACACACCATCTCTCTACACCCCATACCCAATTTGTAGGCCTAATGCAGCGTAGTTTCCAACAGCTACTAAACGAGAGCATGAAGATCGAAGCATTGGCGAGGAAACCTGGGGAACACCTTGGAGTGGAACACACCATCTCTCTACACCCCATACCCAATTTGTAGGCCTAATGCAGCGTAGTTTCCAACAACTACTAAACGAGAGCATGAAGATCGAAGCATTGGCGAGGAAACCTGGGGAACACCTTGGAGTGGAACACACCATCTCTCTACACCCCATACCCAATTTGTAGGCCTAATGCAGCGTAGTTTCCAACAACTACTAAACGAGAGCCGGAAGATCGAAGCTCAGGAAAGGCAACCTGGAGAACACCTTGGAGTAGAACACACCATCTCTCTACACCCCATACCCAATTTGTAGGCCTAATGCAGTGTAGTTTCCAAGAACTACTAAACGAGAGCCGGAAGATCGAAGCTCAGGAAAGGCAACCTGGAGAACACCTTGGAGTGGAACACACCATCTCTCTACACCCCATACCCAATTTGTAGGCCTAATGCAGCGTAGTTTCCAACAACTACTAAACGAGAGCCGGAAGATCGAAGCTCAGGAAAGGCAACCTGGAGAACACCTTGGAGTGGAACACACCATCTCTCTACACCCCATACCCAATTTGTAGGCCTAATGCAGTGTAGTTTCCAAGAACTACTAAACGAGAGCCGGAAGATCGAAGCTCAGGAAAGGCAACCTGGAGAACACCTTGGAGTGGAACATACCATCTCTCTACACCCCATACCCAATTTGTAGGCATAATGCAGCGTAGTTTCCAACAACTACTAAACGAGAGCATGAAGATCGAAGCATTGGCGAGGAAACCTGGGGAACACCTTGGAGTGGAACACACCATCTCTCTACACCCCATACCCAATTTGTAGGCCTAATGCAGCGTAGTTTCCAACAACTACTAAACGAGAGCCGGAAGATCGAAGCTCAGGAAAGGCAACCTGGGGAACACCTTGGAGAGTAACACACCATCTCTCTCCTCCCGATACCCATTTTTTAGGCCTAATGCAGCGTAGTTTCCAACAACTACTAAACGAGAGCCGGAAGATCGAAGCTCAGGAAAGTCAACCTGGAGAACACCTTGGAGTGGAACACACCATCTCTCTACACCCCATACCCAATTTGTAGGCCTAATGCAGCGTAGTTTCCAACAGCTACTAAACGAGAGCATGAAGATCGAAGCATTGGCGAGGAAACCTGGGGAACACCTTGGAGTGGAACACACCATCTCTCTACACCCCATACCCAATTTGTAGGCCTAATGCAGCGTAGTTTCCAAGAACTACTAAACGAGAGCCGGAAGATCGAAGCTCAGGAAAGGCAACCTGGAGAACACCTTGGAGTGGAACACACCATCTCTCTACACCCCATACCCAATTTGTAGGACTAATGCAGTGTAGTTTCCAAGAACTACTAAACGAGAGCCGGAAGATCGAAGCTCAGGAAAGGCAACCTGGAGAACACCTTGGAGAGTAACACACCATCTCTCTACACCCCATACCCAATTTGTAGGCCTAATGCAGCGTAGTTTCCAACAACTACTAAACGAGAGCCGGAAGATCGAAGCTCAGGAAAGTCAACCTGGAGAACACCTTGGAGTGGAACACACCATCTCTCTACACCCCATACCCAATTTGTAGGCCTAATGCAGCGTAGTTTCCAACAGCTACTAAACGAGAGCATGAAGATCGAAGCATTGGCGAGGAAACCTGGGGAACACCTTGGAGTGGAACACACCATCTCTCTACACCCCATACCCAATTTGTAGGCCTAATGCAGCGTAGTTTCCAAGAACTACTAAACGAGAGCCGGAAGATCGAAGCTCAGGAAAGGCAACCTGGAGAACACCTTGGAGTGGAACACACCATCTCTCTACACCCCATACCCAATTTGTAGGCCTAATGCAGTGTAGTTTCCAAGAACTACTAAACGAGAGCCGGAAGATCGAAGCTCAGGAAAGGCAACCTGGAGAACACCTTGGAGTGGAACACACCATCTCTCTACACCCCATACCCAATTTGTAGGCCTAATGCAGCGTAGTTTCCAACAACTACTAAACGAGAGCATGAAGATCGAAGCATTGGCGAGGAAACCTGGGGAACACCTTGGAGTGGAACACACCATCTCTCTACACCCCATACCCAATTTGTAGGCCTAATGCAGCGTAGTTTCCAACAACTACTAAACGAGAGCCGGAAGATCGAAGCTCAGGAAAGGCAACCTGGAGAACACCTTGGAGTGGAACACACCATCTCTCTACACCCCATACCCAATTTGTAGGCCTAATGCAGTGTAGTTTCCAAGAACTACTAAACGAGAGCCGGAAGATCGAAGCTCAGGAAAGGCAACTGGAGAACACCTTGGAGTGGAACACACCATCTCTCTACACCCCATACCCAATTTGTAGGCCTAATGCAGCGTAGTTTCCAACAACTAGTAAACGAGAGCATGAAGATCGAAGCATTGGCGAGGAAACCTGGGGAACACCTTGGAGTGGAACACACCATCTCTCTACACCCCATACCCAATTTGTAGGCCTAATGCAGCGTAGTTTCCAAGAACTACTAAACGAGAGCCGGAAGATCGAAGCTCAGGAAAGGCAACCTGGAGAACACCTTGGAGTGGAACACACCATCTCTCTACACCCCATACCCAATTTGTAGGCCTAATGCAGTGTAGTTTCCAAGAACTACTAAACGAGAGCCGGAAGATCGAAGCTCAGGAAAGGCAACCTGGAGAACACCTTGGAGTGGAACACACCATCTCTCTACACCCCATACCCAATTTGTAGGCCTAATGCAGCGTAGTTTCCAACAACTACTAAACGAGAGCCGGAAGATCGAAGCTCAGGAAAGTCAACCTGGAGAACACCTTGGAGTGGAACACACCATCTCTCTACACCCCATACCCAATTTGTAGGCCTAATGCAGCGTAGTTTCCAACAGCTACTAAACGAGAGCATGAAGATCGAAGCATTGGCGAGGAAACCTGGGGAACACCTTGGAGTGGAACACACCATCTCTCTACACCCCATACCCAATTTGTAGGCCTAATGCAGCGTAGTTTCCAAGAACTACTAAACGAGAGCCGGAAGATCGAAGCTCAGGAAAGGCAACCTGGAGAACACCTTGGAGTGGAATACACCATCTCTCTACACCCCATACCCAATTTGTAGGCCTAATGCAGTGTAGTTTCCAAGAACTACTAAACGAGAGACGGAAGATCGAAGCTCAGGAAAGGCAACCTGGAGAACACCTTGGAGTGGAACACACCATCTCTCTACACCCCATACCCAATTTGTAGGCCTAATGCAGCGTAGTTTCCAACAACTACTAAACGAGAGCATGAAGATCGAAGCATTGGCGAGGAAACCTGGGGAACACCTTGGAGTGGAACACACCATCTCTCTACACCCCATACCCAATTTGTAGGCCTAATGCAGCGTAGTTTCCAACAACTACTAAACGAGAGCCGGAAGATCGAAGCTCAGGAAAGGCAACCTGGAGAACACCTTGGAGTGGAACACACCATCTCTCTACACCCCATACCCAATTTGTAGGCCTAATGCAGTGTAGTTTCCAAGAACTACTAAACGAGAGCCGGAAGATCGAAGCTCAGGAAAGGCAACCTGGAGAACACCTTGGAGTGGAACACACCATCTCTCTACACCCCATACCCAATTTGTAGGCCTAATGCAGTGTAGTTTCCAAGAACTACTAAACGAGAGCCGGAAGATCGAAGCTCAGGAAAGGCAACCTGGAGAACACCTTGGAGTGGAACACACCATCTCTCTACACCCCATACCCAATTTGTAGGCCTAATGCAGTGTAGTTACCAACAACTACTAAACGAGAGCCGGAAGATCGAAGCTCAGGAAAGGCAACCTGGGGAACACCTTGGAGTGTAACACACCATCTCTCTCCACCCCATACCCAATTTGTAGGCCTAATGCAGCCTACTTTCCGACAACTACTAAACGAGAGCATGAAGATCGAAGCTCAGGAAAGGCAACCTGGGGAACACCTTGGAGTGTAACAAACCCTCTCTCTACACCACGGAAGGGCTGATTCTTAGGAAGGAAGGCTGTCGGAAAGAAGCAGGGCGCGTCCGAGGGTGATTATATTCTTATTAGGTATATACTCACCCTCGGACGCGCCCTGCTTCTTTATTTGTAATGAATGTTTATTTGCAATGTGGTTTTAACATAGTAACATAGTTAGTAAGGCCGAAAAAAGACATTTGTCCATCCAGTTCAGCCTATATTCCATCATAATAAATCCCCAGATCTACGTCCTTCTGCAGAACCTAATTGTATGATACAATATTGTTCTGCTCCAGGAAGACATCCAGGCCTCTCTTGAACCCCTCGACTGAGTTCGCCATCACCACCTCCTCAGGCAAGCAATTCCAGATTCTCACTGCCCTAACAGTAAATAATCCTCTTCTATGTTGGTGGAAAAACCTTCTCTCCTCCAGACGCAAAGAATGCCCCCTTGTGCCCGTCACCTTCCTTGGTATAAACAGATCCTCAGCGAGATATTTGTATTGTCCCCTTATATACTTATACATGGTTATTAGATCACCCCTCAGTCGTCTTTTTTCTAGACTAAATAATCCTAATTTCGCTAATCTATCTGGGTATTGTAGTTCTCCCATCCCCTTTATTAATTTTGTTGCCCTCCTTTGTACTCTCTCTAGTTCCATTATATCCTTCCTGAGCACCGGTGCCCAAAACTGGATACAGTACTCCATGTGCGGTCTAACTAGGGATTTGTACAGAGGCAGTATAATGCTCTCATCATGTGTATCCAGACCTCTTTTAATGCACCCCATTATCCTGTTTGCCTTGGCAGCTGCTGCCTGGCACTGGCTGCTCCAGGTAAGTTTATCATTAACTAGGATCCCCAAGTCCTTCTCCCTGTCAGATTTACCCAGTGGTTTCCCATTCAGTGTGTAATGGTGACATGGATTCCTTCTTTCTATGTGTATAACCTTACATTTATCATTGTTAAACCTCATCTGCCACCTTTCAGCCCAAGTTTCCAACTTATCCAGATCCATCTGTAGCAGAATACTATCTTCTCTTGTATTAACTGCTTTACATAGTTTTGTATCATCTGCAAATATCGATATTTTACTGTGTAAACCTTCTACCAGATCATTAATGAATATGTTGAAGAGAACAGGTCCCAATACTGACCCCTGCGGTACCCCACTGGTCACAGCGACCCAGTTAGAGACTATACCATTTATAACCACCCTCTGCTTTCTATCACTAAGCCAGTTACTAACCCATTTACACACATTTTCCCCCAGACCAAGCATTCTCATTTTGTGTACCAACCTCTTGTGCGGCACGGTATCAAACGCTTTGGAAAAATCGAGATATACCACGTCCAATGACTCACCGTGGTCCAGCCTATAGCTTACCTCTTCATAAAAACTGATTAGATTGGTTTGACAGGAGCGATTTCTCATAAACCCATGCTGATATGGAGTTAAACAGTTATTCTCATTGAGATAATCCAGAATAACATCCCTCAGAAACCCTTCAAATATTTTACCAACAATAGAGGTTAGACTTACTGGCCTATAATTTCCAGGTTCACTTTTAGAGCCCTTTTTGAATATTGGCACCACATTTGCTATGCACCAATCCTGCGGAACAGACCCTGTCGCTATAGAGTCCCTAAAAATAAGAAATAATGGTTTATCTATTACATTACTTAGTTCCCTTAGTACTCGTGGGTGTATGCCATCCGGACCCGGAGATTTATCTATTTTAATCTTATTTAGCCGGTTTCGCACCTCTTCTTGGGTTAGATTGGTGACCCTTAATATAGGGTTTTCATTGTTTCTTGGGATTTCACCCAGCATTTCATTTTCCACCGTGAATACCGTGGAGAAGAAGGAGAAGAATTGACTTACTCAATTTTTTTGGTAAATAATGATTTTATTATTTTCATTGTTTTGCATCTTCTTGGCAATAATATAAAGAAGACGCGACAGGACAACACTCGGTGGATGCCATATCTGTGTTTTAAATTGAAAAAAAACTTTCAGTTAACTACTTGCAGGAGAAAGTTATTGTAGCTGGTGGCCATTTTTAGTACTGTACCAGATTTTTGTTGTATGTGTTTGTTTTTAATGTTAAAATGTCTGCATTTGATATCTCTCCAGTATTTTCTTTTTTATAAGCAAAATACTTATTTTTATATTTTCTGATGTTGGTTCCAGGGGTACACGGGCAGCAGTGGTGTGGTCAGTGGAGGCCTAGTGGAAGGAGTCACCGCAGACAGGCATCGAAGGCCTAAAATAATAACACATGGCTGTAGGCAATTTTAAATTGGTTCCAGGGGTACACGGGCAGCAGTGGTGTGGTCAGTGTAGTAGTAGTGGAAAGAATGGACCGCAGACAGGCATCGAAGGCCTAGAATAAAAAAATTGGGCTGGCTGTAGGCAATTTTAAATTGGTTCCAGGGGTACACGGGCAGCAGTGGTGTGGTCAGTGGAGGCATATTGTAAGGAGTGACCGCAGACAGGCATCGAAGGCCTAAAATAATAACACATGGCTGTAGGCAATTTTAAATTGGTTCCAGGGGTACACGGGCAGCAGTGGTGTGGTCAGTCGAGGCCTAGTGGAAGGAGTGACCGCAGACAGGCATCGAAGGCCTAAAATAAAAAAATTGGGCTGGCTGTAGGCAATTTTAAATTGGTTCCAGGGGTACACGGGCAGCAGTGGTGTGGTCAGTGGAGGCATATTGTAAGGAGTGACCGCAGACAGGCATCGAAGGCCTAAAATAATAACACATGGCTGTAGGCAATTTTAAATTGGTTCCAGGGGTACACGGGCAGCAGTGGTGTGGTCAGTGGAGGCCTAGTGGAAGGAGTGACCGCAGACAGGCTTCGAAGGCCTAACATAACAAAAATGTCAACACAATGGTATTGTCAGTGGCAGGCATTGAAGGATGTCAGCGCATAGACTAAACATTGGTGGAGCTGTGAGATAATTTTGCAAGTGGTAGAGCACTGTTTGAGCTGGGGGAGGGGAACTGTCTTGTGGCCGGCGGTACAGGCCCAGGGCCCCTCATATTACAATGGTGTGTCTGACGTTGGGTGCGCACCACCACCGCCAGAGACACTTTATTGTACTAGGAGGAACCCAGTGGCAGTGCCGTCGACCAAAAGCGGGCACACCCACCTCTTCAGACAAACAGCACTCTCACGGGTGCTGTCGCCAAGTGTCGATACCACGGCCCCGTGTGGGGAGTTTGGCCATTTAGTGAGGTGTAAACATGTCGTATGCTGGACAATCAGGTGCAGAAAATTACGAGATTGGAAAAGGCATTCAGAATAGTCCACAGGCAAGACCTTTTCATAGGAAAGCTAGGTGTCGGCCGGGCAAGGTGGGGCAAAAGATTTCGAAATCCAGTTGTGGTTCATTTTAATGAAGGCTAGATCATCTACATTTTGGGTAGCCAGACGAGTCCTTTTTTCTGTTAGTATTGAACCTGCAGCACTGAATACTCTTTCTGATAGGACACTAGCTGCCGGGCAAGCAAGCTCCTGCAATGCATATTCTGCCAATTCTGGCCAGGTGTCTAATTTTGATGCCCAGTAATCAAATGGGAATGACGGTTGAGGGAGAACATCGATAAGGGATGAAAAATAGTTTGTAACCATACTGGACAAATGTTGTCTCCTGTCACTTTGAATTGATGCTGCAGTACCTGTCCTGTCTGCGGTCATAGCAAAATCACTCCACAACCTGGTCAGAAAACCCCTCTGGCCAACGCCACTTCTGATTTCTGCCCCTTTAACTCCTCTGGTCTGCTGACCCCTGCAGCTCGTGTGAGAACGATCACGGGCGCTGTGTGCAGGGAATGCCAGAAGCAAACGGTCAACAAGAGTTGATTGTTTGGTTGCTAATATTAGTTCCAAGTTCTCATGTGGCATAATATTTTGCAATTTGCCTTTATAGCGAGGATCAAGGAGGCAGGCCAACCAGTAATCGTCATCGTTCATCATTTTAGTTATGCGTGTGTCCCTTTTGAGGATACGTAAGGCATAATCTGCCATGTGGGCCAAAGTTCCAGTTCTCAAATCTGCGGTTGTGCTTGGTTGAGGGGCAGTTTCAGGCAAATCCACGTCACTTGTGTCCCTCCAAAAACCAGAACCCGGCCTTGCCGCGCCACCAATTTCCAGTGGCCCCGGAAAAGCTTCCTCATTAAAAATATAATCATCCCCATCATCCTCCTCCTCCTCTTCGCCCGCTAACTCGTCCTGTACACTGCCCTGGCCAGACAATGGCTGACTGTCATCAAGGCTTTCCTCTTCCTCAGCTGCAGACGCCTGATCCTTTATGTGCGTCAAACTTTGCATCAGCAGACGCATTAGGGGGATGCTCATGCTTATTATGGCGTTGTCTGCACTAACCAGCCGTGTGCATTCCTCAAAACACTGAAGGACTTGACACATGTCTTGAATCTTCGACCACTGCACACCTGACAACTCCATGTCTGCCATCCTACTGCCTGCCCGTGTATGTGTATCCTCCCACAAAAACATAACAGCCCGCCTCTGTTCACACAGTCTCTGAAGCATGTGCAGTGTTGAGTTCCACCTTGTTGCAACGTCTATGATTAGGCGATGCTGGGGAAGGTTCAAAGAACGCTGATAGGTCTGCATACGGGTGGAGTGTACGGGCGAACGGCGGATATGTGAGCAAAGTCCACGCACTTTGAGGAGCAGGTCGGATAACCCCGGATAACTTTTCAGGAAGCACTGCACCACCAGGTTTAAGGTGTGAGCCAGGCAAGAAATGTGTTTCAGTTGGGAAAGGGAGATGGCAGCCATAAAATTCCTTCCGTTATCACTCACTACCTTGCCTGCCTCAAGATCTACAGTGCCCAGCCACGACTGCGTTTCTTTCTGCAAGAACTCGGACAGAACTTCCGCGGTGTGTCTGTTGTCGCCCAAACACTTCATAGCCAATACAGCCTGCTGACGTTTGCCAGTAGCTGCCCCATAATGGGAGACCTGGTGTGCAACAGTGGCAGCTGCGGATGGAGTGGTTGTGCGACTGCGGTCTGTGGACAAGCTCTCGCTTCTGCAGGAGGACGAAGAGGAGGAGGAGGGGGTGCGAACGGCTACAGCCAACTGTTTCCTAGACCGTGGGCTAGGCAGAACTGTCCCAAACTTGCTGTCCCCTGTGGACCCTGCATCCACAACATTCACCCAGTGTGCCGTGATGGACACGTAACGTCCCTGGCCGTGCCTACTGGTCCATGCATCTGTTGTCAGGTGCACCTTTGTGCTCACAGATTGCCTGAGTGCATGGACGATGCGCTCTTTAACATGCTGGTGGAGGGCTGGGATGGCTTTTCTGGAAAAAAAGTGTCGACTGGGTAGCTCGTAGCGTGGTACAGCATAGTCCATCAGGGCTTCGAAGGCTTCGCTTTCAACTAACCGGTAGGGCATCATCTCTAACGAGATTAGTCTAGCTATGTGGGCGTTCAAACCCTGTGTACGCGTATGCCAGGCTAAGTACTTCCTTTTTCTAACCATAGTCTCATGTAGGGTGAGCTGGACTGGAGAGCTGGAGATCGTGGAACTAGCGGGGGTGCCGGTGGACATGGCAGACTGAGAGACGGTGGGAGATGGTATTGTTGCCGCCGGTGCCCTAGATGCAGTGTTTCCTACTACGAAACTGGTGATTCCCTGACCCTGACTGCTTTGGCCTGGCAAAGAAACCTGCACAGATACTGCAGGTGGTGCGGAAAATGGTGGCCCTACACTGCCGGAAGGGATGTTGCGTTGCTGACTAGCTTCATTGGCCGAGGGTGCTACAACCTTAAGGGACGTTTGGTAGTTAGTCCAGGCTTGCAAATGCATGGTGGTTAAATGTCTATGCATGCAACTTGTATTGAGACTTTTCAGATTCTGTCCTCTGCTTAAGGTAGTTGAACATTTTTGACAGATGACTTTGCGCTGATCAATTGGATATTGTTTAAAAAAATGCCAGACTGCACTCTTTCTAGCATCGGATACCTTTTCAGGCATTGCAGACTGAGCTTTAACCGGATGGCCACGCTGTCCTCCAACAGGTTTTGGCTTTGCCACGCGTTTTGGGCAAGATACGGGCCCGGCAGATGGAACCTGTTGCGATGTTGATGCCTGCTGCGGCCCCTCCTCCTCCGCTTCAGAACTGCTGCCGCCTGCACCCTGTTCCCCCAATGGCTGCCAATCGGGGTCAAGAACTGGGTCATCTATTACCTCTTCTTGTAGCTCGTGTGCAACTTCGTCTGTGTCACCGTGTCGGTCGGTGGTATAGCGTTCGTGATGGGGCAACATAGTCTCATCAGGGTCTGATTCTTGATCATTACCCTGCAAGGGCAATGTTGTGGTCTGAGTCAAAGGACCAGCATAGTAGTCTGGCTGTGGCTGTGCATCAGTGCACTCCATGTCAGATTCAACTTGTAATGGGCATGGACTGTTAACTGCTTCACTTTCTAAGCCAGGGACGGTATGTGTAAAGAGCTCCATGGAGTAACCCATTGTGTCGCCTGCTGCATTCTTCTCTGTTGTTGTTTTTGCTGAAGACGACAAGGAAGCGACTTGTCCCTGACCGTGAACATCCACTAACGACGCGCTGCTTTGACATTTACCAGTTTCACGAGAGGAGGCAAAAGAGCTAGAGGCTGAGTCAGCAAGATAAGCCAAAACTTGCTCTTGCTGCTCCGGCTTTAAAAGCGGTTTTCCTACTCCCAGAAAAGGGAGCGTTCGAGGCCTTGTGTAGCCAGACGACGAACCTGGCTCCACAGCTCCAGACTTAGGTGCAATATTTTTTTTCCCACGACCAGCTGATGCTCCACCACTACCACTACCCTCATTACCAGCTGACAATGAACGCCCCCGGCCACGACCTTTTCCACCAGACTTCCTCATTGTTTTAAAAACGTAACCAAACTAACGGTATTTGTTGCTGTCACACAACTTACACGGTGAGCTATAACTTCAGTATGATTTAGCTACCCCTTTACAGGTGAGTGAGACCACAACGAAAATCAGGCACAATGTTACACACTCTGTTGTTGGTGGCAACAAATGAGAGAGATGCCACACACGCAGGACTGTCACTGAAGCACAAATGTAAATATTAATCTCCCACTGATTTGATTTTTTTTTTTTTTCAGGGAGACTTTAGGAAAAAAAAATAATAGAATAAAATGATTTTTTCAGGAAGAATTTAGAAACCAAATAAAATAAAATGATTTTTTCAGGGAGAATTTAGAAAACAAATAAAACAAAAAAAGGCTTTCTATGGCCCACTGAGTGAGAGATGACGCACACAGGAGTCAGGAGTGGCACACAAGCCCAGAGGCCAATATTTATCTCCCACTGATTGATTTAGTGATTTTTTCAGGTAGATTTTGGAACCCAAATCAAGCAAAAAAATAAATAGGCTTTCTATGGCCCACAATTGGAGAGAGAGAGAGAGAGATGGCACACCCAGGAGTCAAGACTGGCACACAAGCAGAAAGGGCAATATTAATCTCCCACTGATTTGATTTTTTTTTTTTTCTGAGAGACTTTAGAAAAAAAATAATAATAAAAAAAATGATTTTTTCAGGAAGAATTTAGAAACCAAATAAAATAAAATGATTTTTTCAGGGAGAATTTAGAAAACAAATAAAACAAAAAATAGGCTTTCCATGGCCCACTGAGTGAGAGATGACGCACACAGGAGTCAGGAGTGGCACACAAGCCCAGAGGCCAATATTTTTCTCCCACTGATTGATTTAGTGATTTTTTCAGGTAGATTTTGGAACCCAAATCAAGCAAAAAAATAAATAGGCTTTCTATGGCCCACAATTGGAGAGAGAGAGAGAGAGATGGCACACCCAGGAGTCAAGACTGGCACACAAGCAGAAAGGGCAATATTAATCTCCCACTGATTTGTTTTTTTGTTTTTTTTTTCAGGGAGACTTTAGGAAAAAAAATAATAGAATAAAATGATTTTTTCAGGAAGAATTTAGAAACCAAATAAAATAAAATGATTTTTTCAGGGAGAATTTAGAAAACAAATAAAACAAAAAAAGGCTTGCTATGGCCCACTGAGTGAGAGATGACGCACACAGGAGTCAGGAGTGGCACACAAGCCCAGAGGCCAATATTTATCTCCCACTGATTGATGTAGTGATTTTTGCAGGTAGATTTTGGAACCCAAATCAAGCTAAAAAAATAATAGGCTTTCTATGGCCCACAATTGGAGAGAGAGAGAGAGAGAGAGATGGCACACCCAGGAGTCAAGACTGGCACACAAGCAGAAAGGGCAATATTAATCTCCCACTGATTTGTTTTTTTTTTTTTTTCAGGGAGACTTTAGGAAAAAAAATAATAGAATAAAATGATTTTTTCAGGAAGAATTTAGAAACCAAATAAAATAAAATGATTTTTTCAGGGAGAATTTAGAAAACAAATAAAACAAAAAAAGGCTTTCTATGGCCCACTGAGTGAGAGATGACGCACACAGGAGTCAGGAGTGGCACACAAGCCCTGAGGCCAATATTTTTCTCCCACTGATTGATGTAGTGATTTTTTCAGGTAGATTTTGGAACCCAAATCAAGCAAAAAAATAAATAGGCTTTCTATGGCCCACTATTTGTGAGAGAGATGGCACGCTCAGGACTGGCACACAAGCCCAGAGGCCAATATTAATCTCCCACTTTTTTTTTTTTTGTTCCAGGGAAAATTTATAAACCCAATAAAAAAAATAATAAATAGGCTTTCTATGGCCCACTATCTGAGAGAGAGAGATGGCACGCTTAGGACTGGCACACAAGCCCAAAGGCCAATATTAATCTCCCACTGATTGATTTATTGATTTTTTCAGGTAGAATTTAGAACCCAAATAAAGCAAAAAAAAAAAAAAGGGCTTTCTATGGCCCACTGAGTGAGTGATGATGCACACAGGAGTCAGGAGTGGCACACAAGCCCTGAGGCCAATATTTTTCTCCCACTGATTGATGTAGTGATTTTTTCAGGTAGATTTTAGAACCAAAATCAAGCAAAAAAATAAATAGGCTTTCTATGGCCCACTATTTGTGAGAGAGATGGCACGCTCAGGAGTGGCACACAAGCCCAGAGGCCAATATTAATCTCCCACTTTTTTTTTTTTGTTCCAGGGAAAATTTATAAACCCAATAAAAAAAATAATAAATAGGCTTTCTATGGCCCACTATCTGAGAGAGAGAGATGGCACGCTTAGGACTGGCACACAAGCCCAAAGGCCAATATTAATCTCCCACTGATTGATTTATTGATTTTTTCAGGTAGAATTTAGAACCCAAATCAAGCAAAAAAATAAATAGGCTTTCTATGGCCCACTGAGTGAGAGATGACACACACAGGGATGGCACTCTAGCAGAAATGCCAATCTTAATCTCCCACAAAAAAAAAAAGGAACTGTCCTTCAATTACTATCTCCCTGCAGTAATCTCAGCCAGGTATGGCAGGCAGCAATAAGGAGTGGACTGATGCACAAATTAAATAAAAAGTGTGGACAAACAAAAAAGATAGCTGTGCAGAAAGGAAGGAACAAGAGGATTTGTGCTTTGAAAAAAGCAGTTGGTTTGCACAGCGGCGTACACACAGCAATGCAGATATCAGGGAGCCTTCTAGGGCAGCCCAATGAGCTACAGCGCTGAGGGGGGAAAAAAAAAAAATGTAGCTTCCACTGTCCCTGCACACCGAAGGTGGTGTTGGGCAGTGGAAATCGCTACAGCACAAGCGGTTTGGTGGTTAATGGACCCTGCCTAACGCTATCCCTGCTTCTGACGAAGCGGCAGCAACCTCTCCCTAAGCTCAGATCAGCAGCAGTAACATGGCGGTCGGCGGGAACGCCCCTTTATAGCTCCTGTGACGCCGCAGACAGCAAGCCAATCACTGCAATGCCCTTCTCTAAGATGGTGGGGACCAGGACCTATGTCATCACGCTGCCCACACTCTGCGTTTACCTTCATTGGCTGAGAAATGGCGCTTTTCGCGTCATTGAAACACGACTTTGGCGCGAAAGTCGCGTACCGCATGGCCGACCCCGCACAGGGGTCGGATCAGGTTTCATGAAACCCGACTTTGCCAAAAGTCGGCGACTTTTGAAAATGAACGACCCGTTTCGCTCAACCCTAATGGTGGCCATTCAAGGGGGTCGATGCATTGACCCTAAAATCTGCAATTACTAGTGATGAGCAAATCGAATTAATGTTGAATTCTTGAAAAATGCTCAACTCCATTTTACAGAAGTCAGAGAAGGCTCACATGACCTCAGGTGTGACCCATAATGCTTAGCAGCTATCACACCACAGGGCACTGCACAGCCAATTGAGCTGGACAATCATAGCCTGTATAATAGCAAAGGCAGGGGATGCAGCAGCCATTGTGTAGTGAATCTGGATAGTTAGAAAATGTCAGAGTTCAGCAGCAGAGATAAGGAGAAAAAGCCAAAAGGCATTGAATAAACATTACCGATAGTGTGTGACAGCACAGCAGTAAAGAAGACCTACCATCCACTATCACAGTGAGGACATTTGGACATTACTAAGGCTGTGAGTCTATTGAAAAGTGAACTCTGCAGTCCTAGGATACCTTAGAGTGTTGCAGACAGCTTTCCTGGGAAATTGGGGTACTTACGATTATTGAATTAAACTTATAGAAAAATTCAGGAAAGCTGGTGAATTTACATTAGTAACACTTCTGTTATCTCTGCCTATTGCAAGTTTATTTTTTTTCAGGATTAAGTAACTTCTTGATTTTTTTTATTGTACAAAACATTCTAATATAGAATCTAAAACTATGAGAAAGGAGCGAGTCCACAGTCAGTGTTGTGGTCCGTCGTCCCACTCTCCGCACAGACCGCTCCTTGTCCGCAGGAATTCCTGGCATCAGGAGGGGGGATTCCGCAGACACAGAGGGTGTAAGTGTCGAAGATGGAACTTTTCCTCCCGGCTACTGTGTATAATACTAAACTCCTCGCCGCCAATAAAGAGACAGAGGAGGAATGGTTGTTATTGATAACTGAGACTTCACACGGCTATAATGGGATTTTACTCTCCTACGTCCCCTTCTGTGCCCTTCACCGCTCACAAGCATCCAGCGCGAGCTCTTACCCATCACAGCAGCCATTAGCTGCTCAATATCCGCGCTCGCACTGACTGGCGGTGCTTAATTATACACGTAATGAGCGGCAGGTGAAAAGCATTCATCAAACCCTCTCTACATGGTAATATTGCCCCCTGGTTGTCCACTGGCTCGTGCTGAGCGACGGTCACAAGACCGTGCAGCTGCAGAAATGGATTTAGAGCCGAGAAAAAAGCCACAGAGGGAAAATGGGAAGCAAAAATAACGAGCAGCAAAACGACGAGCAAAGGAAGAAGTCATTTCAGTCATACAGTCATAAGCGAAAGTGTTGGCGCCCCTGAAATTTCTCCAGAAAATGAAGTATTTCTCCCCTAGACAAAATATTGCAATTACACATGATTTGTTATACACATGTTTAGCTCCTTTGTGTGTATCGGAACACCACAAAAAAAAAACAGAGAAAAAAAAGCAATTGGACATAATATCACACAAAACTCCAAAAATGGGTTGGACAAAAATGTCGGCGCCCTCAAATTTATATTTAGTTGCACCTTTTGGAATCAATATCTGCAATAAATCGCTTCCTATAACCATCCACAAGCTTCTTACACCTCTCAAACGGAATTTTGGACGACTCTTCTTACAAACTTCTCCAGGTCTCTCATACGTGAAGACGTCTTCTCCCAACAGCAATTTTATGATCTCTCCACAGAGAGTTAGATCCAAACTCATTGCTGACCCTTCAGAACTCTCCAGCACTTTGTTTCCATCCATTTCTAGGGGCTTCTTGAAGTAAGTTTGGGGTCATTGTCCTTCTGGACATGACACAAACCCACACTTCTGACAGTGGACACAACATTGCGATCCTTTGGTAATCTTCACATTTCATGATGCCTTGCACACAGTCATGGCACCAGTGTAAGAAACAGCAAAACAACACCAAAAGATCTTTGAACCTCCACCATATTTCACTGTAGGTACTGTGTTCTTATCTTCGTAGACCTCATTCCACATTCAGTAGACAATAGAATGATGTGCTTTATCAAAAAGATCTATCTTGGTCTTATCTGTCCACAAGATGCTTTCCCAGAATGATTTTCGTAAATATGAGATGGATAAAGAACCCAATAGTCCTATCTAGACAATGGAGAAACCATGGCTGGACCCTTTCCGTCTTTTGATGGGAGCAAGAGGTACCTTGTGACAAAAGAGCCCCTGCTTCTTAAATCTGCCAATCTTAGACTATATGTCTGTTTCCCACAAATGATATCCTGTTTTAATCACCTGGGTATTCAAGGGAGTCTGATTCATGTGGGAATTCTAAGTTTTCCTCAGTTCCTAGCAATACGTAAGTTTTCCTTTCTCCCCCCTATAATCTATTGTGAGATTTTATTTCCAAAAGGGGTTTGGATTGTCAGATCTCTCACCTTCTGGAGATAACTTATGAATATTAATGTTTTCTATGATAGAGGCAGTATTGTAGTAGATATTTTCTTGTACATAGGGGCAGTATTATAGTAGTTATATTCTTGTACATAGGGGCAGTATTATAGTAGTTATATTCTTGTACATAGGAGCAGTATTATAGTAGATATATTCTTGTACATAGGAGCAGTATTATAGTAGTTATATTCTTGTACATAGGAGCAGTATTATAGTAGTTATATTCTTTTACATTGGGCAGTATTATAGTAGTTATATTCTTGCACATAGGGGCAGTATTATAGCAGTTATATTCTTGTACATAGGGGCAGTATTATAGTAGTTATATTCTTGTACTTAGGAGCAGTATTATAGTAGTTATATTCTTGTACTTAGGAGCAGTATTATAGTAGTTATATTCTTGTACATAGAGGCAGTATTATAGTAGTTATATTCTTGTACAAAGCGGCAGTATTATAGTAGTTATATTCTTGTACATAGGAGCAGTATTATAGTAGTTATATTCTTGTACATAGGAGCAGTATTATAGTAGTTATATTCTTGTACATAGGGGCAGTATTATAGTAGTTATATTCTTGTACATAGGAGCAGTATTATAGTAGTTATATTCTTGTACATAAGGACAGTATTATAGTAGTTATATTCTTGTACATAGGAGCAGTATTATAGTAGTTATATTCTTGTACATAGGGACAGTATTATAGTAGTTATATTCTTGTACATAGGGGCAGTATTATAGTAGTTATATTCTTGTACACAGGGGCAGTATTATAGTAGTTATATTCTTGTACATAGGAGCAGTATTATAGTAGTTATATTCTTGTACATAGGGACAGTATTATAGTAGTTATATTCTTGTACATAGGGACAGTATTATAGTAGTCATATTCTTGTACATAGGGGCAGTATTATAGTAGTTATATTCTTGTACATAGGGGCAGTATTATAGTAGTTATATTCTTGTACATAGGGGCAGTATTATAGTAGTTATATTCTTGTATATAGGAGCAGTATTATAGTAGTTATATTCTTGTACATAGGGGGCAGTATTATAGTAGTTATATTCTTGCACATAGGAGCAGTATTATAGTAGTTATATTCTTGTACATAGGGACAGTATTATAGTAGTTATATTCTTGTACATAGGAGCAGTATTATAGTAGTTATATTCTTGTACTTAGGAGCAGTATTATAGTAGTTATATTCTTGTACATAGAGGCAGTATTATAGTAGTTATATTCTTGTACAAAGCGGCAGTATTATAGTAGTTATATTCTTGCATATAGAGGCAGTATTATAGTAGTTATATTCTTGTACATAGGGACAGTATTATAGTAGTTATATTCTTGTACATAGGAGCAGTATTATAGTAGTTATATTCTTGCACATAGGGGCATTATTATAGTAGTTATATTCTTGTACATAGAGGCAGTATTATAGTAGTTATATTCTTGTACATAGAGGCAGTATTATAGTAGTTATATTCTTGTACATAGGGGCAGTATTATAGTAGTTATATTCTTGTACATAGGAGCAGTATTATAGTAGTTATAGTCTTGTACATGGGAGCAGTATTATAGTAGTTATATTCTTGTACATAGGGGCAGTATTATAGTAGTTATATTCTTGTACATAGGGGCAGTATTATAGTAGTTATATTGTTGTGCATAGGAGCAGTATTATAGTAGTTTATATTCTTGTACATAGGAGCAGTATTATAGTAGTTATATTCTTGTACATAGGGGCAGTACTATAGTAGTTATATTCTTGTACATAGGAGCAGTATTATAGTAGTTATATTCTTGTACATAGGAGCAGTATTATAGTAGTTTATATTCTTGTACATAGGAGCAGTATTATAGTAGTTATATTCTTGTACATAGGGGCAGTATTATAGTAGTTATATTCTTGTACATGGGAGCAGTATTATAGTAGTTATATTCTTGTACATAGGGGCAGTATTATAGTAGTTTATATTCTTGTACATAGGAGCAGTATTATAGTAGTTACATTCTTGTACATAGGAGCAGTATTATAGTAGTTTATATTCTTGTACATAGGAGCAGTATTATAGTAGTTATATTCTTGTACATGGGAGCAGTATTATAGTAGTTATATTCTTGTACATAGGGGCAGTATTATAGTAGTTTATATTCTTGTACATAGGAGCAGTATTATAGTAGTTACATTATTGTACATAGGAGCAGTATTATAGTAGTTTATATTCTTGTACATAGGAGCAGTATTATAGTAGTTATATTCTTGTACATAGGGGCAGTATTATAGTAGTTATATTCTTGTACATAGGGGCAGTATTATAGTAGTTATATTCTTGTACATAGGGGCAGTATTATAGTAGTTATATTGTTGTGCATAGGAGCAGTATTATAGTAGTTATATTCTTGTACATATGAGCAGTATTATAGTAGTTATATTCCTGCACATAGGGAGCAGTATTATAGTAGTTATATTCTTGTACATAGGGAGCAGTATTATAGTAGTTATATTCTTGTACATAGGAGCAGTATTATAGTAGTTATATTCTTGTACATAGGGGCAGTATTATAGTAGTTATATTCTTGTACATATGAGCAGTATTATAGTAGTTATATTCCTGCACATAGGGAGCAGTATTATAGTAGTTATATTCTTGTACATAGGAGCAGTATTATAGTAGTTATATTCTTGTACATATGAGCAGTATTATAGTAGTTATATTCTTGTACATAGGGGCAGTATTATAGTAGTTATATTCTTGTACATAGGAGCAGTATTATAGTAGTTATATTCTTGTACATAGGAGCAGTATTATAGTAGTTTATATTCTTGTACATAGGAGCAGTATTATAGTAGTTATATTCTTGTACGTAGGAGCAGTATTATAGTAGTTATATTCTTGTACATAGGAGCAGTATTATAATAGTTATATTCTTGTACATAGGGGCAGTATTATAGCAGTTATATTCTTGTACATAGGAGCAGTATTATAGTAGTTATATTCTTGTACATAGGGGCAGTATTATAGTAGTTATATTCTTGTACATAGGGGGCAGTATTATAGTAGTTATATTCTTGTACATAGGAGCAGTATTATAGTAGTTATATTCTTGTACATAGGGGGCAGTATTATAGTAGTTATATTGTTGTATATATGAGCAGTATTATTGTAGTTATATTCTTGTACATAGGGGCAGTATTATAGTAGTTATATTCTTGTACATAGGGGCAGTATTATAGTAGTTATATTCTTGTATATAGGGGCAGTATTATAGTAGTTATATTGTTGTGCATAGCTGTAGTATTACAGTAGTTATATTTTTGTGCATAGTTATAGTATTACAGTAGTTATAATCTTTATATTGCTCATACATAGGTTTACAGTAGAAATCTAACAAAGTTTCATCTTTGGATGAGATTATTTGCCGATATATTACCATTTGCTCATTATTGATTTTCTACCATCTTTACCATAGACGCGCTGTGTATAATACAGGACCCTGTGTAGTCATATATGAGACGACCAGGTAACCACAGGACGCTGTGGAATCAGACAACACGTATAGCCCCAGGTCTATCTTTGAGGGGATCTGTCCCTGCACAAGTATAATATTTTGAGTAATGGATACTCGCAGTAAGAGCGTGAATTTTAATTAGAGCTTGCTGCTGGGTCCGTACAATCCTCTTGTATTCTGTAAGTGGCTCCGTTATTTGATTTATTTTCGCCGGCCTAATTTGTAAAATTGCTTCAAGATAAAGTCAACATCTCTCGCCTCCCGTCTTGCCTTGCTGAATATTAAACCCACGTCTTCGCGGTCGAACATTTCCCAGGAATAAAATATTTAGAAGGCAGCTTATTGTAATTCTTCACTTAAAGGTTCGTTGTGGAAACCCATAAATATTTGTGCACGCCTGGAGATGATTAGAAGTTTCACTCAAAGTTTGGCTACAGTGAATTTACAAAAAAAAAAAAGAAAAATATATTTTTCATCCGAGCGGCGGCCAGTTATTATCTGTTCTATCAGAATCTGGGCAATTTGTGCAGGTCTGTAAGTTGCAATCAGCTCTACAAGATATTAGACTTGGGGTCATCCCGAGCCCGTTCTTTAATAATAGGATGAAGCCAAATGTCAGCATCATAAACTGTAAAGTAGAAGCTTTAAGCTGGAGTGGATAGAACATGTAAAATACAAGATTGAAATATACAGTTACGGTTAAAAGTCTGGAGACCCCCGCTCTTAAAAAGTTTTTTTCCTGCTCTTATTGGAATGTGCACATTATAGATTCAGACTAAAGGCAGCAAAACCACAAAGTAATACAGATAAAAACAAAGAGTAAAGAAACAGGTGAAACAACCTTTACACCCTCTTGGTTTCGCTCAAGCAGCTTCATCAGGGGATCACCTTGATTGGATTCCAATGGACAGGTCACCTTGTTATCTTGTGGAATAACCGGCCCTCAGAAAGTGTTTGCGACACTTCATCATCACTTCAAGACACCAAAGTCAGTAAATACAGAAAATTACTAGAACTTTAAAGGTATCCTTAAACAAAGTCATTCAGAAAATAAGAAGAGGAAACTGTTGAAAATGCAGAATATCAGTCACATAATATCCAGAAAAAAAGTTATTTCTCTTGTGCATACTTGATCATCCTGGAAAGTTACTTGAAACATCAGATACGCTTTAATTAATTGGTAAATAAATATATTATTTGCAGCCTTCCATAATAATTCATGTATAAATAAGTCCATTCAATGCAGCAATTGCCATATATTCATTAATTATTGACACTTGGGAGAAAGTAACTAATTACATAACTTTCTAGCTGGCGTCACCTATGCATGTCGCAGTGTTAGTGAGCGGCCGCATTGTTGTGATCTTTGTGCCGTTAATAACCATTTATCCAAATAGTTGCAAATTCCCTTTAGCATTGATGTGCGCAGATTTACTATGCGCCGGATCTTTTGAAGTTAGTTTTTGCTTGAGAAAATATTACTACAGTTTATATAAAAATTTCCCACAGGGATTAATAAGTCTTGAGAGGTTTCTTTAGTTTTTTATTCTGACGAATCAACTTTGTTACGAATTCCCACAAAACTTTGGATTCTGTTGGATTTTGTAAGTGCAGGTGATTGATTCTCCAGAATCCTGCAAAATGTGTGATAGAAAGGGGTGTGAATAATGAATCGCGATATGTCCTCCTGTCCTAGGCCGCCATTCTTTACACTGCCGCCTCTGTCTGTTCTTCGGATCTTTTGACTCTCTAAAGCCCGATGTGCGGGGATCGGGGAGCGGCGTCGGTGTGAGTGTTGGAGGAGGACTGGGGAGTAAAATGTTTTGTCATATTTTATCCCCTTTGCTCTGTTTGATGTCGGAACCTAATAAATGTCTTTTCGGGGCATTTTCTACTCCAAATTTAATCTGGTGACTGAATTGAATAAATCTGCATCAAGCAATAATTGGAAATCCGCTCAAGTTTCCAATCAAATCAATGTCAAGCAGCAGCTGCAAAAGCAAACATGAGTTTAGTGTGTATAAGATGAGACATTAGAACTTGAGATGGAACTATAATACGGCTCCTTCACATTTATTCTAAGGTCTCATCTGGTTTTTGGGGCAGTTGAATGCTGGAACTTATCCCGCGGCCACCTGACTCCTTTCTAATCAAGTGATTCCTCTACCGTAATTAGTGTGTACAATTCCATTAATTCAGCACCTGATAGTCCAGAAAGCCCAGTTAGGGAATAGTAAGTTAAGCGGTTGCCCTGAATACTCGGCGGCACAGGTTCACAGCCGGGCCACACGTTGGCCTCCTGATTTGTCAGTCCTGGGTGTATTTGTGCGCGGCTCTTCGCGCTGCATTATAAATCGCTTGCTGTGCAGTAATTCTGTCTTGTTAAAATATGTATTAAAACAACATGGCTTGGCAGCGGCTCCGGGCACCGGCTCACGTTCCTGACACTGCTCTTCTCTGAATTCTTGGATCGGGTTCTGCTCACTCGCCTCGTCCGCACTTTGTCCCACCTGTGTCGTCCCCGGAGCCCTAATTAATGATGGGGGCGCAGCTTCAGGTCCAAGCTGTGCAGTTGGCAGAGTGGTGATTGTCCAGGAGCGCTCGCCCGTCCGGTGAAGGCTTTACTCCGCCAAGCCAAGATTACTCAGTGCGGAGGGAGGGCAGCGAGGCGACTGTTCCTGGAGACCACCTCCGGTTGGAGAAAGTCAGATCTGTTCTATCTTATTGACCTCAGCTCGTATTTAGGATGATCGCGCTGTGGATTATTCAAGGGTTATATGGGGTCTAGACTGGAGGGCCTGGTTATAGGTTGGATGGTTTCATAGGTAGACTTGGAGTAAGACCACTGAGATCCACCAACAACCCTTGGCGCCCTGTACAGAACCTTTAATTACATGCATAGAGTGCCCATGTAATGTAACGCACAGGTCACCAGAAATAAAACCTCTACAGAGTAGCCTCCGATCTGTCACAGCTCCCCCCCTAGAGGTTCAGGCACCAGGATTGTGCTCAGTGGTGAAAGCTCCAGGTCCCGGGGACGTCAGATTCAGTGGTGGCCCTTTTACAAGGGACAAGAAGCGTCACTCTGCACCAGGAGCCACCGGGGTAACAAGATGGTCCATGGAAGTGGAATGAACTGCAGCCACTCAGCCACAAAGTGGAGACCCCGCAATGTTACAGAGCGGGGGGCCGAGTGCTGAGGAGCAGAGGGGAGGAAAGTCTCCACCGCTCTACTGACCCCATAACAGACCTCCTCTGGTATAACATCAGCACAAACCCTGCCCCCCTGCTGGAAGCTTCATGGCTGAGTAGCTGCATGCAGCCGTACGTCACCAAGCACAAGCGTCGAATGGAGTGGTGTAAAGCCGCCACCACTGAACTCTGGAGGAGACGTGTTCTGTGCAGTGATGGATTGCACTTTTCTGTGACTGATGGAGGAGTCTGGGTTTGGTGATTCCAGGAGCACGTTACCCCCTGACTGCATTGTGCTCCCTGTACAGATGGTGGAGGAGGATAATGCTATGTGTTGTGTGACAGGGTCACTGGTAAAGTACTGGAGGGGAGATATGTGTCACTACACTTAATACATAGAGAGGGTGGGAGGTTGTCCGCCTTATCTCCACCAGCAGAGCTGGCAATGCTGTGTGGTGACAGGACCTGAGTGATGTCACAGTCATGTGATCAGTCACATGGGGGAGGAGTCACATGGTCTGGGGTTTAAATAGCTGGGCTCCAGAGGCAGCCATTGTTCAGCCGGGTTGGAGAGAGGACTCACCAGTGTTTTGTGTCCTGAGGAGGAAAGACTGAACCTGTGGTGCTGCAGAGCGTGCAGCTCTCCTCACACGTATGGACTGTGTACAGCATTTTTTTTTTTTTTGTTGATCTGCTGTTTTGCCCAGAGGGCCGTGTTTATTTTCCAGCTTGGTTTATGATGCTTTAATAAACTAAGCATGTTCTTAAAGAGACAGCGTTCTATTCCTACCTCTGTGTCAAGCCGAGTGAGATGCTCTATGACAGTTGTTATCAGGGCTCGGCCTCAGCTATGTGCCTACTCTTCATTCTTTTCTCGTCTTACACTTTTCCCAGTTTCTTCTATTATTTACTTCCTCTTCTTTCCTCCCCATCCTCCGCCAGCTCAGAAAAAGGAGGCCACACCCTGGCTTGCACAAAATGCAAAAATACAAAAATTGAGCTTGGTTTGAGTTGGTATACATGCAGCACTTAAACGCATTTTCACATTGGCCATAAAGCGCACGAAACCTACAAGAAACAAAATGATCAAAAACCTGCTCTAACTAAATAAGTAAAAAGAAAAAGTGCATCCAAATAACTCAGGGTTCTTTGTAATACTGTTTTTGATCAAAAATAGCATAAAAGCCATCCCACCGTCGTCAAGGTGCCCTGATTGGGACGGTCCTACACTGTCTTACCATGTGTCAGAGTTGACCTCATTGTGTGAATAAGGGCAGAAAAAAGGACCGGGTCCCAATCTATGAACACCAGTCTGGGGAAGCTTATTTATTATAAAAGTTTTTTAAAAAAAGTAAGGAATAAAAGTAGAGAAAAAAAGTAGAGAAAAAAGTAGAGAAAAAAAGTAGAGAAAAAAGTAGAGAAAATAATAGAAGAAAAAACGTAGAGGAAAAAAGTAGAATAAAAAAGTACAGCAAAAAAGTAGAAAAAAAGGTAGAGAAAAAAGTAGTGAAAAAAATGGAGGAAAAAAGAAGAGGAAAAAAGAAGAGAAAAAAAGAAGTAGAGGAAAAGAATTAGAGAAAAATAGTAGAGAAAAAAATAGAAGAAAAAAGTAGAGGAAAAAAGTAGAGAAAAAAGGTAGAGAAAAAACTGAGAAAAAAGTATTGAAAAAAATAAAGTAAAAAAAGAGGAAAAAAGTATAAAAAAGAAGTAGAGAGAAAAGAAGTAGAGGAAAAAGGTAGAGGAAAAGTAGAGGAAAAAAGTATAAAAAAGAAGTAGAGAAAAAATAGAAGAAAAAAATAGAGAAAAAAGTAGAGGAAAAAAGTAGAGAAAAAAGGTAGAGAAAAAAGTAGAGAAAAAATAGAGGAAAAAAGTATAAAAAAGAAGTAGCGAGAAAAGAAGTAAACAAAAAAGTAATGAAAAAAGTAGAGAAAAAAGTACAGAAGAAAGACGTAGAGAAAATCAAGCAGAGCAAAAATAGATAAAAACAGAAAAAAGGTAAAAAGGAAAAATTAAGAAGAAACAGAGGAACAAAATGAAAAGAAAAATCAGTAGAAGTAAAAAATAAAATTGTATAAAACAATTACAGCGGTGTTCACTGCACTAATGCGCTCGCTAAGAAGCTGCTGGACGCTAACTAGTTTTTTGTGCAAAAGAAAAATGTCCGTCACTAGCACTGCGACAATGTCCGCTCCCCTAACGCGCTGCCGCCCTTCCTACGAAGCTCCTCTGTACTAACTACTATAATATTTTTCCTTTAACAAAATCGGACGTCACTAACTCTGCGACATCCGCTGCTCTACTTCTAGCAAAAGACAGCGTCCCCTGGAGCGGACGGTGATCATCGGCCATACTGACCAGAGCCCTGCGACACTCGTAAGTGCTGGAAATAAAAGTGCGCAAAAAAATGGAGCAGCGAGAAATACAATCGAGGCGTGCACGCAAGAAGCGCACGCGTAAAAAAAAGCCAAAAGAAGTGCGACAAACATACAATTGGGGGTCGGGAGAGCTGAGGCAGGAGTTGGAAACTTCTGCTGCTGTGATCACAGATGGATCGCACAGACAACGCACGCCTAGTTATAGCGGTGCTGCCCCTTTAAGAATAAAGTCTCAGCGCTCCTAGAATCAATGTATTATAAGGAACATTAGCTGCAGAATGGGAACACAAGGCGACAAGCGGAGACTCCGCCTCGCGCAATAAACGGAGCCATGAAATGATGAAACGAGATGATACTGTGGTTACAATGTCATTTCTATTCATCAGACCAAATTTAATAATCCCTCAGCCACACGAAAGTCTGATGGAACAGGCTGATTACCGGCGCGTGGACTGGCGGCAGAAACACATTAAAACATCCATATTTACATCTGAAACAGCAGCTTTATTAAATCAGGACGGGGAGAAAAAACAGTTTAGGGGTCACGTCTACGAGCGCAGGGCGTCCTCCGGAGCGGAAGAATGGACATTTAAAGGGAGAGTGCAAATTATACATTAACCCGGCATAGAGGCCAATTGGAATATATTTTCTTCAAGTTACTACCATTAGGTGGCGCTGTTTGATTTTTTCAGTTTTTTTCATAACTGGGATAGTTTTCTATAAAAGAGACACTATAAATATTACAGTTTTATTCCAGAAATAATGCCGCACTCGTCCACAGGTTGTGTCTGGTATTGCACCTCATTCTCATCCAATGTCATGGAACTAAGCTGTAATACCAAACATGACCTAGAGACGAGAGTGGCGCTGTTTCTAGAAAAAAAGCCGCCATGTTTTCCAGGAATATCAACAATCTAAGTTGCAGTTCCAGGCACGGCCATAAGTACGAAGGTGTCGCTGTGTTTTTTAGATTATTGGCTAGGCGTTAGTCCCATCAATCTACTGATTCGTGAAGATATATAAAGAGTAAAAGGTTTTTTTTGAAAAGTTGCAGCTAGTCTCTCAACACTATTGATAATTTTAAGGGAGCAGCATGGAAAATAAATCAGTTATAAAATTCAATGTTTTCTATAATAGCTTCACTCTATTTTCAATGCCCTCGTCTCTTTGTCAGCTTAAAATTGTGTAAAATTACTCTCTGGAAACCATCAACAAGCTGATGTTGACAGATCTGAATTTCTCATCATTTTAGTTTTCTAGAAATTCATCAAAAAGATCATTTTTATAGGATCTTTATCGGAGATCCTCATTACATTACTGATCTTCACATCACATTCTTAGTTCAAGTAAAGGAAACCATCAGGAAGCTGCTACTGACATTTTTCATTCTTAAATGTATTACTTAGTCTCTACCGTGTGGAAATTAGTTCCAGGGAAACCATCAGGAAGCTGCTACTGATATTTTTCATTCTTAAATGTATTGCCTAGTCTCTACCGTGTGGAAATTAGTTCCAGGGAAACCATCAGGAAGCTGCTACTGATATTTTTCATTCTTAAATGTATTGCCTAGTCTCTACCGTGTGGAAATTAGTTCCAGGGAAACCATCAGGAAGCTGCTACTGATATTTTTCATTCTTAAATGTATTACTTTACTATTCAATGATTTATTTAGTATCTTTGCTCTGGGGAAACAAACAATAAACTGCTGTTGACGGATCTGCAATTATTACTGTATTTTTCTTTTTAGGATCATTAGTCTGATGACCTCTTAAAGGGGCGTGCCATAAAGATCTGATAGATGCAGGTCCCATCCTTTAGCTGGAAATGGATGGAGAGGAGGCCGTGCGTGTTTATCTCCCCATTAATTTGCTTGGACGACGCAAAAATGACCAAGCAGATGTGTTACATTCTTGTTCTCGTCCTTAACTTGTTGGTGTGGAAACCATCAGCAAGCTGCTCTTCACATATATCTTTTTTTTTTTTCTGGAAATCATTATCGAGCTGCTGTTGACGGATCTTTTTTTACTCTTTTCGGTGTATAATGGGGTCCGGTGATGAATGAATTAGATATTAGACTATTTGGCGGGTGACATCAGTGCAGCTTTTATTCCGTGGCCACGGCGGGGGTCTCTGTCTTTGCTCCGGCAGGCGGCGTATGCTGGAATCTGCATTATTGATCCTTGTTTTGCCGTGATAGATGACGATGGCGAGAAGCCCCGGCTCCGGCAGGAGGTGATTATGACAGTGCTGCGAGCGTTGCCGCTGCCGCACTCGGTGGATGGAGCCGCTGCCGCCCGCCTGCCGTATATATCACAGCCTTCTAATATCAGCAGAATAAATTGTCCCTTTAAGGATAAAGGTATAAATCAGGGCTGACAGCGCGACCCAAGAATCCGATGTAGCGAGCGCCGTCCACAAACTCACGCTGATCCGCTCCCCTGTAGCCCGTAAAGGAAAATTAACAGCGAACCCGAGACTCATTCCTCCTCGCGGTTCGGCTCGTCCCTTCCTGACATTTTTTGCCTCCATTGCAGAAGACGCTACATAATTACCTTGATTGGTGGCCAAAGAAGTTGTAATTGGTTCCAGGGGGGATTCGGAGAGACAAACCGCGCCGTTTACATCATGGCTTCTTATCTGCAGTCCTTAACCCTGCACATCACAGTCAGATCCGCAGGAAGGGTCGTTCCGGATTTCCCCACTTTCGTGAACAAATTTTTTTTTTAAATGTATTTTTGGCTAAGAATTATCTTTGCCATTGGGTTTCTTTAAAATTATTGCAAAAATCGTCTTCTATTGCCGCTATGTTGCCTTGTTTATTCTTGTCTGCAGAAAGAGTGAACTGAGAATCTGTCAGCGAGCTCATTCTGATGGGAAAGTTTCTAACTTTTTTTATATCCATTTCTGAGCTGAATTATGACCACAGATCGTCCCAAAGTTGAATGTTCAGCAAAACAAAGAGCTTGTAAAAGCAAGACGGCGCAACATTTTTATTGAAAACCAATTGCAAAAAATGATTTTTGGGACAAATACATGTATTTAAAAAAAAATGTCCCCAGAGGTGGTTAGATGGGATCTTGGAGAAGAAGTCTGCGCTATACATGGTGACATTTTGTAAATTCGTTGCCTTCGTTCATATTTACCATCTGTTAGACGGAACATGAGAAAGAATCCAAAGATTTGTGTTTGTGCAACATTGTATCTCACACAGGACGCCTGCACAATCCATGGGTCTGAATCACAAATAAGGGACATGGCCCCTTCATAAGAACCGATCAGGACTAAAGACCCCAGACCTGTACCCCTAACCCAACAGAAACCCCAGACCTAAGCCCCAAAACACAGACCCCTCATATACAAAACCCAGTCCTGACCAAATGCAAGCCACAAATTCCTGAAAAATGCAGACCCCACAGTCCGTACTCTCATAATCCAGACTCCAGCCCAGACCAGTTAACAACTGCAGACCCCAGACCACGACCCCTACATATGCAGCCTAGACCAGGCCCCCTAACAACAGACCCCAGGTCCCATAAATCAAGAGTCCAGACTAAACCCCTAAAGAAATGGAAATCACAAACTTCTCAAAGACAATGCACAAAAAAGACCCCAAGTCAGCCCCCTAAGTACAGACCAAGGCTGCCTAAAAAAGCTGAAACCCTCCGAAATGTGGTTTAGGTTAAGAAAATAAATTGGCATCAATGCAGAAATATTGATCAGTTAATGGACACAGAATGGTCAGATTTTGGCAAGACAAAAGTTTTGTCGCCCACAGAAAGTAATGTGATATTCAAACAAATAATTAACTTAAAATACAAATATATGTTGCATAACATTGGTGAATGAAGTTGTGGTGCTATTAGAGTCATATTTAATATTTTGTGTGACTTCCATGAGCTTGGAGGACTGCATACATGATTCATACAATGTATTAATGAAGTCATCAGGAATAGCACAGAATGCAGTCTTCCATGCCTCCCAGAGTTCATCTAGATTCTTGGTTTTGTCTTCCAAGCTTCCTCTTTCATCCTACCCCAAACAAGCTCAATGATTTTCATGTCTGGTGACCGGGCTGGCCAGTCCTTGAGCACCTTGATCTTTTTTGCCTGCAGGAACTTTGTTGTAGAGATGGATGGATGAGATGGAGCACCGTCCTGCTGCAGAATTTGACCCCTTTTATGATTTGGAATATAAGAGGTAGCTAATACTTCATGATATTTTAGGCTATTGATGTTGTCTTCCACCTTGCAAATGTTTCACACTTCCCCATACTGAATGTAACCCCAGACCATGATCTTTCCACCACCAAATGTAACTGTTTTCTGGGTGTATTTTGGATCCATACGGGCTCCAGTAGGTCTCCTGCAGTATTTGCGGCGGCTGTGGTGTAATTCTACTGAGGATTCATCAGAGAAATCCACCTTCTGCCACTTTTCCAGAATCCATCTGTTTAGCAGCTCTGGGACTTTGCAAATGCCACACGGTTTTTTATTCGCCTTTTGTTTAGTGCTGGCTTCTGGGCACTGATTCGACCATGGAGGCCATTTCGAGACCGTATCCTACAAACTATTCTAGATGACACAGGGACTTGAGGTGACCAGGCCTGTTGGAGCTCTGCTGCAGTGGAAGAGGAGCTTGCTTTGGATTTTCTAACCAACAAACGTTCCTCCTGAGCAGTAGTCTTGCGGGGTCTGCCGGACCTGGGCTTGTCAAATACATCTCCAGTCTCTTCAAATCTTTTTTTAATTCTTTGTACTTGACGCTGAGACACATTAAAGGTGCCAGCCACCTCTGCAGTGGATCTGGTCTTCAGCCTCTTGATAATCCAGGCTTTGGTCGCAGGGTGGATTTTTGGCATGTTGTCAGAGCTCAAGTTGCAGTTCAAGTGAAGGTCTGGGGTGCTGGGTTTCTTTTTATGCACACACTAATTAACCAATCATTTGCTGAGCACAGGTGAGGATGTAAACTAGGATTGGGTGCATTGTATGACCAGGGACAAAACTTTTGTCTTGCCAAAATCTGACCATTCTGTGTCCATTAACTGATCAATAGTTCTGCATTGATGCCAATTTATTTTCTTAACCTAAATCACGTTTTGTAGGGTTTCAGCTTTCAAAAGAATAATTTATACAACCAATGGATGAATTTAACATCAGGTTATAAGCTTTTATTTACATAACATGGATAAGCGACATAACTTCTGTCAGGGAGTGTACAGACCCAAGATACCCTAAGAACAGGCCCCCTGAAGAAATACAGACCTCCTACCAGAAGCCCTAATACAGACCCCACAATGCACAAACAGCGTATTCTAAGAATGAGCTTCTTCTCGTTACGGGGTGAACCCCGGATCCTTATTCCTCCTGATCCCTAATTTAAAAGGCAAAAAAAAAATATCCATATTTCCATTATTCAACCTTTTCTCCCACTTTGGTGGGTTTTCGATTAGGCTTTTTCTTCAGCGTCTTCTTCTGGGAAAGCTCGGGGACATCCCACATTGCCACCATTACAGCGGCGGCAGAGCTGGTCATCCGGGTTTTGACCTTTTTGAGTAGCACATGTCCCTCATCTTCCCCATTATACTTTTTTCTGACTGAACTTCCCCAGACTTTTGCTGAAAAGAATAAAAAAGAAACAATAGTTGTAACAATTCACTATGGATTCTTTTCTGTTGCTTGTTTCCTGGGGTCCATTTTAAGGATTTCACGGTGAAGGGGACGGGGGATGTTTTGGTAAAATATAATTAAATTACAGCTCCATAATATTGAAACATTGCAGAACTGTGAAGGTCTTTACTTGAGGCATCAGATCATTTCTGGAGATCCTTCCCTTGTTTTCTGCACACAGCGATAAAATAATCAGACTGTTCTTAAATTTAGGTATTAGGAGACTTTTTATTATCACTTTTAATTGCTTTTGTATAACTGTCTGTTAATCCAGAGTATATTCATCCAGCTGTTACTGCTCTTACATCCGGCACCAGGCTCTGCTTCATCATCTTACCACCGGCTCTGTGTTCATCAATGTTCCAGGTCGCCATGGCAACCAGGCAGGCACCTTATCAGCCAGCTCAGGGGGCAGCTCACCATCACCTTAGTATTCAGGTAGTTGGCGTCCACCCAAATACTGGCTCTGCCATAGTATGCATTCTGTCACACCCAGCTCTGCTACATCACTGGACTCTGATACATTTCTTTGGTGTGCCTAATGATATATCATGCTGTGCTACATCACCCAGCTCTGATACATTGCCACACTGTAACTCCTGACATTCTTAGATCTGCAACATCATAGGGTTCAGCTATGTTGCTACAGTGTATATCCTGACATTCCCAGCTCTGCTAAGTCGCTGCGCTCTGCTACATTACAACAGTGTGCCTCCTGACATACCAAGCTTTCATTTGTCACTAAATTTTTTGGGGCCCATTATTCTGTATGGAGGACTATGTGAGGTTCATTATATTGTATGGGGGACTATGTGAGGCTCATTTTACTGTATGGAAGACTATGTGGGAGACATTATACTGTATGGAGGATTATGTGGGGCCCATTATTCTTTATGAAGGACTATATGTTGCCGATTATACTGTACGGAGGATTATGTGGGGCCCATTATTCTGTATGGAAGACAATGTGGGAGACATTATACTGTATGGAGGATTATGTGGGGCCCATTATTCTTTATGAACGACTATGTGTTGCCGATTATATTATATGGAGGATTATGTGGGGCCCATTATTTTGTATGGAGGACTATGTGGTGACTATTGTACTGTATGTGGACTATGTGGTGGCCATTATACTGTATGGAGGACTATGTGATGCCCGTTATACTGTATGGAGGATTATGTGAGGCCCATTATTTTGTATGAGGACTATATGTGACCCATTTTACTGTATGGATGACTATGTGGTGCCCATTATATTGTATGGAGGACTATGTGGTGTCCATTATTCTGTATGGAGGACTTTATGGTACCCATTATACTGCATGGAGGATTATGTGGGGTCCATTATTCTGTATGAAGGACTTTATGGTGACCATTATACTGTATAGAGGACTATGTGGTGACCATTGTACTGTATGTGGACTATGTGGTGGCCATTATACTATATGGAGGACTATGTGGTTCCCATTATACTGTATGAGGATTATGTGGTGCCCATTATACTGTACGAGGACTACGTGGGCCCATTATTCTGTATGGAGGACTATATACTGGGGTGCCTACAACTTAGTTTTTCATGTGTGCCTCTGTGTGTTTTAGTTTGACATTCCTGCAGCCTTCGTTGCGCCAATGAATTCACTTTGAGGCATCGATGTCATCTGTCCGTGCTGCATTATTACTGTAAGGCTAAGTTCTCATTGCATTAACAACAGCCCATTCAACACATGCGTTAACGGGCTGCGTTAATGCAAGTGCCGACATTCCATCACGCTAGCGCATAGCTAGTAAATGCTCTATCGGACCCGGAAAGGCAATGACGGCACATCGCTAGCGCACACCCATTGTGGGCGTGCGCTAGCGATGCATCCTTCATAGGACTTAATGGCGGCATTAACAGGCTTCGTTGCACCGCGTTATGCCACGGTGTAACATAGTCCGTCTAACGGACGCCACAGACGCAGTGTGGACCAAGCCTTGAATGTGCGCAACAGACAGCAAAGCTCTATGTGAAAAAAAGAATTGTGTAAGGTGTGTGGAGGCTTCAGTGGTGTCTAGAAGATTTGCCAACTCTCCGGGGAGTTTGGAAAGTCTCCCAATAATTCCTGGAGACTCTGGGAGGGTTCTTGGCCGAGGTATATAAATAAGAGGTATGGCAGCAAACTGTTAACGAACATCTAGCCATGACTCTGGGTCCCTCATACAGAAGAAGGAAGGAATTTCTCTGAACAGAAAGTCGGCATAACATCCTCCAGTACTTTCCGTAGAGGCTCGTAATGACTTCTGTCATTTTTTCTCCTTGAGCAATCTAAGAACACAGATTTTTTTTATTTTGGCTTCTTGTGATCTCAAGACTCTGGATTCTTAAATGGTCCCATTCAAGATGGATTACATCCAGGGGACTGAAGACTCATCCATATGGAGGAGGATTATGGAGTCATGAGACGGCTCTGTCTGATATTATCAAACAATGGGATTGAATATCTGCAGATCAGAGGCCAAAAACTGTCTTATTGTCATCTTCAATGAATACATTTCACTGTCTGGAGACCTCGGGAGAGAAGGAAGAGATAATTATGAGACATTCAGGCAAAAATTAGGAAAATGTATGAAGAACGAGGACAATAACTTGGCAGAGATTCTACCTTCTAAACCATCGCCTCAATCCATGAAGCTACGTTTTGCTCTCTACCAGTCCCTGTGTACTTATCCCTTAGATGGTTAGCTCTTCAGATCAGGATTTTATCTGCTTCTGTCCAGCAGATTAACCTTTTCCCACACCTAGATGTAAAGACACGCCAAGGTCCTGAGGAAGGAAACTTTGACATCTGGACGTAGTAGATTTATATATCTAGGTGATCCTAAGGGCATTGCCAATCTGTCCGCAAGATCATCGGTGGGAGCACAGCCAACAATTTTTTATTATTATACATTTTTATAGCGCCATTTAGTCCATGGCGCTTTACATGTGAATACGGGGCAAATATAGACAAATACATTAAACATGAGCAAAAAACAAGGCACACAGGTACATAAGAAGGGAGGACCCTGCCCGCGAGAGCTCACAGTCTGCAGGGGATGGGTGAGGATACCCTAGGAGAGGGTAGAGCTGGTCGTGCAGCGGTTCAGTAGGTTGAGGATCACTGCAGGCTGTAGGCTTGTCGGAAGAGGTGAGTCTTCAGGTTCTTTTTGAAGGTTTCTATGATAGGCGAGAGTCAGATGTGTTGGGTAGAGAGTTCCAGAGTATGGGGGAAGCACGGGAGAAGTCTTGGATGCGGTTGTGGGAAGAAGAAATGAGAGGGGAGTAGAGAAGGAGGTCTTGAGAGGATCGGAGGTTGCGTGTAGGTAGGTCCCGGGAGTCCATGTCACAGATGTATGGAGGAGATAGGTTGTGGATGGCTTTGTATGTCATTGTGAGGGTTTTGAACTGGAGTCTCTGGGCGATAGGAAGCCAGTGAAGGGGCTGGGGAATAGCGGGGAGACAGGTAGATTAGTCGGGCACCAGAGTGTAGGATGGATTGGAGTGGTGCCAGAGTGCTAGAGGGGAGTCCAGAGAGTAGGAGGTTGCAGTAGTCAAGGCGGGAGATAAGGGCATGCACTAGCGTTTTTGTGGTGTCGCGGTCAAGGAATGCGCGGATATATTTTTGAGTTTTAGACAGCAGGAGGAGGCAAGGGCTTGGATATGTGGCTTGAAAGAGACGGCAGAGTCGAGCATCACCCCGAGACACCGGGCGTGTGGGACTGGGGAAAGTGAGCAGCCATTGACATTAATGGAGAGGTCTGGTGGAGGGGTAGAGTGAGATGGGGAAAGATGATGAATTCTGTTTTGTCCATGTTCAGTTGTAGAGCGAGCAGAAAAGAAGGCTGAAATAGCAGACAGACAGAGCGGGATTTTGGTAAGCAAGGAGGTGAGGTCAGGTCCGGATAGGTAGATCTGCGTGTCATCAGCGTAGAGATGATACTGCATACCGTGGGATTCTATGAGCTGTCTCAGGCCGAAAGTGTAGATGGAGAAGAGTAGGGGTCCTAGAACAGAGCCTTGAGGAACACCGACTGACAAGGGGCGAGGTGAGGAGGTGGTGTGGGGGAGGGAGGCACTGAATGTTCGGTCTGTCAGACATGACGAGATCCAGGATAGGGCCAAGTCTGTGATGCCAAGAGATGAGAGAATCTGTAACAGGAGGGAGTGGTCCACAGTGTCGAAGGCAGAGGACAGGTCCAGGAGAGGGACAGAGTAGTGTCGCTTGCTCCTGGCAGTTAGTAGGTCATTGGTGACTTTAGTTAGGGCAGTTTCAGTTGAGTGATGGGGACGGAAGCCAGATTGTAACCGATCAAAGAGGGAGCAAGAAGAGAGATGGGAGGACAGTTCAAGATGGACATGTTGCTCCAGTAATTTAGAGGCATAGGGGAGAAGAGATATTGGGCGATAGCTAGACACAGAGGATGGGTCGAGGGAGGGCTTTTTGAGGATAGGTGTGATCTTGGCATGCTTGAAGGATGAGGGGAAGACACCTGTTGTGAGTGAGAGGTTGAAGAGGTGCGTTAGGGTTGGGATGAAGACCATGGAAAGGTTAGGGATGAGGTGGGATGGGAGCGGGTCGAGCGTGCAGGTGGTGAGGTGTTATCCTGACAGGAGGGTGGAGAGCTGATCTTCTGTCATGGTGGAGAAGCTGGTTTTTGAGGAGTAGGGTTGAGCAGCTAAGAAGGGCAGTGGCCGCTGTGGGCCGAAGCTTTCTCTGATCGTATCGATCTTCTGTTTAAAGAAAGAGGCAAAGTCTTCAGCAGAAATGAGAGGGGAGGGAGGGAGTGCAGGGGGACAGAGTAGAGAATTGAAAGTGTTGAAAAGCTGTTTAGGGTTGTGGGACAGGGAGGATATGAGAGATGAGAAGTAAGTTTGTTTTGCGGCAGTGAGCGTGGACTTGAAGCTGGCGAGGGACTGATTGTATGCAGTGAAGTGGTCGGCAGAGCGGGATCGCTTCCATCTCCACTCAGCGATCCTGGAAGCCTGTGTCAGTTCTTTGGCCAGGCTGGTCAGCCAGGGCTGCCTGTTGAATGTACGAGTTTTGCTATGCATGAGGGGGGCGGCCGAATTGAGTGTTGCTGTTATAGTGGATTATAAAAAATGACAGCAGCATCTGTGTCATGGAAGGAAGCTATGTCTGTAAGAGGGAGAAGGGACTCAGAGAGTGAGTGTAAGTTCAAATGTTTGAGATTTCTGCGAGGGTGAGTGAGTTTGTGGAGTGGGGGTTGCACACTAGGAGGGGAGAGAGAAGAGAATGTCAGTAGGTTGTGGTCAGACAGGGGGAGGGGTGAGTTAGTGAGATTAGTAAGGGAGCAGAGGGGTGAAGATGAGGTCCAGCGCATGGCCATCTTTGTGAGTGGCCTCAGAGGACCATTGAGTGAGGCCAAAGGAGGCAGTGAGCAATAAACGTTTAGAGGCAGCTGAGGTGGAAGTGTCAATGGGGATATTGAAGTCACCCATGATGATAGTGGGGATGTCGGCTGAGAGCAAATGAAGTAGCCAGGTGGTGAAGTGGTTAGGAAAGGTGGAGATGGCTAGTTCTGGGGGGCGGTAGATGACAGCCAGCTGGAGATTGGAGGGGGAGTAGATGCGTACAGAGTGCACCTCAAACGAGGGAAGAGTAGCGGAGGGTGGTAGCGGGATTGGAGTGAAGGAGCAGGTGTCGGCCAGGAGCAAGCCAACTCCTCCACCACGTTTGTTGGTGGAGCGAGGGGTGTGAGAGAAGTGGAATCCGCCATAGGAGAGCGCAGCTGGAGAGGCCGAGTCAGGGGGGGTGAGCCAGGTTTCAGTGAGGCCGAGGAAGGAGAGTTTGTTATTGATAAAGAGGTCATGGATAAATGTCAGTTTGTTGCAGATGGAGCGTGCGTTCCATAGTGCTCCAGGTAGGGGGACCGGGGGAGTGGGGGCTGGATGAATGGGTATGAGGTTGTCGTGGTTGGGAAAACGTGCGGAGGATCATGGCAGGGGGTTAGAAACGAGTGTGGGGATGAGTAGGGGAGGGCCGGGATTTGGGGATATGTCACCAGAGATGAGGAGTAGCAGACAGAGCGTTAGAAGGTGGGAGCAGGATAGGACATGATGTGGCCGTGTGTGTCTGGATAAAAAGGATTGTATGTGGAGGAACAGTTCTGTGGAGGAGGTGAGGTGGCTGGGGAGGATGGAGGAAGAAATGACTATTTCCTTACTAGGTGGAGGGATTGCAGGAGATTGTAAGAAGGAAAGTAGTATGGGAGTAAAAGAGAAAAGAAACAGAAACATTGTTGTCGTTGGTATTCTGTTACCTTCCAGTCAATTCCAGTCCAATTCAGTCTAATTCAGAATCATAATTAAAAAGATGGAAGTTAAAAGATGAATGCAGCAGACTGAGTCTGTAGCAGACTCCTGCATGTGAATATATCCCCAATTAAGGGCAATCAGGTGTGAATGAGGAGGTGGGTGGGTATGGGAGACCAGATGTACAGAGTAAGGGCTCCTTCTTACTTGCGTGATATACGGCTGAGTCTCGCAGGTTAAAACCCGGCTCTGCCGCCGGCACTCCAGAGCGGAGCGTGCGGCCGTACGGCCATACATGGAGCCGCACGCTCCGCTCCTAAACGCCGGCGGCAGAGCCGGGTTATAACCTGCGAGACTCGGCCGTATTTTACGCAAGGAGCCCTTAGGCAGAGGTCATAAAGAGAGGGATGGGGTTGGGCTGACCACTCAAAGAGATACCAGAATAACATAATGAGAGACATGAAACAGGTCATGGAAAGAAGATGATAGGTGAGAAAGCGTACTAAAAAAGAATTATATGTGCTGCACCAAGACACTCAGATCCAGGGAAAGCATAGAAAACTCAATGCAATATACAGAGACATTCAGGAGCCAGGGAGAGCTGGGGAAAGTCAGTGCATACCATAGAAAATCAATGCAATATACAGAGACATTCAGGAGCCAGGGAGAGCTGGGGAAAGTCAGTGCATACCATAGAAAACATCCCACCATAGCTGCCAGGGCTGGGTGGCCAACTCCTCTGGGCCTCAGAAGTCATCTGTTATCTCACCTGGAAAGATGGTTTCTCCAAGCCCTGGTCCAATAGAATAGCTGCTATGTGACATGGACAGATGGCGTTGGGGCAGCATGGCGGTCTAGTTAGAACGATGGAATTTGTTGTACAATTGCAACCATAGGAGCGGAACCGGACCCATCAGGAGCTGATCAAGCAGTTCTGGAGCAGCGGCAGGAGTAGCAGATGTGAGATGTGAGAGTGATTTAGTGCTGAGGTACTGGTATAGTAGAGCTGAGTAGCACAGGAGATGCAAAGGCAGAGCTGGTCTTGGGATATAGCAGATTTGACTCAGTGATGCAACAGAGCTCAGGTTGTAGACTCTTCACTATAGCAGAGTTGGCACAATGATATAGGAGAGTTGACTCAGCGATGTAGCAGAGCTTATTTTGCAGCACATTCTTATATTGCAGAGCTGGAAACATGGATAAAGCAAAGCTGGCTCTGTGGTATAGCAGATCTGAGTTTGCAGCAGTGTCCAATCTCACGGAGCTGGTACACTGATGTAGCAGAGTTGTAAAAAGATGAACTCCATAATAGTGGCATGGATGCCAGCGATATCTGATTTTCTCAGGCAGTGATCGGCACCTGAGCCAAGCTAAGTGGCCTGGGGGGAAGACGCCGCAGGAGGGTATCAGGTTGCCATGGCACCCTGACTCGCTAAAGAGCTGTTGGACTCAGACATAGAGAAGGAAGATGTAGCTATCAACGCTGGATCAAAAAGGTTGAAAAATAGTCATGGATGCATCTAAATATATGTATATTGCTAGTGATGATGGATAAAAGTTTTCTGTATGTACAAATTCTGGTGAGTTTATAGATGGTTGCCCACTCTGGTTAGCACTGCCCATGGCATAGAGGGGGCACCCTACCTTAGCTGGTCAATATCATTCCTAGGACCCCATTAAGGAGCTTGTCTCGGTCCATACAGTGTGGTCTAATAAGCCACATGGACTTCATAGATGGGAGGTCGCCATATTTTGGGCTAGGGCAGCTGCAGTTCCTAGCCATGCACCGGTCTAGCTGGCACCTGTATGTTTGGCTAACTGCATACTGTAGTTTTGGCTTTACAAAATCCTCAACAATCAGCCACTATTGATTAGAGGGGCAAACAAGCCTTTTAGAAATGTTATCTGACATTGCAAAAACCTTGTGGTCATCTATGGACGTCCATGCTGCTGCTAGGTAATGAGGGGTTTGAGGCAGTGACCGGTGTTACATGCGAGGGTCGCTATGTGTCCCCCAGGATGTGCAAAAAAGCATATGAAAGCCGTGAGAGTGCATTGCAGTCACAGGCATAGCTGTGATTGCAATGCAGAAAAAAAGAGAGTGTTGGTCTTGGGCTAGCTATTTGTCCAAGCCAGATTTAGGAAACTCTGTTCTGGGCTTATTTATTTTTTGAAACAGACTACAGGATGGTAGTGGGGTGGTCCGTTTCCTTCTCAGCCTAAGGCCACAGGTTCCTTGAATAAAAAACCCTGCAGGAAAGGGTTTGGTGTGTCACTATGGTCTGGCAAGCGTGAAGAGCATAAGGCTCTGCAGAGCTCCACCTGTGTGAAGCAACACAGGACCTAAGCTGAGCCAAAAGGCCTGGCACCCCTCAGCATACGCGGTGGGGCACTCACCCACGGTAACAAGTCCCGGGTAACGGACTATCCTGTTTCCCGGCTGCGATCCGGAGGATCCTGTTTGCTTTGTTCTGTTCGTGAGTACGCTGACCATTAAAAAGAGACTTTGCTTTTTAACTTTTCTTAGGTCACTGCCTGTCTGCCACACTGCACCAACCCCGCTGCACTACAGGGGGAAATTCACATCCGCTAGTTTTAAGTTAAAAGTCAGCTGGAGAAAATTGGGCTAAAGTTATTAATCGGCACCAGTTACCTAGAGGCAACTCTGGGCTGTCCGTGAGTCAGAAAATGACGTGTACGCCAGGTCTGAGCTGGTGCAGACGTTATACAATTTATACAAGTTTTCTGGTTCACATTTTTTGTTAGCAAACTTCTTGTAATGCCCCAAACTCTTTTTTTAAGATGAGTGATCAAGTGTTGGGATCGACACAAAAGGGCATAAAAGTTTTCGCAAATTCGTTGTCTGACAGTTTTGTAACTTTTTGACACCTGAAAACTTAGAGGATGATGAATCCCCCCAATAGCGCCACATTTATTTCGGCTCATGTTACTCTGCAGTAACGCTCGGCCATTGGAAACATTATGTATGCTAGAATTCTCCATGCACATCAGCTGGTAAAACTGGAGTAAAAGCCTCGCAGTTTGGCCGGGATTCAGGCACGGGTATGAAATGTGAGTCTTATTAAATGCAGGACAATATTTCCAACCACATCTGAGACAACGTGTCCCGGTGAGGAACGCCACCTCGGCCTCTGTGAAATGTGCTTTTCAGTGAAGAACATGAATACTTTATTCACTGCCACTAAAATTCCAGGAGATCTGCCATCTTTTACAATGAATAATACAACAGTAAAGCCGAGTGAATGCTGCCCTCACTGGTTGTCAGGAATCCTGCGGAGAACACAGGGGTAATTGTATCTCTTTACCATGGTCAAACTATGAGGGGAGAGGCTCCTGCTGCAGTAAATGGTCTTACAGCCCAACGGAGAATAGTCAGAAGGAGGATCAAGAAAAAGAGGAGTACAAGGAAGGGACTGCTGGAATGTTTTTTAGGTCACGAGGTTTATTGCTGCACTAATTAATAACTTTAGGGAATCAAGATGATTTCATTCAAAGGGAACGTCACATATGTATTTTTGCCACAGCATAGACACAATATGCTCCCCAAAAATTATGATAGTCAAAGGGGTGTTAAGGTGTCATGAACAAAGACCAGATATGTAAATTAGAGTTAGAACCCAGAATCTGTTCATTCCACATAGAAGTTACCCAGCTTGGTGGTTCCACATCACCGAGGAGTCGCACAACAAGGCAGTTGCGCATAGCAGAGATGAAGAAAACAATCGTGTGGTCATATATCAGAGTTGGAGCGCAGAGCTTGGTCGTCACACATCAGAGATTAAGGAGTTGTCCAACCCAGTGAAAATGTTACGTGAGCATTGCAACATGAGGAGTCCAAACAGTGTGTAGTTCACCCATTGTTAGGATTCTGCTCTGCTCATTTTATTGAGAGAAGTGGATAAGAAGCTGGATTGCATGTGACCGCAAGTGTGAAAATTATGTTTGCAGTCAGGTGATGATCGCTTGGATTGGTAAGCACAGATGAATCCTCACAGTAAGCAGATTACACGCTGTTAGGCTTTGGAAAGCAGCAGTGCTTTGTATACATTTTCACAGGGCTGGACAACTGCTTTAAGACGCAGAACATACAGATCAGAGTTGAGGCACAGTGGATGATGGATACAGATCAGAGTTGAGGCTCAGTGGATGATGGATACAGATCAGAGTTGAGGCACAGTGGTTGATGGATACAGGTCAGAGTTGAGGCACAGTGGATGATGGATAAAGCCAGGTCAGAGTTGAGGCACAGTGGATGATGGATACAGATCAGAGTTGAGGCACAGTGGTTGATAGATACAGGTCTGTGTTGAGGCTCAGTGGATGATGCATAAAGGTCAGAGATGAGGCACAGTGGTTGATGGATACAGATCAGAGTTGAGGCACAGTGGTTGATGGATACAGGTCAGAGTTGAGGCTCAGTGGTTGATGGATACAGATCAGAGTTGAGGCACAGTGGTTGATGGATACAGGTCTGTGTTGAGGCACAGTGGATGATGGATACAGATCAGAGTTGAGGCACAGTGGTTGATGGATACAGGTCAGAGTTGAGGCACAGTAGATGATGGATACAGATCAGAGTTGAGGCACAGTGGTTGATGGATACAGCCAGGTCAGAGTTGAGGCACAGTGGATGATGGATACAGATCAGAGTTGAGGCACAGTGGTTGATAGATACAGGTCTGTGTTGAGGCTTAGTGGATGATGCATACAGGTCAGAGATGAGGCACAGTGGTTGATGGATACAGATCAGAGTTGAGGCACAGTGGTTGATGGATACTGGTCAGAGTTGAGGCTCAGTGGTTGATGGATACAGGTCAGAGTTGAGGCACAGTGGATGATGGATACAGATCAGAGTTCAGGCACAGTGGTTGATGGATACAGGTCTGTGTTGAGGCACAGTGGATGATGGATACAGATCAGAGTTGAGGCACAGTGGTTGATGGATCCAGGTCAGAGTTGAGGCACAGTGGATGATGGATACAGATCAGAGTTGAGGCACAGTGGTTGATGGATACAGGTCAGAGATGAGGCACAGTGGATGATGGATACAGATCAGAGTTGAGGCACAGTGGTTGATGGATACAGGTCAGAGTTGAGGCACAGTGGTTGATGGATACAGATCAGAGTTGAGGCACAGTGGATGATGGATACAGATCAGAGTTGAGGCACAGTGGTTGATGGGTACAGGTCTGTGTTGAGGCACAGTGGATGATGGATACAGATCAGAGTTGAGGCACAGTGGATGACGGATACAGGTCAGAGTTGAGGCACAGTGGATGATGAATACAGATCAGAGTTGAGGCACAGTGGTTGATGGATACAGGTCAGAGTTGAGGCACAGTGGATGATGGATACAGATCAGAGTTGAGGCACAGTGGTTGATGGATACAGATCAGAGTTGAGGCACAGTGGATGATGGATACAGATCAGAGTTGAGGCACAGTGGTTGATGGATACAGGTCAGAGTTGAGGCACAGTGGATGATGGATACAGATCAGAGTTGAGGCACAGTGGTTGATGGATACAGATCAGAGTTAAGGCACAGTGGATGATGGATACAGATCAGATTTGAGGCACAGTGGTTGATGGATACAGGTCAGAGTTGAGGCACAGTGGATGATGGATACAGATCAGAGTTGAGGCACAGTGGTTGATGGATACAGATCAGAGTTGAGGCACAGAGGATGATGGATACAGGTCAGAGTTGAGGCACAGTGGATGATGGATACAGATCAGAGTTGAGGCACAGTGGTTGATGGATACAGATCAGAGTTGAGGCACAGAGGATGATGGATACAGGTCAGAGTTGAGGCACAGTGGATGATGGATACAGGTCAGAGTTGAGGCACAGTGGATGATGGATACAGATCAGAGTTGAGGCACAGTGGTTGATGGATACAGATCAGAGTTGAGGCACAGAGGATGATGGATACAGGTCAGAGATGAGGCACAGTGGTTGATGGATACAGACCAGAGTTGAGGCTCAGTGGTTGATGGATACAGGTCAGAGTTGAGGCACAGTGGATGATGGATACAGATCAGAGTTCAGGCACAGTGGTTGATGGATACAGGTCTGTGTTGAGGCACAGTGGATGATGGATACAGATCAGAGTTGAGGCACAGTGGTTGATGGATACAGATCAGAGTTGAGGCACAGAGGATGATGGATACAGGTCAGAGTTGAGGCACAGTGGATGATGGATACAGGTCAGAGTTGAGGCACAGTGGATGATGGATACAGATCAGAGTTGAGGCACAGTGGTTGATGGATACAGATCAGAGTTGAGGCACAGAGGATGATGGATACAGGTCAGAGATGAGGCACAGTGGTTGATGGATACAGACCAGAGTTGAGGCACAGTGGTTGATGGATACAGGTCAGAGTTGAGGCTCAGTGGTTGATGGATACAGGTCAGAGTTGAGGCACAGTGGATGATGGATACAGATCAGAGTTCAGGCACAGTGGTTGATGGATACAGGTCTGTGTTGAGGCACAGTGGATGATGGATACAGATCAGAGTTGAGGCACAGTGGATGACGGATACAGATCAGAGTTGAGGCACAGTGGTTGATGGATACAGGTCAGAGATGAGGCACAGTGGATGATGGATACAGATCAGAGTTGAGGCACAGTGGTTGATGGATACAGGTCAGAGTTGAGGCACAGTGGATGATGGATACAGGTCAGAGTTGAGGCACAGTGGTTGATGGATACAGATCAGAGTTGAGGCACAGTGGATGATGGATACAGATCAGAGTTGAGGCACAGTGGTTGATGGATACAGGTCTGTGTTGAGGCACAGTAGATGATGGATACAGATCAGAGTTGAGGCACAGTGGATGATGGATACAGGTCAGAGTTGAGGCACAGTGGATGATGGATACAGATCAGAGTTGAGGCACAGTGGTTGATGGATACAGGTCAGAGTTGAGGCACAGTGGATGATGGATACAGATCAGAGTTGAGGCACAGTGGTTGATGGATACAGATCAGAGTTGAGGCACAGTGGATGATGGACACAGTTCAGAGTTGAGGCTCAGTGGTTGATGGATACAGGTCAGAGTTGAGGCACAGTGGATGATGGATACAGGTCAGAGTTGAGGCTCAGTGGTTGATGGATACAGGTCAGAGTTGAGGCACAGTGGTTGATGGATACAGGTCAGAGTTGAGGCTCAGTGGTTGATGGATACAGATCAGAGTTGAGGCACAGTGGATGATGGATACAGGTCAGAGTTGAGGCACAGTGGATGATGGATACAGATCAGAGTTGAGGCACAGTGGATGATGGATACAGGTCAGAGTTGACACACAGTGGATGATGGATACAGGTCAGAGTTGACACACAGTGGATGATGCATACAGGTCTGAGTTGAGGCTCAGTGGATGATGGATACAGGTCAGAGTTGACACACAGTGGATGATGGATACAGGTCAGAGATGAGGCACAGTGGATGATGGATACAGGTCAGTGTTGAGGCGCAGTGGATGATGGATACAGATCCGAGTTGAGGCACAGTGGATGATGGATACAGGTCAGAGTTGAGGCACAGTGGATGATGGATACAGGTCAGAGTTGACACACAGTGGATGATGGATACAGGTCAGAGTTGACACACAGTGGATGATGCATACAGGTCTGAGTTGAGGCTCAGTGGATGATGGATACAGGTCAGAGTTGACACACAGTGGATGATGGATACAGGTCAGAGATGAGGCACAGTGGATGATGGATACAGATCAGAGTTGAGGCACAGTGGTTGATGGATACAGGTCAGAGTTGAGGCACAGTGGATGATGGATAGAGGTCAGAGTTGAGGCGCAGTGTTTGATGGATACAGGTCAGAGATGAGACACAGAGCTTGGTGGATACAGGTCATTACAGGGTTCAGCAGGCTGTATCAATCAGTGCCTCACGTCACACTATGGCATCTTAGTTTTTACTCCCCAACAATACACTTTTTAGCCTTTTGCTTGGCACGTAGTAATATATATTTCCATTATGTGCATTGATGTCCCATGGCACCCTACAACCTCAATATATGGGTCCCATAGACTTCTATGTGGATGCACATAGGGGCTCTTTTTCTCAGACTAATATGGAATCCAAATGACAAAAATGTTTGTTCACGCACCATGGCATCACAGAAATGCTGTGCACTAAATGAAACCCCATACTGTGTAATGTGAAGCACGCTCAACTTTTTTTCTGAAATGTTAAGTACAAAACAATAGAAAGTTTAGAATATTTTTCCCCATTTTTTCCTCTTTTTTTCCTCTTCTGATCCCAACGACCAAGAACTGACAGAAAACACAATTCCGAGGAATCAACCAAGTAAAGACTAAATCTGATTGATCTCCCAGCAGAGTAACTGGTGCCAAAAGCGGAGGGGGCGATCATTGCCCGATCATTACCCTTTCCATGCTCTATGAATGCTCAGAATACTGAGCAGCGCGGGTCATGATCTGACATCCTGCGTGCTGGTGGGAGTCGGGGGTGATGGCTGTCAGCGTGTACTGCGACACCGCGGACAACGGAGAGGCAGCCGGCGCTCCCTGATCACAGCCGCCATGTGCATCACACCAGAGCTGTGCACGGGGGAAACATGGAGGTCTGCTGGGGGCAAGGGCCAACGCCAGACACATGCACATACAAGCCATTATTATTATTATATAAAAATAAAGATTATTATTATTATTATTATTATTATTATTAAGCCATATGGCAAATATCGACTTGTACGTTTTAGGGCTCATGCACATGGCGGGATTACAACCCTCACTCTCTACCTCATAGAAGCTTAGAAATAGCTGGAAAGTTACAATTTGTGTTTTGTTATAAGTCACAAAACAATGTAACTCGTCTGAGATTGTGCTACAACGTATCAGACAGCAGACACAGTGCACCATGGTGTATGGAGGCACTAATATCTAGAAGAAATCGTCACATCACTATAAAGTAGAAGTGCACAAACAAAACCACAACTCCCAGGATTCCATGACGGCCTCAGGCCCTAGATTAATAACAACTGGGGAGCCACAGGGTGTGGAATATAGCAAAATCCAATGTGTAAGAAAAAGGGAGAATACAAGAAAATCAATTTACACACCTATCATTGACTGCAGACACGATCTTATCATGTATCACTGTATACAGGGAGCTCCCCCTAGTGGTGACTGCAGACAGGATCTTATCATGTATCTCTGTATACAGGGAGCTCCCCCTAGTGGTGGCTGCAGACAGGATCTTATCATGTATCTCTGTATACAGGGAGCTCCCCCTGGTGGTGACTGCAGACATGATCTTATCATGTATCTCTTTATACAGGGAGCTCCCCCTAGTGGTGACTGCAGACAGGATCTTATCATGTATCTCTGTATACAGGGAGCTCCCCCTATTGGTGACTGCAGACAGGATCTTATCATGTATCTCTGTATACAGGGAGCTCCCCCTAGTGGTGGCTGCAGACAGGATCTTATCATGTATCTCTGTATACAGGGAGCTCCCCCTAGTGGTGGCTGCAGACAGGATCTTATCATGTATCTCTGTATACAGGGAGCTCCCCCTAGTGGTGGCTGCAGACAGGATCTTATCATGTATCTCTGTATACAGGGAGCTCCCCCTAGTGGTGGCTGCAGACAGGATCTTATCATGTATCTCTGTATACAGGGAGCTCCCCCTAGTGGTGGCTGCAGACGGGATCTTATCATGTATCTCTGTATGCAGGGAGCTCCCCCTAGTGGTGGCTGCAGACAGGATCTTATCATGTATCTCTGTATACAGGGAGCTCCCCCTAGTGGTGGCTGCAGACAGGATCTTATCATGTATCTCCGTATACAGGGAGCTCCCCCTAGTGGTGACTGCAGACAGGATCTTATCATGTATCTCTGTATACAGGGAGCTCCCCTAGTGGTGACTGCAGACAGGATCTTATCATGTATCTCTGTATACAGGGAGCTCCCCCTAGTGGTGGCTGCAGGCAGTATCTTATCATGTATCTCTGTATACAGGGAGCTCCCCCTAGTGGTGGCTGCAGACAGGATCTTATCGTGTATCTCTGTATACAGGGAGCTCCCCCTAGTGGTGACTGCAGACAGGATCTTATCGTGTATCTCTGTATACAGGGAGCTCCCCCTGGTGGTGACTGCAGACATGATCTTATCATGTATCTCTTTATACAGGGAGCTCCCCCTAGTGGTGACTGCAGACAGGATCTTATCATGTATCTCTGTATACAGGGAGCTCCCCCTATTGGTGACTGCAGACAGGATCTTATCATGTATCTCTGTATACAGGGAGCTCCCCCTAGTGGTGGCTGCAGACAGGATCTTATCATGTATCTCTGTATACAGGGAGCTTCCCCTAGTGGTGGCTGCAGACAGGATCTTATCATGTATCTCTGTATACAGGGAGCTCCCCCTAGTGGTGGCTGCAGACAGGATCTTATCATGTATCTCTGTATACAGGGAGCTCCCCCTAGTGGTGGCTGCAGACAGGATCTTATCATGTATCTCCATATACAGGGAGCTCCCCCTAGTGGTGGCTGCAGACAGGATCTTATCATGTATCTCTGTATACAGGGAGCTCCCCCTAGTGGTGGCTGCAGACAGGATCTTATCATGTATCTCTGTATACAGGGAGCTCCCCCTAGTGGTGGCTGCAGACAGGATCTTATCATGTATCTCTGTATACAGGGAGCTCCCCCTAGTGGTGGCTGCAGACAGGATCTTATCATGTATCTCTGTATACAGGGAGCTCCCCCTAGTGGTGGCTGCAGACAGGATCTTATCATGTATCTCTGTATACAGGGAGCTCCCCCTAGTGGTGGCTGCAGACAGGATCTTATCATGTATCTCCGTATACAGGGAGCTCCCCCTAGTGGTGGCTGCAGACAGGATCTTATCATGTATCTCCGTATACAGGGAGCTCCCCCTAGTGGTGGCTGCAGACAGGATCTTATCATGTATCTCCGTATACAGGGAGCTCCCCCTAGTGGTGGCTGCAGACAGGATCTTATCATGTATCTCTGTATACAGGGAGCTCCCCCTAGTGGTGGCTGCAGACAGGATCTTATCATGTATCTCTGTATACAGGGAGCTCCCCCTAGTGGTGGCTGCAGACAGGATCTTATCATGTATTGCTGTATACAGGGAGCTCCCCCTAGTGGTGACTGCAGACAGGATCTTATCATGTATCTCTGTATACAGGGAGCTCCCCCGATTGGTGACTGCAGACAGGATCTTATCATGTATCACTGTATACAGGGAGCTCCCCCTAGTGGTGGCTGCAGACAGGATCTTATCATGTATCTCTGTATACAGGGAGCTCCCCCTAGTGGTGGCTGCAGACAGGATCTTATCATGTATCTCTGTATACAGGGAGCTCCCCCTAGTGGTGGCTGCAGACAGGATCTTATCATGTATCTCTGTATACAGGGAGCTCCCCCTAGTGGTGGCTGCAGACAGGATCTTATCATGTATCTCCATATACAGGGAGCTCCCCCTAGTGGTGGCTGCAGGCAGGATCTTATCATGTATCTCTGTATACAGGGAGCTCCCCCTAGTGGTGGCTGCAGACAGGATCTTATCATGTATCTCTGTATACAGGGAGCTCCCCCTGGTGGTGACTGCAGACATGATCTTATCATGTATCTCTTTATACAGGGAGCTCCCCCTAGTGGTGACTGCAGACAGGATCTTATCATGTATCTCTGTATACAGGGAGCTCCCCCTATTGGTGACTGCAGACAGGATCTTATCATGTATCTCTGTATACAAGGAGCTCCCCCTAGTGGTGGCTGCAGACAGGATCTTATCATGTATCTCTGTATACAGGGAGCTCCCCCTAGTGGTGGCTGCAGACAGGATCTTATCATGTATCTCTGTATACAGGGAGCTCCCCCTAGTGGTGGCTGCAGACAGGATCTTATCATGTATCTCTGTATACAGGGAGCTCCCCCTAGTGGTGGCTGCAGACAGGATCTTATCATGTATCTCTGTATACAGGGAGCTCCCCCTAGTGGTGGCTGCAGACGGGATCTTATCATGTATCTCTGTATGCAGGGAGCTCCCCCTAGTGGTGGCTGCAGACAGGATCTTATCATGTATCTCTGTATACAGGGAGCTCCCCCTAGTGGTGGCTGCAGACAGGATCTTATCATGTATCTCTGTATACAGGGAGCTCCCCTAGTGGTGACTGCAGACAGGATCTTATCATGTATCTCTGTATACAGGGAGCTCCCCCTAGTGGTGGCTGCAGGCAGTATCTTATCATGTATCTCTGTATACAGGGAGCTCCCCCTAGTGGTGGCTGCAGACAGGATCTTATCGTGTATCTCTGTATACAGGGAGCTCCCCCTAGTGGTGGCTGCAGACAGGATCTTATCGTGTATCTCTGTATACAGGGAGCTCCCCCTGGTGGTGACTGCAGACATGATCTTATCATGTATCTCTTTATACAGGGAGCTCCCCCTAGTGGTGACTGCAGACAGGATCTTATCATGTATCTCTGTATACAGGGAGCTCCCCCTATTGGTGACTGCAGACAGGATCTTATCATGTATCTCTGTATACAGGGAGCTCCCCCTAGTGGTGGCTGCAGACAGGATCTTATCATGTATCTCTGTATACAGGGAGCTTCCCCTAGTGGTGGCTGCAGACAGGATCTTATCATGTATCTCTGTATACAGGGAGCTCCCCCTAGTGGTGGCTGCAGACAGGATCTTATCATGTATCTCTGTATACAGGGAGCTCCCCCTAGTGGTGGCTGCAGACAGGATCTTATCATGTATCTCCATATACAGGGAGCTCCCCCTAGTGGTGGCTGCAGACAGGATCTTATCATGTATCTCTGTATACAAGGAGCTCCCCCTAGTGGTGGCTGCAGACAGGATCTTATCATGTATCTCTGTATACAGGGAGCTCCCCCTAGTGGTGGCTGCAGACAGGATCTTATCATGTATCTCTGTATACAGGGAGCTCCCCCTAGTGGTGGCTGCAGACAGGATCTTATCATGTATCTCTGTATACAGGGAGCTCCCCCTAGTGGTGGCTGCAGACAGGATCTTATCATGTATCTCTGTATACAGGGAGCTCCCCCTAGTGGTGGCTGCAGACAGGATCTTATCATGTATCTCCGTATACAGGGAGCTCCCCCTAGTGGTGGCTGCAGACAGGATCTTATCATGTATCTCCGTATACAGGGAGCTCCCCCTAGTGGTGGCTGCAGACAGGATCTTATCATGTATCAGTGTATACAGGGAGCTCCCCCTAGTGGTGGCTGCAGACAGGATCTTATCATGTATCTCTGTATACAGGGAGCTCCCCCTAGTGGTGGCTGCAGACAGGATCTTATCATGTATCTCTGTATACAGGGAGCTCCCCCTAGTGGTGGCTGCAGACAGGATCTTATCATGTATTGCTGTATACAGGGAGCTCCCCCTAGTGGTGGCTGCAGACAGGATCTTATCATGTATCTCTGTATACAGGGAGCTCCCCCTAGTGGTGGCTGCAGACAGGATCTTATCATGTATCTCTATATACAGGGAGCTCCCCCAAGTGGTGGCTGCAGACAGGATCTTATCATGTATCTCTGTATACAGGGAGCTCCCCCTAGCGGTGACTGCAGACAGGATCTTATCATGTATCTCTATATACAGGGAGCTCCCCCTAGTGGTGACTGCAGACAGGATCTTATCATGTATCTCTGTATACAGGGAGCTCCCCCTAGTGGTGACTGCAGACAGGATTTTATCATGTATCTCTATATACAGGGAGCTCCCCCTAGTGGTGACTGCAAACACGATCTTATCATGTATCTCTGTATACAGGGAGCTCCCCCTAGTGGTGGCTGCAGACAGGATCTTATCATGTATCTCTGCATACAGGGAGCTCCCCCTAGTGGTGGTTGCAGACAGGATCTTATCATGTATCTCTGTATACAGGGAGCTCCCCCTAGTGGTGGCTGCAGGCAGGATCTTATCATGCATCTCTGTATACAGGGAGCTCCCCCTAGTGGTGGCTGCAGACAGGATCTCATGTATCTCTGTATACAGGGAGCTCCCCCTAGTGGTGACTGCAGACAGGATCTTATCATGTATCTCTGTATACAGGGAGCTCCCCCTAGTGGTGGCTGCAGACAGGATCTTATCATGTATCTCTGTATACAGGGAGCTCCCCCTAGTGGTGACTGCAGACAGGATCTTATCATGTATCTCTGTATACAGGGAGCTCCCCCGATTGGTGACTGCAGACAGGATCTTATCATGTATCTCTGTATACAGGGAGCTCCTCCTAGTGGTGGCTGCAGACAGGATCTTATCATGTATCTCTGTATACAGGGAGCTCCCCCTAGTGGTGGCTGCAGACAGGATCTTATCATGTATCTCTGTATACAGGGAGCTCCCCCTAGTGGTGGCTGCAGACAGGATCTTATCATGTATCTCTGTATACAGGGAGCTCCCCCTAGTGGTGGCTGCAGACAGGATCTTATCATGTATCTCCATATACAGGGAGCTCCCCCTAGTGGTGGCTGCAGGCAGGATCTTATCATGTATCTCTGTATACAGGGAGCTCCCCCTAGTGGTGGCTGCAGACAGGATCTTATCATGTATCTCTGTATACAGGGAGCTCCCCCTAGTGGTGGCTGCAGACAGGATCTTATCATGTATCTCTGTATACAGGGAGCTCCCCCTAGTGGTGGCTGCAGACAGGATCTTATCATGTATCTCTGTATACAGGGAGCTCCCCCTAGTGGTGGCTGCAGACAGGATCTTATCATGTATCTCTGTATACAGGGAGCTCCCCCTAGTGGTGGCTGCAGACAGGATCTTATCATGTATCTCCGTATACAGGGAGCTCCCCTAGTGGTGGCTGCAGACAGGATCTTATCATGTATCTCCGTATACAGGGAGCTCCCCCTAGTGGTGGCTGCAGACAGGATCTTATCATGTATCAGTGTATACATGGAGCTCCCCCTAGTGGTGGCTGCAGACAGGATCTTATCATGTATCTCTGTATACAGGGAGCTCCCCCTAGTGGTGGCTGCAGACAGGATCTTATCATGTATCTCTGTATACAGGGAGCTCCCCCTAGTGGTGGCTGCAGACAGGATCTTATCATGTATTGCTGTATACAGGGAGCTCCCCCTAGTGGTGGCTGCAAACAGGATCTTATCATGTATCTCTGTATACAGGGAGCTCCCCCTATTGGTGACTGCAGACAGCATCTTATCATATATCTCAATATACAGGGAGCTCCCCCTAGTGGTGGCTGCAGACAGGATCTTATCATGTATCTCTATATACAGGGAGCTCCCCCAAGTGGTGGCTGCAGACAGGATCTTGTCATGTATCTCTGTATACAGGGAGCTCCCCCTAGCGGTGACTGCAGACAGGATCTTATCATGTATCTCTATATACAGGGAGCTCCCCCTAGTGGTGACTGCAGACAGGATCTTATCATGTATCTCTGTATACAGGGAGCTCCCCCTAGTGGTGGCTGCAGACAGGATCTTATCATGTATCTCTATATACAGGGAGCTCCCCCAAGTGGTGGCTGCAGACAGGATCTTATCATGTATCTCTGTATACAGGGAGCTCCCCCTAGCGGTGACTGCAGACAGGATCTTATCATGTATCTCTATATACAGGGAGCTCCCCCTAGTGGTGACTGCAGACAGGATCTTATCATGTATCTCTATATACAGGGAGCTCCCCCTAGTGGTGACTGCAAACACGATCTTATCATGTATCTCTGTATACAGGGAGCTCCCCCTAGTGGTGGCTGCAGACAGGATCTTATCATGTATCTCTGCATACAGGGAGCTCCCCCTAGTGGTGGTTGCAGACAGGATCTTATCATGTATCTCTGTATACAGGGAGCTCCCCCTAGTGGTGGCTGCAGGCAGGATCTTATCATGCATCTCTGTATACAGGGAGCTCCCCCTAGTGGTGGCTGCAGACAGGATCTCATGTATCTCTGTATACAGGGAGCTCCCCCTAGTGGTGACTGCAGACAGGATCTTATCATGTATCTCTGTATACAGGGAGCTCCCCCTAGTGGTGGCTGCAGACAGGATCTTATCATGTATCTCTGTATACAGGGAGCTCCCCCTAGTGGTGACTGCAGACAGGATCTTATCATGTATCTCTGTATACAGGGAGCTCCCCCTAGTGGTAGCTGCAGCCAGGATCTTATCATATATATTTGTATACAGGGAGCTCCTGCTAGTGGTAGCTGCAGACAGGATCTTATCATGTATCTCTGTATACAGGGAGCTCCCTTAGTGGTGACTGCAGACAGGATCTTATCATGTATCTCTGTATACAGGGAGCTCCCCCTAGTGGTGGCTGCAGACAGGATCTTATCATGTATCTCTATATACAGGGAGCTCCCCCAAGTGGTGGCTGCAGACAGGATCTTATCATGTATCTCTGTATACAGGGAGCTCCCCCTAGCGGTGACTGCAGACAGGATCTTATCATGTATCTCTATATACAGGGAGCTCCCCCTAGTGGTGACTGCAGACAGGATCTTATCATGTATCTCTGTATACAGGGAGCTCCCCCTAGTGGTGACTGCAGACAGGATCTTATCATGTATCTCTATATACAGGGAGCTCCCCCTAGTGGTGACTGCAAACACGATCTTATCATGTATCTCTGTATACAGGGAGCTCCCCCTAGTGGTGGCTGCAGACAGGATCTTATCATGTATCTCTGCATACAGGGAGCTCGCCCTAGTGGTGGTTGCAGACAGGATCTTATCATGTATCTCTGTATACAGGGAGCTCCCCCTAGTGGTGGCTGCAGGCAGGATCTTATCATGTATCTGTATACAGGGAGCTCCCCTTAGTGGTGGCTGCAGACAGGATCTCATGTATCTCTGTATACAGGGAGCTCCCCCTAGTGGTGACTGCAGACAGGATCTTATCATGTATCTCTGTATACAGGGAGCTCACCCTAGTGGTGGCTGCAGACTGAATCTTATTATGTATCTCTGTATACAGGGAGCTCCCCCTAGTGGTGGCTGCAGACAGGATCTCATGTATCTCTGTATACAGGGAGCTCCCCCTAGTGGAGACTGTAGACTGAATCTTATCATGTATCTCTGTATACAGGGAGCTCCACCTAGCTGTGGCTGCAGACAGGATCTTATCATGTATCTCTGTAAACAGGGAGCTCCCCCTAGTGGTGACTGCAGACAGGATCTTATCATGTATTTCTGTATACAGGGAGCTCCCCCTAGTGGTGGCTGCAGACAGAACCTTATCATGTATCTCTGTATACAGGGAGCTCCCCCTAGTGGTGGCTGCAGACAGGATCGTATCATGTATCTCTGTATGCACGGAGCTCCCCCTAGTGGTGGCTGCAGACAGGATCTTATCATGTATCTCTGTATACAGGGAGCTCCCCCTAGTGGTGACTGCAGACAGGATCTTATCATGTATTTCTGTATACAGGGAGCTCCCCCTAGTAGTGGCTGCAGACAGAACCTTATCATGTATCTCTGTATACAGGGAGCTCCCCCTAGTGGTGGCTGCAGATAGGATCTTATCATGTATCTCTGTATACAGGGAGCTCCCCCTAGTGGTGGCTGCAGACAGGATCTTATCATGTATCTCTGTATACAGGGAGCTCCCCCTAGTGGTGACTGCAGACAGGATGTTATCATGTATCTCTGTATACAGGGAGCTCCCACTAGTGATGGCTGCAGACAAGATCTTATCATGTATCTCTGTATACAGGGAGCTCCCCCTAGTGGAGACTGCAGACTGAATCTTATCATGTATCTCTGTATACAGGGAGCTCCCCCTAGTGGTGGCTGCAGACAGGATCTTATCATGTATCTCTGTATACAGGGAGCTCCCCCTAGTGGTGGCTGCAGACAGGATGTTATCATGTATCTCTGTATACAGGGAGCTCCCCCTAGTGGTGGCTGCAGACAGGATCTTATCATGTATCTCTGTATACAGGGAGCTCCCCCTAGTGGTGGCTGCAGACAGGATCTTATCATGTATCTCTGTATACAGGGAGCTCCCCCTAGTGGTGGCTGCAGACAGGATCTTATCATGTATCTCTGTATACAGGGAGCTCCCCCTAGTGGAGACTGCAGACTGAATCTTATCATGTATCTCTGTATACAGGGAGCTCCCCCTAGTGGTGGCTGCAGACAGGATGTTATCATGTATCTCTGTATACAGGGAGCTCCCCCTAGTGGTGGCTGCAGACAGGATCTTATCATGTATCTCTGTATACAGGGAGCTCCCCCTAGTGGTGGCTGCAGACAAGATCTTATCATGTATCTCTGTATACAGGGAGCTCCCCCTAGTGGTGGCTGCAGACAGGATCTTATCATGTATCTCTGTATACAGGGAGCTCCCCCTAGTGGTGGCTGCAGACAGGATGTTATCATGTATCTCTGTATACAGGGAGCTCCCCCTAGTGGTGGCTGCAGACAGGATCTTATCATGTATCTCTGTATACAGGGAGCTCCCCCTAGTGGTGGCTGCAGACAGGATCTTATCATGTATCTCTGTATACAGGGAGCTCCCCCTAGTGGTGGCTGCAGACAGGATCTTATCATGCATCTCTGTATACAGGGAGCTCCCCCTAGTGGTGGCTGCAGACAGGATGTTATCATGTATCTATGAACATTTTTATACATACTACTTTCTTGCTTCCACTAGGATCATAAGTGGAAGCATTTTATCTTGAGATCATTTTAACAGCTCACAAATTCATAGCTCGGACCAGTTTGCTGCTCGTTCATATTTTAACAAAAGAGTCCATGAATCCTTTCATTGTAAAAAGGAAGGAAGGACATTTTAGATTGGTCTGTTCAGGCTCCTCTATGACTTGACCCTGTTTTTAGTGTCCATCTAATGTCCATTGCACCTTACATGCAATTGGTGCAAATTATCCATAGCCCCTTCGCCACATGAGAAGACCCTGCTGACATAGATGTCTCCTTGTAGTTGAGGACCCTGTAGTTGTGGCAACAAATCTGTGTCAGGCTGCACCGCTTTGTTGTTCCGTATGGAAGTCAATGGAGGGGTATGTGATAGAAAAAGAAAAGAAAGAAAATGGACAATTGGAAGTGATCCATGAGGGGCCACAACTGATCACCACTGGTCAGGCGGCAGGAGGAGCGGTACTAGAACGCTATGTGATTACGGGAGCCTGCCTCAGTAGGAATGGTATCTGAGGATGGTGGATGATGGGTGCAGCTGTCCTCAATGTATGATCTGCATGTTGTGAGCAGAGATGGTGGAGCGCTATGTGAGGAGGGGTCACCCTGGCCGCGACGGCTGAGGATATCGTCTGAATGCATGATTTCACCGCATGATAGACAGCTGTGTGCGGAGATGTGCGGGCAGCTGGGCGCTGCAGGCATGGCGGCTGCTGCTGGAGAACTTTGCCAACCTCCCGCCTGACATTTAGCCAAAGAAAAAAGTCACAGACGAGCAAAATTACATCTTGTCTTCACTACGACTGCACCGCCACCAGTGCCATGCGGGTACAGCGCTGCCAACATGGAGGACGGGCGTCACTGGCAGCAGGGCAAGCAGGGGTTAAGAAAGAGCCAGATCTAGTTACCTATATGTTACCTATCTATTATCTATCATCTATCTATTATCTATCTATCATCTATCTATTATCTATCATCTATCTATTATCTATCTTCTATCTATCATCTATCTATCTATTATCTATCTATTATCTATCATCTATCTATTATCTATCTTCTATCTATTATCTATCTATTATCTATTGTATATCTATCATCTATCTATCATCTATCTATTATCTATCTATTATCTATCTATTATCTATCATCTATCATCTATCTATTATCTATCTATCTATTATCTATTATCTATCTATTATCTATCTATTATCTATCTATTATATATCTATCTATTATGTATTATCTATCATTTATCTATTATCTATCTATTATCTATCATCTATCTATTATCTATCTATTATCTATTGTCTATCTATCTATATATCATCTATCTATCTATATATTACCTATCTATCTATCATCTATCTATCTATGATCTATTATCTATCTATCTATTATCTGTCATCTATATATTATCTATTTATCATCTATCTATTATCTATCTACAGTATTATCTATCTATTAGCTATCTATTATCTATCATCTATCTATCTATGATCTATTATCTATCTATTATCTGTCTATCTATCTATTATCTATCTATCTATCTATAATCTATTATCTGTCTATCTATCTATCTATTATCTATCTATCTATCTATCTATTATCTATCTATCTATCTATAATCTATTATCTATCTATCTATCTATCTATTATCTATCTATCTATTATCTCATCTATCTATCTATCATCTATCTATCTATCTATTATCTATCTATCTATCTATCTATCTATCTATCTATCTATCTATCTATCTATAATCTATTATCTATCTATCTATCTATTATCTATCTATCTATTATCTCATCTATCTAGAATAGAAAATACTGGATCAGCACCAATTACGCAGGTCTGTGACTATAAAGCTGTTTGATTATTTTCATCTAATTTCCATGTATTTTGGTGTGCTGAAAATGGATAAATTTAGTATATTTTTTCTAAATTTTTGGTATTTTTTTTATCTTAGGGTTTTGAAAATCAAAATTACTATTAATTAATTCACATCAATGCATTGAAGATATACAAGACCCTGACTGCAAAAAAATCGTTGGACGAATGCTGAAAGCATCTCAAGCTTTAGGTGGCCTGATGAGTTTGAAAGTGCATTTCCTCCATTCCCATAGTTACTTAACTTGTCAGAAAACGTGATGTCCTATGACAAAACGGAGGTTATTCTCGGATTCAGCGCACTTAAAAAACATAAAGATTACGTGGAATAACCAAAATGGCGCTTGAAAATTTTTTTTTTGCAGACCTGTGTAATGTTAATCAAATGAAAGGTGCAAGGCCTCCACACAAGAATCAGATATAGTATTATAGAAGCAGGCAGCGCTCCAAAACTAAAGAGAAAAAAGGGGATTTTATTCGCCCACCTGGTTTGGCGACATTTGGAGCCTTTTGACTGACTGTAAGATGTCAGGGTATACCTCCCATTATGCCTTATGCAGAGGGGAGTGGGGAGGAGGAGTGAGAAATAGGCAAACGGAGAAATAGAAAGATTGTGCTGAGCTTTCTAACTAGTCTTTTACCTCTACCAAGAGCTGGATTCACAGTTACGTTGCTCAGTACTGCTGTATAATTTCCTACTCGTTGCTTCTGCTTCTGCGGTTACTACATAGAGATGGGAGCACAAATCCCTTGTGTCTGTGTGCTGTGTACGGGAGACATCGTGGCAGCTCATCTGCACCTGCCAGCTCAGAGTCACTTGCAAATTAAGATGCAGAACCTGCAGGAGGGAAACTGGAGACCGATTGAGGATATAAGTCACTTAATGGCCAGAAACAGTGTTATTGCTAGATGGAACAGCGGATCTGTCAGGTGTACCAGTGCTGAGTTTGTCTAACCTAACAGAGTTGAGCTTTTCAATGTAGTAGAGTTGACTTTGTCAGATGTATAGAGGTTGTCAGATGCAGCAGAGCAGACAGAAAGTTGTAGTAAAAATCTGCTGCATACCAAAGTATTTAGATTAATCACTTTATATCAGAGAGGAGGTTGCCAGATGCCTTAGTCTCAGCTTACCATATGTAGAAGAGGGGACACTGCTAAGCATGCCAGAAGTAGATGAGTGGAGGTTGTCAGATGCAGCACTGATATGTTGTCAGACATACAGTAACAGGGTAGGTTCTGGTAGATGTAGAAGAGCTGAGAATATCACTGCAGAGAAGCTGGGTCTGTCAGATGTAACACAACTGGATCTATCAGATGTAGCAGATCTCTGTCTGTCAGATGTAGCAGAGCTGAATCTTTTATATGTAGCAGAGCTGGGTCTGACAGATGTAACAGAGCTACTGTATATCAGATGTAGCAGGGTTGAGTCTGTGAAATGTAGCAAAGCTGGGTCTGTCACATGTAGCAGAGCTGGGTCTGTCACATGTAGCAGAGCTGGGTCTGTCACATGTAGCAGAGCTGGGTCTGTCACATGTAGCAGAGCTGGGTCTGTCACATGTAGCAGAGCTGGGTCTGTTACATGTAGCAGAGCTGGGTCTTTTAGATGTAGCAGAGCTGGGTCTGTCACATGTAGCAGAGCTGGGTCTTTTAGATGTAGAAGAGCTGGGTCTTTCAGATGTAGCAAATCTGTGTCTGTCAGATGTAGCAGAGCTGAGTAATTCAACACAATTCATGTGTTGTTATCTGTGTTATCTGAGCTGAGCATATAAATATAACATTTCCTCAATTGTCGCATCGCAGCTCACAAACAGCTATATGACAAATTCAGCTCTACTACATCTGTGTTAACTGCAGACATCTTTGACTCAGATACAGTTAATACTGTGGAGGTGTGTTTAACCTCTGTGTTGCTGCCCTCAGTGGGTGAGAATGGGTTAAGCCATGTGGCTCTGCTCAATCTCTGAACTCTGCAGTCTCTTTCTCATTGCCTCAGTTTTCAGCATAACTTTGTCTCCCCATATGCACTGCTCCTCTCTCCTTTCTCTGGTCCTCTCTCCATCTTCTGCTCTCCTTCCTCTGCTCTTCTTCCTCCTCTCTCCTTCCTCCTCTGCTCTTCTACCTCCTCTCACCTTCCTCTGCCCTCCATTATCTGCTCTTCTTCCTCCTCTCCCCTTCCTCTGCTTTCCATCCTCTGCACTTCTTCCTCCTCTCTCCTTCCTCTGCTCCTTTATCCATCTTCTGCTCTCCTTCCTCTGCTCTCCTTCCTCTGCTCTTCTTCCTCATCTGCTCTCCATCCTCTGCACTTCTTCCTCCTCTCTCCTCCCTCTGCTCATATCTTCCTCTTCTCTCATTCCTCCTCTCCTTCCTCTGCTCCTCTCTTCCTCCTCTGTTCTTCTTCCTCTTCTCTACTTCCTCTGCTCCTCCCTTCCTCCTCTGCTCTTCTCTCCTTTCTACTCTCTCCTTCCTCTGCTCCTCTCTTCCTCCTCTGCTTTTCTTCATACTCTCTCCATCCTCTGCTCCTCTCTCCTTCTTCTGCTCTCCATCCTCTGCTCTTCTTCCTACTCTCTCCATCCTCTGCTCCTCTCTCCTCCTTCTGTTCTCCATCCTCTGCTCTTCTTCCCCCTCTCCTTCCTCAGCTCCTCTCTTTCTGCTCTGCTCTTCTTCCTACTATCTCCATTCTCTGCTCTTCTCTCCTTTCTCTGCTCTCCATCCTCTGCTCTTCTTCCTCCTCTCTCCTTTCTGTGCTCCTCTGCTCTTTTTCCTTTGCTCTCCATCATCTGCTTCTCTCTCCTTCCTCTGCTCTTCTTCCTCCTCTCTCCATCCTCTGCTGCTCTCTTCCTTCTCTGCTCTTCTTCCTCCTATCTCCATCCTCTGCTCCTCTCTCCTTCCTCTGTTCTCCATCCTTTGCTCTTCCTCTCTCCTTCCTCTGCTCCTCTCTTCCTCCTCTGCTCTTCTTCCTCCTCTCTCCTTCCTCTGCTCTTCTCCTTCCTTTGTGCTCCTTCCTCCCTCTCTCCTTCCTCTGCTCCTCTCTCCTTCCTCTGCTCTCCATCCTTTGCTCTTCTTCCTCTCTCCTTCCTCTGCTCCTCTCTACCTCCGCTGCTCTTCTTCCTCCTCTTTCCTGACTTTGCTCCTCTCCTCCTCCTTTGCTATTCTTCCTCTGTTCTCCATCCTCTGTTTCTCTCTCCTTCCTCTGCTTTTCTTCCTCCTCTCTCCACCCTCTGCTCCTCTCTACATCCTCTGCTCTTCTACCTCCTCTTTCCTTCCTCTGCTCCTCTCTTCCTCCTCTGTTCTTCTTCCTCCACTCTACATCCTCTGCTCCTCTCTTTCTCTGCTCTTCTTCCTCCGCTCTTCATACTCTGCTCATCTCTTCCTTCTTTGCTCTTCTTCCTCCTCTCTCCATCCTCTGCTCCTCTCTTCCTCCTCCTCTCTCCATCCCCTGCTCCTCTCTCCTTCCTCTGCTCTCCATCCTTTGCTCTTCTTCTTCGTCTCTCCTTCCTCTGCTCCCCTCTTCCTCCTCTGCTCTTCTTCCTCTTCTCTACTTCCACTACTCTCCATCCTCTACTCCTCTCCTTCCTTTGCGTTCCTTCCTCCCTCTCCTTCCTCTTCTCTCCATCCTTTGCTCTTCTTCCTCTCTCCTTCCTCTGCTCCTCTCTACCTCCTCTGCATTTCTTCCTCCTCTTTCCTGACTTTGCTCCTCTCCTCCTCTGCTCTTCCTCTGTTCTCCATCCTCTGCTTCTCTCTCCATCCTCTGCTCTTCTTCCTACTCTCTCCATCCTCTGCTCCTCTCTCCTCCTTCTGTTCTCCATCCTCTGCTCTTCTTCCCCCTCTCTCCTTCCTCAGCTCCTCTCTTTCTCCTCTGCTCTTCTTCCTACTATCTCCATCCTCTGCTCCTCTCTCCTTTCTCTGCTCTCCATCCTCTGCTCCTCTCTCCTTCCTCTGCTCTCCATCCTTTGCTCTTCTTCTTCGTCTCTCCTTCCTCTGCTCCCCTCTTCCTCCTCTGCTCGTCTTCCTCCTCTCTCCTTCCTCTGCTCTCCATCCTCTACTCCTCTCCTTCCTTTGCGTTCCTTTCTCCCTCTCCTTCCTCTGCTCCCCTCTCCTTCCTCTGCTCTCCATCATTTGCTCTTCTTCCTCTGCTCCTCTCTACCTCCTCTGCATTTCTTCCTCCTCTTTCCTGACTTTGCTCCTCTCCTCCTCCTCTGCTCTTCCTCTGTTCTCCATCCTCTGCTTCTCTCTCCTTCCTCTGCTCTTATTCCTCCTCTCGCCATCCTCTGCTCCTCTCTACGTCCTCTGCTCTTCTTCCTCCTCTTTCCTTCCTCTGCTCCTCTCTTTCTCCTCTGCTCTTCTTCCTCCTCTCTCCATGCTCTGCTCCTCTCTTCCTCCTCCTCTCTCCATCCTCTGCTCTTCTCTCCTTCCTCTGCTCTCCATCCTTTGCTCTTATTCTTCATCTCTCCTTCCTCTGCTCCCCTCTTCCTCCCCTGCTCTTCTTCTGCTCTCTCTTCTTCCTATCTCCATCCCCTGCACTTCTTCTTCCTCTCTCCTTCCTCTGCTCTCCATCCTCCTCTCTCAATCCTCTGCTCCTCTCTTCCTCCTCTCTTCTTCCTCCTCTCCCCTTCCTCTGCTCCTCTCTTCCTCCTCTGCTCTTCACCCTCCTCTCTTCTACCTCTCTCCCTCCTCTGCTCCTCTCTTCCTCCCCCTCTCTCCATCTTCTGCTCCTCTCTCCTTCCTCTGCTCTCCATCCTTTGCTCTTCTTCTTCCTCTCTCCTTCCTCTGCTCCTATCTTCCTCTTCTGCTCTTCTTCCTCCTCTCTCCTTCCTCTGCTCTCCATCCTCTGCTCCTCTCTCCTTCCTCCGCTCCTCTCTACCTCCGCTGCTCTTCTTCCTCCTCTTTCCTGACTCTGCTCCTATCCTCCTCCTTTGCTATTCTTCCTCTGTTCTCCATCCTCTGTTTATCTCTCCTTCCTCTGCTCTTCTTCCTCCTCTCTCCACCCTCTGCTCCTCTCTACATCCTCTGCTCTTCTACCTCCTCTTTCCTTCCTCTGCTCCTCTCTTCCTCCTCTTTTCTTCTTCCTCCACTCTACATCCTCTGCTCCTCTCTTCCTCTGCTCTTCTTCCTCCGCTCTCAATACTCTGCTCATCTCTTCCTTCTCTGCTCTTCTTCCTCCTCTCTCCTTTCTCTGCTCTCCATCCTGTGCTCCTCTCTCCTTCCTCTGCTCTCCATACTTTGCTCTTCTTCTTCCTCTCTCCATCCTCGGCTCCTCTCTTCCTCCTCGGCTCTTCTTCCTCCTTTCTTCTTCCTATCTTCTTCCTCTGTTCCTCTATTCCTCTTCTGCTCTTCTTCCTCCTCTCTCCTTCCTCTGCTCTCCATCCTCTGCTCCTCTCTTCCTCCTCTCTCCTTCCTCTGCCCCTCTTTTCTTCCTCTGCTCTCCATTCTTTGCTCGTCTTCCTCTCTCCTTCCTCTGCTCTCCATCCTCTGCTCCTCTCTCCATCCTCTGCTCTCCATCCCTTGCTCTTCTTCCTCTCTCCTTCCTCTCCTTCCTCTGCTCTCCATCCTCTGCTCCTCTCTCCTTCATCTGCTCTCCATCCTTTGCTCTACTTCCTCTCTCCTTCCCCTGCTCCTTTCTTCCTCCTCTGCTCTTCCTCCTCCTCCTCCATCCTCTGCTCTTCTCTCCTTGCTCTGCTCTCCATCCTCTGCTCCTCTCTCCTTCCTCTGCTCTTCTTCCTCTCTACTTCCTCTGCTCCTCCATTCCTCCTCTGCTCTTCTTCCTCCTCTCTTCTTCCTCTCTCCTTCCTCTGCTCTCCATCCTCTGCTCCTCTCTCCTTCCTCTGCTCTCCATCCTCTGCTCCTCTCTCCTTCCTCTGCTCTCCATCCTTTGCTCTTCTTCCTCTCTCCTTCCTCTGCTCTCCATCCTCTGCTCCTCTCTCCTTCCTCTGCTCTCCATCCTTTGCTCTTCTTCCTCTCTCCTTCCTCGGCTCTCCATCCTCTGCTCCTCTCTTCTTCCTCTGCTCTCCATCCTTTGCTCTTCTTCCTCTCTCCATCCTCTGCTCCTCTCTTCCTCCTCTGCTCTCCATCCTCTGCTCCTCTCTCCTTCCTCTGCTCTGGATCCTTTGCTCTTCTTCCTCTCTCCTTCCTCTGCTCCTCTCTTCCTCCTCCTCTCTCCTTCCTCTGCTCCTCTCTTCCACCTCTGCTCTTCTTCCTCCTCTCTTCTTCCTCTCTCCTTCCTCTGCTCCTCTCGTCCTCCTCTGCTTTTCCTCTCTCCATCTTCTGCTCCTCTCTCCATCCTCTGCTCCTCTCTTCCTCCTCTGCTCTCCATCCTTTGCTCTTCTTCTTCCTCTCTCCTTCCTCTGCTCCTCTCTTCCTCTTCTGCTCTTCTTCCTCCCCTCTCCTTCCTCTGCTCTCAATCCTCTGCTCCTCTCTTCCTCCTCTGCTCTTCTTCCTTCTCTCTCCTTCCTCTGCTCTTCATCCTCTGCCCCTCTCTTCTTCCTCTGCTCTCCATTATTTGCTCTTCTTCTTCCTCTCTCCTTCCTCTGCTCTCCATCCTCTGCTCCTCTCTCCTTCCTTTGCTCTCCATTCTTTGCTCTTCTTCCCCTCTGCTTCCTCTGCTCTCCATCTTCTGCTCCTCTCTCCTTCCTCTGCTCTCCATCCTTTGCTCTTCTTCCTCTCTCCTTCCTCGGCTCTCCATCCTCTGCTCCTCTCTCCTTCCTCTGCTCTCCATCCTTTGCTCTTCTTCCTCTCTCCATCCTCTGCTCCTCTCTTCCTCCTCTGCTCTCCATCCTCTGCTCCTCTCTCCTTCCTCTGCTCTGGATCCTTTGCTCTTCTTCCTCTCTCCTTCCTCTGCTCCTCTCTTCATCCTCCTCTCTCCTTCCTCTGCTCCTCTCTTCCACCTCTGCTCTTCTTCCTCCTCTTTTCTTCCTCTCTCCTGCCTCTGCTCCTCTCGTCCTCCTCCTCTCTCCTTCCTCTGCTCTCCATCCTCTGCTCCTCTCTCCTTCCTCCTCTCTCCTTCCTCTGCTCCTCTCTCCCTCCTCCTCCTCTCCTTCCTCTGCTCTCCATCCTCTGCTCCTCTCTCCTTCCTCTGCTCTCTTCCTCCTCCTCTCCTTCCTCTGCTCTCCATCCTCTGCTCCTCTCTCCTTCCTCTGCTCTCCATCCTCTGCTCCTCTCGTCGTCCTCCTCTCTCCTTCCTCTGCTCTCCATCCTCTGCTCCTCTCTTCCTCCTCCTCCTCTCCTTCCTCTGCTCTCCATCCTCTGCTCCTCTCTCCTTCCTCTGCTCTCTTCCTCCTCCTCTCCTTCCTCTGCTCTCCATCCTCAGCTCCTCTCTCCTTCCTCTGCTCTCCATCCTCTGCTCCTCTCGTCCTCCTCCTCTCCTTCCTCTGCTCTCCATCCTCTGCTCCTCTCTCCTTCCTCTGCTCTATTCCTCCTCCTCTCCTTCCTCTGCTCTCCATCCTCTGCTCCTCTCTCCTTCCTCTGCTCTCCATCCTCTGCTCCTCTCTCCTTCCTCTGCTCTCTTCCTCCTCCTCTCCATCCTCTGCTCTCCATCCTCTGCTCCTCTCTTCCTCCTCCTCTCTCCTTCCTCTGCTCCTCTCTTCCTCCTCCTCTCCTTCCTCTGCTCTCCATCCTCTGCTCCTCTCTTCTTCCTCTGCTCTCCATCCTCTGCTCCTCTCTTCCTCCTCCTCTCTCCTTCCTCTGCTCTCCATCCTCTGCTCCTCTCTCCATCCTCTGCTCTCCATCCTCTGCTCTCCTTCCTCTGCTCTCCATCCTCTGCTCCTCTCTTCATCCTCCTCTCTCCATCCTCTGCTCCTCTCTCCTTCCTCTGCTCCTCTCTTCCTCCTCCTCTCCCCATCCTCTGCTCCTCTCTTCCTCCTCCTCTCCCCTTCCTCTGCTCCTCTCTTCCTCCTCCTCTCCTTCCTCTGCTCTCCATCCTCTCCTCCTCTCTCCATCCTCTGCTCCTCTCTTCCTCCTCTCTCCTTCCTCTGCTCTCCATCCTCTGCTCCTCTCTTCTTCCTCTGCTCTCCATCCTCTGCTCCTCTCTTCCTCCACCTCTCTCCTTCCTCTGCTCTCCATCCTCTGCTCCTCTCTCCTTCCTCTGCTCTCCATCCTCTCCTCCTCTCTCCATCCTCTGCTCCTCTCTTCCTCCTCTCTCCTTCCTCTGCTCTCCATCCTCTGCTCCTCTCTTCTTCCTCTGCTCTCCATCCTCTGCTCCTCTCTTCCTCCTCCTCTCTCCTTCCTCTGCTCTCCATCCTCTGCTCCTCTCTCCTTCCTCTGCTCTCCATCCTCTCCTCATCCTCTGCTCCTCTCTTCCTCCTCTCTCCTTCCTCTGCTCTCCATCCTCTGCTCCTCTCTCCTTCCTCTGCTCTCCATCCTCTTCTCCTCTCTCCTTCCTCTGCTCTCCATCCTCTGCTCCTCTCTCCTTCCTCTGCTCCTCTCTTCCTCCTCCTCTCCTTCCTCTGCTCTCCATCCTCTGCTCCTCTCTCCATCTTTCCTCTTCTTCCTCTCTCCATCCTCTGCTCCTCTCTTCCTCCTCCTCTCTTCCTCCTCCTCTCTCCTTCCTCTGCTCTCCATCCTCTGCTCCTCTCTCCTTCCTCTGCTCTCCATCCTCTGCTCCTCTCTTCCTCCTCCTCTCTCCTTCCTCTGCTCTCCATCCTCTGCTCCTCTCTTCCTCCTCCTCTCTTCCTCCTCCTCTCTCCTTCCTCTGCTCTCCATCCTCTGCTCCTCTCTCCTTCCTCTGCTCTCCATCCTCTGCTCCTCTCTTCCTCCTCCTCTCTCCTTCCTCTGCTCTCCATCCTCTGCTCCTCTCTTCCTCTGCTCTCCATCCTCTGCTCTCCATCCTCTGCTCCTCTCTTCCTCTGCTCTCCTTCCTCTGCTCTCCATCCTCTGCTCCTCTCTCCATCTTTCCTCTTCTTCCTCTCTCCATCCTCTGCTCCTCTCTCCATCCTCTGCTCCTCTCTTCCTCCTCCTCTCTCCTTCCTCTGCTCTCCATCCTCTGCTCTCCATCCTCTGCTCCTCTCTCCTTCCTCTGCTCCTCTCTTCCTCCTCCTCTCCTTCCTCTGCTCCTCTCTCCTTCCTCTGCTCCTCTCTTCCTCCTCCTCTCCTTCCTCTGCTCTCCATCCTCTGCTCCTCTCTCCATCTTTCCTCTTCTTCCTCTCTCCATCCTCTGCTCCTCTCTCCATCCTCTGCTCCTCTCTCCATCCTCTGCTCCTCTCTTCCTCCTCCTCTCTCCTTCCTCTGCTCTCCTTCCTCTGCTCTCCATCCTCTGCTCCTCTCTCCTTCCTCTGCTCCTCTCTTCCTCCTCCTCTCCTTCCTCTGCTCTCCATCCTCTGCTCCTCTCTCCATCTTTCCTCTTCTTCCTCTCTCCATCCTCTGCTCCTCTCTTCCTCCTCCTCTCTCCTTCCTCTGCTCTCCATCCTCTGCTCCTCTCTTCCTCTGCTCTCCATCCTCTGCTCTCCATCCTCTGCTCCTCTCTCCTTCCTCTGCTCCTCTCTTCCTCCTCCTCTCCTTCCTCTGCTCTCCATCCTCTGCTCCTCTCTCCATCTTTCCTCTTCTTCCTCTCTCCATCCTCTGCTCCTCTCTCCATCCTCTGCTCCTCTCTTCCTCCTCCTCTCTCCATCCTCTGCTCTCCTTCCTCCCTCTCTCCCTCCATCCAGCTCCACCCCTGTCTGCCAGATCCTTCATCAAAACCCCAGCGACACCATCAGCTCTGCACGAAGCTCCTTGTTCCTCCATCCAGACTGAGAGCGGAGAAACTTCTATGGAGTTGGAGTGAGGGGGCGCCTCTGGGAGCTGCTGGCATGGGAGGTCTGGGGGGTCTCCCGGCCTGGGGGCTGCTGCTCCTCCTGACCACGATCCTAAGGATGGCAAAAGAGGGCAAAGGAGACCTGAGCTGCTCCTCCTGTCACCCCCACGTCCGCCTGCGGGGCACAGGTGCCGGGCACTGGAGGGGGCTGGCCGGGGCGCCCGGGGACCGGCCAGGGACTGTGGCGGTGAGTGGTCAGACGGGGCCCGGAGCCTGGAGCAGGACGGACACAGGGGGGCCCGGCAGATATTGGGCTGCTGCCCGGGACCAGACTGGCGGCTATGGAGGGGCTGGGGACCGGGTGCAGGGGGTCGGGGCCAGGACCCTGGACTTGTGGATTAATCAGGACGGTGAAGTGGCCAATGAAGAGAAGAATGGGGGGCAAGGGGGCCATGTGGGGGCAGAGAAAGCCCTGACTGGGCAGACTGGGGACACTGAGAGCTCCGGGCAGCCTGTGGGTGAGGGGCAGTATTGGGGGTCACACACCGGTGACACGATGAACACTGAACAATCTGGAGGGGCTCAGACTGCTGGAGGTGACAGCTGGAGCGGAGCGATGGCCGCCGACCCCCTCACAGGTGCAGCAATCCCGGCACAGCAGCCGGTGCCAGGTGGGCTCAGTGCCAGAGACCCCCAGGAGGTGCCCGGCAGGGCAGGGAGACGGGCCAGAGGAGCCGAGGGGCACCGGGCGGCCCGAGCACAGCCTGCGGACCCGGACCGGGGGAGCCGCTTTCGGGTGGAGGAGCTGAAGTTAAGCAGCACGACGTTCGCCCTGACCGGAGACTCCGCTCACAACCAAGCCATGGTGCACTGGTCCGGACACAACAGCAGCGTGAGTGCCGGGGCCCTGGGAGGGACGGTGGCCCCCGGGAGGGACGGTGGCCCCCGGGTGGGACGGTGGCCCCCGGGTGGGACGGTGGCCCCCGGGTGGGACGGTGGCCCCCGGGTGGGACGGTGGCCCCTGGGTGGGACGGTGGCCCCGGGTGGGACGGTGGCCCCAGGGAGGGACGGTGGCCCCAGGGAGGGACGGTGGCCCCAGGGAGGGACGGTGGCCCCAGGGAGGGACGGTGGCCCCAGGGTGGGACTGTGGCCCCTGGGTGGGACTGTGGCCCCCGGGTGGGACGGTGGCCCCCGGGAGGGACGGTGGCCCCCGGGTGGGACTGTGGCCCCCGGGTGGGACTGTGGCCCCCGGGTGGGACTGTGGCCCCCGGGTGGGACTGTGGCCCCTGGGTGGGACGGTGGCCCCCGGGAGGGACGGTGGCCCCCGGGTGGGACGGTGGCCCCCGGGAGGGACGGTGGCCCCCGGGTGGGACGGTGGCCCCTGGGAGGGACGGTGGCCCCCGGGTGGGACGGTGGCCCCCGGGTGGGACGGTGGCCCCTGGGAGGGACGGTGGCCCCTGGGTGGGACGGTGGCCCCTGGGAGGGACGGTGGCCCCTGGGTGGGACGGTGGCCCCCGGGAGGGACTGTGGCCCCCGGGTGGGACGGTGGCCCCTGGGAGGGACGGTGGCCCCCGGGTGGGACGGTGGCCCCGGGGTGGGACGGTGGCCCCCGGGAGGGACGGTGGCCCCCGGGAGGGACGGTGGCCCCCGGGTGGGACGGTGGCCCCTGGGTGGGACGGTGGCCCCTGGGAGGGACGGTGGCCCCTGGGTGGGACGGTGGCCCCCGGGAGGGACTGTGGCCCCTGGGTGGGACTGTGGCCCCCGGGTGGGACGGTGGCCCCCGGGTGGGACGGTGGCCCCTGGGAGGGACGGTGGCCCCTGGGTGGGACGGTGGCCCCTGGGAGGGACGGTGGCCCCTGGGTGGGACTGTGGCCCCTGGGTGGGACGGTGGCCCTGAGTGGGACTGTGGCCCCTGGGTGGGACGGTGGCCCCCGGGAGGGACTGTGGCCCCTGGGTGGGACTGTGGCCCCTGGGTGGGACGGTGGCCCTGAGTGGGACTGTGGCCCCTGGGTGTGTCTGAGCTCCCGGGGGCTTCTGCTGATTCTCCTGGATGTCCTGGGTCGCACTGGGGATTGTCGCATCCTCTGAATGTCTTCCTCTTCTTGTATCTGACCAATGTTCCCCCAGTGTCCGCTCCTCTGCTGTGTCCTCAGCGCTTTACAGTGTGGAGGCAAAATCAGACATCGGCTTCTTCTTTTACCACTTTTTTTTTCCTTTTTTCCCTACTTTCACTTCTTCTCCCTATCCTCCTTTATATATTGTTCTCTGTCCACTTCTTTCCTTCTCCCTTCATCTTTTCCTTTTTCTTCTATTTCACTTTCTTTTTTCACATTCTACTTTCCTTCTTCTTTCTTTTCCTCTCCTTCATTTATTTGTAATCTTGTGTCCAATTTTCAGCAATTTTCCTCTTCTTTTTTCTTTATCTTCTTCCTCTGTTTCTTCCTCCTTCCCTTCTTCTTCTTCTTTACCTTTTTGTATTGTTTCTTCTCTTTCTTCTTCTTCTGTTTCTACTTATTATTATTCTTCCTCTTCTTCCTACTGTTCTTCTTCTTCTTCTTCTTCTTCTTCTTCTTCTTCTTCTTCTTCTTCTTCCCCTTGTTCTTCTTTTTCTTTTTCTTCTTCTTCCTCTTCTTCCTGCTCGTCTTCTTTTTCCTCTTCTTCTTCTCTTCTTTATTTTCATCCCTGCAGTTCCTCCTCTCCTTCTTCCTTTTCTTCTTCCTCCTTTCCTCTTACCTCTCCAGTCTTCTCTCCAGAGGCTGCTTCATTGCTTGTGCCCCCCAGTCTGTGACATAACCCCCTGCTGTCAGTGGGGGCTCCTATGTCTAGTGCCCTGCACAGTGGAGTGCAGTATTATCCTCAGTGAATCATCTTTTTAGGGGAGCCCGAGCCCCCCATCTGCTGTAGTGTACGGTCTTTGTAATCTTCTATCATTGTATATAATCTGGGTGTCGGGGCCTCATGGTGGGAACAGTGAGAATATTTCCTGCTCTCACTTTGACTTTTCTTAATGTTTATTATTATGATGATGAAACATTTTATCTAATACAACACAGAGTCGTGCTGACCCCCTGACACTGCTGACCCCCTGACGCTGCTGACCCCCTGACGCTGCTGACCCCCTGACGCTGCTGAGCCCCTGACGCTGCTGACCCCCTGACGCTGCTGACCCCCTGGCGCTGCTGACCCCCTGACGCTGCTGACCCCCTGACGCTGCTGACCCCCTGGCGCTGCTGACCCCCTGACGCTGCTGACCCCCTGACGCTGCTGACCCCCTGACGCTGCTGAGCCCCTGACGCTGCTGACCCCCTGACGCTGCTGACCCCCTGACGCTGCTGACCCCCTGACGCTGCTGACCCCCTGACGCTGCTGACCCCCTGACGCTGCTGACCCTATGTCCTGTGTGATGTCCTCCTTGTATAATACCTGGCTGCTGCTGCACCAGGTAAATGTCCCTGAACAGGTTTTATGCTTCTGTTCTTACAAAGTGTCATCGTGTCCATAGAGGACCGAACATGGAGAGTGGACTGCGGCTGCAATGAATGCACAGGACCCCACACTGCAGCTGCCCACCTTACTGCGAGATACCGAGGGGGTCTATCATGTCTGGTGACTGAGATGTAAGGGTTAACTGCAGACTTGAACCACAATATATATTGTATCTGTAACACTGGACTGATACTGTCAGAGTATCGGGGTCCTCTCCAGGGGTCCGCTCAGTGGCCTCTGTTCTTGTATGTTGTGGCTTCAGCACCTGAGCCGGCGACCCTGCGACCTGGTGTACTCTGTACTATGGGACTACAAGTGCCAGCATGACATGCTAGTGCTAGAGCTACCGCGTCATATAGTCAGGGCCCTGGACAGTCGGGGTCACTCACTGTCAGGGACAGTCCTGCATCCACTGATCTGGGGTCTGCTGGAGGCCGGGGGTCTTCATCCACACTGACCCTGCCCTAACCGACTCCAGTGTGGGGAGCAGAATATTCCGGTTAACAAGACAGGCAGACATGCTGGGACTTGTGGTTGCTGACGTGTAGGTTTGATGCTTGATTTCATGTTTTCACACAAATTGATGTCTGATTCTGAGAATAAGAGCTGAAAACTAGTGGGAGCGGGAAACACAATGATGACTTCTATCCCTAATCTCTGCTCTGTGGACAGTCAGCAGGGAGAAGATAGAAATCCTGGGGGGCAACATCACAGGGGCCCAGGAGGTCGGGGGCCACAACTCCATACAACGCAGGAGGAATTCATCTAGAACTGTCTGTGGGACATGTATCTAATCTATGTCATATCTATCTATTATCCATCTGTCTCATATATCTGTTATCTATTATCTATCAATTATCTATCATCTATCTATCATCTATCTATCTATCATCTATCATCTATCTATCTATCTATCTATCTATCTATCTATCTATCTATCTATCTATCTATCTATCTATCTATCTATCTATCATCTATCTATCTATCTATTATCTATCTATCTATTATCTATCTATCTATCTATCTATCTATCTATCTATCTATCTATCTATCTATCTATCATCTATCTATCTATCTATCTATCTATTATCTATCTATCTATTATCTATCTATCTATCTATCTATCTATCTATCTATTCTATCTATCATCTATCTATCATCTATCTATCTATCTATCATCTATCAATCTATCTATCTATCTATCTATCTATTCTATCTATCATCTATCTATCATCTATCTATTATCCATCTGTCTCATATATCTGTTATCTATTATCTATCAATCATCTATCTATCTATCATCTATCTATCATCTATCCATCTATCATCTATCATCTATCTATCTATCTATCTATCTATCTATCTATCTATCTATCTATCTATCTATCTATCTATCTATCTATCATCTATCTATCTATTATCTATCTATCTATCTATTATCTATCTATCTATCTATCTATCTATCATCTATCTATCTATCTATCTATCTATCTATTATCTATCTATCTATCATCTATCTATCTATCTATCTATTCTATCTATCATCTATCTATCATCTATCTATCTATCTATCTATCATCTATCAATCTATCTATCTATCTATCTATCTATCTATCTATCTATCTATCTATCTATCTATATATTCTATCTATCATCTATCTATCATCTATCTATTATCTATCTATCTATCTATCTATCTATCTATCTATCTATTCTATCTATCATCTATCTATCTATCATCTATCTATTATCTATCTATCTATTCTATCTATCATCTATCTATCTATCTATCTATCTATCAATCTATCATCTATCTATTATCTATCTATCTATCTATCTATCTATCTATCATCTATCTATCTATCTATCTATCTATCTATCTATCTATCTATTCTATCTATCATCTATCATCTATCTATCTATTATCTATCTATCATCTATCTATTATCTATCTATTATCTATCTATCATCTATCTATTATCTATCTATCTATCTATCTATCTATCTATCTATCTATTATCAATCTATCTATCTATTATCTATCTATCTATCTATCTATCTATCTATTATCAATCTATCATCTATCTATTATCTATCTATCTATTATCTATCTATCTATCTATCTATCTATCTATCTATCTATCTATCTATCTATCTATCTATCATCTATCATCTATCTATCTATCTATCTATCTATCTATCTATTCTATCTATCATCTATCTATCATCTATCTATCTATCATCTATCTATCATCTATCTATTATCTATCTATCTATCTATCTATTATCAATCTATCTCTATTATCTATCTATCTATCTATCTATCTATCTATCTATCTATCTATCTATCTATCTATCTATCTATCTATTATCAATCTATCATCTATCTATTATCAATCTATCATCTATCTATTATCTATATATCATCTATCTATTATCTATCTATCTATCTATCTATCTATCTATCTATCATCTATCTATCATCTATCTATCTATTATCTATCTATCATCTATCTATTATCTATCTATCTATCTATTATCAATCAATCTATCTATCTATCTATCTATCTATCTATCTATCTATCTATCTATCTATCTATCTATCTATCTATCTATTATCAATCTATCATCTATCTATTATCTATCTATCTATCTATCTATCTATCTATTATCTATCTATCTATCTATCTATCTATCTATCTATCTATCTATCTATCTATTATCTATCATCTATCTATCTATTATCTATCTATCTATCTATCTATCTATCTATCTATCTATCTATCTATCTATCTATCTATCTATCTATCTATCTATCTATCTATCTATCTATCCGTGCCCGGTCACTGTATACATTATATAGGAGCCATCTTACCATCGTCGACCTGCGATCTTCTTCTGTTACATTTTCCTCGGTGGATTTTGTAATTCGCATTCATTCCTCTCCTGTCGGATTACAGAGGAGAGATTTTCCAATTCCACTTATTTTTGTCACTTCTGTTTAGGGGACAGATTCTATATGGCGTTATTTCTTCATCACATTTTCATCACACCGCACAGTGAGCTGCAGTTATTAGATACTTTGTTTCCACCTCTTTATATGATGGATCTGAAGGTTTATACATTTTCTTGTCCTTTGAGCTCTGGAAATTGGCTTCCACGTCCATCATACTTTACGCTGCAGCTCTGCTCCATCAGCTTCTCCATGTAGTGGAGTGTGATCATGTCTTTGATCATTAGTGTAGTTGCCGTCTGTCGCTCTGTCTCTGTCCACCATGCTTTATAGTGCAGCTCAGCAACTCTAGCCTAGAACATTATCTATTCAAGCCTGAGGTTAAATGCTCCCCCTTGTTTAGTCTGAAATTCATTCTCCTGACATCTAAATCTACTTTGCTTCATTGTCTTTCATTGGAGTCTGAGATGGTAAAACCCACATTGTGTCTCATTTTAAAGGCCCTTGTTGCTTTAATGTCTTTCCCATATGCTTTACACTGCAGCTCTGCTTGTTCAGACTGGTTACTTTGTAGCCGGCACATTGTCAGCTGATTTCTCCTTACAAAATTATGATACTTTACAAGAAACAAAACCAAAAAGCTCAAGTGTGAGTGTGAGTGGAAGAAGCCTGATTTGCCATTTAAAGGGGTTGTATGAGACTAGTAGAATATGACCGCTTTCTATCAGAAATAGTCTCGCCCTGCCCGTGAGGTGGGTGTATTACTGCAGATCATCCCATAAAATCCATTATTCCTCTTTTTCATCCTTTGAAACTATTCATGATTTGCATTTTGCTGCAATTTTGCAAAAATTGCGTCACACACTTTGATATAACTATGAACACATATTCATATAATTATCCCAGTTTCCATAATTTTACATTACCGTCTGCGGCCAGAAGGGGGCGGTACAATTAAATAAGAATATCTGTGTAGCGTTATTATATGGCTATCATGTGTCCGTCACCGGAGTGACTGCAGCCATTGCATTACCGCCCGTGTGCATATCTGTTGTATTTCCAGTTTCTCCATCACGATGAGATTATCAAGGAATTATTCATGTGCTGCAGAATAACACGCTGCTCATACATATGAAACACGCGGGTACAGGACACATGTAGAGAAACATTTCATCACTAACATGTAAATCGGTGAAATCATCAATTATTGCAGCAGCACGCCTGTGTGTGCTCTGCTGTGGAATAATATGGTGATGTAGCAGAGCTGAGCGTGTCAGATGTAGTGAGCTGAGTGTCAGGGATATTCACATACAATGCAGCGGAGATACAGAAGGTGCTGAGGAGGTTCAGTATAGCAGAGCCGAGGTTACCAGGGGTAGCAGAACAGTGCAGGATGTGGCAGAGCAGAGTGTTTGATGCAGCAGAGCTGAGATTGTCAGAAATCGCAAAGCTGAGAGTGTGTTACGTATTGAAGCTCTGAGAGGGTCAAATATAACAGGACTAAGTTGGTGCCTGAGGTAGCAGAACAGTACTATCAGGTGTAGCAGAGCTGGGAGCTTGGGATGTAGCAGACCTGAGAGTGCCTGATGTAGTAAAACTGAGAGCTGTAGGATATAGTAGCACTGAGAGTACAATGTAGATGGACAGAGATTACCAGATGTAGCAGAGCTGCCTCATGTGTAGCAGATGTATGGTAGTAACGTGAGATTATCAGATGAAGAGTGACAGATGTAGCAGAGTTGAGAGTGTCAGGTGTAGCATGTGTAGAATAAGCGGTTGTATCAGGTGAAATTACAAAATGCTTATAAAAATGAGGAACTTTGCAAAGTACCTCTTATTATATATCCTTTCTGTTCTTGGGATTTTTCATGCTGCAGTTCTCTCATTGTTGCCTACGTTACCAGCCACCTCTGCAGTCTTCCAGAGGTGACCAGTTTCCTAGGAAAGCAGCTGCACTTGCAAGCTTTTAGCTTTACAGGTTGATTGGCTAGATTCGGCCAGGTTCTCCACCTCTGCGCTCCTCTGAAGCTACAGCATTGGAGAGCGTACGGTTGGGACCAGGGCACCACAAAGCCGCGGACCGAGCTGTCAATCATCAAAAGCTGCTGTGTGAATTCTTACAAAAACAAAGAATAAAAGTTTATGGAGCATAAACAATTAACTTTCCCTAAAAAGTGCAAAGAGCCCTCATTATTAAGTATGTGAAATGGAGCAGGAGCACAATCCAAGGCGGGAAACGCCACAATATGATGGAGCAATCACAACACAAGTGATCCAGCGTCCGCCCACAAGCTACAGATCCAGCGTCCGCCCACAAGCTACAGATCCAGCGTCCGCCCACAAGCTACAGATCCAGCGTCCGCCCACGAGCTACAGATCCAGCGTCAGCCCATGAGCTACAGATCCAGCATCCGCCCACAAGCTACAGATCCAGCGTCCGCCCACAAGCTACAGATCCAGCATCCGCCCACGAGCTACAAATCCAGCGTCCGCCCATGAGCTACAGATCCAGCGTCAGCCCATGAGCTACAGATCCAGCATCCGCCCACAAGCTACAGATCCAGCGTCCGCCCACAAGCTACAGATCCAGCGTCCGCCCACGAGCTACAGACCCAGCGTCCGCCCATGAGCTACAGATCCAGCGTCCGCCCATGAGCTACAGATCCAGCATCCGCCCGCAAGCTACAGATCCAGCGTCCGCCCACAAGCTACAGATCCAGCGTCCGCTCACAAGCTACAGATCCAGCATCCGCCCACGAGCTACAGATCCAGCGTCAGCCCACGAGCTACAGATCCAGCATCCGCCCACGAGCTACAGATCCAGCATCCGCCCACGAGCTACAGATCCAGCATCCGCCCACGAGCTACAGATCCAGCATCCGCCCACGAGCTACAAATCCAGCGTCCGCCCATGAGCTACAGATCCTGCATCCGCCCACAAGCTACAGATCCAGCATCTGCAAACATGCTACAGATCCTGCATCCGCCCACGAGCTACAGATCCAGCGTCCGCCCACAAGCTACAGATCCAGCGTCCGCTCACAAGCTACAGATCCAGCGTCAGCCCATGAGCTACAGATCCAGCATCCGCCCACAAGCTACAGATCCAGCGTCCGCCCACAAGCTACAGATCCAGCGTCCGCTCACAAGCTACAGATCCAGCATCCGCCCACGAGCTACAGATCCAGCGTCAGCCCACGAGCTACAGATCCAGCATCCGCCCACGAGCTACAAATCCAGCGTCCGCCCATGAGCTACAGATCCAGCGTCAGCCCATGAGCTACAGATCCAGCATCCGCCCACAAGCTACAGATCCAGCATCCGCCCACAAGCTACAGATCCAGCGTCCGCTCACAAGCTACAGATCCAGCATCCGCCCACGAGCTACAGATCCAGCGTCAGCCCACGAGCTACAGATCCAGCATCCGCCCACGAGCTACAGATCCAGCATCCGCCCACGAGCTATAGATCCAGCATCCGCCCACGAGCTACAGATCCAGCATCCGCCCACGAGCTACAAATCCAGCGTCCGCCCATGAGCTACAGATCCTGCATCCGCCCACAAGCTACAGATCCAGCATCTGCAAACATGCTACAGATCCTGCATCCGCCCACGAGCTACAGACCCAGCGTCCGCCCACGAGCTACAGATCCAGCGTCCGCCCACGAGCTACAGATCCAGCATCCGCCCACAAGGTAAGGATCCAGCATTCGCCCATGAGCTACAGATCCAGCGTTCGCCCACGAGCTACAGATCAAGCATCCGCCCACGAGCTACAGATCCAGCAATTGCCCATGAGCTACAGATCCAGCATCCACTCATGAGCTACAGATCCAGCATCCGCCCATGAGCTACAGATCCAGTGTCTGCCCACGAGCTGCAGATCCAGCGTCCGCCCACGAGCTACAGACCCAGCATCCGCCCACGAGCTACAAATCCAGCATCCACTCATGAGCTACAGATCCAGCATCCGCCCACGAGCTACAGGTCCAGCATCCTCCCACGAGCTACAGATCCAGCATCCACTCATGAGCTACAGATCCAGCGTCCGCCCACGAGCTACAGATCCAGCATCCGCCCACGAGCTACAGATCCAGCATCCGCCCACGAGCTACAGATCCAGCATCCAATCATGAGCTACAAATCCAGCGTCCGCTGTTATGACCTGGTGGTTAGGAGCACCCGGAATGACCTGATAGTTAAACCTCATACAGGACGAGCTCTGGGATGTGGGACTGGTCAAAGTCCTATCACACTGCATAGGCTCAGGCCTATGCTCAGAGAATACCGCCAGAAGGTGAACAGCTTTGCGCTCACACATGCGCCGATCGATCTGAATGGTCAAAGACATAGACTCATTCAGACCAGCAGGCGTGGGAAATCCCACCATGGCATCCTTAAGGGCTTCAGAAAGACCCTTTCTGAAAATTGCCGCCAGGGCACATTCATTCCACTGAGTAAGCACAGACCACTTTCTAAACTTCTGACAGTACACCTCCGCTTTATCCTGACCCTGACACAAAGCCAGCAAGATTTTCTCTGCCTGATCCACTGAATTTGGTTCATCATAAAGCAATCCAAGCGCCAGAAAAAACGCATCAACATCACGCAATGCCTGATCTCCTGGCGCAAGGGAAAATGCCCAGTCTTGAGGGTCACCACGCAACAAAGAAATAATGATTTTTACCTGTTGAACGGGGTCACCAGAGGAGCGGGGTTTCAAAGCTAGAAACAGTTTACAATTATTTTTGAAATTCAAGAACCTAGATCTATCCCCAGAAAATAAGTCAGGAATAGGAATTTTAGGCTCTAACATAGGATTCTGAACCACAAAATCTTGAATGTTTTGTACCCTTGCAGAGAGATGATCCATACAAGAGGACAGACCTTGAATGTCCATATCTACACCTGTGTCCTGAACCACCCAAAGGTCTAGGGGAAAAGAAAGACAAAACACAGTGCAAAGAAAACAAAATGGTCTCAGAAGTTCTCTTATCCCTCTATTGAGATGCATTAATACTTTGGTCCAGCTGTACTGTTATGACCTGGTGGTTAGGAGCACCCGGAATGACCTGATCGGTAAACCTCATACAGGACGAGCTCTGGGATGTGGGAGCTCTGCTGACCGCAAGCCCTAATCCTATCACACACACTAAAAATAGCCGTGGAGCGCTCCTGACCAGACCTAGGCGCCTCGTCACAGCCTAAGAACTATCTAGCCCTAGAGAAAGAAAATAAAGCCTACCTTGCCTCAGAGAAATTCCCCAAAGGTAAAGGAAGCCCCCCACATATATTGACTGTGAGTAAAGATGAAAGTCACAAACGCAGAAATGAAACAGGTTTCAGCAAAGGGAGGCCAGACTTACTAAATAGACAGAGGATAGGAAAGGTAACTTTGCGATCAGCACAAAAACCTACAAAAGACCACGCAGAGTGTGCAAAAAAGACCTACGCACAGACTCAGGGTGTGGAGGGGCCACTCTGCATCCCAGAGCTTCCAGCTAGCAAGACAAAATCATGATAACCAGCTGGACAAGAAAACCGTGAACAAATAATGACTATCAGGAACTTAGCTTCTGCAGGAGAAGGCAGGTCACCAGAGAGATCCAGGAGCGAACTGAACCAATGCAAAAACATTGACAGCTGGCATGGAGTAACGATCTGAGAGGAGTTAAATAGAGCAGTCAACCAAAGGATAAACCACGTCACCTGTGTAAGGAACCTCAGAAGCATCAGCTTCACTCACAGCCACCAGAGGGAGCCCATAGACAGAACTCGCCGAAGTACCATTCACGACCACAGGAGGGAGTTCGACAACAGAATTCACAACAGTCCGCCCACGAGCTACAGTTCCAGTGTCCGCCCACGAGCTGCAGATCCAGCGTCCACCCATGAGCTACAGACCCAGCAGCCACCCTCGAGCTACAGACCCAGCATCCGCCCACGAGCTACAGAACCAGCGTCAGCCCAGGAGCTACAGATCCAGTATCCGCCCACGAGCTACAGATCCAGCATCCGCCCACAAGCTACAGATCCAGCGTCCGCCCACGAGCTACAGTTCCAGCATACGCAAACAAGCTACAGATCCAGCATCCGCCCACGAGCTACAGATCCAGCGTCCGCCCACGAGCTACAGATCCAGCATCCACTCATGAGCTACAGATCCAGCATCCGCCCACGAGCTACAGATCCAGCATCCGCCCATGAGCTACAGATCCAGCATTTACTCATGAGCACAGATCCAGCGTCCACCTACAAGCTACAGATCCAGCGTCCGCCCACGAGCTGCAGACACCCAGCATCCACCCACGAGCTACAGACCCAGCATCCACCCACGAGCTACAGACCCAGCATCCGCCCACGAGCTACAGATCCAGCGTCCGCCCATGAGCTACAGATCCAGCATCCGCCCACGAGCTACAGACCCAGCATCCGCCCACGAGCTACAGATCCAGCGTCAGCCCACGAGCTACAGATCCAGCGTCTGCCCATGAGCTACAGATCCAGCGTCAGCCCACGAGCTACAGACCCAGCATCCGCCCACGAGCTACAGACCCAGCATCCGCCCACGAGCTACAGATCCAGCGCCCGCCCATGAGCAGTCAGGTGTTCTGGGGTCTCATAGATAGATGTCACCATATAGACCACCATGGATCAGTGTCTGCTCCTCCACAATACACAGCATCCAGCCCAGGAGCACAAGGTCCATCCATCCCCAGGGACAACTCCTGCTCACCGGATGCTCCACACCGCCCCTCCTTCCTTGTGATGGAGCCAGTGATAAATGTCGCTTTAATTATTCTTTTACTGGTGGCAGAGACATTTGTAGCATTGTACGCAGTGTTACTGCAGGATACAGTATATGTGTAGTGCATTGAAAAAGTCTTCATACCCCCTGAACTTTTCCATGTTTTTTCTTGTGTTAATCTCTCAAACTTATATGTATTTTATTGGGATTTTATGTGACACCGACACAAAGTAGCAAGTATTTGTGATGTGTAAAGGAAATGATACTTTCAATTTTAAAAATGTAAATCTGAACATTGTGAGGTGCATTTGTAATAAGCCCCCCGAGTCAGTACTTTGTAGGACCACCTTTCTTTGTAGTTCCTGCTGCAGTCTTTTGGAGTTTGTCTCTCCAGATTTGCACATCTAGATGTGACATTTTGCCCCTTGTTCTTTGCCCCTCGCTCTCGCTCAGTGAGATTGGATGGAGACGTCTGTGATCAGCAATTTTCACATCTTGTCTGGGATTTGTGAAATTCTCTGGGATTTCAGTTTGGAATGTGACTGGGCGATTTACACACAGGAATATGATCTGATCTAAACCCTCCATTGTAGCACTGGCAGGATATTTAGGGTTATTGTCCTGCTGGAAGGTGAACCTACACCCCAGTCTCAAGTCTTTTACAACCTATAACAGATTTTCCTCCAGGATTGCCGTGTATTTAGCTCCGTGCATCTTCCAATCCACTCTGACTAGCTTCCCTGTCCCAGCTAAAAAAAAAGCCTCCTACAGTATGTTTCTACTACCACCATGTGTGACGGTGGGGATGGTGTTTTTAGAGTGATGTACAGTGTAAGTTTTCTATCACACATAGTGTTTTGCATTTAGCTAAAAAAGTTGTCCTTTGCTTTCATCTGACCAGAACACCTTCTTCTATGGTGCAACACAGAAGCTATAGAATGAAAGGAATGCAACATTTTTAATTAAACCCAACTTTAGCACGGTGGCTCAGTGGAGTCCAGGGTTCAAATCCCACCAAGGAAAACATCTGCAAGGAGTTTGTATGTTCTTCCCGTGTTTGCGTTATTTTCCTCTGGGCTCTCCAGTATCTTCCTACATTCCAAAACATACTGATAGGGAATGTAGATTGTGAGCCCCAACGGGGACAGCGATGATAATGTGTGCAAACTGTAAAGCACTGCGGAATATGTTGGCGCTATATAAATAAAGAGATTATTATTATAACTTCAAAAATGACTTGTAGTCCAAACTATAGGCATCTATATACATAACTAGCTGAAGAGCCCGGCGTTGCCTGGGCATAGTAAATATCTGTGGTTAGTTATAGCACGTCACTTCTCTTATTTTCCCATCACTCCTCTCATTTTCCCAATCACATCTTTAATTTTCCCCCTCACATCTCTCATTTTCTCCCTCACACCTCTCATTTTCTTCCTCACACCTCTCATTTTCTCCCTCATTCCCGCCTAACACTTGTCATTTCGACCACACATCTGTCATTTTCCGATCACTCCACTATTTTCCCTCACTCCTCTCATTTTGCACTCACACCTTTTCATTTTCACCTCACACCTCTCATTTTCACCTCAGTATATACATGTTTGTCATCTCCCTTATATATAGTATACACCTGTATGTCATCTCCTGTATATAGTATATACCTGTATGTCATCTCCCCTGTATATAGTATATACCTGCTGTGTGTCATCTCCCCTGTATATAGTATATACCTGTATGTCATCTCCTCCTATATATAGTAAATACCTGTATGTCATCTCCTCCTATATATAGTATATACCTGTATGTCCTCTCTTCCTATATATAGTATATACCTGTATGTCATCTCCTTCTATATATAGTATATACCTGTATGTCATCTCCTCCTGTATATAGTATATACCTGTGTGTCATCTCCCCTGTATATATATATATATATCTGTGTGTCATCTCCTCCTGTATATAGTATATACCTGTATGTCATCTTCTATATATAGCATATACCTGTATGTCATCTCCTCCTGTATATAGTATATACCTGTAGGTAATCTGCTCCTGTATATAGTATATACCTGTGTGTCATCTCCTCCTGTATATAGTATATACCTGTATGTCATCTCCTCCTGTATATAGTATGTACCTGTATGTCATCTCCTCCTCTATATAGTATATACCTGTGTGTCATCTCTCCTGTATATAGTATATACCTGTGTGTCATCTCCTCCTCTATATAGTATATACCTGTGTGATCTCCTGTATTAGACCTCGTTCACACGTTATTTTCTCAGTATTTTTACCTCAGTATTTGTAAGCTAAATTGGCAGCCTGATAAATCCCCAGCCAACAGGAAGCCCTCCCCCTGGCAGTATAAATTAGCTCACACATACACATAATAGATAGGTCATGTGACTGACAGCTGCCGTATTTCCTATATGGTACATTTGTTGTAGTTTGTCTGCTTATTAATCAGATTTTTATTTTTGAAGGATAATACCAGACTTGTGTGTGTTTTAGGGCGAGTTTCATGTGTCAAGTTGTGTGTGTTGAGTTGCGTGTGGCGACATGCATGTAGCGACTTTTGTGAGATGAGTTTTGTGTGGCAACATGCGTGTAGCAACTTTTTGTGTGTCGAGTTGCATGTGACAGGTTAGTGTAGCAAGTTGTGTGCAGCAAGTTTTGCGCATGGCGAGTTTTGCACATGGAGAGTTTTATGTGTGGTGCGTTTTGAGTATGTGCAAGTTTTGTGTGAGGCAACTTTTGCATGTGTTGCAAATTTTGTGCATGTGGCAATTTTTCCGCGTGTGCAAGTTTTGCGTGTGGCGAGTTTTCCATGAGGTGAGTTTTGCACTTGTGGCGAGTTTTGCGTGAGCCTAGTTTTTGCATGGATCAAACAACAAAGGAGGGCACCATCAATAATAACAAGACTGAATATACTACAAGGGGATCTACCCAGAAGTATGCCAAGAAGTAATATGAAAAACAGAAAGAACAAGAGACATACCAAAGACTGGGGATCACCCTTAATATAAGGTTATAAATGCGAAAAAGACATTTAATTAATTTATTTATTTATTCTTGAAGTCTAAACAACATATACCACATAGAAAATAGATACATAAAAACATGAGTATTAAGAACACTTGTGTTAAAGACCACCCCAAAAAAAGAGAGGCAGAAAGAAATAAAGACCCCTAGGACCCCGAACAATGGGTCTTGTACACTTAACAAATATAGCATCGTGCAATTAGATAATAATGCAGCACATAATTATAGGACATGATAACAAATACTGGTAACGCTGGTGTGGAGAAAGAAAATGTTCCATCCACAAAGCATAAACAGGCCGACACACCAAATGCCTAATAATTCACAGTAATATTAGCACCATATACACTAGCATAGAAAATCCACAAAAAATAATAAGTAGACACTGTATAACCAGCCAAACTTGTATAATAGCTTATCTAGTACCTTAACATTGGCAAGACAATATTATGCCCAGAGATAGGACTATAATGTCCAGCAACCAGAAAACACACATAAGCACCACAGACCAATAACCGTGGTGAAAATGGTGTATGAGACCAAAACCCACTGCTAGATAGATATGTACTATATCCCTGGGTGGGACGGTGGCCCTGAGTGGGACTGTGGCCCCTGGGTGTGTCTGAGCTCCCGGGGGCTTCTGCTGATTCTCCTGGATGTCCTGGGTCGCACTGGGGATTGTCGCATCCTCTGAATGTCTTCCTCTTCTTGTATCTGACCAATGTTCCCCCAGTGTCCGCTCCTCTGCTGTGTCCTCAGCGCTTTACAGTGTGGAGGCAAAATCAGACATCGGCTTCTTCTTTTACCACTTTTTTTTTCCTTTTTTCCCTACTTTCACTTCTTCTCCCTATCCTCCTTTATATATTGTTCTCTGTCCACTTCTTTCCTTCTCCCTTCATCTTTTCCTTTTTCTTCTATTTCACTTTCTTTTTTCACATTCTACTTTCCTTCTTCTTTCTTTTCCTCTCCTTCATTTATTTGTAATCTTGTGTCCAATTTTCAGCAATTTTCCTCTTCTTTTTTCTTTATCTTCTTCCTCTGTTTCTTCCTCCTTCCCTTCTTCTTCTTCTTTACCTTTTTGTATTGTTTCTTCTCTTTCTTCTTCTTCTGTTTCTACTTATTATTATTCTTCCTCTTCTTCCTACTGTTCTTCTTCTTCTTCTTCTTCTTCTTCTTCTTCTTCTTCTTCTTCTTCTTCTTCTTCTTCTTCTTCCCCTTGTTCTTCTTTTTCTTTTTCTTCTTCTTCCTCTTCTTCCTGCTCGTCTTCTTTTTCCTCTTCTTCTTCTCTTCTTTATTTTCATCCCTGCAGTTCCTCCTCTCCTTCTTCCTTTTCTTCTTCCTCCTTTCCTCTTACCTCTCCAGTCTTCTCTCCAGAGGCTGCTTCATTGCTTGTGCCCCCCAGTCTGTGACATAACCCCCTGCTGTCAGTGGGGGCTCCTATGTCTAGTGCCCTGCACAGTGGAGTGCAGTATTATCCTCAGTGAATCATCTTTTTAGGGGAGCCCGAGCCCCCCATCTGCTGTAGTGTACGGTCTTTGTAATCTTCTATCATTGTATATAATCTGGGTGTCGGGGCCTCATGGTGGGAACAGTGAGAATATTTCCTGCTCTCACTTTGACTTTTCTTAATGTTTATTATTATGATGATGAAACATTTTATCTAATACAACACAGAGTCGTGCTGACCCCCTGACACTGCTGACCCCCTGACGCTGCTGACCCCCTGACGCTGCTGACCCCCTGACGCTGCTGAGCCCCTGACGCTGCTGACCCCCTGACGCTGCTGACCCCCTGGCGCTGCTGACCCCCTGACGCTGCTGACCCCCTGACGCTGCTGAGCCCCTGACGCTGCTGACCCCCTGACGCTGCTGACCCCCTGACGCTGCTGACCCCCTGACACTGCTGACCCTATGTCCTGTGTGATGTCCTCCTTGTATAATACCTGGCTGCTGCTGCACCAGGTAAATGTCCCTGAACAGGTTTTATGCTTCTGTTCTTACAAAGTGTCATCGTGTCCATAGAGGACCGAACATGGAGAGTGGACTGCGGCTGCAATGAATGCACAGGACCCCACACTGCAGCTGCCCACCTTACTGCGAGATACCGAGGGGGTCTATCATGTCTGGTGACTGAGATGTAAGGGTTAACTGCAGACTTGAACCACAATATATATTGTATCTGTAACACTGGACTGATACTGTCAGAGTATCGGGGTCCTCTCCAGGGGTCCGCTCAGTGGCCTCTGTTCTTGTATGTTGTGGCTTCAGCACCTGAGCCGGCGACCCTGCGACCTGGTGTACTCTGTACTATGGGACTACAAGTGCCAGCATGACATGCTAGTGCTAGAGCTACCGCGTCATATAGTCAGGGCCCTGGACAGTCGGGGTCACTCACTGTCAGGGACAGTCCTGCATCCACTGATCTGGGGTCTGCTGGAGGCCGGGGGTCTTCATCCACACTGACCCTGCCCTAACCGACTCCAGTGTGGGGAGCAGAATATTCCGGTTAACAAGACAGGCAGACATGCTGGGACTTGTGGTTGCTGACGTGTAGGTTTGATGCTTGATTTCATGTTTTCACACAAATTGATGTCTGATTCTGAGAATAAGAGCTGAAAACTAGTGGGAGCGGGAAACACAATGATGACTTCTATCCCTAATCTCTGCTCTGTGGACAGTCAGCAGGGAGAAGATAGAAATCCTGGGGGGCAACATCACAGGGGCCCAGGAGGTCGGGGGCCACAACTCCATACAACGCAGGAGGAATTCATCTAGAACTGTCTGTGGGACATGTATCTAATCTATGTCATATCTATCTATTATCCATCTGTCTCATATATCTGTTATCTATTATCTATCAATTATCTATCATCTATCTATCATCTATCTATCTATCATCTATCATCTATCTATCTATCTATCTATCTATCTATCTATCTATCTATCTATCTATCTATCTATCTATCATCTATCTATCTATCTATTATCTATCTATCTATTATCTATCTATCTATCTATCTATCTATCTATCTATCTATCTATCTATCTATCTATCATCTATCTATCTATCTATCTATCTATTATCTATCTATCTATTATCTATCTATCTATCTATCTATCTATTCTATCTATCATCTATCTATCATCTATCTATCTATCTATCATCTATCAATCTATCTATCTATCTATCTATCTATCTATTCTATCTATCATCTATCTATCATCTATCTATTATCCATCTGTCTCATATATCTGTTATCTATTATCTATCAATCATCTATCTATCTATCATCTATCTATCATCTATCTATCTATCATCTATCATCTATCTATCTATCTATCTATCTATCTATCTATCTATCTATCTATCTATCTATCTATCTATCATCTATCTATCTATCTATTATCTATCTATCTATCTATTATCTATCTATCTATCTATCTATCTATCTATCTATCATCTATCTATCTATCTATCTATCTATCTATTATCTATCTATCTATCATCTATCTATCTATCTATCTATTCTATCTATCATCTATCTATCATCTATCTATCTATCTATCTATCTATCTATCATCTATCAATCTATCTATCTATCTATCTATCTATCTATCTATCTATCTATCTATCTATCTATTCTATCTATCATCTATCTATCATCTATCTATTATCTATCTATCTATCTATCTATCTATCTATCTATCTATTCTATCTATCATCTATCTATCTATCATCTATCTATTATCTATCTATCTATTCTATCTATCATCTATCTATCTATCTATCTATCAATCTATCATCTATCTATTATCTATCTATCTATCTATCTATCTATCATCTATCTATCTATCTATCTATCTATCTATCTATCTATCTATCTATCTATCTATCTATTCTATCTATCATCTATCATCTATCTATCTATTATCTATCTATCATCTATCTATTATCTATCTATTATCTATCTATCATCTATCTATTATCTATCTATCTATCTATCTATCTATCTATCTATCTATCTATCTATCTATCTATCTATCTATTATCAATCTATCTATCTATTATCTATCTATCTATCTATCTATCTATCTATCTATCTATCTATTATCAATCTATCATCTATCTATTATCTATCTATCTATTATCTATCTATCTATCTATCTATCTATCTATCTATCTATCTATCATCTATCATCTATCTATCTATCTATCTATTCTATCTATCATCTATCTATCATCTATCTATCTATCATCTATCTATCATCTATCTATTATCTATCTATCTATCTATCTATCTATTATCAATCTATCTCTATTATCTATCTATCTATCTATCTATCTATCTATCTATCTATTATCAATCTATCATCTATCTATTATCTATATATCATCTATCTATTATCTATCTATCTATCTATCTATCTATCATCTATCTATCATCTATCTATCTATTATCTATCTATCATCTATCTATTATCTATCTATCTATCTATTATCAATCAATCTATCTATCTATCTATCTATCTATCTATCTATCTATCTATCTATCTATCTATCTATTATCAATCTATCATCTATCTATTATCTATCTATCTATCTATCTATCTATCTATCTATTATCTATCTATCTATCTATCTATCTATCTATCTATCTATCTATCTATCTATCTATCTATCTATCTATTATCTATCATCTATCTATCTATTATCTATCTATCTATCTATCTATCTATCTATCTATCTATCTATCTATCTATCTATCTATCTATCTATCTATCTATCCGTGCCCGGTCACTGTATACATTATATAGGAGCCATCTTACCATCGTCGACCTGCGATCTTCTTCTGTTACATTTTCCTCGGTGGATTTTCCAATTCCACTTATTTTTGTCACTTCTGTTTAGGGGACAGATTCTATATGACGTTATTTCTTCATCACATTTTCATCACACCGCACAGTGAGCTGCAGTTATTAGATACTTTGTTTCCACCTCTTTATATGATGGATCTGAAGGTTTATACATTTTCTTGTCCTTTGAGCTCTGGAAATTGGCTTCCACGTCCATCATACTTTACGCTGCAGCTCTGCTCCATCAGCTTCTCCATGTAGTGGAGTGTGATCATGTCTTTGATCATTAGTGTAGTTGCCGTCTGTCGCTCTGTCTCTGTCCACCATGCTTTATAGTGCAGCTCAGCAACTCTAGCCTAGAACATTATCTATTCAAGCCTGAGGTTAAATGCTCCCCCTTGTTTAGTCTGAAATTCATTCTCCTGACATCTAAATCTACTTTGCTTCATTGTCTTTCATTGGAGTCTGAGATGGTAAAACCCACATTGTGTCTCATTTTAAAGGCCCTTGTTGCTTTAATGTCTTTCCCATATGCTTTACACTGCAGCTCTGCTTGTTCAGACTGGTTACTTTGTAGCCGGCACATTGTCAGCTGATTTCTCCTTACAAAATTATGATACTTTACAAGAAACAAAACCAAAAAGCTCAAGTGTGAGTGTGAGTGGAAGAAGCCTGATTTGCCATTTAAAGGGGTTGTATGAGACTAGTAGAATATGACCGCTTTCTATCAGAAATAGTCTCGCCCTGCCCGTGAGGTGGGTGTATTACTGCAGATCATCCCATAAAATCCATTATTCCTCTTTTTCATCCTTTGAAACTATTCATGATTTGCATTTTGCTGCAATTTTGCAAAAATTGCGTCACACACTTTGATATAACTATGAACACATATTCATATAATTATCCCAGTTTCCATAATTTTACATTACCGTCTGCGGCCAGAAGGGGGCGGTACAATTAAATAAGAATATCTGTGTAGCGTTATTATATGGCTATCATGTGTCCGTCACCGGAGTGACTGCAGCCATTGCATTACCGCCCGTGTGCATATCTGTTGTATTTCCAGTTTCTCCATCACGATGAGATTATCAAGGAATTATTCATGTGCTGCAGAATAACACGCTGCTCATACATATGAAACACGCGGGTACAGGACACATGTAGAGAAACATTTCATCACTAACATGTAAATCGGTGAAATCATCAATTATTGCAGCAGCACGCCTGTGTGTGCTCTGCTGTGGAATAATATGGTGATGTAGCAGAGCTGAGCGTGTCAGATGTAGTGAGCTGAGTGTCAGGGATATTCACATACAATGCAGCGGAGATACAGAAGGTGCTGAGGAGGTTCAGTATAGCAGAGCCGAGGTTACCAGGGGTAGCAGAACAGTGCAGGATGTGGCAGAGCAGAGTGTTTGATGCAGCAGAGCTGAGATTGTCAGAAATCGCAAAGCTGAGAGTGTGTTACGTATTGAAGCTCTGAGAGGGTCAAATATAACAGGACTAAGTTGGTGCCTGAGGTAGCAGAACAGTACTATCAGGTGTAGCAGAGCTGGGAGCTTGGGATGTAGCAGACCTGAGAGTGCCTGATGTAGTAAAACTGAGAGCTGTAGGATATAGTAGCACTGAGAGTACAATGTAGATGGACAGAGATTACCAGATGTAGCAGAGCTGCCTCATGTGTAGCAGATGTATGGTAGTAACGTGAGATTATCAGATGAAGAGTGACAGATGTAGCAGAGTTGAGAGTGTCAGGTGTAGCATGTGTAGAATAAGCGGTTGTATCAGGTGAAATTACAAAATGCTTCTAAAAATGAGGAACTTTGCAAAGTACCTCTTATTATATATCCTTTCTGTTCTTGGGATTTTTCATGCTGCAGTTCTCTCATTGTTGCCTACGTTACCAGCCACCTCTGCAGTCTTCCAGAGGTGACCAGTTTCCTAGGAAAGCAGCTGCACTTGCAAGCTTTTAGCTTTACAGGTTGATTGGCTAGATTCGGCCAGGTTCTCCACCTCTGCGCTCCTCTGAAGCTACAGCATTGGAGAGCGTACGGTTGGGACCAGGGCACCACAAAGCCGCGGACCGAGCTGTCAATCATCAAAAGCTGCTGTGTGAATTCTTACAAAAACAAAGAATAAAAGTTTATGGAGCATAAACAATTAACTTTCCCTAAAAAGTGCAAAGAGCCCTCATTATTAAGTATGTGAAATGGAGCAGGAGCACAATCCAAGGCGGGAAACGCCACAATATGATGGAGCAATCACAACACAAGTGATCCAGCGTCCGCCCACAAGCTACAGATCCAGCGTCCGCCCACAAGCTACAGATCCAGCGTCCGCCCACAAGCTACAGATCCAGCGTCCGCCCACGAGCTACAGATCCAGCGTCAGCCCATGAGCTACAGATCCAGCATCCGCCCACAAGCTACAGATCCAGCGTCCGCCCACAAGCTACAGATCCAGCATCCGCCCACGAGCTACAAATCCAGCGTCCGCCCATGAGCTACAGATCCAGCGTCAGCCCATGAGCTACAGATCCAGCATCCGCCCACAAGCTACAGATCCAGCGTCCGCCCACAAGCTACAGATCCAGCGTCCGCCCACGAGCTACAGACCCAGCGTCCGCCCATGAGCTACAGATCCAGCGTCCGCCCATGAGCTACAGATCCAGCATCCGCCCGCAAGCTACAGATCCAGCGTCCGCCCACAAGCTACAGATCCAGCGTCCGCTCACAAGCTACAGATCCAGCATCCGCCCACGAGCTACAGATCCAGCGTCAGCCCACGAGCTACAGATCCAGCATCCGCCCACGAGCTACAGATCCAGCATCCGCCCACGAGCTACAGATCCAGCATCCGCCCACGAGCTACAGATCCAGCATCCGCCCACGAGCTACAAATCCAGCGTCCGCCCATGAGCTACAGATCCTGCATCCGCCCACAAGCTACAGATCCAGCATCTGCAAACATGCTACAGATCCTGCATCCGCCCACGAGCTACAGATCCAGCGTCCGCCCACAAGCTACAGATCCAGCGTCCGCTCACAAGCTACAGATCCAGCGTCAGCCCATGAGCTACAGATCCAGCATCCGCCCACAAGCTACAGATCCAGCGTCCGCCCACAAGCTACAGATCCAGCGTCCGCTCACAAGCTACAGATCCAGCATCCGCCCACGAGCTACAGATCCAGCGTCAGCCCACGAGCTACAGATCCAGCATCCGCCCACGAGCTACAAATCCAGCGTCCGCCCATGAGCTACAGATCCAGCGTCAGCCCATGAGCTACAGATCCAGCATCCGCCCACAAGCTACAGATCCAGCATCCGCCCACAAGCTACAGATCCAGCGTCCGCTCACAAGCTACAGATCCAGCATCCGCCCACGAGCTACAGATCCAGCGTCAGCCCACGAGCTACAGATCCAGCATCCGCCCACGAGCTACAGATCCAGCATCCGCCCACGAGCTATAGATCCAGCATCCGCCCACGAGCTACAGATCCAGCATCCGCCCACGAGCTACAAATCCAGCGTCCGCCCATGAGCTACAGATCCTGCATCCGCCCACAAGCTACAGATCCAGCATCTGCAAACATGCTACAGATCCTGCATCCGCCCACGAGCTACAGACCCAGCGTCCGCCCACGAGCTACAGATCCAGCGTCCGCCCACGAGCTACAGATCCAGCATCCGCCCACAAGGTAAGGATCCAGCATTCGCCCATGAGCTACAGATCCAGCGTTCGCCCACGAGCTACAGATCAAGCATCCGCCCACGAGCTACAGATCCAGCAATTGCCCATGAGCTACAGATCCAGCATCCACTCATGAGCTACAGATCCAGCATCCGCCCATGAGCTACAGATCCAGTGTCTGCCCACGAGCTGCAGATCCAGCGTCCGCCCACGAGCTACAGACCCAGCATCCGCCCACGAGCTACAAATCCAGCATCCACTCATGAGCTACAGATCCAGCATCCGCCCACGAGCTACAGGTCCAGCATCCTCCCACGAGCTACAGATCCAGCATCCACTCATGAGCTACAGATCCAGCGTCCGCCCACGAGCTACAGATCCAGCATCCGCCCACGAGCTACAGATCCAGCATCCGCCCACGAGCTACAGATCCAGCATCCAATCATGAGCTACAAATCCAGCGTCCGCTGTTATGACCTGGTGGTTAGGAGCACCCGGAATGACCTGATAGTTAAACCTCATACAGGACGAGCTCTGGGATGTGGGACTGGTCAAAGTCCTATCACACTGCATAGGCTCAGGCCTATGCTCAGAGAATACCGCCAGAAGGTGAACAGCTTTGCGCTCACACATGCGCCGATCGATCTGAATGGTCAAAGACATAGACTCATTCAGACCAGCAGGCGTGGGAAATCCCACCATGGCATCCTTAAGGGCTTCAGAAAGACCCTTTCTGAAAATTGCCGCCAGGGCACATTCATTCCACTGAGTAAGCACAGACCACTTTCTAAACTTCTGACAGTACACCTCCGCTTTATCCTGACCCTGACACAAAGCCAGCAAGATTTTCTCTGCCTGATCCACTGAATTTGGTTCATCATAAAGCAATCCAAGCGCCAGAAAAAACGCATCAACATCACGCAATGCCTGATCTCCTGGCGCAAGGGAAAATGCCCAGTCTTGAGGGTCACCACGCAACAAAGAAATAATGATTTTTACCTGTTGAACGGGGTCACCAGAGGAGCGGGGTTTCAAAGCTAGAAACAGTTTACAATTATTTTTGAAATTCAAGAACCTAGATCTATCCCCAGAAAATAAGTCAGGAATAGGAATTTTAGGCTCTAACATAGGATTCTGAACCACAAAATCTTGAATGTTTTGTACCCTTGCAGAGAGATGATCCATACAAGAGGACAGACCTTGAATGTCCATATCTACACCTGTGTCCTGAACCACCCAAAGGTCTAGGGGAAAAGAAAGACAAAACACAGTGCAAAGAAACAAAATGGTCTCAGAAGTTCTCTTATCCCTCTATTGAGATGCATTAATACTTTGGTCCAGCTGTACTGTTATGACCTGGTGGTTAGGAGCACCCGGAATGACCTGATCGGTAAACCTCATACAGGACGAGCTCTGGGATGTGGGAGCTCTGCTGACCGCAAGCCCTAATCCTATCACACACACTAAAAATAGCCGTGGAGCGCTCCTGACCAGACCTAGGCGCCTCGTCACAGCCTAAGAACTATCTAGCCCTAGAGAAAGAAAATAAAGCCTACCTTGCCTCAGAGAAATTCCCCAAAGGTAAAGGAAGCCCCCCACATATATTGACTGTGAGTAAAGATGAAAGTCACAAACGCAGAAATGAAACAGGTTTCAGCAAAGGGAGGCCAGACTTACTAAATAGACAGAGGATAGGAAAGGTAACTTTGCGATCAGCACAAAAACCTACAAAAGACCACGCAGAGTGTGCAAAAAAGACCTACGCACAGACTCAGGGTGTGGAGGGGCCACTCTGCATCCCAGAGCTTCCAGCTAGCAAGACAAAATCATGATAACCAGCTGGACAAGAAAACCGTGAACAAATAATGACTATCAGGAACTTAGCTTCTGCAGGAGAAGGCAGGTCACCAGAGAGATCCAGGAGCGAACTGAACCAATGCAAAAACATTGACAGCTGGCATGGAGTAACGATCTGAGAGGAGTTAAATAGAGCAGTCAACCAAAGGATAAACCACGTCACCTGTGTAAGGAACCTCAGAAGCATCAGCTTCACTCACAGCCACCAGAGGGAGCCCATAGACAGAACTCGCCGAAGTACCATTCACGACCACAGGAGGGAGTTCGACAACAGAATTCACAACAGTCCGCCCACGAGCTACAGTTCCAGTGTCCGCCCACGAGCTGCAGATCCAGCGTCCACCCATGAGCTACAGACCCAGCAGCCACCCTCGAGCTACAGACCCAGCATCCGCCCACGAGCTACAGAACCAGCGTCAGCCCAGGAGCTACAGATCCAGTATCCGCCCACGAGCTACAGATCCAGCATCCGCCCACAAGCTACAGATCCAGCGTCCGCCCACGAGCTACAGTTCCAGCATACGCAAACAAGCTACAGATCCAGCATCCGCCCACGAGCTACAGATCCAGCGTCCGCCCACGAGCTACAGATCCAGCATCCACTCATGAGCTACAGATCCAGCATCCGCCCACGAGCTACAGATCCAGCATCCGCCCATGAGCTACAGATCCAGCATTTACTCATGAGCACAGATCCAGCGTCCACCTACAAGCTACAGATCCAGCGTCCGCCCACGAGCTGCAGACACCCAGCATCCACCCACGAGCTACAGACCCAGCATCCACCCACGAGCTACAGACCCAGCATCCGCCCACGAGCTACAGATCCAGCGTCCGCCCATGAGCTACAGATCCAGCATCCGCCCACGAGCTACAGACCCAGCATCCGCCCACGAGCTACAGATCCAGCGTCAGCCCACGAGCTACAGATCCAGCGTCTGCCCATGAGCTACAGATCCAGCGTCAGCCCACGAGCTACAGACCCAGCATCCGCCCACGAGCTACAGACCCAGCATCCGCCCACGAGCTACAGATCCAGCGCCCGCCCATGAGCAGTCAGGTGTTCTGGGGTCTCATAGATAGATGTCACCATATAGACCACCATGGATCAGTGTCTGCTCCTCCACAATACACAGCATCCAGCCCAGGAGCACAAGGTCCATCCATCCCCAGGGACAACTCCTGCTCACCGGATGCTCCACACCGCCCCTCCTTCCTTGTGATGGAGCCAGTGATAAATGTCGCTTTAATTATTCTTTTACTGGTGGCAGAGACATTTGTAGCATTGTACGCAGTGTTACTGCAGGATACAGTATATGTGTAGTGCATTGAAAAAGTCTTCATACCCCCTGAACTTTTCCATGTTTTTTCTTGTGTTAATCTCTCAAACTTATATGTATTTTATTGGGATTTTATGTGACACCGACACAAAGTAGCAAGTATTTGTGATGTGTAAAGGAAATGATACTTTCAATTTTAAAAATGTAAATCTGAACATTGTGAGGTGCATTTGTAATAAGCCCCCCGAGTCAGTACTTTGTAGGACCACCTTTCTTTGTAGTTCCTGCTGCAGTCTTTTGGAGTTTGTCTCTCCAGATTTGCACATCTAGATGTGACATTTTGCCCCTTGTTCTTTGCCCCTCGCTCTCGCTCAGTGAGATTGGATGGAGACGTCTGTGATCAGCAATTTTCACATCTTGTCTGGGATTTGTGAAATTCTCTGGGATTTCAGTTTGGAATGTGACTGGGCGATTTACACACAGGAATATGATCTGATCTAAACCCTCCATTGTAGCACTGGCAGGATATTTAGGGTTATTGTCCTGCTGGAAGGTGAACCTACACCCCAGTCTCAAGTCTTTTACAACCTATAACAGATTTTCCTCCAGGATTGCCGTGTATTTAGCTCCGTGCATCTTCCAATCCACTCTGACTAGCTTCCCTGTCCCAGCTAAAAAAAAAGCCTCCTACAGTATGTTTCTACTACCACCATGTGTGACGGTGGGGATGGTGTTTTTAGAGTGATGTACAGTGTAAGTTTTCTATCACACATAGTGTTTTGCATTTAGCTAAAAAAGTTGTCCTTTGCTTTCATCTGACCAGAACACCTTCTTCTATGGTGCAACACAGAAGCTATAGAATGAAAGGAATGCAACATTTTTAATTAAACCCAACTTTAGCACGGTGGCTCAGTGGAGTCCAGGGTTCAAATCCCACCAAGGAAAACATCTGCAAGGAGTTTGTATGTTCTTCCCGTGTTTGCGTTATTTTCCTCTGGGCTCTCCAGTATCTTCCTACATTCCAAAACATACTGATAGGGAATGTAGATTGTGAGCCCCAACGGGGACAGCGATGATAATGTGTGCAAACTGTAAAGCACTGCGGAATATGTTGGCGCTATATAAATAAAGAGATTATTATTATAACTTCAAAAATGACTTGTAGTCCAAACTATAGGCATCTATATACATAACTAGCTGAAGAGCCCGGCGTTGCCTGGGCATAGTAAATATCTGTGGTTAGTTATAGCACGTCACTTCTCTTATTTTCCCATCACTCCTCTCATTTTCCCAATCACATCTTTAATTTTCCCCCTCACATCTCTCATTTTCTCCCTCACACCTCTCATTTTCTTCCTCACACCTCTCATTTTCTCCCTCATTCCCGCCTAACACTTGTCATTTCGACCACACATCTGTCATTTTCCGATCACTCCACTATTTTCCCTCACTCCTCTCATTTTGCACTCACACCTTTTCATTTTCACCTCACACCTCTCATTTTCACCTCAGTATATACATGTTTGTCATCTCCCTTATATATAGTATACACCTGTATGTCATCTCCTGTATATAGTATATACCTGTATGTCATCTCCCCTGTATATAGTATATACCTGCTGTGTGTCATCTCCCCTGTATATAGTATATACCTGTATGTCATCTCCTCCTATATATAGTAAATACCTGTATGTCATCTCCTCCTATATATAGTATATACCTGTATGTCCTCTCTTCCTATATATAGTATATACCTGTATGTCATCTCCTTCTATATATAGTATATACCTGTATGTCATCTCCTCCTGTATATAGTATATACCTGTGTGTCATCTCCCCTGTATATATATATATATATCTGTGTGTCATCTCCTCCTGTATATAGTATATACCTGTATGTCATCTTCTATATATAGCATATACCTGTATGTCATCTCCTCCTGTATATAGTATATACCTGTAGGTAATCTGCTCCTGTATATAGTATATACCTGTGTGTCATCTCCTCCTGTATATAGTATATACCTGTATGTCATCTCCTCCTGTATATAGTATGTACCTGTATGTCATCTCCTCCTCTATATAGTATATACCTGTGTGTCATCTCTCCTGTATATAGTATATACCTGTGTGTCATCTCCTCCTCTATATAGTATATACCTGTGTGATCTCCTGTATTAGACCTCGTTCACACGTTATTTGCTCAGTATTTTTACCTCAGTATTTGTAAGCTAAATTGGCAGCCTGATAAATCCCCAGCCAACAGGAAGCCCTCCCCCTGGCAGTATAAATTAGCTCACACATACACATAATAGATAGGTCATGTGACTGACAGCTGCCGTATTTCCTATATGGTACATTTGTTGTAGTTTGTCTGCTTATTAATCAGATTTTTATTTTTGAAGGATAATACCAGACTTGTGTGTGTTTTAGGGCGAGTTTCATGTGTCAAGTTGTGTGTGTTGAGTTGCGTGTGGCGACATGCATGTAGCGACTTTTGTGAGATGAGTTTTGTGTGGCAACATGCGTGTAGCAACTTTTTGTGTGTCGAGTTGCATGTGACAGGTTAGTGTAGCAAGTTGTGTGCAGCAAGTTTTGCGCATGGCGAGTTTTGCACATGGAGAGTTTTATGTGTGGTGCGTTTTGAGTATGTGCAAGTTTTGTGTGAGGCAACTTTTGCATGTGTTGCAAATTTTGTGCATGTGGCAATTTTTCCGCGTGTGCAAGTTTTGCGTGTGGCGAGTTTTCCATGAGGTGAGTTTTGCACTTGTGGCGAGTTTTGCGTGAGCCTAGTTTTTGCATGGATCAAACAACAAAGGAGGGCACCATCAATAATAACAAGACTGAATATACTACAAGGGGATCTACCCAGAAGTATGCCAAGAAGTAATATGAAAAACAGAAAGAACAAGAGACATACCAAAGACTGGGGATCACCCTTAATATAAGGTTATAAATGCGAAAAAGACATTTAATTAATTTATTTATTTATTCTTGAAGTCTAAACAACATATACCACATAGAAAATAGATACATAAAAACATGAGTATTAAGAACACTTGTGTTAAAGACCACCCCAAAAAAAGAGAGGCAGAAAGAAATAAAGACCCCTAGGACCCCGAACAATGGGTCTTGTACACTTAACAAATATAGCATCGTGCAATTAGATAATAATGCAGCACATAATTATAGGACATGATAACAAATACTGGTAACGCTGGTGTGGAGAAAGAAAATGTTCCATCCACAAAGCATAAACAGGCCGACACACCAAATGCCTAATAATTCACAGTAATATTAGCACCATATACACTAGCATAGAAAATCCACAAAAAATAATAAGTAGACACTGTATAACCAGCCAAACTTGTATAATAGCTTATCTAGTACCTTAACATTGGCAAGACAATATTATGCCCAGAGATAGGACTATAATGTCCAGCAACCAGAAAACACACATAAGCACCACAGACCAATAACCGTGGTGAAAATGGTGTATGAGACCAAAACCCACTGCTAGATAGATATGTACTATATCTGGCACCGAAAGGTGCAGAAGTATTAAGATCGCAGTGGGAATAGGTACATGTAGCCACCAAAGCCAACCATGCAAATGAGATACTAAAAAAGAATACAAATGGAACAAAATAGAAAAAAATATATATATAATAATAATAAATAATAAATAGTACCTCAGTAGCAAAAAGATACAGCTGCAAACTGCAGCACAAATATATGGAGCAGAGGTGGATACATGACCATAATGAGCGTGGCAGCAGGCCCACGATAGATGATGAACACTGCCTGCCTATATATTTACGCTCCAGGTCCCATGACACATGTCCAAACAATAGGTACACAAAACCCAGAGAGGAGTCCGAGGGGGGTTAGGAACCCGACGCGTGTCGCCACAGCCGTGGCTTCATCAGGGGTAAAAAATGGTATGAGCTATTAGACTCCAGTACGAGCTTAAATACTATACCTAATGCCGCAGAAACTCCGACAGCCGTGTGTTTTTTTGTGATTTTTACTATTATATCACGGACCTGTACCGCCTAAATATCTGGTGTCTTCTATGGTCGTTGTATTGGCCTGTCTTTGTGTATAAGCTTTTGTTACCATTCTTACAGTTTGCTTATACCTTTTCGTATACTGCGATCTTAATACTTCTGCACCTTTCGGTGCCAAATATAGTACATATCTATCTAGCAGTGGGTTTTGGTCTCATACACCATTTTCACCACGGTTATTGGTCTGTGGTGCTTATGTGTGTTTTCTGGTTGCTGGACATTATAGTCCTATCTCTGGGCATAATATTGTCTTGCCAATGTTAAGGTACTAGATAAGCTATTATACAAGTTTGGCTGGTTATACAGTGTCTACTTATTATTTTTTGTGGATTTTCTATGCTAGTGTATATGGTGCTAATATTACTGTGAATTATTAGGCATTTGGTGTGTCGGCCTGTTTATGCTTTGTGGATGGAACATTTTCTTTCTCCACACCAGCGTTACCAGTATTTGTTATCATGTCCTATAATTATGTGCTGCATTATTATCTAATTGCACGATGCTATATTTGTTAAGTGTACAAGACCCATTGTTCGGGGTCCTAGGGGTCTTTATTTCTTTCTGCCTCTCTTTTTTTGGGGTGGTCTTTAACACAAGTGTTTTTAATACTCATGTTTTTATGTATCTATTTTCTATGTGGTATATGTTGTTTAGACTTCAAGAATAAATAAATAAATTAATTAAATGTCTTTTTCGCATTTATAACCTTATATTAAGGGTGATCCCCAGTCTTTGGTATGTCTCTTGTTCTTTCTGTTTTTCAGCCTAGTTTTTGCATGTGGCGAGTTTTGCGCGTGGTGAGTTTTGAGTGGCGACTTTTGTGTTTCGACTTTTATGTGGCGAGGTTGGTGTATGTGTGGTGAAATGTGTGCTGAGGGTGGTATATGTGTTCAAGCATGTGGTAGTGTGTGGCGCATGTTGTGTGTGTGTTCATATCCCCATGTGTGGTGAGTATCTCATGTCGGGGCCCCACCTTAGCAACTGATCGGTATATACTCTTTGGCGCCATCGCTCTTACTCTTTAATTCCCCCTTGTTCACATCTGGCAGCTGTCAATTTGCCTCCAACACTTTTCCTTTCACTTTTCCCCATTATGTAGATAGGGGAAAAATAGTTTGGTGAATTGGAAAGCGCAGGGTTAAAATTTCACCTCACAACATAGCCTATGACGCTCTCAGGGTCCAGACGTGTGACTGTGCAAAATTTTGTGGCTGTAGCTGCGACGGTGCAGATGCCAATCCCGGACATACACACACACACACATACAGCTTTATATAGTAGATTGTCTAACGGTCACTTCCCTCTGTCTGTCTGTCCTTCTGTAACGGTTATTCTTTCGCTGATTGGTCTCGGCAGCTGCCTGTCATGGCTGCCGCGACCAATCAGCGACGGGCACAGTCCGATTAGTCCCTCCCCTACCCCCCTGCACTCACTGCCCGGCGCCCGCTCCATAATCCCCTCCACTCACCGCTCACACAGGGTTAATGGCAGCGGTAACGGACCGCGGTGTAATGCAGTCCGTTACCGCTGCTATTAACCCTTTGTGACCACGTTTTTTTACTATTGATGCAGCCTATGCAGCATCAATAGTAAAAACATCGAATGTTAAAAATAATTAAAAAAATAAATTATTATATACTCACCTACGCCGCCTTTCCCGCTCCTCGCGATGCAACCGGCACACTCCAGTCGCACGGATGGTCTGGCAGAAGGACCTGCCGTGACGTCACGGTCATGTGACCGCGACACGGTCACGTGACCGCGACGTCAGCACACCCTCGGACCGGAAGATGCCACCTGCACCCCACAGAGGCGACAGTGCTACAACGCGCCTGCGGAAGGTGAGTATGTGTTTATTTTTTTAACCTGTGTCATACATGGCTGGGCAATATACTACATAGCTGGGCAATATACTACATGGGCTGTGCAATATGCTACGTGGCTCTGTGCTGTAGGCAATATACTACGTTATTGGGCAATATACTACGTCACTGGACAAAATGCTACGTGGCTGGGCAATATACTACGTAACTGGGCAATATACTACGTCACTGGGCAATATACTACGTGGCTGAGCAATCTACGTGGCTGGGCAATATACTACGTGGCTGGGCAATATACTACGTGATTGGGCAATATACTATGTGGCTGGGCAATATACTACATGGCTGGGCAATATACTAGGTGGCTGGGCAATATACTACGTGGCTGGGCAATATACTACGTGGCTGGGCAATATACTACGTGGCTGGGCAATATACTACGTGGCTGAGCAATCTACGTGGCTGGGCAATATACTACGTGGCTGGGCAATATACTACGTGGCTGAGCAATCTACGTGGCTGGGCAATATACTACATGGCTGGGCAATATACTACGTAACTGGGCAATATACTACGTCACTGGGCAATATACTACGTGGCTGAGCAATCTACGTGGCTGGGCAATATGCTACGTGGCTGGGCAATATACTACGTGACTGGGCAATATACTATGTGGCTGGGCAATATACTACGTGGCAGGGCAATATACTACGTGGCTGGGCAATATACTATGTGGCTGAGCAATCTACGTGGCTGGGCAATATACTATGTGGCTGAGCAATCTACGTGGCTGGGCAATATACTACGTGGCTGGGCAATATACTACGTGGCTGGGCAATATACTACGTGGCTGGACAATATACTACGTCACTGGGCAATATACTACGTGGCTGGGCAATATACTACGTGGCTGGGCAATATACTACGTGGCTGAGCAATCTACGTGGCTGGGCAATATACTACGTGGCTGGGCAATATACTACGTGGCTGGGCAATATACTACGTCGCTGGGCAATATACTACGTGGCTGGACAATATACTACGTGGCTGGGCAATATACTACGTGGCTGGGCAATATACTACGTGGCTGGACAATATACTACGTGGCTGGGCAATATACTACGTGGCTGGGCAATATACTACGTGACTGGGCAATATACTACGTGGCTGGGCAATATACTACGTGGACATACATATTCTAGAATACCCGATGCGTTAGAATCGGGCCACCATCTAGTAATACAATAATGTCCCTGAAGGTGGCCGGCCCTTAATATGACAGTGTTTCAAGCTACATTTGATATTAATGATCATTGTCACCTATCTGGTATAATTGGATACTAATAACCTGACTATAATCATACAAAATCCTGGACTGTGTGCAAGAACTTAGAAGATGGGATTAACATTTCTCTTTTGTTCAGTCACTTTGTATTTGGTTAAATGATTAGAAAAAAATAACATTTCTATTTTTGGAAGCTTTTTACTGTGCAGCCTTTTTTCCACATCTGCCTATACATTTTTACAGTACTGTATATACACCATTCAAAGATACAGTGGGGGAAATAAGTATTGAACACGACTCCAATTTTCTAAGTAAATCTTTTTTCTAAAGGTGCTACTGACATGAAATTCTCCCGTGATGTCGGTAATAACCCATCTAATCCACACAGGCAAAGAAAACGCCATAGATGTCCATAAACTATGTGTAATAATGAGAAATGTCACAGGGATAAAGTATTGAGCACATTACTGAAATGTATTTAATACTTTGTACAAAAGCCTTTGTTGGTGATGAAGTTTCAAGACGCCTCCTGTATGGAGAAACTAGTCACAGACATTGCTCAGGTGTGATTATAGTCCATTCTTCCACACTCCACATCCTGAACTTTCATGGTCTCCTTCTATGATCTCTGAGCTTTAGTTCCTTTAATACGTTTTCTCTTGGATTCAGGTCCGGTGATCGGCTCGGCCATTGTTTGTGTGTTTGGGTGTTAGCTGAAATGTCCACCATCATTACATCTTAATCATCCTGGTAGATGACAGCAGATTTTTATCTGGAATGTTTATGTACATTTGTCCATTCATTCTTCCTTCAATCAAATGACATTTGCCAGTTCTGTATACTGAAAAACAGCCCAACACCATGATGGTTTCACCTCCAAACTTCCCTGCTGGTATGGTGTTTTTGGGATGATATGCAGTGCCTTTTGGCCTCCAAACATGGAGTCTATTATGGCATCCAAATAGTTCAATTTTGGTCTCATCTGACCAGACTATGTTCTCCCAGTATTTCAGACTTGTCTAAATGTTATTCAGCAAACTTTTTGTTCAGCAATGGACTCTTGTGTGGTGAGGGTGCATCCAGGCCATAGCGGTTGCACGGTGAGCGTGCATACAGGCCATGGAGGTTGTGTGGTGAGCGTGAATACGGCCATGGAGGTTGTGTGGTAAACAATAATTCCGGACATATAGGTTGAGTGGTGAGCGTGAATATGGCCATGGAGGTTGAGTGCATTACTTATAGTTTTCTCTGAAACAATTGTACCTGCTGATTCCAGGTCTTTCTGCAGGTTTCCTTGGCTCTTCGACAATTCTTCTGATAATTATTTTTACTCCTCTTTGTGAAATCTTGTGGGGAACACCTGGTCATTGCTGGTTTATGTTGAAATCATGTTCTTTCCGCTTCCTGATTATGGCCATCAGCAGTACTAACTGGAACCTTCAGTAGTTTAGAAATACTTCTGTAACCAATGCCGTCAGTATGTTTTGCAACAATAAGGTTGCGAAGGTCTTGAGAAAACTCACTGGTTTTCTTCATCAGGAGATGGTTCTTGTGTGGCCCCTTGGTAATGAGACGTGTTGTGAACCAGTTGGTATTATTTGTCAGTAAGTGGCAGGATTGCTTTCTAATCACTGATAGATTTTAGCTGGTGTCAGGACTCCCCAGGGCTTTTTGCTCCTCTCTTTCTTCATGTGTTCAATACTTATTTCACCCACTATACAGCTCTGGCAAAAATTAAGAGACCACCACATGAAAACCCTGTCATTGGCAGCCCAATCTTCAGACCTGAACCCAACTGAAAACCTCTGGAATGTAATCAAGAGGAAGATGGATAGTCACAAGCCATCAAAGAAGAACTGCTGACATTATTGTACCAGGAGTGGCATAAGGTCACCCAAAAGCAGTGTGAGAGACTGGTGGAAAGCTGCCAAGATGCATGACAGCTGGGATTAAAAATCATGGTTATTCCACAAAATATTGATTTCTGAACTCTTCCTGAGTTAAAACATTAGTATTGTTGTTTCTAAATGATTATGAACTTGTTTTCTTTGCATTATTTGAGGTTGGAAAGCACTGGATTAGTGCACACATTATACACTGTATATATGTGTGTGCAATATATACATATATATATATACCGTATATACTCGAGTATAAGCCGAGATTTTCAGCCCATTTTTTGGGCTGAAAGTCCCCCTCTCGGCTTATACTCGAGTCATACGCAGGGGTCGGCAGGTGAGGGGGAGCGGGGACTGTGAAATTATACTCACCTACTCCTGGCGCGGTCCCTGCAGGTCCCTGCTTCCCCGGCGCCGGCAGCAGCAGATTCTTCCTGTACTGAGCGGTCACATGGTACCGTTCATTACAGTAATGAATATGCGGCTCCACCTCCCATAGAGGTGGAGCCGCATATTCATTACTGTAATGAGCGTTAACGGTGACGCTCACTACAGGAAGAAGCTGCGGCGTTGGGGACGCAGGGACTGCACCGCACCAGGACCAGGTGAGTATATGGGGTGGGGAGCGCTGCGCTGCGCGATAGTCACCTTTCCTCGTTGAGGCGTCGCTCTGTCTTCAGCAGTGATGCTCAGGTCAGAGGGTGCAGTGACGTGGTTAGTGCGCGCCCTCAGCCTGAACGCCAGTGCTGAACATGGAGTGGCGCCGGAACGAGGAGCAGGTAACTATTGAAAGTGCCGGTGGCCTGAGCGGCGGCGGGACGAGTATGTGATTTATTTATTTTTTATCGCAGCAAATGGGGCAAGTGTCTGTATGGACCATCTATGGGGCCATAACATTTGTGCAGCACTATAAGGGGCCATAACATTTGTGCAGCACTATATGGGGCCATAACATTTGTGCAGCACTATATGGGGCCATAACGTTTGTGCAGCACTGTATGGGGCCATAACGTTTGTGCAGCACTGTATGGGGCCATAACTTTTGTGCAGCACTATATGGGGCCATAACGTTTGTGTAGCACTATATGGGGCCATAACATTTGTGCAGCACTATAGGGGGCCAGAATGTTTGTGCAGCACTGTATGCGGCCATAACTTTTGTGCAGCACTATATGGGGCCATAACGTTTGTGCAGCACTATATGGGGCCATAACGTTTGTGCAGCACTGTATGGGGCCATAACTTTTGTGCAGCACTGTATGGGGCCATAACTTTTGTGCAGCACTATATGAGGCCATAACGTTTGTGCAGCATTATATGGGGCCATAACGTTTGTGCAGCACTATATGGGGCCATAACGTTTGTGCACCACTGTATGGGGCCATAACTATTGTGCAGCACTATATGGGGCCATAACGTTTGTGCAGCACTATATGGGGCCATAACGTTTGTGTAGCACTATATGGGGCCATAACGTTTGTGCAGCACTATATGGGGCCATAACTATTGTGCAGCACTATATGGGGCCATAACGTTTGTGCAGCACTATATGGGGCCATAACGTTTGTGTAGCACTATATGGGGCCATAACGTTTGTGCAGCACTATATGGGGTCATAACGTTTGTGCAGCACTATATGGGGCCATAACGTTTGTGCAGCACTGTATGGGGCCATAACGTTTGTGCAGCACTATATGAGGCCATAACGTTTGTGCAGCACTATATGAGGCCATAACGTTTGTGCAGCACTGTATGGGGCCATAACTTTTGTGCAGCACTATATGGGGCCATAACGTTTGTGCAGCACTATATGGGGCCATAACGTTTGTGCAGCACTATATGAGGCCATAACTCTTGTGCAGCACTATATGGGGCCATAACGTTTGTGCAGCACTATATGGGGCCATAACGTTTGTGCAGCACTATATGGGGCCATAACTTTTGTGCAGCACTATATGAGGCCATAACGTTTGTGCAGCACTATATGGGGCCATAACGTTTGTGCAGCACTATATGGGGCCATAACGTTTGTGTAGCACTATATGGGGCCATAACGTTTGTGCAGCACTATATGGGGCCATAACGTTTGTGCAGCACTATATGGGGCCATAACGTTTGTGCAGCACTATATGGGGCCATAACGTTTGTGCAGCACTATATGGGGCCATAATGTTTGTGCAGCACTATATGGGGCCATAACGTTTGTGCAGCACTATATGGGGCCATAATGTTTGTGCAGCACTATATGGGGCCATAACGTTTGTGCAGCACTATATGGGGCAAGTGTCTGTATGGAGCATCTTATGGGGCCATAATCCGCATTTGTGCAGCATTATATTGGGCAAATATGTCTATGGAGCATCTTATGGGGCCATTATTAACCTTTATGCAGGATTATATGGGGCATATTTTAATATGGAGCATGTTATTGGGCCATCATAAACTTTATGGAGCATTATATGGGGCTCCTGATTCAATATGGATATTCAAAAACACTTAACCTACTGATGTCTCAATTAATTTTACTTTTATTGTTATCTATTTTTACTTTTGACATTAACCGGTAGCTGCTGCATTTCCCATCCTAGGCTTATACTCGAGTCATTACGTTTTCCCAGTTTTTTGTGGCAAAATTTCGAGGGTCGGCTTATACTGGAGTATATACGGTATGTATATATATATATATATATATATATATATATATATATATATATATACAGTACAGACCAAAAGTTTGGACACACCTTCTCATTTAAAGATCTCTCTGTATTTTCATGACTATGATAATTGTACATTCACACTGAAGGCATCAAAACTATGAATTAACACATGTGGAATTATATACTTAACAAAAAAGTGTGAAACAACTGAAAATATGTCTTATATTCTGGGTTCTTCAAAGTAGCCACCTTTTGCTTTGATTACTGCTTTGCACACTCTTGGCATTCTCTTGATGAGCTTCAAGAGGTAGTCACCGGGAATGGTCTTCCAACAATCTTGAAGGAGTTCCCAGAGATGCTTAGCACTTGTTGGCCCTTTTGCCTTCACTCTGCGGTCCAGCTCACCCCAAACCATCTCGATTGGGTTCAGGTCTGGTGACTGGAGGCCAGGTCATCTGGCGTAGCCCCCATCACTCTCCTTCTTGGTCAAATAGCCCTTACACAGCCTGGAGGTGTTTGGGGTAATTGTCCTGTTGAAAAATAAATGATGGTCCAACTAAACGCAAACCGGATGGAATAGCATGCCGCTGCAAGATGCTGTGGTAGCCATGCTGGTTCAGTATGTCTTCAATTTTGAATAAATCCCCAACAGTGTCACCAGCAAAGCCCCCCCACACCATCACACCTCCTCCTCCATGCTTCACAGTGGGAACCAGGCATGTAGAGTCCATCCGTTCACCTTTTCTGTGTCGCACAAAGACACGGTGGTTGGAACCAAAGATCTCAAATTTGGACTCATCAGACCAAAGCACAGATTTCCACTGGTCTAATGTCCATTCCTTGCGTTCTTTAGCCCAAACAAGTCTCTTCTGCTTGTTGCCTGTCCTTAGCAGTGGTTTCCTAGCAGCTATTTTACCATGAAGGCCTGCTGCACAAAGTCTCCTCTTAACAGTTGTTGTAGAGATGTGTCTGCTGCTAGAACTCTGTGTGGCATTGACCTGGTCTCTAATCTGAGCTGCTGTTAACCTGCGATTTCTGAGGCTGGTGACTCAGATAAACTTATCCTCAGAAGCAGAGGTGACTCTTGGTCTTCCTTTCCTGGGGCGGTCCTCATGTGAGCCAGTTTCTTTGTAGCGCTTGATGATTTTTGCCACTGCACTTGGGGACACTTTCAAAGTTTTCCCAATTTTTCGGACTGACTGACCTTCATTTCTTAAAGTAATGATGGCCACTCGTTTTTCTTTACTTAGCTCTATTTTTCTTGCCATAATACAAATTCTAACAGTCTGTTCAGTAGGACTATCAGCTGTGTATCCACCAGACTTCTGCACAACACAACTGATGGTCCCAACACCATTTATAAGGCAAGAAATCCCACATATTAAACCTGACAGGGCACACCTGTGAAGTGAAAACCATTCCCGGTGACTACTTCTTGAAGCTCATTAAGAGAATGCCAAGAGTGTGCAAAGCAGTCATCAAAGTAAAAGGTGGCTTCTTTGAAGAACCTAGAATATAAGACATAATTTCAGTTTTTTCACACTTTTTTGTTAAGTATATAATTCCACATGTGTTAATTCATAGTTTTGATGCCTTCAGTGTGATTTTACAATTTTCATAGTCATGAAAACACAGAACAATCTTTAAATGAGAAGGTGTGTCCAAACTTTTGGTCTGTACTGTAGATATATTTGCAGTGAGTGTTACTGGATTTGTGTGCAGAGTGTATAAACATTTGCAGTATATATATATTGTGTGCACAGTGTATAGATACAGTATACGTGTGTTTGTACATACATCACAGTTTCTGTATGTAGGATGTTCTTGATCTTCCCCATGACTATGAGTGATAGATGATTCCAGACGTTTTTATTCATCATCTGCTGGAGATTGATGTATCTTGATGTATTGACTTTATGACATCATCGTCCTCTCTTCGCACCAATGAAGTTCTGCTGTTTTGAATGTCCCTCCGCCATGACACCTGCTCAGTCCATAATCTGCATATTTCGGCCCAGTAGTTGTCACCTTTTCTGCATCAGCTGGAATTTCCGAGTCACTTTCCTATAAACGTGTTTTTGCGTCGCTGAGACTGCGGTGAAGATTTTACACGTCTGTGAGATAAAATACAATCATATCATTAAATAAACACTTAATGGAATAAGTAGCAGTGGCCTAATGGAATTATGGGATATTGTTCCTGGAGGAGCCGGTCAGAGCCGCACGCTGCAGCCAGTGCAGCTCTCCGGCGTCTTGGCACGAGGCTTCCTTCATGACCGAGCTCATCTTTAAATAATGAAAACTATTATATTCCAGGGCATTTAATAAGTTTGCAGCAGATCCGTCCAGTCAATTATGCAGTAGTTCACAGGACATGGCGGCCGGCCACATACTGCGCGGGTCTGAGTGCAGGTGCCACCAGGGTGCCGTCACATCTGACCCCTCTGTCCTTCTGTCCAGCCGCACATTACAGCAATACAATCGTTTCTTTGCTGTATATATTATTTTACAGTGTCTGGTGATTGTAACACTACATAGAGTAGTAATGTAATGAATATATAATTTGCACACTGTATGACGGTTTTATGTTCAGAACTATGTGTTGGTGTTTACTACTTATCGATGCTTCATAGCTCATGTAAAGTATATAGTTTTGCAATGAAAGGTGTGGCAGCATTATATAGTGGTATTAGGTAACGGTATTAATATGCTTTTGGTCACTGTTGGCAGCATTATTTAGGACGTGTGTGTTGGCATTTACTTACAGACTCTATGGCAGTTGTAAGGTACTTAGGTCCTGTGTGATATATTGTTTTGCAGTGAATGGTGATGGCGGCACTGTACATCATTGTTATTTAGCTGTTGGAACGAATGTGTTTTTGACCACTATATTGTGATATTCATTTGGAAGGGTGTGTTGGTATTTGCTAATGCATAGTTTGGCAGCACTACATTTTTCCTCTGTACAGTGTTATTTTACAGTGAATAGCATAAACACCACTGAATAGAAGTTATTCATGCAATTGTTGTTTTGGCACTGTATGGCGACATTATTTATGATACATGTTGGTATTTTCTTAGGCATAGTGTCACAGTGCTACTTACATCTTGTACTGCACATTGTGTACAGTACTGTATATCAATGTTTTCCAGGCGATGGTATAATTATGTTATTTGGCCACTGTATGACGGTATTATTTAGTAAGTGTATGTTGCCATTTATTTGTGGCATTGCTACTTTGGTCATGTTTTTTTTTAAACAATGTATCATATGGAAAAGGTACTTGGTGATGGCATTATTATTAGGATACCACAGTGTGTGGCGCTTCTAATTAGATATTAGGATACCACAGTGTGTGGCGCTTATAATTAGATATTGTAAGAGGTGTTTTGTACAGTGCGGGGTGGAATACTTTGTGGAAAGGGGATGGAAGAACGATACAGAACGTAATCCAGTGTGTGGTTTACATGACGATCATTACAGAGCTCCAGGTAACGTCACCGGCTGATTACACGATTTTGTGCACCAGGTGGCGGCACATCTGTCCTGTAAATATCACGGTTTTTGGACAATCTGGTTTTGTTTCTTCCATTGGATTATTGTCTGGAAGGATTATTGGAGGCTGCGGAAATGTAATGCTAAAACTGCCTGAAACACTGAGAGCAGGCGAATCCTGGAAGAGAAGGTCAGCCAAGTGCGGCAGATGGTCGGCGCGGGCAGTGGTGGTGTATATTATACACATGGTGCAAGAACCGAAATATAAGGGAAGCATAAAATACTGATGGATGCTATGGACGCAGTGCCAGGAACGTGCAGAAGCTCAAGGGGAAACAGTGAGGGGGTGGGGAGCACATGGGAATTTGGGAACCCCATTAATACCTTCACCGTAGGGATTTATAAAAGAAGATATTATTACCTGGAGGAAAACAGAAATGATTTATTAAAAATATAAAACCTCGTTGGAGAATAGAAGGGAATTATTGTGATGTTTTTATTATGTATACCCCTCCTCACATGTAAAGCCCCCTTGAATAAATGGTGCTATAATAATAAATAATAATAATAATTCATGTGGTCCTGTAGGTGGATACTGTCAGCAAGTAGGAAGGAAAGATTAGAGGGGGTCCTGCTTATGACGTCCCGTCTGCTCCGCCATGCAGGGGGCTGGAGACTACAGACCGCCCGTGACATGCGGCACGCTGCTGCACAATGCACGGCCTACACCTTCGCCGGCATTTTCCTTAGATCTGTCTCTCCATCATATTGGGATGATTTGTGAATCTATAGCTGGAGATAGAAGCAATTCTGATACTTTAATGGTGGAATCATCATGGGGCTTGTAGATACCAGAGCTTGTGTCCGCAGACGCTGGAGATGATGGACAGAAGCTCGGCTATTCTAAAAAATAAGAATTTGTAACAACTAGTTGTAATGTAGCAAAGTGAGGGATGGTGGAGAGATACGTCGTGTGTATGATGGAGCGACCTGTTGTTACATTTTATACAATGTTTCCATTGTAGAATTACTGCAGATATCGTATCATCTATTGGCGTCTTTTTTTCCAGGTCAATGGCAGATCCTGCGTCTCGCTGAGATCCGTACGAATTCTCCGTTCTCAGCTTTATTATTCATTATTCATAATTATATGAAGAAGTAAACTGATTGTTTCTCGGTGTTGGCAGACATTGAGATCATTGAACACTATCCAATTAATTCATGTTCTGGAAAGCCTACACCATAATCACATTATCCCTACAAGGTCACCCCCTGTTTACAGATCCCTTCCTACAGATGGAATCCGGGCAATTTCTCAGGACGAGTCCATCAAGGAGGGTTAATCGAGCGACTGTCCTGTAATTAGACGGAGACCACTTGATGGCTCGGACCACCTCAATCTCTGGAGGTCAGCAGATAGGAAGTCCAAGACTTGGGGATGATTTTTCTATTTTGGTTCTTGAAATTCTCCATTAGAGTCAAGATTATAATTGATGATGACTAAGATTGTAAATTATTGAGTTTTATTGATGGGGTTGGATTGGATTTCCATCCTTGAGTCTCAGTAGACCGGAGTGACGACGTCTCCAGTGAGATTTACCACTAAGGACATTTTCATTCCGACAATGGTGATCGCCCTGTGGCTGCTGGAAGACTCCGTGTCTCTGCCTTCGGCTGTCGAGACATGATATGGGTAGCAAATGACAACAGCTGGAAAGCTTCATGTTGAGGAAACATATTTGCTACCTGTGCATGTTGAGAGTTATAGTTTCCAAAGAGCCAGAAAAATACAAGTTAAAAAACCATTAAACTAGAGCATTGCAAAAACCTTTCACCTCTTCGAGTTCTAATCAAAAGGCCTCAAAGTAGATTTTCATGGAGTTTTCAGGGATCTTGGAAGTATAAAAAGATTGAGGGCTGTTGATTGACTGTTCAGAATAAGCAGTCGTTTGTACATGACGAGTAATGCTATTTCTGGCCATTATATTACTTATATCTTGCATTTTACTAGACTTTCCCTCTGCAGGATTTATCTCTGATCTTCAGTTGTCTCTGCGTTCGTAGGTGGAGACTATCTGCTATGATGTCTCCCATACAAAGCACAAACACATGAGGGACTCGTGATCTCCTGCATCTATAAAACACATGTTCAAATGCCATATGATCACAGAGGATGTTATAAAGTGCAGTGTTGCTGTGAATCCAGCACTGAGGTGAGATAAACATTAACTAGAACGCAGCTGAATGGAAAACATTATAAAGTGATACTGAGAAGTTTTGCTCTGATCCAGCACTTGGGTGCTATAAACATTTACAAGAAAGTAGCTCTAGCATGGGGGACATTCTGTATTGGTACTGAGCAGTGTAGCTGTGAACTTAGCAATAAGGTGAGGTAAATACTTACTAGAAAGCAGCTACATGAAGGACATTATTCGTTGGTATTGAGAATTTAACTGTGTACCCAGCAACGATGTGAGATAAACACTCGTACTAGAAAGCAGCTGTAATATGGAAGACATTTTACATTGGTACTGAGTAGTGTAACTGTATTCCCAGCAACGAGGTGAGATAAACACTCGTACTAGAAAGCAGTTGTAATATGGAAGGCATTTTACATTGGTACTGAGTAGTGCAACTGTATTCCCAGCAATGAGGTGAGATAAACACTTGCTAAAAAGCAGCTGTAGCATGGAGGACATTCTACATTGGTACTGAGCAGTGTAACTGTGAACCTAGCAATGAGGTGAGATAAACACTTGCTAGCATGGAAGGCATTAAAAAGCATTGCAGAGCTCTAACTGTGAATCCAGCACTGGGTTGATATAAAACACTTAATAGAAAGCAGAAGCATGGAGGACATTATACATAGTACACAATACTGATGAGTGTAGATACTAGTTCTGTTCAGGGGTGAGATAAAACACTTACTAGATAAAAAGCAGCATGGAGGGTAATATATAATTGCTGAGCAGTGTATGTGTGATTCCAGCTCTGAAACAGAGGAAGGGGGGAAATAAAAAAAAACTATTAAAAAGCTGCAAAGGAGACCATACAACTACTTATGCAAAAAAAATCTATTGCCTTTATTGATTAATAAGGCATCATAAAAACACATACAATGAAAAAATAATTGGTCCATGTGACATAGGAGAGAAAGGTCTGGTTATACAACTTGATATCCTGGGAATAATAATAAGAGTCTAGTTATTGTGTGTATCGATAACAAACCTTACGGCCAGTAAAACCCACAATAAACTGGTCTATATCAGTATCTATACAAACCAGACACAGTGTCCACTAGATAAAGCTGTCAATAATAACAAGTGGAGCATAATAATCAGTGCAGGAGAACCAAAAGGCAGCTGCAATCTGATCTCTCAGTGAGCCTTATTCTGAATGAGGCCGGAGGAGGATAAGAAGTGGCTCATAAGTGGATAAAGAAGAATATTTGCTTATTTAGCTCTAATCATTTGGAAACCAGTCTTAGAAATTCCAGTACAAAGCCTAGAGGAGACATCAAAAGTCATATTGCACCTGACTGTGCGTGGATTTGCCAGGTCTTCTAGAGAAAGAAACATACCGCACTTCGTGGGTGGGGAGAGAGATCAACTAAGTGAGGGACCATCGATTAAAGGAGGCTCAATGGAAAACAGTTTTTCAGGTAAAAAAGAAAAAGAAAAAGTTTTGTTGCAGATTTTTTTTTAGTTTATATCCAATGGGGTCGCACCCTTAAGTAGACAACATCACTAGTGAAGCACCGCTGACCCATCCTCCCCCGACAAGTCAATGCCATCTAAAACAAAAGATGCTGCCTACAGGAGTTTTCAGGCGCCATTACCTAAACGTTGTACTGAGACCTTACCCATCCAGAACTAATACTGGCTCCAATTTTGCTGTGAAGGTTTAATTAGTAATCTGTATATCTGCAAATCAGCAAAGAACAGATGACGAAGCCTGGATCAGCAGATCGGTGGTAAAGCAGGAGATGGCGATGGTTCTCATAAGTAATGCTAGATAAGAGGTGTGAGCGCAGGGTGGATCATCTGAATTCAGCCTCGCCTGGGTGTCACTGGGACTGCCTCATGCGGTTCTCAGTTTTTTCCACCTGTTTAGGCGTTTAGATGCTATACAGGTCCTGCAACTCAATGGGAACTCTGAATCCAGGCAGCATTCCAGCATGTATTACACGTGTCAATGGCCAATGTATTGTTTACTCTGAAGTCAAAGCCTCACAGATCTCCATGTATGAAGGTTGTCTTTTTGCTCCTGGGTTAGTGTCTGACAAAGATCCACTCTCAGTTCCTGTAGAGAGATAATGGTCCTCCCTCACTTTCTATGGAGAGAGACAAAGATCTTCCCTCACTTCCTATAGAGAGACAATGGCCCTCCCTCACTTTCTGTAGAGACAATGACCCTCCCTCACTTTCTGTAGAGACAATGGCCATTCATCACTTCCTGTAGAGACAATGGCCCTTCATCACTTCCTGTAGAGACAATGGCCATTCATCTCTTCCTGTAGAGACAATGGCCATTCATCACTTCCTGTAGAGACAATGGCCATTCATCACTTCCTGTAGAGACAGTGGCCATTCATCACTTCCTGTAGAGACAATGGCCATTCATCACTTCTTGTAGAGACAATGGCCATTCATCTCTTCCTGTAGAGACAGTGGCCATTCATCACTTCCTGTAGAGACAATGGCCATTCATCACTTCTTGTAGAGACAATGGCCATTCATCTCTTCCTGTAGAGACAATGGCCATTCATCACTTCCTGTAGAGACAATGGCCATTCATCACTTCCTGTAGAGACAATGGCCATTCATCTCTTCCTGTAGAGACAATGGCCATTCATCACTTCCTGTAGAGACAATGGCCATTCATCACTTCCTGTAGAGACAGTGGCCATTCATCACTTCCTGTAGAGACAATGGCCATTCATCACTTCTTGTAGAGACAATGGCCATTCATCACTTCCTGTAGAGACAATGTCCATTCATCACTTCCTGTAGAGACAATGGCCCTCCATCACTTCCTGTAGAGACAATGGCCATTCATCACTTCCTGTAGAGACAATGGCCATTCATCTCTTCCTGTAGAAACAATGGCCATTCATCACTTCCTGTAGAGACAATGGCCATTCATCACTTCCTGTAGAGACAATGGCCCTCCATCACTTCCTGTAGAGACAATGGCCATTCATCACTTTCTGTAGAGACACACAAAGCCCCTCCCTCACTTTCTGTGGAGACAATGGCCATTCATCACTTCCTGTAGAGACAATGGCCATTCATCACTTCCTGTAGAGACAATGGCCATTCATCACTTCCTGTAGAGAGACAATGGCCCTCTATCACTTCCTGTATCAAGACTATGACCCTCCCTCACTTTCTGTAGAGACAGTGGCCCTCACATCACTTCCTGTAGATAAACAATGGCCCTCCCTCACTTCCTGCTGAGACAATGGCCCTCCCTCACTTGCTGTAGAGAGACAATGGTCCTCCCTCACTTCCTGTGGAGACAATGACCCTATCTCATTCCTGAAGAGAGACAATGGCCCTCCACTTTCTGTAGAGAGACAATGACCCTCCCTCACATCCCATGAAAACAATGGCCCTATCTCATTCCTGAAGAGAGACAATGGCCCTCCACTTTCTGTAGAGAGACAATGGCCCTCCTTCACTTCCTGTGGAAACAATGGCCCTTCATCACTTCCTATGGAAACAATGGCACTTCATCACTTCCTATGGAGACAAAGAACCTTCATCACTTCCTGTAGAGAGACAATGTTCCTCCACTTTCTGTAGAGAGACAATGGCCTTCTATAACTTCCTGTAAAGAGACAATGGCCCTATCTCATTCCTATAGAGAGACAATGGCCCTGTCTCACTTACTGTAGAGACAATAGCCCTTCATCACTTCCGATGAAGACAAAGGCCCTTCATCCCTTCCAGTAGAGAGACAATGGTCCCCCACTTTCTGTAGAGAGACAATGGCCCTCCCTCACTTCCTGTGGAGACAATGGCCCTCTATAACTTCCTGTATAGAGACAATGACCCCCCCTCATTTCCTGTAAAGAGACAATGGCCCCCACTTCCTTTAGAGAGACAATGGCCCTCCACTTTGAGAATGAATACAATAATATTGGAGTAGATCAAGAAGTATCCCACATACCGTAATATGGGAATGAATACATGTGCACATTTCCTAAAGCAGGAAACAGAGTAACAAAAGGAGTAGAACAAAGAAAGTATAAACACAAGATCTCACAGCTTTGGCATTTATACTTTCTTTGTTCTACTCCTTTTGTTACTCTGTTTCCTGCTTAAGGAAATGTGCACATGTATTCATTCCCATATTACGGTATGTGGGATACTTCTTGATCTACTCCAATATTATTGTATTCATTCTCATACTACACTCATGGCCAAAAGTATTGACACCCCTGCAATTCTGTCAGATAATACTCATTTTCTTCCTGAAAATGATTGCAAACACAAATTATTTGGTATTATCATCTTCATTTAATTTTTCTTAAATGAAAAAACAAAAGATAATGAAGCAAAAAGCAAAACATTTCACACAAAACTCCAAAAGTGGGCCAGACAAAAGTGGCACCCTCAGCCTAATACTTGGTTGCACAACCTTTAGCCAAAATAACTGCAACCAACCGCTTCCGGTAACCATCAATGAGTTTCTTACAATGCTCTGCTGGAATTTTATACCATTCTTCCTTGGCAAACTGCTCCAGGTCCCTGATATTTGAAGGCTGCCTTCTCCAAACTACCATTTTTAGATCTCTCCACAGGTGTTCTATGGGATTCAGGTCTGGACTCATTGCTGGCCACCTTAGAAGTCTCCAGTGCTTTCTCTCAAACCATTTTCTAGTGCTTTTTGAAGTGTGGTTTGGGTCATTGTCCTGCTGGAAGACCCATGACCTCTGAGGGAGACCCAGCTTTCTCACACTGGGCCCTACATTATGCTGCAAAATTTGTTGGTAGTCTTCAGACTTCATAATGCCATGCACACGGTCAAGCAGTCCAGTGCCAGAGGCAGCAAAGCAACCAAAAAAAATCAGGGAACCTCCGCCATGTTTGACTGTAGGGACCGTGTTCTTTTCTTTGAATGCCTTTTTTTTTTCTCCTGTAAACTGTATGTTGATGCCTTTGCCCAAAAAGCTCTACTTTTGTCTCATCTGACCAGAGAACATTCTTCCAAAACGTTTTAGGCTTTTTCAGGTAAGTTTTAGCAAACTCCAGCCTGGCTTTTTATGTCTCGGGGTAAGAAGTGGGGTCTTCCTGGGTCTCCTACCATACAGTCCCTTTTCATTCAGACGCCGACGGATAGTACGGGTTGACACTGTTCTACCCTCGGACTGCAGGGCAGCTTGAACTTGTTTGGATGTTAGTCGAGGTTCTTTATTCAACATCCGCACAATCTTGCGTTGAAATCTCTTGTCAGTTTTTCTTTTCCGTCCACATGTAGGGAGGTTAGCCACAGTGCCATGGGCTTTACACTTCTTGATGACACTGCGCACGGTACACACAGGAACATTCAGGTCTTTTAAGATGGACTTGTAGCCTTGAGATTGCTCATGCTTCCTCACAATTTGGTTTCCCAAGTCCTCAGACAGTTCTTTGGTCTTCTTTATTTTCTCCATGCTCAATGTGGTACACACAAGGACACAGGACAGAGGTTGAGTCAACTTTAATCCATGTCAACTGGCTGCAAGTGTGATTTAGTTATTGCCAACACCTGTTAGGTGCCACAGGTAAGTTACAGGTGCTGTTAATTACACAAATTAGAGAAGCATGACATGATTTTTCGAACAGTGCCAATACTTTTGTCCACCCCCTTTTTTATGTTTGGTGTGGAATTGTATCCAATTTGGCTTTAGGACAATTCTTTTTGTATTTTTTCATTTAAGACAAATTAAATGAAGATGATAATACCAAATATATTTGTGTTTGCAATCATTTTCAGGAAGAAACTGAGTATTATCTGACAGAATTGCAGGGGTGTTAATACTTTTGGCCATGACTGTATGTGTGATACTTCTTGATGCACTCCAATATTATTGTATTCATTCTCATATTATGTTGGATACTTCTTGATGTGCTCCTATATTACCATAGGGACTATATTAATTGTTTCCCCTTTGATGACATGAGTTCTTATGACATTCCTCTATTAGTGCACATTTTTTGAGAGATACATTACTATATTTCTCAATTGCTGGGGATGCCGTCTCTCATTTTTGGTCTGTTTTTAATAGTATCTAATAAAGAATTATTCTTTTATTATTACTCTTGGTACTTGGCTTCTCTCAGCTACTGTACATGGCAAAAGTTTTCTATAAATTAAGTTTTGCTAAAAACTAATAAAACACCTTTTTATGTGTTTTGAACATGCTGACGAACTCTTGCCGAAAAAGGGGCGATCGTCCAGAAGCAGTCAGCACATCTCAGGTCCTGCCAAAACCATCCTGAAATCAGCAATTCCAGAAAGTTCCTTGTTTCCATATATCTCAGAGAGATGGAGATCATGGTATTGATGGGATGGGGAGCAGAGGGGGTCACACATTTCCATGGGGTGCGTTGCAAGATTCAACTTTTCCTTAAACTTTCAAGGGTTAAATATGCATTTATGATGGAGCACGGACTTCAAGTGCTGCGCAAATTGGAAGGATTACATAGTAACATAGTAACATAGTTAGTAAGGCCGAAAAAAGACATTTGTCCATCCAGTTCAGCCTATATTCCATCATAATAAATCCCCAGATCTACGTCCTTCTACAGAACCTAATAATTGTATGATACAATATTGTTCTGCTCCAGGAAGACATCCAGGCCTCTCTTGAACCCCTCGACTGAGTTCGCCATCACCACCTCCTCAGGCAAGCAATTCCAGATTCTCACTGCCCTAACAGTAAAGAATCCTCTTCTATGTTGGTGGAAAAACCTTCTCTCCTCCAGACGCAAAGAATGCCCCCTTGTGCCCGTCACCTTCCTTGGTATAAACAGATCCTCAGCGAGATATTTGTATTGTCCCCTTATATACTTATACATGGTTATTAGATCGCCCCTCAGTCGTCTTTTTTCTAGACTAAATAATCCTAATTTCGCTAATCTATCTGGGTATTGTAGTTCTCCCATCCCCTTTATTAATTTTGTTGCCCTCCTTTGTACTCTCTCTAGTTCCATTATATCCTTCCTGAGCACCGGTGCCCAAAACTGGACACAGTACTCCATGTGCGGTCTAACTAGGGATTTGTACAGAGGCAGTATAATGCTCTCATCATGTGAATCCAGACCTCTTTTAATGCACCCCATGATCCTGTTTGCCTTGGCAGCTGCTGCCTGGCACTGGCTGCTCCAGGTAAGTTTATCATTAACTAGGATCCCCAAGTCCTTCTCCCTGTCAGATTTACCCAGTGGTTTCCCGTTCAATGTGTAATGGTGATATCGATTCCTTCTTCCCATGTGTATAACCTTACATTTATCATTGTTAAACCTCATCTGCCACCTTTCAGCCCAAGTTTCCAACTTATCCAGATCCATCTGTAGCAGAATACTATCTTCTCTTGTATTAACTGCTTTACATAGTTTTGTATCATCTGCAAATATCGATATTTTACTGTGTAAACCTTCTACCAGATCATTAATGAATATGTTGAAGAGAACAGGTCCCAATACTGACCCCTGCGGTACCCCACTGGTCACAGCGACCCAGTTAGAGACTATACCATTTATAACCACCCTCTGCTTTCTATCACTAAGCCAGTTACTAACCCATTTACACACATTTTCCCCCAGACCAAGCATTCTCATTTTGTGTACCAACCTCTTGTGCGGCACGGTATCAAACGCTTTGGAAAAATCGAGATATACCACGTCCAATGACAATTTGATGAAAATCGTATCATCTTTTAACATAAGAAAGGAAGGTATGTGATAGTCAGTAAACACTTTTTAGACTCTGTTCACACATTCAGGATTGATCAAGGCTTTAGGCACGAATTCAGCACGAAAATCCTCATCAAATCTGCCGCACGCTCCAGAGAAGAATCCATGCTGATTTGTATCTGTTCTGCAGAAATTTGCTAGAAGAATGAATGACAATGGGGCTAATTCTTGTGCAGATCTCATTTACTGCACATCCGCAGCAGAAATATCAGAGTCGGCCTCAGATTTTTGCCGCGGGTCCTCGTGTGAGTGCATGTCAGTTTTGCCATAGGCACATCCTGTAACCGTGAACATACCCTGGGGTGTTTTTGGAAGTTTTCTGCTGCTTCATTTTCTCTTTCTCCAGCCCTGAAATTATTATTTTTCCTTTTTTTCAAAAAAAAAAAAAAAATCTCATCGTTTGAAGAAGTCTTTTTAATTAAATTGATTTGCTCGGGACGGTGCGTTCCTAGATAACTGAGCTCCATCTCCAGCTTAGTTTCATTTCTTTAATTATAAAAATCTCACTGAGTATGTTCCAGAAACCAGAGGATAGAAGGACACAGACGGGTTTGGAGCGGCCCGCAGCTGTCCTAGATTGGGAATGAGAGGAAAGTTGGAGGAGTTAAGTCAGAATGTGGACAGCTGCGACTATCAATCCTCTTAATTTAGGTGTTTGGAAAGTGTTATATATGAAATGTGGAAATCTGGGGCACGAGGAGCCGCGAATCAAAAGATAAATGATCTGTCTTGGTTCTTATTAACATTTTTCAAAACACTTGACTTATAGGATCTAATATTGTTTAGCTTGTCCCACTTCCCTCACGAGAGATCACTCATAAAAGGGGCATCGTCATTACTGAAAATCATCTATCTCTAGAATATGGGATAACTTAGTGATTGCTGGTGGTCCGACCCCCGGGACCTCATTTATCTCAAGAACGTTGCCCGGCACAGTTCCTTCTGAATGGAGCAAAATTCTCGTTTCTTTTTTTTTTGGCCATCACAAAAAAAAGTGAAAGAAATGCTCCATTCAAGTGGTGCCCATGATTGTTGGGAGTCCTGGCAATTGGATACCCCAAAATAAGTAATAATTAATCCCTTTACTTATTGACTGTAATAACTAACTCCATAGGAAAGGATCTTGGACAGAAAGGGCTTCTAGATCGCTCCTTCTGACGCATGTGAGAATTTGTGGGACCCTGTGTGGAGCACCTTCTCTTAGCTGCAGAAGCATGGAGGACTATGGCACATAAGTTCTGGAGACGTCCAACCTTATGCTCACTTTTCCCCATAGAAAAAAAAAATCATTTAACACTAAAACTACCAATGGAGTCATTTTGACTCCTCGCAATTTTTCTTTTTCTTCTGTGACTACATTTTTCCGAATTCCGTCTTGAGCCTTTGCGACTTTTACTCATTTAGGATGCAAAAAAAAGATTTTGTGACAATAAATAATTTTGGGAAAAAAATAGAGTACCTTTTTTTCAAAATGTACCTTTACTTACCAAAAGGAGTCCTTTTTCACTCCCTACTATGTTATGCAAGTCTTTGTCACTGAATGTTATTATTTCTTTTAGTTTTCATTTACTCGTATGTTAAGAATAAACGTATACAGGACGTCCGTCAGTGAACCAGTGAACTCTCGAGTGGACTACATAATTTGTGCAGAATACGGCCTGCAGTTTTTCTAATTGCTCATATGGCTAGAAGAACTGCGCTAGAGCGTGACGATATTCTTGCTATTTTGCATTCTATACATTATATATACATTCTATACATTCTATATATTAAAGTTACAACAATACCAGGAGCAAGAAACTCTAAAAATAAACGAAAACAAGCCAGGGGTCAAAATGACTCCATTCAGTAGGTCTAGGGGGGGTCACCAGTCCGGTAGTCCTAGTGTTAACTGGAAGGAGTTGTCACCAGAGAAATGGGTCCTCTAAAACTCCATCAGTTTGATATTAGGAAGACTTGGGTCTGTAGTCAAAGGAATCGTCACCAAAACCTACATCACATGAGGTTTGGATTCTCCCAGTCATTGGTTGGTGGTAGAAATGGAGAAGAAACTGGAGGAGAGTAGGGAACGTAGCTGGGGTCGCCATCAGGGAAGCAATTGAGATGCAACGAAGATGTAATCGGATAATAGGACAAGAGTTCATACGAGAAGTAGAATAAGAAATGCCAAATCCAAGGATCAAGAATGAAATGGAGAAGACTTAGCAAAGTTGGGATTAAAGTCACAATAGTAAGCAAGAACCAGAGCCAAGCAATGCATGTACCCAAACACAAGGAAAGTGGAGAGGTCAGAGCCACTTTTAGTTAGACTGCCATGGGGAGCATCACCGTGTAGACCTGTGGAGTAGAAGGAATCTTCAACATTACCCCAAGAAGATATAGATTGTAATATGGCAACCTCACACAACCAGTGTCTGGAGATGTGACGACCAACGGGGTCCTGCTGCTGCAACTGGGTGACGTTAGATGTAGGATTGTTCCAAAAATACCTATTTATAATATATTACTCAAAATGTGTGGTCATGGACCCCATGGACAGTGAGAATAGCTGTGGTTTCTATCCATATTCTTATTGTCTTTTGGGTCATTGATCTCATAGTCTAATCGATTTGTTATAAATGCGTTTTATTGTAACAGTCGTGTCACTAATCTCCGGTTCTAATGTCAGGACCATGAGTGAACTCACACTACAGTACTGGAGATATTGGAAACAATGAAGTTCACTCCTTCCATGCCCCAGTGGACGCTCATCTGATCACTACTCCATAAATGGGTGAGATTTGGAAGACGCCTCATGGCTTCATCCATGGCGGACATCGTTGGAACCTAGTGAGATCTCCTTGTTACCAGCTCGTTCTCATGTTTTGGGATCCTGTCTGATGACTACTTCCCCTTATTTTCAGCATTTTGATTCTCACTTTGATACAATTTGTTAAGTTGTTACATTGTAACCACGGCGGAATTGTTTTCAGAATTTCCATTTTGTGCATTTGTTCATCAAATGCATTAAGGAGAAAACGGAAGTCGATGTCGGGTGCGATTTCTTGAAGTCTTTTCCGTCCGTCTGATGATTTCCAAAGTGCCACTGAAGTGCGGGCGTCAAGGCGTCAGGGCCATTGTATATGATGACTTTGCAGCATCTTTAAGTAATGTGTTTTTAAAGCCATCGTTCCTGACTTAGCAATGTGCCTGGCGGCCATCAAATCCGCTGTTCCTGTAGAATATTTTAACCTCGGTATTATGAGGGCTGATGGCATAATGGTAGGATGACAGATGCACGGCGAAATATGCAGTCTTTATGGAACTTTTTTTTTCTTTTTTTTTATTTCTGCTAACTTTGAAAGTGTTTTACTTGGCTCGGAGGCGGCCGCTGCGTAAATGATTCCCTGTAGGATATGAATGAGCCACTTAAGAGGACGGGAGGCAGAATTTCTGGAAATAATAATAATTTATGTTTTATGGGGAGCCATAGATTAGTAGAACACAGGAATAAAGCCGCTCGGTTCGTTTTGGTCTTTGTGTTCTCCAGACATCACACAAGTGCATTGATAAATCAGAAGTGATGGCGAGGACACCAGACAACAAGCTCAATGTCACCGCACGAGGACGAGCGCATTACTGTCATTATGGGATCTGGGCCGGGTGTAGGAGGCTGCTTGTATCCTAACTGATACAGCCGAGAGGAACGTGATAGCATTATGTCAAATCTGTAATTTTCTATTGGAATGAAGCTAAGTTTAGAACAATATGTTTTTGGAAATGTCCAAAACATGAACATAAAGATAAAAAATGCTTTATGGGGATTGCACTTGAAGGTGTGCAAATTCTCAAGTTTAGAACTTCTCTCTATACATGAGATAGCAAATAACTTCCTAATTATTGGGGGTCCCAGTGTTTAGATCCTGATAACTTGAGCCCCCTGTGAATAGAGCGGTGGTCTATCATGCATACCTTTGCTCAGTTCATTCTTACGGGAGTGAAGAAGATCAGCCTAGCGCTATACAGGTCTATATCCGGTGGTCCCTTGAAGAATGAATTAAGCATCGGTGCAGAATCGCCCTCCGCTCCATTCACACAGGACTCTTACTACCCCCAGATCAGTGGGAGACCCATCAGTCAGATCCCCAGAGATTGTGAAGTTATCTCCTGTATTGTGGATAGGAGATAACTTCCAATCTTGAGGTTACACTTTTAAATTTTAAAGAAATTGGAAAAAATTAGATTTCACAGATCTTGATCTTGTGCAGTAAATTTCATTCACATCAAATGTATTCAATGTAAAGCAAATGTATGTTATTGTACTCTGAGATCTCTCCAGACTCAAGAACACGATGAGCATAAGTTAAAAAAAAACTTTAGAAAAAATACTTACCCGGCTCTCACCTTTCCCACACAACTTCTTGCCCTGTCTTCAAAGTTCTGGTCCAGTCGAAAAACTGTATGTGTCTTCATGACATCGCGGAGTGCAGTAAGCACTAGAGGTTCTGAATACTGAATGTGACTTGTTAAAAAGACTGAGAACTGGACTGGAACTGTGAGGACTAGACAGGAAGTTGTGCAGTGAAGGTATGAGCAGGATGAGTCAGTTCCAAAGACGTGACTAGACCCATGAAGAAGACCGAAGACTTGCTGAGACTGAAGACCAGACAGGACCCATGAAGAAGACTGAAGAGCAGCTAAGACTGAAGACAAGACTGGACCTGTGAAGAAGACCAAAGACCAACTGTGACTGAAGACCAGACTGGACCTGTGAGGACCAAGGAGGAAACTGATTGGGAAAGGTGAGGGATGAGAGAGTCAGTGCCGAAAATCAGACTGAAGACTTGACCGAAACTGTGAGTACTAGATGGGAAGTTGTGCCAAGAAGGTAAGAGCCGAATAAGTTAGTGCCGAAGACCAGGCTGAACCTGTGAAGCAGACCAAAGACCAACTGAGACTGAAGACCAGACTGGACCTGTGAAGAAGACTAAAGAGCAGCTAAGACTGAAGACCAGAAAAGATCTGTGAAGGCGACCAAAGACAGCTAAGACTGAAGACCACACTGGACCTGTGAAGAAGACTGAAGACCAGACTGGACCTGTGAAGAAGACTGAAGACCAGCTAAGACTGAAGACCAGACTGGACCTGTGAAGAAGACTGAAAACCAGCTAAGACTGAAGACAAGACTGGACCTGTGAAGCAGACCGAAGACCAGCTAAGACTGAAGACCAGACTGGACCTGTGAAGAAGACTAAAGAGCAGCTGAGACTGAAAACCAGACTGGACTTGTGAAGAAGACTGAAGACCAGCTAAGACTGAAGACCAGACTGGACCTGTGAAGAAGACTAAAGAGCAGCTAAGACTGAAGACCAGACTGGACCTGTGAAGAAGATTGAAGACCAGCTAAGACTGAAGACCAGACTGGACCTGTGAAGAAGACTGAAGACCAGCTAAGACTGAAGACAAGACTGGACCTGTGAAGAACACTGAAGACCAGCTAAGACTGAAGACAAGACTGGGCCTGTGAAGGAGACTGAAGACCAGCTAAGACTGAAGACAAGGCTGGACCTGTGAAGCAGGCCGAAGACCAGCTAAGACTAAAACCAGACTGTCCCTGTGAGGACTGAAAAGGGAACTGCTTGAGGAAGGTGCGGAATGGGTGACTCTTTAGGATTGCGTAAAATAGCAGCCATCTAGCCATTATTTTTGCTGAATTTGAGCAAAGTAAATAGCAAAGAACTGCAATTGTGCACACATTTTTTCTGAAATTGGAAGCAAAATAATTTATTCTAGTTGTACTGTAAATGTAAGGTATCACCTGTCCATACTCATAGGTGATAATTTGGTGCATGTTGGGGCCCCCTTTAATTCTGAGTAGGATCTCTGGATCTGAGTGGAGCAATGGCCCCGTGTGTGACCCCCGAGCTCTACCAACATTCCTATTGGACAGAGATGTTTAAGTTCCACTTGGGACATCCTCACCTGGGCAAAGAAGAACCCTCTAAACTAAACAGAACTGACCACTTTGTATAAGGCCGGCTTCACACTCAGCGTATGAAAATACGGTCCGTATATTACGGCCGTAATACGCTGAAATGTCCCGAAAATAGTGGTCCGTAGCTCCTCCGTAGGCAGGGTGTGTCAGCGTTTTTTGCGCATGGCATCCTCCGTATGTAATCCGTATGGCATCCGTACTGCGTGGTTTTCTCGCAGGCTTGCAAAACCAACATACCGCTATAGAAATGATCCATGTGTCCCAAATAGAAAAAAATATATATATATACTGTCTATATATATATATATATATATATATATGTCATTAGACACATATATGTATATATATTAATATTTATTCCAGCGCTATACAGCTTGAAAGCCGGTACTTCAATTACCGGCTTTTTCTTTCTCCTTCCTAAAAGCCGACATGATTTGAGACATGGTTTACATACAGTAAACCATGTCTTCTCTCCATTTTTTTTGCAGATTCCACACTACTAATGTCAGTAGTGTGTATCTGCAAAATTTGGCCGTTCTAGCTCTTGAAATAAAGGGTTAAATGGCGGAAAAAATTGGCGTGGGCTCCCGCGCAATTTTCTCCGCCAGAGTAGTAAAGCCAGTGACTGAGGGCAGATATTAATAGCCTGGAGAGGGTCCATTGTTATTGGCCCCCCCCTGGCTAAAAACACCTGCCCCCAGCCACCCCAGAAAAGGCACATCTGGAAGATGCGCCTATTCTGGCACTTGGCCACTCTCTTCCCATTCCCGTGTAGCGGTGGGATATGGGGTAATGAAGGGTTAATGCCACCTTGCTATTGTAAGGTGACATTAAGCCTAATTAATAATGGAGAGGCGTCAATTATGACACCTATCCATTATTAATCCAATTGTAGTGAAGGGTTAAATAAAACACAAACACATTATTTAAAATTATTTTAATGAAATAAAAACAATGGTTGTTGCAGTATTTTATTCAACGCCCAATCCAGTCACTGAAGACCCTCGTTCTGTGAGTAAAAAAACATAATAAACCAACAATATACTTACCCTCCGCAGATCTGTAACGTCCAACGATGTAAATCCAGGGAGCTTTCTAGGTAATTTCCCACGATCTATGAACAGCCAGCAGAGGGCGCCTCACCGCAAATGAAGCTAAATATAGATCATTGATCTATTTTTAGCCTCATTCCCTGGGGTTTTGCAGGAGGAGGAGCAGCCTGCATTAGCACAGCTCCCTGCTGCAAAATGTTTTAACCCCTTCAGAAGGATTTACATCGTTGGACGTTACAGATCTGCGGAGGGTAAGTATATTGTTGGTTTATTATGTTTTTTTACTCACAGAACGAGGGTCTTCAGTGACTGGATTGGGCGTTGAATAAAATACTGCAACAACCATTGTTTTTATTTCATTAAAATAATTTTAAATAATGTGTTTGTGTTTTATTTAACCCTTCACTACAATTGGATTAATAATGGATAGGTGTCATAATTGACGCCTCTCCATTATTAATTAGGCTTAATGTCACCTTACAATAGCAAGGTGGCATTAACCCTTCATTACCCCATATCCCACCGCTACACGGGAATGGGAAGAGAGTGGCCAAGTGCCAGAATAGGCGCATCTTCCAGATGTGCCTGTTCTGGGGTGGCTGGGGGCAGGTGTTTTTAGCCAGGGGGGGGCCAATAACCGTGGACCCTCTCCAGGCTATTAATATCTGCCCTCAGTCACTGGCTTTACTACTCTGGCGGAGAAAATTGCGCGGGAGCCCACGCCAATTTTTTCCGCCATTTAACCCTTTATTTTAAGAGCTAGAACGGCCAAATTTTGCAGATACACTCTACTGACATTAGTAGTGTGGAATCTGCAAAAAAAATGGAGAGAAGACATGGTTTACTGTATGTAAACCAGGTCTCAAATCATGTCGGGTTTTAGGAAGGAGAAGGAAAAAGCCGGTAATTGAATTACCGGCTTTCAAGCTGTATAGCGCTGGAAAAAATATTAATATATATACATATATGTGTCTACTGACATATATATATATATATATATATATATACCTATTCTATGTGTACACATTTATTCTACCTATTCTACTGTAAGCTGTCAGTGTGATTTTACTGTACACCGCACTGAATTGCCGGTTTTTCTCTCTAACAGCGCTGCGTATTTCTCGCAAGTCACACTGCTTGTCCGTGTGTAATCCGTATTTTTCACGCTTCCATAGACTTTCATTGGCGTATTTCTTGCGCAGTACGGTGACAAACGCAGCATGCTGCGATTTTGTACGGCCGTAGAAAGCCGTATAATACTGATCAGTAAAATACGGCAGATAGGAGCAGAGGCATAGAGAATAATTGTGCCGTATTTTTTGCGAGTTTTACGGACGTAGTTTCTGCGCTCTTACGTCCGTAAAACTCGCAAGTGTGAAGCCGGCCTTAGACTTACTTAAACTCAGCCCCTTTTCCCCAAATTTGCTTGGATTTTATCCCTTACAAAATCATAGCTTCCTTCAAATTGGGCTCTCCAGAGCTGCTGGACCAAGACAGGAAGCTAGATGTTTCCTATGGACGAACTGTAAGCTACATACTTTCAGGATATAGTGTCCTAAGGAGTTAAATGATGCAATTCGTGCTTCCATATCCATGGATATTGAAAGATCTTTCTGAAACCTAATGCAAATCTGTGCCTAAGTTATTGCCCTTGGCAGCCGGGTAGACGTCTAAATATTTTTGCGCATCCAATACACAAGTGTCAAAGTTTATCAGCTCACAAGTAGCCCCATTATATGTAAATCAGCCAAAGTCACTCCGATCTCTCGCTGCTTCAGTCTAGGGGGAAAAAAGAAAGAAGATTGGAAATATAAACTTTCAAACAAAGTCTCGTCTTCCCTGTTTTCAGCTTCACCCGGGGCGAATGACACAGTCTGCTAGGAACGAGAAGTTACTCAACATGCCCGAGTTATAGTAACATAGTAACATAGTAACATAGTTAGTAAGGCCGAAAAAAGACATTTGTCCATCCAGTTCAGCCTATATTCCATCATAATAAATCCCCAGATCTACGTCCTTCTACAGAACCTAATAATTGTATGATACAATATTGTTCTGCTCCAGGAAGACATCCAGGCCTCTCTTGAACCCCTCGACTGAGTTCGCCATCACCACCTCCTCAGGCAAGCAATTCCAGATTCTCACTGCCCTAACAGTAAAGAATCCTCTTCTATGTTGGTGGAAAAACCTTCTCTCCTCCAGACGCAAAGAATGCCCCCTTGTGCCCGTCACCTTCCTTGGTATAAACAGATCCTCAGCGAGATATTTGTATTGTCCCCTTATATACTTATACATGGTTATTAGATCGCCCCTCAGTCGTCTTTTTTCTAGACTAAATAATCCTAATTTTGCTAATCTATCTGGGTATTGTAGTTCTCCCATCCCCTTTATTAATTTTGTTGCCCTCCTTTGTACTCTCTCTAGTTCCATTATATCCTTCATGAGCACCGGTGCCCAAAACTGGACACAGTACTCCATGTGCGGTCTAACTAGGGATTTGTACAGAGGCAGTATAATGCTCTCATCATGTGTATCCAGACCTCTTTTAATGCACCCCATGATCCTGTTTGCCTTGGCAGCTGCTGCCTGGCACTGGCTGCTCCAGGTAAGTTTATCATTAACTAGGATCCCCAAGTCCTTCTCCCTGTCAGATTTACCCAGACTATAGGAAGTCACTGAGATAAGAACTGTCTGCCCCTTCACCCATGGCCGAGATGTGCACTACCGCTCATTGCTGCAGACTGAGGTTATGGCAGGATTGTATTAAAAATGTACAGACGTAAAATGGAATAAAATGTGACAATATTCTGTGACAAAGTCACTGGTAAAGTTCTGGAGGGGACATATGTTACACTGTGCTTGATGGCATCAGTGATGTGAAACCCAGAGAGTTTCCTCCAGCACACTAAGTGATGCGAGGGGTTAACAGCTAATTTACTTAATGGGCTGGTTTTTTTATGGACAACCATAGAGTGGGTGGGAGGATGTCCACCTTATCTCCACCCCAGGGAGTGGTCTGGGGCTTAAATAGCTGGGCTCCAGAGGCAGTCTTTGTTCAGTAGAGCTGGAGAGAGGATCTCCAGTGGTTTTGTCCTGAGGAGGGAAGTCTGAACCTAGAGTGGGATGCTACCTGCAAATGTATGGACTGTGTACAGCATTTTGTTTCTCTTTGTTTTCCTGTTTTGCCTGAAGGGTTGTGTTTACTTTTCCTTTCATGTTGGTTTATGCCGTCCATATAATTATAATTTGTAAAGCGCTGCGGAATATGTTGGCGCTATATAAATAAAAATTATTATTATTATTATATAATAAACCAACAGAAGATTTAAAGAGACAGTGTTCCTGTTTTCTACCTCTGTGTACCACTGAGTGAGTTGAACTGCCACAATTCGTAATGAGATGATATTTTAATTCTAAGAATTGACACAAGTTCCACCCGGAATTTTGATTTGCATCAAATTTACTCACTGCAAATCAAATGTATCATAATATTTTCTGAGGGTCTCTCCAAAGCCCCAAATTATGCTCAACTCACCACTCACCTGTCCCTCCGTGCATCCCAACTCCGGCTCGGTCTTCAGTCCTCAACCGTAATCCTGCATTGTTGGCGTCTCTGGAACTGAATAGGTTCTGCCCCATCATGATGTTGCTTGAGGCGCAGTCATTACATGGGGGCCAGGCTGGGTGACTATAATGTTTATTATTTTACTTAGCCCTTGCCAGTCTTTTACTATCCAGCACAATGATGGTCAACCGACCGGACTCCCGCCTACGTTATTGGATTTGCATGAAGAGAATCTCCAAAAAATTTGAATTTTGGTGAATACAATTTTTTGGGCGAAATGTGCAGCAAATTGGTTATTTATAGGGCTTGTGCGGAGATGAGTGCAATCTGTTGTTTTGACAGATACCACTGGTCACGATGTTATGCAATGGGGCCGTGCACATGTAAGATTTTTTACTATGACACAGTCTGACCATGCAAGTCAATGAGTGCATGGAAATCACCGGCTGCACTCGGACGACATCTGAATGTAGTCATTTAGTAATGTCATATGTTGTATCCTAAATGTGCATGTACTTGTATATATTTAGTTTAGGGACAGAATGAGTTAAACTGCTGGGAGGAATTGAAAGAGGGATGGTGCAAAGCCTCTGCACTTAGAGAAAGGACGTCCTGCTCGGAGAGCAGAGATCGGGCAGGCTTGCCCAGGGCAGGACATGCACCATAGCAAGGACAAAGGATTCCTCAGACACGGGGATAAAGGCTGCCCTAGCGTGGACGGGCAGTGGCTCGACCCCGCGAGAAATACAGGGTTCGGGACCAGGACAGGAGCTGGTGTCATGCAGCCTGCTGAAGTCGCAGGGAAAGTACAGGAAGCATTGTCTTGTTTTCACTGTGTTCAGTAAAGTTTTGCCATTGGAACAGAACTTTGGCTTGTGGTGTGTTCTGAGACCTCGTCCCCTGCAACAGAAGTGAACGTGTGCCGAAGGTAACTGACTGTACCGCAGGACTGGGACGTCACCTGCCTTTTCATGTGTAAGGTGCTGGTTTGTTCACTGGCTGCGACTCAGTAAACTCACCCACGACTACCACCCCGTGCCACCTTGTTACAATAACACTCTGATCCAACGCTCATCAGAGTCCAATCAGAGTGTGATCAGCATTATCGGCCCAATTCTCTCGGGTGAGAGATTACACGGTCATCGCATTAAAATAGATGTTCTCATCTCTAGTCAATTTAATTACATTTTAAGTTTGTCGCGTCCTTCGTGCTGTCCATGCACCAGAATGTAACATTTCGGCCATGGGCAGGTGCAGATTTCAGCTGCATTTTACATCACATTTCTGACAGACGTTACAGTAAATGCGTCACGCTGTAGTTCACAATGACCCATTTTGCTGGTGGGAAAGATGCAGAAGTGGCAAAGACTGGAACCGTGCTCCTTTGCAACGTTTTAAGAGCAGCGGGGAAAGTTTCATCCTGTATGTCCTAGGTTGTCATTGCTTACAAGGATGGGAAATTGGATCTCATCTGGGTTTACCTTTCCTCCAAGCTCCTTAGATGCCGCACTGCCGGACAGCGGCTTCCATAACTTCTCACATTGCAAAATTATTTTTAGGAAGCCAGGTCTAGAAAAACAGTCCCACTGATGAACACTCTTATGTGCACGCTTACTTTTTTGGAGGAGTTTTTTGGAGGAAACATTTCAGATCCTCGTCAAAAGCACAAAACTTGGAGTTTCTCCTCCAAAAAGTCTATGTGCACCCATCCTTACTGCTTCACCTACGATCCTCCTCCCTTATTAGAGCAGAAATATCTGTATAACGCCCGTCTGATGCGGCACGTGGCTCATAGTGTTGTGATGTCATCATGATGTCATCATTACATCATCATCTCCGGATTTGTCCTCATTCTCGGCAGCTGAACGTTCTCATTTCTCCTCTTCCTAATCTGCAGAGATTGTTTTGCTCAATCATTCGCCTTCGTCTTCCTGAGACGCTGAACATCGCATTCATCAGGCGTCTCGCGGTTTCACAGAGGCCTATTTGTTTGGAAATGTGTTGTTTCCCTGTGTTTAGTAAGCAAATTAAATATTTTGCTCATTTTTTTCATATCAAATTAAATCATTTTTGATAAGACTAATTTAATTTGGCAGCGCGCGGTGAGATAATTAGCTTGTGTTACTTTGGAGCTGCCAAGGAGCCCATTTTATCGCAAAATCCAGTCGCTGTACTTTTGGGATAAACACTTTCTGTTAAGACGCCAAGATATGGGGCAAAGTAAAGTGACTGGGTGTCGGGCGCGTCTCAGGATGAAGAAGCTGTCGTTCTTAAAGGGATGTCCCAAGGGATCAGTATTTTTAGCAAAAAATCCTCAAACTGGTTACAAATAATAATCAATATTCAGTTCCGGCAGCGATCCCCTTCAGGTCCCAGAGATAACCAATTCTCCGCTGGTCTCATGGTCCCATCCTCAATGCACCTGATGCTTTCTCAGCTAAACCACATTGTGGCCAGTTATTGTCCGTAAACACGTTTTTGGCTATTTATAATATTGTGGATGGGACAAGGAAACCCAGAAGACCCAGATTCGAACCTGCAGGTTGGCGTTCTAACTAGTCTGAGGATTTTAAGAATTTTTTTTTTTTATCACCTGGATCATCCCTTTAAGAGGTCACACAAATAAGTAATAGATAAACAAAAGACCCCTGGAGAGCTGGGGAGCTGTTCTGCTCCTTGTAGGAGCCCATAGGGCAGTGCATGGAGTCCTAAACTCCCATCTTTATGGAGGTTTGCAATGTGAGGCAGCGCAAACAGAAAGGGCTCAAATACTATTTGTAGGAAGCGCGGTCAGAAAGTCTGGCTGCCCCCATCAGACAAAAAAACATCAACAAGGAAAAAAAGAACAATTTGCAAAAATGACATACTAGACTTATAATGTGTCACCATTAGCGTCACCAGGAGGTCTTCCCAAACATCTCCAACTGTCATGGCGGCGTCAGGGTCTGTGGACTCCACAGATTCCTGTACTCCTCCTCGTGACTCCCTAGCTTTGGTCCAAGAAAAAAAAAAAGGTATACTTGATAAAGACCATCACTGGTCGAAGCGTTGTATGATGGCGGAATAAAAATTTTTCCAATTTTTCCACCTGGATTTGATGCTGTTCCTCATTTTACCTTCCGTAGCTATGGTCAGCACAGAATGACTCGGGTGTCGACTTCTAGAAATGCAGCTATGGGCAGGTTAGAAGGAGTTAAATCTTTGCTGTACCCCTAGCCTGTGGCCACATGCCGCAGGAGAACCAGTCGTGTTGCTATTTCCATTCTTACGCTGTCTCCACGGATCAGGTAATGCCAGCATTAGTTCTCCATCCTGGTCAGGAGAGTTGGACAAGTCCTGGTTATTAGTGGTGATTTTTAAAGTTGTTGTAAGTGGTGATTGGTTAACCCTTTCCTTTTCCCCTAGATTTCTTTCTATTACTTTGTTACCTCTCAGGCTGTACACTTTATATTCCTCTGTGTATTTCGCTGAGAGAGTATTGTTATGTATTCCCCCCATACACTGTACAGACTAGTGCTACTTAGGAGCATAGGAAGGAACAAGACTCAGGCATTTCCACCATCAGGGGTATTCTTGGGACAAGTATATCTTGGGACTCCTAGCCTCATGGTCAGTGTAGGTGCACATCTATTATTCCACATTCACGGAGTGACACTTAGTGATGGATGAGCGTGCTCGGTCCTGCTCGAGCTGCTCTCTACTCCACAAACTAGGAATCCTTCGGAAAAATTCTGTACTTTCCCATTCACTTCCATTATACTCAGTACTCGAGTTGAGCTTGACTGAGCGTCTTATCTGCTCAATTTGAGTACCGAGCACTCAAGCATTTCAGTGTTTGATCATCACTAGTCACCGTGCATCAGCCGACACAATGGATATTTTACAATTTTTGAAGAAGGCTCCCATGCAGGTCACCAATTGTTGTCTTTGTGAGTCCAAAACGTTATTTTTGCACTTTTTTTCTAATCTTTGATGCTGACAAATATATATATACTAGATTGTGGCCCGATTCTAACGCATCGGGTATTCTAGAATATGCATGTCCCCGTAGTATATGGACAATGATGATTCCAGAATTCGCGGCAGACTGTGCCCGTCGCTGATTGGTCGAGGCAACCTTTATGACATCATCGTCGCCATGGCAACCATTATGACATCTACGTCGATACTGTGCCCGTCGCTGAATCAGAAACGTGGGATTTCTGCATCCTTTATGACATCGTCGCTGTGCCTGGCGGCCTCGACCAATCAGAGACGCGGGATGTCTACGTCCTTTATGACATCATTGTCGCTGTGCCGGTCGCTGATTGGTCGAGGCCTGGTGGCCTCGACCAATCAGAGACGCGGGATTTCCAGGACAGACAGACAGACAGAAAGACAGACGGAAAAACCCTTAGACAATTATATATATAGACTAGATTGTGGCCCGATTCGAACGCATTGGGTATTCTAGAATATGCATGTCCCCGTAGTATATGGACAATGATGATTCCAGAATTCGCGGCAGACTGTGCCCGTCGCTGATTGGTTGAGGCAACCTTCATGACATCATCGTCGCCATGGCAACCATTATGACATCTACGTCGATACTGTGCACATCGCTGATTGGTCGAGGCGAATTCGCGGCAGACTGTGCCCGTCGCTGATTGGCCAAGGCAGCCTCTATGACATCATCGTCGCCATACTGTGCCCGTCGCTGATTGGTCGAGGCAACCTTTATGACATCATCGTCGCCATGGCAACCATTATGACATCATCGTCGCTGTGCCCGTTGCTGATTGGTCGAGGCCTGGCGGCCTCGACCAATCAGAGACGCGGGAAGTCTACGTCCTTTATGACATAATCGTCGCTTTGCCCGTCGCTGATTGGTCGAGGCCTGGCGGCCTCGACCAATCAGGGACGCAGGATTTCCAGGACAGACAGACAGACAGACAGAAAGACAGACAGACGGAAAAACCCTTAGACAATTATATATATAGATATTTATTATTCTTCCTCTCATATGGAGTCCAGTGGATCAACCCTCCATCTATATGGCTCAGTATGAAATCAGAGGAACACGAGGGCTCAGTAGAGGCCCAGAACTTCCATGAAAGTCGTACGGCCATGTCCATGCTCCCTATGGTTGAAGACTTGTCAACGGAGAGAGAGGTGACTGTCAAGAATCATGTTGTGAAAGATTCTCCATATGTTTTCCAAGACAAACGAGTTCATCAAGTCTTGGCGATTTTCCAGTCGCATTATAGGGAACCTGAAGAACGGGAAACTCAATTTCCTTGTTTGATAGATAGGCTGTTAGGTTTTTGGGCCATGGACATGGGATGACTGTCGGCTAAAACCACAGATTTTTTCTGAAGCAGCCGACCATGTAATGTGTACGGAGGCCTCGGAACTCTACCTGATGGCAGATATAAGAGCAGAGAAGAATAGGGCATCTTGCGTTTTGACATGTCCAGTCCTCCAGCAGGTCAGCCACCATCATTGGGGTCTGGCAGCGGATTACTTTCCCTCTTCTCATTGAGAATACGAATGATTGAGTAAATCAGCACTTGGTCGACAGTAATGTAGGGTGTATGGTCGGACTTAGCGCCATTACCGGTGTGTGATAAGGGCAGAAGATTACAACGTGGACGAGCCGGTCTCTATAGAGTTAAATATCGGGGCGTCCAGATCATTTTCCAAGGTTCCTTATGCCGACACTATTGGAAGTCACTTTAACAGAATGGGACCCCAAAAATACGGTCAGATCAAGTAAAAGGGTCATTCCCAAAAGTTATCACTTCTACTATATAATTGTCTAAGGGTCACTTCCGTCTTTCTGTCTTTCCTTCTTTCTGTTACGGATATTCATTGGTTGCGGCCTCTGTCTGTCATGGAAATCCAAGTCGCTGATTGGTCGTGGCAAAACAGCCACGACCAATCAGTGACGGGCACAGTCCGGAAGAAAATGGCCGCTCCTTACTCCCCGCAGTCAGTGCCCGACGCCCGCATACTCCCCTCCAGTCACCGCTCACACAGGGTTAATGCCGGCGGTAACGGACTCCGTTAACGCTGCTATTAACCCTGTGTGTCCCCAACTTTTTACTATTGATGCTCCCTATGCAGCATCAATAGTAATAAATCTAATGTTAAAAATAATTTAAAAAAAAACCTTATTCTCACCTTCCGTAGTCCGCCGAGCCACTCATGCCTGCCGCCATCTTCCGTATATTTTTTATTTTAATTATTTTTTTAACAGGGATATGGTGCCCACACTGCTGTATACTACGTGGGCTATGTTAGAGACCGTGTGGCTGCTACATACTACATAGGCAGTGAACTATGTGGGCTGTGCTATGTACTGCGTGGGCTGTGCTATATACTATGTTGCTGCTATATACTGTGTGGGCAGTGTTATATACTACGTGGCTGCAATATACTGCGTGGGCTGTGCTATATATTACGTTGCCTGTGTTATATACTGTGTGGCTGCTATATACTGCATAGGCTGTGTTTTATAGTACGTGGCTGTGTTATATAGTACGTGGGCTGTGTTTTATAGTATGTGGCTGTGTTATATACTGCATGGCCACCATTATATATTGTGTGGCCTGTATTAACGCATCGGGTATTCTACAAAATGTATGTATATAGCAGCCACATAGTATATAGCACAGGCCACGTAGTATTTGTCTGCTATATACTACATGGCTCCTATATACTATGTGGCCTGTGCTATATACTATGTGGCTGCTATATACATAAATACATATTCTAGAATACCCGATGCGTTAGAATCGGGCCACCATCTAGTATCTAATAAATTGCTAAATGCATCACAAAATATGGTGACGTCCAACTCCTGGGACCCAAAACAGAGCAATGAATACTTGCAAGCGCACGCCTCTCCATTCATTGTCTATGGGATTGCAGGGGATGTCCGAGTGGTAGACGCCAGTCCCATAGACAGTGAATGCATTCTCAGGATTGTGGAGGGTCTGAGCAATCAGCAAGTTTCCATCTATCTCTATGATTAGGAGAATCTTGGCATTAACCCTTTATGTTTGTAATTCGGCAGAAATCATTGATATCATAGCCGAATGTACCAGAAATATTTCCAGAGTGTTCTAGAAAGAGATTCATTCTGCTCTGCACATGGATAGATTGCACAGCGAGGGCGATGCAGACACTTGCTGACATTATTTTTATAGGAGCCTCGGTAATTACTTCATTGCTTCTGATTCCAGGCATGGAGTCGCCCGCGTTCTCCATGAGAGGTAACTCATATTTCCATTACAGGGATCTAGATGATTGAGAGATTTTTTTACTTTCTAGAAATCCATCTTGAAATGACCAGTATTATCCGACTTGAGATTACGGAGACTGATTACCTTCAAGACGGTTCCAAGTGTCATTCAAGAGCTGAAATCTGACATGAGAGGATTGGAGATTAAGATGGAACACTTGACGAGAACTTCACCTTAAAGTCAAAAAATGAGAAAATGAGAAAATGAGAAAACTTTTTGTACTTTAGATAGAAATGATCACAATGATTTGCAGGACCCCAGACAGGTGGCAGAAAAACATCGCAGCTCGGAGACCCGCCAGCTTCCTGCGCCACAATGTACGCTGCCAGCCAATCAGAGGCCGTCAGCTGACGACGGGGAGCCTGTCACAGGCAGCGCATAGCAGCGACGTCGTGCGTCGCCCATAGCAGGCACACCGGCCTCTGTGCTGGGTGTAGGCGAGGACGCCGGGTGTCATGGGAGCGCGGGAAAGCGAGAAGAATCGAGAGCAGTGGCAGAACAGAGAACATTACTGCAGGATGGACCCATTGTACCAGGAAGGGGCCCAGGGTGGGGAAATATACCAGGAAGGGGCCCAGGGTCGGGGACATTATACCAGGAAGGGGTCCAGGGTGGGGGACATTATACCAGGAAGGGGCCCAGGGTGGGGAAATATACCAGGAAGGCGCCCAGGGTGGGGGACATTATACAAGGAAGGGGCCCAGGGTGGGGGACATTATACCAGGAAGGGGTCCAAGGTGGGGGACATTATACCAGGAAGGGGTCCAGGGTGGGACATTATACCAGGAAGGGGCCCAGGGTGGGGGACATTATACCAGGAAGGGGTCCAGGGTGGGGGACATTATACCAGGAAGGGGCTCAGGCTGGGGGACATTATACGAGGAAGGGGCCCAGGGTGGGGAAATATATTACTGGAAGGAGCCCAGGGTGGGGGGACATTATTACAAGAAGGGGCCCGGAAAGGGGGACATTTATTATTGGAAGGGTTTAGGATGAGGACAATTATACCAGGATGGGAACATTATTACTGGAAAAGGCCCAGGGTGGGGCATTACACCAGGATGGGGGACATTATTATTGGAAGGGGCCTAGCGTGGCAGGGATTATTACTGGAAGGGGCCCAGGATGGGGAAATATATTACTGGAAGGAGCCCAGGGTGGGGAAAATCATTATAGGAAGGGGCCCTGGATGGGGACATTATTACTAGAAGGGCTCCAAAAAGGGGGACATTTATTGAAAGAGGCCAGGATGGCATCATTATACTAGGATGGGGGACATTATATCTGGAACAGGCCCAGGGTGAGGGACATTATTATAAGCAGGGACCCAGCATGGGGGACGTACATTACTAGAAGGGAACCAACATGGGGACATTGTTGCTGAAAGAAGCCCAGGGTGGCAGAGATTATTACTGCAAGTGGCCCAGGATGGGGACATTATTACTGGAAGGAGCCAGGATATGGAAATTATACAATAAGAGATCAGGATAGGGACATCATTACAGAAAGGGGCTCAGGATGGAACCCATTATATCAGGCAGGGGATCAAGAAGGGGAACATTATAGCAAGATGGAATGCAGAATAGGCGCCATGATACCAGGATTGGGGATATTATTACTGGAAGGGCACAGGATAAAGGGCATTATACCAGGAAGGATTCAGGATGGGTGACATTAGTATAGGATGGGGGACATTATTACATTATAAGTGGTGGGGGGTAGCATGTATGTCTTTATAAGATTTAGAATGCTTTAATGGGGCCTAGATTCAGATTTTGCACTGGGACCCATCAGACTCTAGTTATGCCGCTGCCTGCAAACCTCCTCTCACCTGCGGGAATCTCTGGTGACGTCGTTGTCATTGTGCTTATTAACCAGGATATTCCGGCAGGTAGGAGGAAGCCAGCAGGGCTCTGCCCAGTGACCACAGACTTCTGATGTCACCGCTGCTGCCCCAGGGAGCTGCAAATCTTTTTGATCATCTCTAGACTTTCTTCAGTTGCTGGAAACTCTTGGGCCGCCGTCACACTAGCGAGTTTTACGGACGTATGAGAGGCGCAAAAACTACGCATTGCACACGGACCAATGATTCTCTATGGGGCAGCTCCTATCTGCCGTATATTTCTCTGCCGTATTTTACGGGCTGAGAAAATCGCAGCATGCTCTGTCAGTGTATTGCGAAAAAAAATCCGCCAATGAAAGTCTATGGGGGCAAGAAAAATACGGATTACACACGGACCAGCAGTGTGACTTGCGAGAAATACGCAGCGGTGTTCTATAGAAAAGCCGGCAATTCAGTGCGGTGTACAGTAAAATCACACTGACCGGTTAGAATAGAATAGGTAGAATAAATGTCTACACATGGTATAGGGGTATATATATATGTCAGTGAGACACATATATATATATATATATATATATATATACTGTATATATATATATTTCATACAGCGCTAGATAGCAGAAAAGCCAGTAATTCAGTTGCCGGCTTTTCCTATCTCCTTATCAAACCAACAGGATATGAGACATGGTTACATACAGTAAACAATTTCATATCCCTTCTCTTATTACATATTCCTCACTACTAATGTTAGTAGAGTGTGTGTGCAAAATTTTGTGGCTCTAGCTGTAAACATAAAGGGTTAATTCACGGGAAAAAATGGCGTGGGCTCCTGCGCAATTTTCTCCACCAGAATAGTAAAGCCAGTGACTGAGGGCAGATATTAATAGCTTAGAGAGGGTCCATGGATATTGGACCCCCCTGGCTAAAAACATCTGCCCCCAGCCGCCCCAGAAAAGGCACATCTGGAAGATGCGCCTATTCTGGCACTTGGCCACTCTCTTCCCATTCCCGGGTAGCGGTGGGATATGGGGTAATGAAGGGTTAATGTCACCTTGCTATTGTAAGGTGAAATTAAACCAGATTAATAATGGAGAGGCGTCAATTATGACACCTATCTATTATTAATCCAATAATATTAAAGGGTTAATAAAACACACACATTAGGAATAAAGTATTTTATTGAAATAAAGACACAGGGTGTTGTAATAGGTCATTATAAGCTCAATCCAAATGACAACCCTCATTCTGTAAAAGAAAAAAAAAACAATATCCCATACCTTTACAGCGCTCAGTGACATCCCACGCTGTAAATCCATTTCAAGGGGTTAAAAAATTTTACAGCCAGGAGCTCTGCTAATGCAGCTGTTGCTCCTTACTGTAAAATCTGTAATTGAAAGCAGGGGAACTAGCATCATAGACTCACGGTGCTGCACCCCCTGCTGGTATAAACTCATATGAACTCTAGCGTGAGAAAATATTCAGAAAAATTCCCACGCTAGAGTTCTTTTCTGAATGAGGGTCGTCATTTGGATTAAGAGTATAATAAACTATTACAACACCCTGTGTCTTCTTTATATTTCAATAAAATACCTTTTTCCTAATGTGTGTGTTTTAATAACCATTTACTACTATTGGATTAATAATGGATAGGCGTCTTATTGACGCCTCTCCATTATTAATCTGGCTTAATGTCACCTTACAATAGCAAGGTGACATTAACCCTTCATTACCCCATATCCCACCGCTACACGGGAATGGGAAGAGAGTGGCCAAGTGCCAGAATAGGCGCATCTTCCAGATGTGCCTTTTCTGGGGTGGCTGGGGGCAGGTATTTTTAGCCAGGGGGGGGCCAATAACCGTGGACCCTCTCCAGGCTATTAATATCTGCCCTCAGTCACTGGCTTTACTACTCTGGCGGAGAAAATTGCGCGGGAGCCCACACCATTTTTTTCTGCGATTTAACCCTTTATTTTAACAGCTAGAGACCCCAAATTTTGCACACAGACACTTGGAACATTAGTAATGTGGAATATGTAAAAAAAAGAAGGGATATGAGATGGTTTACTGTATGTAATCCATGTCTCATATCATGTCGGGTTTGGGAAGGCAATTGAAGCCGACTGTATATATGTTTTCACGAATATTTGAGCCCATGGATCCATTCTATGTCCATTTTGCAAGTCTGCGAGAAAATCTCGCAGTACGGATGCCATACGGATTACATACGGAGGATGCCATGCGCAAAATACGCAGCCCCACCCTGCCTACGGATGACATACAGATCACTGTTTTGGGATCATTTCTGCGTATTACGCCTGTAAAATACGGACCGTATTTCCCTACGCTGAGTGTGACGCCGGCCTTGAAGTATTTAATATTTTTGCGGCGCCCCCCATAGGAGTGATGCAATATCGCTCAATGCTCAACAAAAAATGAACTTTGCTGAACGCTAAGATAATTTTTTGTTTCTAGAATTTTCCTTACTTTTCCATTTTTTTTTGGGGGGGGGTTTGTGTTTCCAAACACTTTGATTAATTACGATAATGCTTCTGTTTCTTTAAAAAAATGTAAAGAATGTATTTTTTTCTTAAAGCAAGACCTGTTAGCGCATTCTCTTCCTATACAATCTATGCGAGGAAGGGAAATAAAATGCCCGGGTCTGAGGCCTCATGCATTATTCATCACGATTGATGCGCCAGGCCCGTTGACCTTTTTACATCTCTCTAGCCTCATTGTAGCTGCAGAAATTGCCCCTTGCGTCCCCCCCACCCCTGGAGTGGCGCGTCGGCCCCCAGGAGCCTTGTCTATTGTTTCCCCTCACAGCGGGGGACCCTTAACATTTCCGTCGGTTGTTAGAAAACACTGAGGTCATTCTGCGCCTTGCAGATTGCAGGACTGCACACAAGGATAATTGCTGTTTATTACTTATGATAACCGCGATGTGAGTGGCGCAATGGCCTCCCTGCAGTGTGGGCCACTTCTGAGCTGCCCGCCGGGTTAACCCTTCACTGTCACACCAGCTCGCCCCCAAGGACTGCGCTGATTTTTATCTTCTTACTATATTTTTGTCCAAAAATATTTTTGTAACTTTATGTATTTTCCTCCGTTGTTATTTGATACATTGTTGTCATTACTTTATTTTGTCCTTTTGCGCAGAGTTCTGTTTTCTTTTGCTATTTCTGTAATGCAAAAACCGTTCATATTGCTTTTGGACTTTATTATTCATGCCGTCATCTGTTTGTTCGTGTGGTCACAGAATATTAATGTACTGGAAAGGTGCAAACAGTAGCAGGAATCACCAATACATGTTTGTCGTAGAGGTTGTATCATGGCCATTTACATCCTCCAGAGGCCTATGTGGGCACCAGGGGCCTCAGCTGCACCAGGACCCCAGATTAGGGCCATAACTGCAATGGGTGCAGGGGATGCCGTCACTCCCGGGTCATAGTGCCAAAAAGGTCCCATTGGCCCATATGAAAAGATCATTACTATCAAAGACTTGCAATAATTGGGGGCCCCGTTGACACTTTTGCATTGGGGCTCACAAGCTTAAAATTACACCAGAGGGGAATCTTTCACATTTCCTTATTTTTGGAAGTGCGTGTGATTAGGGATAAGTAGACCCATGGATGTTCGGGTTTGTCAGATTCGGACAAAATTTAGTCCAAAATTTATTTGGGTACCAGAACTGGACCAGAATATGACCAGAACCCCATTGAAGTCAATGGGCACCTGAATTTTGGTGCTCCAATGTAATCTATTGTGATTCCCATGACGTCTCGCGATTCTCTCCTGTACAGTGTTCATTTTATTTCTGATGTTTGACTTTGATATATGATCATGTCCTAAAATGAACACTGTACTCCTGCAATCTGTGGATCGTCGTTCTGAGAGCTACACACCATAGGTTGCACGAGAGAATCGCTAGACAGCGTAGGAACCACAATAGATTACGTTGGAGCTGCTGGAATAATTTTTTAATAATAATAAACAGATAAACCAGGGAATATGTTGGGGAATACACTTTTTTCCTTGTGTGTGTGTTTCTTTTTATTTTTAAATACAGGGTTAGTAAGGAGGATGTCCGATAAACACCTCCCTATTACTAACCGCTGAACTTGATGCCAGCTGACATTACACAGCTGACATGAACCCCAAAAACTATTACCCCAATTGTCACCGCACCAGGGCAATCGGGGAGAGCCGAGGCTAAGCGCCACAATTGGCGCATCTAATGGATGCACCATTTCTGGGGTACCTGAGGGCTTGTCTTATTATGTTGGGAAGGGGCCAATATCCATGTCCCTTCCCAGCCTAGTAATATCAGCCCCTAGCTGTCTGCTGTGCCTTAGCTGGTTACTAAAAATAGGGGGGACGCCACATCATTTTTTTTAGGGTCAACCCATTCTAATAACCAGCAAAGACAAAGCACACAACTAGGGGCTAATATTAATAGGCTGGAAAGGTCCATGGATATTGGGCTCTTCCCAGCATAATAACACCAGCTCACAGCTGTCTGCTTTCCCTTGGTTACAGTAATTATTAAAAATATGTGGGACCTCAAATCATTTTATTAAAATATTTATTTGTTTTACACTGTCCCTCACTCAAGCAGGGTCCTGTCCCTTTGCTGGTCAGAGCACAATGGCAGTGCCCCCTGTGATGTGGTGGTTATACATGCTGGGTTATGGGTGGCGCCGGCCAATCACAGCCATGCCAACCCTTGTCATGACTATTTTGGCTGCTGAAGTGCCCACAGCCTAAAGGTTTGTTGATTACCTGCGCTGCAGTCTTTCAACAAGCTTTATTAAGCATTCGACACGGAGAAGTCTGTGCTTGGAGTTCACCACTGGATACTAGGTGTCTGGTATGAACCCTGAACTTTACAGTAGAGTAAAGCCATGTTATAATAAAGCAGGTGTGAAGCATGCACGCCACCTCTCCATTCATTGTCTGTGGGGCTGCCTGAGATAGCCGGGGCCAGTCCTACAGTCAATGATGGGAGCATGACAACCACCCCTTTCCCTGTTCTCAGGATAAGTGGGGGTCCCACTAGTTGGACTCTTATGCCGACAATACACATTAGATGGTTGTTGGCTGAATAATACTTTGACTGATCGTTCAGCAAGCAGTCATCTCACCTTAGGCTGGTTTCACATTTGCGTTTAAATCCGCAGCGTTTAAAACGCATCCGCAAGTGGTGAAAAAAACGCATGTAAACACGTACAAACACTGCGTTTTTTAGACACATGCGTTGTCGCATGCGGTTAAAAAAACGCCGCGTTTGTATGCGTTTACATGTGTTTTTTCCTGCGTTTGCGCTTTTGGTACGCATGATGAGAAATTTCACAAGCTGGTTTTTGTTCATTCTGCTTCACAAAAATCGGAATAAAAAGCAATCAAAAATGTCACGTGCCAGAAAATGTTACCAATAAAAATGTCAACTCACAGACCTCACATGACTCTGTGGACCAAAATATGGAAAAATTGCAGCTCTCAAAATGTGGTAACGCAAAAAATATTTTTTTGAATAAAAAGCGTCTTTCAGTGTGTGGCGGCTGCCAATCATAAAAATCCACTAGAAAACCCCTTATAAATAGAAATCAAACCCCCTTCATCAACTCCTTAGTTAGGGAAAAATTAAAAACATGTATTTATTTCCATTTTTCCCATTAGGGTTAGGGCTAGGGTTAGGGCTAGGGTTAGGGCTAGGGTTAGGGCTAGGGCTAGGGTTAGGGTTAGGGCTAGGGTTAGGGTTAGGGTTAGGGCTAGGGCTAGGGTTAGGGTTAGGGCTAGGGTTAGGGTTTGGATCCCTTTATCACCTTGATGGTGGGGAGTGGCTTATCAGTGTCTAGACTTGTTTTTCTCTATTGAAACGCATGCGTTCAAAAACACAACCAAACGCATGTGCTTAAAAACTCATGCGTTTACATAGACAGCAATACATTTTTTTGACGCAATCGAACGCATGCGTTTTTTTGTGGCAAAAAAACGCCTCTAGAAATTACTACATGTTGCATTTCCGCGCCAAGACGCAAGCATCGAAAAAACGCATGCGTTTTTAATGTTAAATATAGGAAAACACGACGCATGTGGAGCGCCCCCAGACACAGGGCCACGAGCTTTCGATACCGGGCTCTTCAGTCTCTGAGTTCGGGTCGTCACGGTGGCTAGACCCGGTCCGTGACCCTGCTAAGGGGCGCCCAATGAAAGGTGATGGTGTGATGCGTGGTGCGAGGCGCGATGAATAACGAGGACACAGGGTTGCAGTCTCTTTACCTTTTACTGAAGACTTCGGGATCCTCAATCCAGAGCACTGCTAACAGGGCTGTCTGAGACCGGCCGGTCCGAAGGCACATCCAGAGTTTTCTTTGCAGGTGGAAATCAGTGCCTACCACTAGCGGCTGTGTGTTGTAGTTCTTCCCTGCTGAGCATTCGGGATAGTCCTCACAACTGTCGTGTCTGTGTTCGTTGTTCTTTCTCTCTCTCTTCGTCCTCCAGATGATATGGTTAGGACGCACCCGTATGACGGGAAGGCCTGGAGTTATTCTGGGACCCTAGAGACGCCCCTCTCCCACAGTTGCCTCCCTTGTCTGCTTAGGTGATTTAGGTGAGACAGACAACCTATAATTAACTGTCCTGCTGTGTTGAAGTAATGCGTAAAGTCTCTTACTTTCTCGGTGCTCCGGCCACCGCTATGCGCCTCAGAAGGATGTTGCCTCGGTCTCACGGCACGACTCCTACTGGCTTTATCTCCTTTACACTGTGATCCCGCTTCTCACTTCTCCACAATCAACTTCGCTTCGCGTCCTTACTAGAATACCGCCGCAAGGTAGTGCAGACGCGGCTCCGTAACGATCTGTTCTCTTTCTAGACCGCTGTCAGGATCCAACCCCTGACAGGTCCTCTCTCCAACTCTCTCGGGCTCTTTCTGACTAACTTCCTGTCCAACCCCCCGTTTTACCAGAGTGTGAAGAGTGGCCTACTAGATAGAACCACTCCCCCTGGTGGCCGGAGTGTGAAGTGTCATGTGTGTTTGTGATACCTGGTCAGAACTCCTTTAGTGCCATCAGACGTACCATCACTCCCCTTAGCGGCAGAGTGTCATACTGCAACGACCAGATCTCTGGGGCGCTGCACATGCGTTTATATGCGTTACAAACGCAGCGGCAAAAAACGCAAATGTGAAACCAGCCTTACCCTCCCATTTACAGATTGAATATTCCTATGTTGTCTATAAGAAAGTCACCAGCTGACATGTTGGCTGCCGGGTAATCTCCAGGAGAACAATGCAATCGGCAGCCCAAAGTTGGACATGCGCAATCGACATATTTCCCTACCATCAGGGGACCGGTGCCTCCATACATATTAGACTGTCAGATGAACCCATCGATATTGGCCGACATGAGTCTGATGTGTGTGATGGCCTTCAGGGATCAGCAACTTATCGTCTTTCCTGTGGATTGGGGAGAAATGGCTAAGAAGGGGACAAATCTTTCATGTAGTTATCGGACACCTCCGTGGACCTCACGGGTTCTGTCCGGTGCTCACCCGGCCTGGATCTTGGCTCTGTATCCAGATGAGACCAAGGATCCAATGGAAACCCACTATGAAGTCCAAGTCTTTGTTCACGTTGGCCACATGGAGTACCAGACGGGGATTCTGAGATGTTACCGATCCGGACGACGACCATTGGCTTCTGATTGGGTCCATGTTGGGTTCCATTAAACGTTCCCTTGTCCTGACAGTGAGAATAGCGATGGAGGCAGCGGCGTTGCGGTTATTTTTATTTGTGGTGCATATTTTAGAGCCCGGTCGTGGTTGCGTAGGATTTTATCTTTTCTCATATTTCGGAGGTGTTGACGGCTTCCTGGAATTGCATTGACTAAGTGTAGATGTTGCAGAAATCACAAGGCGGCAATGAGCAGGAGGCAGAAGTAATATTTGTAGAAGGGTGTGAACACCCAGCTTTACCCCGCGCTCCTCGCTGGTCGCCGGCTGGAAATCACCGAGCACAAGTCTCGTTTTATTACTGTTTTTCTCACTTTTCATTGAGATGACGGATAAGTGGAGGATGTTCGGAGCCGGCGCTCCGTGATTATAACATAAGGTGACCAGACCTCCCGACTGAATCACGGCTCATAAAGTATTCATCCCGCCGGCTGTATTAATATCCGGATAATGGGGATTGTGCACTTGTGTGCCGCGTGAACGGCGGCTCTAATGCTGTTAAGTGCGCGGTTACTCTCCTCAATCACCATTATTACATTTGCATCTGATTATTCCATTTATCACAAATTACTTGTTTTCATCCCGTTGCCTTTGACTTTTAGAGCCGAATAAACAGAAAGTGAAATATTTCCCTGATCTGGGCTGAAAGCGGAAGAACGAGTTCCTGACCGGAGGCGATGCAGACGGCATCAATAGCCCATCGATACAATCCGCGCTGGACTTGTGGTAGATGCGTGCGGATTCAGCGCATGCTCAGGGCTATGCGGCAGGTCGGACTCGTATGGAGGGATAAGGGCGGCCGTAGAGGTCTGTGAGACGCTGCTGCACGGCTACGGATTTAGGGCCTGTGCACACGCCGCAGATTTGTCGCACGTTTGATCTGCTCAGATTTGTTACAAAACCTGAAGTCTTTCCTGATGCAGCAAAGTGAATGAGGATCCTGACGCCCCGTGCACACGCTGCTTATTTGTGACTTGCAGATTTGGTGCAGATTTCACTAATGAGGGGGAAAAATCTGCACAAAAACGCATCAAAAACCTGTCTATTATATGCAGCTTTTTCCTGCCAGGAGATGCAGAAATGGTGCTGAAGTCTCCGCACCAGACACGTAACAGACCCTCATACAGGTTTCATACAGAGGTTTGTCTTCGGCCTGCTCAGTCTATAGAGATCCTGCATGAGGACATATTGCTTCGAGAGAAGTCGACCTCCGTATATTGGAGCCCAATGTTACCCGTGTGTCCGTGCACCGAGGCCGTACAGCTCTGTATGACATCTGCACCCAATGATCCCTCCACACCATAGGAATACACAGTGGTAATTATTGCATCAGACAAATATAATATTATCTCACCCGGATATAGGACCCAGAATTCTGCTTCTACCCTGAGCTGGGATTTCATGCCATTACTCTGCTGTTCCATTCATCGTTGTTCCAGCTCTGCTACATCAGCTGCTGCGACAACCACAACACTGCTACTCCGGTCATCAGGCAACACTTCAAACACAACTGTGCTACATCAGTATGCTTTGCATCAGCTCTGCTACATCAGCGTACTCTGTACCAGCTCTGCTACATCAGCATTCTGCATACCAGCTCTGCTGCATCATTATACTCTGTACTAGCTCTGCTACATCAGTATCCTCCATACTAGCTCTGCTGCATCATTATACTCTGTACTAGCTCTGCTACATCAGTATCCTCTGTACCAGCCCGGCTACATCAGTATCCTCCATACCAGCTTTGCTACATCAGCATACTAGGTACCAGCTCTGCTACATTAGTATTCTCTGTACCAGCTTTGCTACATCAGTATCCTCCATACCAGCTCTGCTACATCATTATCCTCCATAACAGCTCTGCTGCATCAGCATTCTCCACACCAGCTCTGCTACATCATTATCCTCCATACCAGCTCTCCTGCATCAGCATTCTCTGTACCAGCTCTGCTACATCACTATCCTCTGTACTAGCTCTGGTACATCAGTATCCTTCATGCCAGCTTTGATACATCAGCATACTAGGTACCAGCTCTGCTACATCAACATTCTCTGTATCAGCCCTACTACATCAGTATCCTCTGTACAAGCTCACCTACATCAGTATCTTCTGTTCCGGCTCTGCTGCACCAGCATTCTCTGTACCAGCTCGCCTACATCAGTATCCTCCATACCAGCTTTGCTACATCAGCATACTAGGTACCAGCTCTGCTACATCAGTATTCTCTGTACCATCCCTGCTACATCAGCATTCTCTGTATCAGCTCTGCTACATCAGCATACTCTGTACCAGCTCTGCTACATCAGTATCCTCCGTACCAGCTCTGCTACATCAGTATTCGCTGAACCATCCCTGCTACATCAGCATTCTCTGTATCAGCTCTGCTACATCAGTATCCATCATACTAGCTCTGCTACATCAGTATCCTACATACCAGCTCTACTGCAGCAGTCTTACAGTGTTTCAGCTTGTTTATACCTGTCATCACTTTTCCAGCTCTGCTACATCGGTTTTCGCTGTTCCAATTATGCTCAATCAGTCACTGCTGGTCCAGTTCTGTTACACCAGTTCAGCATCTCCTCTGCAGCCCACTATTTTATAGACACCACTTCACCCCCAATCAACCATTCTGCTGCACCGACGCCATGTGTCCCTGTTGCTCAAGCACTTCTTATCCAAACACGGGGCTTCTAGGATCCACCCCACCCAGTGATACGTAACAGGAGAGAAGAGAGATGTACAGAGCTGTGTACTATATGTATATACTGTACATTGTGTAACTTACAATAATCAACCAAAAAGGCACTTGTGGCTCAGAAGATCTTGGAAATTCTACAAATGGAGCCTTGGGGGCAAGGATGGCCGATGTGACATCAGTAGAGGATCAGGGATCTACTCTGGGATTTGCATCAGCTGCCGCCAACACAACTGCTGGAGCTCAGAGTTGCAGTTTGGTTCCTCCAAAAGTGGAATTAGGTTTCAGAAATATAAGGAACTAGATCGACTCTGGAAGCCCCAACTGGTTTGACCCTTGAATTGCCCGACATCTTTCATTTTTTTTTGATCTCCTGGACTCCAACTTGGCTTTACCCGACGCGTTTTGATCCAATTTTGTTCGTTTTAGTTCCCTGTGGCCACTTTGGTCTGTAAGTTTTATTCCTCGGCCTCAGCGTGTTCCTCTGGCAGTAGCAAGATGCAACTCAGGAGCCCCGCATCAAAGGGGTGTATAGAGGTTATTGGTGGAAAGCCAGGGAGCTACCGGACCCTGCGCCCAATGGACCGCCCGTCTGACTGTGGAAACTCGCTTTGAGCTATGAGAGAACTAAGTAAGTGTTTTTCCCGCCATGTCGCTACTCCAGGCGCACTACGCACTTTGGGCTTTTACGCTACCTCTTCTAGCGGCATTGACCAGGAGTCTCCAGGTTGCCTACATGTAGACCATGGGCCAATCTGCATGCACCTATTGGTTCTTATCCCCGGACTACGTACGATCACTGAGGTTCTTCTCACTATTTTTACAAACCTTTGGAGCAGATTTGCAGAATCATTAATCATTTCTCACCTCTAGTTAAGGTTGACATCTATAAATGCCCGGCGGGATGGTGGCGGCACAAAAACCGCCAGTCATGTGACTAGAACCTGACATTTATAACGTAAAAATACATTGTAGACTTTTATTTTCTTCGATTCTTAAGATGTCAAGTATGAAAGCATCTTCCCTGAATGTATCACCTGCCCTGCTGAGACTGAACCCGGAGTTACAGCCGCCTCTTCTAATCTTGAGATGTCGTGAGTGAAACGCGTTTGTCCAAGGCTTTTGTCTTTGTGCGGTACGGTATCGTGGCTGCGAGGCTTCACACTGCTGCGCTTTGCAACAACTGTTCATCTCGAAGATCTACAGACAAAGGAGAAGTATAGTAAAGAGGAAATCCTCTGTAGTGGAGGACAATGCCTACTGCTAAGCATCCAAAACTCATGGAGGCTGCGTAGATGCTGCATTGGTTTCATCATCATTTATACTCACTTTTTAGTCTTTCCATAATTCTATACACTGCATAAAGTCACTTGAGATCACTGTTCAGTATTAGCTGTCATGTGTGGACATGAGGAATAATTTTGGCCCGTTATGTTACTTGTGTCCTGCATTTTTCCCCTCTGTTGACTCTATCTTCAATTATTTGTTGTTTCTGAGCTTGTGAATGCAGTGGAAATATTTTTTACTTCAGTACTGAGCACAGTAGCTGTGAATCCATCTCTGGTTGAGATAAAAAAAAAGTACTAGAAATTAGCAGCAGCATACTGAGCAATGTAGTTGTGAATCCAGCACTGGGTTGTGATAAAAATTTACGAGAAAGCGGCATGGTGCATGTGGTAAAGTAAGTGGTGCCAAGTCGGAAGCTTTTCTTTGCACCATCTGATGGCCGCTGTTGATAATTTGCACCATAAACTGCACTTTTCTAAAATAAATAAATAATTGGTGCATTTTCCTCATTACTTTCATGCACATCCTGTAATAATTTGCTTAGTAATCTTCAGTATTATTTCCTCTTTTTTTTGCTCCCAAGGTCAGTACAGTGACAATAAATGAAGCGAAATGCTGCGTTTGTACCTTATATCGAGCCGTCATTTGTTTCCACCGTAAGGCTTCTTTGATCTACTTCCCAGAAGGCTTTGCTCCCGTTTCGCCCCATTTTGAGTAATGATTCCTTCCCCAGAAAGAGTCTGATGAAACAGCAAGTGGTATAAATACAGGCGGGTGGTTTATAAGGCATTTGTTCAAGTAGCGATTGTTTCAGCTCGTATATCTGCGCGTTTATGGGGATATATCGCCGCTGCGCCTTATCGCCTCCCGTAGACTTGTTTATTGCAAACTCTGAGCCGCAACGAAAGGAATAAAACCCAAGAAGTGATAGAGAAAATATGATGATCTGATCCCTCTGCCTGGTCCGTGATACCAGAAAGCGCCCAGGTCCCCGGAGCTGATAACTCACTCACATCCTGCAAATGTTTTGTGTCAGAAAGATGGAAGCTCCATTACTGCAATATTCAGACTGATGGATGGAGCGGCCCGGACCGGAGATTCTTTATAAGTCACAGTAATCCATCTACAGAGATTACGCAGCTTTATGTGTGAGCGAGAGTCATGGAGACACGCAAATGATAGGAAAGTCAGACGCCGTCAGTGCTGAATCCTGTGCGACCCCCAGACAAAGCCGGGAAAATGTGCGAAATATCGAATCATCAGGAAACTGACACATTATCTGACAATAGCAACAATGTAGCATTTATAGAGCTGGATTCTGCTTTTTGTTTCATGTGGGAGACGATGAGCGGCTCATATGTCAGATAGAGAGGGACTGAGACTGTGAGTCCGCACAACTGGCTGGGTGAATGGAGGACACCGGCTCTTTACATGAGACTTCCTGCTGCGAGGAGGGGAGAAAGAGCTGCTGGGTTCTGTCTGGACACAGAGACGTTCAACCGAAAGGCCAAGACTTGTAGTCTGAATTCTCTAGATAGATAATAGATTGATAGATAGATGATAGATAATAGATAGCTAGATAATAGAGAGATAGATAGATAGATAATAGATAGATAGATAATAGAGAGATAGATAGATAGATAGATAGATAGATAATAGAGAGATAGATAGATAGATAGATAGATAGATAGATAGATAGACAATAGATAGATAGATAGATAGATAGATAGATAGATAATAGATAGATAGATGATAGATAGATAGATAGATAGATAATAGATAGATAGATAATAGATAGATAATAGATAGATAGATAGATAATAGATAGATAGATAGATAGATACTGTAGATAGATAGATAATAGATACATAGATAATAGATAGATAATAGATAGATAGATAGATAGATAGATAGATAATAGATACATAGATAATAGATAGATAATAGATAGATAGATAAATAATAGATAGATAATAGATAGATAGATAGATAGATAGATAATAGATAGATAGATACTGTAGATAGATAGATAATAGATACATAGATAATAGATAATAGATAGATAGATAATAGATAGACAGATAGATAGATAATAGATAGATAATAGATAGATAATAGATACATAGATAATAGATAGATAATAGATAGATAGATAATAGATAGATAAATAATAGATAGATAGATAGATGATAGATAGATAATAGATAGATAGATAGATAATAGATAGATAGATAGATAGATAGATAGATAATAGATAGATAGATAGATAATAGATAATAGATAGATAGATAATAGATAGATAGATAATAAATAGATACATAGATAGATAATAGATAGATAGATAGATAGATGATAGATAGATAATAGATAGATAGATAATAGATAGATAGATAGATAGATAATAGATAGATAGATAATAGATACATAGATAGATAATAGATAGATAATAGATAGATAGATAATAGATAGATAGATAAATAATAGATAGATAGATAGATGATAGATAGATAATAGATAGATAGATAAATAATAGATAGATAGATAGATAATAGATAGATAATAGATAGATAGATAATAGATAGATAATAGATAGATAATAGATACGTAGTCGCACCTGCCGTCAAATTCATGAAAAGTAATGCAACTTTATTGACATAAGTTATTCCAGAAGACATGTGCAGTACATTTCTGGTAGCTTACAAATACTGATGTAAAATACTAACCAAATACCGAATGTGTGAACGTGGCTTTAGTCTCATTCATCCACCAAATATTTTTCTAAAAGCCTTCGGTCTTGTCCATGGAAACTTTAGGAAACTGCAGACAGGCCGCAATATTCTTCTTGGAGAGCAGTGTCTTCTTCCTTACAATCCTGCCATGCACACTGTTGTTCAGTGACATCCTAATGGTGGACTCACAAACATTAACAGGCCTTTAGTTGCTCAGAGATTTCCTTGGGTCTCTTTGTTGCTTTGCAGACTATTACATGACTTGCTGTTGGAGTGATTGTTGTTGGTTGACTTCTTGGGGAGGATAATAATGGTCTTCACTTGTACACAATCTGCCTGACTAGATTGATGAAGTTTTTTCTAACGTATTCCAGCCTGATGAGCATCGAGAACGCTTCTTCTGAGGTTCTCAGAAATCTCCTTTGTTTTTGCATTGATACACATCCACAAATGTATTGATAAGATCAGACTTTGACACATCTCTGCTATTTACCATAAATGTAACAGGTTGTCCACTCCGGCTTTAATTTCACCTTTAAATTATGTGCCAATCTAAAAGGTTCACATACTTTTGCCACTCACAGACATGTGATATTGGATAATTTTCCTCACTTAAAAACATTACAAAATCTCATATTTTTTATTGCTTTAGGACTTTTCTTTTAAACACGATGTAGTATTAGGTCAAATTTATGCAGAAATATGTAAAATTCTGAAGGGTGCACAAACTTTCAAGCACCACTGTAAGATGCAGTGCATTGTGGGAGCTCATTGGACGATTCCATTCCAATAATGCGATTTTTCTGTGCAGCTTTGGATGTGACTCGTGTATAAAGCAGCCTGTAAAATGGAGTGGAGGAGATAACTTGTAAAGTTACTGGACCCATTACATTATATTTTATCACAATTCTTCACATCTTATTTATATTCTCATATATTACAAATTAAAATAAAAATTCCAAGACATTTATTCCAAGGTAGAATTGTAGACGAATCTCCTAAACATTGACAGTCCTCCTATCAAACTTCCATTTTTCAGGCTCGGCCTCCACCGCTGCAGTCATTATGGAAATGGAGGAAAAATGATGATTTCAGCGATTTTATTCTCCTTGATCAAAAAATAAATACAAAAATAATTCTCCAGCAGAAGTTTTTAGCAGCATGTGCAGAAATAAATGAGCTTGGCGTCTGTTCAGGGGGCCTCAGTCACCGGGGGAGGGGAATAACACCGGGCCAGGGCGCGGCAAGAGGCATCTGCACCATTATAATCCCAGGTAGGATTATTAGCATTGTCTAACAGGCGCTGTGGAATTATTAATGGCGCTAAATAAGTGAGAAAAAACGAAAGAAATCATTTAAGAATGATATTTTTCACTTTTATCATCCAAACCAATGATGTTACTATCACGATGAGGGCTCGCTCACACTGGCGTGCAATACTCACAAATGCAAGTCAATGGGTGCGAGAAAAAAGTCACACGGCACACATCTCAAAGGAAACCCGACATTTCATCAGCCAAATACAGTAGATTCACAGCCCAAACTGTCAGAATAGAATGGATAGAAATATGCCCATGATATATGTATATATAATCAATGTTTGCATGTGTAGTTCTCTGTACTTGTATTTAGATCATAAATAATTAAAAAACTACATGGAATCTCCTTTATTTTTAATAACCAGCTAAGGGAAAGCAGACAGCGGTGAGCTGGTCTTATTATGCTGGGAATGGGCCAAAATCCATGAACCTTCCCAGCCTATTAATATCAACTCACACCTACCTGCTCAGCCTTTAGGCCGGCTTCACACTTGCGAGTTTTACAGACGTAAGAGCGCAGAAACTACGTCCGTAAAACTCGCAAAAAATACGGCACAATTATTCTCTATGCCCCTGCTCCTATCTGCCGTATTTTACTGATCAGTATTATACGGCTTTCTACGGCCGTACAAAATCGCAGCATGCTGCGTTTGTCACCGTACTGCGTAAGAAATACGCCAATGAAAGTCTATGGAAGCGTGAAAAATACGGATTTCACACGGACAAGCAGTGTGACTTGCGAGAAATACGCAGCGCTGTTAGAGAGAAAAGCCGGTAATTGAATTACCGGCTTTCAAGCTGTATAGCGCTGGAAAAAATATTAATATATATACATATATGTGTCTAATGACATATATATATATATATATATATATAGAGACAGTATATATATATTTTTTTTTCTTTTTGGGACACATGGATCATTTCTATAGCGGTATGTTGGTTTTGCAAGCCTGCGAGAAAACCACGCAGTACGGATGCCATACGGATTACATACGGAGGATGCCATGCGCAAAAAACGCTGACACACCCTGCCTATGGAGGAGCTACGGACCACTATTTTCGGGACATTTCAGCGTATTACGGCCGTAATATACGGACCGTATTTTCATACGCTGAGTGTGAAGCCGGCCTTACTGGTTATTAAAAGGAGGAGACCCTCCCTAAGAAAATGACATGCAGTCCCCTTAATTTTTAATAACCAGCTAAGGGAAAGCAGACAGCTGTGAGCTGGTCTTATTATGCTTTGAATGGGCCAATATTCATGGACCTTCCCAGGTCTGCTTAGCCTTTTCTGGTTATGAAAATGCAGGGACCCCCCCCCCCTCCCCCCAAAAAAAAAAAAAAAAATGACGTGCAATCCCTCTCATTTTTAATAACCAGCAAAGGTTAAGCAGAAAGTTGGGGGAGGGCTGATAATAATAGGCTGGGAAGGTCCATGGATATTGGCCCCTTCTCAGACTAATAACACCAGCTCACAGCTGTCTGCTTTCTCTTAATTAGTTATTAAAAATAAGGGGACCACACATCATTTTTTTTGGGCCCCAGAAATGGCCCATCCATTAGATGTGACAACTCTGGCTCTTCCCGATCTCCCTAGTGCGGTGGAAACCAGGGTAATGGTCTCGGGGCTGATTTCTGCTATTTAATGTCTGCTGACATCAAGCACAGGGGTTAGTAATGGAGAGGCATCTACAGGACAATTACTTACCCCTTAGTCAAAAGAAATAAACACACACACAGAAAAGTCCATTAATGGTAAAAAGCGCCCCTCGTCAATTACCCTCTACTACCCATTCAATACGAAAGAAAGGATTCCACGGGGGTCCTGCATAATCAATAATATGGAGGTCCCACCACGATCCCTGTCTTCTTCTTCCAGTGTATGGAGCCCCGTTCAGAGGACACAGCTCCATAGACTGGAGCAGCAGCCACTGCCGGTTCTCACGCTGCACTCCGCGAGAACCCGGCTGCTGTAATCCCGATTACGGAAAGAGAACGTCGCTGCAGGCGCCTCACATTCTACCAAAGGCTGGAAAGGTTCCGTCATATGGTCAAAGTGAAGCAGCACAGAGTATTTCAGGAGAGGAATCTGCTAATCCCGTGGAAGGTCATAGATTGAAAGAAGATAGAAAGTGGAAGAGCAGGGTCCCCAAAAAATAATAATGGACACTCGGGAGAGATGACAACTGGATGACGGATGGTCCTGCGGTTAGAGCCCTCATGGGGGATGAGTTACTCTCTGACCTGGGACATCAGCGGCATTTACTGCCCCGGCCTCCGTGACGGTCACGTGGCTGCGCCGATTCTGGGAAAAGCTTGAAGTTTATAAAATCTAAATCATCGGGTTTAATTTAGAAGGAGGCTGAGCGGCACCTGCAGCCGCCTCCCCTGAGAGCCGTCACATTTACATTTTACTGCCTGACATAAGCGTCCTGGTGGAATGGCCGCACATCTGTGCCGCGTTATTGATCGCCCCGCGCTCGCCCCGCGCTCGCCCCACAACTGATAATGGGATGCAGAAATGATGGATGGCATCGCAAACTTGCTTCTTGTTTGGCTTGCAATCTTACATTAGCGGAGCTGTGACCCCTCTCAGAATGAATCCTGCAACGCGGTTCTGCAGGGTCTGGGGTTGGGGGTCCTCAGGGCTGGTGGAAGGTCAACTCCATGATTATAACAGGCACATCATTAAGTCCGCCGGAGCCCCTTCCCTCTATGTATGGCTCCTCCCATCAGACTCCTGTTATCAACCATCTCCTAATGATCTACTTTCTCTTAAGAGCTACATTTAGGTCACAATGTTCTCCACTTGTTGTAGTGAAATCATGTTTAATTTGTTGACTTCCTGCTGAGTTTTTGCTCATTTGCAGCAACTATACAGAAACGGATAAGCTGCAGAGTAAAGCATGGAGGAAGAGCAGAGCATCAGACTCAGACCCAAATTCATCAATCAGTATTTTTCCAGTGGAAACAGCTTAAAATGACGCAAAACTTTTGCATGACTCATAATTGCCCCAAAACGTTTGTAACTTTTTGTAAATGAGAGGAGCTTGAGAAAAAACATTGCTGTCATTCCCGCTTTGGTGCATCTTCCTCCAGTGCACTATTCTTCAAAATCGGGTACAAATCCTCTCTTGGTAAATCAATGCCTTTATTTCTATAAATTGTAAAGTGGATCTAACCCTGGATGGCGCTGGCCGGAGGAGCAGGTTGGCAGGAACAGTCAGGTTTTTCGTTCAATACCAAAAGGGAAGATAAAGGACAAAATCCAAAGTCAGAAGAATCATCAGTAAATGGACCGAGGTCATAACGAGAATAAAACAGACTAAACAAAAGCTGAATGACAGAAGTTAACCAGAGCTAGTAAAAATATAACTGGCAACTCCCAAAAAGAAGCTGGGAGATTTGATAGGGTATCATTATGTCCCACTGCCACTGGCCACAGTAGAGAGCTAATTACTCCAGCTGGACAGCAGATAAAAGAGGGTGCAACCATACTAGACTCTGCAGATGGACTGTGTTTCTGCCATACAGACGTGTGCTCCTTCACCAGTGCTGCCCACAGAATGAAAACTGTTACACTTGGTGAGCAAAGCAGGACTACGTGTATATCTGACACAAACTAGAGAATGCAATCAGCCGAATAACTTCACTAGAGGCCTTTGAAGAGCTTACTGTATTATTATGGAGGTGAATGTATAATCTGTATACAGGGAGCTCCCCCTAGTGGTGACTGCAGACAAGATCTTATCATGTATCTCTATATACAGGGAGCTCCCCCTAGTGGTGGCTGCAGACAGGATCTTATCATGTATCTCTGTATACAGGGAGCTCCCCCTAGTGGTGACTGCAGACAGGATCTTATCATGTATCTCTGTATACAGGGAGCTCCCCCTAGTGGTGACTGCAGACAGGATCTTATCATGTATCTCTGTATACAGGGAGCTCCCCCTAGTGGTGGCTACAGACAGGATCTTATCATGTATCTCTGTATACAGGGAGCTCCCCCTAGTGGTGGCTGCAGACAGTATCTTATCATGTATCTCTGTATACAGGGAGCTCCTCCTAGTGGTGGCTGCAGACAGAATCTTATTATGTATCTCTGTATACAGGGAGCTCCCCCTAGTGGTGACTGCAGACAGGATCTTATCATGTATCTCTGTATATAGGGAGCTCCCCCTAGTGGTGTCTGCAGACAGGATCTTATCATGTATCTCTGTATACAGGGAGCTCCCCCTAGTGGTGGCTGCAGACAGGATCTTATCATGTATCTCTGTATACAGGGAGCTCCCCCTAGTGGTGGCTGCAGACAGAATCTTATCACGTATCTCTGTATACAGGGAGCTCCCCCTAGTGGTGACTACAGACAGAATCTTATCACGTATCTCTATATACAGGGAGCTCCCCCCTAGTGGTGACTGCCGCAGGATCTTATCATGTATCTCTGTATACAGGGAGCTCCCCCTAGTGGTGGCTGCAGACAGTATCTTATCATGTATCTCTGTATACAGGGAGCTCCCCCTAGTGGTGGCTGCAGAAAGGATCTTATCATGTATCTCTGTATACAGGGAGCTCCCCCTAGTGGTGGCTGCAGACAGAATCTTATCATGTATCTCTATATACAGGGAGCTCCCCCTAGTGGTGGCTGCAGATAGGATCTTATCATGTACCCCTGCATAAAGGGAGCTCCCCCTAGTTTTGGCTGCAGACAGGATCTTATCATGTACCTCTGTATACAGGGAGCTCCCCCTAGTGGTGGCTGCAGACAGAATCTTATCATGTATCTCTGTATACAGGGAGCTCCTCCTAGTGGTGGCTGCAGACAGAATCTTATCATGTATCTCTATATACAAGGAGCTCCCCCTAGTGGAGACTGCAGACAGGATCTTATCATGTATCTCTATATACAAGGAGCTCCCCCTAGTGGTGGCTGCAGACAGGATCTTATCATGTATCTCTGTATACAGGGAGCTCCCCCTAGTGGTGGCTGCAGACAGGATCTTATCATGTATCTCTGTATACAGGGAGCTCCCCCTAGTGGTGGCTGCAGACAGGATCTTATCATCTATCTCTGTATAAAGGGAGCTCCCCATATAGGTGACTACAGACAGGATCTTATCATGTATCTCTGTATACCGGTTGCTCTCCCTAGTGGTGGCTGCAGACAGAATCTTATCATGTATCTCTGTATACAGGGAGCTCCCTCTAGTGGTGGCTGCAGACAGGATCTTATCATGTATCTCTGTATACAGGGAGCTCCCCCTAGTGGTGGCTGCAGACAGGATCTTATCATGTATCTCTGTATACAGGGAGCTCCCCCTAGTGGTGAGTGCAGACAGGATCTTATCATGTATCTCTGTATACAGGGAGCTCCCCCTAGTGGTGAGTGCAGACAGAATCTTATCATGTATCTCTGTATACAGGGAGCTCCCTCTAGTGGTGGCTGCAGACAGAATCTTATCATGTATCTCTGTATACAGGGAGCTCCCTCTAGTGGTGGCTGCAGACAGGATCTTATCATGTATCTTTGTATACAGGGAGCTCCCCCTAGTGGTGGCTGCAGACAGGATCTTATCATGTATCTCTGTATACAGGGAGCTCCCCCTAGTGGTGGCTGCAGACAGAATCTTATCATGTATCTCTATATACAGGGAGCTCCCCCTAGTGGTGGCTGCAGATAGGAGCTTATCATGTACCCCTGCATAAAGGGAGCTCCCCCTAGTTTTGGCTGCAGACATGATCTTATCATGTACCTCTGTATACAGGGAGCTCCCCTTAGTGGTGGCTGCAGACAGAATCTTATCATGTATCTCTGTATACAGGGAGCTCCTCCTAGTGGTGGCTGCAGACAGAATCTTATCATGTATCTCCATATACAAGGAGCTCCCCCTAGTGGTGGCTACAGACAGGATCTTATCATGTATCTCTGTATACAGGGAGCTCCCCCTAGTGGTGGCTGCAGACAGGATCTTATCATGTATCTCTGTATACAGGGAGCTCCCCCTAGTGTTGGCTGCAGACAGGATCTTATCATGTATCTCTGTATACAGGGAGCTCCCCCTAGTGGTGGCTGCAGACAGGATCTTATCATCTATCTCTGTATAAAGGGAGCTCCCCATATAGGTGACTACAGACAGGATCTTATCATGTATCTCTGTATACCGGTTGCTCTCCCTAGTGGTGGCTGCAGACAGAATCTTATCATGTATCTCTGTATACAGGGAGCTCCCTCTAGTGGTGGCTGCAGACAGGATCTTATCATGTATCTCTGTATACAGGGAGCTCCCCCTAGTGGTGGCTGCAGACAGGATCTTATCATGTATCTCTGTATACAGGGAGCTCCCCCCAGTGGTGGCTGCAGACAGGATCTTATCATCTATCTCTGTATAAAGGGAGCTCCCCATATAGGTGACTACAGACAGGATCTTATCATGTATCTCTGTATACCGGTTGCTCTCCCTAGTGGTGGATGCAGACAGAATCTTATCATGTATCTCTGTATACAGGGAGCTCCCTCTAGTGGTGGCTGCAGACAGGATCTTATCATGTATCTCTGTATACAGGGAGCTCCCCCTAGTGGAGGCTGCAGACAGGATCTTATCATGTATCTCTGTATACAGGGAGCTCCCCCTAGTGGTGGCTGCAGACAGGATCTTATCATCTATCTCTGTATAAAGGGAGCTCCCCCTAGTGGTGGCTGCAGACAGGATCTTATCATGTATCTCTGTATACAGGGAGCTCCCCCTAGTGGTGGCTGCAGACAGGATCTTATCATCTATCTCTGTATAAAGGGAGCTCCCCATATAGGTGACTACAGACAGGCTCTTATCATGTATCTCTGTATACCGGTTGCTCTCCCTAGTGGTGGCTGCAGACAGGATCTTATCATGTATCTCTGTATACAGGGAGCTCCCCCTAGTGGTGGCTGCAGACAGGATCTTATCATGTATCTCTGTATACAGGGAGCTTCCCCTAGTGGTGGCTACAGACAGGATCTTATCATGTATCTCTGTATACAGGGAGCTCCTTCTAGTGGTGGCTGCAGACAGGATCTTATCATGTATCTCTGTATACAAGGAGCTCCCCCTAGTGGTGGCTGCAGACAGAATCTTATCATGTATCTCTGTATACAGGGAGCTCCCCCTAGTGGTGGCTGCAGACAGGATCTTATCATGTATCTCTGTATACAGGGAGCTCCCCCCAGTGGTGGCTGCAGACAGGGTCTTATCATCTATCTCTGTATAAAGGGAGCTCCCCATATAGGTGACTACAGGCAGAATCTTATCATGTATCTCTGTGTACAGGGAGCTTCCCCTAGTGGTGGCTACAGACAGGATCTTATCATGTATCTCTGTATACAGGGAGCTCCCCTTAGTGGTGGCTGCAGACAGAATCTTATCATGTATCTCTGTATACAGGGCGCTCCTCCTAGTGGTGGCTGCAGACAGAATCTTATCATGTATCTCTATATACAAGGAGCTCCCCCTAGTGGTGGCTGTAGACAGGATCTTATCATGTATCTCTGTATACAGGGAGCTCCCCCTAGTGGTGGCTGCAGACAGGATCTTATCATGTATCTCTGTATACAGGGAGCTCCCCCTAGTGGTGGCTGCAGACAGGATCTTATCATGTATCTCTGTATACAGGGAGCTCCCCCTAGTGGTGGCTGCAGACAGGATCTTATCATGTATCTCTGTATACAGGGAGCTCCCCCTAGTGGTGGCTGCAGACAGGATCTTATCATCTATCCCTGTATAAAGGGAGCTCCCCATATAGGTGACTACAGACAGGATCTTATCATGTATCTCTGTATACCGGTTGCTCTCCCTAGTGGTGGCTGCAGACAGAATCTTATCATGTATCTCTGTGTACAGGGAGCTTCCCCTAGTGGTGGCTACAGACAGGATCTTATCATGTATCTCTGTATACAGGGAGCTCCCCCTAGTGGTGGCTGCAGACAGAATCTTATCATGTATCTTTGAATACAGGGAGCTTTCCCTAGTGGTGACTGCAGACAGAATCTTATTATATATGTCATGATCCGTTCCAGGGTTTATTAGCGTCTGCCCTTTTTTGGACGGATCATGTCAAGGGTTAACTTTGCTCTGCCTCATTCTGGGTTCAGGTTTGCTATTTAGCTCCCATGAATCTTGCTGGCAGTGTCAGTTATAGTTCTGTCTTTGGTTTGTGAACATGACTCTGGAAACCCTTAGTTTGTCCTGCTGTGAACCCTGACTTGTCCTGTGTCTTTTCTCCCCCTTTGTCCGCCTTTTCCCTGCGTTTGTCTGTTCTGCTTGATTCTCTGATTCTGACCTGCTGGCCTGGCTATTGACTCTGTCTTGATTTGTCCCTATTGTACCATATCTTGCTCGCCCTGGTTTACTGATCTCTTGCTACGTCCTGACTATCCTTTCTATTTAAATCCTTTTTGTACTGACGTGTTATCTTGTGCCCTGCTTTTCTGACTACTCTCTTGCCACTAGGTGGCATCTGTTCAGCTGCTCAGTGTGTGCAGTCTCGCGTCCCTATAAAACTTCCCCTGGTGAAGGTTGCGCTGTACTGCACTGCAGCTGCATGACAATATATCACTTTATACAGGGAGCTCCCCCTAGTGGTGGCTGCAGACAGGATCTTATCATGTATCTCTGTATACAGGGAGCTCCCCCTAGTGGTGGCTGCAGACAGGATCTTATGTATATCTGTATACAGGGAGCTCCCCCTAGTGGTGGCTGCAGACAGAATCTTATCATGTATCTCTGTCTACAGGGAGCTCCCCCTAGTGGTGGCTGCAGACAGAATCTTATCATGTATCTCTGTATACAGGGAACTCCCCCTAGTGGTGACTGCAGACAGGATCTTATCATGTATCTCTGTAGACAGGGAGCTCCCCCTAGTGGTGACTGCAGACATGATCTTATCATGTATCTCTGTATACAGGGAGCTCCCCCTAGTGGTGGCTGCAGACAGAATCTTATTATATATCACTTTATACAGTGGGCTCCCCCTAGTGGTGGCTGCAGGCAGGATCTTATCATGTATCTCTGTCTACAGGGAGCTCCCCCTAATGGTGACTGCAGACAGGATCTTATCATGTATCTCTGTATACAGGGAGCTCCCCCTAGTGGTAACTGCAGACAGAATCTTATCATGTATCTCTGTATACAGGGGGCTCCCCCTAGTGGTGGCTGCAGACAGGATCTTATCATGTATCTATGTATACAGGGGGCTCCCCCTAGTGGTAACTGCAGACAGGATCTTATCATGTATCTCTGTATACAGGGAGCTCCCCCTAGTGGTGGCTGCAGACAGGATCTTATCATGTATCTCTGTATACAGGGAGCTCCCCCTAGTGGTGGCTGCAGACAGGATCTTATCATGTATCTCTGTATACAGGGAGCTCCCCCTAGTGGTGGCTGCAGACAGGATCTTATCACGTATCTCTGTATACAGGGAGCTCCCCCTAGTGGTGGCTGCAGACAGAATCTTATCATGTATCTCTGTATACAGGGAGCTCCCCCTAGTGGTGACTGCAGACAGGATCTTATCATGTATCTCTGTATACAGGGAGCTCCCCCTAGTGGTGCCTGCAGACAGAATCTTATCATGTATCTCTGTATACAGGGAGCTCTCCCTAGTGGTGACTGCAGACAGGATCTTATCATGTATCTCTGTATACAGGGAGCTCCCCCTAGTGGTGACTGCAGACAGGATCTTATCATATATCTCTGTATACAGGGAGCTCCCCCTAGTGGTGACTGCAGACAGGATCTTATCATGTATCTCTGTATACAGGGAGCTCCCCCTAGTGGTGGCTGCAGACAGGATCTTATCATGTATCTCTGTATACAGGGGGCTCCCCCTAGTGGTAACTGCAGACAGGATCTTATCATGTATCTCTGTATACAGGGAGCTCCCCCTAGTGGTGGCTGCAGACAGGATCTTATCATGTATCTCTGTATACAGGGAGCTCCCCCTAGTGGTGGCTGCAGACAGAATCTTATCATGTATCTCTGTATACAGGGAGCTCTCCCTAGTGGAGACTGCAGACAGGATCTTATCATGTATCTCTGTATACAGGGAGCTCCCCCTAGTGGTGCCTGCAGACAGAATCTTATCATGTATCTCTGTATACAGGGAGCTCTCCCTAGTGGTGACTGCAGACAGGATCTTATCATGTATCTCTGTATACAGGGAGCTCCCCCTAGTGGTGACTGCAGACAGGATCTTATCATGTATCTCTGTATACAGGGAGCTCCCCCTAGTGGTGACTGCAGACAGGATCTTATCATATATCTCTGTATACAGGGAGCTCCCCCTAGTGGTGACTGCAGACAGGATCTTATCATGTATCTCTGTATACAGGGAGCTCCCCCTAGTGGTGGCTGCAGACAGGATCTTATCATGTATCTTTGTATACAGGGAGCTCCCCCTAGTGGTGACTGCAGACAGGATCTTATCATGAATCTCTGTATACAGGGAGCTCCCCCTAGTGGTGGCTGCAGACAGGATCTTATCATGAATCTCTGTATACAGGGAGCTCCCCCTAGTGGTGACTGCAGACAGGATCTTATCATGAATCTCTGTATACAGGGAGCTCCCCCTAGTGGCGGCTGCAGACAGAATCTTATTATATATCACTTTATACAATGGGCTCCCCCTAGTGGAGGTTGTAAGATGATAGAATTGTGTTATGTTTGTGTCTGTATCTTTAAAGCTTTTATACTAAGCAGTGGATTTTTTTGCAATAGTGGAAATGTTCTTTATGCTAATATTTGGTAACTGGAGATGTATTGATTTGTGTGCGGTGAATGTAAGAGAACTCTGATGGGAATTAGATTTTATACCCTTAATAAATTGTATTGATGGATATCTGGGAGATTTTATATTTCTGCTTCTATATTTATTCTACATAATATCCTGATTATTCGGATAATGTATGATCATGAATAAATCAGAATAATATATGGAAGAACTGTTCTAAGACGTCCCAAGATTTCAAAAGACTTTCGATATTTCCTGCTCTTGTTTTTTATCGGGTCGGTCTTTGCTCACAGTTGACCATTTCCTGTTCGCTTTCCCTTATTGATGGAGATTAACCCCTCATTCCACCATGCTGGTCACTGCCGCTCATCCTGTGCGGATTCATGGTGCTACACACGTGTGCATGTGTAAAAGCCGCACTATGACTCTTGGGAATGCAGGGGTTAAACCCCCTATGCGGGGGGGATCGATAAGACCCCGATGGAGTGGCCGCAGTGTTGGGATCGGGAGCTCGTCCGCTGGTTGCTTTTGCCGCGCTCTTATTGGAACCTTCTCGGACTGATACGTCGTTTCATTAAAGGATTTTACAACAAATGCGCAGGACGTTTGTCCCCAGCATTATAGAGCCGCGCAGACCCCAGTGTACGATCAGTCAATCCAAACCCCAGCCCAGAGGCAGAGAGCCCAGAACCATGGCCGGGACATAGAAAACCAGCACGCCCGATATAAATCCTGCTCGTTTGGATTTCAGGGAGAATTTACGGCACCAACAGACAGGAAAAAAGAAAATCCCCAATGGCCTTGACTTCAGATGACATGGGTGGGCTGTCACAGGCGTGGACCCAGAGACTGCTGAAATACTCTGTGCTGCTGCACTCTCTTCTGTAATATAGCTCCGTCTACTTAAAGCGGTAACATTGTACAGACAAGGAAAGTTGCAATTTACTTCTTGTAAAACATCCTGTTTGGATACATTTTTACCTTTATTCAGTGCTTTTCATCGCCTTGGTACCGACCACCTCTGAAATCTATCAGCAGTGGCCGGCATCCTAGGCTGAGAAGCTCTTTGCTATGGCGCTGGCAGACTCCAGCTCATTTAGGCTACTTTCACACTAGCGTTTTTTTGAAGTCCGTCACAATGCGTCGTTTTGGAGTAAAAACGCATCCTGCAAAGTTGCCCTCAGGATGCGTTTTTTCTCCGTAGACTTTCATTAGCGACGCATTGCGACTTATGGTCGTGTTTTGGCGGACCGTCGGCACAAAAAAAGTTTCATGTAACGTTTTTTGGTGCGTCGAGTCCACCATTTCCGACCGCGCATGCGCAGCCGAAACTCCGCCCCCTCCTCCCCGGACCTTACAATGGGGCAGCAGATGCGTTGTAAAACTGCATCCGCTGCCCACGTTGTTCTTTTTTTTCGCAGTTTGCATCGGTACGTCAGGCCGACGCATGGTGACGGCCCCGTACCGACGCTAGTGTGAAAGTATCCTTAGTCACCTTACGCTCCTTTGTTTCTGCAGCTCAATAATGCTGCTGGTCCGAACTGTCAATCATCAGGGTTGCATCAGATCGCTCCCCTCCCCCGAGAAGCAGGAAGTCGGGAGGTGGGGGACCCCAAAACCCATCATCAAATGACCCCATAAAACTTTTAAAACACCAGTAAGAGTGTGAGTTTAGCCAGCAGTAAGGCCATGTTCACACAGTGCGTTTTTTACTGCGGAACCGCAGCAGTTTTGCCGCTGCGGTTCCGCAGCTGTTTTCCATGCAGGGTACATAACAATGTAACCCTATGGAAAACAGTGACCGCTGTGCACATGATCCGTAATTTCGTTTAAAAAGCCGCGCAGAATAGCTGCGGCAAAAAAGAAGGAGCATGTCACTTCTTTTTCCTGAACCGCAGCGGTTCTGCACCCATAGACCTCCATTGTGAGGTCAAAATCGCAGTAAAACCCGCAGATCAAAAATATATCTGCGGGTTTTACTGCGATTTGATGTGCAGAACCGCTGCAGCAGGAAGTGCGGGGGAGCGGGCGGAAGTGCGTGGGCGGAGTGTGGCTGCCCCCCCGTGCTCCGATCCCGCCCCCCCGTGCTCCGATGCCCCCCCCCGTGCTCCGATGCCCCCCCCCAGTGCTCCGATGCCCCCCCCCCCCGTGCCCTAATCTCCCCCCCTTATACTTACCCGGTGTCCCGGTGTCCGTCCGGCCGTCTTCTCCCTGGGCGCCGCCATCTTGCAAAATGGCGGGCGCATGCGCAGTGCGCCCGCCGAATCTGCCGGCCGGCAGATTCGCTCCAAAGTGCATTTTGATCACTGAGATATAACCTATCTCAGTGATCAAAATAAAAAAATAGTAAATGACACCCCCCCCACTTTGTCACCCCCATTGGTAGGGACAATAAAAAAATTAAGAATTTTTTTTTTTTTCACTAAGGTTAGAATAGGGGTAGGGGTAGGGTTAGGGGTAGGGTTAGGGTTAGGGTTAGGGGTAGGGTTAGGGTTAGGGTTAGGGGTAGGGTTAGGGGTAGGGTTAGGGTTAGGGTTAGGGGTAGGGTTAGGGGTAGGGTTAGGGGTAGGGTTAGGGTTAGGGGTAGGGTTAGGGTATTTTCAGCCATTTTAGCCCTAAAAAGCTTCCTAGGAAACACACAGTCTCTGCATAGAAAACTGCATAAAAAAAGGATAAAAAAACGCATCAAAAAACGCATCAAAAAAGGACAAAAAAAGGACCAAAAAAAGGACCTGCGTTTTCTGCCAAGAGCTGCAGTTTTTTAAAAAAAACTGTCCTGATAAAAAAAGGATGGAAATCCTGAACGTGTGAACATACCCTAAGGCTGTGTGCACACGGTGCGTTTTTGCTGTGTTTTTTTCAGTGCAGATTTGTCACAAAACCTGAAGGCTTTCCTGATGAAGTGTATGAGGGTCCTGAAGCCTCGTGCACACGCTGCTTATTAGTGACCTGCAGATTTGGTGCAGATTTACATATTCAACATCAATTCTTTCAGTGTTTTTGCTGCTGATTTCACCAATACTAAAATCTGCACCAAAAAAAAAGCATGAAAAGAGAGCAGTAAAGACGCACAATTGTGCCGCTGAGTTTTTCCTGCCAAGAGATGCAGAAATGGTGCAAATACTGAACATGTGCACAGACCCTAATAGTCCAGAACCACTGCCTGGGGTCCTGAAATATCCGGACTGCAGACTCGAGGATCCACCCAGCGCACACACACTGTAGAAATCTTGCACAATTTGGCTTTTATGGGCTCTTCGCTTCCCGGCACATTCCGCTCTGATACATAAATCTGCTGCCAGGAGCTCAGAAAATAGAGATAAAAATTCTCCCTTCAGATCATCAGAACAATCTCACTGACAGATTCCCAGTTAACTCCTTCTGCAGCCAGCAATAGACAGTGCGGCACTAGAGGCAACAGAAGGGCAAGATGTTTAATGAATCCCAATAGCAGAAATGATTTTTTAGCAAAAAAGGATTAAACCAGAGGAAAGTATCCAGAGAGAGCCTGTGCCGTCCGCTGTCCAGAGTCCTGAAATGCCAGAACTCGCTGTATAGGGGGAGTTGTTTGTTAGTTTCACCTATGAACGGGGTAAGAAACCTTTAGCACTCCAGGTGTGAAACTACAACTCCCAGCATTCATTGACAATCACATCCCATCATGGCGTGTTGTGAATTGTAATTTTTTTGCCCCTTCATCCGGGAACATTTGTGAGATCGGACCCTGATGTTGCTGCTCTGTCATATGGTAGTAACGGCATGGGGGCCAGAGGTTATACACCAAGGGCGAGGGGCCAGAGGTTATACACCAAGGGCGAGGGGCCAGAGGTTATACACAGGGGTGAGGGGTCAGAGGTTATACACCGGGGTGAGGGGCCAGAGGTTATACACCAAGGGCGAGGGGCCAGAGGTTATACACCGGGGCGAGGGGCCAGAGGTTATACACCGGGGTGAGGGGCCAGAGGTTATACACCGGGGCGAGAGGCCAGAGGTTATACACCGGGGCGAGGGGCCAGAGGTTATACACCGGGGCGAGAGGCCAGAGGTTATACACCAAGGGCGAGGGGCCAGAGGTTATACACCGGGGCGAGGGGCCAGAGGTTATACACCAAGGGCGAGGGGCCAGAGGTTATACACCAAGGGCCAGGGGCCAGAGGTCATACACCGGGGTGAGGGGCCAGAGGTTATACACCAAGGGCCAGGGGCCAGAGGTCATACACCGGGATGAGGGGCCAGAGGTTATACACCAGGGTGAGGGGCCAGAGGTTATACACCAGGGTGAGGGGCCAGAGGTTATACACTAAGGGTGAGGGGCCAGAGGTTATACACCGGGGCGAGGGGCCAGAGGTTATACACCAAGGGCGAGGGGCCAGAGGTTATATACCGGGGCGAGGGGCCAGAGGTTATACACCAAGGGCGAGGGGCCAGAGGTTATACACCAAGGGTGAGGGGCCAGAGGTTATACACCGGGGCGAGGGGCCAGAGGTTATACACCAAGGGCGAGGTGCCAGAGGTTATACACCAAGGGTGAGGGGCCAGAGGTTATACACCGGGGCGAGGGGCCAGAGGTTATACCCCAAGGGCGAGGTGCCAGAGGTTATACACCAAGGGCGAGGGGCCAGAGGTTATACACCGGGGTGAGGGGCCAGAGGTTATACACCATGGGCGAGGGGCCAGAGGTTATACACCGGGGCGAGGGGCCAGAGTGTTGTGAATTCTGCTCTTGGGCTCCCTCCGGTGGTTATGAGTGGTAGTGCTGCTGTCTTTGGATCGCAGCATTTATCAGGTGTATCCACTTTTTGCAATTTGGGCTGGGCTACTTAGTCCTGCTTTATCCTTTAGTCAGTGCCAGTTGTCCATTGTGTTTGGAGGATTCACATCCATACCTGGTCTCTCCTGTTTGCTGTTCTTTTCAACAAAGATAAGTTCTGGCTTGGTTTTTGCTGTCCACCTGCTGTGGACCTTATAGTTCTGTGCATTTTCATGTTTTGTCTTGTCCAGCTTTGTCTGTGAAGGATTTTTTGCAGCCAAGCTGTGTCTCTGGAGATGCAGATATACCCTCCATGTTTTTAGTCAGATGTGGAGATTTGTATTTTCTGTGGTGGATATTTTCTAGTGTTTTAATACTGACCGCATAGTACTCTGTCCTATTCTTTCTTTTTAGCTAGAATGGCCTCCTATGCTAAATCCTGATTTCATGTCTGCGTATGTTATTTCCCTCTCCTCTCACAGTCAATATTTGTGGGGGGCTGTCTATCCTTTGGGGATTTTCTCTGAGGCAAGATAGTTTTCCCGTTTCTGTCTTTAGGGGAAGTTAGTTCTTAGGCTGTCTCGAGGGGTCTAGGGAGTGTTAGGTACTCCCCACGGCTACTTCTAGTTGCGGTGCTAAGTTCAGGGTTTGCGGTCAGTACAGGTACCACCTTCTCCAGAGTACGTCTCATGCTGCTCCTAGGCCACCAGATCATAACACCAGAGGTTATACACCAAGGGCGAGAGGCCAGAGGTTATACATCGGGGTGAGGGGCCAGAGGTTATACACCGGGGTGAGGGGCCAGAGGTTATACACCGGGGTGAAGGGCCAGAGGTTATACACCAAGGGCGAGGGGCCAGAGGTTATACACCGGGGCGAGGGGCCAGAGGTTATACACCGGGGTGAGGGGCCAGAGGTTATACACCGGGGTGAGGGGCCAGAGGTTATACACCAAGGGCGAGGGGCCAGAGGTTATACACCGGGGCGAGGGGCCAAAGGTTATACACAAGGGCGAGGGGCCAGAGGTTATACACTAAGGGTAAGGGGCCAGAGGTTATACACCAAGGGCGAGGGGCCAGAGGTTATACACCGGGGTGAGGGGTCAGAGGTTATACACCTAGGGTGAGGGGCCAGAGGTTATACACCAAGGGCAAGGGGCCAGAGGTTACCAAGGGCGAGGGGCCATAGGTTATACACCGGGGTGAGGGGCCAGAGGTTATACACCGGGGCGAGGGGCCAGAGGTTATACACCAAGGGCGAGGGGCCAGAGGTTATGCACCGGGGTGAGGGGCCAGAGGTTATACACCAAGGGCGAGGGGCCAGAGGTTATACAGCGGGGCGAGGGGCCAGAGGTTATACACCAAGGGCGAGGGGCCAGAGGTTATGCACCAGGGTGAGGGGCCAGAGGTTATACACCGGGGTGAGGGGCCAGAGGTTATACTCCAAGGGCGAGGGGCCAGAGGTTATACACCGGGGCGAGGGGCCAGAGGTTATGCACTGGGGTGAGGGGCCAGAAGTTATACACCGGGGTGAAGGGCCAGAGGTTATACACCGGGATGAGGGGCCAGAGGTTATACACCAAGGGTGAGGGGCCAGAGGTTATACACCGGGGTGAGGGGCCAGAGGTTATACACCGGGGTGAGGGGCCAGAGGTTATGCACCGGGGTGATGGGCTGGATGTTATACACCGGGGTGAGGGGCCAGAGGTTATACACCGGGGTGAGGGGCCGGATCTTACACACTGTGGGTGACGGGCTGAAGGTTATACACGAAGGGCAAAGGGCAGGATGTACTGCACCGGGGTGAGAGACCAAATGTTTTATTCCAAGGGCTGAATGTTATACATCGGGGTGTGGGGGCCAGAGATTATACACCAAGGGTTGAGGGGCTTAATGTAATACATGGGGGTGAGGGACCAGATGTTTTACACCAAGGGCAAGGGTCCAGATGTAATACATTGGGATGAGGCCGGAGGTTCTACATCGGGGTAATGGGTCGGATGTTATACACCGGGATCAGGCCGGAGGTTATACATCGGGGTAAGGGGCCGGATGTTATACACCGGGGGAAGATAATACACTATAGAAAACAGCCGGATTTTATACATTGGGGGCAAGGGGTGAAATGTTACACACCAGGAGAGAGGGGCCGGAGTTTATTCACTTGGGGGGTGAGGGAAGTGTATGAGAAAGCGTCCCCCCATATGGTGAATGTTCTTGGGTGGATAATGGATTCTTTTTCTTACTGCTGCCTTTGATTTTCCTGTTTTTGATTTATAAACTTTTTTAGATATTCGGAAATAAAAATAACAAAACCGTGAAATATTAGCTATGATATGCAACATCAATAAAATCAAGAAATATCTTCCCTGTCTTTAGCTTTCAGCTATGAATTTTGTCCAAAACGAGCGCCCCGGCCGCAGTAACGTAATAACACCAATACAGATCACATTGCGCCTCTCCTCCACCGTGACTTCCATGTTCGGGATGTTCTGACCTTTCCAGGCCGATTACCATGTAGTTCAGCCCAAGTCATTTCCGAGAGCTGTAAAATTGACAGATCCCATTTGAACATTGGTTAATGATGGCGACGCATTAGTGAGGAATAGGAAGAGGAGTGATGACTGGCGGAGGCTGCTTGGTGGATGATTATACAGTATTTGCTTTTCTTGAAATGTCTTCCCTGGGATTCATATACAGAAGCCCTGACATAGAAGGTAACATCTTCAGGTATGAGCCACAGCCTGCACTGTAAAGTGTAAGAGGATTTTCTCTACCTAAAAATCTAAATAGTATTCTTCTCAATTACAGGCATATTTTGCTGGTACATAGAGATACATCTCTACATGCCAATACATTTCTATATCCTTGTACATTGTGGGTAAAATAAAGTCACTTTTTTTTCCTATAGAAATAATTAAAATCAAATACAATAATCAAATTTTTTTATACACTTTTTATAAATAAATGTCCCACGCCAGTAAATAAAATGGACATATTTGGTATCCCTGTATTTATTAATTTACAGCCCATACAATGCAGTGAGCAGATTATTTATGGTGATCGGAAATATATTTTCGGGGGGAAATTACCCCCCCACCAAAAAAATTAAGTTAAAAGATAATGTGTGTTTGTCAAAATGGCAATTGAAAAAACTAAAACTATAATTCGTCCCAAAGGAAAACAAGATCTCAGATAGGCTAGGTTCACATTTGTGGTTGAGTCCACAGCATCGGCAAACGCATCATAACGCTACATTTTTTATCTGCATCAACTTACGTTTGCACGCATTTGCATGCATTTTTGCATGTGTTTGCGTTGCTTATGCGCATGCATTTGAAAGGAAAAAAAATTTCAAGGACAATTTCCTTGGCACAAGCCATGGCAAATGTCGAGTCTCATGTGATTTCTGTATTTAGACCCTTGTGCAAACGCAAGCGAATGCATGTCCTTGCGTTCCTATGCGTTCCCATAGGCTGTAATGATTGATTCACTCCTTCCGCAAGCGTCAGCATGCGTATGGCGGCGGAAATTTGCCGCCACAAAAATTCTAACATGGTGCGTCAGCCGCGCCCAGCCGCACACCGTGAAAATACGCATGCGTAAGCAAACGCGGGCGAACGCATGCAAACGCATGCACCTGCGTTTACAATGTTAAAGATATGAAATCAAGATGCATGCGGATGTATGTGTCAGAAACGTTTGCGGACACAACCGCAAACGTGAAACCAGCCATAGTGACGCTTTTGTTAAAAAAAAGAAACTATGTGGAACTATGCCTGTCAGAGCGGCATAGTTGGCCATTGACTGCGTTTTTGCACTGGCAGCATTTACAGCCAGACAGATCTGCTTTAAGTTTATGAGACGGAGAGTGAAAAGTTGGAAGAATTCTTTATATTTTCTCATAGTTCTGATGATCAAAGGTGAAGAGTATTGCGGTATATTTTCTGCAGTGTCCGGAGGGTTGTCTCCGCGTAAAGATTTGCAGCAGATTAAAGTTGCGATTTCAATCAGCGTCAATCAGCGTCGACCGCTGACTAGTGTATACGGTATTATCGTCGTCACCTCCAGTGATGGCGCCTCCGTATCCGGACGGCACTTTCTATAGATGGCGGAATAGATTTGATGTCGGCACGATACCACCGGTCCTTGTCAGTAGCGCAGTGTGACTTCCTCAGCAACCTTGTTCGCTTCACAATCGTATCCAGAATATGTAAAATAATTATGTTCTGTGTGCGCCAGACTTCAAACCGCTCTCCTCGGCTTCACAAGGATCTTTCTTTCCGCCTTACAGCAGCGAGCCGCAGCCTTTCATTGTATTTACAGCCTTTTCTTCGCTTTTCTGTCACTTTCAACCACAGAACAGTTTTAAACCCGAGTTTTTGACACCAGCTATGAAATATTTCGGGCCCCGGAGCCCCAGCCTTCTCTAAACTTCACTTTTTTTTTGTCTTTTGAGAATCAGCTCTCTACTCTCTTGGCAAAGATAAATATGAATATAAATCATGTATTTTTTTAGAATGTTTTATAATTTTATTTTTTTGGTGGGATGTTCTACAATATTTATGTACTATGGTGAGACACTGGTGAACAATGGTTCCCTGCAACTTGGAGGTCATAGGGTTAAGTCTAGTTGCGGCCAATGGCTGTAAAGAGCTGTTAAGGTCTCAAAATGCTTCTATATGAGTTTCACAAAAACTTAAAGGGGTTGTCCAGGATTTTCGCGAAAGTCTGCAGTCAATGTATGTGACTGCAGACTTGTGAAACCTCACGGTACTCGCAACACGCTGTGAGTATTCTCTAGTGTCGACACCGAGACTGAGCAGTGATTTGGCCACAAGTATGTGATGTGCGCGCTCTTGGCCACATTTCGACTAGATTTCAGTGAATTGAGCACCACTAATTGCAATGTAGCTTGGTATATGGATATCACATGCTTGCGCTCAGTATTGCCGCCGACACGGGATAATCCTCATAGCGCACACATACATAAAGAATTATTGTACTCCTGTCTCTATGTCACATATTAGGTATGTATTTGTGAATCCAGCTCTATGATTAAACAAAACACTTCCTAGAAATCAGAATGAGCATGCAGGGCATTATACAGAAGTACTCAGCAGTGTAGCTGTTAATAAAGCTTTAGAGTGAGATGAGATATTTAATAGTAATCAAAACGGGCTTACGTGATATTATACAGTAGCATGGAGGCCATTTCACAGAAGTAGTGAGCAGAGCATCTGTGAATCTAACTTTACAGTGAGATAATACACTTAATAGAAAACATCCTGAGCACATAAGACATTATACAGAAGTACTATGTAGTGCAGCTTTGAATAAAGCTTGAAACTGAGATGAAACATTTATTAGAAAGCAACAGAGGCATATATGATAAAACATAGCAGTATGGAGGCCTTTTCGCAGAAGTATTGAGCAGAGTGAACCTAGTGGTGAGATAATACACATACTAGAGCATGTAGGATGTTATGCAGCAGTACTAAGCTGTGTAGCTGTGAGTTCAACGCTGGGGAGCGATAAACACTTAATCTGTGTGTTTTTATCTCTCTCTTTGATTTTACTTGTTCCTCCTCCCCTCTATAAGTTTTAAAGGGATGTTGTAATAAGATCCCTCAGTGAGATAGCTGTCTGGCTTGATTAAAGTGGATAATTTTACAAGAGGCAAGGGAAGGTAAATCAGAGAAAAAGGTAGGATATGTTACAAAGATTTTTATTATTGATAGTTTGTTGAAAGAATAGTGACCGTTTAAAACTTTCTGACAGTTTTCTCTGCAGCGTCGGTGATATCTTCATGAGTTGATTGATTCTTTCTTTCTATCCTGATGCTGGGTGTCCTTCAACCTTTAATATTGCTCCATGATGTTCACAAATATCAGCCATAGAAGCCAAATCTGTATTCATTATATTTCAACAATCAACTGTTAATCCTGACTTTGGTCTCTGTTATTTGGGGATGATGCTTAAAAAAAGCAAATATGTAAATATTAAATGCATAAATCTATAAATAATGTACAAATCTAATATATACTACATATGCAAATATAAAATGGTGGTTCTGTCCTTCACATTTCCTTCCTTATAAATTTTTATCTGACTCCTCCAGTCGACCAGGAGATATAAATTTTCTATGTTGATGTTTTTTTCATTATAGAAATGACCGGATATTGATAATTGTCCATTTCTAACTCTTACCTAGGAAGATAGCTCCATACTGTTCTTTTGCTTCATTACCAGCTACTTGACCTTTATATGTTCTGCAAGTTTACAACGCTCATCTCCGTAACTAAGTCTACAAACCGTCTGCTTCACATGGTGTCCTCCTGCCTGCATCCATCAAATGGCATTAATTTGTATAATCGACAGACCTGACTGTCATGGTTACTATAAATAAATCAGACAATTTTCCAGAGAACCGGGAAAGAAAGATTAACCATACCCATGAAGAGAACAGGGTGGTTAGACTCCGCCCATGAAGTGAACAGGGCGGTTAGACTCCGCCCATGAAGTGAACAGGGCGGTTAGACTCCGCCCATGAAGAGAACTGGGTGGTTAGAGTCTACCAATGAAGAGAACAGGGAAGTTAGACTCCACCTATAAAGAGAAAAGAGTTGTTAGAATCCACCCATGAAGAGAACAGGGTTGTTAGACTCCACCCATGAGGAGAATAGGGCGGTTAGACTCCACCTATGAAGAGAACAGGGTGGTTAGACTCCACCCATGAAGAGAACAGGGTGGTTAGACTCCACCTATGAAGAGAACAGGGCGGTTAGACTCCACCCATGAAGAGAACAGGGCAGTTAGACTCCACCCATGAAGAGAACAGGGTAGTTAGACTCCACCTATGAAGAGAACAGGGTAGTTAGACTCCACCTATGAAGAGAACAGGGTAGTTAGATTCCACCCATGAAGAGAACAGGGCAGTTAGACTCCACCCATGAAGAGAACAGGGTAGTTAGACTCCACCTATGAAGAGAACAGGGTAGTTAGACTCCACCTATGAAGAGAACAGGGTAGTTATACTCCACCTATGAAGAGAACAGGGTAGTTAGACTCCACCCATGAAGAGAACAGGGCGGTTAGACTCCACCCATGAAGAGAACAGGGCAGTTAGACTCCACCCATGAAGAGAACAGGGTAGTTAGACTCCACCTATGAAGAGAACAGGGTAGTTAGACTCCACCTATGAAGAGAACAGGGTAGTTAGATTCCACCCATGAAGAGAACAGGGCAGTTAGACTCCACCCATGAAGAGAACAGGGTAGTTAGACTCCACCTATGAAGAGAACAGGGTAGTTAGACTCCACCTATGAAGAGAACAGGGTAGTTAGATTCCACCCAGGAAGAGAACAGGGCAGTTAGACTCCACCCATGAAGAGAACAGGGTAGTTAGACTCCACCTATGAAGAGAACAGGGTAGTTAGACTCCACCCATGAAGAGAACAGGGTAGTTAGACTCCACCTATGAAGAGAACAGGGTAGTTAGACCCCACCTATGAAGAGAACAGGGCAGTTAGACCCCTCCTATGAAGAGAACAGGGCAGTTAGACCCCTCCTATGAAGAGAACAGGGCAGTTAGACCCCTCCTATGAAGAGAACAGGGCAGGAAAGCTCTTCCCATGAAGAGAACAGGGCTCCATTACATTTTTGGAACTAGGAACAAATAAGGAATAAGGAACATAAACTAGTGAATGTAATGCAGATAACCAAGAGTTTTGAGGCAACATTAGAGATGCATTTTATTGAGTCTTAAATGGGTTTTTCATTCATATTTTTTCAGCTTTCTAGCAGGTAGGGTCCGATCTACTGCCCTACGTACAGTCTCTCCTGTCATCCTATGCACCAATCCACAGTGACCTTTGTGCTGAACGCTTCACTTAGAGAATAAGTCAGGTCCAATTATTCCCTGTATTACAGTGAGGAATAAAGACAATCCTACCATCCCTTTTACCCGTAGCCCAGTTCTTTTCCTCTATAACCAGGAACTGGATGGAGTTATGTAGGTCGCACAATGCTATAAACCACAGATCACTGGAGGCCGGTCAGCACAGTGATATAGGGGACACGCCATCCTACCATGGACTGGGAAGTGGCGGAATACCAGAGAGACCCTTTATCATTGAGTAGACGAGACAGTTCTTTATTCACTGCCTTCATCGTCTTCCATCACTGGTTCCTAAAACCCGTTTTTCACAATCCTATTGGAAATCTCAAGTCATCCAGGAAGTTCCCACATTTAGGGGATTGGTATATTATCCCTAATGGGCAGTGACTGCACTGGTCAAGGTGATACGAGGACAGACAGGCTACTGGTTCTGGTGACCACTAGTGATGGAGAAATCTATGAAGATGCAAAAATCTCCAACTGCTCCAAATATTGACAGGAAATTTGACGTTCCTCAAATTGAAAGGACCACGAGGCTTCCATTTGTCACATGTCTACATGTGATTGATCGCAGCGGCATTACAACCGCACTGACCAAGTAAGGAGCAGCCACCGACTATGTGTCCTTCCCTGGCTTACATACAAAATGGAGACCTCATTTGATCAAGCGATTTTTACGAAGAGCCTTGTGATCTTTTTCGCTCCTTGGATCTCTAGTGCTGTCAGACATGATCTTGAGACCTGAGAAATGGTTTATTCTGTCCCCAAGTCCTTTGTGCCTCCTAAGTGACACATTGCTTGAGATTAGATGCAGGTCGTACGCTCGGTGCCAGCGGGGTACTTGACTTATTCATAGGCTCCTCGATGATTTCACCAGATGTCGGGCTAATATTGGTTTGATCAATAATCCCTAATGCCGCGGAGAATAGAACTAAATGATTGACTGTATCTGGTATGAAAGGTGCGGATCCATCTAGAAGCCGCGGTACATGCACTTTCCATCTGCTCGCTCCATAACACATCTGAGAATCCTTTAATCAAGGTTTTCAGACTTGAAAAGGCTTTTTATCTTCCAAAGGGCTAAACTATTGGGATTCCTGTTTGCAATAGATGCTGATTCTGTGCCCGACACCGGCCTCATTCACCGGCTGTAGATATCAGCCATTATACAAGAAGTTCAATGCAATTTTCCATTTCTTGTTCAACTTATTTCCCAGAGAAGAAAGTTGTAAACTAGATTTTTGACATTTTGTGGATACAATGAATTGAAATCTGGCCGTGTCCCCGAGGAATCTGCTGGTTCCTCTACTTGCTTCATGCCATTTGCACGAATTGTGCGTTTGGGAATTAATTGTACAGTCTTAGCCTTGAGAATTTTGCAGAACAAGATTTTCTCTTGTTCGAAAATGACGAATGTGAATGTGCGACCAGGGATGGGGTTTAGATATGCAATAAAAATGCTTTTATTTGCATAATATTCCTTTATGATGGATGTCCTGGATGACACATGTATGCCCACTCTCCTGCGATGCTTCTCTCTTCCCTGGTGCTGGCAGAGATACAAGTCGCGCATGCGCAGTTCAGTCGATGGAGGTTTTTAACTGATTGCTCGAGCCTGGAATAATATTTGAACTTCCTATTAAATACGGCAGTTATGTGCCAGTTATTATATCCATTGATACTTTGTTGCACTTTTTATTGGACGGACCAGTGATGTCTGCCCCAGCGATTGTTTGACTTCTCTCCTGATCTAGTATGGACCTTGGACTATTTGATCCTTTGCATTCCTTATCATTTTGCAATCTTTTTTGGGGGATTCTGAAATTATTTTGCTCGGAATTTTCTCTTGAACTTTTTGTTTTTTTCTAGTCCATCTATCCTCTGGTTCTGCTCATGGCTCCACTTAATTCTTCTTCTTCGCTCGCTCCACCGGTCAGCGACTTCTCTGCTGATGCAATCTACAGGGGTCCATATTCCTGCACAGAGGGTAAAGGGTAAAAACCAGGGACCTTCTCCATGCACGACTGTGGAAGCCCACTGGAAATTGCAAGTCTGTCCCAGAAAACGGAGACATTTCACGGCATAAACTACACAGGATTGATAGAATATGGTTCACATCTTGGAAGGCAGACAGAAATATAATGTGGCAGTCAGCTGAGAGTGATTAGATCAAGAGCTGGGAAGGTTGACCCCTACGGAAGTGTCGGAGGTAGGTGGACCAATTACGCAGTGCTGGCTTGTAACAGGCGCCCTGCATTCTTTATTAATGGGTAGGCGGCCTTCTAAGACTTCTTATGAGAAAGAATAGACTTAAGTGGGAAAGCTCAACCACCCAGCCGACAGGTGAAGTTGAAAACCAGCGTCTCAGAGTCTTTGAGATTCAGCGGCGTCAGGATAAGAGACGGTTCACGTTCCCAGAGCGGAGGGTGGGGGAATCTTGAAAAGCAGTCGGCGGAATAGGGAGAATTTTTCAAAATTTATCTAAAGATGCCGAATGCATAAATACATGTTATAGAGTCCGAAATATTATCGATGATAATAAATAAGCAAATGAAATCGAGCTGGATTCACCGATAGATCAAGAGGCCGGGTGAGCATTTAAAGAGGACCTGTCATCATTGAAAAAGGAAGCAATTTTTGGTCTAGTTTCACTCCCTTTGCTCCCCTGAGTATTTTGCTTTTTATTTTTTATTTCACCATAAATTCCAGAGATATGGGGACTTTTCATTTAGCACAATTTGTATAGCTTTTAATAAGTGGGCGTGGCTCTCAAGGTTCCCTGGGGGCGTGTCTTTAGCTCCTCTGCATAATTACCCTATGAGCCACGCCTCCTTAGTAAATAATATAAAAAATATCACAAAAAAAGGCCGTTGGTCAGATTTAAAAAGAAAATAAAAAATGGAATACTCAGGGCAGAAGTGAGGATAAAACAAAAGCAAAACCAGGACACTTTTGACATCTTTGTGCTTCAGAAATCTGATCAAATCTCTCATGTGTTGCTGTCTTACTTTTTGTATATGGTAAAAGTTTTATGATCCTATTATTCTTTTAAGTCTTGCAGAGGCCATAAGCTCAAAAAGGCTATCTTGGGCAGACTTGGTGCTAGCTTCTCCGTCTAGAAGGTTCCAGAGGAACCCTGGACTTCACTCTTTAACAGGGGTCTGGACAAGGATCTGCACATCTAGCGGGGTCCCCTGGGTTGTGTTCACAGAGCAGTAGCTGTCTGGAGGGGCGAATCTGATGTAGAGATAACTGGACGAGCTCGGTCAGTAAGAAAAGGAACAGAACCGGGGACATGATGAGAAGACAAAACAGCAACCAGGGGAAATAGCCAGAATTGGATCCCGGGAGATCAATCAAAACGTGGTGAGACAGGATGAAGTCAGGATCCAGGAGCGATCACAGAGGCAGACATAGTCAGTCACAAACTGAATTAAAGCAGCAAGTAATATCATAATTCCAGGGAGTAGTCCAAACAATCCAGACAATATCAGGCAACTCCCAGCATTACCCTGGAAGCTTAAGTAAGATGTGTTGCTATCATAGTCGGGAACTGATTATACCTGCTGAGCTGATGAACAGCACACACCGATTAGCATTGAATAGTGACTTTACCGCCCAGAGGTAATGGACAAGACATCTCCACCCTCACCATGGCCGGCCGTAGAGTGAACATGGAGGCACCTGGCCAATGAAGGAGATGTCTCTGGAGCAGGTCCAAAAAGAGATGCGACATTCATACACTGTATCAACTTTTATCTACAGAATACTTGATCCCCACCCCAATAAAAGCTTCTTGATTTTGCATTATTTTTCTGTCTTGTTGGCAAGTGAACTGCTTCCCTTATTCACAGCCTAAACCACCATTTCCTTGGAACCAGTGTAAACCACCAGTCCCGTGAGTCCATTCTAAACCACTAGTCCCTTGGACCAAGTTTAAACTTCAAGTTTCTTAGGCCCAGTGTAGACCACCAGTTCCTTGGGCCCCAACTAAGCCACAAGTTTTTTTTGGCACAGACTAGACCACCAGTTCTTTGGGCCCAGTTTAAACTACCAGTTTCCTGGGCCCCGTCTAAACTACTGGCTATTTGGGCCAAGCCTAGACCAGCAGTTTTTTATGCCCAGTTTAAACCACCAATTTCCTGGGCCCAGTGTAAACGACTAGTTCCTTGGGTCCAGCATAAATGACCAGTTCTTTGTGCCCAGTGTAAAGTATCAGATTCTTGGTCCCCGTCTAAACCACCGGTTATTTGGGCTCACTCTAAACCACCAGTTTCTTGGTTCCAGTCTAAATCACCAGTTCTTTGGGCCCAGTGTAAACAACCAGCTTACTGGTCCCCGTAGAAAACCCCAGTTATTTGGGTTCACTCCAAACCATCAGTTTTTTGGGCCCACTCGTAACCACTAGTTATTTGGGCCCAGTGTAAACAACCAGTTCTTTGGACCCAGTCTAAACTACCAGCTTATTGGTCCCCGTAGAAAACCCCAGTTATTTGGGTTCACTCCAAACCATCAGTTTTTTGGGCCCACTCGTAACCACTAGTTATTTGGGCCCAGTGTAAACAACCAGTTCTTTGGACCCAGTCTAAACTACCAGCTTATTGGTCCCCGTAGAAGCCCCCAGTTATTTGGGTTCACTCCAAACCATCAGTTTTTTTAGCCCACTCCAAACCACCAGTTCTTTGGGCCCACTCGTAACCACCAGTTCCTTGGGTCCGGTGTAAACCAGCAGTTCTGTCTGCCCACTCTAAACCACCAGTCCCTTGGGCGCATTCCTGGTTTTATCCAGATGATGGAATTCTACTTTATGGAATGAAGATTTATCGCTACATATTTGTTTTTTCTGGGTTTAAAGTTTTGACAGAAGGGGGCACAGGAGGTCCGCCATTGTATAAACATTATACCACAAAACAATAACAAAACATAAAGCAGCACCTGCCAAGATGAATACAAGAAAAAGTGACTTGTCTTTTGATGTCAATAATGTGTGGTGTAAGCGGAATAACAATGACATGGTATTTGGGAAATGTTTGGATACATCGAGGTAACAGTGAAAAATAAGCAGTAAAGAGAAAAATGCTGAGGGTAGATATGAACCTGCGTGTTCCCCTGAGCCGCCCGCAGATTGACAGCCGTGCCATATTGTTCTGCCCAGATTAGATTGAGATCGCCGGAGTAATTGCACTTTAGATATGACCGGAATTTGAAGCACAGAGCTTGGGTTGGAGAAGCGAGCTGGCAGCTTTCCTCCTGCCGCTCAGAGAGCTTCAAACTTTCTGGATAATTAAAACGAGATTGTGAGAAAAATCTGCTGGAGCAAAGGGGAGAAAATGGGGTTTTGGACAAGTATTTCCGTGACTTACATGTAGGCAGTGGTGTTGGAAAGGTTTTAAAAGGGCAGGTGATCTAGCCCTCAGGGGCATAGCTACTAATAATACATGGGTCAAGGCAGTGACTCCACCAGATCTCTGGAGTGATATCTGACGTCTTAGATCCTATAAGGTGCCTCATCCATGGGTCGGACATTGACAGTGAAGCCTTTCCAGAGATGCAGAACTCCAGGCCAGGATGTGTCCTACATACCTGATGTTAGAGATGCCATGGAAAGTGCCTGGACATCACCACTAGAGTGAAGAACCCTGTACGGAGAAGGTGTGAACGCCATATGTGTGAACAGAAAAACTTAGAGGTTTTTTTGAGGGGCTTTATGTTGTTGACTACTCATTTAATCATCCTAACAAAAAATTAAGAAAATAAAAGGGGGCATCCAGTTCAAGACCCTCTTAGTGATGGATCTCATTGGCTTTACAAGAGGACAGATACCCATTACACAGACAGACCATTGATTTCTGCAGGCACTGTGCAATACTCCATTTCACCTGTGGTGTCGCTGTAGGGAAATTAACCACTTGTTGCCTTCAACGATTACAGCTGATCACTGGGGTAAGATGATATACATTGGAAAATAACCGTCAGAGTAACTCGTGTTGTGTCAAACTCGCCAATTTTTCAAAGTCAACCTGTTCCTCCAGACAAAAGCCTTAAAAAGCAAGGTCTTGCTGGTCTCATCATCGATAACAAGATATAGCTCCTACTAATGTACATACTAGTGTATTATGTCCAGGATGTGTCTCAATTCTTATGTTCTGAAGGAAGTGTTGATGCATGGTTCCTCTTCATCAGCATTCTGTCAGCCCAATAGGATCTGGAACTTTATTTCCCATTCCAAGCTTGCCTCAGCTGAAAGGCTGCCTACTGCCTACATGCCATATTACCAACAGGAGATTGGTAGCAGAGTTGACACTTGCCCCCCATTTCTCTAGAGAGACAAAGACTTGTCCGTAAAAAAAAGACCTATCTGATCTTCCCATAAAGAAAAAGACCGTCACCCACTTTCTGCTGATATGCAGACCCTTCAATTTCCTGTAGAGAAGTAAAGACCCATCATGACTTCCTGTAAATGGTGGAATCCCCGCCCCAGTTCCTGTAGAGGGACACAAATCCCCGCCCTTAAAAAACTAAACCCCGCCCCCACTTCCTGTAGAGAGAAAGCTCCGCCCCCACTTCCTGCAGATAAACTAAACCACACCCCCACTTCCTGTAATCTGTCTCATAGTCTCCGCAGCTATAAACGGATTACACTGGACAACAGGCAGTTGACAGAAAAATAAACAGAAGGTTGACCCCTAGTGGCCGGAGGTGATTATCTAAAAGTTCTAAATCCTCTGTGCTAAGGAAAAAATCTAAACAGTCATTCCCCTTTAAGCATCATTTCCAAATATATCTAAACATTGCTTGTACGGAGGGTGACTTTTCTGTTTTCCCAGAATAGAAGTGAATACAATTGAAGCTTTTTTTTTCATTTATGTAAACTGTGTTTGTAACAGAAAATACTGTAAAAAGATGATTGTTCTCTTTCTAAATGTGAAAATGTTAACTGGGAGCGCACGGCTCAGTTTAGCACTGGGAACCTGTCAGTGCCGCTCATGTTCTGACTCATGCACACATCAGGGTCTTTTGTTATTTTTCTACCAATTAAGTCGTTGAACAATGTTGTGTTATTTTTTTTTAGCAATTAAGCATTTTACTGTCACAGAAAAACAAGATTCTGTAAGGGAAGGTGGCAGCAAGGTCTTATGGAAGCCGCTATAATGAGCCCTGCGGTCCCTGTGATGCGCGGCTGTTGCTCATGTGCACACCCTCTCATTTCACAAGCTCACTACCAGGGGCAGAGGTGACGGGGTCATCATCATCATACATAATGCACATGTAGGAGAAACAGTAAGACTCATTTGTTCCCTTAAAGTGAACATCCATTTTTTTTATCATCCTGTCATTTTTTCACACAGGATTCTCTTCTAATTTACTGCATAAATGCCCTGTCATATCACATAACACAAATTACAGCAGAGGCTTGCAGCACTCATGCTGTGCAACGAGTCAAAACAACTTTTGGTTCATGTACTATCTCATTTGTTTAGAATCTGATCCGGATATATTCTTCTCCACTTCCTGTAGAGACACAGACACACCCCACTTCCTGTAGAGATACAGACACTATCCCACTTCCTGTAGAGACACAGACACACACCCCACTTCCTGTAGAGACACAGACACCCTCCCACTTCCTGTAGAGACACAGACACCCCCCATTTCCTGTAGAGACACAGATATACCCCCTCTACCTGTAGAGACACAGACACTATCCTACTTCCTTTATAGATACAGACACGCTCCAACTTCCTGTAGAGACACAGATGTGCCCCCACTTCCTGTAGAGACACAGACACTATCATACTTCATGTACAGATACAGACACGCTCCCACTTCCTCTAGAGACACAGACATGCTCCTACTTCCTATAGAGATACAGACACGCCCTCAGTTCCTGTAGAGAAACAGACATGCCCCCACTTCCTGTAGAGACACAGACACCCTCCCACTTCCTGTAGAGACACAGACACACACCCACTTTCTGTAGAGACATACACCCTCTCACTTCCTGTAAAGATACGGACATGTCCCCATTTCCTGTAGAGACACAGACACCCTCCCACTTCCTGTAGAGACACAGACACGGTGCTACTTCCTGTAGAAACACAGACACTCCCCCACTTCCTGTAGAGACACAGACATGCCCCCACTTCCAGTAGAGGCACAGACACACTCCCACTTCCTGTAGAGACACAGACACCCTCCCACTTCCTGTAGAGACACAGACACGCTGCTACTTCCTGTAGAGACACAGACACACCCCACTTCCTGTAGCGACACAGACATGCCCCCACTTCCAGTAGAGGCACAGACACCCTCCCACTTCCTGTAGAGACACAGACACACACCCACTTTCTGTGGAGGCACAGAGACCCTCCCACTTTCTGTAGAGGCACAGACATCCTCCCACTTCCTGTAGAGACACAGACACACACCCACTTCCTGTAGAGAAACAGACATCCTCCCACTTCCTGTAGAGACACAGACACACACTCACTTCCTGTAGAGAAACAGACACCCTCCCACTTCCTGTAGAAACACAGACATGCCCCCACTTCCAGTAGAGGCACAGACACCCTCCCACTTCCTGTAGAGACACAGACACCCTCCCACTTCCTGTAGATACAGACACCCTCCCACTTCCTGTAGAGACACAGACACCCTCCCACTTCCTGTAGAGACACAGACACACCCACTTCCTGTAGAGACACAGGCATCCACTTCCTGTAGAGACACAGACACCCTCCCATTTCCTGTAGAGCCACAGACACCCACTTCCTGTAGAAACACAGGCACTCTCCCACTTCCTGTAGAGACACAGACATACCCACTTCCTGTAGAGACACAGGCATCCACTTCCTGTAGAGACACAGACACACCCCACTTCCTGTAGAGACACAGACACCCACTTCCTGTAGAAACACAGGCACCCTCCCACTTCCTGTAGAGACACAGACACACCCACTTCCGATAGAGACACAGGCATCCACTTCCTGTAGAGACACAGACACACACCCACTTCCTGTAGAGACACAGACACCCACTTCCTGTAGAGACACAGACACCCTCCCACTTCCTGTAGAGACACAGACACCCACTTCCTGTAGAGACACAGACACACCCACTTCCTGTAGAGACACAGGCATCCACTTCCTGTAGAGACACAGACACCCTCCCACTTCCTGTAGAGACACAGACACCCACTTCCTGTAGAGACACAGACACCCACTTCCTGTAGAGACACAGACACCCTCCCACTTCCTGTAGAGACACAGACACCCACTTCCTGTAGAGACACAGACACACCCACTTCCTGTAGAGACACAGACACCCACTTCCTGTAGAGACACAGACACCCTCCCACTTCCTGTAGAGACACAGACACCCACTTCCTGTAGAAACACAGGCACACACCCACTTCCTGTAGAGACACAGACACCCTCCCACTTCCTGTAGAGACACAGACACCCACTTCCTGTAGAAACACAGGCACACACCCACTTCCTGTTTTCCATTCCAACATCTCTTTTGATAAAGATTATAGAGCAAGTTAGACACAAGAGAGATGGCTAGTGGCCGACACTATGGAGGGCTGTTTTTTTCTCTGAAATTGACATATTTTTTGTAAATGTAGGTATTTATATTTTTTTATTTATTGCAGTGGCTTTCAGATAACAGTTACTTGGAGCAACAGTGCAAAAATCATTTCAAATATCTTTTAGTGGCAAGTGAGCTGTTTTTCTATAAAAAAAAAAAAAAAAAAAAAGCTCTGCTGCAAATACACTTCATAGAAAAATGTTTAAGTTGCAAAATTTGGCACAAGCGAAAGTTGTGCAAAAATTGTACTACTTTTACCTTTTTTTCTCTAGGTCTTTCAATTTTTCCAAAGTGTATGGGGCTTAGGAAGTGGTTGTGATACATTTCTAGAAAAAAAAAACAAATAGTATAATACATTTATTCTAAATAACTGGCTTATAGTAGCTGAACTCAACTCATAACTACCATAGCGCTGCATTCTTAAAGGGTCAAGGAACATGTTTTCCCTACAGGGTAATGATATTTATTCCCAATTTTTTAATAAAAACCCAAATGAGAGATCATATAATGAAATACAATAACGTTAAGCGTAGTTGTGTCAAATTTGCTTTCCAGGAGTAGGAAATTACAGCCATAAATTGATAGTATCCCATGATAACGACCAGCGTCCTCCCACACCGGATCTTCCAGGTTAATGAACGTAATTACAAAAAATGACATTGACTTGTGACAAACAGATGCAGCCCGAGGCAGAGGGGTAACCTCAGAATCTATTAGGGTCTACAACCTCTTATGTGCAAAATGAATGTAATGTTGCAATAGCTATTACAAAATAAACCTTACATGATATAATATTGATCTTCCCATCTCTCTAACCTATGGACATAAGGAGAGTAAAACGGCTCCATACTACCGGAGCAGACTGATGAGGGTTGACTACCCCTGTGCGCACCGTAAAAGGAGGAGTTGTCTTCTTTTCTGTAGAAGAAGAGTATGATCAATGGTAATTAATATATATATATACATGGCAATTACACACCCAGTGTATATATATATATATATATATATATATATATATATATACTGGGTGTGTAATTGCCATGTATAGCCAACTGCAATGGGACTGGTCTAGAAATGGCTCCAGAACTTCATGGCCATGGGTGTTCTTCGGGACACCTGCCAACCAGAGATTGGTCTGATCTACGAGCAGGAGGAAAACCTCAGTAGCACGATAGTAGATATGGTGAATAGCAAACTTAAAGGGTGTAAGGCGGCTGCTGGAAAGGTCCTGGATGCTGCTGGAAAGGTCCTGGATGCTGCTGGAAAGGTCCTGGATGGGAGATATGTGTCACCAAGGTGATTAACCGCAGTGATGTGAAACTCTGAAAGAAGGCTCCCATGACAATAAGTTGCGGAGAGCATTTGTAATGGGTTCAGAATTTTGGGTCCGGGATTTAGGAGCGGCCAGAACTACGGGATGGGTCTGACCACTCCCTTAATTCCTTTCCACATTTTGGTGGGGCTAGTTAAGGCAGCTGAGCCACATCAGTAAGGGTATGTGTCCACGTTCAGGATTGCATCAGGATTTGGTCAGGATTTTATGTCAGTATTTGTAGCCAAAACCAGGAGTGGAACAATTAGAGGAAAAGTAAAATAGAAACATCTGCTCCACTTCTGTATTTATCACCCACTCCTGGTTTTGGCTACAAATACTGACATAAAATCCTGACCAAATCCTGATGCAATCCTGAACGTGGACACATACCCTAAGGCTGCGTGTCCACGTTCAGGATGGCCGGCGGTATCGTCGGAGCGGCTTAGCCGCTCTGCGGTAAGCCCCGCCCCCTTTCTGGGACGCGATGATGCCGGATGTGTTCACACACACACATCCGGGATCATCGCTCCCCACCATAGGGCCCTGTGCTATATCTTGCGGCGACGGAGCGTCGCCGCAAGATATACGGACATGCTGCGATCTGAAAAGACGCGCAGCATGTCCGGAGTCGCAGGGCCGCCGCGTGCGTGTTACCATGCATAGTGGAGACGGGATTTCATTAAATCCCCTCCACTATGCTGTAACATCTGGACGCTGCGTGTCTGACGCTGCGTCCCTATACAGCGTCAAACACGCAGCGTTTACTGCACGTGGACACATACCCTTAGGGTCTGTGCGGAGAGTTGGAAAGACTTGTGTGTGCTAGCCAGTCATGGCTGTTCATTTTTCCTGGAGGGGTGAGCCCGTATTGCTGTGTGGACTGTTTTTCTTTATTTCCGCCTTTATGCAGGAGAAAGGCTGTCTGTTTTGTTTTATGTAGAAGTTTTATGATCTTCAATAAAACCTCCTGTTTTTCACAAGAGACCTTGCTGCCTGTGTGAACAATACATGCTGCCAAAGAGTAAAATCCCTACAAGACGCTGTTCAAAAGAAATGGCCAAACTTATCAACAGGTTTGCGTGAGACATTGTAACACAGCCCCATTCACGTAAATAGAGCCGAGCTGTAAAAGCTATACATAACCAAATGGGCAGGAGTAGAATTGGTCCTGGAATAAAGAATTAATATCCGTGGACCCATATAAAAAAAAAAGGCAAGTAAAGGGCACAACTCACATGATATCGCAAGCAAAAAAAAGTAGAGAAAAAACCTAGAGTACATAAACCCATATAAAAAATGTTATTGATTAAAACAGTTACAGACCGACAGCGGTGATACAAAGAGACACTACCATATACAGGTGGCGAATACATGCACAGGTTTACGTAACTAAATAAATCATATGCCCTCACGTGTGCTCACTTTTTGTGTTGAAGAACTGAAATAAATAGATATTTTAATATAATATAATATTATAGTCTGTAATTGTTTATGTTTTAATCCATAATATTTATTTTATGGGTATACCGTATATACTCTGTAGGTTTCTCCCTACTCTTTTTTTTTTGCTTCTTGGACTGAAGAAGTCAAGTTTTTCTTATAATCCTGGACAATCCCTTTAATTTTAATGTTCACATCATACACCACTAATGGTCTACTCTTCCTACTTCCAGACCACTCTCTGGCTCGGAGGCATCTGATTCCTCCCCTACCAGAAACCTTTCTCCACTGGTTTGATGAATACTGGATTTTTTCTAAAAATAAAAATAAAAAAATGCGGAAATATTTTTCCATTTTTCCTTCCTCTAAATGGTCTACCCATTGATACTTATAGATTTGAGAAGCTGAGGCTTCCTCTGCTCTATCAGAAACCTTCCTTCATTTCCCACCCAAACCTAGACTTAGTCTTGCCCCCGAGACCCAACTTCACTCCTTTAGGGTATGTGCACACGTCAGGATTTTTAGCGTTTTTTTTTGCGGAATTTCGCCATAAAAACGCTATAAATCCAGTAAAAAAAACGCTAACATTATGCATCCTATCTTTTAAAATGCATTTCGCATTTTTTGTGCATACGTTAGCGTTTTTTCCGCAAAAAAGACGCATACCGCAAAAAATCCGGACATGCTTTATCTTTTTCCGGATTTTCTGCGGATTTCCTATCAAAAAGGACATTCCGGAAAATAAAACAAAAAAACGCAAAAAATCCGCAAAAATTCCGCGCAAAAAAACGCGCAAATTCCGCGAGAAATCCGCGCGAAAAAAGCACGCGGATTTCTGGCAGAATTCTCAGGATTTTGCCAGGAAAAAATCCTGACGTGTGCACATACCCTAAATCATTTTCGGAGCGGATGGATGGCGGTGATTAGGGGCGCTCCTGCTTTCTGCCTTCCTCCCTATTCGCTGTATTATTTTTGATATTCCTGGAAGGTGTTAAATAAACCATAAACTTCACTTGCCGGAGTTCTTCCGATTGAATTATTACTGTCAACCTGAAAAAAAAAAAAAGGAAAGGTTTTCTCACTCTCCCAATTTTCAATAAAGGCAATGAAAAAGAATGATGAAAGGTTCATCAGCGGGGGCAATTAGATTGTCAGCTCTTGGGCCATTAATCTTTCGGAAAGTGGAAGTGATCCGGATGAGATATGAGCTTACCATACACTTCCTTATACTTCCAGATTCTGGGTAAGTGGCGACTGAAGGTAATAACTGTTAATGGGAGCATTCACCTATATTTAATTAAAACTGTGGATAGCCCGGTAATTAAAGGTAATTGAGAACTCGGTGTATTAAAGGAAAAAAAAAAATCAATGAAAGATTGGCAATGATAAGCGGCGAGGAGAGAGAATGATTGTGGCTTCATCAAATCTGACCTTGGGGAGCACCACGATGAGAGGCTTGGAGAGAGAAGAGTGTCTGCGTTCATTGTGAAGGTGGTAATGGGTGCAAAATTCTTCAAAGGAATTGGATGACCTCAATAAATTATTATACTCTGCATATACTAATCACAAATGGGATCTGACCAAAAGTGGAGGTCTGAAGGGCGTGTGAAGGAGCCTTCACCGTGCTGATCCCATGGGTTCTTCTGAAGTAGTTCTGGAAATCTCCTTAAAGAGATGCAGATGTAGCAGTCACAGTTGGGTAGGTGTTTTTTTTTGTAGATTACTTATCATGCTGGTGTATCAAGCTATGTAAAACTTTTTTTTTTATTATTTAATTATTCTCTAAGTGCAAAGTTAGGATGTTACTATTTTGCTTCCTTCTCTCTTAAACACTATGTTGCTGTACTGTTTCATTATCCAGTTTGAGCTCCTTTAGAAGCTGCTTTCATCTGCTACTCAGTAAAATCTGTACACCAGGGGTGTCAAACTGCATTCCTCGAGGGCCGCAAACCATGCGTGTTTTCCAGATTTCCTTAGCTTTGCACAAGGTGCTGTAATCATTATGTGTGTAGGTGATTAAATTATCACCTGTGCAGTACAAGGAAATCCTGAAAACATGACCTGTCTGCAGCTCTTGAGGAATGCGGTTTGACAGCTCTGCTGTACACTTGTCTGTGTATGGGACATTCCCTGTCTGAGCTTCTCAGCTCCCATCCCCCATGTTGAGACAGGGAGAATGCTTGTACAAAGATTAATGGTATGCAATGTATAGATCTTGCCGAGCAGCATCTGAAAGCAGCCTATAAAGGAGCATGAGCACCACTACAGCATGGTCATTGGTAGAAAAGGAATAAAATAAGTGAATGAAGTGTATTGCAACTTTGAAATGCCAGGAGAATAATTAAATTTAAAAAAAATGTGGAGTTTCTCTTGAACTTTTAGCTCTATCCCTTACTGGAGTACCAAGTAAGACACCCAAGCTCAACCTTTCCAGTACCGAAAGGGGTTAATCTCAGAAATGAATACTCTATTCGCAGGATTGGTAAAATAACTTGCTGTTTCTGGGGGTTGGACTGGTGATCTCCTTACTGATCCTAAGAATGGGGTACTGAAATGCTCTGTCCAGGTTCCGCTATCTACTACATTTCCATAGGCAACAAATGGAGCAGTGACAGATTAAACATACAATCCTGACTTTTGGGGTCAGTGGGGACCGAGCAGTTGAACCCCCCCCCCAGAGATTAGCATGTCATTATTACATGCGTTGAGAAATTTGCATGCTGCAATATTATTTGCTAAGTTGGGAAAACTTTTATAATCCTCCAAGATACAGTATGTAGGATGTATGCGGCATTATTCTTTGTGCGTTGTAACCTCTGTACACTGATATTTCAGAAGTATTATGTGACACCTTTATTTCATCTGCTCATGGCGTTGTCATTGGAAGCTGTTTGGCGGTATTATTTTACAATGCGGTAAACTGTTAGTTGGGCACTTTTTACCCTTTAGGGATTACACTCTGCTATTATCTGGCAACTACAGTAGATGTCTAAAGAAAAGAGCACAATTGGCAACTGTTTAGCACTATTATTACATGGTTGTTTCAGGTGAACACTGCAGCACTATTATTGCAGATTGTGAGACAGAGTATAGCACCATTATGGAGAAAGTGGCAGTGACTTGTAATATTCATGATATTTCTCAGCCCTGTATAGAACTATTATTCCAAACCGTTGGAAATTAATATTTAGTCGCATTATTTAACGATGGAGAAAAAATAGGAAGAAGTTGTTGCCAGGTTGTTTTGGATTCTATGTAATCTTTTCCTTAACATCTTGTATCTCTTATTTCCATTTGCCCACGTCTTCTGTATGAGCGGCTATAAGCTTTCGTTTATTTATGAAGTCGCCTCATTCTTACTTCTTGCAAAATGCAATAATTGAGGATTCTGGTGCAATGAATCTGTGACTAAATTACAATGAAATGAGGTTCCCGCGGGCTCATAATTAGATATATGGGTGTTTGGAGTGTCAGGAGGAATTAGCACACAAAGATAAAGATGCCTTCATTATGGAGGAGATTGTACGACCAACAGAGACAGCTTCATCATCTGGGAAAGCGAGGAGCATGGGATTGCCTTCAAGAATGAAAGTGTTGCTCAGGAGTAAGAACGTTTCCCCGGAGGCTCTCGCTTGTGTTAGATCCCAGTGTAACATCGCTTAGGTCGGTGGGCTCCAAACTGCGGCTCAGCGGGCGGCCGGGCCGTGCTGGGAGCTGTAACATCGCAACAGTTGGAAATAATTGCACGGCGTGGGTGTACGCCCCGTGAGTGGTTCCTCGCAAACATTGTGAGCACCACTGCAGAACATTGCGACTACTAGTCATTCACTGAATCTTGGTGGCATCAATACACACAAGGTGCAACAGTCGCTGATCAAACTGTGAAGAATGGTTTAACCGTCTATACCAGGTCCTGGGTCTCCCTAATGGTCGTCTCACGTCACACGGGCCTTTAACTGTCAATCATCTGCTCTATCTTGAGTGGTCTGTCTTCGCTTGGTCCAGGTCCTGTCCTATAAATCCCCATTTTTGCATCCCATCCTCCATCCCTGCTTCTCTGACACAACTCTGCCTACAAGGGTCCCAAGTGTCCACAACCAAGGGTCCCAATGGCCCTAACCTGCTCCAGTCCACCATTCTTCATCCTGAACTCCTATTCGTATCTGTTTGGCTCCTAGTTCATCCAGTCCCTTCTCTCTTTATTCTTATTTGTCCAGACCTTAACCTCACAAGCTTCTCTCGCTCCACCCAAACGGTGTCTCTACGAGCTTTACTCCTAATTCGTTAGACCCTGTGCCAAAACCATGCTTTGCCAAACCGTAATACTTAGGAACCTGGACCCTTACTACTACAGCTTCACTTTATCACAGACGTGGTCTTTATCACTAATACAGCTGTAACCTCCCTCGGATTTGAGGCCAGCACCAATAAATAACCTCTTCCTTGTACCCTCCAGGAGGACATTATCTCTACATCCATGGCAAACATCCTTCCAGGGCTAACACCATCCAGGATGATAGAACTTTTCAGTGGCAACCTGCATTGAATCAAATATTAATTACAGGATGATGAAGGAAACTTATTGTTCTCCTGGAACAAATATCTGATGCATCTTACTTTACCCGGACTCTGCTGGCAGCGCATTTTACTGATTTTATGTTGCTCAAATTTGATGGACCTTATTGACTGAGAACTGGAGGATTGTGGCACTCCTACCACACACCCGTACTAGTGTAGTGTCTAAGTACGGACCAGACGAACTGGTGAGGAGACACCTCTCCACTATGAACATTCACTACTCTTCCTGCCGTACTGCCCAATTTTGCGCCTTGCATCTTCTCTACAGAGATTATCATCCATCTTTCCAATTACCTACGTAGATTTGTCACCTTCATTGACATTGGAAAAATCCAATACCAGGAGACGAGCAAATTAAACTTGCGTTGCATTTTTGAGAAATTTGCTGAACCCGTCAAAATGCAGCAATTTGCGATTCAATTAGTTAAAATTGACTAAAATGATCATCTTCATTTTACACGTTTGTATCAGCTAGAGAAGGATGACAGGACCTTGTGCATGGCCAGTTGGGCTACTCCATAATGCCTTTCAGCTATCACATCACATGGAATAGCATAGCCAATCAAAAGTGACTTTTATAGTCTCAATAAAAGCCGGGGCAGGGAATGCAGCAGCCATTATTTGGTGAATGTGGAAAATGAGCTCACAGCTTATCAATAGAGGTAGAGAGAGACTAAAACACTAAATAAACATTACAGATAGTGTGTGACAGCTCAGCAGTGAAGAAAATGTACCCTTTATTTACCCACAGCCATATCAGATTAACCCCTTCAAGTCGCGGCCCTTTTTCATTTTTGCGTGTTCGTTTTTCGCTTCCCTCGTTCCCAGAGCCATAACTTTTTTATTTTTCCGTCAATATGGTCATGTGAGGGCTTATTTTTTGCGGGACAAGTTGTACTTTTGAACGACACCATTGGTTTTACCATGTCTTTTACTAGAAAACGGGAAAAAAATTCCAAGTGCGGTGAAATTGCAAAAAAAAGTGCAATCCTACACTTGTTTTTTGTTTGGCTTTTTTGCTAGGTTCACTAAATGCTAAAACTGACCTGCCATTATGATTCTCTAGGTCATTACGAGTTCATAGACACCTAACATGACTAGGTTATTTTTTATCTAAGTGGTGAAAAAAAATTCCAAACTTTGCTAAAAAAAAAAAAAAAAAAAGGGCCATTTTCCGATACACGTAGCGTCTCCATTTTTCGTGATCTGGGGTCGGGTGAGGGCTTATTTTTTGCGTGCCGAGCTGATGTTTTTAATGATACCATTTTTGCGCAGATCGCCCGTTATTGCATTTTAATGCAATGTCGCGGCGACCAAAAAAACGTAATTCTGGCGTTTCGGATTTTTTTCTCGCTACGCCGTTTAGCGATCAGGTTAATGCTTTTTTTTAATTGATAGATCGGGCGATTTTGAACACGGCGATACCAAATACGTGTAGGTTTGGTTTCTTTTTTATTGTTTTATTTAGGATGGGGCGAAAGGGGGGTGATTTAAACTTTTATATTTTTTATATTTTTTTCATATTTTTAAAAACATTTTTTTTTACTTGTGCCATGCTTCAATAGCCTCCATGGGATCATCAGATCGCTGCTATGTAGCAGAAATGCAGGTGTGCTGTGAGCGCCGACCACAGGAGGGCGCTCACAGCAGACCTGCATCAGTAACCATAGAGGTCTCAAGGACCTCTATGGTTACCTTCCTGATGCATCGCCGACCCCCGATCATGTGACGGGGGTCGGCGATGACGTCATATCCGGCCGCCCGGCCGGATGCGGTAGTTAAATGCCGCTGTCTGTGTTTGACAGCGGCATTTAACAGGTTAATAGCTCATCGCCGGAGCCCACATCAAAGGGGGATTCACGGCATGCGCAGTAGATGTACGGCGCATGTCGTGAAGGGGTTAAATTTAGGCAGAGAATTAATCTTAAACTGTTAAAGGGGTTGTCCACTGCTAGGACAACCTCGTCTTGATCTATGTTTGGTCCAGATAAAATTAAAAAAGCCTATACTCTCCTCCAGCGCCGTTCCAGCAGTGTCAGCACTGGATTTTTACAGCTGTATTCTGCTTTAACACTTTTTAACATCTCTAAATAGACGCTAAATAGAAGCATGTCCTGGAGCTGGACCGAAACTTATATATTCAGCTCAGCAGCAATATTTACTGTACATTAGAGGTGAATTGTAAGGCCCTGTACAGGAAATGCCTAAAAATTATGTAATGATTAATGTATTAGTTTACAATTCTGATTTAAACACTAGTTTTATGCTGATGGTTGGCATAAATATATTTCCATTACTACAAGACATAAGTCCTCTAAAAATAGAGTTCTGAATCCTCTCTATAAAAATGAAGTTTACTGATAGAAATCTGATTGCTTTCTATCACCACTAGGGGGAGCACAAGAGCTAACTGCATACTGTTTATGATCACAGTTTACAGTGAGCTCCCTCTAGTGGTGGCTGTAGGGAGTCAGAACGATATAAAAAAAAAACTAATATAATGGAAATTTGAAACTCTGTATGAAAAAAACAGTGCAGATCCCTATCACAATATCAATAAATCAATCAATATAGATACACATTTTAGAGGATATATAACCAAATCCATTTGTAATGTAATATAATATTTATGCTTAAAATATTAAAATATATATTTGAGTGAGTGCTTGCAGGAAAGGACTCATTATACATTTTTAAAAAAGAAAGTTTTAGATTCGGGGATTCTTTATAGGTAAACACAAAATGAAAATCTGCATGAGGCGATGTCTGGTACACAGCTCCTCTGAGACTGGACAAGAAACACAAGCGTTATCATATTTATTCCCGTGTCTGGCTGCTCATTTATTCAGGTCAGATCGTCAGGTTGATAGATGCGACACTTTGTGCTGTGAATGAAAAAGGGGAATTCATTATAAGATATTATTATTTTCATTTAAGCTTAATATAATTTACATATCAACATCCAGCAGCAGGTGTCACATAGATCGCTGATCTCTAATACTGTCTCGTACAGAAGGAGGATCAAATTAGAGAATTGTCATGAGAAAATTCATGGAGATTATCGAAGACAGAGGATTCTGAATATTGTATGGTGCTTTCACTGAAGAAAAACTACTATAAGACTGTCCCTAAACACAAAAATAGACTTTTACAAGACAATCTCCTATTGCATATACAATGATATAGCTAAAAGGATACTGCCTACTATAATAACCATATTACTGAATACTAAGTAGAAGAATATAACTACTATAATACTGCCCCTATGTACAAGAATATAACTACTATAATACTGCTCCTATGTAGAAGAATATAGCTACTATAATACTGCCCCCATGTACAAGAATATAACTACTATAATACTGCTCCTATGTACAAGAATATAAACTACTATAATACTGCCCCCTATGTACAAGAATATAACTACTATAATACTGCCCCTATGTACAAGAATATAACTACTATAATACTGCTCCTATGTGCAAGAATATAACTACTATAATACTGCTCCCTATGTACAAGAATATAACTACTATAATACTGCTCCCTATGTACAAGAATATAACTACTATAATACTGCTCCTATGTGCAAGAATATAACTACTATAATACTGCCCCTATGTACAAGAATATAACTACTATAATACTGCTCCTATGTGCAAGAATATAACTACTATAATACTGCTCCCTATGTACAAGAATATAACTACTATAATACTGCCCCTATGTACAAGAATATAACTACTATAATACTGCTCCTATGTGCAAGAATATAACTACTATAATACTGCTCCTATGTGCAAGAATATAACTACTATAATACTGCCCCTATGTACAAGAATATAAACTACTATAATACTGCTCCTATGTGCAAGAATATAACTACTATAATACTGCTCCTATGTGCAAGAATATAACTACTATAATACTGCTCCTATGTGCAAGAATATAACTACTATAATACTGCTCCTATGTACAAGAATATAACTCCTATAATACTGCCCCTATGTACAAGAATATAACTACTATAATACTGCTCCTATGTGCAAGAATATAACTACTATAATACTGCTCCTATGTGCAAGAATATAACTACTATAATACTGCCCCCTATGTACAAGAATATAACTACTATAATACTGCCCCTATGTACAAGAATATAACTACTATAATACTGCTCTTATGTACAAGAATATAACTACTATAATACTGCCCCTATGTCCAAGAATATAACTACTATAATACTGCCCCTATGTACAAGAATATAACTACTATAATACTGCCCCTATGTACAAGAATATAACTACTATAATACTGTCCCTATGTACAAGAATATAACTACTATAATACTGCCCCCTATATACAGGAATATAACTACTATAATACTGCCCCTATGTACAAGAATATAAACTACTATAATACTGCTCCTATGTACAAGAATATAACTACTATAATACTGCTCCTATGTACAAGAATATAACTTCTATAATACTGCTCCTATGTACAAGAATATAACTACTATAATACTGTCACTATGTACAAGAATATAACTACTATAATACTGCCCCTATGTACAAGAATATAACTACTATAATACTGCCCCTATGTACAAGAATATAACTACTATAATACTGCTCCTATGTACAAGAATATAACTACAATAATACTGCTCCTATGTACAAGAATATAACTTCTATAATACTGCTCCTATGTACAAGAATATAACTACTATAATACTGCCCCTATGTACAAGAATATAACTACTATAATACTGCCCCTATGTACAAGAATATAACTACTATAATACTGCTCCCATGTACAAGAATATAACTACTATAATACTGCTCCTATGTACAAGAATATAACTTCTATAATACTGCTCCTATGTACCAGAATATAACTACTATAATACTGCCCCCTATGTACAAGAATATAAATACTATAATACTGCCCCTATGTACAAGAATATAACTACTATAATACTGTCACTATGTACAAGAATATAACTACTATAATACTGTCACTATGTACAAGAATATAACTACTATAATACTGCCCCTATGTACAAGAATATAACTACTATAATACTGCCCCTATGTACAAGAATATAACTACTATAATACTGCCCCTATGTACAAGAATATAACTACTATAATACTGCTCCCATGTACAAGAATATAACTACTATAATACTGCTCCTATGTACAAGAATATAACTACAATAATACTGCTCCTATGTACAAGAATATAACTACTATAATACTGCCCCTATGTACAAGAATATAACTAAAATAATACTGCTCCTATATACAAGAATATAACTACTATAATACTGTTCCTATGTACAAGAATATAACTTCTATAATACTGCCCCTATGTACAAGAATATAACTACAATAATACTGCTCCTATGTACAAGAATATAACTACTATAATACTGCCCCTATGTACAAGAATATAACTAATATAATACTGTTCACTATGTACAAGAATATACAGTGCCTTGCGATAGTATTCGGCTCCCTGAAACTTTCCAACCTTTTCCCACATATGATGCTTCAAACATAAAGATACAAATGTAAATTATTGGTGAAGAATCAACAACAAGTGGAACACAATTGTGAAGTTGAATGATATTTATTGGTTATTTTACATTTTTGTGGAAATTCAAAAATTGAAAAGTGGGGCGTGCAATATTATTCGTCCCCTGTAACTTAATACTGTGTTGCGCCCCTTTTGCTGTGATTACAAGTCGCTTGGGGTTTGTCTCTATCAGTTTTGTACATCCAGAGACTGAAATTCTCGCCCGTTCTTCCTTGGCAAACAGCTCGAGCTCAGTGAGGATGATGGAGATCGTTTGTGAACAGCAGTTTTCAGCTCTTTCCACAGATTCTCCATTGGATTGAGGTCTGGACTCTGACTTGGCCATTCTAACACCTAGATACGTTTATTTGTGAACCATTCCATTGTAGATTTTGCTTTATGTTTGGGATCATTGTCTTGTTGGAAGACAAATCTCCAACCCAGTCTCAGGTCTTTTGCAGACTCCACCAGGTTTTCTTCAAGAATGGTCCTGTATTTGTCTCCATCCATCTTCCCTTCAATTTTAACCATCTTCCCTGTTCCTGCTGAAGAAAAGCAGGCCCAAACCATGATGCTGCCACCACCATGTTTGACAGTGGGGATGGTGTGTTCAGGGTGATGAGCTGTGTTGCCTGTACAACAAACATATTGTTTCGCATTGTTGCCAAACAGTTTGATTTTGGTTTCATCTGACCAGAGCACCTTCTTCCACATGTTTGGTGTCTCCCAGGTGGCTTGTTGCAAACTTTACACAACACTTTTTATGGATCTCTTTGAGAAATGGCTTTCTTCTTGCTACTCTTCCATAAAGGCCAGATTTGTGCAGTGTACGACTGATTGTTGTCCTATGGACAGACTGTCCCACCTGAGCTGTAGATCTCTGCAGTTCATCCAGAGTGATCATGGGCCTCTTGGCTGCATCTCTGATCAGTCTTCTCCTTGTTTGAGATGAAAGTTTAGAGGGACGGCCGGGTCTTGGTAGATTTGCAGTGGTATGATACTCCTTCCATTTCAATATGATCGCTTGCACAGTGCTCCTTGGAATGTTTAAAGTTTTGGAAATCATTTTGTATCCAAATCCGGCTTTAAACTTCTCCACAACAGTATCACGGACCTGCCTGTTGTGTTCCTTGGTCTTCATGATGCTCTCTGTGCTTCAGACAGAACCCTGAGACTATCACAGAGCAGGTGCATTTATATGGAGACTTGATCACACACAGGTGGATTATATTTATCATCATTAGGTCTTTAGGACAACATTGGATCATTCAGAGATCCACAATGAACTTCTGGAGGGAGTTTGCTGCACTGAAAGTAAAGGGGACGAATAATATTGCACGCCCCACTTTTCAGTTTTTGAATTTCCACAAAAATTTAAAATAACCAATAAATTTTGTTCCACTTCACAATTGTGTTCCACTTGGTGTTGATTCTTCACCAAAAATTTACATTTGGTATCTTTATGTTTGATGCATGATATGTTGGAAAAGGTTAAAAAGTTCCAGGGGGCCGAATACTTTTGCAAGACACTGTAACTACTATAATACTGTTGTTACGTACAAGAACATAAGTTCTCCTGTACTAAAGTTGGTACTATACATACAGTAAACTCTACTATATATACCATTTCCAATATGACATTGAACAAGATGGATTATATATGATGTTATAGAGAAATAAATTAAAATCCATAAAGACCTGTTCAGGCAGGGGATATATCACCCTCACATATGGGATTAATTATAACTGGGGAAGTGAGAGAGCTGACGCTTCATCCTCCATTGAAGTATGACCTCCTGCAGTGACAGGGGAATTAAACAGGGAATCTGCTGGAAGAACAAGACTCAAATGATTCGTATATTCAGTGGTGGAGAAGTACACTTCCCAGGCAAGAGCTTCCTCTGTTAAAAGGACTGGTCTCATACTTTCTGGATCCACTGGTATGTGATGAATATTGGGGTTTGCAGTGATCCGATATTTAGAAGAGATAAATTTTTCGGCATCATACTGAAGGGACAACATAATGCATTCATTCACAGCACTCAAAGGCCAGTAAAATGCCTACAACTTAATATCTTCAGATGGATGATGCTATCCATGCCATGTTTCATCTCAATAGACAGGAAACATGACAACAATATCTCCAGCCTGGGACCTCCAGGGGTGAAGATATCCTGAATGTTGGTGGATCTCACTAACTTTTAAAAGACATAGCACATCCCACAACCAGCCCCCATATGTACTCACCAAGGGGAGGTATGTTGGTGTAACCCTGTTCTAACAAAAATCAGAGATTGTGTTTTAGTCTTTCGTCAGTCTTGGAAGGTTGTATCTGACGATTACATGTAGCAGAGTTGCGTCCCCGGATGTATTGGTAGCAGCGGTAGGATCTGCGCGATTCCCACGGCTGTTATCCGCGACACATTATATGAATACAAACTTACTTTGAGAGACTTTGTTGAACAATAGTTATTTAGCAATGATAAGAATTTGTTTTCTTGGCTGGAGCCGTGATAATGGAGACATAGTTTCCTTTGTCCACCATTAATAAGATGTCAGTGTGGTGCAGTGATGCAGGGCACAGGATTATTTTGGGTCGATTCACATGGATTCAGCACTCAGAGACGACAAGAGCTTCATGCAGAGCACAATTTTATCATTAACTTAAAGATGAATATGAAAAATGGATGTGGTCATCCCCGATCTGTCACAAAATCTTATGTATCATTGGAAGATTACTGACAATGTTATCAGCTAAACATTGAAGACTAAAAGGAGTTCAGAATGTAAAGTAAAAAATAAGGTCACAAATTCATCAACGCTAACATTATTATGTAATTATAGAGAAGATGCCCAGGTTATAGCAGCTGTACATATAGTATTATAGTTATATACAGGAGATACCCAGGTTATACAAGATGTATATATATAATTATACACAGGAGATGCCCAGGTTATACCGGCTGTACATATATAATTATACACAGGCGATACCCAGGTTATACCGGCTGTACATATATAATTTATTATAGGAGATGCCCAGGTTATACCAGCTGTACATATATAATTATATGCAGAAGATGCCCAGGCTATACCAGCTTTACATATATAATTATATACAGGAGATGTCCAGGTTTTACAGGCTGTCCATATATAATTATATACAGGAGATGCCCAGGTTATACCAGCTGTACATATATAATTATATACTGGAGAAACCCAGGTTATACCAGCTGTACAGCTTGTGTGAGCACTTCATCGGTACCCTCAAACAGATGCTACGCATGATGGATGAGACCCAAGGACGTGACTGGGAGCAGTACCTCCCACACCTGCTATTCGCTTACCGAGAGGTTCTGCAGGAATCGACGGGGTTCTCCCCCTTCGAGCTCCTGTACGGCAGGTGAGTCCGGGGACCCCTTGAGTTGGTAAGGGAATCCTGGGAAGAAGAGCCCAACCCTTTTGAAGTGTCCATAGTGGAGTGTCATGTGTTTCGGTGACAAAATCCAGACCTTGACGCAGTTGGTGCATGACAACATGGCGCAGGCCCAGGTTGATCAGAAGCACTGGTATGACAAGAATGCCTGGGAGCAGACCTACCAGGTGGGTCAAAAGGTGTGGTTGCTGGTCCCCGTACCAAAGGATAAGCTTCAGGCAGCCTGGAAAGGCCCGTACGTCGTCCACCAACAGCTCGACCCAGTCAACTACGGGGTCACGCTTGACCACGCTCGGGGTAGGCGAAAGGCCTTTCAAGTCAGCATGATGAAGGCTCATCACGAGCGTGACTGTTGTGAATTCTGTTGTCGAACTCCCTCCTGTGGTCGTGAATGGTACTTCGGCGAGTTCTGTCCATGGACTCCCTCTGGTGGCTGTGAGTGAAGCTGCTGCTTCTGAGGTTCCTTACACAGGTGACGTGGTTTATCCTTTGGTTGGCTGCTCTATTTAACTCCACTCAGATCGTTACTCCATGCCAGCTGTCAATGTTCCTGCATTGGTTCAGTTCGCTCTTGGATCTTTCTGGTGACCTGTCTTCTCCAGCAGAAGCTAAGTTCCTGATAGTTATTATTTGTTCATTGTTTCCTTGTCCAGCTGGTTATCATGATTTTGTCTTGCTAGCTGGAAGCTCTGGGATGCAGAGTGGCATCTCCGCACCGTTAGTCGGTGCGGAGGTCTTTTTGCACACTCTGCGTGGTCTTTTGTAGTTTTTTGTGCTGACCGCAAAGATACCTTTCCTATCCTCTGTCTGTTTAGTAAGTCTGGCCTCCCTTTGCTGAAACCTGTTTCATTTCTGCGTTTGTGACTTTCATCTTTACTCACAGTCAATATATGTGGGGGGCTGCCTTTTCCTTTGGGGAATTTCTCTGAGGCAAGGTAGGCTTTATTTTCTATCTCTAGGGCTAGCTAGCTCTTAGGCTGTGAAGAGGCGTCTAGGGAGTGTCAGGAACGCTCCACGGCTATTTCTAGTTGTTGTGATAGGATTAGGGCCTGCGGCCACATCCCAGAGCTTGTCCTGTGTGAGTTTAACTATCAGGTCGTGCCGGGTGCTCCTAACCACCAGGTCCATAACACGTGACACCTGCGTCCTACCGGTCTGCAACCTGCCCGAAGACGGGGAGGAAGACACCCTCATGGACATGCTGGCCCAAGTCAAAGCCGGTGGGTCCACCGAGGACGTGGATGTAAGTGCTTTACTAACTGAACCCCAGCGGTCGCAGCTGCGGACCAGGCTGTAACCCTTCCGGGCAGTGTTCTCCAACCGATCTGGAAGGACTGAGTTAGTGGTCCACCGAGGTGGACACCGGGAATCATGCCCCACTATGTCAAACACCTTATCGGATCTCTGACGAGGTGCAGCAGGTAATGCGACAGGAGATCAATGAGATGTTACAGCTGGTGGTGATTCAACAATCCAAAAGCACGTGGGCCTCACCTGTAGGCCTCATGCCAAAGAAGGATTGGACCACCCCATTCTGCGTGGACTACAGGGGGCTCAATGCCATCACAGCCTCTGACTCGCACCCAATGCCGGGCATTGAGGAGCTGTTTGAGCAGTTAGCTGGCGCAGAATATCTGTCCATTATAGATTTGAGTCGGAGATACTGGCAGATTCCCCTGAGCCCCGAGGTGCAGGAGAAGTCAGCCTTTATCACACCCTTCGGACTGTACAAGTCCAAGGTCATGCCATTCGGCATGAAGAATGCCCCCGCCACTTTCCAGCGGTTGGTCAACCACCTGCTTCAGGGACTGGCGAAGTATGCAGTGGCGTACTTTGATAACATTGCCGTCTTCAGTTCCTCCTAGGAGGAACACCTGCAGCATCTACAGGAGGTGCTCAGGCAAATTCACCAAGCAGACCTGACCATCAAGCCGGGAAAGTGCCAGATGGGCATGAGTGAGGTCCACTACCTGGTAGGCAGGGTCTCCATGAGGCCATAACCTGGGAAAGTGGACGTGATCGCATCCTGACCCAGCCCAGGACCAAAAAACAGTTGATGTACTTCCTGGGTACTGCAGGGTACTATAGGCGCTTCGTACAGCACTATAGTAGTCCGGCAAAACCCTTGATGAACCTCACGAGGAAGAGGCTACCCCAAACAGTCTACTGTACAGACAGCTGTGAGGTGGCTTTCCGGACTTTGAAAACAGCCCTGAGCAGTTCTCCGGTGCTAAAAGCTGTCAACAGCAGTCATCCATTCCCGGTACAGATCGACACCACCTCGGCCTCGGTGCTGTGCTCAGCCTGGTCGACTCAGGGAACCAAGAGCCCCCTCGTGTTGTACCTGAGCCGGAAGCATCTGCCAAGGGAAGTGGCCTATTCCACCATCGAGAAGGAGTGCCTGGCCATGGTCTGGGCCCTGTAATGTTTTCAACCATACCTGTACGGTTGCACCATCACTGTGGTGACCAACCACAACCCTCTGCGCTGGCTACAATCTCTGTCTGGTACCAGTGGAAGGTTTCTGCGCTGGAGCCTTGCCCTCCAGCAGTATGACTTTACAGTCAAACACAAGGTGGGCAGCAAGCATGTCAATGCGGACGGGTTGTCCTGCCAGGGCGAACCTGCCGAGGTGCGCTTGGAGGAGTACCGAGAGGTCCTGCCTCTGTAGCGCAATCCAAAAGGGGGAGGTGTCATGAATATACACAGCTCTACTATATCCATTAGGTACAGACACACGCTGTGGGCTTTTCACCCCCCCCAGCTCCTTCTCCCTGCTGACAATACAGCTGTAACATTAAACTCCAGTGTGTGATTCTGTTCCCCCCCCCCCTCAAGAATGCGGGAGCGAGCAGGAAACCAGTTCTTTTGTTTGCAGCCATGCGCTTTCTGGTTTGTGTGAGAGTTATTCAAGATGAATAATTCATCCCCAAGTGGTGATAGAGATATAAAAAGTTACATATTCCAAATGTCCACCGAGAGATCTATAACCCACTGAAATCTCTAGGATCCAGGCCCAATGAAATCCTAGGAATGGATTTTTCCGTAAGCAGGTCAGGTATCCACTTTGTGTTTATACTTAAATGAACCCCCATGTCATTCTGAGCATAATAAGAATTTGTGTCGTTCTTCTTCGAGGTTCATACAGCGAGATATGTCTAGAGATGGTCTTTCATATCTTTAAGAAAGGGGAGTATTCAGCCTCCCAGTGAGGTTACCACAGGGGGAGTGCCTTGGTTTTGGGCACAAGTATAAGATAGTGAGACCTCATTTTGCTCTAGTCTTTGTCCAGTTAGTCAGCTAAGAGAGAGGCTCTGCAAATCTGCCTGATGCTTCGGGATATATGCTCCCCTTCCCCCAGCCGCATGGTCAGCCATGATATGAAGCAACTTTAAGTGTTATTCTTCCTTTAATCCCTTTTTATTTTGTAATTTTCTGTATATACATAATTGTTTCATTTTTATAATACCTTTTGATACTTTTGTAAACACTGCCTTCCTTTTGGAGTAAAATATATAAAATTACTAGCTTCGTTTCTCCTTGCTCTAAAACGTACTTTCACGTCCTCTGAAGTAAATTATGCTACTAATTGGGTTGGCTCCTGACCCGTTATTAATTAAGGAATAGGAGCTCGTGACAGCAGACTGTACTGAGCTTGTTGGGTAAAGCTGACAGCGACGAAACGGGTTTTTTAAGTGTATTGCTTGGCTGAGGCTGGGAATAATTATATCACCCTCACTGAAGTGTTTACCCAATAGCCAGTACATAGCAGGCAGCCTTTCTGGCGACTAATTATCCTAGATGCAGTTCCCTGTCTGACCTGAGGGTAAAGGGGGGCCCCAGAGAGCTGCAAATTCCAAACCGAAACTGGGAAGTGGGATATAGATAAAGAAAAGAACCAGGGATTACCAAACAACTCTGGTTCATGACACCCAGGTTATACCAGCTGTACAGCTATAATTATATACAACAGATGCCCCGGTTATACCAGCTATACAGCTATAATTATATACAGCAGATGCCCCTGTTATACCAGCTGTACATATATAATTATATACAGGAGATGCCCAGGTTATACCTGCACTCTTCATATCACTGTATACAAGAAGTTATTTCCGTTTTTGATGAGAGGTGTTTATATTTGGTCACAGTTATTATAATGTATCATGGATTTGTAATAGAACTTAATAAAACATTTACATGGACTTTGATACAAGTTTTGTGTATTCTCTGCAGAGTATTTCGCTCCCGGCTGGCTGAGTTAATAATTTTGGAGCCAGGAATGTCCTAATAAAGCGCTGCTGTGAGGCGATCCCTATGTTATACCATTTCTTAATCTTTATGTTTCATATATTTGGATGTGGACATTTGTTGTTACCCAGGACCGCATATGAGTCACGTTATTGAATTAAGTCTCCTCATCCGTCTACATTCGCGTCAAATGTAATTGTTTTATCGTCCTCAATAATGACTCCTTGCAATGTTTAACGTCTTCCTTGGATAATAACCGCCACGCGGATCCATTCTGCCGCATAATAAAACAATAGCGACCTAGATATCTGCGCCCTTAAAAGCTTGAAGCTTAATTCTACTGCAGGAGACAATGAGTGGCCCAAAGACACAGGCGCCGAATATTAAGAAAATAAAGGAAATCTCGAAAGAGCAATTTCCGATACTTCCCAGTAATATTCTGCCGAAAATGTTACATGGCTTTTTGCTAATTCCTTGCTTTTCTGAACTAAAGTTATGCTTTCTATTCTACATGCAGAGCTGCACTCAGAATTCTGCCTGTTCTATTTTACCAGAGATCATCGCCTCAAGTGACAGAGCTCAGTTTTTAAGGTCACATGTCTGTCAATGGGTTAACACATTTTTCTAAGGGCAGCGGAAGAATTTTGAAAGCAGTTTTGGATAGAAATTGAAATTTGCAATGGTGTCCCACTTCACACTAATAAATGCAGAATAGACATCCAAAATCAAACTCCTAAACAAACACATTCTCTAGACCAAAGATCCTAAGTACACACCCAGATTCGATCCCCTAAATACACACCAAGACCCCTTTAATAGATACCAACCCCAGACCAGACAGCACTAGATTTCTAAAACCAATACATGCCCTTTATGTATAGTATATAGATGGGTAGGTCCAAAAATATTTGGCCAGTGACGAATCCTCGTGATTTCAGCTCTGCAGGCTGAAAAGTTTAGGAATTTTTCTACAAAGTCTCCTCATTTCAGAGGCTCAAAAGTAATTGCACAAATTAAGTTTTCCATAAATAAAATGGTAATTTTTAACTGTTTATATAGAATCTTTTACAGCTATGATGGCCTGAACTCTGGAGGCCATGGATGCCACCATCTTTGGTCTCCTCCTTTGTGAGGCTGTGTAGCAATGAGGGCCTGCAGTCTGGAGGCCATGGACGTCGCCATCGCTGGTCTCCTCTGGTGTGAGGCTTTGTAGCAATGACGGCCTGAAGTCTGGAGGCCATGGACGTCACCATCACTGGTCTCCGGTATGAGACTTTGTAGCAATGACGGCCTGCAGTCTGGAGGTCATGGACGTCACCATCGCTGGTCTCCTCCTGGGTGAGGCTTTGTAGCAATGACGGCCTGAGTCTGGAGGCCATGGACGTCACCATCACTGGTCTCCTCCGGTGTGAGGCTTTGCAGCAATGACGGCCTGCAGTCTGGAGGTCATGGACGTCACCATCGCTGGTCTCCTCCTGGGTGAGGCTTTGTAGCAATGACGGCCTGAGTCTGGAGGCCATGGACGTCACCATCACTGGTCTCCTCCGGTGTGAGGCTTTGTAGCAATGACGGCCTGCAGTCTGGAGGCCATGGATGTCACCATCGCTGGTCTCCTCCGGTGTGAGGCTTTGCCGCAATGACAGGATGAAGTCTGGAGGCCATGGTCATCACCATCACTGGACTCCGGTGTGAGGCTTTGCCGCCTTTACTGCAGTGACTTCAGTTCTCGCTTGTTTTTGGCTTTTTCTGCCTTAAGTTTTGTCTTCAGCCTGTGAAATGCGACACAAAGGGGAGAGATCTGATGATGACTCGGCCTTTGCAGAATATTCCTCTTCTTTGGTTTCGCAGGATGTTTTGGGCCATTGTCCATCTCTCCTGTGAAGCGTCATCCAATCAACCTCACTGCATTTGATTGAAACTGAGTAGAAAGTCTCGCCCTGTACACACAGGATTCATCCAGCTGCTTCTGTCTTCAGTCACATCCTCAATAACCACTAGAGACTCAGTGCCATTGGCAGTCATGCATGCCCGCACCATCACACTGCCTCCACCATGTGTTACAGAGAATGTGCCGAGGATTAGGAGCCACTCCAAGCCTTCTCCAGACTTTCTTCTTCATCATCCTGGGACAGGCTGATCATAATTTTGCTTTTCCAGAACTGGGCGGCTTTTTTAGATACACCACTGTTGTCTTCCATGGACATTCAGGCCTTTTGTTTTCCCAATCTCACTAGTGTGCTCTTTTTTTGCAGAATGTACCTCACTGTTAATTTGGCTACTCCTAACATTTCTGCTATCTCTCTGATGGATTTCTTTTTATATTTTCAGCCTAATAATGGTCCGTTTCTCTTCCATTGAGAGCTGCTTTGACTGCATGTTTTGGGTTCACAGCAACAGCTTCCAAATGCAAATGCCACACCAGGAAACAGCCCCAGACCTTTTACCAGTTAATTGATGATGGATTAATGAGTGAAAAGCCTATGCAGTCTATTAAAGAGCTTTTTAGATAAACCTTCAGTCGATTTAGGATGTCAATCCCCTTAAAGCATATTGATTATATAATGATATCTTGAATATGTTTTTGTAAATGGCTAAAATGCCAAAACTTGTGCCACTGTCCAAATATTTCTGTACCTAACTGTATACATGTAAGTACCAGACCAACATACAGACCAATACAGATAACCTAAATAACAGACTCCCTAAATATAATCCAACCCCCCAAATAAGTACACAGACTTTTATACACAGACCAGATTCCCTTAATACACACACAGATCCCCCTTAATAAATGCAGACCCCAAATAACACCCTAAAAAGTAGAGAGCGGGATCAGATTTCCTAAAACAAATGCAGACCCCCATCCCAATTACAGCGAAGCATTAAGCATATAGACCGCACACTGACCTCTTCAACAAATATAGACCCAGGCTAGTTCTGTCTTTGTGTAAAGGTCTAAAGAGAGGAAGAATGAAAGAAGGGGAAGGGAGGGAGAGAAAAGTGCTGCTGATTCTAGAAAGTGTTTTTTTTCTCATCCCATAGGTGGAGTCTCTGCAACACTGCTCAGTACTGCTTTACGGATTCATTCATGCTCTTGTTGCTTTTTAGTAAGTGTTATTTCTCTCCACAGAGCTTGATTCACAGCTACACAGCTCTGTACTACTTTATGATGTCCTCCATGCTACTGCTTTCTATTGAATGTTATATCTCACTCCAGAGCTGGATTAACAGCATCATTGCCCAGTACTATATATTATGTTATCCATACATCTGCTACTTTCTAGTAAGTGTTATATCGTTCTCCAGATCTGGATTAAAAGCTGCACTGGTCAGTACTGCTGGATAATATAATACATGCTGCTTCTGAATCTAAACAGTGTTACATGGTGATAAGAAAGCAAGAATGTGTGCGGAGTATGGGAAAACCCATAGCAGCTATTTTCGACTCACTAGCTCAGAGGAAACTAGAAATTAGAGATGGATCCCGAGGAGTAGAAAAATGGTGAAAAAATGCAGGATGCTAGTTACATAATGTCCAGAAATAGTGTAACTCCTGATATAACAAACATCATCTTATTGTAAATGTCACCTGAGTTGATATCACATGCCTCGACATCTTCAATAATAAAGTTTGCAATTACTTCCTTCCCCGTATAAAGGAGCAGTTCACTTCTTACTTTCTTTTGCCGATCATACCCAAGCCAATTTACATTTAGTTTAATGCAATTACTTCTGAATATTTTTTCACCTCTCTTCGGGGTCTTCTCAGGACCCTCCATACATTGTGCCTTTTTGCTTTGCCCATTGTGACCCATATGTTAAAATCAGATCCCAGGAGTGAGTGCTGATGAAGAAGTGGAGGACCGAGGTCAATGTAAATGACCCCTATGAGGGGAAGGGGCAGATAATTAATGCTTTGTGGATGACTAACGGTAACTGTGGTTAAAGAAGCTGCATGGAAGGTGAGGAGCGGAGGAGACTGTGACATTTATGGCGGCCATGGCGCTCAGCAGCCGCACACATTTTCAATCAATAACTTTACACATCATTGATCCAGTGAAATGCGCAATAAAATTCCACCAAGATTGTCTTCAATCTCCTCTCCCGGCTGCTCGATAGCTGGAGAGAAGAAGAGTGACAACCATCCGCCATGCCATAAAGCATAACGAGAGGCGCTGCTGCAGACATTACGTTGCGGTGGATGACTTCGCTATTCACACCGACACTTGTTTAAATTAATGTCTCCTTTACAGAAGCATTAAACGCACATAGCAGGCGGCACTGACGACCGTACGGCTATCATAGGTAGATCCCACCAAGGCTCGGCTTAGCCTTATGTGCTGTTACGGAAGGCGGGTTTTTTTTCCGGGTTATTGTTGGATGATTTAGGCAGCTCGGCAAAGTTTCGGCTTCTTCAATCCAAAGGGAGAAGATAAAATTCACGGAAAAGGTTTTTGCATTTTGCAGTGTTTTGTCCATCGAATATAACATTGGCTTACCCTTCAGATAGGCAAAGTGCGGTCACGAACTAAACGTCCCCCCCATACTCTTCTGATCCATTTTGTCGGAACCTCAAAGTTTGACTGGTCCGGACGACCATCTATTGTGTACCGAGACCTTGGGGTCAAACATGGGTATCGTCAACCCTCCATCATGGAAGATAAGAGGCGCCTACTAGCAGCTTATATCGTGCTCCCCATTAAAAACCCAACAAATTGAGTGCAGTGTCAATCAAACTATTTGGGATCAAATTAATGTGTATGTGGACCTCCTGACCACTGAGTCTCTGCTTATGAAGATACGCACGAAAACTTCATTTGATAAGTCTTCTAAAGGGTAAGGAGAACTCTAGAGGCCACGACACTTTTTGGGAAGCTGAGACTCCATAGCACCATCCATGCCTATGTGGCTGCGTCTGGTACTGCATCTAAAAGACAGGAAAAGTTCTTATGGTCCAAATTAATTTCCTGAACGCACTAACTAGACCCTGCTGCTTACTACAAAATTAGCACCTTGGTCAGAGTCTTCCCATACAGGATGGAAGCTGAGCCTGCAACTTTGCCGGCAGATGATGGCTGTGATAATCAGCCATCATCGGCCTCTAACAGCCTTCGGAGGAGCGGACCTCCACCCGTCGCTGTTAATCTTTGCAATGCCTGTGTTAGTCTGTGACAGTTGGTTTTACATTGCGCAGGTTTAAGGAGCGCCGTTCTATGCGCCCACCATTGGTGTGATCATGGGGTGCTGAGCGGTTGGCGGTCATGATCGTACTCCTGTGAAAGCCAGGCCATAGCAGGTTCAAGTCCCAAAGTGATGTCAGCACAGGGCGCAAAAAATAAACCTTCGCAAAGCGCATGTTTCCCTAAAATTGAAAACATTACGTCTCTCGGACGATGGAGTCACAAAGAGTTTTGTTTACAGGTTCTGAAATTTTTTTCACCTCTTAAGTAAACCAAAACCTATGTAAGTTTGATATCTCCGTGCTCGTACTGAGCTGGAGAATCATATTGGCGGGTCATTATTACCATTGAATTAACACCGTAAATTAAAAAAAAACAATTGCGGACTTTTGTTGTTTTTTTTTGCTATTATTTATACACTTGGATTTTTTTCCCACTTTCCAGTACATTACATGATAAAATGCATTGTGTCATTCAAAAGTCATTCAAACTCGTCCTCAATAAGCAAGAGACTGGAAAAAAAGTTACAACCCTTGGAAGAAGGGGAGGAAAAAACAAAAGTGCAAAACGAAAAAAAAAAACATCCGGTCATTAAGATGTTCATCTTTGCACTTCGGCCAAGTTTTTTTTTTTAATAGCAGTACCTCAAATTGAATGACTTTTTGATTTGTGACAATTTAATCAAACAATTTGCACCTTTTTCAAAGTTGTTATTTACGGTAGTTAGTTTTCAATGTGGTTTTTCAAGATATTTTATACTTCTTCATCATCATCATCATCATCATTCATCATCATCAATTGCAAATCTTTTAAGAAGTGTCAAAACAGGGACCAAATGTAATCTAGTTTACCCCTTGGAGTGATTTTATGTTCACCAGTTGTTTTGGCTCAACTTTTGCACCTTTTTGCCAAAATTGATCTTTTTTTGCGGATTACTGTCATAAAGACAAAAAATGGAACGCTTTTGATTCTGTGCAAAACTTCTGACGCATGTGCACAATATTAAAGATTTTAGCAGAAAAAAGACGGAAACGAGTACCACAAGACAAAAAAAGAAATGTGACTTAAAAGTTAAAATCTCCCGCAAATGATGAAATGGGGCCATACGAGTAATGTGTTTTTTTTTCTTTAATTTTTGGACTTTACAAAAAAATTCTTCTGCATTGTGTCTAATTTACGGCAGAGCGGGAGGCAGTGGCGCTCGTTCCATACGTTTTGGCTGACGTGGCTTTGTGCCTGACTCCCTTCTCCATATACAATAGAGGGATGATTAATTAATCATTACTTCTCTGTAAATAATTGATACAGGATGACCGCCAGAAAACTTAATGGAAAAAACTCTCTAACCTACTTTTATGTATTTAGAACGGCGTTCTGTCCGAGTTTATAACTTCCTGGGGACTTCGTGGTGGAATTTATCATTTCATTTTAAATTACATTATTTTAACCAGCTCATGTCCAGGCACATTTTTTGCATATCTGTTTTTAGGAGTGCTAAAGTTTTTTCTAGCTTGTTTTTTTCAAATAACGTTTGCCTCTTTTTTCAATACTTGGGTCTTACCTTTTAAAGGATAAAAGTGTCTGGTTTTATTTAAAGATAATATGTTTCTATTTATACAGTGCAAAGTGTCTTCAATATATACTTTTAAATTGTGTTCACCGTTCATTAAAATTCCTTTTAAGTATACTATATATGTTTATATTTCACCAGCAAATGGACTAGAAACAACAGAGGGGATGACTTTAGCTTCCTTCCCTTTCCTCCTTTCCTCCCCCTCCTGTTCCATCCTTTCATTCCTTCTCTTTCTTTCCATTCCATTCCCTTCCCCTTCTCTTCCATCCTTTCATTCCTTCCCTCCCTCCTGTTCCATCCTTCATTAGTTCACTTCCTTTCCATTTCCTTTCACTTCCCCTCCTGTTCCATCCTTTCATTCTTTCCCTCCCTCTCGTTCCATCCTTCATTCCTTCCCTCCCTCCTGTTCCATCCTTCATTCCTTCCCTCCCTCCCGTTCCATTCCACATTCCTTCCCTCCCTCCCTTTTCGTCCTTCATTCCTTCCCTTTCCTCTTCTTTCCTTCCCTTCCTTTCCCTTCCCTTCCATCCTTCATTCCTTCTCTCCCTCCCTCCTGTTCCAACCTTCATTTCTTCTCCCCCTCCCTCCTGTTCCATTCTTCATTTCTTCCCTCCCGTTCCGTTCCTTATTTCTTCCCTCCCTCCCTTTCCATCCTTCATTCCTTCCCTTTCCTCCTCTTTCCTTCCCTTCCTTTCCCTTCCATCCTTCATGCCTTCCCTCCTGTTCCATCCTTCATTCCTTGCCTCCCTCCCTCTCGTTCCATCCTTCATTCCTACTCTCCCTCCCTCCTGTTCCATCCTTCATTCCTTGCCTCCCTCCCTCCCGTTCCATTCTTCATTCCTTCCCTCCCTCCCTTTCCATCCTTCATTCCTTCCCTTTCCTCCTCTTTCCTTCCCTTCCTTTCCCTATCCTTCCCTTCCATCCTTCATTCCTTCCCTCCCTCCAGTTCCATTCCTCATTCCTTCCCTCCCTCCCTTTCCATCCTTCATTCCTTCCCTTTCCTCTTTCCTTCCCTTCCTTTCCCTTTCCTCCTCTTTCCTTCCCTTCTTTCCCTTTCCTTCCCTTCCATCCTTTCATTCCTTCCCTCCCTCCCTTTCCATCCTTCATTCCTTCCCTTTCCTCCTCTTTCCTTCCCTTCCTTTCCCTTTCCTTCCCTTCCATCCTTCATTCCTTCCCTCCTTCCCGTTCCATTCCTCATTCCTTCCCTCCCTCCCTTTCCATCCTTCATTCCTTCCCTTTCCTCCTCTTTCCTTCCTTTCCCTTTCCTTCCCTTCCATCCTTCATTCCTTCCCTCCCTCCCGTTCCATTCCTCATTCCTTCCCTCCCTCCCTTTCCATCCTTCATTCCTTCCCTTTCCTCCTCTTTCCTTCCTTTCCCTTTCCTTCCCTTCCATCCTTCATTCCTTCCCTCCCTCCCGTTCTATTCCTCATTCCTTCCCTCCCTCCCTTTCCATCCTTCATTCCTTCCCTTTCCTCCTCTTTCCTTCCTTTCCCTTTCCTTCCCTTCCATCCTTCATTCCTTCCCTCCCTCCCGTTCCATTCCTCATTCCTTCCCTCCCTCCCTTTCCATCCTTCATTCCTTCCCTTTCCTCCTATTTCCTTCCCTTCCTTTCCCTTTCCTTCCCTTCCATCCTTCATTCCTTCCCTCCCTCCCGTTCCATTCCTCATTCCTTCCCTCCCTCCCTTTCCATCCTTCATTCCTTCCCTTTCCTCCTCTTTCCCTCCCTTTCTTTCCCTTTCCTTCCCTTCCATTCTTCATTCCTTCCCCATCATCTCCTGCTGCCAGCTCTCGGCAATCACACGATTGTTGTACAGGAGGAGGAAGCCCTTTTCTTGCTCCCTGAGATGAATGTACAGGACTCATTCAGCTCTGTGTATACAGCAGTTAGGAAGGCAGAGACGGCTTCAGTAATGTCTGCCTTCTGTATGGAGAGTCCAGCCATCTCTGCCAGTGGCCCAACGCCCCTTCTGTTACATGATCTCCAAGCAGCTGCTGACTTTCTGTGAATATTTATACAGTACTTGCAGAGTTGTGTGCGGACCAGACGGACATTTTTAATTTGCTGGGCAATCTGCAATTAGTTAGGAGATTTAATAAACAAAAAACAGCTCTAAACACTTATCTCACTTCTCCATAGTGGACATCCCCTGTAATTTAAAGGGTCAGCAGCCAAGCAGCTGATCAGTGTTTCCTTTATGGGAATATTGTACAATTTCTCTGTAGCGCCTCCACAGGACAAAGAAAGCATTTTCACAGCTCCCATTGAAATCAAAGGGTTCTTTGTGTATTTTACTGATGTGTCTTGTCCTCTGGAGTGAAAGATTCTCCTTCTGACTGTTCTTCGATCTAGCTGATATATGGCATCCATACATACATACTCACTGTACACAATGCATGGGGATCCCCTCTAATATATGGGACCTAGGAACAGAACTGCACTATTACCCCCTCCTCCAATTAGGTCATGTCCAGAAACAACGCCGTGCCCGACCACAGCTTGTGTTTGTTATTACAGCTTAGCACCATTAGATTGATAGGGCTAAGCTGCAGTGCCACACATAACCTGTGGATAGATGTGGCGCTGTTTAACAAAAAACAGCCAACTTTTTCTGTTTCTCCAATATTAGTCTTTCGAAAGCAGCATGGGACTAACAGGCAAATTCATAAAGCCTCTAATTCTCCGAAAACCAAAGAACAGTCCAAGGGGCTCAACTCTCCATCGAGCATTTCTGCCCCTTGTTTCAGCAGTTGGGTAAAGTCCTTATTCTTGGTTCTCCACCTATGAAAAAGAAGTTTTCCTAAATGATATTCAACTCTTAAAATTGAAGATGTGCCAGTTCCCAAATCTAGCAGTTGTCCCTTTTGAACCATTCGCACCGATGGCTCCAGGTACGAGAGTCCAACCTTAGTGGGAAGATTCTCTTGCTGTGATTGACTGCTAGGAACAAACCTTCTGGAAGACTGGATGACCAAAGAAGAGAAGCCAACATGGCCAACAATCCTACACGTCATAGAGCAGCTTCCTGTCCCAGATACTGAGGAGAAAGGAAGTTTGGGACTTATTTCTCCGAGCTTAGACGATGAGACTTCATATAATGATACAGGAGCTCAGGCAAGTTTTCATTTTTAGCCAGAGGTGCGTGCCAAGTATAATCTTCTTTATTCCCTCCCGTGTTCTCTCGATTCTTAATTAATTGGAGAAGTGTTCTCGTCATGTACCTGTCAGTCACAGCTTCTGTGTGGGACTTTGTAATTTGCTGCTGGAAATAGGAAAAACATTTTATTGACGGCTTCTTCAAAGGTTAATGAGAAAATTGCAGATCTTTTTGATCCAGTTGAATCCGTGTAAACAGCTTGTTCTGCAGCTGCTGTTGAACTCTGCTCGGAGGGGGCTTCCTCATGTCGGCGAGGTGGAAAAAGAAGAAGTAAAACAACTTTGCCCTCTTTGAGGATAACAGGATGAAAGACATAATGTATCGGCATTCTGTGAGATTGGACTTCAATGGCGGCTGGTTGTAGGGCAGTAAGACTTGTGCTTGTCATCCCTCGCTTTGTCTTCTCTAGGATGACTATAAAATTATTCTTACCCACTAATAGGGCTCTTTCAGACATCTGTTATCATTGGTCTGATCTCGGATCACAACACGCAAACTGTCCACACGACCTGTAAGCTCATTGCTAGATTGGACCGATGGTCACGGACATCTGAAGGAGCTCTCATGAAAAACCACCTTGTCCCTTTTCAGAATTGGTCTCCCTACAGATGCCTGTAGGTTAATTTGTGTCTTAAAAAGAGCCACTGATGAGTTTAGGATGTAGCTTGATACATAAAGATGTGTCCTTATTTACCTTTTATTTTCGTTCCACAAATCGCCATTTTTAGAAAAAATAACACCCACCTGGTTTTGTGATACTCTGTTGGGAGATGATCATGCTCTATGTATCCATAGATTTCCCCACCAAGTGATTATTATATCAGCATTATTAGTAGAGTTGAGTTTATCTCTGAACACTTGATTCAGGCAGATTCATTCAATTCAAGGGATGGTTTGATTTGCGTCAAGTAAATTTGACAGATAAGGGGTTAAAAAAGGGGCCCTCTTTTCAGTCTTTATTATACCTGTCCCATCTCCACCTGGTCCTTCGATGGACTGCTCTTCATCTTTCTTCTCCTTCCAGCCACTTCAGGGCTGTCTCTCTTCAGAGCTGCCGTTGACTTGATCCCTGGCGGTCACATATCATTAATGTCAATGACGTGTGACTACATGGGGCAATGACAATGACTGCCAGAAAAAAATGGAAAGACGAGAAGACAGAAGAGGAGGAATCAAATGATTTGGTAATCGGAAGACTTGGTGATTAATGGAGGCAAAATTCCGACTCTCAGAATCCATCAAAATTACATCTATCATTTCTTTGCTGGAAATGCAAATGTAATTTCCCCCCAAAATTGAATTAACTAAAATTTGAATTTTTGGGGAAAGTTCATTGAAAAAACGATTTGACCAGAATCAATCTCTAATCGGGAGATATTGGGGTATTTAGTTACCTATGTAAGCATGGCCAACATCTTTCTGTACGCAAAGCGCCTAATTCTCTGCAATAGTGGAGGTCCCAGATTTGGAAAAAAAAAACCCCTATAAGTTATGACCTTGCATTATATATAGTAAATTTGGTCCCAGGATATATAATTCTCTGGAAAAGTTTAGTCATTTAGTGACCGTGCGCCTCCAATAGGTGATATGCTAAAAAAAAAGGGAAATAGACTGTCCAAAATCAGGAAAACATGGCTGCGTCAGAAACAATACCCTACACAAGCTATGGACAGGGGTGGCGCTATTCCTGGAAGAAAGCAGCCATGTTTTTATAATGTAGACAATGTAACACAGAAGAGGTTGCAAATATAAGGAAAAACCAGAAACAGTGTTTTTTATTTTCTCCTTTGAGTCACATTGTAACTTGAATGTTAATGACCTACATTAATGTGAGGTTGTCGTTGCCGCTTTCGCCGCAGCGATTCGAGATCAGATAGATATTTACCATGTAAACTATGGGTTTGTGTAGGCTGCGGATGGCAAACAAAGGACGCATTAGAATTGCAAAGCTTCCCATTGTAATATGGAGACGAGTCCCGGGCAATCATCTGCTCGATGCCGTTCATGGGATGAGACAATCTGATCAAATCAAGGTGACTACGTGTCCCGCTCTCATCAGATGGGACGCAATCATCCCACTGACTCTTGTTTATTTGATTTTCTCAGCGCTCGGCGGCTCAATAACATGAGACCTCCGTCTGGAGGAGGAGGAGGAGGAGGACTGCTGGGGACGGGCACTTATTATAATTACTGTATATTGTCTATGCAGACTGCATTCAAGGCTAGTATGTGCGGCATGTGTCAGGAGGATGACTCCAATCTATGCCGCCACCAGGCATTCAGGGGCACATGGATTCATCATAATGAATACTTACATTACCTGGTATATCATTCCTTGGGCAATGGCCAACTAAAAATGTCTGCTGTGCTTTCCTCCAGAGTAAAAAAAAAAACCATACTGAATTGACGGCCAAAACGCAACACTTAACGTTGTTTTATCAACCAAGGCAACGTTTCCAGTCGTTCATCTGGATGTTGTCATCACTGATGGCCTCATCTAACGTGGTGACGAGTAGGGTTGAGCGAAACGGGTCGTTCATTTTCAAAAGTCGCCGACTTTTGGCAAAGTTGGGTTTCATGAAACCCGATCCGACCCCTGTGCGGGGTCGGCCATGCGGTACGCGACTTTCGCGCCAAAGTCGCGTTTCAATGACGCGAAAAGCGCCATTTCTCAGCCAATGAAGGTAAACGCAGAGTGTGGGCAGCGTGATGACATAGGTCCTGGTCCCCACCATCTTAGAGAAGGGCATTGCAGTGATTGGCTTGCTGTCTGCGGCGTCACAGGGGCTATAAAGGGGCGTTCCCGCCGACCGCCATGTTACTGCTGCTGATCTGAGCCTAGGGAGAGGTTGCTGCCGCTTCGTCAGAAGCAGGGATAGCGTTAGGCAGGGTCCATTAACCACCAAACCGCTTGTGCTGTAGCGATTTCCACTGCCCAACACCACCTTCGGTGTGCAGGGACAGTGGAAGCTACATTTTTCTTTTTTTTTCTCAGCGCTGTAGCTCATTGGGCTGCCCTAGAAGGCTCCCTGATAGCTGCATTGCTGTGTGTACGCCGCTGTGCAAACCAACTGCTTTTTTCAAAGCACAAATCCTCTTGTTCCTTCCTTTCTGCACAGCTATCTTTTTGGTTTGTCCACACTTTTTATTTAATTTGTGCATCAGTCCACTCCTTATTGCTGCCTGCCATACCTGGCTGAGATTACTGCAGGGAGACAGTAATTGAAGGACAGTTCTTTTTTTTTTTTGTGGGAGATTAAGATTGGCATTTCTGCTAGAGTGCCATCCCTGTCTGTGTCATCTCTCACTCAGTGGGCCATAGAAAGCCTATTTATTTTTTTGCTTGATTTGGGTTATAAAATCTACCTGAAAAAATCACTACATCAATCAGTGGGAGAAAAATATTGGCCTCAGGGCTTGTGTGCCACTCCTGACTCCTGTGTGTGCCATCTCTCACTCAGTGGGCCATAGAAAGCCTATTTATTTTTTTTTTTTTGGTTTTATAAATTCTCCCTGAAAAAAAAAAGGGAGATTAATATTGGCCTTTGGGCTTGTGTGCCAGTCCTAAGCGTGCCATCTCTCTCTCTCTCTCAGATAGTGGGCCATAGAAAGCCTATTTATTTTTTTGCTTGATTTGGGTTATAAAATCTACCTGAAAAAATCACTACATCAATCAGTGGGAGAAAAATATTGGCCTCAGGGCTTGTGTGCCACTCCTGACTCCTGTGTGTGCCATCTCTCACTCAGTGGGCCATAGAAAGCCTATTTATTTTTTTTTTTTTGGTTTTATAAATTCTCCCTGAAAAAAAAAAGGGAGATTAATATTGGCCTTTGGGCTTGTGTGCCAGTCCTAAGCGTGCCATCTCTCTCTCTCTCTCAGATAGTGGGCCATAGAAAGCCTATTTATTATTTTTTTTATTGGGTTTATAAATTTTCCCTGGAACAAAAAAAAAAAGTGGGAGATAAATATTGGCCCCTGGGCTTGTGTGCCACTCCTGACTCCTGTGTGCGTCATCTCTCACTCAGTGGGCCATAGAAAGCCTTTTTTTGTTTTATGTGTTTTCTAAATTCTCCCTGAAAAAATCATTTTATTTTATTTGGTTTCTAAATTCTTCCTGAAAAAATCATTTTATTCTATTATTTTTTTTTCCTAAAGTCTCCCTGAAAAAAAAAAAAAAAACAAATCAGTGGGAGATTAATATTGCCCTTTCTGCTTGTGTGCCAGTCTTGACTCCTGGGTGTGCCATCTCTCTCTCTCTCTCCAATTGTGGGCCATAGAAAGCCTATTATTTTTTTAGCTTGATTTGGGTTCCAAAATCTACCTGAAAAAATCACTACATCAATCAGTGGGAGATAAATATTGGCCTCTGGGCTTGTGTGCCACTCCTGACTCCTGTGTGCGTCATCTCTCACTCAGTGGGCCATAGAAAGCCTTTTTTTGTTTTATGTGTTTTCTAAATTCTCCCTGAAAAAATCATTTTATTTTATTTGGTTTCTAAATTCTTCCTGAAAAAATCATTTTATTCTATTATTTTTTTTTCCTAAAGTCTCCCTGAAAAAAAAAAAAAAAACAAATCAGTGGGAGATTAATATTGCCCTTTCTGCTTGTGTGCCAGTCTTGACTCCTGGGTGTGCCATCTCTCTCTCTCTCTCCAATTGTGGGCCATAGAAAGCCTATTATTTTTTTAGCTTGATTTGGGTTCCAAAATCTACCTGAAAAAATCACTACATCAATCAGTGGGAGATAAATATTGGCCTCTGGGCTTGTGTGCCACTCCTGACTCCTGTGTGCGTCATCTCTCACTCAGTGGGCCATAGAAAGCCTTTTTTTGTTTTATTTGTTTTCTAAATTCTCCCTGAAAAAATCATTTTATTTTATTTGGTTTCTAAATTCTTCCTGAAAAAATCATTTTATTCTATTATTTTTTTTTCCTAAAGTCTCCCTGAAAAAAAAAACAAAAAACAAATCAGTGGGAGATTAATATTGCCCTTTCTGCTTGTGTGCCAGTCTTGACTCCTGGGTGTGCCATCTCTCTCTCTCTCTCCAATTGTGGGCCATAGAAAGCCTATTATTTTTTTAGCTTGATTTGGGTTCCAAAATCTACCTGAAAAAATCACTACATCAATCAGTGGGAGATAAATATTGGCCTCTGGGCTTGTGTGCCACTCCTGACTCCTGTGTGCGTCATCTCTCACTCAGTGGGCCATAGAAAGCCTTTTTTTGTTTTATTTGTTTTCTAAATTCTCCCTGAAAAAATCATTTTATTTTATTTGGTTTCTAAATTCTTCCTGAAAAAATCATTTTATTCTATTAGTTTTTTTTCCTAAAGTCTCCCTGAAAAAAAAAAAAAAAAAAATCAGTGGGAGATTAATATTGCCCTTTCTGCTTGTGTGCCAATCTTGACTCCTGGGTGTGCCATCTCTCTCTCTCTCTCCAATTGTGGGCCATAGAAAGCCTATTATTTTTTTAGCTTGATTTGGGTTCCAAAATCTACCTGAAAAAATCACTACATCAATCAGTGGGAGATAAATATTGGCCTCTGGGCTTGTGTGCCACTCCTGACTCCTGTGTGCGTCATCTCTCACTCAGTGGGCCATAGAAAGCCTTTTTTTGTTTTATTTGTTTTCTAAATTCTCCCTGAAAAAATCATTTTATTTTATTTGGTTTCTAAATTCTTCCTGAAAAAATCATTTTATTCTATTATTTTTTTTTCCTAAAGTCTCCCTGAAAAAAAAACAAAAAAAAATCAGTGGGAGATTAATATTGCCCTTTCTGCTTGTGTGCCAGTCTTGACTCCTGGGTGTGCCATCTCTCTCTCTCTCTCCAATTGTGGGCCATAGAAAGCCTATTATTTTTTTAGCTTGATTTGGGTTCCAAAATCTACCTGAAAAAATCACTACATCAATCAGTGGGAGATAAATATTGGCCTCTGGGCTTGTGTGCCACTCCTGACTCCTGTGTGCGTCATCTCTCACTCAGTGGGCCATAGAAAGCCTTTTTTTGTTTTATTTGTTTTCTAAATTCTCCCTGAAAAAATCATTTTATTTTATTTGGTTTCTAAATTCTTCCTGAAAAAATCATTTTATTCTATTAGTTTTTTTTCCTAAAGTCTCCCTGAAAAAAAAAAAAAAAAAAAATCAGTGGGAGATTAATATTGCCCTTTCTGCTTTTGTGCCAATCTTGACTCCTGGGTGTGCCATCTCTCTCTCTCTCTCCAATTGTGAGCCATAGAAAGCCTATTATTTTTTTAGCTTGATTTGGGTTCCAAAATCTACCTGAAAAAATCACTACATCAATCAGTGGGAGATAAATATTGGCCTCTGGGCTTGTGTGCCACTCCTGACTCCTGTGTGCGTCATCTCTCATTCAGTGGGCCATAGAAAGCCTTTTTTTGTTTTATTTGTTTTCTAAATTCTCCCTGAAAAAATCATTTTATTTTATTTGGTTTCTAAATTCTTCCTGAAAAAATCATTTTATTCTATTATTTTTTTTTCCTAAAGTCTCCCTGAAAAAAAAACAAAAAACAAATCAGTGGGAGATTAATATTGCCCTTTCTGCTTGTGTGCCAGTCTTGACTCCTGGGTGTGCCATCTCTCTCTCTCTCTCCAATTGTGGGCCATAGAAAGCCTATTATTTTTTTAGCTTGATTTGGGTTCCAAAATCTACCTGAAAAAATCACTACATCAATCAGTGGGAGATAAATATTGGCCTCTGGGCTTGTGTGCCACTCCTGACTCCTGTGTGCGTCATCTCTCACTCAGTGGGCCATAGAAAGCCTTTTTTTGTTTTATTTGTTTTCTAAATTCTCCCTGAAAAAATCATTTTATTTTATTTGGTTTCTAAATTCTTCCTGAAAAAATCATTTTATTCTATTATTTTTTTTTCCTAAAGTCTCCCTGAAAAAAAACAAAAAACAAATCAGTGGGAGATTAATATTGCCCTTTCTGCTTGTGTGCCAATCTTGACTCCTGGGTGTGCCATCTCTCTCTCTCTCTCCAATTGTGGGCCATAGAAAGCCTATTATTTTTTTAGCTTGATTTGGGTTCCAAAATCTACCTGAAAAAATCACTACATCAATCAGTGGGAGATAAATATTGGCCTCTGGGCTTGTGTGCCACTCCTGACTCCTGTGTGCGTCATCTCTCACTCAGTGGGCCATAGAAAGCCTTTTTTTGTTTTATTTGTTTTCTAAATTCTCCCTGAAAAAATCATTTTATTTTATTTGGTTTCTAAATTCTTCCTGAAAAAATCATTTTATTCTATTAGTTTTTTTCCTAAAGTCTCCCTGAGAAAAAAAAAAATCAAATCAGTGGGAGATTAATATTGCCCTTTCTGCTTGTGTGCCAGTCTTGACTCCTGGGTGTGCCATCTCTCTCTCTCTCTCTCCAATTGTGGGCCATAGAAAGCCTATTATTTTTTTTGCTTGATTTGGGTTCCAAAATCTACCTGAAAAAATCACTACATCAATCAGTGGGAGATAAATATTGGCCTCTGGGCTTGTGTGCCACTCCTGACTCCTGTGTGCGTCATCTCTCACTCAGTGGGCCATAGAAAGCCTTTTTTTGTTTTATTTGTTTTCTAAATTCTCCCTGAAAAAATCATTTTATTTTATTTGGTTTCTAAATTCTTCCTGAAAAAATCATTTTATTCTATTATTTTTTTTTCCTAAAGTCTCCCTGAAAAAAAACAAAAAACAAATCAGTGGGAGATTAATATTGCCCTTTCTGCTTGTGTGCCAATCTTGACTCCTGGGTGTGCCATCTCTCTCTCTCTCTCTCCAATTGTGGGCCATAGAAAGCCTATTATTTTTTTAGCTTGATTTGGGTTCCAAAATCTACCTGAAAAAATTTACTACATCAATCAGTGGGAGATAAATATTGGCCTCTGGGCTTGTGTGCCACTCCTGACTCCTGTGTGCGTCATCTCTCACTCAGTGGGCAATAGAAAGCCTTTTTTTGTTTTATTTGTTTTCTAAATTCTCCCTGAAAAAATCATTTTATTTTATTTGGTTTCTAAATTCTTCCTGAAAAAATCATTTTATTCTATTAGTTTTTTTCCTAAAGTCTCCCTGAGAAAAAAAAAATCAAATCAGTGGGAGATTAATATTGCCCTTTCTGCTTGTGTGCCAGTCTTGACTCCTGGGTGTGCCATCTCTCTCTCTCTCTCTCCAATTGTGGGCCATAGAAAGCCTATTATTTTTTTTGCTTGATTTGGGTTCCAAAATCTACCTGAAAAAATCACTACATCAATCAGTGGGAGATAAATATTGGCCTCTGGGCTTGTGTGCCACTCCTGACTCCTGTGTGCGTCATCTCTCACTCAGTGGGCCATAGAAAGCCTTTTTTTGTTTTATTTGTTTTCTAAATTCTCCCTGAAAAAATCATTTTATTTTATTTGGTTTCTAAATTATTCCTGAAAAAATCATTTTATTCTATTTTTTTTTTCCTAAAGTCTCCCTGAAAAAAAAAAAAAAATCAAATCAGTGGGAGATTAATATTTACATTTGTGCTTCAGTGACAGTCCTGCGTGTGTGGCATCTCTCTCATTTGTTGCCACCAACAACAGAGTGTGTAACATTGTGCCTGATTTTCGTTGTGGTCTCACTCACCTGTAAAGGGGTAGCTAAATCATACTGAAGTTATAGCTCACCGTGTAATTTGTGTGACAGCAACAAATACCGTTAGTTTGTTTACGTTTTTAAAACAATGAGGAAGTCTGGTGGAAGAGGTCGTGGCCGGGGGCGTTCATTGTCAGCTGGTAATGAGGGTAGTGGTAGTGGTGGAGCATCAGCTGGTCGTGGGAAAAAAAATATTGCACCTAAGTCTGGAGCTGTGGAGCCAGGTTCGTCGTCTGGCTACACAAGGCCTCGAACGCTCCCTTTTCTGGGAGTAGGAAAACCGCTTTTAAAGCCGGAGCAGCAAGAGCAAGTTTTGGCTTATCTTGCTGACTCAGCCTCTAGCTCTTTTGCCTCCTCTCGTGAAACTGGTAAATGTAAAAGCAGCGCGTCGTTAGTGGATGTTCACGGTCAGGGACAAGTCGCTTCCTTGTCCTCTTCAGCAAAAACAACAACAGAGAAGAATGCAGCAGGCGACACAACGGGTTACTCCATGGAGCTCTTTACACATACCGTCCCTGGCTTAGAAAGTGAAGCAGTTAACAGTCCATGCCCATTACAAGTTGAATCTGACATGGAGTGCACTGATGCACAGCCACAGCCAGGCTACTATCCTGGTCCTTTGACTCAGACCACAACATTGCCATCGCAGGGTGCTGATCAAGAATCAGACCCTGATGAGACTATGTTGCCCCATCACGAACGCTATACCACCGACCGACACGGTGACACAGACGAAGTTGCACACGAGCTACAAGAAGAGGTAATAGATGACCCAGTTCTTGACCCCGATTGGCAGCCATTGGGGGAACGGGGTGCAGGCGGCAGCAGTTCTGAAGCGGAGGAGGAGGGGCAGCAGCAGGCATCAACATCGCAACAGGTTCCATCTGCCGGGCCCGTATCTTGCCCAAAACGCGTGGCAAAGCCAAAACCTGTTGGAGGACAGCGTGGCCATCCGGTTAAAGCTCAGTCTGCAATGCCTGAAAAGGTATCCGATGCTAGAAAGAGTGCAGTCTGGCATGTTTTTAAACAACATCCAATTGATCAGCGCAAAGTCATCTGTCAAAAATGTTCAACTACCTTAAGCAGAGGACAGAATCTGAAAAGTCTCAATACAAGTTGTATGCATAGACATTTAACCACCATGCATTTGCAAGCCTGGACTAACTACCAAATGTCCCTTAAGGTTGTAGCACCCTCGGCCAATGAAGCTAGTCAGCAACGCAACATCCCTTCCGGCAGTGTAGGGCCACCATTTTCCGCACCACCTGCAGTATCTGTGCAGGTTTCTTTGCCAGGCCAAAGCAGTCAGGATCAGGGAATCACCAGTTTCGTAGTAGGAAACACTGCATCTAGGACACCGGCGGCAACAATACCATCTCCCACCGTCTCTCAGTCTGCCATGTCCACCGGCACCCCCGCTAGTTCCACGATCTCCAGCTCTCCAGTCCAGCTCACCCTACATGAGACTATGGTTAGAAAAAGGAAGTACTTAGCCTCGCATCCGCGTACACAGGGTTTGAACGCCCACATAGCTAGACTAATCTCGTTAGAGATGATGCCCTACCGGTTAGTTGAAAGCGAAGCTTTCAAAGCCCTGATGGACTACGCTGTACCACGCTACGAGCTACCCAGTCGACACTTTTTTTCCAGAAAAGCCATCCCAGCCCTCCACCAGCATGTTAAAGAGCGCATCGTCCATGCACTCAGGCAATCTGTGAGCACAAAGGTGCACCTGACAACAGATGCATGGACCAGTAGGCATGGCCAGGGACGTTACGTGTCCATCACGGCACACTGGGTAAATGTGGTGGATGCAGGGTCCACAGGGGACAGCAAGTTTGGGACAGTTCTGCCTAGCCCACGGTCTAGGAAACAGTTGGCTGTAGCCGTTCGCACCCCCTCCTCCTCCTCTTCGTACTCCTGCAGAAGCGAGAGCTCGTCCACAGACCGCAGTCGCACAACCACTCCATCCGCAGCTGCCACTGTTGCACACCAGGTCTTCCATTATGGGGCAGCTACTGGCAAACGTCAGCAGGCTGTATTGGCTATGAAGTGTTTGGGCGACAACAGACACACCGCGGAAGTTCTGTCCGAGTTCTTGCAGAAAGAAACGCAGTCGTGGCTGGGCACTGTAGATCTTGAGGCAGGCAAGGTAGTGAGTGATAACGGAAGGAATTTCATGGCTGCCATCTCCCTTTCCCAACTGAAACACATTCCTTGCCTGGCTCACACCTTAAACCTGGTGGTGCAGTGCTTCCTGAAAAGTTATCCGGGGTTATCCGACCTGCTCCTCAAAGTGCGTGGACTTTGCTCACATATCCGCCGTTCGCCCGTACACTCCAGCCGTATGCAGACCTATCAGCGTTCTTTGAACCTTCCCCAGCATCGCCTAATCATAGACGTTGCAACAAGGTGGAACTCAACACTGCACATGCTTCAGAGACTGTGCGAACAGAGGCGGGCTGTTATGTTTTTGTGGGAGGATACACATACACGGGCAGGCAGTAGGATGGCAGACATGGAGTTGTCAGGTGTGCAGTGGTCAAAGATTCAAGACATGTGTCAAGTCCTTCAGTGTTTTGAGGAATGCACACGGCTGGTTAGTGCAGACAACGCCATAATAAGCATGAGCATCCCCCTAATGCGTCTGCTGATGCAAAGTTTGACGAACATAAAGGATCAGGCGTCTGCAGCTGAGGAAGAGGAAAGCCTTGATGACAGTCAGCCATTGTCTGGCCAGGGCAGTGTACAGGACGAGTTAGCGGGCGAAGAGGAGGAGGAGGACGAGGAGGATGATGGGGATGATTATATTTGTAATGAGGAAGCTTTTCCGGGGCCACTGGAAATTGGTGGGGCGGCAAGGCCGGGTTCTGGTTTTTGGAGGGACACAAGTGACGTGGATTTGCCTGAAACTGCCCCTCCACCAAGCACAACCGGAGATTTGAGAACTGGAACTTTGGCCCACATGGCGGATTATGCCTTACGTATCCTCAAAAGGGACACACGCATAACTAAAATGATGAACGATGACGATTACTGGTTGGCCTGCCTCCTTGATCCTCGCTATAATGGCAAATTGCAAAATATAATGCCACATGAGAACTTGGAACTAATATTAGCAACCAAACAATCAACTCTTGTTGACCGTTTGCTTCTGGCATTCCCTGCACACAGCGCCTGTGATCGTTCTCACACGAGCTCCAGGGACCAGCAGACCAGAGGAGTTAGAGGGGCAGAAATCAGAAGTGGCGTTGGCCAGAGGGGTTTTAACTTGGGCTGAAAGGTGGCAGATGAGGTTTAACAATGATAAATGTAAGGTTATACACATGGGAAGAGGGAATCAATATCACCATTACACACTGAATGGGAAACCACTGGGTAAATCTGACAGGGAGAAGGACTTGGGGATCCTAGTTAATGATAAACTTACCTGGAGCAGCCAGTGCCAGGCAGCAGCTGCCAAGGCAAACAGGATCATGGGGTGCATTAAAAGAGGTCTGGATACACATGATGAGAGCATTATACTGCCTCTGTACAAATCCCTAGTTAGACCGCACATGGAGTACTGTGTCCAGTTTTGGGCACCGGTGCTCAGGAAGGATATAATGGAACTAGAGAGAGTACAAAGGAGGGCAACAAAATTAATAAAGGGGATGGGAGAACTACAATACCCAGATAGATTAGCGAAATTAGGATTATTTAGTCTAGAAAAAAGACGACTGAGGGGCGATCTAATAACCATGTATAAGTATATAAGGGGACAATACAAATATCTCGCTGAGGATCTGTTTATACCAAGGAAGGTGACGGGCACAAGGGGGCATTCTTTGCGTCTGGAGGAGAGAAGGTTTTTCCACCAACATAGAAGAGGATTCTTTACTGTTAGGGCAGTGAGAATCTGGAATTGCTTGCCTGAGGAGGTGGTGATGGCGAACTCAGTCGAGGGGTTCAAGAGAGGCCTGGATGTCTTCCTGGAGCAGAACAATATTGTATCATACAATTATTAGGTTCTGTAGAAGGACGTAGATCTGGGGATTTATTATGATGGAATATAGGCTGAACTGGATGGACAAATGTCTTTTTTCGGCCTTACTAACTATGTTACTATGTTATGTTACTATGTTTTCTGACCAGGTTGTGGAGTGATTTTGCTATGACCGCAGACAGGACAGGTACTGCAGCATCAATTCAAAGTGACAGGAGACAACATTTGTCCAGTATGGTTACAAACTATTTTTCATCCCTTATCGATGTTCTCCCTCAACTGTCATTCCCATTTGATTACTGGGCATCAAAATTAGACACCTGGCCAGAATTGGCAGAATATGCATTGCAGGAGCTTGCTTGCCCGGCAGCTAGTGTCCTATCAGAAAGAGTATTCAGTGCTGCAGGTTCAATACTAACAGAAAAAAGGACTCGTCTGGCTACCCAAAATGTAGATGATCTAACCTTCATTAAAATGAACCACAACTGGATTTCGAAATCTTTTGCCCCACCTTGCCCGGCTGACACCTAGCTTTCCTATGTAAAGGTCTTGCCTGTGGACTATTCTGAACGACTTTTCCAATCTCGTAATTTGCAGCACCTGATTGTCCAGCATCCGACATGTTAATACCTCCCTAAATGGCCAAAGTCCCCAAACGGGGCCGTGGTATCGCCACTTGGCGCCAGCACCCGTGAGAGTACTGTTTGTCTGAAGAGGTGGGTGTGCCCGCTTTTGGTCGACGGCACTGCCACTAGGTCCCTCATAGTACAATAAAGTGTCTGACAGTGGTGGTGCGCACCCAACGTCAGACACACCGTTGTAATATGAGGGGCCCTGGGCCTGTACCGCCGGCTAGAAGACAGTCCCCCCCCCAGGTCAAACAGTGCTCTACCACTTGCAAAATTATCTCACAGCTCCACCAATGTTTAGTCTATGCGCTGACATCCTTCAATGCCTGGCACTGTCAATACCATTGTATTGACATTTTTCTTATGTTAGGCCTTCGAAGCCTGTCTGCGGTCCCTCCTTCCACTAGGCCTCCACTGACCTGTCTACTGCTGCCCGTGTTCCCCTGGAACCAATTTTAAATTGCCTACAGCCAGCCCAATTGATTATGTTAGGGCTTCGAAGCCTGTCTGCGGTCCCTCCTTCCACTAGGCCTCCACTGACCTGTCTACTGCCGCCCGTGTTCCCCTGGAACCAATTTTAAATTGCCTACAGCCAGCCCAATTTATTATGTTAGGGCTTCGAAGCCTGTCTGCGGTCCCTCCTTCCACTAGGCCTCCACTGACCTGTCTACTGCTGCCCGTGTTCCCCTGGAACCAATTTTAAATTGCCTACAGCCAGCCCAATTTATTATGTTAGGGCTTCGAAGCCTGTCTGCGGTCCCTCCTTCCACTAGGCCTCCACTGACCTGTCTACTGCTGCCCGTGTTCCCCTGGAACCAATTTTAAATTGCCTACAGCCAGCCCAATTTATTATGTTAGGGCTTCCAAGCCTGTCTGCGGTCCCTCCTTCCACTAGGCCTCCACTGACCTGTCTACTGCTGCCCGTGTTCCCCTGGAACCAATTTTAAATTGCCTACAGCCAGCCCAATTTATTATGTTAGGGCTTCGAAGCCTGTCTGCGGTCCCTCCTTCCACTAGGCCTCCACTGACCTGTCTACTGCTGCCCGTGTACCCCTTGAACCAACATCAGAAAATATAAAAATAAGTATTTTGCTTATAAAAAAGAAAATACTGGAGAGATATCAAATGCAGACATTTTAACATTAAAAACAAACACATACAACAAAAATCTGGTACAGTACTAAAAATGGCCACCAGCTACAATAACTTTCTCCTGCAAGTAGTTAACTGAAAGTTTTTTTCAATTTAAAACACAGATATGGCATCCACCGAGTGTTGTCCTGTCGCGTCTTCTTTATATTATTGCCAAGAAGATGCAAAACAATGAAAATAATAAAATCATTATTTACCAAAAAAATAGAGTAAGTCAAAACCACATTGCAAATAAACATTCATTACAAATAAAGAAGCAGGGCGCGTCCGAGGGTGAGTATATACCTAATAAGAATATAATCACCCTCGGACGCGCCCTGCTTCTTTCCGACAGCCTTCCTTCCTAAGAATCAGCCCTTCCGTGGTGTAGAGAGAGGGTTTGTTACACTCCAAGGTGTTCCCCAGGTTGCCTTTCCTGAGCTTCGATCTTCATGCTCTCGTTTAGTAGTTGTCGGAAAGTAGGCTGCATTAGGCCTACAAATTGGGTATGGGGTGGAGAGAGATGGTGTGTTACACTCCAAGGTGTTCCCCAGGTTTCCTTGCCATTGCTTCGGTCTTCCGACTCTCGTTTAGTAGTTGTAGAAAACTACACTGCATTAGGCCTACAAAATGGGTATCGGGTGGAGAGAGATGGTGTGTTACACTCCAAGGTGTTCCCCAGGTTGCCTTTCCTGAGCTTCGATCTTCCGGCTCTCGTTTAGTAGTTGTTGGAAACTACACTGCATTAGGCCTACAAATTGGGTATGGGGTGTAGAGAGATGGTGTGTTCCACTCCAAGGTGTTCTCCAGGTTGCCTTTCCTGAGCTTCGATCTTCCGGCTCTCGTTTAGTAGTTGTTGGAAACTACGCTGCATTAGGCCTACAAATTGGGTATGGGGTGTAGAGAGATGGTGTGTTCCACTCCAAGGTGTTCCCCAGGTTTCCTCGCCAATGCTTCGATCTTCATGCTCTCGTTTAGTAGTTGTTGGAAACTACGCTGCATTAGGCCTACAAATTGGGTATGGGGTGTAGAGAGATGGTGTGTTCCACTCCAAGGTGTTCTCCAGGTTGCCTTTCCTGAGCTTCGATCTTCCGGCTCTCGTTTAGTAGTTCTTGGAAACTACACTGCATTAGGCCTACAAATTGGGTATGGGGTGTAGAGAGATGGTGTGTTCCACTCCAAGGTGTTCTCCAGGTTGCCTTTCCTGAGTTTCGATCTTCCGGCTCTCGTTTAGTAGTTGTTGGAAACTACGCTGCATTAGGCCTTCAAATTGGGTATGGGGTGTAGAGAGATGGTGTGTTCCACTCCAAGGTGTTCTCCAGGTTGCCTTTCCTGAGCTTCGATCTTCCGGCTCTCGTTTAGTAGTTCTTGGAAACTACACTGCATTAGGCCTACAAATTGGGTATGGGGTGTAGAGAGATGGTGTGTTCCACTCCAAGGTGTTCTCCAGGTTGCCTTTCCTGAGCTTCGATCTTCCGGCTCTCGTTTAGTAGTTGTTGGAAACTACGCTGCATTAGGCCTACAAATTGGGTATGGGGTGTAGAGAGATGGTGTGTTCCACTCCAAGGTGTTCCCCAGGTTTCCTCGCCAATGCTTCGATCTTCATGCTCTCGTTTAGTAGTTGTTGGAAACTACGCTGCATTAGGCCTACAAATTGGGTATGGGGTGTAGAGAGATGGTGTGTTCCACTCCAAGGTGTTCTCCAGGTTGCCTTTCCTGAGCTTCGATCTTCCGGCTCTCGTTTAGTAGTTCTTGGAAACTACACTGCATTAGGCCTACAAATTGGGTATGGGGTGTAGAGAGATGGTGTGTTCCACTCCAAGGTGTTCTCCAGGTTGCCTTTCCTGAGCTTCGCTCTTCCGGCTCTCGTTTAGTAGTTGTTGGAAACTACGCTGCATTAGGCCTACAAATTGGGTATGGGGTGTAGAGAGATGGTGTGTTCCACTCCAAGGTGTTCTCCAGGTTGCCTTTCCTGAGCTTCGATCTTCCGGCTCTCGTTTAGTAGTTCTTGGAAACTACACTGCATTAGGCCTACAAATTGGGTATGGGGTGTAGAGAGATGGTGTGTTCCACTCCAAGGTGTTCTCCAGGTTGCCTTTCCTGAGCTTCGATCTTCCGGCTCTCGTTTAGTAGTTGTTGGAAACTACGCTGCATTAGGCCTACAAATTGGGTATGGGGTGTAGAGAGATGGTGTGTTCCACTCCAAGGTGTTCTCCAGGTTGCCTTTCCTGAGCTTCGATCTTCCGGCTCTCGTTTAGTAGTTGTTGGAAACTACGCTGCATTAGGCCTACAAATTGGGTATGGGGTGTAGAGAGATGGTGTGTTCCACTCCAAGGTGTTCTCCAGGTTGCCTTTCCTGAGCTTCGATCTTCCGGCTCTCGTTTAGTAGTTGTTGGAAACTACACTGCATTAGGCCGACAAATTGGGTATGGGGTGTAGAGAGATGGTGTGTTCCACTCCAAGGTGTTCTCCAGGTTGCCTTTCCTGAGCTTCGATCTTCCGGCTCTCGTTTAGTAGTTCTTGGAAACTACACTGCATTAGGCCTACAAATTGGGTATGGGGTGTAGAGAGATGGTGTGTTCCACTCCAAGGTTTTCTCCAGGTTGCCTTTCCTGAACTTCTATCTTCAGGCTCTCATTAAATTGTGGTTAAACGGAACAACTGCATTTGGCGTACTAGTTGGTTTGGGGCCTACTATCGGTGTCTGCCACTCCTTGCTGTTCTCCTGGTTTCCTGTCCTGAAATTCCGTTTTCAGGCGCTCGTTAAGTAGTTGTTAATGTTAGACTGCATTTGGCCTACTAGCTGGGTTGGGGCCTACTATCGGTGTCTGCCACTCCTTGCTGTTCTCCTCCACTGAACAAAGCTGTGCCGCCTGTTTACTACGGTTGCCAATTTTGAACTGCATTTCGACTACTTACTGATTTGGGCCTACTCTCTGTGTCAGCCTCTCATTCCAGTTGTCCTCCACTGCAATGCCCACTGGTTATTCCTGTGTTACCAATTTTGAACTGCATTTAGCCAACTTTTTTCTTTGGGCCTATATCTGTGTTTCCTCCTCATCCTGCCCATTGCCCAGCCAGTGATAGATGAGTCTGCTGGTACATTGACCCATAACGCAACATTCCCCGTGCACGCTACACAACAACATTGTGACCCTGCTGAAAGTCAGGTTGCTCTTCCCGCATACCATACCACCTTACACGGGGACAAAGAGGAAGGTGCAGATGAAAGTGCAGGTTCCTTCATCAGGTGGGGGGAGGAATACTAGTTGGCGACGTCACTGGCACAGGGCCTCTCATAGTACGCAAAAGTGTTGCTGCCGGTGGGAGGCGCCCCCGCCGTGCAAACACACCGCTGTACTTTGAGGGGCCCTGTGCCAGTGCCAATGCCAACGAGTGGGCCCCCCCTGCTTGCTCAGGTTCACAGCACTTGCAAAGTTGAAATACTTACCTCTCCCTGCTCCACTGCCGTGACGTGGTCCAGATTTCCTGGGCCCACTAATTACTTGAACCAGCCCTACCCCCCACAACTTTAGCCAAATGACCCCCAATTTCAAATGCCTTACAATTATTATAAGGTAAATTACGCTTGACAAGCTTCATTAAGAAGAATGGATGGTTTTGACATTAAAATGGGCACTCTAGGTGTTTTCCTGGCCCCCACTCACTGCCGACTATGCTGCCCCATTGACTTGCATTGGGTTTCGTGTTTCGGTCGATCCCGACTTTACGTCATAATCGGCCGATTTCACTCGACCCGACTTTTGAGATAGTCGGGTTTCGCGAAACCCGGCTCGACTCTAAAAAGGTCAAGGTCGCTCAACTCTAGTGACGAGGTGTAAATCATGGCACTCATCTTCAGCCTCGTGGTATCAGCCATGACAATATCTAACATTAGATGTCAACCGTGGCACAATTCTTCATCCTCGTGGTATCAGCCATGGCAATATCTAATGTTAGATGTCAACCGTGGCACAATTCTTCATCCCCATGGTATCAGCCATGGCAATATCTAACGTTAGATGTCAACCGTGGCACAATTCTTCATCCTCATGGTATCAGCCATGGCAATATCTAACGTTAGATGTCAACCGTGGCACAATTCTTCATCCTCATGGTATCAGCCATGGCAATATCTAACATTAGATGTCAACCGTGGCACAATTCTTCAGCCTCATGGTATCAGCCATGGCAATATCTAACATTAGATGTCAACTGTGGCACTAGTCTTCAGCCTCATGGTATCAGCCATGGCAATATCTAACATTAGATGTCAACCGTGGCACAATTCTTCAGCCTCATGGTATCAGCCATGGCAATATCTAACGTTAGATGTCAACTGTGGCACTAATCTTCAGCCTCATGGTATCAGCCATGGCAATATCTAACATTAGATGTCAACTGTGGCACTATTCTTCAGCCTTGTGGTATCAGCCATGGCAATATCTAACGTTAGATGTCAACCATGGCACTCAGCTTCAGCCTCGTGGTATCAGCCATGGCAATATCTAACGTTAGATGTCAACCATGGCACTCAGCTTCAGCCTCGTGGTATCAGCCATGGCAATATCTAACGTTAGATGACTAATCGTCAGTGTTACCCTTGGTTTACGGTATGAGCCATGGCACTCCTCTGACTAGATACTTAGATGCCATCTGTGGCTTTCAGGTCCAGTTTTTTCCTTGTGCTGATGGCAATATCTTACCTTGTACTACGATGTCAATCAGTTTTTGCTTTGTTAGATGATATCCGCCATGGCACTCATCAGACTTGATACTTTAGATGATAATCATGACACTCCTGTCCAGTTTTTCCTTTGGTAGATGCTTTTTTATACATGCAGCTGTAAGAGCTCTAAAGTTTTCTTCTAGTTCTCTTATTAACATCATTTTTACACTCGTCTCTCATGGCACTTGGCTGTCACATCACGGCACTAATGATCTGATTACTCAGGGCACCGTCTAACATTGTACTTACGTGTCAATTATGGCACTTATGTTCAGTTTCTAGTCTCAATCTTTCCTCATTTTATCACCCATGGCAATCACATAATTTTGGTATTAGTTGTCATCCAGGACAAAAATGCAGAGAACATAAAACTCATTTCTCATTTTTCCTTTCTTCCGTGGCAGCAAATATCTCATGTGGTACTTAGGTGTAAGCCATGTCACTCATGTCCACTCTTCTGGTTAATGACATCATCCATGGCGCCTATCTTCCTTGTTACTTAGGTGTCAGCTATGGCACTCATGTGCACTTTTTCATTGGGTTGATGACATCATCCATGGTGCCTATCTTCCTTGTTACTTAGGTGTCAGCCATGGCACTCATGTCCACTTTTTCATTGGGTTGATGACATCATCCATGGTGCCTATCTTCCTTGTTACTTAGGTGTCAGCTATGGCACTCATGTGCACTTTTTCTTCTGGTTGATGACATCATCCATGGCGCCTATCTTCCTTGTTACTTAGGTGTCAGCTATGGCACTCATGTGCACTTTTTCTTCGGGTTAATGACATCATCCATGGTGCCTATCTTCCTTGTTACTTAGGTGTCAGCCATGGCACTCATGTCCACTTTTTCATTGGGTTGATGACATCATCCATGGTGCCTATCTTCCTTGTTACTTAGGTGTCAGCTATGGCACTCATGTGCACTTTTTCTTCTGGTTGATGACATCATCCATGGCGCCTATCTTCCTTGTTACTTTGGTGTCAGCCATGGCACTCATGTCCACTTTTTCTTCGGGTTGATGACATCATCCATGGCACCTCTCTTCCTTGTTACTTAGGTGTCATAGTAACATAGTAACATAGTAACATAGTTAGTAAGGCCGAAAAAAGACATTTGTCCATCGAGTTCAGCCTATATTCCATCATAATAAATCCCCAGATTTACATCCTTTTACAGAACCTAATAATTGTATGATACAATATTGTTCTGCTCCAGGAAGACATCCAGGCCTCTCTTGAACCCCTCGACTGAGTTTGCCATCACCACCTCCTCAGGCAAGCAATTCCAGATTCTCACTGCCCTAACAGTAAAGAATCCTCTTCTATGTTGGTGGAAAAACCTTCTCTCCTCCAGACGCAAAGAATGCCCCCTTGTGCCCGTCACCTTCCTTGGTATAAACAGATCCTCAGCGAGATATTTGTATTGTCCCCTTATATACTTATACATGGTTATTAGATCACCCCTCAGTCGTCTTTTTTCTAGACTAAATAATCCTAATTTCGCTAATCTATCTGGGTATTGTAGTTCTCCCATCCCCTTTATTAATTTTGTTGCACTCCTTTGTACTCTCTCTAGTTCCATTATATCCTTCCTGAGCACCGGTGCCCAAAACTGGACACAGTACTCCATGTGCGGTCTAACTAGGGATTTGTACAGAGGCAGTATAATGCTCTCATCATGTGTATCCAGACCTCTTTTAATGCACCCCATGATCCTGTTTGCCTTGGCAGCTGCTGCCTGGCACTGGCTGCTCCAGGTAAGTTTATCATTAACTAGGATCCCCAAGTCCTTCTCCCTGTCAGATTTACCCAGTGGTTTCCCATTCAGTGTGTAATGGTGATATTGATTCCCTCTTCCCATGTGTATAACCTTACATTTATCATTGTTAAACCTCATCTGCCACCTTTCAGCCCAAGTTTCCAACTTATCCAGATCCATCTGTAGCAGAATACTATCTTCTCTTGTATTAACTGCTTTACATAGTTTTGTATCATCTGCAAATATCGATATTTTACTGTGTAAACCTTCTACCAGATCGTTAATGAATATGTTGAAGAGAACAGGTCCCAATACTGACCCCTGCGGTACCCCACTGGTCACAGCGGCCCAGTTAGAGACTATACCATTTATAACCACCCTCTGCTTTCTATCACTAAGCCAGTTACTAACCCATTTACACACATTTTCCCCCAGACCAAGCATTCTCATTTTGTGTACCAACCTCTTGTGCGGCACGGTATCAAACGCTTTGGAAAAATCGAGATATACCACGTCCAATGACTCACCGTGGTCCAGCCTATAGCTTACCTCTTTATAAAAACTGATTAGATTGGTTTGACAGGAGCGATTTCTCATAAACCCATGCTGATATGGAGTTAAACAGTTATTCTCATTGAGATAATCCAGAATAACATCCCTCAGAAACCCTTCAAATATTTTACCAACAATAGAGGTTAGACTTACTGGCCTATAATTTCCAGGTTCACTTTTAGAGCCCTTTTTGAATATTGGCACCACATTTGCTATGCGCCAGTCCTGCGGAACAGACCCTGTCGCTATAGAGTCACTAAAAATAAGAAATAATGGTTTATCTATTACATTACTTAGTTCTCTTAGTACTCGTGGGTGTATGCCATCCGGACCCGGAGATTTATCTATTTTAATCTTATTTAGCCGGTTTCGCACCTCTTCTTGGGTTAGATTGGTGACCCTTAATATAGGGTTTTCATTGTTTCTTGGGATTTCACCTAGCATTTCATTTTCCACCGTGAATACCGTGGAGAAGAAGGTGTTTAATATGTTAGCTTTTTCCTCGTCATCTACAACCATTCTTTCCTCACTATTTTTTAAGGGGCCTACATTTTCAGTTTTTATTCTTTTACTATTGATATAGTTGAAGAACAGTTTGGGATTAGTTTTACTCTCCTTAGCAATGTGCTTCTCTGTTTCCTTTTTGGCAGCTTTAATTAGTTTTTTAGATAAAGTATTTTTCTCCCTATAGTTTTTTAGAGCTTCAATGGTGCCATGGTGGTCAACCATGGCACCACTCATGTTCAATTTTTCCTTTCGTTAATACATGCCACTCATGTTACTTGGTACTCAGATGGCAACCATGACACTCATGCCCGTTTTTTTCCTTTGGATGATCATATTAATCATAGCACTCACCTTATTTGATACTTAGGTGTCCACCATGGCACTCACGTCCAGTTTTTCTTGCTTTCTTGTTAGGTATAAACCATGGCAATTATGTCTAGTTTTTTCTTTGGTTATTCGTGTCATCAATGGTACCATTCTCTCTTGGCATGTAAATACCAACCATATCACTCATGTCTAATTTTTCCTTTTGTCTGTTGGTATCATCCATGGCACCCATTCCTCTTGGTAAGTAAGTTAATACCCACCATGCCACTCATGTTCAGTTTTTCTTCTTGCTGATGGTATCATCTACGGGGTAATTTTTAGTCAACCATGGCAATCTTGTCCAGTCTTTTTGTGTTCTTGTGTCATGGTATCAGCCATGGCAGCGGTTTCACTAGATACTTATGAGTAAACCATGGCAGTCATGTCCTGTTTTGCGACAGAGTGGAGTCAGACAATCGCAGTGTCTCGTGACTAGTGTTGAGCATTCCGATACCGCAAGTATCGGGTATCGGCCGATACTTGCGGTATCGGAATTCCGATACCGAGATCCGATATTTTTGTGATATCGGGTATCGGTATCGGAAGTGTAAAATAAAGAATTAAAATAAAAAATATTGTTATATTCACCTCTCCGGCGGCCCCTGGACATCAGCGGGAGGATCCGGCGTCCGGCACGGCTTCTTTCTTCAAAATGCGCGCCTTCAGGACCTGTGGAATGACGTCCCGGCTTCTGATTGGTCGCGTGCCGCCCATGTGACCGCCACGCGACCAATCAGAAGCCGCGACGTCATTCCTCAGCTAAAGTCCTAGAATGAGCGCCTTCTAGGACCTGAGGAATGACGTCGCGGCTTCTGATTGGTCGCGTGGCGGTCACATGGGCGGCACGCGACCAATCAGAAGCCGGGACGTCATTCCACAGGTCCTGAAGGCGCGCATTTTGAAGAAAGAAGCCGTGCCGGACGCCGGATCCTCCCGCTGATGTCCAGGGGCCGCCGGAGAGGTGAATATAACAATATTTTTTATTTTAATTCTTTATTTTACACTTTAATATGGATCCCAGGGCCTGAAGGAGAGTTTCCTCTCCTTCAGACCCTGGGATCCATGAGGATACATTCCGATACTTGATGTCCCATTGACTTGTATTGGTATCGGATATCGGTATCGGCGATATCCGATATTTTTCGGGTATCGGCCGATACTATCCGATACCGATACTTTCAAGTATCGGACGGTATCGCTCAACACTACTCGTGACACATACACCTGCAGTAGATAGAACGGATTCCCCATCCCATTAGCAGTTCAGGCTTTCTTTGCTCTGTTGCTGCAAGGGTTAAATAGCTTAGATGGACTCCTGGAGTTCTCTGTCTTGGATGGTATCAGCAGTTCTGAGTTTGTTTCTCCTAGCAGGTATAAGAACCCTCCGACTTGCTTCTGACCTTGCCAGTGATAGTTACCACTCCCTGGTTTGGAGTTCAAGGAGAGAATTCAGTGTTTGGAAGCTGGAGAGTTTTTCAGTAGATTGCTGAGTGGTATTGTTTTGCATGTTTATCCTTATACTCACCTATTTGGGTTATTCCTTCCTGTTCCTCCCCTGTTTCCTACTCTGTTGTTTTGTGAGTGTATTTATATGATTGTAGTTTTCTTTTATCCCTGCCTTTTTACCCCTGTCTGTCTGGTGAGTCTAATCCTATTCACTTTGGCCTCACACCACCCTGGGTGTGGGAGGGAACAGATAAGGGTAAGATAGGAGCATAGCAAGGTATGAGACCCTGGCATCTCCACCATTCGGGGTAATTCAGGGACAGGGATAGCATAAGGCACCCCTAGTTCAAGGGAGCAGGTAGGTGCACACAGTCCCTTGTCGCCACGTGACATTATCACTGGCCAGGTCTCAAGCAAGAAGGAGGGTTCTTATACTTGCTGGGAATAATCACAGAACAGTTGACACAACACACAACCCAAGACACAGAACTACAGTAGTCCAAATAAGCAATTTAACCCAGGCAGCGCCAGAGCAAAGAAATCCAGAACTGCTAATAGGAAGGTGAAGCTGTGGTTGTCTCACCGCATTCTATCATCGTATCCCCGGACAGTACTCATGTCTAGTTTTTCCTTTGGCTGTTGACATAATCCATAGCACTCATCTCTTTTGGTAGGTAGGTGCCAACTATGGCACTTATGTTCTGTTTTTTTTTTGTTTTGCTTTCGTGTCTCACAGTATCAGCCATTTCACTTGATACTTAGGTGACAAGTGCCATACTCATGTCCAGTTTTTCCGTTAGCTGTTGGTATCATCCATGTCACCCATCTCTCTTAATAGGTAGGTGCCAACCATGTCACTAATGTCTAATTTTTCATTTGACTGTTGGTATCAACCATGGCACCCATCTCTCTTGGTAGGTGAATGCCAACCATGTCACTAATGTCTAATTTTTCATTTGACTGTTGGTATCATCCATGGCACCCATCTCTCTTGGTAGGTGAATGCCAACCATGGCACTCATGTCTAATTTTTCATTTGGCTGTTGGTATCATCCATGGCACTCATCTCTTTTGTTAAGTAGATGTCAACCATGGCACTCTTGTCTAGTTTTTCCTTTGCATGTTGGTATCATCCATGTCACCCATCTCTCTTGTTAGGTAGATGCCAACCATGGCACTGATGTCTAGTTTTCATTTGGCTGTTGGTATCATCCATGGCAGCCATCTCTTTTGTTAGGTAGATGTCAACCATGGCACTCTTGTCTAGTTTTTCCTTTGCATGTTGGTATCATCCATGGCACCCATCTCTCTTGGTAGGTAGATGCCAACCATGTCAGTCATGTCTAGTTTTCATTTGGCTGTTGGTATCATTCATGGCATCCATCTCTCTTGGTAGGTAGATGCCAACCATGGCACTCATGTCCAGTTTTAATTTGGTTGTTGGTATCATCCATGGCACCCATCTCGCTTGGTAGGTAGATGCCAACCATGGCACTCATGTCCAGTTTTAATTTGGTTGTTGCTATCATCCATGGCATCCATCTCTCTTGTTAGGTAGATGCGAACCATGGCACTCATGTCTAGTTTTCATTTGGCTGTTGGTATCATCCATGGCACTCATCTCTCTTGTTAGGTAGATGCCAACCATGGCACTCATGTCTAGTTTTTCCTTTGGATGCTGGTATCATCCATGGCATCCATCTCTCTTGGTAGGTAGATGCCAACCATGGCACTCATGTCCAGTTTTAATTTGGTTGTTGGTATCATCCATGGCATCCATCTCTCTTGGTAGGTAGATGCCAACCATGGCACTCATGTCCAGTTTTAATTTGGTTGTTGGTATCATCCATGGCATCCATCTCTCTTGGTAGGTAGATGCCAACCATGGCACTCATGTCTAGTTTTCATTTGGTCGTTGGTATCACGCATGGCACGCATCTCTCTTGGTATGTAGATGCCAACCATGGCACTCATGTCCAGTTTTAATTTGGTTGTTGGTATCATGCATGGCACTCATCTCTCTTGGTAGGTAGATGCCAACCATGGCACTCATGTCTTGTTTTTTTCTTTGATTGATGATGTTGGCCAATAGAATCCAATGGATTAATCAAATTCTCTGGTTTTGCTTCATAACATAGTAGTTGACCTTGAGTTTGTTCCTCAAATAGTGCAATGTCCGGACGTGTTGTGCATGACTTAGTCCTCGCCTGGAGCACAATATAAGGCAGGTAGCTTTCATTAATAAATAAGTCCCTCAATCCATTTCTGGGAAGTTTCTTATTCTAAATCTCTTCTATTTGAGGTGAAACAATGACCTCTGAAAAGTCAATTTGTCACATCGCGAATTCTATACACAACTAAGCATGACACCGCTTGACAGACCGAAGACCAAACCCAGACGGCTACATAAAGGAAGCAAACACAACTCTCAAGAGTGCGGCTGCAAACAAACACACAAGTTGAAATCATGCCCAAAAACTATTTAATTGCTCGCTGAAAAGGTTAAACGCATCTCCTTGACCTTTCCGGTTGCAGCTTTCTGTTGGCGGCTTAAACTTCTGCTGTGTATGTCAAACGCTAGCGCCTTGTTCTTAAAAGGGCCTCAGAATAGCCAATATCTTGATAAAACTCAAAGAGCAATCAATGGCCAGTGAGTCAGTTCACCTTCAGCATTATATTAGCCAGGAACAAAGGCCATCCATTGACTTTTATAATGGGATGAAAGATGCTTGAGAGTGTCGGTGGCGGAGATTCTGGGGTCACGCTATGAGACGTGAGAAATTCTAAGACTCACCTTGAAGTTGTTTATTCACCGACCTTCTATCTGGAATAGAAATGTATCAAGTATTAACCGTTTAACACGTTTTTTTATTAACCAAATGTACGACTATTAGGTAGACGGCCTCTGTGGCTACAATGTGGTGCATGTTGGCCTTCATTCTCCTTCATCATTGTGGTGGGCACTAATTCCGAGCTTTCCTCTTCAACAAAGGAAAAAAAGGGAATGAAGTCCAACAACGGGGGTATTAGTGGTCTGTTCTGCCCTAAATGTAGGGAGCAACCCTCCGCTCTTCACTCCCAAAGCAGGATTGCACCAGTGACTTTATGTATGACCTTGCCCTTAACCCGTTAATGACCACCAAACCTGAGATATAAGAGAATAACCTCCCCCGACACCCTGCTGCATAGGCCACGATCAGTGTTGGCACCGACCATGGCCGCTTAACCCTTTAGATGCTGCTGTCAATGGTGACTACGGCATCTAGATGGTTAACAGAGTGTTGGGGCTCCCACTTTAACCCTATCGGCACTCTGAGGTCACGATTGAGCGGTCAGGTGGTAAAAATAGTCTTTTTCTTTCCAGTCATGCCTAATTCCATCAATTCCTAAAAAGCACCTGAAGAGTTAACAAAATATCTCACATCATGTGTTGAGAGGTGCTTTTTTTTTAAAATGGTATCACTTTTGTTTGTTTTTTCTAATATATAGGTTCCCCAAAGTCACTTAAAAAAAACTGAATAGGTCCTCAAAAGATAAGTTTCGTAAACTTCCTTGGAAAAATGAAAAATCACAATTTTAAAACCTCTAAAATCCTAAAAAAATATATAAGAACATTTTACAGATGATGTAAAGCAGAGATGAGGGAAATGTAATTTATTAACTATTTAAAGTGGTATGAATATCTGGTAGAAAAGGGATCATTCAAAATGCAAAAATTGCTATTTTTTAGAAATTGTCAAATTTCTGATATTTTTTATAAATAAATGCAAACATATCATCCTAAATTTATCATGGACGTAAGGTGTAATGTGTCACAAAAAACAATCTCAAAATCACTGGAATATAATGAAACATTCCACAGTTATTGCCACATAAAGTGATACATGTCACATAGAATGTAAGTCCGCAAGGACAGGGTCCTCTCCCCTCTCATTGTAAATTTGTTTACTGTAAACGATACCTATAAATCTGTACGTAACCCCTTTCTCATGTACAGCACCATGGAATTTATGGTCCTATATAAATAAATAATAATAATAATAATAATTTGAAACATTTGGCCCGGTCAGTAAGGGATAAAAACAATTTCACTGTGTCCATGTGCAGACACGGTATAGACATACCCTGTAGATGTCACAGGTCTCAGCTCATGTAAGGAGAAGACGTAAGACGCTCACTGACAGATTCTTAGGTAACTCATTCTGCAGTCTAATCGGAGGTCTATGTACCGTGATACATAGAGGATGAAGAAGACAAGTTCATCTATCAAACCCTCCTGCAGTTTTTTTAAGCAAAAATACTTCCATTTAGGTTCTAAAATATATTCCATATTCTTTTCTATTAAAAAAAAAAAAAATGTAAGAGATTATTTTCGGAAGAACAATGAAGGAGGCCGTAGACAGAGGAGAACAATTCTAATTCTCCATCTTCGGTAGTGTAAATGCAAAACGCATCGTGTCGGAGCATTGATTCCCCTTAAGACTGGTCTTTTCATGTTAATCATTTAATGGCCAATAATTAAACCTTATTTTTATTGCTGATTTTTATTTCTGCCATATAAGTTAGATTTGATTCTAATATTCCCCCCATCATTGACAGAAATGGGAGCTGAGCTGCAGTACCGAGAGCGGCCACTAGGCAGGGTGCACGGCGTGATTTTATATGGGCTATAGATTCGCAGTGAGATGTATACAGTATATATATATCTATATATATATATATATATATATATATATATGAGTCTGTATAAAATACACCTTTACGGCTTCCATTTTGCAGAAACTAAATGGGGTGTTCAGTGCCCCCTGAGTGTCATCAAGAGGCTCAGTGCACCGTTCTGCCCATTGGCTTTGCATGCTCCGCCCTCCTCGCTGTTGATTGACAGCGCTTTCCTGCCTGTAGTATGCACTGCCTGCAGAGAAAGCTCAGGCAGCCAGTGCTGTCAATCACCAGTAAGGGGGGAGGGACATGTAAAGCCAAGTGGGTGGGACAGAGCACCGAACCCCTTGGTCACACCCAGGGGGCACCGAGCACCGGGGCATAGCCAATTAAATTTCAGGTTCTGCAAAATTGAAGCAGCGATTAGAACAGTATGGTGGATGAAGAGTTACTCCGAGAAGTCCACTGGTTAGAGGAGACTGGTTTGAGTCCTTAATATTCCCGTCAGTTCTTGCATCGGGCGTCTTTCTTGGTAACTGATGATAAATTGGGTGGGAGATAAATTGTCTAAAATTGCATTAATCCATCAATGAGCACAAAGCGACCTCCGAATATCAGGAGCGAAATTGTATCATCGTCAGCAAAGATAACATCTGTGCGCCAGGCGGGGGGGAGGGGGGCATTGTGCACATGAAAGGGGTCCCGTCCCCATCGAAGATGACCCCGATTATGTGACGTCTTGTGCGACAATTGCATTACAATCAGCTGGAAAATAATGCGGTTATAGGTAATAATAAAGCGGCGGCGATTGATAAGGCCGATCATCATTCCTGCCTGATGTGCACGTTCTGCAATGTTCACTGCCGTTGTTTTCTAACTCCAGATGGAAATGTTGTAATTACTGAGATTGATGAGTTCATGTTAAAAGGGTTTTAGAAAAATATTGGCTGCGTTCTTCCAAAATACAGCACCGCATGTCTCTTCGTACACCAGGACACAGGTGTGACGCTGTTACTAGAAGAAAGCTGCCATGTTTGTCTTATTCTGTATCATCTGTTTAAAAGTGGTATTGCAATGTTAGTCATCTATGGCATATACACATTCATCTAATAAATATATCACAGGAGTCTATAGCGTTCATTTCTGCTACATATTCTCCATGCATCTGATTTAGTAAATGTTTTATCTCATGTCAGAGCTGGATTCACAGCTGTACTGCTCAGTGCTTCTTTATAATGTTCTGCATTCTCCATCATTCTAGTGTTTGTCTAACAAAGAGCTGGATTTATGGCTACAGTGTTTAGTACTGCTATATTACATCCTCTGTGCTGCATCATTCTAATGCTTGTCTCAACTAGAGCTGGATTTAGAGCTTCACTGTTCAGTAGTGCTATATAACATCCTCCGTGGTGCTGCATTTTAGTAGGCATTTTATATTACCCCAAATGGTGTTTTCACAGTTTCACTGCTCAGTTTTGTTGTATAATGTCTTCCTTGTCGCTTCATTCTAGTAAGTGTTTTATCTCACTCTGGAGCTGGATTCACAGCTGCACTGCTCAGTGTAATTTTATAATGCTCTACATAATTCCAGTGTTTATCTTACCTATAGCTCGATCTTTAGCAGCACTGTGTGGTACTGCTATATTAAAAGATGCAATATATAACATACTCCATACTGCTGCATTCTAGATGTTTTATAATATTTCAGTGGTGGATTCACAGTTTCACTGCTCAGTATTGCTGTATAATGTGCTCCTTGCAGCTTCATGCTAGTAAGTGTTTTGTAACGCTAGAGTTGGATTCAAAACTGCACTGCTCAGTGATGCCTTATAATGCCCTGCAAGCTGCATCATTCTAGTGTTTGTCTCACCAACAGCTTGATTTATACCTGCACAGTTCAGTACTGCTATATAACATCTTCCACGCTGCATCATTCTAGTGTTTGTCTCACCTAGAACTGGATCTATAGCTGCACTGTTCAGGACTGCTATATAATATCCTCCACGCTACTGCATCCTAGTAGGTGTTTTATATTACCCCAGTGGTGGATTTGCAGTTTCACTGCTCGGTATTACTACATAATTCCTGGCAGCATCATTCTACTAAGAGTTTTATCTCACCCCAGTGCTGGATGCACAGCTACACTACACTGCTCAGTACTGATGTATTAATGTCCTCCATTCAGTTGATTTCTAGCAAGTGCTTTATTTCACTCCAGAGCTGGATTCACAGCTACTCTGTTCTACTCTAATGTACTGTTGCTGCTTTTGAACATCTGTGTGTGTGTGTGTGTGTGCAGTTTTATGCAAATTGTCTCTTCAGAGAGGAAGAGAACTAGAACTCTAGTGCCACCTATAGGAAGGTAGAAATCCTACAAGTCAATGTCGACCCTTTAACGAGCTTTGTCACATGACTTAGGATAAAAGCCAAACCGGAATCTCAATTTACAGACACTGTGTTTCGGGGGTACTGCCCCTCGTCAGTGCAGTTTTATGGCATGCATCATAGCAGTTAGCTTATCCTCACATGTTAAAAAAGCAACTAAAAATTAGAGCTAGAGCCTGGTAAAAGGAAAAAAAAACTGGTGATAAATTCTGGTGCAAGATACGAGTCGTACAAAGATGAGAAATAGTGTTATTTTCCATAGACACACAATAGATTATTCTGAACGGTCACCTGAAGATACGTACACTGATAATGGGAAATATATAAATACATTTTCTGCTTATTCGCCGATTTATTTAGTCCGTATACTCCCCACCTATACAGGTCATGACGATACGATGCCACGTGTTGTAGGAAACACTCGGATAGAAATTGATACAATTCAATTGCAGAAGACGTAAATGTATTACATGCGCTGAATAATTTGTTACATTTCCGATGATGAGGAGGTTTTGAAACTAACCGAACCGGCAATAGGGTAATTGGACAAATGGCGGCAGAAAGAAGTTTTGTGCGGCCTCCTGCTGATAGCGGGGGCAGAGGGGCGCACTTGGATGGGTATGATTGACATCTGGGTGATTTTAATGATAAGGTTTTATGCACTGAGGATTGTCCTCGATGCTCGCCCATCCACCCGCACTCACGCGTGTGCGTCTGTGGAGATGGAAGACGCGTCAGGCCGTTGCCTGTTTTCAGGATCCGCGTTTAATGAACAGTTTTGGATGAAATGAGTCGCGCAATTTAAATTCCATTTTAGTAGGAAACAAAGTAGCGGAGAACTGGGATGAAATCATCTGGAAGGACAGATGCCGCTCAGATGAATGTCACGCTGCCATTTGCCGAGAGAAAGGGAAGGCAGGAGGCTGCACTTTATGTTAAGAGATCTCATAATTGTTCGGCGCAATTGATTTTTTTTCTTCTCTGTTTTTTTTTTTTTTTCCTGTAAGAACAGAAGTTTGAGGTTTTGTTGGGTTTATTCACCAGATGTGGAGAACAGGAGCCGCTGCATTTATCAGAAATCCTACATATACTGTACCTAAGGTAGAGCCATAGCTGCAGGTGAGAGGGAGTGTGCAGATGTAGCAGAGCCGGAAGGTGCAGGATTCTAATCGGAATATTTCATCATCTTATAATTAATTGTGGTCTCCATTGGCCCCCACCCATCCGGAGAACGAAGGGAGCATAGTCCTGATTCAGAACCGTTTCCTCGTTACTCTCTTTGCCCATAGGGGGCATTGTCCTGGCCCTCGCTAAGTATGGGAGCCGCTGCCCACCTCCATTCAAGAGAATTGGGAGCAGCAATAGTCTGTTCCTTTAGGAGATGGAAATAACACTTTTGAGCCAAAGTCACCACAAAACTTTCTTTTTCAGTTGTAGCACTGCTTATCATGGCATCAAAGGACTTTCTTTAAACAGGCGTTCCTTATGTCCTCTGCCAAGCGTTCCTGCCAGACCCCTCAGTCCTCCTCCTCCAGACGCTTGTGTTCTCTTCCTCCAGACCCCTCAGTCCTCTTTTCTCCAGACCCCTCTGTCCTCCTTTCTCCAGACCCCTCTGTCCTCTTTTCTCCAGACCCCTCTGTCCTCCTCTGGACTCCTCTCTCATCCTCCAGAATCTTCTGTCCTCCTCCTCCAGACTCTTGTGTATTCCTCCTCCAGACACCTCTTTACTCCTGCTTCAGACTCCTCTGTCCTTCTCCAGACTCCTCTGACCTCCTCCTCCAGACGCTTGTGTTCTCTTCCTCCAGACCCCTCAGTCCTCTTTTCTCCAGACCCCTCTGTCCTCCTTTCTCCAGACCCCTCTGTCCTCTTTTCTCCAGACCCCTCTGTCCTCCTCCAGACTCCTCTCTCATCCTCCAGAATCGTCTGTCCTCCTCCTCCAGACTCTTGTGTATTCCTCCTCCAGACACCTCTTTACTCCTGCTTCAGACTCCTCTGTCCTTCTCCAGACTCCTCTGACCTCCTCCTCCAGATGCTTGTGTTCTCTTCCTCCAGACCCTCAGTCCTCCTTTCTCCAGACCCCTCTGTCCTTCTCCAGACTACTCTGTCCTCCTCCTCCACACTCCTCTGTCCTCCTCCAGACCCCTCTGTCCTCCTCCAGACTCCTCTCTCCTCCTCCAGAATCTTCTGTCCTCCTCCAGACTCTTGTGTATTCCTCCTCCAGACCCCTCTTTACTCTTGCTTCAGACTCCTCTGTCCTTCTTCTCCAGACTCCTCTGTCCTCCTCCTCCAGACTCCTCTGTCCTCCTCCTCCAGACTCCTCTGTCCTCCACACTCCTCTGTCCTTCTTCTCCAGACTCCTCTGTCCTCCTCCTCCAGACTCCTCTGCCCTCCTCCACACTCCTCTGTCCTCCTCCACACTCCTCTGTCCTCCTTCCTCCAGTCTTTTCTGTCCTTCTCCAGACTCCTCTGTCCTCCTCCTCCAGACTCCTCTGCCCTCCTCCGCACTCCTCTGTCCTCCTCCACACTCCTCTGCCCTCCTCCACACTCCTCTGTCCTCCTCCACACTCCTCTGTTCTCCTTCCTCCAGTCTTTTCTGTCCTTCTCCAGATTCCTCTGTCCTCCTCCTCCAGACTCCTCTGCCCTCCTCCGCACTCCTCTGTCCTCCTCCACACTCCTCTGTTCTCCTTACTCCAGTCTTTTCTGTCCTTCTCCAGATTCCTCTGATAGATTACAGATAATAGATAATGTATAGATAATAGATAGGTACGGTATATAATATGGTTTCGCCGGTGATAATTGCTCTGTGATTCATATTCGCTGTTGCTATAAATGAAATGTATTTGACTGTTAGACATTTCCATCATCCGCCCCTTATAGTAGAAACCTCATAATAAATGGCGTTACCCCGACCGTCCATACCCATGTAAGCCAATCTGCGGAAGATTGTGAGCGATCATCCAGATAAATGACGCTAAGCTCTGCTGACATAAGGGCATCTCCGCCTGCTGCCGTCCTGCGTCCCCCCCGCCCGCTCCAACCTTTGCCCTTTAATTACAAACACTATCGACTCTTTAACAAGAATATTGACGTCTCCGTGTAATTCATAGCAATTTACAGAATGTCCTAGAATAAGAGCCCTGCCGCGTGATGGAGAACGCCGGGGTCATACAGAGACATCCACCACCTGGAAAAGGCTCTTAGAGGGATTGCAAGCTGTTGGGTCCGTCCTACAATATCAGAGAGGTGGCCGAGGTCCAATCCCCCCGACTAGGGAGTTATCGCCAGTGGATATGTGATATTCCTCAGTGCCGGCCATAATGTGCCCACAGGTTGTATAGATACGTGGATTATATACCAGTCATAATGATCTATTATTGTCCACAAGGTGGCCACATACGGCATAAACGTCTCCCGGCAGAGTATCACAAAATCAGGATTATTTTTTTTAAATCTCGGGATATGTTAAGTCAGGACCAGAGAAATTAATTTTGCACAGGACCAATCGGGTCTGGTTAAATTCAGTCCAAATCAAAAGTGCCCCCAAAAGTTGATTATTGTGCTCTGAGGTCTCTAAGGATCACAAATCACTCTCCTGTCCGGGCTCGTCCCTCGCCTGATTTGATGCCGTGCTCTGCACCGGGAGGGAGTGCCGGGAAACACATGAAGAATCGGATTAGCTCCCGATTGATGTTCTCTTCTCTAGCCAGGAGCACAGGTATGGGAGGACACATCTCTACCTCCTAATGCCAGCTGCTGTGCCTCCGCCATAGCTCTAGATGTAGTTCATGGCTCTGATATCGGGTGCATGGTCCTGATAATGAGGGTGTTCTTTCTGCTACTAAAAGGACATTCACTATTTAAAGTTTTCCAAAAGTGGTTTTAGAACGTTGCTAAATGGGATGGAGCAGCGGCTGCACAATGGCCCCATTCTCAGGATTGGTGTTTGGACCCCCAGCAATCAGCCTTGTCTTCTTTATTTACTTGCTTATATAGCGCCATTAATTCCACCGTGCTTTATCGTCATCATCATCACTGTCCCCGATAGGGCTCACAATCTACAACCGGAGGAAACCCATGCAAACACGGGGAGAACATACAAACTCCTTGCAGATGTTGTCCTTGGTGGGATTTGTACCCAGGACCCCAGCGCTGCAAGGCTGCTGTGCTAATCAATGAGCCACCATACAGTGCTAACCACTGAGCCGCCGTAATGCCCTGCATGTTTTGCTCTGATTGCAGACCATGATGGCGGGTGTCCAGGTCATCGATCACTCTTTAGTACACGTGTGGGTTATTCTGCCACCTTGCATAGTTGGTGATTGAGGCAACTGGAGAAAGGTGGTGGATCTAGAACATGAGTTGGATCAGAGGAGGAGAATGGCGCTGTCGAGCAAAGCAGGGCAAAAAGGCAGGACAGGACGCAAGCTACAGTATTACTTAGATAGTGAGTGCCTTGAGAGACTGACCATCCCGTGTCCCACGTCTAGACCATCGGCGTCCACCTTCATGGGGTCACATATTGTCATTGACTTTTGATCAATGATGGTGCTGTCACGATATTGTATGAAATGTAATGATTTTGTAGCTTTGCCTGATAGCTCCCATGCTGTGGGCTTAAACCCCCCTTGTCTGTATTTCTGCTTGCTGAAATGTGTGTAGAAGAGGTTTTATTGCTTCTAGCTGCAAATTCCAGATTCTGGGCAACTTACTCATTCCCTCCCACCACAAGAATTTATACGACTGCCGTAGCTGCAATAGACAATTGGACCAGCTAAAACTGGTCTGATAGCTCTCTTCAGACATGCAGTTCTTTGTTTTGTTATAATAAGATATTGGGCCACCGATTTGGGCTAGGAAAATAATAAGTACATATTGCTAACTTCCATCGGTAGATCTGCCAAACACTGTAAGCGCGAGCCTCTAATTCCAACAGGTACAAAGTATGGATTTCTCCGGAACTGTGTGTGCCAACTAGCCCAAATTTGGTACCAACAGAAAGCCAATTGTAAAAGAAGATGAATGAGGGGGGTGCTGTGATTCTGACATGTTCGGGAACGAAAATACAAGAATTATAAGAATTGTTGGAGAAAACTGTACAGCTGAGGGGAGGGGAGGACGATGTTAACTCAACCCCTTTAGTGATGTCACCAGGCTGCAGGTATAAGTGACTCCACTTAACCCGGCCTTCAGTCTTACCTGAGGAGCTCTTACTGCCAGCCCTGAGGAACTGAGATATTTGGAGCTCCACCCACTAGCCTGGTTTTGCCTGAAATGATCTGAACACATGTAAGTGTTATCTTCTCATTTAATCCCTGTTATTTTATAATTACCTTTGTACATATTTTCAATTGTCTCTTATTGTAACATCCTTGTAATATTTTTATAAACACTGCCTAATCTTTCGGAGTAAAATATTTAAATTACTAGTTTTCGTTCTCCTGCTCTAAAACGTATCCTAAGTCTTCTGAAGGGAATTACACTACTGTTTTGGGTTAGCTTCGGACCCGTTAATCGAAGCTGGTGGCAGCATACCTTGTTCTGGGTATTTGGGTGTCGTTCTAGTGACAGCGGCGTTGATAATTATTGTTCCTGCCTGAGTGGGAGTAGTTACAGTATATCGCCTCGCTGCAGCATGCCCAATAGCCAGTACATAGCAGGCAGCCTTTCTGGCGACTAATTACCCTAGGTGCAGTGCCTAATCTGACCTGAGGGTAAGGGGGCGCCAGAGAGCGGCAAGTTTTCAAGTGGAACTGTAAAGCGGGATATACATAAATCCCTGCAGTTCGGGTTATATTGCAGAGCAGTGGGATAACTAAAATAAGGCCCTCCAGTAAACTAAGAGGTCAAAAGCCTTGTGTGTGTTATTTCATCACATTGTAGCAGTGGAGGGATAACAAACATAAGCCCCCTGCACATGTGATAGCCGTCTGTTGGCCTAAAGTCACCCCGATCTGTGACGTAGGGGTGACAGTCATGGTGTGAATTGTGACAGGTGCATAACAGTGAAAGCTAAAAATGAGAGAGGGCTGTTGTAAAGTTGTGTTTTATCGGCAAAAGTAACAAGAAAAACATCACGCACCCGATCCTTCTTTCAGGATGTGGTTTCAATCCATAAAATTGGTTACTTTGGTATTTGTGGAAGTGCAGGAGTCAGGGGAGTTTTTCCGTGAAAAGTGAGACCTGCCGGACCGGCACCTGACACCTGCACCTCCGCAAATATCAATGTAACCAATTTTATGGATTAAAACCACATCTTGAAAGAAAGATCGGGTGAGTGCTGTTTTTCTTGTTACTTTTGCTGGTATAATATATGCACCACCCAGAAGAGATCCGTCAAGGCTATTTCTGAGGATTTGGGTTGAAACAACACACAGAATAAAGTGACTTGGTGCCTGGAGTAAGCCCTTTTTTTTTTTTTAAAGTGAAGTTGCGTTTGTTGCCATTGTCCGGCCACTTCTGTTTTGCTTGTGACGCCAGCCCCTCGATCGATCACGGCTCTCCTCCTCCTCCTCCCGGTGATCGTGGGCGACCCCAGATCAATAAAGCTTTCCCAGTCTGGAGAATAGAGCGAGTTCCCTTCTCAGGATTGAACCTTAAATCTGCCTCCGATTTCTTGTCTTCGGTGTGAAATATCAGCGAAGCGGCGGCGGCGAACGTAAAATAGCGTTTTTTAGATAAATGCGGACATTTATTTTTAAAGACCTTGAAAAGTAAAGTAAAAGAGCATTATTTAATAGTAAGAGAGTCAAACGAGGGTTTTACGCTTCTCGCAGACTCCTTTACATAATTCACCGCTCGGTGCAGAGTGCTGACAGCTCATAAACCTGCAGTCAATTTGCAGATGGAGCAGAATCGCTGGAAGTTCGGAGCCGGCAGATGTTCCCTTATATTTTTTTAGTGAATTCAGCCTTGTCCTCGAAAATAATAGCAATTATAAAAAAAGGATCTTAGAATACGAGCTCCGGCCCCAATACGCCATAAAGTCCCCGGTGACGTCCACGGGCAGCGCTCTGTATGTGTGTAATAATCAGGACTATGGGCGACGCAGGCTCAGGGCAGGATGTCACCCAGGGGCTTCTGTTCTCCGTCCGTACAGACCCTGACGTCCATACTGTTAATTCTCCTGGTACAGTGACGGTGACCAACTATGGGCTGGCATCAGTGCAAACCAACCTTGAGGGCATCTGTCTCATGGTCCATGGTGGCCGCTCTCTCAGCTTTTATAGACTTCAATGGGACACGCCAAGACTTTATAGGAGATGAATCAACTTCAGAGACTCACAGCTGCAGTGCTAGAAGGGGTTAATAATCAATGACTTCCCCTGTCCTATACTTGCCCCTCACCTGTCCTGCTGCAGCTCCATGCTTTCTTCTGAACAGCCGGCCGACATTTTGCTGGATTGATAACCGATCGATTCCCTCATCTCCGGTCACACATTTATGTCCCATATCGTCAGTGTCAGACTGAAGGACATTGGGCCCACCAGAAGATTTGATTCTGTGGACCCAACTTTCTCACCCACTGAAGAAACCCATAGCAACTGCAATGTTTCCACTGTGAACTCTCCTGAAGGAGAAGCTAGGGCCCACCGGAGGATTCTCCAGTTCTCTGGTGGGCCAGTCCAACCCTGCATATCATCATATATGGCCTTTTTGCAACCGGTTATACTGAATAAGGTAAGAATGAGAGGGCAGGTTTCCATGTTGAGAGGTGCCTGTGGGGTAAATTTATGAAAACTGGCTTATATTTAGAAAGCATAAACTTAGGCTAAGACAGTGTTGCTATTTTTTTCAGTAAGTTTCATCTTTAGTCCGACTAGGGCAACTTTCGACAGCACCACCTATTCGTTGGCTCACCTTGTGCCTGAAGTCTGAGCCAAAATCTTGGAGCGTTTTTTGAAGGAAAGTGTTGCCTTGTAGACCGTCTACCTTGTCCACAAAGTCGTCCCCCTTGCTGCAAAGCCATGTCCCTTGTCCGGCAAGGCATAGAAAGTGTCCAACACATGGAGGTGGAGGATGGATTCTCGGAATCGTTGCCCCAGGCGGTTTAAAGAAACCGCAGTCCAATACAAAAGAAGGGAAAAGCAAAAGAGTCGGAGGACAGCAGCCGAAAAATCATTCTAAAGACAATATGTTGGATGCAAAGAAACAATGCCCAAGACAGGAAAAAAGCAAGAAGCTGAGTCCCCTCTTGTACAACCTCCCGCCATTTATTTTTCTGGTTATCTCATAATAGAGGATCCGTTTATTGGAACAATGGGTGTTCGGAAGGGTCTCATCGAATTGGTGCAAACATTTACATTGTTGGAGAGAGAAAAGAGTAAGAAGGAAGAATGCCGAGACTCCCTGTGATCAGCTTGGAAGAGGGGGAAATCTGCAAAATAAGAAGTTGTCCAAACTTTCCCAAACTTCCGCTGAAGAGCCGGGTGCATCATGACCCTCAGTACTTGTTACGCTTTATGCTTCTCCTGCAAATTTGCAAACTATTTAGTTATTATGACAATGTAACAAATTGTATCTGATGCTCCTTACAAGGACAATGATCCCACAGTCTTCATTCCTTCTGAAGGGTCTCGGTAGATACATCGGGGGAGTCCTGCGTTGTGTTCGGACCCTCAGCGTGGACTGTGCAGATGTAACACAAAGCGCTTGACGAAAGCGCTTGACGATTGCTTCACTGTAAAGTGCCGATCAAAATGTGCCTGTAATGGACATCAAGAGAGGAAAGGGAAAATATACAGATTAGAGATTAGAAACAGCTTTTTGACAATGAGGGTCACCAATGGGTGGTGGTGAGTTCTCCTTCAATGGAAGTCTTCACACAGAGGCTGGACAGACGTCTGTCTGAGATGGGTTAGTGACTCCTGCATTGAGCCGGGGGTTGGACACGAGGACCCTGGAGGTCTCTTCTAACTCTTAACATTCTAGAATTCTAGAATTCTATGATCAAATCCAATTGTGGCTCCTTTAAAGGGAAATTTACCAAGCTTTCATTTTTATGTCTACTCTGTTATCGATGTGTAATATGGAAGGGGATGGGATGAAAAATTGACCACTGTGGGGTACAGGGCCGCTGTCATTCCATAACAAGTGAATATATTGGAAATCACATTGGACCTTTAAAGAGTGTAGAGGTCAGCCACAATTAAAGGAGCACTGACAAACCGGAGGTCCCTTAATAATTATCATTGGGGGTCCTCCAGTTTGGACAGAGCTATACAATTACTAAATAATGTAGAACTACAATTGTTGGCCATGAGCCTCAGGTGATAAGTGGAGCCCCCCTGGATGGACACCCCTGGGGTCAGCTCTGGGGTCAGATGCTTCATTCTTCTTGGGCCTTGTGTCGTACACTTTAGTTTTTCATGTTACTGACTATGTAAGGAATGTTCTTAGCATTTCTGTAGAATAACCTTAATAATATAATCCTATAGCAATTATCTCCGTGTACAGCCTGGTATAAGCCTCTTATGTAAGCACTCGCTCTGTAGATCAGACAATGGCGTTCTTTACCACTATTGTGCTTGCGCTGAAAATATCTAAAGTCTATGAGAATAAAGGTTCAATCTTGATATCGCCGCCTTGTTACCATCATTTATGACCTTAGTGGTAGAAGTATCCATAAACTCCTGCAGAAATCTGAAAAATAGAAAAATCATCTCTGGCATAGTCTTTTTAGGAGGTTTTAAGCCCATTAAATATATTAATTCCACCATATTTCTAGCTTATTAGCTACTTCCTCCTACACAAAAGCTCATTGGCTGAGGCACAGTCATGTGACCATTAAGTCCCTCCCATGAGGGGAAAATACATCAAAGCTTTCTATACATTGGAGCAATTTGTGATTTTGGCATCAATGTTAGTTTGGTTAATGCATTGTAACAGTCTAACAGACAATATCTGGTCATGCAGAAGTCAAACTGCCAATCTTGGGGCGAACAGCTGCTGGGGTGGGGGCTCCGATCATTATACGTGTCCATCAGGAAGCTGTGTGATAGGAAGATGCTCCTGGGGAAAAGGCCTCCAGACAAATCAAAATGGGACCCACCTCTTTGTGTCGGCTTTTCAACAGTCACATCAATATCCCAAAGCTTCTCTCTCCTAAGTTATTATTTCATCCATGGGTGCTAATGTAACATTTAGAACAACATCCCCATTTTGAAATATACAATTTTTTTTATTTTTTATTTTTTTATTAGAAAGAAAAGGACATTTTTTTATGACCACAAAGGGATATTAAAATGCATTTTATATTGCGTTATCTTTTTGTAGCAATTGTTTTTGTGTATAGGATACATGTTCTTTTCGATGTTGGCATGTCTAGAAACAGCAGTTCGCTATGACCACAGCTTTCTTTTTTTAATTTTCAAAATTTTGTTTACTTTATTTTTTAATTGATTTTATTTATTTTGGGTGGGTTGTATATCAATATTTACATAGATTTTTTTGTTATTAATGATTTTCCCTGTAACTTCGGATGCTATATTATCCCCAGTTACAGAGTAAATTCAGCCTCTAAAGCGTCACTACAGAAACACTCTAAAGCATCACTGCAGAGACACTCTAAAGCATCACTACAGAGACACTCTAAAGCATCACTGCAGAGACACTCTAAAGCATCACTGCAGAGACACTCTAAAGCATCACTACAGAGACACTCTAAAGCATCACAGCAGAGACACTCTAAAGCATCACTACAGAGACACTCTAAAGCATCACTACAGAGACACTCTAAAGCATCACTACAGAGACACTCTAAAGCATCACTACAGAGACACTCTAAAGCATCACTGCAGAGACACTCTAAAGCATCACTACAGAGACACTCTAAAGCATCACTGCAGAGACACTCTAAAGCATCACTACAGAGACACTCTAAAGCATCACAGCAGAGACACTCTAAAGCATCACTACAGAGACACTCTAAAGCATCACTACAGAGACACTCTAAAGCATCACTACAGAGACACTCTAAAGCATCACTACAGAGACACTCTAAAGCATCACTGCAGAGACACTCTAAAGCATCACTACAGAAACACTCTAAAGCATCACTGCAGAGACACTCTAAAGCATCACTACAGAGACACTCTAAAGCATCACTACAGAGACACTCTAAAGCATCACTACAGAGACACTCTAAAGCATCACAGCAGAGACACTCTAAAGCATCACTACAGAGACACTCTAAAGCATCACAGCAGAGACACTCTAAAGCATCACAGCAGAGACACTCTAAAGCATCACTACAGAGACACTCTAAAGCATCACTACAGAGACACTCTAAAGCATCACTACAGAGACACTCTAAAGCATCACAGCAGAGACACTCTAAAGCATCACTACAGAGACACCCTAAAGCATCACAGCAGAGACACTCTAAAGCATCACAGCAGAGACACTCTAAAGCATCACAGCAGAGACACTCTAAAGCATCACTGCAGAGACACTCTAAAGCATCACTACAGAGACACTCTAAAGCATCACAGCAGAGACACTCTAAAGCATCACTACAGAGACACTCTAAAGCATCACAGCAGAGACACTCTAAAGCATCACTACAGAGACACTCTAAAGCATCACTACAGAGACACTCTGAAGCATCACTACAGAGACACTCTAAAGCATCACTACAGAAACACTCTAAAGCATCACTGCAGAGACACTCTAAAGCATCACTACAGAGACACTCTAAAGCATCACTACAGAGACACTCTAAAGCATCACTACAGAGACACTCTAAAGCATCACTACAGAGACACTCTAAAGCATCACAGCAGAGACACTCTAAAGCATCACTACAGAGACACTCTAAAGCATCACTACAGAAACACTCTAAAGCATCACTGCAGAGACACTCTAAAGCATCACAGCAGAGACACTCTAAAGCATCACTACAGAGACACTCTAAAGCATCACTGCTGAGACACTCTAAAGCATCACAGCAGAGACACTCTAAAGCATCACTACAGAGACACTCTAAAGCATCACTACAGAGACACTCTAAAGCATCACTACAGAGACACTCTAAAGCATCACTACAGAGACACTCTAAAGCATCACTACAGAGACACTCTAAAGCATCACTGCTGAGACACTCTAAAGCATCACAGCAGAGACACTCTAAAGCATCACTACAGAGACACCCTAAAGCATCACAGCAGAGACACTCTAAAGCATCACTACAGAGACACCCTAAAGCATCACAGCAGAGACACTCTAAAGCATCACTACAGAGACACTCTAAATCATCACAGCAGAGACACTCTAAAGCATCACTACAGAGACACTCTAAAGCATCACTGCAGAGACACTCTAAAGCATCACTGCAGAGACACTCTAAAGCATCACAGCAGAGACACTCTAAAGCATCACTACAGAGACACTCTAAAGCATCACTACAGAGACACTCTAAAGCATCACTACAGAGACACTCTAAAGCATCACTGCAGAGACACTCTAAAGCATCACTGCTGAGACACTCTAAAGCATCACAGCAGAGACACTCTAAAGCATCACTACAGAGACACTCTAAAGCATCACTACAGAGACACTCTAAAGCATCACTACAGAGACACTCTAAAGCATCACTACAGAGACACTCTAAAGCATCACTACAGAGACACTCTAAAGCATCACTGCAGAGACACTCTAAAGCATCACTGCTGAGACACTCTAAAGCATCACTACAGAGACACTCTAAAGCATCACTGCAGAGACACTCTAAAGCATCACTGCAGAGACACTCTAAAGCATCACTGCAGAGACACTCTAAAGCATCAGTACAGAAACACTCTAAAGCATCACTACAGAGACACTCTAAAGCATCACTACAGAGACACTCTAAAGCATCACTGCAGAGACACTCTAAAGCATCACTGCTGAGACACTCTAAAGCATCACTACAGAGACACTCTAAAGCATCACTGCAGAGACACTCTAAAGCATCACTGCAGAGACACTCTAAAGCATCACTGCAGAGACACTCTAAAGCATCACTACAGAGACACTCTAAAGCATCACTGCAGAGACACTCTAAAGCATCACTGCAGAGACACTCTAAAGCATCACTACAGAGACACTCTAAAGCATCACTACAGAGACACTCTAAAGCATCACTGCTGAGACACTCTAAAGCATCACAGCAGAGACACTCTAAAGCATCACAGCAGAGACACTCTAAAGCATCACTACAGAGACACTCTAAAGCATCACTGCAGAGACACTCTAAAGCATCACTACAGAAACACTCTAAAGCATCACTGCAGAGACACTCTAAAGCATCACTACAGAGACACTCTAAAGCATCACTGCTGAGACACTCTAAAGCATCACAGCAGAGACACTCTAAAGCATCACAGCAGAGACACTCTAAAGCATCACTGCAGAGACACTCTAAAGCATCACAGCAGAGACACTCTAAAGCATCACTACAGAAACACTCTAAAGCATCACTACAGAGACACTCTAAAGCATCACTACAGAGACACTCTAAAGCATCACTACAGAAACACTCTAAAGCATCACTGCAGAGACACTCTAAAGCATCACTACAGAGACACTCTAAAGCATCACTACAGAGACACTCTAAAGCATCACTACAGAGACACTCTAAAGCATCACTACAGAGACACTCTAAAGCATCACAGCAGAGACACTCTAAAGCATCACTACAGAGACACTCTAAAGCATCACTACAGAAACACTCTAAAGCATCACTGCAGAGACACTCTAAAGCATCACAGCAGAGACACTCTAAAGCATCACTACAGAGACACTCTAAAGCATCACTGCTGAGACACTCTAAAGCATCACAGCAGAGACACTCTAAAGCATCACTACAGAGACACTCTAAAGCATCACTACAGAGACACTCTAAAGCATCACTACAGAGACACTCTAAAGCATCACTACAGAGACACTCTAAAGCATCACTACAGAGACACTCTAAAGCATCACTGCTGAGACACTCTAAAGCATCACAGCAGAGACACTCTAAAGCATCACTACAGAGACACCCTAAAGCATCACAGCAGAGACACCCTAAAGCATCACTACAGAGACACCCTAAAGCATCACAGCAGAGACACTCTAAATCATCACAGCAGAGACACTCTAAAGCATCACTACAGAGACACTCTAAAGCATCACTGCAGAGACACTCTAAAGCATCACTGCAGAGACACTCTAAAGCATCACAGCAGAGACACTCTAAAGCATCACTACAGAGACACTCTAAAGCATCACTACAGAGACACTCTAAAGCATCACTACAGAGACACTCTAAAGCATCACTGCAGAGACACTCTAAAGCATCACTGCTGAGACACTCTAAAGCATCACAGCAGAGACACTCTAAAGCATCACTACAGAGACACTCTAAAGCATCACTACAGAGACACTCTAAAGCATCACTACAGAGACACTCTAAAGCATCACTACAGAGACACTCTAAAGCATCACTACAGAGACACTCTAAAGCATCAGTACAGAAACACTCTAAAGCATCACTACAGAGACACTCTAAAGCATCACTACAGAGACACTCTAAAGCATCACAGCAGAGACACTCTAAAGCATCACTGCAGAGACACTCTAAAGCATCACTGCAGAGACACTCTAAAGCATCACTGCAGAGACACTCTAAAGCATCACTGCAGAGACACTCTAAAGCATCACTGCAGAGACACTCTAAAGCATCACTACAGAGACACTCTAAAGCATCACTACAGAGACACTCTAAAGCATCACTGCTGAGACACTCTAAAGCATCACAGCAGAGACACTCTAAAGCATCACAGCAGAGACACTCTAAAGCATCACTACAGAGACACTCTAAAGCATCACTGCAGAGACACTCTAAAGCATCACTACAGAAACACTCTAAAGCATCACTACAGAAACACTCTAAAGCATCACTGCAGAGACACTCTAAAGCATCACTACAGAGACACTCTAAAGCATCACTGCAGAGACACTCTAAAGCATCACAGCAGAGACACTCTAAAGCATCACAGCAGAGACACTCTAAAGCATCACTACAGAGACACTCTAAAGCATCACTGCAGAGACACTCTAAAGCATCACTACAGAGACACTCTAAAGCATCACTACAGAAGCCAAACCAGGCACTCCATTTGCAGTCAGTGTGTTTCTGGGTGTTTGCTGCTCATCAGTGCAAATCAGGAGATCTTATTTGGTTGGATGAGAGACCTCTGATAGGTGATCCAAGGGGTAACAAGGGGTCTCTTTGTAGAGTGTCAAGCTGGGATAAGGAGACTTATAGGCCATGTAATGCTCCTCTGTGAATTTAAATATTTAAATTGTCTCTTCTGAGAGAAAGAGTCCTGGAACTCTAGTGCCACCTATTGCCACTATAGTAGCAATCTGGAAATTTAATATTAACCCATTATTGAGCTTAGATACATGCCTTAGGATAAGAAAACAAAGCAGACACTCCATTTTCAAACACATGTTCCTGAGTGTCTGCCGCTCATCAGTGCAAAGCAAGAGAGCTGATTTAGCTGGGTAAGAGACATCGGGTAGGAAATGCAAGGTGGAACGGTTCTCCTTGTGGAGGGTGCCAAGCAGCATACGGTGGCACTAGAGATCCAGTCATCTCAATTCACAGAGGAGCATGCCTTGGTCTATATGTCTCCTGACACTGACTTGGCACTCTCTTACACCCCCTGTAAATATCCACAAAATTGAGTATTCACATTCGGTTCTGCTATTCTCGTATGTAGCATGGAGGTCCCATGGTTTCACCAGTAGTAAGAGGTTGATTGTAACGTCTTACTTGTGTCTCCTAAGGCTTCACCAGTGACAGCCTTCAGCTCGGAGGTGACGGCGCTCTGCACTGCAGCGCTGATACTCTTCATGTATTTGTACTGGGAATGGGATCCCATAGGGTGAAAATCGGGAATGATAAAGGAGATGAATGGCAGCTACCGTGGAGATACGGGAACCCAGAGCCCTGTCCTCCAACTATAACTGATGCCATTAATTATGTTTCTAATATGCTATGATTGGAGCCCCTCGCTGTTCCCGGTGTCAGCGTGACTTCCAGTGGGGAAGGATTAAGCCTCTTACAGTCGCGGTAATCATGAGCCATGTGGGTGTTGAATAACATTTTGTATGAATGCCGAGCTGCCTACATCGCCTTATGTTCTCCCAGATAATGTCTTACACTGTATGGAAATACGGAACGAGGAGCCGTCACTTAACAAACGCCCCTTCATGGATTGAAATCCGAGATTCAAAACACAAGATGCTCAGTAACGTCTCGTGCGGGAATATGAAGGATTTAGTCTGACGACATCAATTATCCCACCGGGGGCCGAAGGGTGAGAAATTCCTGCGACGGCCGTAGTCACACACCAATATTCTCATGTTATAGAAAACAATTGAAATAAATCCAATCACAAAACATATTTTATTCTCATTTACCCTTCTTACTACTAGAAGTAATTAAAGAGATCTGCAGACGGAAAGCTCAATTGGTGATAAAGAGCATCTCTTGCTCTGGAGGACCTGTCCTGTCCTGCAATACACCGGGAACCCACTGATTTCTATGGACATTGTGTTATACTTAATCTCTCCTGTGGTGGCGCTGCAGAGGAATTGAACACTCTCTGTCGCATTCCATCACAGATTGTAGCTGATTTATGGAGGTCAGAGTAGGGGGACACTAAATGATTTGCTTATTGTCAGAGGATCCTTCTAATAAGTAGGGATTGTCCAAGTGCCCTTGATAATTGGGAAATGCAGTGTCATGCACATTGTAGGAAAGGCTAAGTGCAACACGAAGGGATAAGAGGAAAGGAACCCAACACTAGGGAAGGGGGAAGTGGAGACCCCAGGCAGATCTAACGTCACCCTGTCTGCCCTATCGTCCCTATATAGGTTCTGCGCCTATCGCCGAGCAGGATGCCTAATCCCTGCCTAATCCTGGAGAGGATGTTTCAGTAGAATGATGATATATGGTGGAACAGAGGTGGAAGGAGAGTTCAGGGTGGACATGTTGTTACTTGAGTGCAACACGAAGGGATAAGAGGAAAGGAACCCAACACTAGGGAAGGGGGAAGTGGAGACCCCAGGCAGATCTAATGTCACCCTCTCTGCCCTATCCTCCCTATATAGGTTCTGCGCCTATCGCCGAGCAGGATGCCTAATCCCTGCCTAACCCTGGAGAGGATGTTTCAGTAGAATGATGATATATGGTGGAACAGAGGTAGAAGGAGAGTTCAGGGTGGACATGTTGTTACTTGAGTGTTTAGTGAAAGGTTAAAAAATGGGTTTGGGTTGCAACAAACACATTATTAATTATGGAGATGAGGTTGGAATGTGTTTGGGTGAAGTGAACAAGTAGTCAGGTGATGAAGAGCTTCCGATCAGTAATGGTGGAGATAGAAGTCACGGGTGGACATGACTTAGCAGTTACAAAAAGGTGAGGTCCACCTGTGGGGTAGCATGGGTTGGGATGCCAGAAAACGGTCCAAAGCAAGTATATTGCACCTGTAGACTGCAAACCATTAACACTTCATGAATCCCTTCCACCAGTATCTAAACTTGCTGGGATATGCCTTCATTGTATGATCAGTGCAGGTCTGATTTTTGGAAGAGAAAGGGGGGTGATACCTTGATTTCCCAGTTCATTTAGACTCCCGGAAGCTGAACCCTCGTTGATGATAAAGTGATGATATATCCTACTAGTAGGACATGCCCTCATAATGCCCCTTTAGGATCATTTTAGAAATGATGTTCTCATGCCGGCCAAAAATCTAGTTATTGACCCGTTACAGAGGTGACTGTATAGCGCTTCCAAAAAGACTCGTGCACGGACCCCTGACCCCGCGTACGGAGGGCACCGGTTGGGGACAGAGGGCAGGACTTTCTGTCTGTCCTTTCTGCAGTGCTACGCTAAGTGCTTTACCAGCATTATTATCCCGCTGGGCTATTCTGCTGACTCTCCGAATATTATCTCTGCAGGTCACATACTGGCGGAGCCAATAAACTGATTATCTTGGCGCGGGATTGATTGTAAACACGGCCATTTATGCACAGATTTTTTTTTTTTTTTGCAGATTGGAAAACCTGACAGACTGGGCTCCAGTACAAAAAAAAAACACAGAAATAAAATCTGATTTATGAAATATTTAGAACTGATGACTAATTGATTTTACTTTGAAGGTTGAATGAAGAGAAATTACAAGCTCCCTTCTCCGACTTTGTACAATATGAAAGACTAATGGCACTTAAACTTTGATAATACTTAGTCAAATAATTCATCTTGTTTACCCGGAGCTGTCGCTCCTGCCGTACGGGGCTGCAGAAAAAAAGCGGAGAATTGTGCGGCTGATTATTGTAAGTCTCTGTAATGGAGCTCTTAGGGGAGTTTTTGTCATTACTCAAGTTCTTATAATTATCACCTAGATGAAAATGATTTCTAATCTGCAAAGTTTTCTTTTGATGATTGCACTTTAGCAATGAATGTGACACTGACTGAACACATATGCTTAGTTCCATCCTTTCAGCTCCACCACAGATCAACTGATTAAATGGGGCCAGCGAGTGTCTTGGAATATTCATTAAAACACCACATTACGTTTTGTATTAAAGTCATTGATTATATAATCAATCTTTACTAATACAAAAATATAGACAGGTATAGCGCCATGCTTTTACTAGTGGCTGTTACTGGTATTACAGCTCATTCCCATTCTAGTGTATGAGACTAAGCTGTAATACCAGGACCTGCCACTATCAAACGTATGGCGCTGTGCCTGATAGAGAATGAAACTGATGGACGGTGCAGCTCCCAAAAGTTGAAAATTAAGGATGGCCATAAAATTTTTTAGTCTTGAGAACCCTTTTAAAGAAAAACTCCATCCGTGACATCTCCTAACCGTAATTTCTGACACTTATCACCCCCACCAATTAGAAGATTGGGGGGGGCAATGGCCACCCAGTGAGTTCCCCCTCATCTTCATTGCTTGAATCCCATTTGGGCATGAGCTCTAACCCTAGACACAGCCATTACCAAAGGTGAACAATGAAGATGACGGAACAATGAAGATGACGGAACAAAGAAGATGATGGAACATAGAAAATGACGGAACAATGCAGATGACAGAACAATGAAGATGACGGAACAAAGAAGATGACGGAACAAAGAAGATGACGGAACAATGCAGATGACAGAACAATGATGATGACAGAAGAATGAAGATGACGGAACAATGCAGATGACAGAACAAAGAAGATGACAGAACAATGAAGATGATGGAACAAAGAAGATGAAGGAACAATGAAGATGATGGAACAATGATGATGACAGAAGAATGAAGATGACGGAACAATGAAAATGACGGAACAATGAAGATGACGGAACAATGAAGATGACGGAACAATGAAGATGAAGGAACAATGAAGATGACGGAACCATGAATATGATGGAACCATGAAGATGACGGAACAATGAAAACGGAACAATGAAGATAACAGAACAATGAAGATGACGGAACAATGAAGATGACGGAACAATGAAGATGACGGAACAATGAAGATGACGGAACAATGAAGATGATGGAACAATGAAGATGACAGAAGAATGAAGATGACAGAACAATGAAAATTACGGAACAATGAAGATGACGGAACAATGAAAATGATGGAACAATGAAGATGACGGAACAATGAAGATGACGGAACAATGAAGATGATGGAACAATGAAGATGACGGAACAATGAAGATGAAGGAACCATGAAGATGATGGAACCATGAAGATGACGGAACAATGAAGATAACAAAACAATGAAGATAACGGAACCATGAAGATGACGGAACCATGAAGATGACGGAACCATGAAGATGACGGAACAATGAAGATAACAAAACAATGAAGATAAAAGAACAATGAAGATGATGGAACAATGAAGATGACCTTAGTTTGTATCCACTGCCCCTTCGGTCGGTGGTATGGTTGTAAACTAAGGATAGGATGTGAATTTTATAGTCCTATAAAAAAAGAACTGCACCTATGAAATCTGCTAATCGGTGACCATTGATAATAGTGGTTAAAAATTGCAAAATGGAAACTAAGATAATCAATCCCCTAAGTTTTGCAAATGCCCAGGCAGAGCTTGTTACATTGTATCATGTTGATGATGAGCCACCTGATGATGAAGGGTCTTGGTCGGGTTGATGATGCGACCCTCCTGCGCGGAGACAAGCTTGTAACGTCCAGACAAGCTTTACTTTGACTCCAAGAGGCATTTAGACGTGATGGTTCCACTTCAGTACGGCTCATACATCTCATCACGGGGAGGCGCTGCGCTTCAACCATCTCAGCAGGAACTTCCTGTACAAGAGCAAATAACTGAAGTGCTGATTTGTTTCCTCTTTCTTCACAGGAGTCAGATGGTTAATTCCAATCTCAAGATCAAATCTTGGGGATGCTTGAAGCCCACGTCTTAGGCTGTGTGCACACATGGAGCATTTGCAGCAGATTTTTCTGCACCAAGAACAAGAATAATGCCAGAAAAAAAAAGGTTGTTTTTTTACAATGCTTTTGATGTATTTTACATCCGTTTTTGATGTACTTTACATGCGTTTTTGATGAACATTACATGCATTTTTTGCCCAGTTTTTTGAATGGGTGAACAACTGCAAATTCTAAGAAAAAATTGTCATGCTGTGGATTTGAAAAAAAAAAAAAAAACACTCATGGAGAAAATTCACAAGGATGCGTATGGGATTTCAGAAATCTCATTCACTTTTCTTGTGAAGTGCAGTGTTTCATACGCTGATAAAAAGCACAGAAAACTGCAGTGTGTAAACAAGCCCTTATGGCACGAGTAGCCGCCTATCTCCTCCGGTCTGGCCTCTCTATGTGGGTGCACGGAGACTCCGCTCTCTACCTGCCCGGACTGCGCCCACCGGGAGCCACTTGTTCCTGACCTGCTCCTTCTAGTTATAATGTCAAATTCTAAGTCGTCATTGTTGTCGGGTTTTGCAGCGAGGCGTTGATCCCTCTGATCCATTTGATCTACTCAACAAAGCTATAGGAAATCTCCTGTTAGTTGGGTAAGATGTCTCTCGGAGGGTCGGCACAGACCCCATGTCGCTGGACGCTGCTGTCGGAGTCATGGCGGCGCCATCGTGGAGGACGGTTGGGTTTACGATGAGCCTTGGCGGACAGAGAAATCCCTCTGTTGTTCTTCTTATTATCGTGGATCAGAAATTCAGAAATGTGAGACGTTTTCTTTGAAGGCGACACCTCATCACGTGTAAATCAGAATCTGACAACTCGGGTGGCATCCTTGAACTTTGTCCAAAAATAGAAGCCCAGCGTCCCTGAGTGTGTCACACCGGTGAAATCTCATTATTTATATCTTTCTGATGACTCATTTGCGTGCGGCCTTGACTCTGCGCGGTCGCGTTGACTGCGCGGTCGCGTTGCGCATTAGCAGCCTTTATGGAAGCTCCTTTTATAAGAAAAGAGCGAAGGACGGAGATTCTGCCGGTGTCCGCTCCATGAATGAGATGTTCCGAGCCTCGGGATGACCCCATCTGTAGAAACGTGACCCCCGACTTTTGTATTGTCACCGGGGTGCACGCTGAGGGATGTGACCCTGTAATATGAGCTGAGAGGCGTCCAGCCGGGGAGGCGACACTCGGCATTTCCCGGGAATTTCATCATAAAGATATGATTGCTGAAAATCGCGGCTATTAGCTTCTCCCCAGGGTAGAAAGTAACTCCTTAATCACCTACCCCGAGAAGTAATCCTTCAATTACCGCAGCCTACCTGGCAAAGAGCACGAGAGGGATAATAGGAAGCGACTGCGCAGAGACGAGGTCGGGCTCCACATTTCTGCGCGATGTACAGAGGAAAGGTGCTCAGAACTCAAGAGTAAATATGTTTCTTTGCAAGGGAAAAAAAAAAGTGAATTTCTGCCTTAAATGTTTTTGCCACTGGGGGTGCTGTATAGAACAGCAGTCAATGCCTGTAACTGATCTCCTATGTCACAGCGCACCGTGTGGTCGCGAAAGGGATTGCAAGTAATATTCCTCCAAGATTTTAATTCCATTTTTTTATATGATTTTTCTTCTGTTCTTCTGCAGCTATTCTTTTGATTGTGTTAATGCATCTAAAATAAAAATAAAACAACTTTGATTAAAAATGTCCTATCATTTATATGTAGCAAATCTTGGCATCCTCATGGTAACAGACAAAAAAAAAAAAAAACAATCCCTGCATAATTCTCCTTTTGTAAAAATGTATTTGTCGGACTCGGCCATGTTTGCAATCATATCTGTCTCCTTGAAGTTTGTCATCACGAGGTTGTGTACGCCTTTCCTGAGGGGTAATAATGGGTTAACTGGAAACCCGACAGCAACATTTGTATTTCATCTGATCGGTTTATAAAAATAAAAGACGTGATACCTGTGTCGTTTCTTGTTCCTTGTTCCGTCTCAGGACATAACAAATGCCTGTTCAGCCAATCCTGGTCTGAGGCGGGACATTGGTGCAGTCTGTGATTGGCTGACTGACCGCTTCCTGGCATTTCCTGTGTGCTTAGACACAAACAGGAAGAAGAGAGAAAAGGATCAGCGGTGGACCTGGTAAGAGTCAGAAAAGGATCAGCGGTGGATCGGTGATCGGGAGAATCACTTATTATTATTATTTAAGCCACTCTGATCCTTTTACATTAAAATATGTCTGTGCTGGTGAATCCCTTTAATTTAACCTTCTTATTGTCAAGACTGTCAATCCGCATTGTCAAAAGCACAGAAAAAATAATTAAACTGTTGAAGTGTCAAATCCCTTCCTTGCAGTGACGTGTGTGTGTGTGTGTGTGTGTGCCTGGTGTGCTTCCCCTTCCCAGTATGGGACCCTCCCCTTCCTTATAAACGTGCAGCAACCTGGCTTCCGGTCTCTCTCGTCATCTGAAATCCGGAGCAGGTTCAACCACCCTCCCACCCTAGGTGTTCCTTTGTTTGCATAAGTTAAACGTCACGTCAGGTTGATGGTGCCAAATATCCTTTCGAAGGCAATCTTGCCCCCGGGGGACCAAAGTGCTTCATGGTTGTGTCAGTCATTGCATAGGAGCTTCTAGTAGTTGATTCGAGTATCGGCGGTCTGGAACGGAAAAACACCCTTGTGTTGTACTCAGCAATCCCATAGACAATGAATGGAGCAGAGCTGTGCATTCTTGGCCTCCGATCCATTCATAATCTATGAGACTGCTGGAAATACCCATGCGTTGTACTCAGCAGTCCCATAGACAATGAATGGAGCCGAGGTGTGCATTCTTGGCCTCCAATCCATTCATAATCTGTGAGACTGCTGGAAATACCCATGTGTTGTACTCAGCAGTCCCATAGACATTGAATGAAGCCAAAGTGTGCATTCTTGGCCTCCAATCCATTCATAATCTGTGAGACTGCTGGAAATAACCATGTGTTGTACTCAGCAGTCCGATAGACAATGAATGGAGCCGAGGCCGAGCATGTGCATCCCTGCTACATTCTAGACGGGGCTGCAGAGCCCCAATCTCAGGATGACAAGAGGTCCCAGAAATTAGCAAACTATTCTTCACCCAACAGATGGGGATAACTTGATTTTTTGGGAATAGGGTTAGGTTAAAGGACGTAAAGCAAAGTTCATAGTAGCAAATAGTGACAATTAGTGAAAAGATACATTTGCGACATTTCACAGCGAGTCGTGGAAATATCCCGGAGCTTCGCTGACATTTCGCTTCGAGAAGCTTCTTGCTCTTATTTATCAGATCTTCCTCCTGAATAATGCACTGTTATTACGGGCGGATAATTACACGCGGACCCTGAGCACGCAGATGACAATTATTTATGTGGTTTCCACCCCGATGGCTGTGAATAACCCATTCTGCCCCACGTTTTATTCAGAGATTGATTTAATCCGTCCCTGAGTTTTATAGTTTACTCACCATAAATACTTCATGATCACCTTGATCTCCTGACACCAGCATCGTGTGATGAGCCGGAGACAATCCCAGAAGTGCGGGAATGGCTGCACTCTGCAGGTGCGAGGGTCTCCATAGCGGAGGTGATGGGGCCAAAAACTCTTAATATACATTTACCTGTTAGTCTCTGTACACACAGAGGCAGCAAAAAGCGAGGAGCTTGTAAGGGGGTCATAAAAACGGTCTTGTGCCCCAAACACGTCCTGGTTAACTGTATGTATATTGTTGCCTTATAATGCCGTTAAACTGTATATTTATTGTTGTATATAATGTTCCTGATGCTGCTATGTACATATAATTTATATGTTGTGTAGATAGGGAAAGTACAGTACCTCTAGGTGGACGCTAGATGGGGTACAACAGTGTATATAGTTTACATAGGAAGCAGGCAACCATGGATAAGATAGAGGGTTTTCCTGTCCATAGTCAGTAGGGGCCATAGAGCCCAGTCAGGGCAGTCAGCTCCATAATGTTATAAGCAAAGAGCCCAGCCATCCAGGGCCAGTGGGCCAGAAGTGCAGCAGAATAAGTGAGCAGGGCGCTCCAAGATGTGGCAGCTTTCTACATGGGCAGATGCCCTCATGTCTGGTACGAAACGGACAGGGGAATCCTGATTGTAGTGAAGTTGAACAGGGAGGATGCTGCAGTACCGGTTGACACGGTACAACCCGGGTACCAACTGAAGGACATAGGGAAGAGCACAGGGAAAGCGAAGGATGTGAACTGTGTGGATGCTGTAACTGCTGTGGACGTGCTGCGATTGAAAACGAGTAAAGTTCTAAGTTTAAAGTTGGAATTGGACTCTGTCTCTTTATGTGGTGCCAGATCAAAGGAAGGAGCGTCTCTGTGTCTAAAGGAGGCTTTGGTGAACCAGGCAAGTGAGACAGCGGGACTGTATATATGTGATGCAGGTGGTCAGGGCTCACTAAAACAAACACCTGTGAGGGCCATGACTACACCCCTGGCTGCCACTCACAAGCTTTCTAGTGGAAACCTCTTCAGGAATCGCTCCTTATCTGTGGAGTTTTTGGAGGAGTGTTTCATTTTTTGACAGATTTTTCCTGGCGCGTTTGTTACGGTCCTTTTTGGACACCACCTAGTCTGGAGTGGATTCAATCAGGAAACCTTTCAAAGCAGTGACGTGCACTTTTTTCTCCAGGGATTTTTTAAAATCAGAAGCGGAAAAAAAATGCTCAAAAGACTGAAAATAAGAACAGTAAAATGGTTTTAAAAATGAATAGAGTCTCAAGAGCCTTTAAGTGATATTTCAGACGGAGTTCCACAAAAAAACTCCTCAAAAAAACTGTGTGAGCAAAACTCTTTTGGGTGTGTTCATGTCAATTTTTTTTTGCTTAGTTTTTCGAGCAAAAAAATCCAACTTTTTTAGGACTTTTGAGCTTCTGAGGAAGATGGTAGAGAATTTTCATTCCAAAAACTTAGCAAATGTGACTGAATGTGAAGAGATCCAATGTGGAACAGTAGAACCACAAACTGAATAATGGAGATGATGCGTTTCGGCATTTTTAAATAGCGACCCCAGACCAATAAGTGGCTGACTAACTCCACAGTCTCTTAGGGAAAATCAGCCTTCTTTGATGTTGCAGGAACCGTAGACCTAGAATGTGCATGGTCTTTGTCGTCACCTCTGCTTCTTCTGTCCTAACCCAAGGACGACTTTTACTCTCTCTGGACTCAGAACTGAACTTGACTTGGGCTAAAAGTTGTTCCCCTGATTCTGTGCATCCACCGACTTCACTCTCAGTCGCTCTCGCTCTGGTAATCCCATCAGGTTCCTCAGTTTCATAGGCTCCGTCTTGGTCTCTAGATCCATCCACCACCCCGTATGGCAGTTACAAGGGCATCTCTCTCAGTCTTGATCATTTTTGGACCTCACCACAGCTTACCGTTTCTCTTCCTTGGATAGGACTGGTGTAAGAATGGAAAAATTCACAACATAAAAATAAGGAGAGGGAAAAAGGAAAGTGAGCTCACCGAATTGCTGTGCACCTTGTTCGTAGGAATCATCTGCACGGAGACACCATGATTAAGGCTTGCTGCTGAAACGCGTCGATTTCATTTATGTGGACTATCTGTACTGTTGCCTACACTGGTTATATGATTTTATTGGAATAATTAAAAGTTAAGGTTTTTTAGTCTCCCTTTGAAATTGAGCTATTCATCGCTGGAAACCACCTTTTTTCTTTGCTTTGCAAATTCACACAAATGTTGCAACATTTCAAGTTGTTTTACTTTGGAATGAGGAGGAAAATTGTTTGATAAATCTGAACCTGTATATCTGAATGCAACATACATATAATTTATCTGGACATTATCTGGGTGTTATATACGTCTTGAATCATTATTTATCTGAACATTATTGATCTGGATGTTATATACCTCATCATGTATCTGAACACAATATACATTAGTTACAGCAACTAGACTTTAAATACAAATACATGAATTACCTGGATGCTATATATGCTATCTGGACACTATATATTTGAATATCATTTAGCTGAATGCTACATGTGTTATTTTTCACAATGTTGCATACATTATTTATCTGGACCTCACTTATCTGCATGTTATATACATCATTTATCTGGATACTACATACACTATATACTGTATCTGGACACTATTTATCTGGACAGTTGTAAACTATGTATTTGGACATTTATCAGGATACTATATACACTATTTATCTGGACATCACGTATCTGGATGTGGTATACATGATCTGGACACATATACACTATTTACCTATACATTATTTATCTTGACTTTATTAATCTGGACACATACAATATTCATCTAGACATTATTTATTTCAATATTATTAATCTGGACATTATTAAAATGGATATTATTTTTCTGGACATTTATAGAATATTTATCTGGACATTATTTATCTGGATCCTGTACAGTTCATTTATCGGGACACTATTACACTACTTATCTGGATGCTGTATATGTTTTTATCTGAACATTATTTATCTGGACACTTGTAGACTATTATCTGGACACTTGTAGAATATTAATCTGGACATTATTTATCTGTATCATGTACAGTTTATTTATCTGGACGCTATCACACTATTTATCTGGACGCTGTATATATTCTTTATCTGGACATTATTTATCTGGACACTTGTACACTATTTATCTGGACACTTGTATAATATTAATCTGGACATTATTTATCTGTATCCTATACAGTTTATTTATCTGGACGCTATCACACTATCTGGACGCTGTATATATACTTTATCTGGACATTATTTATCTGGACACTTGTAGACTATTATCTGGACACTTGTAGAATATTAATCTGGACATTATTTATCTGTATCCTGTACAGTTCATTTATCGGGACACTATTACACTACTTATCTGGATGCTGTATATGTTCTTTATCTGGACATTATTTATCTGGACACTTGTAGACTATTATCTGGACACTTGTAGAATATTAATCTGGACATTATTTATCTGTATCATGTACAGTTTATTTATCTGGACGCTATCACACTATTTATCTGGACGCTGTATATATTCTTTATCTGGACATTATTTATCTGGACACTTGTACACTATTTATCTGGACACTTGTATAATATTAATCTGGACATTATTTATCTGTATCCTGTACAGTTTATTTATCTGGACGCTATCACACTATCTGGACGCTGTATATATTCTTTAGCTGGACATTATTTATCTGGACACTTGTACACTATTTATCTGGACACTTGTATAATATTAATCTGGACATTATTTATCTGTATCCTATACAGTTTATTTATCTGGACGCTATCACACTATCTGGACGCTGTATATATACTTTATCTGGACATTATTTATCTGGACACTTGTAGACTATTATCTGGACACTTGTAGAATATTAATCTGGACATTATTTATCTGTATCCTGTACAGTTCATTTATCGGGACACTATTACACTACGTATCTGGATGCTGTATATGTTCTTTATCTGGACATTATTTATCTGGACACTTGTAGACTATTATCTGGACTCTTGTAGAATATTAATCTGGACATTATTTATCTGTATCATGTACAGTTTATTTATCTGGACGCTATCACACTATTTATCTGGACGCTGTATATATTCTTTATCTGGACATTATTTATCTGGACACTTGTACACTATTTATCTGGACACTTGTATAATATTAATCTGGACATTATTTATCTGTATCCTGTACAGTTTATTTATCTGGACGCTATCACACTATTTATCTGGACGCTGTATATGTTCTTTATCTGGACATTATTTATCTGGACACTTGTACACTATTTATCTGAACACTTGTAGAATATTAATCTGGACATTATTTATCTGTATCATGTACAGTTTATTTATCTGGATGCTATCACAATATTTATCTGGACACGGTATATGTTCTGTATCTGGACATTATTAATCTAGATATTATAAACTTCCTTTTTCTGGTTGCGGTACACACTATTTATATGGGTGGTCTATAATACTATTTAACAGGGCACCAAGTGGTTTTGCTTGTATCCTGATGTTCCACCATTTTGTTATTTTTGCATCCTTTTTGTACTGTACATTTGTCGGACTTTGAAAACGGTAGACGTGCCTGAATGTAAGCGGAGCGTCTAATCCTTGTGAGATGCCAGTCAGTAATTGTGTGGTGTCTGGTACTACGAGTTCGCTGAATAAAGACTCTGATACGTTTAGCAGAATTATCCCCTCCGCACCGCGCCGCTGCTAATTTGCAGAGACGAGCTGCATCCTTGACACTTGATCTTTAAATCCAGTGACGGACGACAGGTAGCTTTATATGTAGATGCGCTGGTAACGTTCAGCACTTATACATGACCGGCCCCTCTGGACGTCATTTACATTCCTGGCATCCGGCAGAGACGCTCGTGTGCATTAATGGAGACGGGACTAAATGTAAACTCAAACGTATGACTGTGGATGGATGGGATTAATATATAAGGTGCAAATTCTCCACAGATTCAATGAAACATTCAGCTTTATCCAACCTTACAATAAGTGCTATAGATTTGAAGCGAACTGTGCCGGAGCCGATCAAGACTTTGTGGCAAGTCATTGACTTTGGGAATTGTTTGCCCGCTATTTACAGGATGATTTCCAGCCTCGATCAGTGACTCCAGCTGGGCTGCATTGTCTGTTGGTGTCTTTGGTAGTCTGAAACGTCCTTTCTGGTTCATTATTCTGCTGCTTGGCATATACTCCATTCTTTCCACTGCAGCACAGCTTCTTTAGGTAGACCGGTGTGATTAAGCACAAGCGCATCATTAAGTCTGTGCCCAGAGAGCAGATTTCTGTTGTAAAAGTGGGCTCCGAAATTGGCCAACACTTTAAGGCACGGTCATGTAAACGTCAGCACCAATAAATCAGATCACTCACAAATTTAAAGGGGAAATCCAATCGAAATCTACCTTCATTAAACCAGGACTAAGATATTTATGAAATAGTAAGACACCCCCGACCACTAGAAATTATATGTTACCAGTAAAGTAATCGAAGTCATTGAGAATTTGCCAAAATGTTTGGATTTGGAAAAACTGAATTTTGGTTGTTTTGCTTCTCTTAAATCCAAAAGACACAAAAGAGAATAGTAAAACCAAAAACACTCAGTTTGAAAAAAATTGCAGTAATCCGCAAGTGCTAGTAAAAGATGTAAAAAACAGGGTATTTGGTTGATACGTTTTTTGCAAAAAATGTATACTAAGCTGCTCTACCAAACATCAAGGTATACCCATATCAGAGCAGTCCTAACTAATGTATGCAATCCCTATCTGATGTATTTAAAAACCTGATCATCTGTATATTACCTGTGTGAACAGGGTTCAGAGAGGAAAAATCCATGTGTGCATACAGAGTAGAACAGCTTTTGTGCAGATAGCCCAAGAGGAGTGGTGGAACTCCCTAGTCTTGTAGACACAAGAGAACAATTATGGAAACAGGAACACATGGGCTACTATGTGTTCCTGTTTCCATAATTGTTCTCTTAAATCCAGCAAATTGGTAGCCGGCTAAGATGTCGATGGACTCTAAAGGGCCTGGAAGGGAATAAAGAAAATGCAAAAAAACATTATACTGACCTCATCCTGGCCCTCACCTGTACAGCCGGGCAGCCCTACCCTGCTCCGGTCCATGTTCGGCTTATGTCTTCTGTCATCTTCTGTCATGACAAGGCAGCACAAGTCATGATGTCGCAGGGAAACGCCATGTAATTTGGTGATATAATCAGGATAGGGGCAAAAGGTGCCAGAAGATCAGAGCAGAGCGCAGACCAGAGTAGAGCACGTATCAGAGCAGAGCACAAACCAGTGCAGAGCGCAGACCAGACTAGAGCACGTATCAGAGCAGAGCACAAACCAGAGGAAAGCGCTGGCCTGGCCAGAACAGAGTACCTGAGTACGGACCAGAGTAGAGCACGTATCAGAGCAGAGCACAAACCAGTGCTGAGCACAAACCAGAGGAGAACGCTGGCCAGAACAGAGCACAGACCAGAGGAGGGCGTGGACCAGAGCAGAGCACAAACCAGTGCAGAGCACAGACCAGAGCAGAGCGAGGACCAGAGCAGAGCACAAACCAGTGCAGAGCACAGACCAGAGGAGAACGCGAATCAGAGCAGAGCACAAACCAGTGCAGAGCGCAGACCAGAGGAGGGCGCTGGCCAGAACAGAGCACGGACCAGAGGAGGGCGCGGACCAGAGCAGAGCACAAACCAGTGCAGAGCACAGACCAGAGCAGAGCGAGGACGAGAGCAGAGCGCAAACCAGAGCAGAGCATAAACCAGTGTAGAGTGCAGACCAGAGGAGAGCGCGAATCAGAGCAGAGCACAAACCAGTGCAGAGCGCAGACCAGAAGAGAGCACTGGCCAGAACAGAGCACGGACCAGAGGAGGGCGCAGACCAGAGCAGAGCGCAGACCAGAGCAGAGCACTGACCAGAGAAGAGTGCTGGCTAAAACAGGGCGCGGATCAGAGGAGGGTGTGGACTAGAGCAGAGCGCAGACCAAAGGAAAGCGCAGACCAGAGCAGAGCATGGACCAGAGCAAAGCGCGGAGCAGAACAGGGACCAGAGGAGAGCACAGACCAGAGGAGAGGCCAGAACAGAACACGAACCAGATGAGAACGCAGACCCAAGCAGAGCGCAGACCAGAGGAGAGCGCAGACCAGAGCAGAGCACAAACCAGAGCAGAGTGCGGACCATATGAGAGCACAGGCCAGAGGAGGGCATGGACCAGAGCAGAGCATGGGCCAGAGGAGAGCATGGACCAGAGCAGAGCATGGGCCAGAGGAGAGCATGGACCAGAGCAGAGCATGGGCCAGAGGAGAGCATGGACCAGAGCAGAGCATGGGCCAGAGGAGAGCACAGACCAGAGGAGAGCACGGACCAGAGGAGAGAATGTACCAGATGAGAGCACGGACCAGAGCAGAGCACAGACCAGAGGAGAGCACGGACCAGAGCAGAGCATGGGCCAGAGAAGAGCATGGACCAGAGCAGAGCACGCACCAGAGGAGAGCATGGACCAGAGCAGAGCACGCACCAGAGGAGAGCATGGACCAGAGGAGAGCACGGACCAGAGGAGAGCACGGACCAGAGGAGAGCACGGACCAGAGGAGAGCACGGACCAGAGGAGAGCATGGACCAGAGGAGAGCATGGACCAGAGGAGAGCACGGACCAGAGGAGAGCACGGACCAGAGGAGAGCACGGACCAGAGGAGAGCATGGACCAGAGGAGAGCACGGACCAGAGGAGAGCACGGACCAGAGGAGAGCATGGACCAGAGGAGAGCACGGACCAGAGGAGAGCATGGACCAGAGGAGAGCACGGACCAGAGCAGAGCATGGGCCAGAGGAGATCACGGACCAGAGAAGAGCACGGACCAGAGGAGAGCATGGACCAGAGCAGAGCATGGGCCAGAGAAGAGCATGGACCAGAGCAGAGCACGGACCAGAGGAGAGCGTGGGCCAGAGGAGAGCATGGACAAGAGGAGAGCGTGGCCAGAGGAGAGCAGGGACCAGAGCAGAGTGAGGCCAGAGGAGAGCAGGCACCAGAGCAGAGCATGGACCAGAGCAGAGCAGGCACCAGAGGAGAGCATGGACCAGAGGAGAGCACGGACCAGAGGAGAGCACGGACCAGAGGAGAGAATGCACCAGATGAGAGTACAGACCAGAGAAGAGCACAGACCAGAGGAGAGCATGGACCAGAGCAGAGCATGGGCCAGAGAAGAGCATGGACCAGAGCAGAGCACGCACCAGAGGAGAGCATGGACCAGAGCAAAGCGAGGACCAGAGCAGATCACGGACTAGAGGAGAGCGTGGGCCAGAAGAGAGCATGGACAAGAGGAGAGCATGGCCAGAGGAGAGCAGGGACCAGAGCAGAGTGAGGCCAGAGGAGAGCGCATGGACCAGAGCAGAGCATGGACCAGAGGAGAGCGTGGGCCAGAGGAGATCATGGACCAGAGCAGAGCACGGACCAGAGTAGAGAGCACGGACCAGAGCAGAGCATGGACCAGAGGAGAGCGTGGGCCAGAGGAGAGCATGGACCAGAGCAGAGCACGGACCAGAGTAGAGAGCATGGAACAGAGCAGAGCATGGACCAGAGCAGAGCACGGACCAGAGGAGAGCGTGGGCCAGAGGACAGCATGGACCAGAGCAGAGCACGCACCAGAAGAGAGCACGGACCAGAGCAGAGCACGCACCAGAGGAGAGCATGGACCAGAGGAGAGCACTGCCAGAGGAGAGCACGGACCAGAGGAGAGCACGGACCAGAGGAGAGCACGGACCAGAGCAGAGCATGGGCCAAAGGAGAGCACGGACCAGAGCAGAGCACGGACCAGAGGAGAGCACGGACCAGAGGAGAGCATGGGCCAGAGAAGAGCATGGACCAGAGCAGAGCACGGACCAGAGCAGAGCACGGACCAGAGGAGAGCGTGGGCCAGAGGACAGCATGGACCAGAGCAGAGAATGCACCAGATGAGAGCACGGACCAGAGAAGATCACGGACCGGAGAAGAGCATGGACCAGAGGAGAGCACGGACCAGAGCAGAGCATGGGCCAGAGAAGAGCATGGACCAGAGCTGAGCACGCACCAGAGGAGAGCGTGGGCCAGAGGAGAGCATGGACAAGAGGAGAGCGTGGCCAGAGCAAAGCGTGGGCCAGAAAAGAGCATGGACCAGAGCAGAGTGAGGCCAGAGGAGAGCAGGGACCAGAGCAGAGCACGGGCCAGAGGAGAGCACGGACCAGAGGAGAGCATGGCCAGAGCACAGCGTGGGCCAGAAGAGAGCACGCACAAGAGCAGAGTGAGGCCAGAGGAGAGCAGGGACCAGAACAGAGTATGGACCAGAGTAGAGTGCACCAGAGGTGAGCACGGCCAGAGCACAGTGCAGGCCAAAGCAGAGCACGGACCAGAGGAGAGTGTGGAAAAGAGCATAGCACGGATCTGAGTGGAGAGAGGCTGCGTCTTGGACCCATGAGGGTCGAGGTAAGGTGAGTATAAATTATTTGAGCTTACATTCATGATGATTTGGGGGTCGTAGAGACCTCAGACAATATTGAGACTCATTGTAAAGAGAAAAATGGAGTTGGAGTTTAAGGCGCTTGTGGAATTAGAATCCATGGGAGGTAAAATCGGTGGGTGACAGGTCTGCAGCTGGTGTAGCACAGCGATAGTAGAAGAAGATTCTACATTGAGGCTCAGTCCATGTGCCATGAATATATTGGACACAAATCCAATATTGTGGCCAAATGTGAGCAAAAATGCAGAATCAAATGTTAACAGGTTCAGTCATTACTAGATACCAGATCCCACTGGTGCCAAAAGTGCACGGTGTAAGAAGCTCCATACTTAGGTGTCCGTTCTCTGGTCCTGCAGATCAGCTGCCATTCACTTTAAGAGGAGCAGTGCTGCCGTACCCAACACCGACCACTTCACAGTGTAGGAAGCTTTGGTGTGCCCTCATCCGCAGGTGGCAGACTTCCACTAATCTGATACTAATGACCTATCCTTAGGATAGCTGAGCAATATCTAAGTCCTGGACGGATTTCTTTAAATAAGGATCTATCAGGAATAAACCCTGTGATTCCCAAACTATGAGGTCTCCAATTCTGAAGGAAAGGAGGTGGAAATTTTCACGGATTAGTAGGTGGAAATTTCCAAATTAATTCACTAATATTGGACTTCAGAAAAATGTTGTAACATGAGAACCTTATCTGAGACTTTCAGTGAAGTTCTGGAAGGTTTAAAGGTTGTCCACACCTGGTGAGGGGAGAAATCTTCGGGAGCATTTCCCAAATCCAAACAGTGTACAATGAAAACAACTTTAGGATTTGTTTGATCTTGCCAATTTGCGTCATGAGGAATTGTGCAAGTTGAATACTTGTGGTCAGAGGACGACCATTGGAACCAGCAAACAGCTGAATCTTAGCGGTGTGTGTATTACACACCATTAGGATCTGGTAAACTGCAGTGCTTACCAAAGATTTCACCAGGGGTGGACAACCCCTTTAATGCATTAGAATAAAAATCCTGATGGTCCTCACCCTTCCTGCTCCATATTGTCTCCTTACACTAAAGAAACAACAGCGTGGTGCTTCCACAGCCTGAATGTGTGTTAATAACCCCGCTATGTACTTTCTGCTGATGAGCGGATGCCATAAATGCGACCCTGTGAGAAGCATTTAAAACATTTATTTATACATATTAATATTTTTCCTTTCCATTGATGAAAGATTAATGATATTCACTGGAACATCCCCTCTCACAGCGGGAAATCCCAGCACATTCCCAAGAAGCGAGCAGCAGGCGCAGGATAACAGCCAGTAATTATCAGCAGCCTCTGAACAAAGCCTTCTGTCTGTGAAGCCGAGGAATCCCCTCCTAATATATGAGACCCCTCGTCTCCTGCAATAAACAATTCGCAGAAGGCAGAACAAATGATCAGCAGATCTTTTTCTTGTTTTTGTTTCGTCATCTGCTGAGAGTCAAAATCTTATTTTAAGAAGTCCTCAATACTAATAAAGCATTTTCAAAATTCATTCCTATTAATTGAACATTTACATTGATAGGTCTTCTCCTGACTGGTCTATGGACCCTGCATAAATGGAGATAGGTCTTCTACTGACTGGTCTATGGACCCTGCATAAGTGGAGATAGGTCTTCTACTGACTGGTCTATGGACCCTGCATAAGTGGAGATAGGTCTTCTACTGACTGGTCTATGGACCCTGCATAAATGGAGATAGGTCTTCTACTGACTGGTCTATGGACCCTGCATAAGTGGAGATAGGTCTTCTACTGACTGGTCTAGGGACCCTGCATAAATGGAGATACGTCTTCTACTGACTGGTCTATGGACCCTGCATAAATGGAGATACGTCTTCTACTGACTGGTCTATGGACCCTGCATAAGTGGAGATAGGTCTTCTACTGACTGGTCTATGGACCCTGCATAAATGGAGATACATCTTCTCCTGACTGGTCTATGGACCCTGCATAAATGGAGATACATCTTCTCCTGACTGGTCTATGGACCCTGCATAAATGGAGATAGGTCTTCTACTGACTGGTCTATGGACCCTGCATAAGTGGAGATAGGTCTTCTACTGACTGGTCTAGGGACCCTGCATAAATGGAGATACATCTTCTCCTGACTGGTCTATGGACCCTGCATAAATGGAGATAGGTCTTCTACTGACTGGTCTATGGACCCTGCATAAGTGGAGATAGGTCTTCTACTGACTGGTCTATGGACCCTGCATAAATGGAGATACATCTTCTCCTGACTGGTCTATGGACCCTGCATAAATGGAGATAGGTCTTCTACTGACTGGTCTAGGGACCCTGCATAAATGGAGATACGTCTTCTACTGACTGGTCTATGGACCCTGCATAAATGGAGATACGTCTTCTACTGACTGGTCTATGGACCCTGCATAAGTGGAGATAGGTCTTCTACTGACTGGTCTAGGGACCCTGCATAAATGGAGATACGTCTTCTACTGACTGGTCTAGGGACCCTGCATAAATGGAGATACGTCTTCTACTGACTGGTCTATGGACCCTGCATAAGTGGAGATAGGTCTTCTACTGACTGGTCTATGGACCCTGCATAAATGGAGATACGTCTTCTACTGACTGGTCCAGGGACCCCTGCATAAATCGAGATAGGTCTTCTACAGACTGGTCTAGGGACCGCCGCATAAATGGAGATACGTCTTCTACTGACTGGTCTAGGGCCCCCACATAAATGGAGATACATCTTCTACTGACTGGTCTAGGGACCCCCACATAAATGAAGATAGGTCTTCTACTGTCTGGTCTAGGGCCCCCACATAAATGGAGATACATCTTCTACTGACTTGTCTAGGGACCCCCACATAAATGAAGATAGGTCTTCTACTGTCTGGTCTAGGGACCGCTGCATAAATGGAGATGGGTCTTCTACTGACTGGTCTAGGGACCGCCGCATAAATGGAGATACGTCTTCTACTGACTGGTCTAGGGCCCCCACATAAATGGAGATACATCTTCTACTGACTGGTCTAGGGACCCCCACATAAATGGAGATACATCTTCTACTGACTGGTCTAAGGACCCTGCATAAATGGAGATACATCTTCTCCTGATTGATCTATGAACCCTGCATAAATGGAGATATGTCTTCTATTGACTGGTCTAGGGACCCCCACATAAATGAAGATAGGTCTTCTACTGACTAGTCTAGGGACTGCCGCATAAATGGAGATGGGTCTTATACTGACTGGTCCAGGGACCACCGCAGAAATGGAGATAGGTCTTCTACTGACTGGTCCAGGGATCCCCTGCATAAAACGAGATAAGTCTTCTACTGACTGGTCTAGGGACCGCCGCATAAATGGAGATAGGTCTTCTACTGACTGGTCCAGGGATCCCCTGCATAAAACGAGATAAGTCTTCTACTGACTGGTCTAGGGACCGCCACACAAATAGAGATAGGTTTTATACTGACTGGTCTAGGGACCACATAAATGAAGATAGATCTTCTACTGACTGGTCCAGGAACCCCCACATAAATCGAGATAAGTCTTCTACTGACTGTTCTAAGGATCACCGCATAAATAGAGATCGGTCTTATACTGACTGGTCTAGGGACCACTGCATATATGGAGATAGTTCTTCTATTGAATCGTCCAGGGACCCCCGCCTAAATGGAGATAGGTCTTCTACTGAATGGTCTAGAGATCCCCGCATAAATGGAGATAGGTCTTCCACTGACTGGTCTAGGGACTCCCTCCCCCCCCCCCCCCCCGCATAAATGGTCCAGGGACCCCGCGTAAATGGAGATAGGTCTTCTACTAACTGGTCCAGGGACCCCCTCATACATGGAGGACATCTCATTCCAATGTGTAAGCTTTTAGTAGGCAACGTTCGATTTGAAGGACCCCACTTACCATGTCCTATTTATAACACTGCTATGGCTAAGAAGAATAGATTTATATATAGAGAAGATAGGACTATATCTCAGGGATGATGAGGCAGAGGAACAGAGGAAAATGAAGAACTAGGAGAAGAGCGGTGTTTACACCAGGTAAAAAAACATGTATTTATGGCAAGAGACATATCCTTGTTACTTCTACACTCCCTATAGATACACCCATCACCATTCATGGGTCATCCATGTTTAACGGGAACCTGTCAGCAGGATTGTGCACAGTAACTACAGACAGTGTCAGGTCGGCGTCGTTATACTGATTACAATGATACCTGGTGATGAAATCCGTCTTGTGGTTGTTGTTTAATCTTTATTTTGAGTTTTGCATTAATGATATGCTCGTGCTTCGGGGCAGCCTGTGGGGGTCTTCATGTGGTGCTCTGATTAAATATTCATATTGCAGACTGCTGATAGGTCACCGATCCCTCAGTGATCTGCCCCTTAGTTTACATAATGAAAATTATATGTTCACATACCTGTCATGGTTGAGGTTATCCTGATATAAAAAAAAAAATCTTGGAGGAGGACATTTTTTTTTCTCCAGCAGATGGCGCTGCCGGCGCATGCGCAGTAGCAGCTATTGGATCACCTCTATATACATCGATAGCGGGCGCCATTTTCAAATGGATTTGTTGATTTTTAATATCAGTCATTCACCTCTGCACACGTTCCCAGCAGCCGCAGCACATCCCGGTAGCTTCCTCTCTGAAACAGCCACGCTGACTGATGACATCATCCAGCCGCGCTGAGTCAGACAGGAAGTTCCGGGCAGGCGGGAAGGAAGGAGGACGGCGTCAGATCCCTGCAGCTCCGCCCCGGTTCCAAGCTGCAGGGATCGCAGTCAGGGTTCGCTGCCCTTTAGGGGCCCACCTCTGGGGCCCCGATTCAGCAGCACCGGTGGGCAGTGTTAGCCTCAGCGTGCGGCTAATGCTGCCCGCTATTAAAGTGAAATGGTATTCACTCCTCTCCACGCCCATAGGGGGAAGCGTGAATATTCAGTTTTCTTTAGCAGCGAGGACAGGCTCCTGTCTCCAGCTGCTGCTCTCTGGCTTCGGGAGGGCCCCCCTTGACTCAGTGGCCCCATACCAGCTGGGTGTGCTGCTATTAGCGACATGCCACTGGCTGGGGGTCCCCTGGAGCAGTGGGGGCCCTAGGCAATATACCAGCAGGTGTCAGCGCCTGGGCCCACCGGAGAATCCTCCGGTTCTCCAGTGGGCCAGTCCGACCCTGCCCTCATTATACTGGTTAGGTTATTATGTTATTATGATAAATAATGTGATACATTTCTATAAACACAGAAACAAATAGATACAAATCTCTGTTTATGTAAATTGTGGAGTCGTTTCTGTTATATGTCCCAGTAATCCATCAGGAAATAATCTATGGGTTCTGAAGTGATAGAACAACGGCTTCCCCCGCTGCCGAGTCACGTACCCACTGCACGCTCCATCAGCATGGACCCTCGCTGGTCACCAAGGGTCTCAGCTGCCGCTCTCAGACTTCTCAGGACAGATGTAGAAGGGTCTCCAGACCCTACGATCAGAGATCGAGGACGGAAGGCTTGCACCAATGAGAGGCACGTGGTAACTGGAGGCTGCGGATGGGTGTTGCTATATCAGCAATATGAGATATGGTGGATAACCTGGGTGTGACACAATTGTATCCAATCTAGACAATTCTATATCAGCAGAATAGGCCGGAGATGGGATTCTGCCACCGGAAATATGTCTGTCAGTACATAAAATGTCGCACCAGATGGAGAGTCCAAAAATAATAAAACTCATCAATTACACATTTTTGGTCGAAAGATGCATTAGATGTGACCCAGATGCCATCAAGACAAGAGATCAGCTGCTATTGGGAGTCTTGGAAAGTCAGATTAAAGTTTTATGTAAGAGGGTCTCCTCGTGGTGGGACTGATTCTGAGGGTTGTCCTCCATCTATGCATGGAGATCATCTAGTAAGTGATTGTGAACGATCCTATAAGCAATAGATCCTAGGGATATGTGACCTTCACGCGAGGCTGACTCCTGCTGCAACTTTGGGATCCTTTAAGTAGGGAAGTAGACCCCTTAAATCACTCGCGGGCACAGACAAAAGAGGACCCCTTTAAAAGAGCAATACATAGGCTGTTTGCAGTTGAAGAGCTCATCTTTTGGAGGTAGAGTGGCCCCTTTACCTCTCAGGCTCCTGTTTGGCCACACTGTATGGCCTGCCATAAATGATCCTCCGGTGTTTGGAAGGGCAAGGCTGCGCAGTTACTTGCTCTTTCTTACTGATGATCCTGTGTAAGTCTATGCTGGGGAGAAGATAAACACTTACTAGAAAGCAGCAGCATGGAGGACATTATGCAGTTGCACTGAGCAATGTTGCTGTGAATCCAGCCCCAGTTTAAGATAAAACATGTAATATAAAATAGCAACATTTAGAAGAACATACCAAATTACTGTCCAGGCGATCTGTGAATCAGGTACTGGAATGATATAAACATTTACTAGGAAGTGGAAACAATATGGAGGATATCGTACGACAGTACTAAGCAGTTTAGTTGTGAGTCCAGCTCAGGTGTGAAAGAAACATGTATTGGAAATCCCTAGAACTGCCAAGGTGTACTAATGACACTCTGACATTCTCACTTTGCTTCCCCATAGTTTCATTTGGTAGCTGTAATCTGAGCTCTCAGTGAGTAACATGAATTAATTGTGGCAGTTTTTTAGAGGGATGGATGAGTCCAGGAGGTAGAAGGGGCGAGCAGAAGATTATAAGTGGAGGAGGAAGCCGATATCTCTGATTAGATATATTAGGACTGTATTTGTACTGAGATTAATGCAAATTTTGCAGAAATGAGAGTGAGCATAGAAATGTCAGGGCCTCCTGATGATGTGCACTATGTATACCGCAGGATGCTGTTCTGATCCTTATGTGATGTTACCTATATTGGATGCACCAAGAGCTACAGGTTCAGTTATTTCATATATTTCTTCTATATAAACTTCTTCCCTCTTCTTATTCTGAGAATCAATCCAGTTTCTTAGAGCTCGAGGCGAATAACAATAAAACTACAGACCGAAGAATCAGGTTCCGAGCTGTCAATCACAGCAATCTCATCACTGTCAGCGCAATGTTGTATTATTGATTGGTGAGCGTCTCGGGGGAGATATTACTATTATTATATCAGTGGAATACACTTCAGCTCTGAGCGGCCGGTGCGGAACGGATCCAAGTGAAGCCGCGTCAAAAATCAGACTCTCAGCTGAAGTGAAGAAGCGCAAAGTACTGTGAAAAAGTTCTAGGCAGGTGTGAAAAAAGCTGCAATATTGGAATGCTTTCAAAAGTAGAAGTGAGAATAGTTTATTTTTATGAATTAATAAAATGCAAAGAGAATGAACCAATGAGAAATGTAAATCCCATCAGTATCTGGTGACCGCCCGTCACCTCCGTCATCAGTATCTGGTGACTGCCCATCGCCTCCATCATCAGTATCTGGTGACCGCCCGTCACCTCCATCGCTAGTATCTGGTGACTGCCCATCGCCTCCATCATCAGGCGATAGGCGGTCTCCAGATATTGATGATGGAGGCAACGGGCAGTCACTAGATACTAATGCTGGAGGTGACGGGCGGTCACCAGATACTGATGCTGGAGGTGATGGGCGGTCACCAGATACTGATGCTGGAGGTGACGGGCGGTCTCCAGATACTAATGATGGAGGTGACGGGCGGTCACCAGATACTGATGATGGAGAAGATGAGCGGTCACCAGATACTGATGCTGGAGGTGACGGGCGGTCACCAGATACTGATGCTGGAGGTGACGGGCGGTCACCAGATACTGATGCTGGAGGTGACGGGCGGTCTCCAGATACTGATGATGGAGGCGACGGGCGGTCACCAGATGCTGATGATGGAGGGGACGGGTGATTACCAGATACTGATGATGGAGGTGACGGGCGATCACCAGATACTGATGATGGAGGCGACGGGCGGTCACCAGATGCTGATGATGGAGGCGACGGGCGGTCACCAGATGCTGATGATGGAGGGGACGGGTGATTACCAGATACTGATGCTGGAGGTGACGGGCGGTCTCCAGATACTGATGATGGAGGCGACGGGCGGTCACCAGATGCTGATGATGGAGGGGACGGGTGATTACCAGATACTGATGATGGAGGTGATGGGCGGTCACCAGATACTGATGATGGAGGGGACGGGTGATTACCAGATACTGATGATGGAGGTGACGGGCGGTCTCCAGATACTGATGATGGAGGAGATGGGCGGTCACCAGATACTGATGCTGGAGGTGACGGGCGGTCTCCAGATACTGATGATGGAGGTGACGGGCAGTCACCAGATACTGATGCTGGAGGTGACGGGCGGTCACCAGATACTGATGCTGGAGGTGACGGGCGGTCTCCAGATACTGATGATGGAGGCGACGGGCTGTCACCAGATACTGATGATGGAGGGGACGGGTGATTACCAGATACTGATGATGGAGGTGACGGGCGATCACCAGATACTGATGATGGAAGTGACGGGCGGTCTCCAGATACTGATGATGGAGGTGATGGGCGGTCACCAGATACTGATGATGGAGGTGACGGGCGGTCTCCAGATACTGATGATGGAGGTGATGGGCGGTCACCAGATACTGATGATGGAGGCGACGGGCGGTCACCAGGTGATGTTATGGCAGCTAGGTGGTATACCTTCCCACAGGTGAAGTGTACCCCCAGGGCTTCCCAAAGTGAAGTTGGTGGCCGGTGCAAGGCGCAGTGAATAACGAGGACACAAAGTTGCAGTCTCTTTACCTTTTACTGAAGGCTTCAGCATCCACAGTCCAGAGTAGGGACCACAGGGCAGGCAGAGTCTGGCCGGTCTGAAGGCAAATCCAGAGTCCCCTTGTCCAGGAGGAATTCAATAGCCTTCCCCTTGCACACAGTAACCCAGTAGAGCCCTACTTGCATAAGCTACCATAAGGTCCTCACTGTTATTACTCCTCTCACTGTTCCCCGTGGTCGGATAGGACAAAACCCGTATGACTGATAGCCTGAGGCTTGTTTATAGGGACCCTAGAGACGCCCCGACCCCCACAAGTTGCTACTGTGTCTTCTTAGGTATAAAGGTCGGACAGCCAACTTGGAATTAACTGCCCTGCCAGTCTCTGAAGTAACGGCATAGAGCTCTTTACTCCCTCGGTATTCTGGTTACCGGATCTGTGCTTCAGGTGGAGGCAGCCTGCTTCTCGCTGGTCTCCCACTGATGTTTCACTCCTGTTGCTATAACTTCTTTTCTCACTCACTACAGCACAATTCCTTTCTTGTCCTTTCTTAGGATGCAGCCGCATGGGTTGCAGACGCAGCTCCGTGTCCTTCTCCCTCCTCAGACTTCAGCCTGGATCTGACCAGGGATCACCCCAGCCAGCTCAACCGGGAGACCTTTCCTCATCGGTCCCCAGCCAGGAACCCTCCTCAGACTTCTCGTTCTGATTCTGACTTCCTCACCAACCCCCCAGTTTTACCCTAATGTGAGGAGTGGCCTAATAAATAGAACCCTTAGCTCCCCCTGGTGGACTAGTGTGTGAAGTGTGTGTGTGGCTGTGATAGCTGGACAGCAGATCTCCTTCATTGCCTTCAGACGTGACATCACTCCCCCTGGTGGAAGAACAACATTCCTGCAACGAACCAGGACTCTGGGGTGCTGCATGGTCACCAGATACCGATGATGGAGGTGACGGGCAGTCACCAGATACTGATGATGGAGGTGACGGGCGGTCACCAGATACTGATGATGGAGGTGATGGGCGGTCACCAGATACTGATGATGGAGGTGACGGGCGGTCACCAGATACTGATGATGGAGGTGACGGGCGGTCTCCAGATACTGATGATGGAGGCGACTGGCTGTCACCAGATACTGATGATGGAGGGGACGGGTGATTACCAGATACTGATGATGGAGGTGACGGGCGATCACCAGATACTGATGATGGAGGAGATGAGCGATCACCAGATACTGATGATGGAGGAGATGAGCGGTCACCAGATACTGATGATGGAGGTGATGGGCGGTCACCAGATACTGATGATGGAGGCGATGGGCGGTCACCAGATACTGATGATAGAGGAGATGGTCGGTCACCAGATACTGATGATGGAGGAGATGAGCGGTCACCAGATACTGATGATGGAGGAGATGAGCGGTCACCAGATACTGATGATGGAGGTGATGAGCGGTCACCAGATACTGATGATGGAGGAGATGAGCGGTCACCAGATACTGATGATAGAGGAGATGGTCGGTCACCAGATACTGATGATGGAGGAGATGAGCGGTCACCAGATACTGATGATGGAGGTGACGGGCGGTCTCCAGATACTGATGATGGAGGTGACGGGCGGTCAACAGATACTGATGATGGAGGTGATGGGCGGTCACCAGATACTGATGATGGAGGTGATGGGCGGTCTCCAGATACTGATGATAGAGGAGATGGGCTGTCACCAGGTATTGATAGGATTTACATTTCTCTTTTGTTCATCTGCTGAAATCTTACAAATACTTCTTACATCGCAGCATAGTTTTTGCACCTGCCTACAACTTTTGCACAGCACTGTATCCAGTAATGGACGCTGAGGAGGAGAGGACCTGAGACTTGTTGTTTGCTCGTCTAATGGACTCAGATAATGAGCTCCGCACATAATAGGAGCAGCTCGGAAAATGTCTTCCAAACAAAAGTGAAGAGTTGTAAAAAGTGAGGATGAGAGTTGATAGTGTGAGGACAGGGCCCGAGCGAAGAACTTGAGCAGTTCAAAAGATGACACTGATGAACTTTCTAGACTAGACTGCCATTAGAGTCCTGAATATCGACACAAAAGAGCACAGTAAAACCAAAAACACTGCGGTGCAAAACAATCACAGTAATCCGCAAGTGCTAGTAAAAAGATGTAAAAAACAGGGTATTTGGTTGATACGTTTTTTTGCAAAAAATGTATACTAAGCTGCTCCACCAAATGTCAAGGTATAGACGTCCTGAATATCATTGTGCAAGAGCAAAAGAACCAATATTACAGAGTTATGGAGATCAGCGGTGTCAGTAACCAGTGTGATAAGTGATAGAGATCAGCGGCGTCAGTAATCAGTGTGATAAGTGATAGGGATCAGCGGCGTCAGTAATCAGTGTGATAAGTGATAGAGATCAGCGGTGTCAGTAACCAGTGTGATAAGTGATAGAGATCAGCGGTGTCAGTAATCAGTGTGATAAGTGATAGGGATCAGCGGCGTCAGTAATCAGTGTGATAAGTGATAGGGATCAGCGGCGTCAGTAATCAGTGTGATAAGTGATAGAGATCAGCGGCGTCAGTAATCAGTGTGATAAGTGATAGGGATCAGCGGCGTCAGTAATCAGTGTGATAAGTGATAGAGATCAGCGGTGTCAGTAATCAGTGTGATAAGTGATAGAGATCAGCGGTGTCAGTAATCAGTGTGATAAGTGATAGGGATAAGCGGCGTCAGTAATCAGTGTGATAAGTGATAGGGATCAGCGGTGTCAGTAATCAGTGTGATAAGTGATAGGGATAAGCGGCGTCAGTAATCAGTGTGATAAGTGATAGAGATCAGCGGTATCAGTAATCAGTGTGGTAAGTGATAGGGATAAGCGGCGTCAGTAACCAGTGTGATAAGTGATAGAGATCAGCGGTGTCAGTAATCAGTGTGATAAGTGATAGAGATCAGCGGTGTCAGTAACCAGTGTGATAAGTGATAGAGATCAGCGGTGTCAGTAATCAGTGTGATAAGTGATAGAGATCAGCGGTGTCAGTAACCAGTGTGATAAGTGATAGAGATCAGCGGCGTCAGTAACCAGTGTGATAAGTGATAGAGATCAGCGGTGTCAGTAACCAGTGTGATAAGTGATAGGGATCAGCGGTGTCAGTAATCAGTCTGATAAGTGATAGGGATAAGCGGCGTCAGTAATCAGTGTGATAAGTGATAGAGATCAGCGGTATCAGTAATCAGTGTGGTAAGTGATAGGGATAAGCGGCGTCAGTAACCAGTGTGATAAGTGATAGAGATCAGCGGTGTCAGTAATCAGTGTGATAAGTGATAGAGATCAGCGGTGTCAGTAACCAGTGTGATAAGTGATGGAGATCAGTGGCGTCAGTAACCAGTGTGATAAGTGATAGAGATCAGCGGTGTCAGTAACCAGTGTGATAAGTGATAGAGATCAGCGGCGTCAGTAACCAGTGTGATAAGTGATAGGGATCAGCGGTGTCAGTAATCAGTGTGATAAGTGATAGGGATAAGCGGCGTCAGTAACCAGTGTGATAAGTGATAGAGATCAGCGGTGTCAGTAACCAGTGTGATAAGTGATAGGGATCAGCGGTGTCAGTAATCAGTGTGATAAGTGATAGGGATAAGCGGCGTCAGTAATCAGTGTGGTAAGTGATAGGGATCAGCGGCGTCAGTAATCAGTGTGATAAGTGATAGAGATCAGCGGTGTCAGTAACCAGTGTGATAAGTGATGGAGATCAGCGGTGTCAGTAATCAGTGTGATAAGTGATAGAGATCAGCGGTGTCAGTAACCAGTGTGATAAGTGATGGAGATCAGCGTTGTGTCAGTAACCAGTGTGATAAGTGATAGAGATCAGCGGCGTCAGTAACCAGTGTGATAAGTGATAGAGATCAGCGGTGTCAGTAACCAGTGTGATAAGTGATAGGGATCAGCGGCGTCAGTAATCAGTGTGATAAGTGATAGGAATCAGCGGCGTCAGTAATCAGTGTGATAAGTGATAGGGATCAGCGGCGTCAGTAATCAGTGTGGTAAGTGATAGGGATCAGCGGCGTCAGTAATCAGTGTGATAAGTGATAGGGATAAGCGGCGTCAGTAATCAGTGTGATAAGTGATAGGGATAAGCGGCGTCAGTAATCAGTGTGATAAGTGATAGGGATCAGCGGTGTCAGTAACCAGTGTGATAAGTGATAGGGATCAGCGGCGTCAGTAACCAGTGTGATAAGTGCTAGAGATCAGCGGTGTCAGTAACCAGTGTGATAAGTGATGGAGATCAGTGGCGTCAGTAATCAGTGTGATAAGTGATGAAGATCAGCGGCGTCAGTAATCAGTGTGATAAGTGATAGAGATCAGCAGTGTCAGTAACCAGTGTGATAAGTGCTAGAGATCAGCGGTGTCAGTAACCAGTGTGATAAGTGATGGAGATCAGCGGCGTCAGTAATCAGTGTGATTAGTGATAGAGATCAGCGGTGTCAGTAACCAGTGTGATAAGTGCTAGAGATCAGCGGTGTCAGTAACCAGTGTGATAAGTGATGGAGATCAGCGGCGTCAGTAACCAGTGTGATAAGTGATGAAGATCAGCGGCGTCAGTAATCAGTGTGATAAGTGATAGAGATCAGCGGTGTCAGTAACCAGTGTGATAAGTGCTAGAGATCAGCGGTGTCAGTAACCAGTGTGATAAGTGATGGAGATCAGCGGCGTCAGTAACCAGTGTGATAAGTGATGGAGATCAGCGGCGTCAGTAACCAGTGTGATAAGTGATAGGGATCAGCGGCGTCAGTAATCAGTGTGATAAGTGATAGGGATCAGCGGCGTCAGTAATCAGTGTGATAAGTGATAGGGATCAGCGGCGTCAGTAATCAGTGTGATAAGTGATAGGGATCAGCGGCGTCAGTAATCAGTGTGATAAGTGATAGGGATCAGCGGTGTCAATAACCAGTGTGATAAGTGATAGGGATCAGCGGCGTCAGTAATCAGTGTGATAAGTGATAGGGATCAGCGGCGTCAGTAATCAGTGTGATAAGTGATAGGGATAAGCGGCGTCAGTAATCAGTATGATAAGTGATAGGGATCAGCGGTGTCAGTAACCAGTGTGATAAGTGATAGGGATCAGCGGCGTCAGTAACCAGTGTGATAAGTGCTAGAGATCAGCGGCGTCAGTAACCAGTGTGATAAGTGCTAGAGATCAGCGGTGTCAGTAACCAGTGTGATAAGTGATGGAGATCAGCGGCGTCAGTAACCAGTGTGATAAGTGCTAGAGATCAGCGGTGTCAGTAACCAGTGTGATAAGTGCTAGAGATCAGCGGTGTCAGTAACCAGTGTGATAAGTGATGGAGATCAGCGGCATCAGTAATCAGTGTGATTAGTGATAGAGATCAGCGGTGTCAGTAACCAGTGTGATAAGTGCTAGAGATCAGCGGTGTCAGTAACCAGTGTGATAAGTGATGGAGATCAGCGGCGTCAGTAATCAGTGTGATAAGTGATGGAGATCAGCGGCGTCAGTAACCAGTGTGATAAGTGATGAAGATCAGCGGCGTCAGTAATCAGTGTGATAAGTGATAGAGATCAGCGGTGTCAGTAACCAGTGTGATAAGTGCTAGAGATCAGCGGTGTCAGTAACCAGTGTGATAGCGGCGTCAGTAACCAGTGTGATAAGTGATGGAGATCAGCGGCGTCAGTAACCAGTGTGATAAGTGCTAGAGATCAGCGGTGTCAGTAACCAGTGTGATAGCGGCGTCAGTAACCAGTGTGATAAGTGATGGAGATCAGCGGCGTCAGTAACCAGTGTGATAAGTGATGAAGATCAGCGGCGTCAGTAACCAGTGTGATAAGTGATGGAGATCAGCGGCGTCAGTAACCAGTGTGATAAGTGCTAGAGATCAGCGGTGTCAGTAACCAGTGTGATAAGTGATGGAGATCAGCGGCATCAGTAATCAGTGTGATTAGTGATAGAGATCAGCGGTGTCAGTAACCAGTGTGATAAGTGCTAGAGATCAGCGGTGTCAGTAACCAGTGTGATAAGTGATGGAGATCAGCGGCGTCAGTAATCAGTGTGATAAGTGATGGAGATCAGCGGCGTCAGTAACCAGTGTGATAAGTGATGAAGATCAGCGGCGTCAGTAATCAGTGTGATAAGTGATAGAGATCAGCGGTGTCAGTAACCAGTGTGATAAGTGCTAGAGATCAGCGGTGTCAGTAACCAGTGTGATAGCGGCGTCAGTAACCAGTGTGATAAGTGATGGAGATCAGCGGCGTCAGTAACCAGTGTGATAAGTGCTAGAGATCAGCGGTGTCAGTAACCAGTGTGATAGCGGCGTCAGTAACCAGTGTGATAAGTGATGGAGATCAGCGGCGTCAGTAACCAGTGTGATAAGTGATGGAGATCAGCGGCGTCAGTAACCAGTGTGATAAGTGCTAGAGATCAGCGGTGTCAGTAACCAGTGTGATAAGTGATGGAGATCAGCGGCGTCAGTAACCAGTGTGATAAGTGATGGAGATCAGCGGCGTCAGTAATCAGTGTGATAAGTGATAGAGATCAGCGGTGTCAGTAACCAGTGTGATAAGTGATGGAGATCAGCGGTGTCAGTAACCAGTGTGATAAGTGATGGAGATCAGCGGCGTCAGTAACCAGTGTGATAAGTGATAGAGATCAGCGGCGTCAGTAATCAGTGTAATTAGTGACGTCAGACAGGGGAAGCCTTCACACATACAAGTCCTTGAATGATGATGCTCATCCCCTGGGTGTTTGACGTCAGACATCATGGCCCCTATTACAGGTTTGCACTTTGCTTTTCCGCTGTTTATGGTGATAACATTTTCCCACTGCTCTCACGCTGATGTCATGAAGGTGACTTGAGTTCATTGGCTGTGAAATCGCAGAACCTGTCAGACGGCACCGCTATCAGGAGAACTTTCTCACGCTCGCGGTGCCCTCAGACAGGTAATAGCAGTTCACAGGCAGACACTGAGCATGTGGTGTCTCCTGGATGACAGGCTGTATGGTCGTCACATGCATCCATGCAGCCTGCCGCCTAGATGTAGCAGAGCTGAACCCGTCGTGGGACAAATGGATTAGCAGCCTCTCTGCAGAAAGGTGAGGAATACTGTTGTTTGCTTCTTTTACCTCTTTTGCAGATGAGGAGGTCATCGGGGGAATGGGCGAGGTCGTAAGTATGGTTTAATTAAGATTTATTAAAGGAATTGACGCATCTTAGAGATGCGCCTTTTCTGGGGCGGCTGAGAGCTGATGTTTTTAGCCTTGAGGGCTAATATCCATGGCCCCTTCCTAAGCTGTCTCCATAGCCTTTGCTGGTTATTAATTATAGGGGGACCCTACGTCATTTTAAATAGCCAGTAACGGCTAATTATCCAGCTGTGAGCTGATATTTATAGCTTGGGAATCTCCATGGGTATTACCCCCTTCCCAAGCTATAAATATCTGCCCCAGCCATCGGCTTTCCCTCTGCTGGTTACAAAAATTGTGCGGGAGCCCACTCCATTTTTTTCCGAAAATTAATCTTTTATCTAAATACATGTACAGTAAGCTGCTTACACGGTGTACTAATTGTACTTGTCACTGACATCTGTATATCTACCTATTCTGTATGCATTTACTGTATGTAATTTTATTCTATCTTTTACCGAATGTTACCAATTTTTGCCAATTTTAAGTACCATATGTACCATATTTGTGCCGAATTTATGTTTGGCAATTGTTTTCCAAACATATTTGCTCATCTCTGATTGTTAGATTTATTTCTCTACACATTAAAAAAAACCCAGACACATAAAAAAGGCAAAAAATAAACAAAAGCATAAATCCCATTCCCGTGTTGTGCGCAGAATTCCCCGGCCTCTTGTTATGGAGTTACATGAAGTGACCACCTGAGCTCAGCACTGTAAACAATGAAACCTTTTCCCTTCAAAGTTCAGCCAGTCATAGAGGAATGATACAAGCCCCCCGGCCACATGGGACCGCGAGCTCCTGCAGAAGGCTCCTAACTGCTGTGTTCCAGCTTTCAATTATCGATAATGTGCGACATCCAAATCCTACAAATTACAACATATAAAAAAACACTATAAAACATGACCTTTCCCCAACCCCCAATTAGTCCCCAGTCACTGGTGACTGATGCAGAACGGCTGAGTAACAAGTGTGGAGGATGTCAGGCGATGCTCTGCGGACCTGACCACTGCTGCTCTGCGGACCTGACCACTGCTGCTCTGCGGACCTGACCACTGCTGCTCTGCGGACCCGACCACTGCTGCTCTGCGGACCTGACCACTGCCGCTCTGCGGACCTGACCGCTGCTGCTCTGCGGACCTGACCACTGCTGCTCTGCGGACCTGACCACTGCCTCTCTGCGGACCTGACCGCTGCTGCTCTGCGGACCTGACCACTGCTGCTCTGCGGACCTGACCACTGCTGCTCTGCGGACCTGACCACTGCTGCTCTGCGGACCTGACCGCTGCTGCTCTGCGGACCTGACCACTGCTGCCCTGCGGACTGGACCGCTGCTGCTCTGCGGACCCGACCACTGCCTCTCTGCGGACCTGACCACTGCTGCTCTGCGGACCTGACCACTGCTGCTCTGCGGACCTGACCGCTGCTGCTCTGCGGACCTGACCACTGCTGCTCTGCGGACCTGACCGCTGCTGCTCTGCGGACCTGACCACTGCTGCTCTGCGGACCGGACCGCTTCTGCTCTGCGGACCCGACCACTGCCTCTCTGCGGACCTGACCGCTGCTGCTCTGCGGACCGGACCGCTGCTGCTCTGCGGACCCGACCACTGCTGCTCTGCGGACCTGACCACTGCCTCTCTGCGGACCTGACCACTGCTGCTCTGCGGACCCGACCACTGCCTCTCTGCGGACCTGACCGCTGCTGCTCTGCGGACCTGACCACTGCTGCTCTGCGGACCTGACCACTGCTGCTCTGCGGACCCGACCACTGCCTCTCTGCGGACCTGACCACTGCTGCTCTGCGGACCTGACCGCTGCTGCTCTGCGGACCGGACCGCTGCTGCTCTGCGGACCTGACCACTGCTGCTCTGCGGACCCGACCACTGCCTCTCTGCGGACCTGACCACTGCTGCTCTGCGGACCTGACCACTGCTGCTCTGCGGACCCGACCACTGCCTCTCTGCGGACCTGACCACTGCTGCTCTGCGGACCTGACCGCTGCTGCTCTGCGGACCTGACCACTGCTGCTCTGCGGACCTGACGGCTGCTGCTCTACGGACCCGACCACTGCTGCTCTGCGGACCTGACCACTGCTGCTCTGCGGACCGGACCGCTGCTGCTCTGCGGACCTGACCACTGCTGCTCTGCGGACCTGACCACTGCTGCTCTGCGGACCTGACCGCTGCTGCTCTGCGGACCTGACCGCTGCTGCTCTGCGGACCTGACCGCTGCTGCTCTACGGACCCGACCACTGCTGCTCTGCGGACCTGACCACTGCTGCTCTGCGGACCTGACCACTGCTGCTCTGCGGACCTGACCGCTGCTGCTCTGCGGACCGGACCACTGCTTCTCTGCGGACCCGACCACTGCTGCTCTGCGGACCTGACCGCTGCTGCTCTGCGGACCTGACCACTGCTTCTCTGCGGACCCGACCACTGCTGCTCTGCGGACCTGACCACTGCTTCTCTGCGGACCCGACCACTGCTGCTCTGCGGACCCGACCACTGCTGTTCTGCGGACCTGACCACTGCTGCTCTGCGGACCTGACCACTGCTGCTCTGCGGACCTGACCGCTGCTGCTCTTTCCGACCTGACCACTGCTGCTCTGCGGACCTGACCGCTGCTGCTCTACGGATCCGACCACTGCTGCTCTGCGGACCTGACCACTGCTGCTCTGCGGACCTGACCGCTGCTGCTCTGCGGACCTGACCACTGCTTCTCTGCGGACCCGACCACTGCTGCTCTGCGGACCCGACCGCTGCTGCTCTGCGGACCTGACCACTGCTTCTCTGCGGACCCGACCACTGCTGCTCTGCGGACCTGACCACTGCTTCTCTGCGGACCCGACCACTGCTGCTCTGCGGACCCGACCACTGCTGCTCTGCGGACCTGACCACTGCTGTTCCGTCATTACAGCTGTTGTGTTCTGGAGCACCAATTCTCTTTCACAATGTGTCTTTTTTTTTTTACATCTTTTATTTTTATTGTATCTGCTGTTTCTTCTTAGTTTAATTTTCTTATAGGATAACTATACATTCAGGAGACTTTTCAGAATGAGCAGTCCTGTGTGTACGTGAGGAATAACACTATGTCTGGCTGTTAGATGACTTGAATTCTGCATTTTCATCAGTTTCCCCCTCGCCTGACTCTACCTCTATTCTTCAGTTTTCTCCGAGCTGCTGAATGTACATAGGCTGCTATGATAGTAGTAGTTATATTATTGTATGTAGGGGGCAGTATTATAGTAGTTATATTCCTGTACATAGGGGAAGTATTATAGTAGTTATATTCTTGTACATAGGAGCAGTATTATAGTAGTTATATTCTTGTACATAGGGGGCAGTATTATAGTAGTTATATTCTTGTACATAGGGGCAGTATTATAGTAGTTATATTCTTGTACATAGGAGCAGTATTATAGTAGTTATATTCTTGTACATAGGGGGCAGTATTATAGTAGTTATATTATTGTACACAGGGGCAGTATTATAGTAGTTATATTCTTGTACATAGGAGCAGTGTTATAGTAGTGATATTCTTCTACATAGGAGCAGTATTATAGTAGTTATATTCTTGTACATAGGGATAGTATTATAGTAGTTATATTCTTGTACATAGGGTTAGTATTATAGTAGTTATATTCTTGTACATAGGAGCAGTATTATAGTAGTAATATTCTTCTACATAGGAGCAGTATTATAGTAGTGATATTCTTGTACATAGGAGCAGTATTATAGTAGTTATATTTTGGTACATAGGGGCAGTATTATAGTAGTTATATTCTTGTACATAGGGGAAGTATTATAGTAGTTATATTCTTGTACATAGGAGGCGGTATTATAGTAGTTATATTCCTGTACATAGTGAGCGGTATTATAGTAGTTATATTCTTGTACATAGGGGCAGTATTATAGTAGTTATATTCTTGTACATAGGGGCAGTATTATAGTAGTTATATTCTTGTACATAGGGGCAGTATTATAGTAGTTATATTCTTGTACATGGGGCAGTATTATAGTAGTTATATTCTTGAACATAGGAGCAGTGTTATAGTAGTTATATTCTTGAACATAGGAGCAGTATTATAGTAGTTATAGTCTTGTACATAAGAGCAGCATTATAGTAGTTATATTATTATATGTAGAGGGCAGTATTATAGCAGTTATATTCTTGTACATAGGAGCAGTATTATGGTAGTTATATTCTTGTACATAGGAGCAGTATTATGGTAGTTATATTCTTGTACATAGGGGCAGTATTATAGTAGTTATATTCTTGTACATAGGAGCAGTGTTATAGTAGTTATATTCTTGTACATAGGAGCAGTATTATAGCAGTTATATTCTTGTACATAGGAGCAGTATTATAGTAGTTATATTCTTGTACATAGGAGCAGTATTATAGTAGTTATATTCTTGTACATAGGAGCAGTGTTATAGTAGTGATATTCTTCTACATAGGAGCAGTATTATAGTAGTTATATTCTTGTACATAGGGATAGTATTATAGTAGTTATATTCTTGTACATAGGAGCAGTGTTATAGTAGTGATATTCTTGTACATAGGAGCAGTATTATAGTAGTTATATTCTTGTACATAGGGGCAGTATTATAGTAGTTATATTCTTGTACATAGGGGCAGTATTATAGTAGTTATATTCTTGTACATAGGAGCAGTATTATAGTAGTTATATTCTTGTACATAGGAGCAGTATTATAGTAGTAATATTCTTCTACATAGGAGCAGTATTATAGTAGTTATATTCTTGTACATAGGGATAGTATTATAGTAGTGATATTCTTGTACATAGGAGCAGTATTATAGTAGTGATATTCTTGTACATAGGGGCAGTATTATAGTAGTTATATTCTTGTACATAGGGGAAGTATTATAGTAGTTATATTCTTGTACATAGGAGGCGGTATTATAGTAGTTATATTCCTGTACATAGTGAGCGGTATTATAGTAGTTATATTCTTGTACATAGGGGCAGTATTATAGTAGTTATATTCTTGTACATAGGGGCAGTATTATAGTAGTTATATTCTTGTACATGGGGCAGTATTATAGTAGTTATATTCTTGTACATAGGAGCAGTATTATGGTAGTTATATTCTTGTACATAGGAGCAGTATTATGGTAGTTATATTCTTGTACATAGGGGCAGTATTATAGAAGTTATATTCTTGTACATAGGAGCAGTGTTATAGTAGTTATATTCTTGTACATAGGAGCAATATTATAGCAGTTATATTCTTGTAAATAGGAGCAGTATTATAGTAGTTATATTCTTGTACATAGGGGCAGGATTATAGTAGTTATATTCTTGTACATAGGGACAGTATTATAGTAGTTATATTCTTGTACATAGGGGCAGTATTATAGTAGTTATATTCTTGTACATAGGGGCAGTATTATAGTAGTTATATTCTTGTACATAGGGGCAGTATTATAGTAGTTATATTCTTGTACATAGGGGCAGTATTATAGTAGTTATATTCTTGTACATAGGAGCAGTATAATAGTAGTTATAGTCTTGTACATAGGAGCAGCACTATAGTAGTTATATTCTTGTACATAGGGGCAGTATTATAGTAGTTATATTCTTGTACATAGGGGGCAGTATTATAGTAGTTATATTCCTGTACATAGGGAGCGGTATTATAGTAGTTACATTGTTGTACATAGGGGCAGTATTATAGTAGTTATATTCTTGTACATAGGGGCAGTATTATAGTAGTTATATTCTTGTACATAGGAACAGTATTATAGTAGTTATATTCTTGTACATAGGAGCAGTATTATAGTAGTTATATTCTTGTACATAGGAGCAGTATTATAGTAGTTATAGTCTTGTACATAGGAGCAGCATTATAGTAGTTATATTCTTGTACATAGTAGCAGTATTATAGTAGTTATATTCTTGTACATAGGGGCAGTATTATAGTAGTTATATTCTTGTACATAGGGGATGTATTATAGTAGTTATATTCTTGTACATAGGAGCAGTATTATAGTAGTTATATTCTTGTACATAGGGGCAGTATTATAGTAGTTTTATTCTTGTATATAGGGGCAGTATTATATTAGTTATATTCTAGTATATAGGGGCAGTATTATAGTAGTTATATTCTTGTACATATGGTCAGTATTATAGTAGTTATATTCTTGTACATAGGGGCAGTATTATAGTAGTTATATTCTTGTACATAGGGGCAGTATTATAGTAGTTATATCCTTGCACATAGGAGCAGTATTATGGTAGTTATATTCTACTACATTGGAGCAGTATTATAGTAGTTATAGTCTTGTACATAGGGGCAGTATTATAGTAGTTATATTCTTGTACATAGGAGCAGTGTTATAGTAGTTATATTCTTGTACATAGGAGCAATATTATAGCAGTTATATTCTTGTACATAGGAGCAGTATTATAGTAGTTATATTCTTGTACATAGGGGCAGGATTATAGTAGTTATATTCTTGTACATAGGGACAGTATTATAGTAGTTATATTCTTGTACATAGGGGCAGTATTATAGTAGTTATATTCTTGCACATAGGGGCAGTATTATAGTAGTTATATTCTTGTACATAGGGGCAATATTATAGTAGTTATATTCTTGTACATAGGAGCAGTATTATAGTAGTTATAGTCTTGTACATAGGAGCAGCACTATAGTAGTTATATTCTTGTACATAGGGGCAGTATTATAGTAGTTATATTCTTGTACATAGGAGCAGTGTTATAGTAGTTATATTCTTGTACATAGGAGCAATATTATAGCAGTTATATTCTTGTACATAGGAGCAGTATTATAGTAGTTATATTCTTGTACATAGGGGCAGTATTATAGTAGTTATATCCATGCACATAGGAGCAGTATTATGGTAGTTATATTCTTGTACATAGGAGCAGTATTATGGTAGTTATATTCTTGTACATAGGGGCAGGATTATAGTAGTTATATTCTTGTACATAGGGGCAGTGTTATAGTAGTTATATTCTTGTACATAGGAGCAATATTATAGCAGTTATATTCTTGTACATAGGAGCAGTATTATAGTAGTTATATTCTTGTACATAGGGGCAGGATTATAGTAGTTATATTCTTGTACATAGGGACAGTATTATAGTAGTTATATTCTTGTACATAGGGGCAGTATTATAGTAGTTATATTCTTGTACATAGGGGCAGTATTATAGTAGTTATATTCTTGTACATAGGGGCAGTATTATAGTAGTTATATTCTTGTACATAGGGGCAGTATTAATGTAGTTATATTCTTGTACATAGGAGCAGTATTATAGTAGTTATAGTCTTGTACATAGGAGCAGCACTATAGTAGTTATATTCTTGTACATAGGGGCAGTATTATAGTAGTTATATTCTTGTACATAGGGGGCAGTATTATAATAGTTATATTCCTGTACATAGGGAGCGGTATTATAGTAGTTACATTGTTGTACATAGGGGCAGTATTATAGTAGTTATATTCTTGTACATAGGGGCAGTATTATAGTAGTTATATTCTTGTACATAGGAACAGTATTATAGTAGTTATATTCTTGTACATAGGAGCAGTATTATAGTAGTTATATTCTTGTACATAGGAGCAGTATTATTGTAGTTATAGTCTTGTACATAGGAGCAGCATTATAGTAGTTATATTCTTGTACATAGTAGCAGTATTATAGTAGTTATATTCTTGTACATAGGGGCAGTATTATAGTAGTTATATTCTTGTACATAGGGGAAGTATTATAGTAGTTATATTCTTGTACATAGGAGCAGTATTATAGTAGTTATATTCTTGTACATAGGGGCAGTATTATAGTAGTTATATTCTTGTACATAGGGGAAGTATTATAGTAGTTATATTCTTGTACATAGGAGCAGTATTATAGTAGTTATATTCTTGTACATAGTGGCAGTATTATAGTAGTTTTATTCTTGTATATAGGGGCAGTATTATAGTAGTTATATTCTTGTACATAGGGGCAGTATTATAGTAGTTATATTCTTGTATATAAGAGCAGTATTATGGTAGTTATATTCTAGTACATTGGAGCAGTATTATAGTAGTTATAGTCTTGTACATAGGGGCAGTATTATAGTAGTTATATTCTTGTACATATGGTCAGTATTATAGTAGTTATATTCTTGTACATAGGGGCAGTATTATAGTAGTTATATTCTTGTACATACGGGCAGTATTATAGTAGTTATATCCTTGCACATAGGAGCAGTATTATGGTAGTTATATTCTACTACATTGGAGCAGTATTATAGTAGTTATATTCTTGTACATAGGGGCAGTATTATAGTAGTTATATTCTTGTACATAGGGGCAGTATTATAGTAGTTATATTCTTGTACATAGGGGCAGTATTATAGTAGTTATATTCTTGTACGTAGGGGCAGTATTATGGTAGTTATATTCTACTACATTGGAGCAGTATTATAGTAGTTATAGTCTTGTACATAGGGCAGTATTATAGTAGTTATATTCTTGTACATAGGGGCAGTATTACAGTAGTTATATTCTTGTACATAGGGGCAGTATTATAGTAGTTATATTCTTGTACATAGGGGCAGTATTATAGTAGTTATATTCTTGTACATAGGGGCAGTATTATAGTAGTTATATTCTACTACATTGGAGCAGTATTATAGTAGTTATAGTCTTGTACATAGGGCAGTATTATAGTAGTTATATTCTTGTACATAGGGGCAGTATTATAGTAGTTATATCCTTGCACATAGGAGCAGTATTATGGTAGTTATATTCTACTACATTGGAGCAGTATTACAGGTCCTTCTCAAAAAAATAGCATATAGTGTTAAATTTCATTATTTACCATAATGTAATGATTACAATAAAACTTTCATATATTATAGATTCATTATCCACCAACTGAAATTTGTCAGGTCTTTTATTGTTTTAATACTGATGATTTTGGCATACAACTCCTGATAACCCAAAAACCTGTCTCAATAAATTAGCATACTTCACCCATCCAATCAAATAAAAGTGTTTTTTAATAACAAAAAAAAAAAACCATCAAATAATAATGTTCAGTTATGCACTCAATACTTGGTCGGGAATCCTGTGGCAGAAATGACTGCTTCAATGCGGCGTGGCATGGAGGCAATCAGCCTGTGACACTGCTGAGATGTTATGGAGGCCCAGGATGCTTCAATAGCGGCCTTAAGCTCATCCAGAGTGTTGGGTCTTGCGTCTCTCAACTTTCTCTTCACAATATCCCACAGATTCTCTATGGGGTTCAGGTCAGGAGAGTTGGCAGGCCAATTGAGCACAGTAATACCATGGTCAGTAAACCATTTACCAGTGGTTTTGGCACTGTGAGCAGGTGCCAGGTCGTGCTGAAAAATGAAATCTTCATCTCCATAAAGCATTTCAGCCGATGGAAGCATGAAGTGCTCCAAAATCTCCTGATAGCTAGCTGCATTGACCCTGCCCTTGATGAAACACAGTGGACCAACACCAGCAGCTGACATGGCACCCCACACCGTCACTGACTGTGGGTACTTGACACTGGACTTCAGGCATTTTGGCATTTCCTTCTCCCCAGTCTTCCTCCAGACTCTGGCACCTTGATTTCCGAATGACATGCAAAATTTGCTTTCATCAGAAAAAAGTACTTGGGACCACTTAGCAACAGTCCAGTGCTGCTTCTCTGTAGCCCAGGTCAGGCGCCTCTGCCGCTGTTTATGGTTCAAAAGTGGCTTTACCTGGGGAATGCGGCACCTGTAGCCCATTTCCTGCACACGCCTGTGCACGGTGGCTCTGGATGTTTCCACACCAGACTCAGTCCACTGCTTCCTCAGGTTCCCCAAGGTCTGGAATCGGTCCTTCTCCACAATCTTCCTCAGGGTCCGGTCTCCTCTTCTCGTTGTACAGCGTTTTCTGCCACATTGTTTCCTTCCAACAGACTTACCATTGAGGTGCCTTGATACAGCACTCTGGGAACAGCCTATTTGTTGAGACATTTCTTTCTGGGTCTTACCCTCTTGCTTGAGGGTGTCAATGATGGCCTTCTTGACATCTGTCAGGTCGCTAGTCTTACCCATGATGGGGGTTTTGAGTAATGAACCAGGCAGGGAGTTTATAAAAGCCTCAGGTATCTTTTGCATGTGTTTAGAGTTAATTAGTTGATTCAGAAGATTAGGGTAATAGGTCGTTTAGAGAACCTTTTCTTGATATGCTAATTTATTGAGACAGGTTTTTTGGGTTATCAGGAGTTGTATGCCAAAATCATCAGTATTAAAACAATAAAAGACCTGACAAATTTCAGTTGGTGGATAATGAATCTATAATATATGAAAGTTTAATTTTAGTCATTACATTATGGTAAATAATGAAATTTAACACTATATGCTAATTTTTTGAGAAGGACCTGTATAGTAGTTATAGTCTTGTACATAGGGGCAGTATTATAATAGTTATATTCTTGTACATAGGAGCAGTATTATAGCAGTTATATTCTTGTATATAGGGAGCAGTATTATAGTAGTTATATTCTTGTACATAGCAGCAATATTATAGTAGTTATATTCTTGTACATAGGAGCAGTATTATAGTAGTTATATTCTTGTATATAGGGAGCAGTATTATAGTAGTTATATTCTTGTACATAGGGGCAGTATTATAGTAGTTATATTCTGGTACATAGGGGGCAGTATTATAGTAGTTATATTCTTGTATATAGGGAGCAGTATTATAGTAGTTATATTCTTGTACATAGGGGCAGTATTATAGTAGTTATATTCTGGTACATAGGGGGCAGTATTATAGTAGTTATATTCTTGTATATAGGGAGCAGTATTATAGTAGTTATATTCTTGTACATAGGGGCAGTATTATAGTAGTTATATTCTGGTACATAGCAGCAATATTATAGTAGTTATATTCTTGTACATAGGAGCAGTATTATAGTAGTTATATTCTTGTATATAGGGGGCAGTATTATAGTAGTTATATTCTTGTACATAGGAGCAGTATTATAGTAGTTATATTCTTGTATATAGGGAGCAGTATTATAGTAGTTATATTCTTGTACATAGGGGCAGTATTATAGTAGTTATATTCTTCTACATAGGGGCAGTATTATAGTAGTTATATTTTTGTACATAGGAGCAGTATTATAGTAGTTATATTCTTGTAGATAGGGAGCAGTATTATAGTAGTTATATTCTTGTACATAGGGGGCAGTATTATAGTAGTTATATTCTTGTACAGAGGAGCAGTATTATAGTAGTTATATTCTTGTACATAGGAGCAGTATTATAGTAGTTATATTCTTCTACATAGGGGCAGTATTATAGTAGTTATATTCTTGTACATAGGGGCAGTATTATAGTAGTTATATTCTTGTACATAGGGGCAGTATTATAGTAGTTATATCCTTGCACATAGGAGCAGTATTATGGTAGTTATATTCTACTACATTGGAGCAGTATTATAGTAGTTATATTCTTGTATATAGGGGCAGTATTATAGTAGTTATATTCGTGTACATAGAGGCAGTATTATAGTAGATATATTCTTGTACATAGGGGTAGTATTATAGTAGTTATATTCTTGTACATAGCAGCAGTATTATAGTAGTTATATTCTTGTACATAGGGGCAGTATTATAGTAGTTATATTCCTGTACATAGGGGCAGTATTATAGTAGTTATATTCTTGAACATAGGGGCAGTATTATATTAGTCATATTCCTGTACATAGGGGCAGTATTATAGTAGTTATATTCTTGCATATAGGAGCAGTATTATAGTATTTATATTCTTGTACATAGGGGCAATATTATAGTATTTATATTCTTGTACATAGGGGCAATATTATAGTAGTTATATTCCTGTACATAGGGGCAGTATTATAGTAGTTATATTCTTGTACATAGTAGCGCACTCATTATATATAGTGAATTTGCCTTGTATATCTACACCAGTATTTTTGTAGTAAGTACAGTAGATACAGTCCATGTCTCCCGCTTGTTCTTTCTTCCGCGGATTTGACGTGTCTCATTTGCTGTGTTTTTCCTTCTGCATGTTTCTTCTTGCTGGGGTTCGCAGTGAGGTGGTTGAGCGCTCTGAGCACGTACTTCGGATGTTTTCTGATCTCAGACTTGCTCCTTCTTCGCTTTTCTCTTCCGCTGGTTTGGAAACATCAAATTTAAACCCACATCAACCATCGCTCTGACACAGACGCAAACTCTCGCTCTCATATATTGGCTCGTTAACCCTCTCTGTTCTCCCTGAGAAAGCAAAAAGAGAATATTTCATGAAAGGTGTGAAATATAGAAGATCAATCGGTAGCGCTTACTTTTCAGCAGTGTGTACCTGGTGGCAGTAATAAAATGGCTCTATAATGATTGCTCTTTTTTGCCTCCTTATGTCTCTGACAGCCGCAATCTGGTGACAGTAGTTCATCATTAATGCACTCGGCTTTGACACTCTCATTGTCACAAGAAATGACATGTCCCATCACTAATAGTAGAGTAATGTCCTATCTCTATTGCCAGCATTATATTTTCACTCTGCAAGGAGGATTTTATATTTTCCTATGCTTTATCCATAATATATCTCTGACGACTCCAGTGATTTCATAGGGCTGGGGGTAGATGACTTTTATCTCATAGTTATGGCCGGCCTTATAATCACACAGTTTTGATGTCATTAAACAGTTTAACAAACATTTCCCAATTTGCCTTATAAAGTCCGAGGAATGTGATTATTTTTGGTTCTCTTACTAATCCAGGACGATAATCATCACTACTGAGCATTGTAGCTGTGAATCCAGCTCTGCGGGTGAGATACACAATTACTAGAAAGTATCGCCGCTGTTTGGGTTTGTCTCTGACTCTTACTCTCTCTATAGACTTTTGTAGGCATTCGATCCCATAGTGAGCTGACAGGTTTTAGCAGGTGATGAGTTTGGGAGGCGGGAGAGGAACAAGTGAGTAAGATTGATTAGATATTGATAGAATGTATTACAAAACGTGTTATGCTTTATGGGATATACAATGAATTGATATAAAAGGTGCTGAAATGACAGTGACCATTGCAGAATGGCTGCCATGTAAACGAGGTGCCAAATGTCTGCCGAAATCTGCTGTAGCCAACAATCTACAAGGGGTTACCGGATTATAGACAGGGAGGATTCTCCAGCAGACGTCTGTGCACCTTCAGGTTGTGGGAAGGATTCACATCTTGTCTTAGGGTCAAATAATTATTAATTGGATCCCGGCTGCTTATATCCATCATCTCCAGTACATAGTTCCATCTTCCACGCCGCACGCATTTCATGAAAGTTTTTGGAAGAATTGTCTTACCGGAACTTTTTTTCTTACTAATCCCTTAAATACCGTAGAGTTGTGTTTAATTGGGTCGTTTCTTCATCAGCAGCACAACGTCTGAGACTTCAGGGTCCATATGGGATTGAGTTTACTCAGCTCCGTCCTCATCTCCAAATCTTACCACCATGGTCCCATTTTTTTTTTGACAGGGGCTCACAGGAGGGGAAGACAATCAGTTACCCGCCATTAATCTCCGCCGATTGGATCATTAATGTTACGGTCCACAGATGCTTTAACGAGGCTGATACCAGAACGAGAGAGTGGGAAACAGAGCAAATCGGAGTGTATCCCAATCGTCTGCTTCTTAAAGGCACCCATGTGCCCGCCACCTACGTCTCTCCGTATGGGGGTCTCTGAGTGGGTAATGAATGGATATCTGCTGTGTGATTGCATTGTAAGATAACGGAGCAGGAGTGTAATGTCATTATTATGGACCAGTCCCTCGGGGGCGGGGTAAATACTCAGGGGTGTCCAGTGAGCTCCTCTCCTCACCATTGCCCACCATTGTCTCCTTACCTGCTCCACCGTATAAGTGACGTCTGACCTCTTGGACTGAGAATTCGGCAGACGTCGCCTTCATTCCTTTGCAGCAGCACATAGAATGGGGGGCACTTAGTCAAAGGGGACCACCTGCATTAGTTATAGGGTACAGGTGTGCAGAACTTTAACACTTTAAGGTGCGGTCTCATTTTAAATTTTTGTCTTTTTTGCATTTTCATTTTTAACTTTTAACTCCGTTTATTTCACCTTACCATCGATTGGAAAAATGGGAACAAGACTCCCAAATGCAAATAAATATAAATATATATATATATATATATATATATATATATATATATATATAAAACTACACAATTCCGCCAATGGTTTTTAGGTGTAATGTTTATGACATTCACTATGAAGTAAGAACAACCTGACGATATAATTACTCAGGTCCGTACGATTGTGGCGATACTACATTTATAAAGCTTTTGGTGGTTAAGAAAAATCAGAACTTTTAAAAATAAAAAAAGTTTTGTGTCAAAATCTTCTGTCATTTGTAACTTTATTTTTCTGTAAGTGGAGCCAATTCAGGGCTTGTTGTTTGTTCGCCAAAGTGACGACTTTTGTTTATACCATCTTGGGGTACATATTCCTGATTTCCTATTTTTTGCTTGTTTGTCATTTAAATCTTTCCGATCACCAAACAAATGTAAATATTAGACAGAGATAACGCAAGAAATCACAAAATGCAATTTATAAATGAAGGTCTTTATTATTAAGGGAAAAAGAAATCCAAACCTCCAGGGTCCTGCGTGAAAAAGCTTGCTGAGATACTTTGCGTTTTCCTATGGACATGGCCGGCGGCCCCGCTGCACGGCTCGTCCTGCTCTATGAGACGTGGATACAATTGTATCAGTTTGAGGCTTCCACAATGTATCAGTCCTGGTCGCGGCCCCTGTAGGATCCTGTGCAGACCTTGCTCCATAACTCAGCGCCCGCACTCTTATCTCTGCTGTACCGGTTTGGCGGTCGTGCTCTCGATTCTATCATCCTGTCAGGCGCTACCTGTGGACGGGGCTGGGACCTGATTTATGACGCCGTACACTTCGCTTTCAGAGCAGCAATTGGTTTTTACAATATAAAAGTCCTGGAATAAACGATGGGTCCTGCGTTAGTGAAGGATTTTATGTGGTCACAGGAGGACGCGGGGGCCAGGGTCGCAGAAATCCCACCTCATATAAAAGCTCCGGGGTATAATGTATCACTCGGCCATAACCTGAGCTCTGCCGCATGGTACCCCACAGGCTGAAAAGGGATCACATCTGACTGTGTATCTAAGCCTATCATGTGTGATACTGTCTGCTGAGCTGCTGTATCTATGCCTGTCATGTATGATACTGACTGCGGAGCTGTGTATCTAATCCTGTCCTGTGTGATACTGTCTACTGAGCTGTGTATCTAAGCCTATCATGTGTGATACTGTCTGCTGAGCTGCTGTATCTAAGCCTGTCATGTGTGATACTGTCTTCTGAGCTGCTGTATCTAAGCCTATCATATGTGATACTGTCTTCTGAGCTGCTGTATCTAAGCCTGTCATGTGTGATACTGTCTGCTGAGCTGCTGTATCTAAGCCTGTCATGTGTGATACTGTCTTCTGAGCTGCTGTATCTAAGCCTATCATATGTGATACTGTCTTCTGAGCTGCTGTATCTAAACCTGTCATGTGTGATACTGTCTTCTGAGCTGCTGTATCTAAGCCTATTATGTGTGATACTGTCTGCTGAGCTGCTGTATCTAAGCCTGTCATGTGTGATACTGTCTGCTGAGCTGCTGTATCTAAGCCTGTCATGTAAGATACTGACTGCGGAGCTGTGTATCTAATCCTGTCCTGTGTGATACTGTCTGCGGAGCTGTGTATCTAATCCTGTCCTGTGTGATACTGTCTGCGGAGCTGTGTATCTAATCCTATCCTGTGTGATACTGTCTGCTGAGCAGTGTATCTAATCCTATCCTGTGTGATACTGTCTACTGAGCTGTGTATCTAAGCTTGGGATATATCATACTGACTGCTGAGCCGTGTATCTAATCCTAACCTGTGTCATCTGCTGAGCTGCTGTATCTAAGCTTGTGATATGTGATACTGTCTACCGGAATGTGAATCTAATCTTATCCTATGTGATACTGTCTGCTCAACTGCTGTATCTAATACTGGCATGTTTGATACTGTCAGCTGAGATCCTGTATCTAATCATATGTGTGACACTATCTGCTCAGCTCATGTATCTAATTCTATTACGTGGGATACTGACTTTTGAGTTACTGTATCTAAGGTGATCATATCATGTGTGATACCTTTTTTTCGACTTTCACATCTGAGTCACTTTGGCTTCCATAGCTAAGCCTACCTCGTATGATACTGTCTCCTGGACTGCTGTATCTAAGCCAGGTATAATATTGTTTGCTCAATTTGCTGTAGCTAAGCCAGTCACATAGGATACTGTTTTAATGACCTCTGTATCTAAGCCTATGATGTTTGATGTCGTCACCTGGACTGTCCCACCTGCTGTAACTCTATATGCTGAGCTGATGTATCTAAGCCAATCATGTGTGATACTGTCTTCTTGGCAGCTGTATTTATGTCTATCATACATTATACTGTCTGATGATTTAGTGTATCTCAGCATGTGTGATTCTGCCTGCTGAATCTCAGCCGGACTCTCCCCGTCCTTTATACACTGCTCACTAAAATAAAGGGAACACTTAAATAACACAATGTAAGTTCAAGTCAATCACTCCTGTGAAATCAACCTGTCCACTTATAAAGCAACACCAGGTAGAAATGATCGGCAATTAGCAAGACTACCAATATATAGGAGCGGTTCAGCAGGGGGTGACCACAGACCATTTCTCTGCTCTTATCCTTTTTGGCTGTTGTTTTGGTCACTTTTGCATTTTGTCATTGCTCTCACCCTAGAGGTAGTGTAAAGTCACATGAGGCGGTGTCTACAACACACACAAGTGGCTCAGGTAGTGCAGCTCATCCAGGATGGCACAACAATGCGAGCTGTGGCAAGAAAGTTTGCTGTGTCTGTCAGCGTAGTGTCCAGAACATTGGGCAGATACCAGGAGACAGGCCAGTACACCAGGAGATGTGGAGGGGGCCGTAAAGGGGCAACAACCCAGCAGCAGTACCGCTACCTCTACCTTTGTGTAAGGAGGAACAGGAGGAACACTGCCAGAGCCCTGCAAAATGACCTCCAGCAGGCCACAAATGTGCATGTGTCTGCACAAACTGTCAGAAACCGACTCCATGAGGATGGTCTGAGTGCCCGATGTCCACAGATGGGGGTTGTGCTCACAGCCTAACACCGTGCAGGACGCTTGGCATTCACCACAGAACACCAGGATTGGCAAATTCACCACTGGCGCCCTGTGCTCTTCACAGATGAAAGCAGGTTCACACTGAGCACATGTGACAGACGTGACAGAGTCTGCAGATGCCGTGGAGAGCGATCTGCTGCCTGCAACATCCTTCAGCATGACCGGTTTGGCAGTGGGTCAGTAATGGTGTGGGGTGGCATTTCTTTGGAGGGCCGCACAGCCCTCCATGTGCTCGTCAGAGGTAGCCTGACTGCCATTAGGTACCGAGATGAGATCCTCAGACCCCTTGTGAGACCATATTCTGATGCGGTTGGCCCTGGGTTCCTCCTAATGTAGGACAATGCCAGACCTCATGTGGCTGGAGTGTGTCAGCAGTTCCTGCAAGATGAAGGCATTGAAGCTATGGACTGGCCGCCCGTTCCCCAGACCTGAATCCGATTGAACACATCTGGGACATCATGTCTCGCACCATCCACCAACGTCACGTTGCACCACAGACTGTCCAGGAGTTGGCGGATGCTTTAGTCCAGGTCTGGGAGGAGATCCCTCAGGAGACCATCCGCCGCCTTATCAGGAGCATGCCCGGCCGTTGTAGGGAGATCATACAGGCACGTGGAGGCCACACACACTACTGAGCATCATTTCCTTGTCTTGTGGAATTTCCACTGAAGTTGGATCAGCCTGTAATTTTTTCCACTTTGATGTTCAGTATCATTCCAACTCCAGACCTCCATGGGATATTAATTTTAATTTACATTGATCATTTTTATGTTTTATTATTCGCAACACATTCCACTGTGCAACGAATAACGATTTGTATCTGGAAAATTTCATTCAGAGATATCTAGGATGTGGTATAGAACTGATCCCTTTTTTTTTTTTGGAACAGTTTATCTTGGTTCTGATTCTGTCCTGGGCCGGTTCTTTCTTCCCTTGGACTCTGAGAATTTTTAAATCAGCACCAGGATTATAATTCATCAGCAGATGATAAATCTGTAGAGCAAAGACCTGATCTCCAGCCGCCAAGATTGTAAAGTCAAGCTGCTAATGGGCTGCGTCTGGCACGAGGCTGGCACACGGTGCCCGGGCATCGAGCACAACACCAGGGGATGAGATGATGGATGTACACAATGCGGAAATACAGACTCTCACCCTGTTAATAAATCAATGACTCCATAGTTGCCAAAGAATCATAGATTATAATTGTGTCCTGAGCTCAAATGTCCATCCACAGGAAGAACCCGGAGCTCCAGCATCACCTGCAACCCTACAGATAGATAGATAGATAGATAGATAGATAGATAGATAGATAGATAGATAGATAGATGATAGATAGATAGATAGATAGATAGATAGATAGATAGATAATAGATAGATAGATACTTGTATAGATAATAGATAGATGATAGATAGATAATAGACAGATAATAGATAGATAATACATAGGTAGATGATAGATAGATAATAGATATGTGGATAGATGATAGATAGATAGATAGATAGATAGATAGATAGATAGATAGATAGATAGATAGATACTTGTATAGATAATAGATAGATGATAGATAGATAGATAGATAGATAGATAGATAGATAATAGATAGATAGATAGATAGATACTTGTATAGATAATAGATAGATGATAGATAGATAATAGACAGATAATAGATAGATAATACATAGGTAGATGATAGATAGATAATAGATATGTGGATAGATGATAGAAAGATAGATAGATAGATAGATAATAGATAGATAGATACTTGTATAGATAATAGATAGATGATAGATAGATAATAGACAGATAATAGATAGATAATACATAGGTAGATGATAGATAGATAATAGATAGATAGATAGATAGATAGATAGATAGATGATAGATAGATAGATAGATAGATAGATAGATAGATGATAGATAGATAGATAGATGATAGATAGATGATAGATAGATAGATAGATAGATGATAGATAGATAGATGATAGATAGATAGATAGATAGATAGATAGATAGATAGATAGATGATAGATAGATAGATAGATAGATAGATAGATAGATGATAGATAGATAGATAATAGATAGATAATAGATAGATAGATAGATAGATAGATGATAGATAGATAGATAGATAGATAATAGATAGATGATAGATAGATGATAGATAGATAATAGATAGAAGATAGATAGATAGATAGATAGATAGATAGATAGATGATAGATAGATGATAGATGGATGGATAGATAGATGATAGATAGATAGATAGATAGATAATAGATAGATAGATAATAGATAGATGATAGATAGATGATAGATAGATAATAGATAGAAGATAGATAGATAGATAGATGATAGATGGATGGATAGATAGATGATAGATAGATAGATAATAGATAGATAGATAATAGATAGATGATAGATAAATAGTTGTATAGATAATAGATAATAGATAGATGATAGATAGATAGTTGTATAGATAATAGATACATAGATAGATGATAGATAATAGATAGATAATAGTTTATATAGTCTAATATATAAGGACGGAACCGTTCCTAGCGACACCTCTACATGCCTGAACCCTCTGACAGTTCGGCGCAGTGCTGTTTCGGTTACCATCCATGGAGCACGTACACTGCACCGTCTTCTCTCTTTTATTGCCCTGCTGTCAAAATGTAAAAAATAAGGAAGTTTGAGCCAAATCCAATGGATTATTTATTCCTGGCTCCGGCGCCGTGTTGCGGAGATCCTGAGTACACAAGACATAGATCACGCTGTCTGATTTTACTGGTGCTGCTTCACATCTCATCCGAAATATCATAGAGATAATAAATATCATCAACTTATAATGAGTAAAAGTAAACGGAGGAGAATGGCCGCTGTGTGGATTGTATGTATTATTGGTGGATATAGCTGCTAACACATGGATGAAATATGCTTTTTCTATCTTTTATTTATTTGCTTCTCTGTAGTCTTAAGGTGCAATGGGTAATGAGCAAGTGACAGATGTGTGGTGCCCTACCAGTGGGGGATGGGTTGTGTGGTGCCCTACCAGTGGGGGATGGGTTGTGTGGTGCCCTACCAGTGGGGGATGGGTTGTGTGGTGCCCAACCAGTGGGGGATGGGTTGTGTGGTGCCCTACCAGTGGGGGATGGGTTGTGTGGTGCCCTACCAGTGGGGGGATGGGTTGTGTGGTGCCCTACCAGTGGGGGATGGGTTGTGTGGTGCCCAACCAGTGGGGGATGGGTTGTGTGGTGCCCTACCAGTGGGGATGGGTTGCGTGGTGCCCTACCAGTGGGGTGGTGGGTTGTGTGGTGCCCTACCAGTGGGGGGATGGGTTGTGTGGTGCCCTACCAGTGGGGGGATGGGTTGTGTGGTGCCCTACCAGTGGGGGATGGGTTGTGTGGTGCCCTACCAGTGGGGGATGGGTTGTGTGGTGCCCTACCAGTGGGGGGATGGGTTGTGTGGTGCCCTACTAGTGGGGGAGGAGTTGTGTGGTGCCCTACCAGTGGGGGGATGGGTTGTGTGGTGCCCTACCAGTGGGGGATGTGTTGTGTGGTGCCCTACCAGTGGGGGGATGGGTTGTGTGGTGCCCTACCAGTGGGGGGATGGGTTGTGTGGTGCCCTACCAGTGGGGGATGGGTTGTGTGGTGCCCTACCAGTGGGGGGATGGGTTGTGTGGTGCCCTACCAGTGGGGGGATGGGTTGTGTGGTGCCCTACCAGTGGGGGATGGGTTGTGTGGTGCCCTACCAGTGGGGGGATGGGTTGTGTGGTGCCCTACCAGTGGGGGGATGGGTTGTGTGGTGCCCTACCAGTGGGGGGATGGGTTGTGTGGTGCCCTACCAGTGGGGGGATGGGTTGTGTGGTGCCCTACCAGTGGGGGATGGGTTGTGTGGTGCCCTACCAGTGGGGGATGGGTTGTGTGGTGCCCTACCAGTGGGGGGATGGGTTGTGTGGTGCCCTACTAGTGGGGGAGGAGTTGTGTGGTGCCCTACCAGTGGGGGGATGGGTTGTGTGGTGCCCTACCAGTGGGGGATGTGTTGTGTGGTGCCCTACCAGTGGGGGGATGGGTTGTGTGGTGCCCTATCAGTGGGGGGATGGGTTGTGTGGTGCCCTACCAGTGGGGGATGGGTTGTGTGGTGCCCTACCAGTGGGGGGATGGGTTGTGTGGTGCCCTACCAGTGGGGGGATGGGTTGTGTGGTGCCCTACCAGTGGGGGATGGGTTGTGTGGTGCCCTACCAGTGGGGGGATGGGTTGTGTGGTGCCCTACCAGTGGGGGGATGGGTTGTGTGGTGCCCTACCAGTGGGGGATGGGTTGTGTGGTGCCCTACCAGTGGGGGGATGGGTTGTGTGGTGCCCTACCAGTGGGGGGATGGGTTGTGTGGTGCCCTACCAGTGGGGGGATGGGTTGTGTGGTGCCCTACCAGTGGGGGATGGGTTGTGTGGTGCCCTACCAGTGGGGGGATGGGTTGTGTGGTGCCCTACCAGTGGGGGATGGGTTGTGTGGTGCCCTACCAGTGGGGGGATGGGTTGTGTGGTGCCCTACCAGTGGGGGGATGGGTTGTGTGGTGCCCTACCAGTGGGGGATGGGTTGTGTGGTGCCCTACCAGTGGGGGGATGGGTTGTGTGGTGCCCTACCAGTGGGGGGATGGGTTGTGTGGTGCCCTACCAGTGGGGGATGGGTTGTGTGGTGCCCTACCAGTGGGGGGATGGGTTGTGTGGTGCCCTACCAGTGGGGGGATGGGTTGTGTGGTGCCCTACCAGTGGGGGGATGGGTTGTGTGGTGCCCTACCAGTGGGGGATGGGTTGTGTGGTGCCCTACCAGTGGGGGATGGGTTGCTTCTGGCTCCAGGACCAGGGAGAATTGCTCATTTTGCGGCCCCTATTATGTGACAGATGCGTAGTTTATTAATGATCCCTGAAGAATACCAGCTTTGTGGTAAAGTAACAGTTTCTGTTGATTTGTACCAGTGACGATATCTGTAGTAATATATGTATCTGATGTGACGCTGCTGCTTCCCGCTAGACCTGAGTATTTCTAGGAAATGTGACAAATGTCTGTTTCACACAATGGAGAATTAGACTCTTTTCATGTGTAAAATTTCCACAATGTCCCTTAAATCGGTCACAATGGGAAGTTTTTATCATTCATTTCACCTGAATGTTCAATGCAGGAAAATCAGTGTTAAACCCGCCACTAATCAGGTCTGTATTCACCTCCGACATTGAGGGGCCGTTAGCGGGAAATTCCTTTTGTCAAAGTATTTTATACCAGTAAAGTGGCTGAGGAGCTGCTGGCAGGTGCGGTCCTCACTCAGGTCCTTGTGTAATGTCAGCAGGTCCTTATAAATGGAGGAGGAGGAAATCCAGACAAAAGACTGAGGCGGCCGATCTGTAGAGGAACAGCCGAGTCTCTGCCGAAATATAGAGAAATAAGATGTGAACAATTCTTCAAGTTTGGTAAAATCTCCAGCAGCAAAACAAATCTCCTCAGTATCAGCGTCTGCAGAGTGACCTCAGGATGGGAGCAGAATATGACAATGGCCTCCACCACCTTCTCCACTTGCCTTCCCAATTTGTTTTCTTAATATTTCTTCACTCTTTCCTTCCATTTAGTCTTCAATTTTTCTAATAGTTTCTTTTCTTCTTTCCTCCCTCTCTCTTTCTTTCATTTCCTCCTTCCTTCTTTCTTTTTTCCTTCCTTACTACCTTCATTCCTTCCTTCATTTTACCAGCTCCTTTTCCTTTTCTGCTTCCTTCCTAGGTTCCTTCGTCCCTTCTGTCATTTTCCATTTTTTCTTCCTTCCTTACTCCTTTATTTTCCTCCTTCCTCTTTTTTCCTCCCTTCTTTTTCCTTCATTCTTTCTTCTTTCTTGCCTTCCTTCCTTCCTTTCTTTATTTCTATTTCCTTCATTCCATGGTACCTTCCTTTTATACTCCCCGCTTTCCTTGGCCTTCCTTCACATTCCTACTTTTTAATTTCTTTCTTTCTTTCTTTCTTTCTTTCTTTCTTTCTTTCTTTCTTTCTTTCTTTCTTTCTTTCTTTCTTTCTTTCTTTCTTTCTATCCTTCCTTTCTTACTCCCCTCTTTCCTTGGCCTTCCTTCACATTCCTACCTTCTTTCTTTCTTTCTTTCTTTCTTTCTTTCTTTCTTTCTTTCTTTCTTTTCTTTCTTTCTTCCTTCCTTTCCCTTCTTTCATCCCTTCTGTCATTTTCCATTTTTTCTTCCTTCCTTACTCCTTTATTTTCCTCCTTCCTCTTTCTTCCTCCCTTCTTTTTCCTTCATTCTTTCTTCTTTCTTCCCTTCCTTCCTTCCTTTCTTTATTTCTTTTTCCTTCATTCCATGGTACCTTCCTTTCATACTCCCCTCTTTCCTTGGCCTTCCTTCACATTCCTACCTTCTTTCTTTCTTTCTTTCTTTCTTTCTTTCTTTCTTTCTTTCTTTCTTTCTTTCTTTCTTTCTTTCTTTCTTTCTTTCTTTCTTTCTTTCTTTCTTTCTTCCTTCCTTCCTTCCTTTCTATCCTTCCTTTTGTACTCCCCTCTTTCCTTGGCCTTCCTTCACATTCCTACCTTTTTCTTTCCTTCTTTCTTTCTCTCTTTTTCTTTCTTTCTATCCTTCCTTTCTTACTCCCCTCTTTCCTTGCCCTTCTTTCGCATATCTACCTTCCTACTTACCTTCCTGTTTTCTCTCTGGCCCAGGGATCTCATAGAAAGCTCTGTCTGCTATACAATGCACTGCCTCTGATACTGCACACTATTCCACACAAGGAAAGGCAGGAATATTGGAGCAGAGGGTGAACTTCAGCTACAGATCATTTCTAGAAGGGTCAGGTCAATCCCACCACCTCTCTTGCACCTCTACTCGAGGAGGCGGCTACATTCAGACGTCAGAGCGTAATAATCATATGTAAAGGATAAATAATGCTAATGATTGTCCGGTGTGGCCCCCTTCTCGCCTGGTCTTCGCTGAGCCATCTTTGGCGTCCTCTGCGCTGATGTGACGGGACGTGTGTCATGGCGCAGGAGGCGCCGGAGATGGTGCAGTGGAAACCACACTAGTGATTGGACCAAATCAGGTGACCGCCGGCCGCCATTTTACTTCATTCACACCAATTAAATCAAAATTCAGATTTTAGAGAATATTATTTTTTGGGCACATTTGGATACAAAGCATTTTGCCTCAAAGCGATTCACTTGAATAAATAGCCATTGTTACTTTACTGATCATTTTTGGTATTCATGAAATCCATCCATTTTGCATATTATTTCGATTCTCTACCCATAATGCCGCTGCGTTCTTGCGTTCGCTCCCGGCTTTTGGAGACTTTGCATGATTCGTGCTCGGTATCTGACACCTCCACGTTGACAGTTGCCCGGCAGAGGCGCAGCGCCGGCTCCGTGTGACTTAGCGCCTGCGAACCTCCCCGTCGCTCTCTGTTAGCTTTACAAGTCCTGTTCATTTGTATTACTCGCCCATTATAACAAATGCGAACGCTCCATTTTGCTTTTACCAGACGGTAATTGTTTCAGACTAAACTGAGATTGTCTTTCCCTCTCTGTCTCCTTCTCGCCTGCAGGTGATACTAATTCTGACAAAGCTGTACGATTACAACCTGGGAAGCATCACGGAGAGCTCTCTGTGGAGGTACGTGCATACGCCCCGCTTCTAATTGCTGAGATACTTAAACATGGATTTGGAGGTCTTTATACTCGGAGTAATTGGACAGGTGGGATTTCCCATGACAGATGTCCCCAGGCTATACTCATTGCCTTTTCTCATATTTTCAATGGGTTCACCCAGCAACGAGATCTTTCATAACCAGAGATGTCATTACAGGAAACGCTGATCTCGTTTCATTTCCTTTCGTTAGTTTGTAGCGACTTGACGGCATTTCATACAAAAGTTCTCATCAATGTTATAGGAGTATCTTTATCTTCATAGGACACCTAGCTCTAAATTCCTGAAACACAGCTCGAAATCTTCTGCCTTTCCTTTATAGTGGCAAAAAGTTACATAGATACCCCACTAATAAGCCATGGGGCCTATTGAATGTAGATTTTAAGGGAAACCCATGAGACTGATTTTAGTGCCGTGGCTGTATAGTTCTGGGAATAACAACAAAAATGACACTTCATTGGTAGAAATCCGATGTGCCAGTGCTGAGAAATTAAGCTTTAAAGCAACATGCAAATTAACCAGGAAGTGCTATGGCTTGGGTGTGGCCATTCACTGACACGCCCACGAGGAGCTCAAATACTACTTGCACATTCAAAGCTTGATTTCTCAGCACTGGCACATCAGATTGCTACAAGACGTATATCATTTTTATTCTTGTTCCTTGGCCTATACAGTCACACCAATAGTTTAAGTAATAAAAGAACTCTTACAGGTTTAAAGGATTTTTTCTTGAAGAAATCTCTTCTTCTTGAAGAAATTTCTTGAGAAATCCCAACCAAAATGAGGCATAATTTTTTTAAAAAGCTATCACATGCTTGTGTGAAAGTAGAGAAATGAGCGGCACTGTCCCCAACACTCGGGTCCCAATTAGACCAACTTCGGGTGGTAACAAATGTGTTACTAGATGTCACTCTCCAAAAACCGTAATAACATGGGACTTCGGGTGCTCTTCAGAAATAAGTCTATTGTCCGCAAATTCTTGAAAAGAGAAAAACGAAGGCACTCACCAGTCTTCAAAAAGATTCCTTTATTGACACCAACTCCAGATAAAATTCATGGCCGGGGGAGAGGGAGCCGAAGCTCGTGTGAGCAGAGGGGGACGACGGCCGTTTCGCGCTCTGCCTGCGCTTCTACGGGTCAATCTGTGCTCAGGTTAGACAGCGGAAATAGTGTACCGGCCCTGACACCTCCCACTACCAAAACCCTCCCACTTTGTGTTTTTAAATGTGCTTTTTATATTTGGTGTATTTCGTGATTTGTGGGAGGGTTTTGGTAGTGGGAGGTGTCAGGGCCGGTACACTATTTCCGCTGTCTAACCTGAGCACAGATTGACCCGTAAAAGCGCAGGCACAGCGCGAAACGGCCGTCGTCCCCCTCTGCTCACACGAGTTTCGGCTCCCTCTCCCCCTGGCCATGAATTTTATCTGGAGTTGGTGTCAATAAAGGAATCTTTTGGAAGACTGGTGAGTGCCTTTGTTTTTCTCTTTTCAAGAACATGCTTGTGTGAGTCGACCTATACCAATTTCCCGATATTGCCTTGCATCTGCTCTTTTAGGATTCTCAGCGCCTAATCAAACAGACGCTGTCAGGATCAGTGCACATTGCATATGTCACCTACATGAAGGCTGTAGCTTTGGTAAAATACGGACATGCAATAATACTATTATATGGAAATGATACTGCTGATATACAGTGGTATCATGTACATGTGGCGGTACTATTTAGTTATGATAACTGTGGTTTTAGTATAATGTCATGCAGTGGCATTAGGTGTTTAGTCTATAGGATTAATATGTGTACAGTACACGGTACTATTATTTGTGCATTGTATGGCGGCATTATTTTTCAATTTTGGACTATATTTCTTTCCTTTCTTGTTCTCTTCCATTAATTAATTTTCCGGCGACTCCACAGTCTTTCATCCAGTCCTGGGGATGGCTCCATACAACTAGCGCTGCATTAACTAATTTGCACAGTCTCATAAAGCGTGGCTGTAGATATTGCTGACGATCCGTTCTCCGCGATGCTGGAAGTACTAATGACACTTAGGTGACCGATATCCCGCGCAGTCCTATATATAGCAGGATATGTTATCAGGAGGTAATTACATCACCAGTAGGGTTGAGCGAAACGGGTCGAACATTTTCAAAAGTCGCCGACTTTTGGCTAAGTCGGGGTTTCATGAAACCCGATCCGACCCCTGTGCGGGGTCGGCCATGCGGTACGCGACTTTCGCGCCAAAGTCGCGTTTCAATGACGCGAAAAGCGCCATTTCTCAGCCAATGAAGGTAAACGCAGAGTGTGGGCAGCGTGATGACATAGGTCCTGGTCCCCACCATCTTAGAGAAGGGCATTGCAGTGATTGGCTTGCTGTCTGCGACGTCACAGGGGCTATAAAGAGGCGTTCCCGCCGACCGCCATCTTACTGCTGCTGATCTGAGCTTAGGGAGAGGTTGCTGCCGCTTTGTCAGAAGCAGGGATAGCGTTAGGCAGGGTCCATTAACCACAAAACCGCTTGTGCTGCAGCGATTTGCACTGTCCAACACCACCCTCGGTGTGCAGGGACAGTGGAAGTTTTTTTTTTTTTTTTTTTCCCCTCAGCGCTGTAGCTCATTGGGCTGCCCTAGAAGGCTCCCTGATAGCTGCATTGCTGTGTGTACGCCGCTGTGCAAACCAACTGCTTTTTTCAAAGCACAAATCCTCTTGTTCCTTCCTTTCTGCACAGCTATCTTTTTTGTTTGTCCACACTTTTTATTTCATTTGTGCATCAGTCCACTCCTTATTGCTGCCTGCCATACCTGGCTGAGATTACTGCAGGCAGGGAGATAGTAGCTGCCTGCCATACCTGGCTGAGATTACTGCAGGCAGGGAGATAGTAATTGTAGGACATTCCCTGTTTTTTTTTTTTTTTTTTTTTTGGTGGGAGATTAAGATTGGCAATTTGGCATTTCTGCTAGAGTGCCATCCCTGTGTGTGCCATCTCTCTCACATAGTGGGCCATAGAAAGCCTTTTCATTTTTCTGTATTTTTTTTTGTGGGGTGTATAAATTCTCCCTGATAAAAATACAGTGGGAGATTAATATTGGCCTTTGGGCTTGTGTGCCAGTCCTGAGTGTGCCATCTCTCTCACAAATAGTGGGCCATAGAAAGCCTATTTTATTTTTTTTGGGGTTTTATAAATTCTCCCTGAAAAAAAGGGAGATTAATATTGGCCTCTGGGCTTGTGTGCCAGTCCTGAGCGTGCCATCTGTGCCAGCCCTGAGCGTGCCATCTCTCTCACAAATAGTGGGCCATAGAAAGCCTATTTTTTTTTTTTTTTGGTTTTATAAATTCTCCCTGAAAAAAGGGAGATTAATATTGGCCTCTGGGCTTGTGTGCCAGTCCTGAGCGTGCCATCTGTGCCAGCCCTGAGCGTGCCATCTCTCTCACAAATAGTGGGCCATAGAAAGCCTATTTAATTTTTTTTTTGTTTTATAAATTTTCCCTGAAAAAAGGGAGATTAATATTGGCCTCTGGGCTTGTGTGCCAGTTGTGAGCGTGCCATCTGTGCCAGTCCTGAGCGTGCCATCTCTCTCACAAATAGTGGGCCATAGAAAGCCTATTTAAATTTTTTTTTGGTTTTATAAATTCTCCCAGAAAAAAAGGGAGATTAATATTGGCCTCTGGGCTTCTGTGCCAGTCCTGAGCGTGCCATCTGTGCCAGTCCTGAGCGTCCCATCTCTCTCACAAATAGTGGGCCATAGAAAGCCTATTTTATTTTTTTTGGGGGTTTTATAAATTCTCCCTGAAAAAAAGGGAGATTAATATTGGCCTCTGGGCTTGTGTGCCAGTCCTGAGCGTGCCATCTGTGCCAGCCCTGAGCGTGCCATCTCTCTCACAAATAGTGGGCCATAGAAAGCCTATTTATTTTTTTTTTTTGTTTTATAAATTTTCCCTGAAAAAAGGGAGATTAATATTGGCCTCTGGGCTTGTGTGCCAGTTGTGAGCGTGCCATCTGTGCCAGTCCTGAGCGTGCCATCTCTCTCACAAATAGTGGGCCATAGAAAGCCTATTTAAATATTTTTTTGGTTTTATAAATTCTCCCAGAAAAAAAGGGAGATTAATATTGGCCTCTGGGCTTCTGTGCCAGTCCTGAGCGTGCCATCTGTGCCAGTCCTGAGCGTCCCATCTCTCTCACAAATAGTGGGCCATAGAAAGCCTATTTTATTTTTTTTTTGGGTTTTAGAAATTCTCCCTGGAAAAAAAAAGGGAGATTAATATTGCCCTTTGGGCTTGTGTGCCAGTACTAAGCGTTCCATCTCTCTCTCTCTCTCTCTCAGTCAGTGGGCCATAGAACGCCTATTTTTGGTTTTATTTGTTTTATAAATTCTCCCTGAAAAAATCATTTTATTTTATTTGGTTTCTAAATTCTTCCTGATAAAATCTTTTTTTTTTTATTATTTTTTTTTCTAAAGTCTCCCTGAAAAAAAAAAAAAAAAACAGTGGGAGATTAATATTGGCCTTTCTGCTTGTGTGCCAGTCTTGACTCCTGGGTGTGCCATCTCTCTCTCTCTCTCTCTCTCTCTCTCTCTCTCTCTCTCCAATTGTGGTCCATAGAAAGCCTATATTTTTTTTCCTTGATTTGGGTTCTAAAATCTACCAGAGAAAATAACTACATCAATCATTGGTAGAAAAATATTGGCCTCTGGGTTTGTGTGCCACTCCTGACTCCTGTGTGCGTCATCTCTCAGTCAGTGGGCCATAGAACGCCTATTTTTGTTTTTATTTGTTTTATAAATTCTCCCTGAAAAAATCATTTTATTTTATTTGGTTTCTAAATTCTTCCTGATAAAATCATATTTTTTTTATTATTTTTTTTTCTAAAGTCTCCCTGAAAAAAAAAAAAAAAACAGTGGGAGATTAATATTGGCCTTTCTGCTTGTGTGCCAGTCTTGACTCCTGGGTGCGTCATCTCTCAGTCAGTGGGCCATAGAACGCCTATTTTTGGTTTTATTTGTTTTCTAAATTCTCCCTGAAAAAATCATTTTATTTTATTTGGTTTCTAAATTCTTCCTGATAAAATCACATTTTTTTTATTATTTTTTTTTCTAAAGTCTCCCTGAAAAAAAAAAAAAAAAACAGTGGGAGATTAATATTGGCCTTTCTGCTTGTGTGCCAGTCTTGACTCCTGGGTGCGTCATCTCTCAGTCAGTGGGCCATAGAACGCCTATTTTTGGTTTTATTTGTTTTCTAAATTCTCCCTGAAAAAATCATTTTATTTTATTTGGTTTCTAAATTCTTCCTGATAAAATCACATTTTTTTTATTATTTTTTTTTCTAAAGTCTCCCTGAAAAAAAAAAAAAAAAACAGTGGGAGATTAATATTGGCCTTTCTGCTTGTGTGCCAGTCTTGACTCCTGGGTGCGTCATCTCTCAGTCAGTGGGCCATAGAACGCCTATTTTTGGTTTTATTTGTTTTCTAAATTCTCCCTGAAAAAATCATTTTATTTTATTTGGTTTCTAAATTCTTCCTGATAAAATCACATTTTTTTTATTATTTTTTTTTCTAAAGTCTCCCTGAAAAAAAAAAAAAAAAACAGTGGGAGATTTATATTGGCCTTTCTGCTTGTGTGCCAGTCTTGACTCCTGGGTGCGTCATCTCTCAGTCAGTGGGCCATAGAACGCCTATTTTTGGTTTTATTTGTTTTCTAAATTCTCCCTGAAAAAATCATTTTATTTTATTTGGTTTCTAAATTCTTCCTGATAAAATCACATTTTTTTTATTATTTTTTTTTCTAAAGTCTCCCTGAAAAAAAAAAAAAAAAACAGTGGGAGATTAATATTGGCCTTTCTGCTTGTGTGCCAGTCTTGACTCCTGGGTGCGTCATCTCTCAGTCAGTGGGCCATAGAACGCCTATTTTTGGTTTTATTTGTTTTATAAATTCTCCCTGAAAAAATCATTTTATTTTATTTGGTTTCTAAATTCTTCCTGATAAAATCATATTTTTTTTATTATTTTTTTTTCTAAAGTCTCCCTGAAAAAAAAAAAAAAAAAACAACCAAAAAAAACAGTGGGAGATTAATATTGGCCTTTCTGCTTGTGTGCCAGTCTTGACTCCTGGGTGTGCCATCTCTCTCTTTCTCTCTCTCTCTCTCTCTCTCTCTCTCTCTCTCCAATTGTGGTCCATAGAAAGCCTATATTTTTTTTCCTTGATTTGGGTTCTAAAATCTACCAGAGAAAATAACTACATCAATCATTGGTAGAAAAATATTGGCCTCTGGGTTTGTGTGCCACTCCTGACTCCTGTGTGCGTCATCTCTCAGTCAGTGGGCCATAGAACGCCTATTTTTGTTTTTATTTGTTTTATAAATTCTCCCTGAAAAAATCATTTTATTTTATTTGGTTTCTAAATTCTTCCTGATAAAATCATATTTTTTTTATTATTTTTTTTTCTAAAGTCTCCCTGAAAAAAAAAAAAAAAAAAAAAAAAAAAAAAAAACAGTGGGAGATTAATATTGGCCTTTCTGCTTGTGTGCCAGTCTTGACTCCTGGGTGTGCCATCTCTCTCTCTCTCTCTCTCTCCAATTGTGGTCCATAGAAAGCCTACATTTTTTTTCCTTGATTTGGGTTCCAAAATCTACCAGAGAAAATAACTCCATCAATCATTGGTAGAAAAATATTGGCCTCTGGGCTTGTGTGCCACTCCTGATTCCTGTGTGCGTCATCTCTCACTCAGTGGCCCATAGAAAGCATATAGTTTGTTACATTTGTTTTCTAAATTCTCCCTGCAAAAATCTTTTTTTTTTTTGGGGGGGGGTTTCTAAAGTGTTCCTGAAAAAAATAAAAATAAAAAAAAAATAATAGTGTGACATTAATATTAACATTTGTGCTTCAGTGACAGTCCTGCGTGTGGGGCATCTCTCTAATTTGCAGCCACCAAAAAAAGAGTGTGTAACATTGGGCCTGATTTTCGCTGTGGTCTCACCAACCTGTAAAGGGGTAGCTAAATCATACTGAAGTTATAGCTCACCGTGTAAGTTGTGTGACTGCAACAAATAACGTTAGTTTGGTTACGTTTTTAAAACAATGAGGAAGTCTAGTGGAAGAGGTCGTGGCCGGGGGCGTTCATTGTCAGCTGGTAATGAGGGTAGTGGTAGTGGTGGAGCATCAGGTGGTCGTGGGGGAAAAAATATTGCACCTAAGTCTGGAGCTGTGGAGCCAGGTTCGTCGTCCGGCTACACAAGGCCTCGAACGCTCCCTTTTCTGGGATTAGGAAAACCGCTTTTAAAGCCGGAGCAGCAAGAGCAAGTTTTGGCTTATCTTGCTGACTCAGCCTCTAGCTCTTTTGCCTCATCTCGTGAAACTGGTAAAAGTAAAAGCAGCGCGTCGTTAGTGGATGTTCACGGTCAGGGACAAGTCACTTCCTTGTCCTCTTCAGCAAAAACAACAACAGAGAAGAATGCAGCAGGCGACACAACGGGTTACTCCATGGAGCTCTTTACACATACCGTCCCTGGCTTAGAAAGTGAAGCAGTTAACAGTCCATGCCCATTACAAGTTGAATCTGACATGGAGTGCACTGACGCACAGCCACAGCCAGACTACTATGCTGGTCCTTTGACTCAGACCACAACATTGCCCTCGCAGGGTGCTGATCAAGAATCAGACCCTGATGAGACTATGTTGCCCCATCACGAACGCTATACCACCGAACGACACGGTGACACAGACGAAGTTGCGCAGGAGGTACAAGAAGAGTTATTAGATGACCCAGTTCTTGACCCCGATTGGCAGCCATTGGGGGAACAGGGTGCAGGCGGCAGCAGTTCTGAAGCAGAGGAGGAGGAGGGGCCGCAGCAGGCATCAACATCGCCACAGGTTCCATCTGCCGGGCCCGTATCTTGCCCAAAACGCGTGGCAAAGCCAAAACCTGGTGGAGGACAGCGTGGCCATCCGGTTAAAGCTCAGTCTGCAATGCCTGAAAAGGTATCCGATGCTAGAAAGAGTGCAGTCTGGCATTTTTTTAAACAACATCCAATTGATCAGCGCAAAGTCATCTGTCAAAAATGTTCTACTTCCTTAAGCAGAGGTCAGAATCTGAAAAGTCTCAATACTAGTTGCATGCATAGACATTTAACCACCATGCATTTGAAAGCTTGGACTAACTACCAAACGTCCCTTAAGGTTGTTGCACCCTCGGCCAATGAAGCTAGTCATCAACGCAACATCCCTTCCGGCAGTGTAGGACCACCATTTAGCGCACCACCTGCTGTATCTGTGCAGGTATCTTTGCCAGGCCAAAGCAGTCAGGGTCAGGGAATCACCAGTTTCGTAGTAGGAAACACTGCATCTAGGGCACCGGCGGCAACAATACCATCTCCCACCGTCTCTCAGTCTGCCATGTCCACCAGCACCCCCGCTAGTTCCACGATCTCCAGCTCTCCAGTCCAGCTCACCCTACATGAGACTATGGTTAGAAAAAGGAAATACTTAGCCTCGCATCCGCGTACACAGGGTTTGAACGCCCACATAGCTAGACTAATCTCGTTAGAGATGATGCCCTACCGGTTAGTTGAAAGCGAAGCTTTCAAAGACCTGATGGACTACGCTGTACCACGCTACGAGCTACCCAGTCGACACTTTTTTTCCAGAAAAGCCATCCCAGCCCTCCACCAGCATGTTAAAGAGCGCATCGTCCATGCACTCAGGCAATCTGTGAGCACAAAGGTGCACCTGACAACAGATGCATGGACCAGTAGGCATGGCCAGGGACGTTACGTGTCCATCACGGCACACTGGGTAAATGTGGTGGATTCAGGGTCCACAGGGGACAGCAAGTTTGGGACAGTTCTGCCTAGCCCACGGTCTAGTAAACAGTTGTCTGTAGCCGTTCGCACCCCCTCCTCCTCCTCCTCCTCCTCCTCCTCGTCCTCCTGCAGAAGCAAGAGCTCGTCCACAGACCGCAGTCGCACAAACACTCCATCCGCACCTGCCACTGTTGCACACCAGGTCTCCCATTATGGGGCAGCTACTGGCATACGTCAGCAGGCTGTATTGGCTATGAAGTGTTTGGGCGACAATAGACACACCGCGGAAGTTCTGTCCGAGTTCTTGCAGCAAGAAACGCAGTCGTGGCTGGGCACTGTAGATCTTGAGGCAGGCAAGGTAGTGAGTGATAACGGAAGGAATTTCATGGCTGCCATCTCCCTTTCCCAACTGAAACACATTCCTTGCCTGGCTCACACCTTAAACCTGGTGGTGCAGTGCTTCCTGAAAAGTTATCCGGGGTTATCCGACCTGCTCCTCAAAGTGCGTGGACTTTGCGCACATATCCGCCGTTCGCCTGTACACTCCAGCCGTATGCAGACCTATCAGCGTTCTTTGAACCTTCCCCAGCATCGCCTAATCATAGACGTTGCAACAAGGTGGAACTCAACACTGCACATGCTTCAGAGACTGTGCGAACAGAGGCGGGCTGTTATGTTTTTGTGGGAGGATACACATACACGGGCAGGCAGTAGGATGGCAGACATGGAGTTGTCAGGTGTGCAGTGGTCGAAGATTCAAGACATGTGTCAAGTCCTTCAGTGTTTTGAGGAATGCACACGGCTGGTTAGTGCAGACAACGCCATAATAAGCATGAGCATCCCCCTAATGCGTCTGCTGATGCAAAGTTTGACGCACATAAAGGATCAGGCGTCTGCACCAGAGGAAGAGGAAAGCCTTGATGACAGTCAGCGATTGTCTGGTCAGGGCAGTGTACATGACGAGGTACCGGGCGAAGAGGAGGTGGAGGATGAGGAGGATGATGGGGATGAGTATATTTTTAATGAGGAAGCTTTCCCGGGGGCACGGGAAATTGGTGGCGTGGCAAGGCCGGGTTCTGGTTTTTTGAGGGACACAAGTGACGTAGATTTGCCTGCAACTGCCCCTCAACCAAGCACAACCGCAGATTTGACAACGGGAACTTTGGCCCACATGGCGGATTATGCCTTGCGTATCCTCAAAAGGGACACACGCATTACAAAAATGATGAACGATGACGATTACTGGTTGGCCTGCCTCCTTGATCCTCGCTATAAAGGCAAATTGCAAAATATTATGCCACATGAGAACTTGGAACTAATATTAGCAACAAAACAATCAACTCTTGTTGACCGTTTGCTTCTGGCATTCCCTGCACACAGCGCCCGTGATCGTTCTCACACGAGCTCCAGGGGCCAGCAGACCAGAGGTGTTAGAGGGGCAGAAATCAGAAGTGGCGTTGGCCAGAGGGGTTTTCTGACCAGGTTGTGGAGTGATTTTTCTATGACCGCAGACAGGACAGGTACTGCAGCATCAATTCAAAGTGACAGGAGACAACATTTGTCCAGTATGGTTACAAACTATTTTTCATCCCTTATCGACGTTCTCCCTCAACCGTCATTCCCATTTGATTACTGGGCATCCAAATTAGACACCTGGCCAGAATTGGCAGAATATGCATTGCAGGAGCTTGCTTGCCCGGCAGCTAGTGTCCTATCAGAAAGAGTATTCAGTGCTGCAGGTTCAATACTAACAGAAAAAAGGACTCGTCTGGCTACCCAAAATGTAGATGATCTAACCTTCATTAAAATGAACCACAACTGGATTTCAAAATCTTTTGCCCCACCCTGCCCGGCTGACACCTAGCTTTCCTATGAAAAGGTCTTGCCTGTGGACTATTCTGAATGACTTTTCCAATCTCGTAATTTTCTTCACCTGATTGTCCAGCATACGACATGTTTCCACCTCACGAAATGGCCAAACTCCCCACACGGGGCCGTGCTATCGCCACTTTGCGCTTGGACCCTTGAGAGTGCTGTTTGTCTGAAGAGGTGGGTGTGGCCGCTTTTGGTCGACGGCACTGCCACTGGGTCCCTCATAGTACAATAAAGTGTCTCTGGCGGTGGTGGTGCGCACCCAACGTCAGACACACCGTTGTAATATGAGGGGCCCTGTGCCTGTAACGCCGGCCACAAGACAGTTCCCCCCCCCAGCTCAAACAGTGCTCTACCACTAGCAAAATTATCTCTCACAGCTTCACCAATGTGTAGTCTAGGCGCTGACATCCTTCAATGCCTGGCACTGACAATACCATTGTTTTGACATTTTTGTTATGTTAGGCCTTCGAAGCCTGTCTGCGGTCCCTTCTTTCTACAACTACTACACTGACCAGGCCACTGCTGGCCGTGTTACCCTGGAACCAATTTAAAAGTGCCTACAGTCAGCCCAATTTTGTTATGTTAGGCCTTCGAAGACTGTCTGCCGTCACTCCTTCCACTAGACTTCCACTGACCATACACTGCTGCCCATGTACCCCTGGAACCAATTTAAAGTGCCTACAGCCAGCCCAATTTTGTTATGTTAGGCCTTCGAAGCCTGTCTGCGGTCACTCCTTCCACTAGACTTCCACTGACCAGACCACTGCTGCCCGTGTACCCCTGGAACCAATTTAAAAGTGCCTACAGCCAGCCCAAGTTTGTTATGTTAGGCCTTGGAAGCCTGTCTGCGGTCACTCCTTCCACTAGACTTCCACTGACCAGACCACTGCTGCCCGTGTACCCCTGGAACCAATTTAAAAGTGCCTACAGCCAGCCCAAGTTTGTTATGTTAGGCCTTGGAAGCCTGTCTGCGGTCACTCCTTCCACTAGACTTCCACTGACCAGACCACTGCTGCCCGTGTACCCCTGGAACCAATTTAAAAGTGCCTACAGCCAGCCCAAGTTTGTTATGTTAGGCCTTCGAAGCCTGTCTGCGGTCCATTCTTTCAACTACTACTACACTGACCAGGTCACTGCTGCCCGTGTACCCCTGGAACCAATTTAAAAGTGCCTACAGCCAGCCCAAGTTTGTTATGTTAGGCCTTGGAAGCCTGTCTGCGGTCACTCCTTCCACTAGACTTCCACTGACCAGACCACTGCTGCCCGTGTACCCCTGGAACCAATTTAAAAGTGCCTACAGCCAGCCCAAGTTTGTTATGTTAGGCCTTGGAAGCCTGTCTGCGGTCACTCCTTCCACTAGACTTCCACTGACCAGACCACTGCTGCCCGTGTACCCCTGGAACCAATTTAAAAGTGCCTACAGCCAGCCCAAGTTTGTTATATTAGGCCTTCGAAGCCTGTCTGCGGTCCATTCTTTCAACTACTACTACACTGACCAGGTCACTGCTGCCCGTGTACCCCTGGAACCAATTTAAAAGTGCCTACAGCCAGCCCAAGTTTGTTATGTTAGGCCTTGGAAGCCTGTCTGCGGTCACTCCTTCCACTAGACTTCCACTGACCAGACCACTGCTGCCCGTGTACCCCTGGAACCAATTTAAAAGTGCCTACAGCCAGCCCAAGTTTGTTATGTTAGGCCTTGGAAGCCTGTCTGCGGTCACTCCTTCCACTAGGCCTCCACTGACCACACCACTGCTGTCCGTGTACCCCTGGAACCAATTTAAAATTGCCTACAGCCATGTGTTATTATTTTAGGCCTTCGATGCCTGTCTGCGGTCACTCCTTCCACTAGGCCTCCACTGACCACACCACTGCTGTCCGTGTACCCCTGGAACCAATTTAAAATTGCCTACAGCCAGCCCAATTTTTTTATTTTAGGCCTTCGATGCCTGTCTGCGGTCCATTCTTTCAACTACTACTACACTGACCAGGTCACTGCTGCCCGTGTACCCCTGGAACCAATTTAAAATTGCCTACAGCCATGTGTTATTATTTTAGGCCTTCGATGCCTGTCTGCGGTCACTCCTTCCACTAGGCCTCCACTGACCACACCACTGCTGCCCGTGTACCCCTGGAACCAATTTAAAATTGCCTACAGCCAGCCCAATTTTTTTATTTTAGGCCTTCGATGCCTGTCTGCGGTCCATTCTTTCAACTACTACTACACTGACCAGGTCACTGCTGCCCGTGTACCCCTGGAACCAATTTAAAATTGCCTACAGCCAGCCCAATTTTTTTATTTTAGGCCTTCGATGCCTGTCTGCGGTCCATTCTTTCAACTACTACTACACTGACCAGGTCACTGCTGCCCGTCTACCCCTGGAACCAATTTAAAATTGCCTACAGCCATGTGTTATTATTTTAGGCCTTCGATGCCTGTCTGCGGTCACTCCTTCCACTAGGCCTCCACTGACCACACCACTGCTGTCCGTGTACCCCTGGAACCAATTTAAAATTGCCTACAGCCATGTGTTATTATTTTAGGCCTTCGATGCCTGTCTGCGGTCACTCCTTCCACTAGGCCTCCACTGACCACACCACTGCTGTCCGTGTACCCCTGGAACCAATTTAAAATTGCCTACAGCCATGTGTTATTATTTTAGGCCTTCGATGCCTGTCTGCGGTCACTCCTTCCACTAGGCCTCCACTGACCACACCACTGCTGCCCGTGTACCCCTGGAACCAATTTAAAATTGCCTACAGCCAGCCCAATTTTTTTATTTTAGGCCTTCGATGCCTGTCTGCGGTCCATTCTTTCAACTACAACTACACTGACCAGGTCACTGCTGCCCGTGTACCCCTGGAACCAATTTAAAAGTGCCTACAGCCAGCCCAAGTTTGTTATGTTAGGCCTTGGAAGCCTGTCTGCGGTCACTCCTTCCACTAGACTTCCACTGACCAGACCACTGCTGCCCGTGTACCCCTGGAACCAATTTAAAATTGCCTACAGCCAGCCCAATTTTTTTATTTTAGGCCTTCGATGCCTGTCTGCGGTCCATTCTTTCAACTACTACTACACTGACCAGGTCACTGCTGCCCGTGTACCCCTGGAACCAATTTAAAATTGCCTACAGCCAGCCCAATTTTTTTATTTTAGGCCTTCGATGCCTGTCTGCGGTCCATTCTTTCAACTACTACTACACTGACCAGGTCACTGCTGCCCGTCTACCCCTGGAACCAATTTAAAATTGCCTACAGCCATGTGTTATTATTTTAGGCCTTCGATGCCTGTCTGCGGTCACTCCTTCCACTAGGCCTCCACTGACCACACCACTGCTGTCCGTGTACCCCTGGAACCAATTTAAAATTGCCTACAGCCATGTGTTATTATTTTAGGCCTTCGATGCCTGTCTGCGGTCACTCCTTCCACTAGGCCTCCACTGACCACACCACTGCTGTCCGTGTACCCCTGGAACCAATTTAAAATTGCCTACAGCCAGCCCAATTTTTTTATTTTAGGCCTTCGATGCCTGTCTGCGGTCCATTCTTTCAACTACTACTACACTGACCAGGTCACTGCTGCCCGTCTACCCCTGGAACCAATTTAAAATTGCCTACAGCCATGTGTTATTATTTTAGGCCTTCGATGCCTGTCTGCGGTCACTCCTTCCACTAGGCCTCCACTGACCACACCACTGCTGTCCGTGTACCCCTGGAACCAATTTAAAATTGCCTACAGCCATGTGTTTTTATTTTAGGCCTTCGATGCCTGTCTGCGGTCCATTCTTTCAACTACTACTACACTGACCAGGGCACTGCTGGCCGTGTACCCCTGGAACCAACATCAGAAAATATAAAAATAAGTATTTTGCTTATAAAAAAGAAAATACTGGTGAGATATCAAATGCAGACATTTTAACATTAAAAACAAACACACAACTAAAATCTGGTACAGTACTAAAAATGGCCACCAGCTACAATTACTTTCTCCTGCAAGTAGTTAACTGAAAGTTTTTTTAAATTGAAAACACACATATGGCATCCACCGAGTGTTGTCCTGTCGCGTCTTCTTTATATTATTGCCGAGAAGATGCAAAATAATGAAAATAATAAAATCATTAATTACCAAAATAATAGAGAAAGTCAACACCACATTGCAAATAAACATTCATTCCAAATAAAGAAGCAGGGCGCGTCCGAGGGTGAGTATATACCTAATAAGAATCTAATCACCCTCGGACGCGCAATGCTTATTTCCAACAGCCTTCCTTCCTAAGAATCATCCCTTCCGTGGTGTAGAGAGACGTTGTGTTACACTCCAAGGTGTTCCCCAGGTTGCCTTTCCTGAGCTTCGATCTACCGGCTCTCGTTTAGTAGTTGTTGGAAACTACGCTGCATTAGGCCTTCAAATTGGGTATGGGGTGTAGAGAGATGGTGTGTTCCACTCCAAGGTGTTCCCCAGGTTGCCTTTCCTGAGCTTCGATCTTCCGGCTCTCGTTTAGTAGTTCTTGGAAACTACACTGCATTAGGCCTTCAAATTGGGTATGGGGTGTAGAGAGAGGGTGTGTTACACTCCAAGGTGTTCCCCAGGTTGCCTTTCCTGAGCTTCGATATTCCGGCTCTCGTTTAGTAGTTGTCGGAAACTACGCTGCATTAGGCCTACAAATTGGGTATGGGGTGTAGAGAGAGGGTGTGTTACACTCCAAGGTGTTCCCCAGGTTGCCTTTCCTGAGCTTCGATCTTCATGCTCTCGTTTAGTAGTTGTCGGAAACTACGCTGCATTAGGCCTACAAATTGGGTATGGGGTGTAGAGAGAGGGTTTGTTACACTCCAAGGTGTTCCCCAGGTTGCCTTTCCTGAGCTTCGATCTTCCGGCTCTCGTTTAGTAGTTGTTGGAAACTACGCTGCATTAGGCCTTCAAATTGGGTATGGGGTGTAGCGAGAGGGTGTGTTACACTCCAAGGTGTTCCCCAGGTTGCCTTTCCTGAGCTTCGATCTTCCGGCTCTCGTTTAGTAGTTCTTGGAAACTACACTGCATTAGACCTTCAAATTGGGTATGGGGTGTAGAGAGAGGGTGTGTTACACTCTAAGGTGTTCCCCAGGTTTCCTTGCCATTGCTTCGGTCTTCCGACTCTCGTTTAGTAGTTGTAGAAAAGTACACTGCATTAGGCCATACAAAATGGGTATGGGGTGGAGAGAGATGGTGTGTTACACTCCAAGGTGTTCCCCAGGTTGCCTTTCCTGAGCTTCTATCTTCAGGCTCTCATTAAATTGTGGTTAAATGGAACAACTGCATTTGGCGTACTAGTTGGTTTGGGGCCTACTATCGGTGTCTGCCACTCCTTGCTGTTCTCCTCCACTGAACAAAGCTGTGCCGCCTGTTTACTACGGTTGCCAATTTTGAACTGCATTTCGACTACTTACTGATTTGGCCCTACTCTCTGTGTCAGCCTCTCATTCCAGTTGTCCTCCACTGCAATGCCCCCTGGTTATTCCTGTGTTACCAATTTTGAACTGCATTTAGCCCACTTTCTTCTTTGGGCCTATATCTGTGTTTCCACTTCATCGTGCCCATTGCCCAGCCAGTGATAGATGAGTCTGCTGGTACATTGACCCATAACGCAACATTCCCCGTGCACGCTACACAACAACATTGTGACCCTGCTGAAAGTCAGGTTGCTCTTCCCGCATACCATACCACCTTACACGGGGACAAAGAGGAAGGTGCAGATGAAAGTGCAGGTTCCTTCATCAGGTGGGGGGAGGAATACTAGTTGGCGACGTCACTGGCACAGGGCCTCTCATAGTACGCAAAAGTGTTGCTGCCGGTGGGAGGCGCCCCCGCCGTGCAAACACACCGCTGTACTTTGAGGGGCCCTGTGCCAGTGCCAATGCCAACGAGTGGGCCCCCCCTGCTTGCTCAGGTTCACAGCACTTGCAAAGTTGAAATACTTACCTCTCCCTGCTCCACTGCCGTGACGTGGTCCAGATTTCCTGGGCCCACTAATTACTTGAACCAGCCCTACCCCCCACAACTTTAGCCAAATGACCCCCAATTTCAAATGCCTTCCAATTATTATAAGGTAAATTACGCTTGACAAGCTTCATTAAGAAGAATGGATGGTTTTGACATTAAAATGGGCACTCTAGGTGTTTTCCTGGCCCCCACTCACTGCCGACTATGCTGCCCCATTGACTTGCATTGGGTTTCGTGTTTCGGTCGATCCCGACTTTACGTCATAATCGGCCGATTTCACTCGACCCGACTTTGGACATAGTCGGGTTTCGCAAAACCCGGCTCGACTCTAAAACGGTCAAGGTCGCTCAACTCTAATCACCAGTACCTGGCGGATAATGAGAGCCTGTAATTAAATCTGCCGCTTTTTAAGGCAGAGAAAATAATCCGTGAGAGTGTAAATCTACTCAGTGCAGCTGTCGAGGGTGAACCTCAGACGTCGGAGCTGAAGACGAGTCTTGTAAGAAGTCGTATCGGCAGATTACAGCTCATACATGGGGTATAATGGAGACGGGTGTGATGGGGGGCCGGGGGCAGTGCCCATAGGAGCACAATTAGCACCTCGTCCATTAAGGACTAGTGAGAGGGGAAGTTTCTAATCCTGACTGACAGGACCCCTCTTATCCTGTAATGTCAGATCCCCCGATTTATTATGGGACACGACCTTGATCTGAGATGAGTGAATGTCCCTAAATGTGATCAAAGTCAGACAACATATATGAAGATTTGATCTGAATAAATTTTGCCCAAATGGTCGTGTGGAAGGGGTTAAAATATTAAGTAATATCTCTTTCTACTCACTGCCCTTCACCTGTTCTCATGCTGCCTCCATCGCTTGTCCATCTCCTGCGCCATCTTCCTAATCTTGTAGGAGGAAAAAGAGAATCCCGGAGCGGAGGATCAAGGACCTGTGGAGGGTCGAGGACCTGTGTAGGGTCGAAGACCTGAGGAGGGTCGAGGACATGTGCAGGGTCGAGGACCTGTGTAGGATCGAGGACCTGAGGAGGGTCGAGGACCTGTGTAGGATCGAGGACCTGAGGAGGGTCGAGGACCTGTGGAGGGTCGAGGACCTGTGGAGGGTCGAGGACCTGAGGAGGGTCAAGGAACTGTGGAGGGTCGAGGACCTGTGGAGGGTCGAGGACCTGAGGAGGGTCGAGGACCTGTGCAGGGTCGAGGACCTGTGTAGGATCGAGGACCTGAGGAGGGTCGAGGACCTGTGCAGGGTCTAGGACCTGTGTTGGATCGAGGACTTGTGGAGGGTTGTGGACCTGTGGAGGGTTGAGGACCTGTGGAGGGTCGAGGACCTAAAGAGGATCGAGGACCGGTGGAGGGTTGAGGACCTGTTGAGGGTTGAGGACCTGAGGAGGATCGAGGACCTGAGGAGGGTCGAGGACCTGTGGAGGGTTGAGGACCTGTGGAGGGTCGAGGACTTGTGGAGGGTTGAGGACCTGTGCAGGGTCGAGGACCTGTGTAGGATCGAGGACTTGTAAAGGGTTGAGGACCTGTGGAGGGTTGAGGACCTGTGGAGGGTCGAGGATCTCAAGAGGATCGAGGACCGGTGGAGGGTTGAGGACCTGTTGAGGGTTGAGGACCTGAGGAGGGTCGAGGACCTGAGGAGGGTTGAGGACCTAAGGAGGGTCGAGGACCTGAGGAGGGTCGAGGACCTGTGGAGGGTTGAGGACCTGAGGAGGGTCGAGGACCTGTGGTGGCAGCAGAGGCGGCAGAACAGGAGATGAGAAGATGAACAGAAAGTTTTTGTTTTATTTTAACCTTTTTCCAGTCAAAAACAGTTCGAGCGAATTGATTACCAAAAATTTGAGATTCACCAGAAATCAACATTTCTTGGAATATCCCAGAAAAATCTATTTATTTATAATCAATTCACTCCTCTCTAATTGGCCCTTTAAGTAATCACTGCGCTCATAATTTGTTTTCCTTATAATGGGGAGTAGGAGGTCTCTACTTTTGACAATTACTACTTTTTAGAACAGCAGCAGATCACAAAGATTCCTCATTGCTTGGATCCCCAGAGATGATTTCTTATCCATTGGGAAATCTAGTTCAATTTTCCTGCAGCTCCCCCACAGGGGAATTGAAGTACTACATGATGCCAATCACATCAGTAAGCTGTGTCTGTAATGCAGGTCAGGACAGGTCCTCCGGGTAGAGAGGTTCTCTTTATAACTGCTCCCCACAATGGCCAAGAGATGATGAACCTAAATAGAAGACCCTCTAACAACCCGGAATTATCTAGGACATTACATAAAAATGGGTGTTCCTACAGTCAACATTTATCACCTATAGACAGAAAAAGGGATAAATGAGTGATCGCTGGAGGTCCTAACCATAGCTAGAATTGAGATCCAGAGTCCTCCATTACTCCTTGCCACTAGATCTTGGGACCCTCATAATGTGCCCGACCAGCTTTTGGGGCCGGTGGGGTGATGTCATGATGAGGGTCAAGCCTCCAGTTCTGGAGCTTATGGAGCAAGTGAAGAACCGGTGCGCAGCTGCGCCCATAGGAACAGATGAGGGCACAAGTGAGTAAAGCATTATTGTTTTATCAACCCCCTTCATGGCTCATCCATTTATTTGGGGAACAGCAGGGCATAATTAATCAGGGCACAGTCCATTAATTCAATATGAGTCAAATTTCCTTGCCAAATTTGAGCAAATCTGCTGAATGTGAATTACGGCTGTTTTCATCTTCTCTACCCAGCAGTGATCAGATCGCTACAGATTTAGCAACTCCCAACCTAATCTCTATGGCACACGATGGCGTTACCCTGCTCCCTGCTAAATATAAATCATAGACAGAGAAAACACGTGAGGATTAGACGCTGCACCAAAAAGGACGCAGGATCAGTTTTGCATCAATATTTTTGGGATCCTAATTAGAATAATCTAAGCAGTGACCAGGAATGTAGCAAGCGGAGTGCCTTAGTTCTAGGGATAGGGCCAGAGCTAGAATAAGCATTATGTTTATTTCTAGGGTAATATAATAGTAAAAAAAAAAAAAAAAAAAAAATGGAAAGGAAAATCAAAATATACATCAATGTATAAATTGTAATTTTATTAACGTTACTAGATGTTGGCCCGATTCTAACGCATCCGGTATTCTAGAATATGTATGTAGTTTATTTATGAAGTTTTCAGAATAATGCAATTTATACACAGGATTCGGCCGGCCAGGCGCGACCAATTAGCAAAGCGTGGTTCAAATTCTGCGTCAATTCGCAGGCGGACTGCGACTGTCGCTGATTGTTCGCGGCCGGGCGTGACCAATCATTGAAGCCAGGGCCGACTCCAGGTTTTTGAGGGCCCTGGGCGAAAGAGTCTCAGTGGGCCCCCTCTTTAACACATAGCACGAGTCATGATGCACAGATACAGCAGAGAAATATAGCACAGCCAAGTAGCATATAACACAGCCCATGTAGTATATAACACAGCCCACGTAGTATATTACTCAGCCCACGTAGTATATTGTACAAACACGTAGTATATTGCCCAGCCCACGTAGTATATTGCACAAACACGTAGTATATTGCCCAGCCACGAAGTATATAGCACAGCCACGTAGTATATTGCACAGCCACATAGTATATAGCACAGCTCACGTAATAAATAGCACAGACACGTAGTATATTGCCCAGCCACATAGTATATTGCCCAGCCACGTAGTATATAGCACAGGCACATAGCATATAGCACAGCCCATGTAGTAAATAGCACAGACACGTAGTATATTGCCCAGCCACGTAGTATATAGCACAGCCACATAGCATATAGCACAGCCCACGTAATAAATGGCACAGACACGTAGTATATTGCCCAGCCACATAATATATTGCCCAGCCACGTAATATATTGCACAGCCACGTAGTATATAGCCCAGAGACTTAGTATATAACACTGCCCATGCAGTATATAACACAGCCACATAGTATAGAGCACAGCGGCTTGGGATTTCTGTGACAGACAGACAGAAAGACGGAAGTGACCCTTAGACACTTATATAGTAGATGTTCAAATTGCAACAAAAACACTAGAGCTGTAAAGAGAAAATTATAATTATCAGTATTTTCTTAAAATACAAAACATGTTTATGGAATAAGGGATTCAATGTCGGACTAGTGGAAGGAACTCAGAGAGAGCTGATGGTTAAAGGGAACCTGTCACCCCGTTTTTTGAGATTGAGCTATAAATACTGTTAAATAGGGCCTGCGCTGTGCGTTACTATAGTGTATGTAGTGTACCCTGATTCCCCATGTATGCTGAGAAATACATTACCAAAGTCGCCGTTTTCGCCTGTCAATCAGGCTGGTCTGGTCAGGTGGGCGTGTTCACAGCGCTCTTTTCTTCCCCAGCTTTCCGTTGGTGGCGTAGTGGTGTGCGCATGTCCAGAGTTCCGACTTCCCTGCGCCCACGTGAAGACACAGCGCGCGATCTGCGCTGTAATCCCTTGCATCGGTGGGGGCGGCCATCTTCCTGGGGCCGCGCGTGCGCAGATGGAGTGCTCTGCTGCACGGGGCTTCAGGAAAATGGCCGCGGGATGCCGCGCGTGCGCATTAGAGATCGCGGCGGCCATTTTCCCAAAGCCTTCCCGAACTCGGCTTTGGGAAAATGGCTGCCGCGATCTCTAATGCGCACGCGCGGCATCCCGCGGCCATTTTCCTGAAGCCCCGTGCAGCAGAGCACTCCATCTGCGCACGCGCGGCCCCAGGAAGATGGCCGCCCCCACCGATGCAAGGGATTACAGCGCAGATCGCGCGCTGTGTCTTCACGTGGGCGCAGGGAAGTCGGAACTCTGGACATGCGCACACCACTACGCCACCAACGGAAAGCTGGGGAAGAAAAGAGCGCTGTGAACACGCCCACCTGACCAGACCAGCCTGATTGACAGGCGAAAACGGCGACTTTGGTAATGTATTTCTCAGCATACATGGGGAATCAGGGTACACTACATACACTATAGTAACGCACAGCGCAGGCCCTATTTAACAGTATTTATAGCTCAATCTCAAAAAACGGGGTGACAGGTTCCCTTTAATGATGGGGGTCACAAACTATATGTGTAACCCACGTTCCAGCACTGACAGCGACATCATAAATATTCCCTAAGGAATCCATGAAAAGTTCATTCCTTTGTTTCCAGCAGAATTGATGATGAGTTATTATAAAACAATAATCCAATTTTATTCCATTTTATTGACTAAAATCAAATTTCTTGCCCAAATGTCAATTTTCCATTTCCCAAATAGATTCAGATAAGATTCGTCTCTGGTAAATCTGCACCCGCTGTGTAATTAGGTTTATGTCGCTGATGGATTTGGTGCAGTTTGCTCTGCAATATTTGTTCAACATCCGGCAGTAAAACTCTGAACCAAACTCCGGTCACCGGGAATCTCCTGCTATTCTGTTCATGAAATATAAATAGAGCGGAGGGCGAGTGATCCTGATCAGAGGAAACAGCCGGGAAAGAAAGGAGCCGAATACAGAGGAGGAAATGTAACCATCCACTGAGTCTACAGATACATTGTATATGAAAGGAATGGATCAAGTCTGCTGGAATAACCCGGGCATCTCCTGTATATAATTATATATGTACAGCTGGTATAACCTGGGCATCTCCTGTATATAATTATATATGTACAGCTGGTATAACCTGGGCATCTCCTGTATATAATTATATATGTACAGCTGGTATAACCTGGGTATCTCCTGTATATAATTATATATGTACAGCTGGTATAACCTGGGCATCTCCTGTATATAATTATATATGTACAGCTAGTATAACCTGGACATCTCCTGTATATAATTATATATGTACAGCTGGTATAACCTGGGCATCTCCTGTATATAATTATATATGCACAGCTGGTATAACCTGAGCATTTCCTGTATATAATTATATATGTACAGCTGGTATAACCTGGGTATCTCCTGTATATAATTATATATGTACAGCTGGTATAACCTGGGCATCTCCTGTATATAATTATATATGTACAGCTGGTATAACCTGGGTATCTCCTGTATATAATTATATATGTACAGCTGGTATAACCTGGGCATCTCCTGTATATAATTATATATGTACAGCTGGTATAACCTGGACATCTCCTGTATATAATTATATATGTACAGCTGGTATAACCTGGGTATCTCCTGTATATAATTATATATGTACAGCTGGTATAACCTGGGCATCTCCTGTATATAATTATATATGTACAGCTGGTATAACCTGGGCATCTCCTGTATTTAATTATATATGTACAGCTGGTATAACCTGGGCATCTCCTGTATATAATTATATATGTACAGCTGGTATAACCTGGGCATTTCCTGTATATAATTATATATGTACAGCTGGTATAACCTGGGTATCTCCTGTATATAATTATATATGTATAGCCGGTATAACCTGGGCATCTCCTGTATATAATTATATATGTACAGCCGGTATAACCTGGGCATCTTCTGTATATAATTATATATGTACAGCCGGTATAACCTGGGCATCTTCTGTATATAATTATATATGTACAGCTGGTATAACCTGGCTATCTCCTGTATATAATTATATACGTACAGCTGCTATAACCCGGGTATCTCCTGTATATAATTATATATGTACAGCTGGTATAACCTGGGTATCTCCTGTATATAATTATATATGCACAGCTGGTATAACCTGGGCATCTCCTGTATATAATTATATATGTGCAGCTGGTATAACCCGGGTATCTCCTGTTTATAATTATATATGTACAGCTGGTATAACCTGGGCATCTCCTGTGTATAATTATATATGTACAGCCGGTATAACCTGGGCATCTCCTGTATACAATTATATATGTACAGCTGGTATAACCTGGGCATCTCCTGTGTATAATTATATATGTACAGCCGGTATAACCTGGGCATCTCCTGTATATAATTATTTATGTACAGCTGGTATAACCTGGGCATCTCCTGTATATAATTATATATGTACAGCTGGTATAACCTGGGCATCTCTTGTATATAATTATATATGTACAGCTGGTATAACCTGGGCATCTCCTGTGTATAATATTATTTTTACGCTTCAGTTGCACTTGTGTTTCTCCTGACTGGTGAGATTCGTTTTACGTTACAGATACATATATACTAATTCTCTACAATCTCTAGCAGCGCCAAATTATTCTGTTTTGAGAGTGAATCTGAAAGAAAGAGTATCTGCTATAAGTCAGGGATTATCGGCTGCAGCTTTATTACTGGAATATCTCACATATAGTCGGCTTTAGGACGAAGAAAGGAAGGTTAGCGAAGATTGCGTCTTTATTGCATAAGTAAGATTAGCTGAAGGTTATAGTACATGAAATGCCACGCTGATAACTCTAATGGAATCCATCTATAGTTCTACTGTCTGAGAACTTCACAGCGGCTCAAATATGGATGCCGAACAGCAAAACAGAGGTCAGAGTCACGGGCTGAGCTGGTAATTCTCTAAAGAACTAGGAAAAGTCTATCTATTATCTATCTGTTATCTATCTAATATGTATCTATCTATTATTTATCTATTATCTATTACTGTATCTATCTATTAGCTATCTATCTGTTATCTATCTATTTATTAATTATCTATCTATTATCAATCTATCTATTATCTATTATTTATTATCTATCTATCTATCTTTTAGCTCAGGTGGTGAGGCGGTAGCTCCGGTAGTGGTGAGGAGGCAGAATGGTTATTGCAGGCTGTAGGCTTTCTTGAAGAGATGGGTTTTCAGGTTCCGTCCGAAGGAGCCGAGGGTGGTGGATAGTCGGACGTTTTGGGGCAAAGAATTCCAGTGGATGGGGGATATTCGGGAGAAGTCTTGGAGGCGGTTGGGTGAGGAGCGGATAAGTGTAGAGGAGAGAAGGAGGTCTTGGGAGGACCGGAGATTACGTGAGGGAAGATATCGGGAGATTAGTTCAGAGATATAGGGAGGGGACAGGTTGTGGATGGCTTTGTAGGTCAGTGTTAGTAGTTTGAACTGGATTCATTGGGGAATTGGGAGCCAGTGGAGGGATTTGCAGGGGAGTAGCGAGGAGAGAGGTGGATTAGCCGGGCGGCAGAGTTGAGCACAGACTGGAGTGGTGCAAGGGTGTTAGCGGGGAGGCCACAGAGGAGGGTGTTGCAGTAGTCCAGGCGGGAGATAATGAGGGCATGCACAAGAGTTTTAGTAGATTGAGGGCTGAGGAAGGGACGGATTCTGGCAATATTTTTGAGTTGGAGGCGACAGGAGGTGGCAAGAGTTGAACGTGCGGTTTGAAGGACAGGACAGAGTTGAGAGTTACCCCGAGGCAGCGGATTTCAGGTGCGGGAGAGAGCGTGATGCCATTTACCATAATAGATAGGTCAGGTAGGGGGGATACGTGAGATGGGGGAAAGATGATGAGTTCAGTTTTGTCTACATTGAGTTTTAGGAAGCGAGAGGTGAAGAAGGAGGATATGGTTGACAGACACTCCGGGATTCTGGACAGCAGAGAGGTGACATCTGGGCCAGAGAGGTAGATCTGAGTGTCGTCCGCATACAGGTGGTACTGGAAGCCATGGGACTTTATGAGCTGTCCTAGGCCATGGGTATAGATGGAAAAGAGTAGGGGCCCCAGGACAGAGCCTTGAGGGACTCCAACAGAGGGAGCGGGATGAGGAGGTGGTGTGGGAGTTGGAAACGCTAAATGTGCGGTCAAAATGGTATGAAGCAATCCAGGACAGGGCAAGGTGTTTGATGCCAAGGGAAGAAAGAGTCTGTAGCAGTAGGCAGTGGTCAACTGTGTCTAAGGCAGAGGACAGGTCGAGGAGGAGGAGGATGGAGAACTGTCGGTTAGCTTTGGCTGTAAGTAAGTCATTAGTAATATTTGGTTAGAGCAGTTTCGGTGGAGTGGTGGGGCGGAAGCCAGATTGGAGGATGTCAAGGAGAGAGTTAGATGAGAGGTGGGAAGAAAGTTGAGCATGGACATGCTGCTCAAGGAGTTTTGAAGCAAACGGGAGCAGTGATATGGGGTGGTAGCTGGGAATTACATTTGGGTCAAGGTTAGATTTTTTTGAGGATGGGTGTGATGGTGGCATGTTTAAAGGCAGAGCGGAAGGTACCGGAAGAAGCGATAGGTTGAAGAGATGGGTTAGGGCTGGAATGAGCATGTTAGTGAGGTTGGGGAGCAGGTGGGAAGGGATGGGGTCAAGTGCACAGGTGGTGAGGTGTGATTTGGGAAGGAGGTGAGTAAGCTCTCCTTCAGTGATGTTGGAGAGGGAGGTTATTAGGGAAGGGCAGAGGCAGGGCCGGACTGGCCATTTGGCAATTCTGGCAAATGCTAGAAGGGCCGGTCTGGTTATGGGCTGCCTTGTCTGCTACTTTGTTAACAGAATCAATGTTCTCAAGACACCCATACTATTAACAGTTGTGACGGAGCACAAAGCCGGTCACTCCGTCACTTACCTCAGCATGCCGTGGGTATAATTAGAAATATTGGTCTTGTAGTAATTCTTCCTTTCCTCCATCCAGGGTAATATTAGTAATATATCCAATCTAGTTATTGGGGACAGAGACACCATGGGCCTGTGTGATCTCAAATGCCAGGGCTGAATTTCATCCCCAGTCCGTACCTGGGCAGAGGTCTGGTATATGGAGTGGTTGGGGTGGTGAAACAGTTAGAGTTTGACTTGTTTGGTCGATCATATCTATCTATTATCTATATATTATCTGTCTATCTATTATCTATATATTATTTATCTATTATATATTATCTATATATTATCTATTATCTATCTATTTATCAATTATATAATCTATCTATTAGCTATCTATTATTTATCTATTATCTATCTATCTAGCTAGCTAGCTATCATTTTTCCCTCTGATATCTACACGTTTTCTATCAATCTTATATCTGTCTGTCCATCTGAAGACTTTTCCTTGTTTTAGAAGAATGATGCTCATTAACGGTTAATGTTCTACACCTTTTTAGCCGACTTTATACATAAATCCCTCAAGATATTTTTAAAATCGACTCATTGGCAGCAGTTGCATAAATATCTTCTCTAATTTGCAACATTTTGGGAGATTTATCATTTTTTGTCTATCTTTTAGGCAGTGTAAACTTAAACTAGACCGTCCAATGATATCACACATTTATGGCAGTGATTTGTAAAGGTGGTGGATTACTAGACTATGTTTTCATAACTTATCAGTTGGCTTAGTTTTTGCCAGGAGAGTATTTTTTGATGCACAGTTTCACATATTAGGACATGATTCTTCCCAATATAATACATTAATTTCATAACTGTTGATTTGCTACATGGATCTTTCAATTGCTTGTTCTCCTCTTGTTCTTCGACACATTTTTAAGTTACATTTTACATAGTATTTACAGAAGGAAGACTATAAAGGTATCCGGATCGCTGCAGCGTCGCTGTTTGGTCGCTGGAGAGCTGTCACACAGACCGCTCTCCAGCGACCAACGATCCCGAGGTTCCCGGTAACCAGGGTAAACATCGGGTAACTAAGCGCAGGGCCGCGCTTAGTAACCCGATGTTTACCCTGGTTACCATCCTAAAAAGTAAAAAAACAAACGCTACATACTTACCTACAGCCGTCTGTCCTCGGCGCTCTGCTTCTCTGGTCTGGCTGTGAGCGCCGGGCAGCCAGAAAGCAGAGCGGTGACGTCACCGCTCTGCTTTCCGGCTGACCGACGCTCACAACCAGTACAGGAGGAGTGCAGAGCACAGCGCTGGAGGACAGACAGCGGTAGGTAAGTATGTAGTGTTTGTTTTTTTACTTTTAGGATGGTAACCAGGGTAAACATCGGGTTACTAAGCGCGGCCCTGCGCTTAGTTACCCGATGTTTACCCTGGTTACCAGCGAAGACATCGCTGAATCGGTGTCACACACGCCGATTCAGCGATGTCTACGGGGAGTCCAGCGACGAAATAAAGTTCTGGACTTTCTTCCCCGACCAGCGATCTCCCAGCAGGGTCCTGATCGCTGCTGCCTGTCACACTGGACGATATCGCTAGCGAGGACGCTGCAACGTCACGGATCGCTAGCGATATCGTCTAGTGTGACGGTACCTTTAGTCCATCTAGTTCAACCCATATCCTAACCTAACATGTCCTAACATGTTTTTGGTAATTTGCAATTGTGTTTGTACAGACAGTGACCACTGCTGAGTAGTGAGTGACCACACAATAAAACAATATTAAGAAGCCCTGACATATCTGGATACAATTGTATCCACTCCTCACCACGAGCGTTCTCATTCACTGACACCAAATCGATATATTCGTAGGTTTCACGCGGTTCTGTGGTCTCTTCAAGTTTCCAGCATTTTCAATCATGTTAAGAACCAAACTATAGTAGGAAAATGCTGCTTGTTTTGCTTCCGCGCTGCCACTAGTCATTAGCTCAGACATTTTTATTCCTAAGTGGATGTTTTTCCTACTGCAACCCTATTGATGTAATGGATATTACAATGGTTACAATGTTGCAGGAAGTTTCCCGCTTTATTAATAAACAGTGAATCTGAGAGGTGTGATGCCTCAGTGATACTGTCTTCTCCATCTGACACATAGTAGCACAACATCTGCAGATTCTGATACATCAGCTCCGGTGATCTGCTCTCCCCACTACAGACACCTATCCCCTATTCCTGTCCCTGAATGTTAGACTGTGCGCGCTCTCCATCCTCTCCACACTCTGATACAATGTCCTCTGCTATGTTATCTGCTTTTCTTTTTCTGCAACTATCTGAAACACTATGAGGACCGAGAGGTAGAAGAGTAAGAGCCGACATTCTCTTCATTAGATAGATGGTGTCAGCCCTGAGCTGATGGGAGTCAGGAGAGATCTGCTGCTACATCTACATCTGAAGAAGCCGTGCAGCCGGCTATGTATAAGAGCAGCACAGACTCTACATCACAAGAAGTTGTTGTTATGCAATTTTAAATAAACACTTAAAATGTTAGCATTTAGAGGAAAAAACATATCTGTGATTGGTGTTGTTAGATCCTAAGATCTATGTAGTATAGTTGTTTTACCCCGAGCATTGTATCCACCTTGCTCTACTTGTTGACCATGCCTGATCATTGCACAACGACACATCGGTTTCTCTTTGTTTAACTCCTCATTGGAAGGTCTGATGCTTTTTAATCTGTACCTTCCCTTTGGTCTGATTCTCCTCCAGGTGGACATTTTCCTGGTTATTAATCATCAGACCAGATAAAGGCATGTGGAGCAAGATGTGCACCATGATCATGGTAAAATAGGAGACTGAGGGTGCAATAGGTGAAATTGTGCAGCTCAGTTGGTTCTTTCCCAAGATGTTCCCAAAAATCAGATGAGAATGCCAACCAAAGACTTGCACAACATGGTCCTGATCATATAATGGGGTACTTCATCCACATTAATAGTAACACATGAACAATTCATGGACTCTTCTAGGCTATACATTTTAGCTTCTGGAGTTGGCGATGTGTCTTTTAGGGGAGGACTAAGTCTACGACTGTGTTTTCAGAACTTCTGTTTTCTTCGGTGTTCTTTCTCGGTTTTGTCAGCCATAACTCTGGAGCCTCACCACCGGGGAGATGAGCCGGTGGCACGTCTCCTACCTGCTGTTATGCATTTAGCTATCGTACTCTTTGACATCACAATCTGCCTCTGCAGAGGATTAAAGCTTCCGAGCCTGAATGGGCAGAAGATAGAAAATTAGATCAGCCGGCAGAGACATTTACACATCTTAAACAGCAATTTGTAAAAAGAGAAAATGTGTTGAAAGACACAGAAGATTTACAAAGATGAATTCTGAAAGGTTACATGGCTGAGGATAAATGTAAGCCCGAGAGGTCACAAAAGAAGAGGAGAAGATGACCCCACAGAGCCGAGAAACAGCCCAGAGGATTTTACATAAGCTGAGGAAATCTAGTCAAAGTTAACTTTAGGAAGTGCAGAATCTCATATCTCCACCACATGCGGGGTCTTTCTTTAAGATCAATATATAGATTTGTAGGAAAGACATTAAAGGAACTGGAAGCTTAAAATACAATATGAATTACTCTGAAAAGCCAGGAGAACGTTGGAGAGATATCCGAGCAGAGATTAGTCTGAGCGAGGGGTGAAAACAAACTTAGCAAAACTTTTACAAGAGATAAAACTTTTCTTGAGTTCATTTTGGGAAGGAAGTTTCCAGCTGGGATAGGAAGTTACTTCTATTGTCGGCCAAAGAGGAGACCGGATGTTGGCCAACCCAACCAGCAGACCGGATGTTGGCCAACCCAACCAGCAGACCGGATGTTGGCCAACCCAACCAGCAGACCAGATGTTGGCCAACCCAACCAGCAGACCGGATGTTGGCCAACCCAACCAGCAGACCGGATGTTGGCCAACCCAACCAGCAGACCGGATGTTGGCCAAACCAACCAGCAGACCGGATGTTGGCCAACCCAACCAGCAGACCGGATGTTGACCAACCCAACCAGCAGACCGGATGTTGGCCAACCCAACCAGCAGACCGGATGTTGGCCAACCCAACCAGCAGACCGGATGTTGGCCAACCCAACCAGCAGACCAGTATCAGTGGACATTTCTCTTCTTTTCTCTCCATTGCTGACCATGTGTACATTGCTCCTATGGTCATCATGGCGTGACATCTTCTGTGTTTGCTTAGGCACTTCTTCTATAATTAAGAATTGACAGAAAACGTGCAAAGTGTCAACAAGTAGTACAACCTCTCCCCAATTATTTCACTGGACTTTACAACCAAAGACAAGACCTATGAAAGCTATGAATTCGCAATTAGTGTTTCCATTCATTTCCATATAATGAGGCAGGTGTAAAGCTACAAGAGGATGAAAAATCAATTAACCTCCAGTACATGGATAAACTATTGGAGTAACTTGTGCAGCCGCATCGGGGGCCTCTTCTACCTCCAAAGGAGCACATAGAGGGGCACACTATGATGAACTATTGGACCGTAAAGGGCCCACATGCTGTTTTTGCACACAAACCTCTTCTTTCTGTTTCCCCCTCCCCAATACATCCTCCACTTGTCTTATATTCACCTTTTCCTAAGTTTTATCCAAGGTGACGAACCGCATGAAGGTGGCTGCCTGTAAACGTTCCCAGATACCAGACTGGTGTATGTGCCCCGGTTATTGGATGATAGACAAGGTTTCGCCATCATGGGTTTATCATTTAGTAGGGACGCTTGGCTTGAGCAGGATGGTGACACAGTGGTCAGCGCTACATGTAGCTTCACAGCGCTGGGGTCCTGGGTTCAAATTCCACCATGAACGACATCTGGAAGGAGTTTGCATGTTATCCCATTGTTTGTGTTGATTTCTTCCCAAACTTTAAAGACATACTGATAGGGAACTTAGGCCTGTTTTACATGAAAAAACGATACCGGAGATATCAGTGTCCGTGTGTGTAATACTTGCAGCACACATTTGCAATCGTGTGTTGCCCGTGTGCAGCATCAGTACCACACACACCGGTGCCTGAGAAGCAGCAGTACAGTCAGCGCTGTTCCCCGGGGCTGGGTGCTGAAGACGCTGTCATCATTCTCCCCTGCTCTGCAGGCGATCAGCGCGAGCAGGAGAGAATGATGTTGTATTCAACTGATAACAGCGACAGCAGGCGGCAGCTGATGGGACTATTACTCCTGTCAGTGTCCTCCTGCTGCTGCTAATACCAGTGACAGCAGTCAGCTGATGTATTCATCACCCACCGCCTGCGTTATAAATAAATAATCCATCGTTGGTTCCCCTGTATTTTCTATAACCAGCCAGACAAAACTGACAGCAGTGGGCTGCAACCCTCAGCTGTCAGCTTCAACAAGACTGATTATCAAGAATAGAGGGGTCCGCACGATTTCTTTTAAATTATTTAAATAAATACAAAATAATGGCATGGGGTTTCCCATTTACCAGCCTGAGAATACCAGCCCCCAGCTGTCTGCTTTAGCTTGGCTGGTTGTCAAAAATGGGGGGAACCTCACTGTTTTTTTAAATTATTTAAATAATTTAAAAAAACAGCATGGAGACCCCTCTTTTCTTGATCACCAGCCTTGCTAAATCTGACAGCCGAGGCTTGCAGCCCCAAGCTGTCAGTTTTGCCTGCCTGGTTATAGAAAATACAGGGGAACCCATGACGGATATTTATTTATTTATTTAGAGCGCAGGAGGCGGGTGATGCATACTCCCATCAGCCTTCATCTGCTCTCACTGTTATTAGTGGCAGGAGGTGTAGGCTGATGGGAGTAATAGTCCCGTCAGCTGTTGCTGTTATCGGTTTAATGTAACCCTCACCATTGTCCACTGCTCACGCCGATCACTGGCAGAACAGGCGAGAATGATGAGAGCCGTCTTCAGCACCCAATGCCGGGGAACAGCGCTTACTGTACTGCTGCTTCTCAGGCACTGGTACATGTCATATGCATGACATCTCTGTGTGCACTTGTGTGGGACATTTTGTGGCCCGTGCTGCTGTTAATAAACAGACATGACAGCGTATTTTACCCACGGACACATTGTCCATGCACAGACCATTACCTTAAATTGGTCTACGTGTGTAAGTGTCTATGGTATGTGTGAAAACTGTCACCATATGTATCGGAAACACAGACATGTGAAAGAGGCCTTAGATTGTGAGCCCCAATGGGGACAGTGTCTGTAATGCTCTGTGATATATGATGGCGCTATACAAACAAGGCATAATAATAATGAACCCTACGAGGGCATCATGACTTCTCCGTTTGTTTAGGCCATTGCCCATCTTGGACTAGGGCAATGTTTTTTGCAACACTCATTAACTGGACTAATTGCCTGTAAGTTGTCTGGATGTAATGAGACATTTCCTTCCCCCCACAGTGAGAACTTTTCCATACTCTCCCTGTGTAGATATCATTAGCGGCTCTTTTGTACGAGCGTGACTTGCATTAAAGGTTTACTGGTCCTTTAATGACTATTTACTTAATACCCAAGTTCGGATTTTTTATTTTTTTTTTTCAATGTTTTTCTTGCCCATGTTCAAAGTCTCCAGTAAGTTGGTGCAGGGTCTGGTGTCTCGTTTATGGGCATCATTTGCTAATGAGGATGCAGATTTTTAAGCTTTAACAACACGAGTATAACGAGTTTCAGTTGCACAGTTCCGGGAGCTAATGAACCTGCCATGTAAATCACCCATTCATTCCTTTAACATCTTAAAGCAAATATGTAAATGAGTCCTGCGCATTTTAATGCTGATTAATATTATCAATATTCGCTGCTGTAACTACTGGATAATACGGGCTGCGCAGAAAGCGGGGTAATTATTCAATAAATCAAAAGTGCAAGCTTTGTCGTTACTTTCCGCCTGTGAAAGGGGAAAAAAATGACTTTATAATTTCCCATTAAAAATGTATCTGTTTTCCTCCAGTTTATAATCAGAAGACACGCATGTGAGCAAGCGTGCGCCGGCTTTTCTTATCAATATTAAAGGGCGAGCGCGCAGCTTAGAGCTGGAACCGGCATAATGGCTTCTTTCTTCGCTTGCTCGAGCGTGACGACTTATCTGGGCAGGTGCATGTTAGTAACTGAACTCTGTGCAGCTAAAATAGAAAATGTAGCAACTTTGCAAGTAGTTTTGTTTCCTAACGTCCAGCCGTTCTGTGTATGCAGCTCCTGTGCAGACTGATGTGTCTCAATGGTTAGAGACTATAGCCAGCACCTGCAGTCGGGTGCCTCCTATTCTACCATCTGTAAGAAAAGGATGGAGCGACATAACACATGACCACGGGAGGTCCTGACTACACAGGCTTTGTTTGTAGTCTGTTACCATAGAAACACATAGGTTACATAGGTGCTGTGAACAAGGGCACAACTGTCTCACTGTGATTCCACCAGAGGCAGATGAAGTTAGAGAAAGTGACCATCTTCTGCCTGCAGAACTGAGAATGATAAGACTCTGCGGCACTGGATTTGGTGTCTCTCTCTGGTTATGGCATCATCAGCAGATTTGGCTTTCAGTACCATCTTTATGCCGACGACACACAACTATATACGTCATCCCCTGACCTTACCCCCGCTGTACTACAGAACACCACTGACTGTCTGTCCGCAGTCTCCAACATCATGTCCGCTCTCTATCTGAAACTCAACCTCTCCAAAACTGAACTTCTTCTGCTCCCACCATCTACTAACCTCCCTAAATCTGACATTTTCCTCTCCGTGAGTGGCACAATAATAACACCCCGGCAGCAGGCGCGCTGTCTGGGTGTTATGTTTGACTCCGATCTCTCCTTCACCTCCCATATACAATCTCTTGCCCGATCGTGCCGCTTACACCTAAAGAACATCTCTAGAATCCGCCCTTTTCTCACCATGGAGACAGCTAAAACCCTCACTGTCGCCCTGATCCACTCCCGCCTGGACTACTGTAACGCTCTATTAATTGGCCTCCCCCTCACTCGACTTTCCCCTCTCCAGTCCATCCTTAATGCAGCAGCCAGGGTCGTCCATCTGGCTAATCGTTACTCGGACGCGTCCGCTCTTCGCCAGTTGTTACACTGGCTACCCATTCATTACAGGATACAATTCAAAGTACTGTACTCACCCACAAAGCTCTCCACAGTGCGGCCCCCCTTACATCTCCTCCCTCATTTCTGTCTATCAGCCTAACCTACCTCTGCGCTCTGCAAATGACTTTCGATTAACCTCTGCACTAATCCGTACCTCCCACTCCCGACTCCAAGACTTCTCCCGTGCTGCGCCAATCCTCTGGAATGCTCTACCCCAAGATATTAGGACCATCCACAATTTGCATAGTTTTAGGCGCTCGCTCAAAACACATTTGTTCAGAGCGGCCTATCACGTTCACTAAGTCATTTTATGTTTGTTTGTGTGTAGCCCATTCACTATCTCCATCTATCCCCCACCCCTGAAGATGGCCGGACCCTCATTGTAAATACATCATTGTAAATTCCCCCCCATGTATTTTGCATCTCCCCCTCCTCATTGTAGATTGTAAGCTCTCACGAGCAGGGGCGGCTTGTGTTGCTTTAATTATTGTATTGTTAACGTTGTTACTTATGACTGTTGTGTTTGATACTGTTAAACTGTAAAGCGCTGCGGAATATGTTGGCGCTATATAGATAAAGATTATTATTATTATTGTTATGGTACTGTATCCGGAGGCACACACTAGTTAGAGCACTTCATAGTTTCTCGCTGTGGTCCTGTTTATTGCAATTCTCTGAAGCTTGGGCTCTATATGTGAGGGCAGTCTCTGGTTTAGGCACTATATGTGAGGGCACTCTTTGGTTGGGGCACTGTAGACACACTCTTGTTGAGCACTCTATATTCAGATACAGTGCCTTGCGAAAGTATTCGGTCCTCTGAAACTTTCCAACCTTTTCCCACATATCAGGCTTCAAACATAAAGATACAAATGTAAATTATTGGTGAAGAATCAACAAGTGGAACACAATTGTGAAGTTGAACGAAATTTATTGGTTATTTTACATTTTTGTGGAAATTCAAAAACTGAAAACTGGGATGTGCAATATTATTCGGCCCCTATAACTTAATACTTTGTTGCTCCACCTTTTGCTGTGATTACAAGTCGCTTGGGGTTTGTCTCTATCAGTTTTGTACATGGAGAGACTGAAATTCTTGCCCGTTCTTCCTTGGCAAACAGCTCGAGCTCAGTGAGGTTTGATGGAGATCGTTTGTGAACAGCAGTTTTCAGCTCTTTCCACAGATTCTCGATTGGATTGAGGTCTGGACTGTGACTTGGCCATTCTAACACCTGGATACGTTTATTTGTGAACCATTCCATTGTAGATTTTGCTTTATGTTTGGGATCATTGTCTTGTTGGAAGACAAATCCCCATCCCAGTCTCAGGTCTTTTTCAGACTCCACCAGGTTTTCTTCAAGAATGGTCCTGTATTTGGCTCCATCCATCTTCCCATCAATTTTAACCATCTTCCCTGTCCCTGCTGAAGAAAAGCAGGCCCAAACCATGATGCTGCCACCACCATGTTTGACAGTGGGGATGGTGTGTTCAGGGTGATGAGCTGTGTTGCCCTTTACACCAAACATATCGTTTGGCATTGTTGCCAAAAAGTTCGATTTTGGTTTCATCTGACCAGAGCACCTTCTTCCACATGTTTGGTGTCTCCCAGGTGGCTTGTTGCAAACTTTAAACAACACTTTTTATTGATATCTTTGAGAAATGGCTTTCTTATTGCCACTCTTCCATAAAGGGCAGATTTGTGCAGTGTACGACTGATTGTTGTCCTATGGACAGACTGTCCCACCTCGGCTGTAGATCTCTGCAGATCATCCAGAGTGATCATGGGCCTCTTGGCTGCATCTCTGATCAGTCTTCTCCTTGTGTGAAATGAAAGTTTAGAGGGACGGCCGGGTCTTGGTAGATTTGCAGTGGTATGATACTGCTTCCATTTCAATATGATCGCTTGCACAGTGCTCCTTGGGATGTTTAAAGTTTTGGAAATCATTTTGTATCCAAGTCCGGCTTTAAACTTCTCCACAACAGTATCACGGACCTGCCGGTTGTGTTCCTTGATCTTCATGATGCTCTCTGTGCTTCAGACAGAACCCTGAGACTATCACAGGGCAGGTGCATTTATACGGAGACTTGATCACACACAGGTGGATTATATTTATCATCATTAGGCATTTAGGACAACACTGGATCATTCAGAGATCCACAATGAACTTCTGGACGGAGTTTGCTGCATTGAATGTAAAGGGGCCAAATAATATTGCACGCCCCACTTTTCAGTTTTTGAATTTCCACAAAAATTTAAAATAACGAATAAATTTCGTTCAACTTCACAATTGTGTTCCACTTCTTGTTGATTCTTCACCAAAAATTGACATTTGGTATCTTTATGTTTGAAGCATGATATGTGGGAAAAGGATGAAAAGTTCCAGGGGGACGAATACTTTCACAAGGCACTGTACTTTCTGGCTGGTGGACTGTTTTTGGTAATATTCAGAGGTTAGGGCACTATTTGTGAGGGCACTAGATCCCAATGTGTCTGTTACATTTGCACCCACAGTAGCTACATCACTGGATGTTGCCCTAATTGTGTTCTGGAAGAAAATGAACGGAGAGGAAAGAACTTAAAGGGGATGGCTCAGTGGTTAGCACTGTGGTCTTGGAGTCCCGCGATGAAAAGCAACATCTTCAAGGAGTTTTCTGGGTTTCCTCCGAGTTCTCCGTTTTCCTCCCACATACTGATGAGGAATTTGGATTGTGAGCCCCAATGGGGCCAGAGAGTATGGAGTATGATAGTGATATATAAATAAGCAGAAATAAATCCTGACAATCTACGTAGTCAGGTATAAGATTACTTGGCCGACTTCTTGGCACCTCTCACTGCTGGCAGCCATTGATGTCCTCGTAAGACGCTCAACTTTTTTGCAGTCTCTATTCATTTCTTGTGATTTTTCAATTTGCCGTTCTAATAACTGAAACGTTGATTTCTGCAGCTTTAGATTGTACGTTTTTGAGACATTTGCATTTTTTTCACTCGATGTTACAGACAACCTGTTTGCGGAGACTCATCGGGTCGATTAGCCGACGCTCAACCTGACAAAGAGTCTCTGAAAGCTCGTCTGTAAATGATCCGTTACCGGAAGAGAAATAAAGCTACAAAAACTGTAAATGACGTGTGGAGTAAAAACGCAAAGAGTGATTTAACTGCGTCGTTAGTCATTTAACACCCGCGTCCGTGATAAACGCAGCCGCTCCGGCTCTGTTCATACAAGGTCAGTACAATGGATTGCAGTCATTAATATGCGCGCCGAGGTTTAATTACACTCATGATTCTAAACTACCTGAAATGTCTTCATTACTGTTCAGGCGACTCTGCCTCCACCCTCAAATTTATGGGAAATATAGATCAAGTTGTAAAGAGTTCAGCCGAGATGGATGACGACAGAAATGGCCGCCGACAGCATCTCAACTCCTGAAGGATGAATTAGATTAACCCTTGCTTTACTGTATGCAAACAGTCTGCGACCAGCTCCTCAGCTCCCCCTGGTGGCTGTGCTGTGCATAGGGATAACAGACTTGTGGCACCTATGGACAATATATGACCACAATATAATAAGGCATCATACGAGATTCACAGATGTGTCCATCGGGAAGCCATCCTGAACTTTTTTTTACGTTGCTACAAAATTTACCATGATATCAACCCCACACAATAATCCCGACATCCAGTAAAGTGAATGGTTTACTGTGGCTTCCATGTGGTTTTCTCCTGAAGAACATAGTAACATAGTAACATAGTTAGTAAGGCCGAAAAAAGACATTTGTCCATCCAGTTCAGCCTATATTCCATCACAATAAATCCCCAGATCTACGTCCTTCTACAGAACCTAATAATTGTATGATACAATATTGCTCTGCTCCAGGAAGACATCCAGGCCTCTCTTGAACCCCTCGACTGAGTTCGCCATCACCACCTCCTCAGGCAAGCAATTCCAGATTCTCACCGCCCTAACAGTAAAGAATCCTCTTCTATGTTGGTGGAAAAACCTTCTCTCCTCCAGACGCAAAGAATGCCCCCTTGTGCCCGTCACCTTCCTTGGTATAAACAGATCCTCAGCGAGATATTTGTATTGTCCCCTTATATACTTATACATGGTTATTAGATCGCCCCTCAGTCGTCTTTTTTCTAGACTAAATAATCCTAATTTTGCTAATCTATCTGGGTATTGTAGTTCTCCCATCCCCTTTATTAATTTTGTTGCCCTCCTTTATACTCTCTCTAGTTCCATAATATCCTTCCTGAGCACCGGTGCCCAAAACTGGACACAGTACTCCATGTGCGGTCTAACTAGGGATTTGTACAGAGGCAGTATAATGCTCTCATCATGTGTATCCAGACCTCTTTTAATGCACCCCATGATCCTGTTTGCCTTGGCAGCTGCTGCCTGGCACTGGCTGCTCCAGGTAAGTTTATCATTAACTAGGATCCCCAAGTCCTTCTCCCTGTCAGATTTACCCAGTGGTTTCCCGTTCAGTGTGTAATGGTGATATTGATTCCTTCTTCCCATGTGTATAACCTTACATTTATCATTGTTAAACCTCAACCTTATATACTTCGAAACGCGTTGAAATAAACCCCCACCTTACTGCACCATGCTGGGGTATACGTCTCAATTCTGTCGGCAGCGTGGAATTTGTCCTCCAACTCCCTTTACTTTCTGATCTACTGTACATAGTGGTGTTGTCAGTCACTGTATACTTTAATAAGAATGTTAATATGAAAAAAAAAATTGCTAAAGATTCTTTAATAGCTACATGTAACACAAAACATGTAAACGCTGCAATCTGTTGGTGACTTCTCCATGTTAGTAGAGGGTGACGTGATGTTGTAGTGCTCCTCTTACCCATTCGGAGCTTTCTTGAAGGCTATGGATCTACTAGACCAGTTTTAAGGAAATGCCCAATATTCGGTCAATGCTTATCCTGGACTTATCCTCATTATTCATGGAAATCTCCTTATTTCTCGCTTTCCTTTATCAGTAATCTGCTTCTAGTTGCAGATTCTTCTTTGGAAAGTTTTCGAGAACTTCTCCAAGCTTGACGCATTTCTGTTGTCGGCAGCAAAGTTCCCGGTAAAGTTCTTTATTCAGCAATCGGTAACTTGGTAAAATTCTCACGTGAAGACAATTAGAGCCGGAGGGTATCCGTCTCGCTCCAGAACTATAACCAGCCATTGATATCCAGCGCCCGGGATCAGCAGATAGACTTTGATCATTTAATGGGAGAAGATGAAGCCTGAAAAGTAAGACATTGACGAAAGAATCTTGTAGTAAAAAGACCCTCGCAGCCATCGCGGCAGATCAGACCTCTACTAGGGGGGAGGAGGAGGAGGAGGTCAGGACAAGCCTTCATATTGTCCAAGTCTAAAGACCCCTGGCCCCAGCACAGAGGACAATCGTCTCTATTATATCGGAAATGCAGCACGAAACCCATAAAACCCAGAAAATCGTCAGCCACTGTGACATCCAAGAATTTAAAGGGGTTGTCCACTACTATAATTTATTTTACATGTGGGTCCATGGTGGTCCTAAAATACAAAAAAAAAAACTCACCTACTGGATCTGTGTCATTCCTTTGCATGTCCCCAATTGATTTCCTTTCTTCCTCTTCTGGAATGACCACTGCAGCCAATCAGTGGCCACTGATTGGCTGCAGCAGTAACTTTCCATCTGAGCTGGAAGAAAGAGCTAGGAGACCAATAAAATTTGCTGATTGGCTGCAGTGGTCTCATAACCTCCCCTGCCAAAATAAGAAGCCAGCAAAGTAAATGTACGCTGGGTCACAGGGACTGCATTTTCTAATTTAAAGGCATTGTCCTGGAGAAACTTGTTTTAATTGAAGAAGTCTCCTATGCAAAATAAAAATATCATATACCCAACTCCAGTACTAGTATCATTCTAGTGATGTCGGTGGTGGGTCTCCAGTACTCGCTTGATATTATGTCAAGTTAGCCCTGCAGCCAATCACAGGACTGCTGCACTCTCCTTTAAATGAACCACAAACATGTGGAAGAAGTGAGAACACAGAAGCCTAATAGTGACCACTGAATGGCTGCAGGGCTCTCGTAGCATAATAATGTCATGTGAGCCCTGGAAGACCCAGACCTGTGTGTGACATGAGTATATGGTATCTTTACTTTATAAGTGGTACTACTTTCTTTAAAAAAGATGTAGTGTACAACCCCTTTAAGGACCAAAATGGGCCCATTAAGAAAATAGAATATATATATATATATATATATATATATATATATATATATATATATATATGTATATATATATATATATATATAATTAGGCAATTTTGCCTACTCAAAGGTGGATTAGGCAGGTGTCTAGTCTGCCTAACCCTTGTCACCGCCCTGGAGGGGTCCCAGCCCTGATTAATCCAATCTCCTTAGCAATTTGAATGCCAAAATTGCATTTGTTGAAAAGCAAAGGTTGTAGCAATTTTTATTGAAAAAAAAAGAATCTCTATCAAGTGTCTGACAAAAAGAATAAAAAAACGAAAAAAACTGATGATGATTTTTATTGTTTCATTTTTGACATTATTGTTACATTTATCATTTTATCTAATTCCTTTATATTCATTTTTTTTTTCTTTACATAAGAAATTCTCGGCCGGTAATGTAAAAAAAAAAAAATGTTGCAACCAAATATTAAAATCTCTGCCCTGGGAGAAATAACATTTTGCTTGTCACCTGCAGAGTTCTTAAACGTGAGCCTATAAACCTGGGGTTTATGTTTCAGCAGTGACTTTTCTACACTGTCAGCACCCAATTACAGAACTCTCTGTATACTGCGATGATCTGCCCCGTGCGTCATTATACCGTATCCACTCACAGCGTGTTTTCTCTTTATTTTATTTTTTTTTCGAGCACTTTGCTAAAAACTTCATTGAATTTCTATTTTTTTTTTTTAGTGGCTTTTACCCGATAAGCAGAATTACATTTCAAACGTTCTCCTCCATCTGTATTTTTTTTCATGGGTTCAGGAGATTTCTGCATATTTTATCAGAGGAATGATCTCGGTTCCAAGTCACACTTCAAATAGATTGTTCTAATGACGTTTTATGTGTGAACTTTTTATTTCCTAATCCCAAAGGGTACGTACGTGTTCTGGGCGAGCGTGAAAGAGAATAGCTGATATAAACAGAGGTTGGGAGACTTTGTATCAGAACTACGGAAAATCCCAGCACAAAAATAATAAAAAAAAGTTACTTTTGTTTCCCAAAATGCATTTAACTCCCTGAAGGTAATTTTTTGTTTTTTTGCACTTTCATCTTTTATTCCTCTTCTTCTAAGACCCAAATTTTTTTTCCCACCATTTGTTCTGTCTGTTATGTACTATTTTTTTCTTTTATTGTTGCTTAAAAAAAATTTAAAATTCTTGAAAAATGTTGCTGGAAAAAACTTTGTAACTTTTTTACTTTTTTTTAAAAAATGTTTCTGTCAGTGCAGCAATAGGGGCTTGTTTTTTTTTGATTGCTGACCTTTGCTTGTTACCATTTTTACCATTGCTTTAGTTGCACCATTTTGGGGTACAACTTTGAATTGTATTTCTTGTTGAACGTTATCTTTTTTTTTTTTTTTATGGCATTAGCCTTCTAGGTTAAATAATTTGATAGATTGCACTTTTACGGTTACTATACCAGATATTATTTTGTTTATTTTATTTATTGATAAGCAAAACTTAATGATTTACTTTTGAATTTTTTAAAATTTTGTTAATTAATTATTTTTTTTTTTCTCTTTATATTTTAATTTTTTTATCCATTTTCTTTTGATAGTTTGTTTTCTGGTAACGTTTACTGCAGTACTCCAGCACTGCACTTTTATAGTTAAAATCACGGTTTCCTGTAAAGCCCGAACTGTGGCTTAGCTTCACCGAAGCACCGAATAAGCACCGGCATGGCCTGAGAGTATGGAACTATAATAGGCACCCAATGTTCCCTGTGGTGTCTGTGTATTGCACCATATTAAAGAGAATTTTGACCAGTAAAGGATTGTGTCATGATCCAGGCCAGGTTTTGGGTCTTGTCTCTCCTTTCCCAGTCTGGTCATGTCAGGGGTTAAATTTCGCTTCCTCGTTCTGGTGTCGGGTCTGCTATTTCCCTGTGCTGCATCCTGCAGGCACTGCCAGTTATATTTTCTGCCTACTGCATGTGTAGCTGGCTCTGGTGAAACCCTGATTTATCCGTCTTTGCCCGTGTCTATTCATTCCTCTCTCCCCGCCCCGACTCTGTGTGTCCCTGTGTTTGGATTCCCCAGTAGTTGAATCTGCTTTGGCTCTGACCTGATTCTGTCTCTTCCCTTTGGTACCTCTGCTATGGGCCGGTACTGACCTGTTGGCACTCCTCTGACTCTGTGTTTTTGATTCCCCTTGATACTGCGCTACTGTCTGGTATCGACCCGGCTTGTCTGACTATTCTGCTGCCACCTGGTGGTAGCCTCGCTGCAGTTCTGCTGGTCTGCTCAGAGCAGGACTTCAGCACTCTCTCCACTCCCATCTAGTGGAGTTTGCATTTACGTGCAGTGCTGCAGCGTGACATATTGTATTGCCATCAGGTTTCATTATAACCATTTATTTTATTGAGTGACTGTCTACTTTGCTGTGTAGACTGGGGCAGAACTAGCAAAGTTATTTTGTTATTATTGAAGAGTGGGACGCTAATAACAGCTGTGTTTTACTAATTAAAGGTACAGTAGTGCCGCCAAATAATTGAAACTGGCAGGTTTGTCTGACCTGCATCTAATGTGTATGGGGATGTTATCATTCCCTGATCCTGGACGCTGCTCCTATCCGCTATTTTTTCGGATTGTGTTTAACCCAGTTTTGGTCTTTGCCTTCCATTTTGTCCCTTGGATTTTTAACTTACTCCTGACTATTCTTTTGTGCCCAACAGTCACTATGCGAAGACCATGAAATGGGGATCCAAGTACTAAAGTCAACACTTACTTGTGGGGGTCACTGGTGATAAATGAGAGGTTATGCTTGACTTTTCATCTCACTTTACTCAGTGTGATACGCAAGGATAAGTGATGAGGGAACGTGCTCGGATAAGGTGTTATCTGAGCATGCTCGAAAAATATGTTTGAGTCCCCGAGGCTGCATGTTTCGTGGCTGTTCGACAGCTGCAACACAGAGATTTCCTGTCTGTTAGGCAATCCCTGCATGTGTTGTGGCTGTTGAACAGCCGAGAGAGATACAGTCGCGGGAACTGGAGCATATTTTACGATCACGCCGATGTCAATCGGTTAGCACCCTAGCATGCATCTTGTCTGAGCCCATTCGCTCATCACTACCAAGGATCCGTTTCTCACCATCAGTAATTAATTCTAGGTGTCCAATACTTGGAAAGTCCGCCAATCAGCACAATGAACGGTGTGAGCTGTAGTACCAGGCTCAGCCACTAGGATGCCATGGAGACAATGAAGAGCAGGACATAATGGCGAGAGCTCCTTCAGGGGCTTACACAATGCAGAGTATACAAAGACAAATGTAGGTTTCGCCCATAACAACTCGTAATGTGTTATCTGAGATAAGAAATAAAAGGAAAAATCTCTTCACCTCCCACTTCTTTTCAGATTAATTTTTGCAAAAGCTTTTCAGAAGTTACTTTGTATCAATCAATGATCTTCTTATTATAAGTGTCCGCCCTTTATTAATCAGATTTTGGGAGCGTTGTGCCCCTGCACTTACAGAAATAGCAGCAGCGACCTGAGCTGTGGGCCGGGACCTTCTGCAGGGTTTTGGGTCTCTCTGGGCTTTTCTAACCGTCCTGTATTCCAGCTCTTCACGGACACTTCTCTGCCGCACCGACGACGTGAAGGTTCAGGTCAGGTTCCGTTAGTCAGCTCATTAATGGCGGCTGATTGGAAGTGTTCAGACAGCAGAGAAGCTCATTAACCCCTTGCCTGTCTATGCGGAAGGCAATTAAGCCTCAAAAAATTAGTCACCGTGACATCAAGACAGGGTGAACCTGCCATACGCTAAGAGGGAGAGAAAAACGATGGAATATCAAGGAAAGTAAGATTTTCCAGCCAAGTCGTGGCGGTCTCCAGACCCCTGAACAATAGGAACATATGGAGATTCGTTACATTGCATGTGAAACAATGTTTAAATAAGAGATACAATAATAATAAAAAAGAAAAATATACATATTAAATAAAAGATAAAAAAAAGAAACACTTTTAAGTCCACGTTTTTTTAGTTTTACTTGCAGTACTCCGCCTCACCACTTGGTGTGCTGTTCCAAAAGTCAACGATCAAAGGATTTTCCAGCAGATGTCCTAAAGCTCCAACTAGTGGCAGGAATCGGTAGCACAACCGTGCAGAGTTTTCTGCCATACAAAGCATTAATGGCACAGTGTGAAGCGTGAAGTGTTCTCTGATGTGTCACCAAGCAGAAAATAAGAACATCCAGTCAGATGACGGCTTGTCAGTGAAGAAGAATGTTTGTGCATCTCAGCCTCCTACCGCAGCGGGCACTGAAGTTATAAAAGTGAGATCGTAATAATCTTGTCTACATGTGACAATTCCATTATACTATTGGGAAGAGCTGTGAGTGACCGTATATATGTGTGTGTATATATATATATATACATACACTGGGTACGGAAAGTATTCAGACCCCTTTACATTTTTCACTCTTTGCTTCATTGCAGCCATTCAGTAAATTCTATAAAGTTCATTTTTTCTCATTAATGTTTACTCTGCACCCATCCTGACTGGAAAAAACAGGAATGTAGGAATTTTTGCAAATTTATTAAAAAAGAAAATCTGAAATCTCCCATGGTCATAAGTCTCCAGCCCCTTTGCTCAGTATTGAGGAGAAGCCCCTTCTGAGCTCGTACAGCCATGAGTCTTCTTGGGAATGATGGAACAAGTGTTCCACCCCTGGATTTGGGGATCCTCGGCCATTCCTCCTTGCAGATCCTCTCCAGTTCCGTCAGGTTGGATGGTGAACGCTATCAGTCAGGATGGGGCAGAGTGAACATTAATGAGAAAAAAAACGAACTTTTTACAATTTACCAAATGGCTGCAATGAAACAAAGAGTGAAACATTTTAAGGGGTCTGAATACTTTCCGTACCCACTGTATATGAGCCCGTCATGAGCAACACAACTGGAGGACACAGTGGGAAACATCCGAACTGCTGCTATAGGGGGCTCCAGACTGCTGTTATAGGGGGCTCCAGACTGCTGTTATAGGGGGCTCCAGACTGCTGTTATAGGGGGCTCCAGACTGCTGTTATAGGGGGCTTCAGACTGCTGTTATAGGGGGCTCCAGACTGCTGTTATAGGAGGCTCCAGACTGCTGTTATAGGAGGCTCCAGACTGCTGTTATAGGGGGCTCCAGACTGCTGTTATAGGGGGCTCCAGACTGCTGCTATAGGGGGCTTCAGACTGCTGTTATAGGGGGCTTCAGACTGCTGTTATAGGGGGCTTCAGACTACTGTTATAGCGGGCTCCAGACTGCTGTTATAGGGGGCTCCAGACTGCTGTTATAGGGGGCTCCAGACTGCTGTTATAGGGGGCTCCAGACTGCTGTTATAGGGGGCTCCAGACTGCTGTTATAGGAGGCTCCAGACTGCTGTTATAGGGGGCTTCAGACTGCTGCTATAGGGGGCTCCAGACTGCTGTTATAGGGGGCTTCAGACTGCTGTTATAGGGGGGCTCCAGACTGCTGTTATAGGGGGCTTCAGACTGCTGTTATAGGGGGCTCCAGACTGCTGTTATAGGGGGCTCCAGACTGCTGCTATAGGGGGCTCCAGACTGCTGTTATAGGGGGCTTCAGACTGCTGTTATAGGGGGCTCCAGACTGCTGTTATAGGGGGATTCAGACTGCTGTTATAGGGGGCTCCAGACTGCTGTTATAGGGGGCTTCAGACTGCTGTTATAGGGGGCTCCAGACTGCTGTTATAGGGGGCTTCAGACTGCTGTTATAGGGGGCTTCAGACTGCTGTTATAGGGGGCTTCAGACTGCTGCTATAGGGGGCTCCAGACTGCTGTTATAGGGGGCTTCAGACTGCTGTTATAGGGGGGCTCCAGACTGCTGTTATAGGGGGCTTCAGACTGCTGTTATAGGGGGCTCCAGACTGCTGTTATAGGGGACTCCAGACTGCTGCTATAGGGGGCTCCAGACTGCTGTTATAGGGGGCTTCAGACTGCTGTTATAGGGGGCTCCAGACTGCTGTTATAGGGGGCTCCAGACTGCTGTTATAGGGGGCTTCAGACTGCTGTTATAGGGGGCTTCAGACTGCTGTTATAGGGGGCTCCAGACTGCTGTTATAGGGGGCTTCAGACTGCTGTTATAGGGGGCTTCAGACTGCTGTTATAGGGGGCTTCAGACTGCTGTTATAGGGGGCTTCAGACTGCTGTTATAGGGGGGCTCCAGACTACTGCTATAGGGGGGCTCCAGACTACTGCTATAGGGGGCTCCAGACTGCTGCTATAGGGGGCTCCAGACTGCTGTTATAGGGGGCTTCAGACTGCTGTTATAGGGGGCTTCAGACTGCTGTTATAGGGGACTCCAGACTGCTGTTATAGGGGGCTTCAGACTGCTGTTATAGGGGGCTTCAGACTGCTGTTATACGGGGCTCCAGACTGCTGTTATAGGGGGCTCCAGACTGCTGTTATAGGGGGCTTCAGACTGCTGTTATAGGGGGGCTCCAGACTACTGCTATAGGGGGGCTCCAGACTACTGCTATAGGGGGCTCCAGACTGCTGCTATAGGGGGCTCCAGACTGCTGTTATAGGGGGCTTCAGACTGCTGTTATAGGGGGCTTCAGACTGCTGTTATAGGGGGGCTTCAGACTGCTGTTATAGGGGGCTTCAGACTGCTGTTATAGGGGGCTCCAGACTGCTGTTATAGGGGGCTTCAGACTGCTGTTATAGGGGGCTTCAGACTGCTGTTATAGGGGGCTCCAGACTGCTGTTATAGGGGGCTTCAGACTGCTGTTATAGGGGGCTTCAGACTGCTGTTATAGGGGGCTCCAGACTGCTGCTATAGGGGGCTCCAGACTGCTGTTATAGGGGGCTTCAGACTGCTTTTATAGGGGGCTTCAGACTGCTGTTATAGGGGACTCCAGACTGCTGTTATAGGGGGCTTCAGACTGCTGTTATAGGGGGCTTCAGACTGCTGTTATACGGGGCTCCAGACTGCTGTTATAGGGGGCTCCAGACTGCTGTTATAGGGGGCTTCAGACTGCTGTTATAGGGGGGCTCCAGACTACTGCTATAGGGGGGCTCCAGACTACTGCTATAGGGGGCTCCAGACTGCTGCTATAGGGGGCTCCAGACTGCTGTTATAGGGGGCTTCAGACTGCTGTTATAGGGGGCTTCAGACTGCTGTTATAGGGGGGCTTCAGACTGCTGTTATAGGGGGCTTCAGACTGCTGTTATAGGGGGCTCCAGACTGCTGTTATAGGGGGCTTCAGACTGCTGTTATAGGGGGCTTCAGACTGCTGTTATAGGGGGCTCCAGACTGCTGTTATAGGGGGCTTCAGACTGCTGTTATAGGGGGCTTCAGACTGCTGTTATAGGGGGCTCCAGACTGCTGCTATAGGGGGCTCCAGACTGCTGTTATAGGGGGCTTCAGACTGCTGTTATAGGGGGCTTCAGACTGCTGTTATAGGGGACTCCAGACTGCTGTTATAGGGGGCTTCAGACTGCTGTTATAGGGGGCTTCAGACTGCTGTTATACGGGGCTCCAGACTGCTGTTATAGGGGGCTCCAGACTGCTGTTATAGGGGGCTTCAGACTGCTGTTATAGGGGGGCTCCAGACTACTGCTATAGGGGGGCTCCAGACTACTGCTATAGGGGGCTCCAGACTGCTGCTATAGGGGGCTCCAGACTGCTGTTATAGGGGGCTTCAGACTGCTGTTATAGGGGGCTTCAGACTTCTGTTATAGGGGACTCCAGACTGCTGTTATAGGGGGCTTCAGACTGCTGTTATAGGGGGCTTCAGACTGCTGTTATAGGGGGGCTCCAGACTGCTGTTATAGGGGGCTCCAGACTACTGTTATAGGGGGCTCCAGACTGCTGTTATAGGGGGCTTCAGACTGCTGTTATAGGAGGCTCCAGACTGCTGTTATAGGGGGCTCCAGACTGCTGTTATAGGGGGCTCCAGACTACTGTTATAGGAGGCTCCAGACTGCTGTTATAGGGGGCTTCAGACTACTGTTATAGGGGGCTCCAGACTGCTGTTATAGGGGGCTTCAGACTGCTGTTATAGGAGGCTCCAGACTGCTGTTATAGGGGGCTCCAGACTGCTGTTATAGGGGGCTCCAGACTACTGTTATAGGAGGCTCCAGACTGCTGTTATAGGGGGCTTCAGACTACTGTTATAGGGGGGCTCCAGACTGCTGTTATAGGGGGCTCCAGACTGCTGTTATAGGGGGCTCCAGACTGCTGTTATAGGGGGCTTCAGACTACTGTTATAGGAGGATCCAGACTGCTGTTATAGGGGGCTCCAGACTGCTGTTATAGGAGGCTCCAGACTGCTGTTATAGGGGGCTCCAGACTGCTGTTATAGGGGGCTCCAGACTGCTGTTATAGGGGGCTCCAGACTGCTGTTATAGGGGGCTCCAGACTGCTGTTATAGGGGGCTCCAGACTGCTGTTATAGGGGGCTTCAGACTGCTGTTATAGGGGGCTCCAGACTGCTGTTATAGGAGGCTCCAGACTGCTGTTATAGGGGGCTCCAGACTGCTGTTATAGGGGGCTCCAGACTGCTGTTATAGGGGGCTCCAGACTGCTGTTATAGGGGGCTCCAGACTGCTGTTATAGGGGGCTCCAGACTGCTGTTATAGGGGGCTCCAGACTGCTGTTATAGGGGGCTTCAGACTGCTGTTATAGGAGGCTCCAGACTGCTGTTATAGGGGGCTCCAGACTGCTGTTATAGGGGGCTCCAGACTACTGTTATAGGAGGCTCCAGACTGCTGTTATAGGGGGCTCCAGACTGCTGTTATAGGAGGCTCCAGACTGCTGTTATAGGGGGCTCCAGACTGCTGTTATAGGGGGCTCCAGACTGCTGTTATAGGGGGCTCCAGACTGCTGTTATAGGGGGCTCCAGACTGCTGTTATAGGGGACTCCAGACTGCTGCTATAGGGGGCTCCAGACTGCTGTTATAGGGGGCTTCAGACTGCTGTTATAGGGGACTCCAGACTGCTGTTATAGGAGGCTCCAGACTGCTGTTATAGGGGGCTCCAGACTGCTGTTATAGGGGGCTCCAGACTGCTGTTATAGGGGGCTCCAGACTGCTGTTATAGGAGGCTCCAGACTGCTGTTATAGGGGGCTCCAGACTGCTGTTATAGGGGGCTTCAGACTACTGTTATAGGGGGCTCCAGACTGCTGTTATAGGGGGGCTTCAGACTGCTGTTATAGGGGGCTCCAGACTGCTGTTATAGGGGGCTCCAGACTGCTGTTATAGGGGGCTCCAGACTGCTGTTATAGGGGGCTCCAGACTGCTGTTATAGGGGGCTCCAGACTGCTGTTATAGGGGGCTCCAGACTACTGTTATAGGAGGCTCCAGACTGCTGTTATAGGAGGCTCCAGACTGCTGTTATAGGGGGCTCCAGACTGCTGTTATAGGGGGCTCCAGACTGCTGTTATAGGGGGCTCCAGACTGCTGTTATAGGGGGCTCCAGACTGCTGTTATAGGGGGCTCCAGACTGCTGTTATAGGGGGCTCCAGACTGCTGTTATAGGGGGGCTCCAGACTACTGTTATAGGAGGCTCCAGACTGCTGTTATAGGGGGCTCCAGACTGCTGTTATAGGGGGCTCCAGACTGCTGTTATAGGGGGCTCCAGACTGCTGTTATAGGGGGCTCCAGACTGCTGTTATAGGGGGCTCCAGACTGCTGTTTTAGGGGGCTCCAGACTGCTGTTATAGGGGGGCTCCAGACTACTGTTATAGGAGGCTCCAGACTGCTGTTATAGGGGGCTTCAGACTGCTGTTATAGGGGGCTTCAGACTGCTGTTATAGGGGGCTTCAGACTGCTGTTATAGGGGGCTTCAGACTGCTGTTATAGGGGGCTCCAGACTGCTGTTATAGGGGGCTCCAGACTGCTGTTATAGCGGGCTCCAGACTGCTGTTATAGGGGGCTCCAGACTGCTGTTATAGGGGGCTCCAGACTGCTGTTATAGGGGGCTCCAGACTGCTGTTATAGGGGGCTCCAGACTGCTGTTATAGGGGGCTCCAGACTGCTGTTATAGGGGGGCTCCAGACTGCTGTTATAGGGGGCTTCAGACTGCTGTTATAGGGGGCTTCAGACTGCTGTTATAGGGGGCTCCAGACTGCTGTTATAGGGGGCTTCAGACTGCTGTTATAGGGGGGCTCCAGACTGCTGTTATAGGGGGCTTCAGACTGCTGTTATAGGAGGCTCCAGACTGCTGTTATAGGAGGCTCCAGACTGCTGTTATAGGGGGCTCCAGACTGCTGTTATAGGGGGCTCCAGACTGCTGTTATAGGGGGCTCCAGACTACTGTTATAGGGGGCTCCAGACTGCTGTTATAGGGGGCTCCAGACTGCTGTTATAGGGGGCTCCAGACTGCTGTTATAGGGGGCTCCAGACTGCTGTTATAGGGGGCTCCAGACTGCTGTTATAGGGGGCTCCAGACTGCTGTTATAGGGGGGCTCCAGACTACTGTTATAGGAGGCTCCAGACTGCTGTTATAGGGGGCTTCAGACTGCTGTTATAGGGGGCTTCAGACTACTGTTATACGGGGCTCCAGACTGCTGTTATACGGGGCTCCAGACTGCTGTTATAGGAGGCTCCAGACTGCTGTTATAGGGGGCTTCAGACTGCTGTTATACGGGGCTCCAGACTGCTGTTATAGGGGGCTCCAGACTGCTGTTATAGCGGGCTCCAGACTGCTGTTATAGGGGGCTCCAGACTGCTGTTATAGGGGGCTCCAGACTGCTATTATAGCGGGCTCCAGACTGCTGTTATAGGGGGCTCCAGACTGCTGTTATAGGGGGCTCCAGACTGCTGTTATAGGGTGCTCCAGACTGCTCTTATAGCGGGCTCCAGACTGCTGTTATAGGGGGCTCCAGACTACTGTTATAGGAGGCTCCAGACTGCTGCTATAGGAGGCTCCAGACTGCTGTTATAGGGGGGCTCCAGACTACTGTTATAGGGGGCTCCAGACTACTGTTATAGGGGGGCTCCAGACTACTGTTATAGGGGGCTCCAGACTACTGTTATAGGGGGGCTCCAGACTGCTGTTTTAGGGGGCTCCAGACTACTGTTATAGGGGGGCTCCAGACTACTCTTATAGGGGGCTCCAGACTACTGTTATAGGGGGGCTCCAGACTACTGTTATAGGGGGCTCCAGACTACTGTTATAGGGGGGCTCCAGACTGCTGTTTTAGGGGGGCTCCAGACTACTGCTATAGGGGGGCTCCAGACTACTGCTATAGGGGGCTCCAGACTACTGCTATAGGGGGGCTCCAGACTACTGTTATACGGGGCTCCAGACTGCTGTTATAGGGGGCTCCAGACTGCTGCTATAGGGGGCTCCAGACTGCTTTTATAGGGGGCTCCAGACTGCTGTTATAGGGGGCTCCAGACTGCTGCTATAGGGGGCTCCAGACGGCTGTTATAGGGGGGCTCCAGACTACTGTTATAGGGGGGCTCCAGACTACTGCTATAGGGGGCTCCAGACTACTGTTATAGGGGGGCTCCAGACTACTGTTATAGGGGGCTCCAGACTACTGCTATAGGGGGCTCCAGACTACTGCTATAGGGGGGCTCCAGACTACTGCTATAGGGGGCTCCAGACTACTGCTATAGGGGGCTCTAGACTACTGTTATAGGGGGGCCCCAGACTGCTGTTATAGGGGGCTCCAGACTACTGTTATAGGGGGCTCCAGACTACTGCTATAGGGGGCTCCAGACTACTGCTATAGGGGGGCTCCAGACTACTGCTATAGGGGGCTCCAGACTACTGCTATAGGGGGCTCTAGACTACTGTTATAGGGGGGCCCCAGACTGCTGTTATAGGGGGGCTCCAGACTACTGTTATAGGGGGCTCCAGACTACTGTTATAGGGGGCTCCAGACTACTGCTATAGGGGGCTCCAGACTACTGCTATAGGGGGGCTCCAGACTACTGCTATAGGGGGGCTCCAGACTACTGCTATAGGGGGCTCCAGACTACTGTTATAGGGGGGGCTCCAGACTACTGTTATAGGGGGCTCCAGACTGCTGTTATAGGGGGCTCCAGACTACTGTTATAGGGGGCTCCAGACTACTGTTATAGGGGGCTCCAGACTACTGTTATAGGGGGCTCCAGACTGCTGTTATAGGGGGCTCCAGACAGCTGTTATAGGGGGCTCCAGACTACTGTTATAGGGGGCTCCAGACTGCTGTTATAGGGGGGCTCCAGACTACTGTTATAGGGGGCTCCAGACTACTGTTATAGGAAGCTCCAGACTGCTGGTATAAGGGGATCCAGACTACTGTTATAGGGGGCTCCAGACTGCTGTTATAGGGGGCTCCAGACTGCTGTTATAGGGGGCCCCAGACTACTGTTATAGGTGGCTCCAGACTGCTGTTATAGGGGGCTCCAGACTTCTGTTATAGGGGGCTCCAGACTGCTGTTATAGGGGGCTCCAGACTACTGTTATAGGGGGCTCCAGACTGCTGTTATAGGAGGCCCCAGACTGTTGTTATAGGGGGGCTCCAGACTGCTGTTATAGGGGGCTCCAGAATACTGTTATAGGGGGCTCCAGACTACTGTTATAGGGGGCTCCAGACTACTGTTATAGGGGGCTCCAGACTACTGTTATAGGGGGCTCCAGACTGCTGTTATAGGGGGCTCCAGACTACTGTTATAGGGGGCTCCAGACTGCTGTTATAGGAGGCCCCAGACTGTTGTTATAGGGGGGCTCCAGACTGCTGTTATAGGGGGCTCCAGACTACTGTTATAGGGGGCTCCAGACTGCTGTTATAGGGGGCTCCAGACTGCTGTTATAGGGGGCTCCAGACTACTGTTATAGGGGGCTCCAGACTGCTGTTATAGGGGGCTCCAGACTACTGTTATAGGGGGCTCCAGACTACTGTTATAGGAGACTCCAGACTGCTGTTATAGGAGGCTCCAGACTGCTGTTATAGGGGGCTCCAGACTGCTGTTATAGGGGGCTCCAGACTGCTGTTATAGGGGGCTCCAGACTGCTGTTATAGGGGGCGCCAGACTGCTGTTATAGGGGGCTCCAGACTGCTGTTATGGGAGGCTCCAGACTGCTGTTATAGGGGGCTCCAGACTACTGTTATAGGGGGCTCCAGACTACTGTTATAGGGGGCTCCAGACTGCTGTTATAGGGGGTTCCAGACTGCTGTTATAGGGGGCTCCAGACTGCTGTTATAGGGAGCTCCAGACTGCTGTTATAGGAGGCTCCAGACTGCTGTTATAGGGGGCTCCAGACTACTGTTATAGGGGGCTCCAGACTGCTGTTATAGGGGGATCCAGACTACTGTTATAGGGGGCTCCAGACTACTGTTATAGGGGGCTCCAGACTACTGTTATAGGGGAGGCTCCAGACTACTGTTATAGGGGGGCTCCACACTACACATCCAGACTGCTGTTATAGGGGGCTGCAGACGGCTGTTATAGGGGGGCTCCAGACTGCACATCCAGACGGCTGTTATAGGGGGCTCCAGACTACTGTTATAGGGGAGGCTCCAGACTACTGTTATAGGGGGGCTCCACACTACACATCCAGACTGCTGTTATAGGGGGCTGCAGACGGCTGTTGTAGGGGGGCTCCAGACTGCACATCCAGACGGCTGTTATAGGGGGGCTCCAGACTGCACATCCAGACTGCTGTTATAGGGGGCTGCAGACGGCTGTTATAGGGGGCTGCAGACTTCTCATCCTGCAGTGGTGCAGGGGTTAAACCTCTCGGGCTTTCCCTCCATTATTCCTATTGATAGCTCTCAGTAATAATATTTTGTCTGATCGTCCTGTACATCGGCTGTGTTTGCTCTACTGTAAGGCATCGTGGTGTTCTCGCTGTGATTTGCTCACCACTGTAATTAATTAGCGCTGCGAGCTACAAAGGCGTGATATTAATTTCATCATTAGATTCGCTCTTCCGTGAAATTTCCGCTTGGGTGAAGTGTTTTATTGAACACATAATTTGCGGCCTTTTTTCTCTGGGTCTTTGCGCTAAACGTTTCTTATTCGCTGACTAATTGAGTAAAGTTGCTGACGCTCACTGGAACGTCCCCAAAACTGAGCAGGTTCCTCTTCCTCCCACCTCTCGTAACTTTTGATGTCTTACAGTGTTGTTTCCGCTCCGGAGACGCTCATGGTGGGCCGTGGACGGGGTCCCGACCCATCGCTTAGTACCACTCATTGATAGCAGTTATGGGCAGTGCCCGGGTTAATCTTCAGTATGGGGCGCGATGGACGCGGGTATTCACCCCGGAATAATCAGTGTCAGATTAACGTAACTTCTGCCGCTCACAGGAGTTTGTCTAAATAATATATCAATGCTTCATTTCATCTACATCGGCACAAATCCGAGAAAATGAGCCATTGGAACGGGCAATTACACATGAATGGACCTCATTTATTATTCCTCATACACAGAAGATTCAGCCTGATGCAAGTGCAGACGCTTCCCATAGATCTGCAGAGCTGCGAGAGGGATCCACAAAATCCAGTGATCACATAATGCCAAAATCACGACACCCCCATCACCCAAAGAAGACAAACAGAAGCTGGGACTGAAAATTGCAAAGTTGAAAACTAAAATACAGTGAGGGAAATAAGTATTTGATCCCTTGCTGATTTTGCAAGTTTGCCCACTGACAAAGACATGAACAGTCTATAATATGAACATTGAGAGATGGAATATCCAAAATAAAATCCAGAAAATCACATCGTATAAATTATATAAAAAATTATTGTTTTAATTTGAATGGGGCGAATGGGGGGTGATTTGAACTTTTATACTTTTTTTATATTTTTAAAAACTTCTTTTTTTAAAATTTTTGATATGATTCAATAATCTCCATGGGAGACTAGAAGCTGCCGTAACCCGAGTGGCTCTGCTACATAGAGTACGTTTTTCTGGTCGCCGCGACAATGAAATAACGGGCGATCAAAAGATTGTATCTGCACCGAAATGGTATCATTAAAAACGTCAGCTCGCCATGCAAAAGAATAAGCCCTCACCCGACCCCGAGATCATGAAAATGGAAACGCTATGGATATTGGAAAATGGCGCCATTTTTTTTTAAACAAAGTTTGGAATTTTTTTTCAACACTTAGGTAAAAAAAGAACCCAGACATGATTGGTGTCTATGAACTCGTAATGGCCTGGAGAATCATATTGGCAGGTCAGTTTTAGCATTTAGTGAACCTAGTAATAAAGCCAAACAAAAAACAAGTATGTGATTTTTTTTTTTTGCAATTTCAGCACACTTGGAATTTTTTTCCCATTTTCTAGTACAAAATATGCAAAAAACCAATGGTGTCGTTCAAAAGTACAACTCGTCCTGCAAATAAAAAGCCCTCGCATGGCCATATTGACAGAAAAATACAAAAAGTTATGGCTCTGAGAAGGAGGGGAGCAATAAACGAAACATCAAAATCGATAAAAGCTCTGGGGGTTGAGGGGTTACCAATCCTTCTAAGGCTGTGGTTATCCCGGTTGCTTGTGCACCTTTTTCTACCACACTTTTTCCTTCCACTCAGCTTTCCATTAATATTCTTGGATACAACGCTCTGTGAATAGCGGCTTCTTTACCAATGACCTTTTGTGGCTTCCCCTCCTTGTGGAGTGTGTCAGTGACGCCTTCTGGACATCTGTCAGGTCAGCAGTCTTCCCCATGATTGTGGAGCTACTGACACAGACTAAGGGACCTCTATAATCACTTAGGAGCCTTTACAGGTGTTTTTTGTTAGTTATTCTAGTTTACTGAGATAATGACTTTTGGGTTTTCATTGGCTGTAAGCCATAATCATCGACATTAACAGAAATAAACATGTGAAATAGATCACTCTGTGTGTAATGACTCTATAGAATATAGGAGATTCACTTTTTGTATTGAAGAACTGAAATAAATTCACTTTTTGATGATATTCTAATTTTGTGAGAAGCTCCTGTATGTAATAATTGTGTGGCACTATTTATCTGAGTCATGAATTGCACTTCTTATCTGATGTCTGTGGGGGATTACATATCTGGGCATAGTTTGGCAATAATAATTTATAGACCTGTGTGATACTGTTTATCTTGGCAATGTATGATGGACTTATCTGGTTATTGTCTGACACTAGTTATCTGGTATTTGGACTGTATGGCACTAGTTATCTCGTTATTGGACTGCATGTTACTTAATATTTTCTAACTGTATGGTAATATTTATCTGAGCAATGTATGACACTTATCTGGTGTCTGTATGGGACTATTTATCTGGGAAATATATTTCACTGCTTATCTGGTGACTGTCTATCACTATTTATCTGGACAATGTATGACACACTTATCTGGTGTCTGTATGGGACTATTTATCTGGGAAATATATTTCACTGCTTATCTGGTGACTGTCTATCACTATTTATCTGGGCAATGTATGACACACTTGTCTGGTGTCTGTATGGGACTATTTATCTGGGAAATATATTTCACTGCTTATCTGGTGACTGTCTATCACTATTTATCTGGGCAATGTATGACACACTTATCTGGTGTCTTTTTTGGGATTATTTATCTGGGAAATATATTGCAACCTATGGCACTACTTATCTCGTGGCTGTATGTCACTATTTACTTGTGAGTGAATGGCAATATTCTTCTGTCCATAGTTTGATACAATTTATCTGGACGCTTTGTATCTCCACCTATGTATTTCTTTCTTTAAGTTGCTTTTTATTTGTGATTATGTGATGTATTTATGTGTCTGTTGACTGGAGACTGTACCCTTGTATTCTCTGCTACCGTGATTAAGGAGCCCCCCATTTTCTAGCTTCACACTTCTCTTTTTACAGCTCGTTTTTGGCGCTTTTCGGCAAATGTCGTTCATTTTCATTACCTAAGTAAAATGTATATCGAACAACTCAAAGACAGAAGATGTCATCGCCGGCACTTGACGCCTTCTTGAGTATATGAGACGTCTCGGAGCTCCCCCATCTCCACACTTGCCAAGTAATATTGAAACAATTCATCTTTTTTGCAGAAATTAAGTGCAGCGACGCTCCTTACGGAGCCCTCCCATAAAGTCAGCATCACTAATTTACAGATTATGCTTCCCCAAAGAATACATTGATTTTCCGTTTTAAGATTTAAAAAGCAACTCGAAATTACAAGTGTGACGTATTCCCTTTCGCACATTGTTCTGGCTGGAGGACGGCTCGCTAATGTGTAAGATACCCATATCATTGACATTTAACACTCTCGGCAATAATGGAATTTGCTGCAAACCAAAGTAAAGTAGCGAGATTAGATTGTCTGATCCAAAGCGCGATGAGAGAGGAGAGCGGAGAGTCTCAGTCTAATGGTCAAATATTGAAGGACACGGCGCTGAGTGACGAGGCGCCATAGATAACTCCGGGGAAAACTCATTACGGTCCAGTCCTGATAATCAACGCACAGAGCTGGGGACTCCAGCCAATACGGCTACGCCATGGAACAAATGGATTATTTTTCGATAAACCAGCTTTTGCTATGCGGAATTAAATGAGACCATTAAATATAATATAGATTTTTCCCCGCTGGCTTCTCTTTTTCCATCTGGCAGATGGGAGGACACATGACCAGAATTTGGGTTTAAAGGGAACCATTATATACCTTCGGCTACTGGGTTATTAATCTCATAATATTGTTATAATTCTGCCCACTGCTGTACGAAAAGTGCGACTACTGGGAGAAAATGATGTTATTTATTCCCGCGAGCCGCCGGCTTTCAGTCATGGAGTCGCACACGCAACGGCTACAGTTGCACTGCCCGCTATACTATGAGCAGTAGCCGTAACCATAATCCAGCACTTTGATTGACAGCTCTCTTTGCACAGATCTGCTGACTGATACTTGTAGTTGCTCCTTGCAAGGCACCCATGACTGAAAGCCGGCGGCTCCCAGGAAGAAGAAAGTTCACGTTATACCAGCAGCTGCACTTTGAGTAATATGGCCGGATAGCATTGTAAAGCTGGAAACCTGCAGTTGAACCCTAAATTCTCAGGATTTAATGTTTTCCAAGGAGACAGGATTCCTTTAAATAAAAATGATGGACAGAAAGTTTATAAAGTTGTTCAATGATTCTTCTACGGAAATCTATGGGTGCCATAAGCAGAGTCATGATTGTGTTGGAGGCTGGAGTCATTTTTCCATTGCTCTATCCCCGTTACAGACAGTTTTAGGTTATTTGACTAAGGGTTTTTAGGTTGACTGTCTACAGTCCAAAACATTCATTTTTCTGTACTCCCTGTGAATGCGGAGCGTTCCTTCGCTTGTGCTGAGATTTCTCGCTTTTTTGTGCAGAAAATCCGCTACATAACAGTTCAAGCAAAGTGCAAGTGATTTCACGAAGACTCCTGCCCACTGTGCGTTCCAAGATGATGTTGCTCTGTGCATTATTTTTTTTTAAGGGCAGAATCCCAGCATTTATACACTAACAATGTATCAAGAACACGCCGCGTCAACTGTGCACTAAAACCGCATAAAAAAGGGGGAAAATGTAGCAAAAACTCAATAATCAGAGCCGATTGCTATTGTGGGCTTTCGTACTGACAGCTGCAAAAAATAAAACACAATAGGAAAAAAAGTAGCACTTGGGAAAATTGCCTAAAAGTTTAATTTAAAGATAAAAACCAGGGGACGAGAAAAGCGCAATAGGGTGTTATCCAAAATGATGTGACGATGGAATGGCAGCTCCGCTCAGCTGTCGGGGATCTGCGAGACTCAACTTTGATATGGTAATAAATCAGGTTCCAGCTGCTGCAGCCCCTCTGGTCGGTAAATCCAACATAGTAATGTAGGAAAGGAGAGAGCGGGTGTTCTGCAGTGCTGGGGCGAAATCAGTAGGGGGGTCGGAATCAAGCGAAGATGTTGACAGTGCGCTCTTTAATCTCGATACGTTTCGGAATGTTAAACCTTCTTCTCCAGGAGAAGATCTTTGAGCAGAATACCCGCTATCTCCTGTCCTAGGATTTTAAAGGAGCATTTTTTCCTAAATCCTCCACCTACTTGGTCACTGTTCACACCCAGATGTGGCATTTTCTATGAGTACGGACATACCACAGCACGCCCATCTTCAGAATATACTTCCGGGGGCGATGTGGTGGAGGCAGGTCTCTCTCTATGTCTGTGACGTGATCTCCAGCGCCGCAATTCTGGAGGCTGATGTGTGAGGCTGGGAGCAGCGTTGAGCGCCCGGAAGTGACATCTCCGGGAGTTAAGGTAAAAAAAAAAATGTCCTGCCTCTAATAGCTGGTACTATATAAAGCACAATCTGGGAAATGGGTGTGTGTGCGCTACCATGTCATCTCCTAGTGATCATGGCTCGCGCCCACTGGAGGAGCTAATGTTGCCCACCCGTGACAATAACAAGAAAGGTGGAAGTGGACACTCAAAGCAGAGGGATTCCACGGATAAGATGGTGAAAGAAAGGAAGTCGGCTCGCTCCACACCCCAGACCAAACCGTCATGTCTACCGCCGGTATTTATTTATTTTTTTGCTGACAATTCACTGGGGTGAGTGTTTGTTCAGTTTTATCTAAGCTGATGGTCGCCTGTTTATGTTTATATATTCATAAACTAAGAAAAGCGGAAAGACCAAGCACATGCAATGTGCTCTATATTCTGAACCCCTCCCAGACACATATGTCAAAAGATTGTGTCAATTTTGTATTAGTAATACCCTACAGGAGGAGGGTTCGGTTAAGATGGAGGACATACGCTTAATAATCCGGGAAGAGCTACAGTCCCTGGGAGGTTCTGGTAGTAAGTTAGAGAGGAAGTCCAGCAAAAAAAAAAATAGCCTCTCCCAGAGTGAAATCCTCTTCCGAGAGTGGTGCAATTAATTCGGATGTTTCACAGGAGTCTGTGTCCTCAGAAGACGATGACTATGTATGTTTTCCAACTTACGGTGTAACGGGGTCTACCAAGCTGGGGTACCTATTTCAGTACCACCCCGTGTTTCAGGAGGTCCACTCTGCTTTGGTTGGAGTCTGAATGAAGGATGCTGGTTGGAATTGCTTGGTTACATGGGCGCAAATAAAAGATCACTGCTTCTCCACATATTTCCAGTCTGACAACACTTTATTCACAGGACACAGAATATATAACACAGATACAGAGGGCAGGCCAATAGAAAAGCGGCAGGCCAGACATACATTACAATAGCCGCAGGTGGCCTGAGCCTGCCGATATTTACTGTGGGAATTACTAAGGTGGGGGGTGGACAAAAGGGGAATATCGTGTCCCCTCTGCCCAGGGGCGCAGCCTGTGGGCTGATGCATCTCACATGGAACCTATTATACATACATATAACTGCACAACATATTCTGGGTGCTGAGTGGTTCCGTAACACGTAACATACGGTATTATCAACTTATTCAAGTCAGTAAGGGACACGATGGGAATATTGGAATCTAAAGAACCCCAAACTCCTCAGGAGGTCATGTTCGCGGATCTTTCCCAGCGGAAGGCATGAGTTTTTCCGGTAATCCAATACGATTAAAGATCTAGTGAAAAAAGAGTGGAGCAAACAGGGGCAAAGAGGTTTTGTGCCCTCAGCTTCAAAAAAGACGGTACCCGTTTGACGATGAGGATTTAGCCTCCTGGGCTAAAGTACCCAAGGTTGATGCAGCTGTTGCCTCTACCTCGCGTCAGTCCTCCATGCCGGTGGATGATGCTGGAACACTGTCTGATCCGATGGATCGTAAATCTGATGTAATTTTGAAGAGATCCTGGGAATCTTGCATAGCAGCGTTGCAATTTCAGCCACATGTACGGGGAGTTCTATGCATGTTTGGCTGGACCAGCTTGATCGAAATATTAAAAAATGGCATATCTAGGGACAAGCTATGTTCCACTATACCCTTAATTAAAGGGGCAGCGGCTTTTCTATCTGACGCTTCTATAGACTCTCTCCGCTTAGCAGCCAGAACAGCGAGTTTAACCAATACAGCCCGCAGAGCATTATGGTTGAAGAATGGGAAAGGTGATGCCCAATCCAGATCTAAGCTCTGTGGTATACCCTGTCAGGGAGAGTACCTGTTTGGGACAGTATTAGATGACATCCGGACTAAAGCAGGTGAGAGGAAAAAAGGGGTCCCTGATCTGTTCATTCTCTCCTACAGAAGAGCATCCAGGAAACCGGCATTTGGAAGGAAAAAGGACTATAAGGACCGGTGGAACAATAAAGATTTCAGGCACAAGGGAACCTCTTTAACAGACGTCCCTTCAAACCGGCAGATAGATTCCGCTAATTCCGTTTTACCAGTGGGGGCAGATTGCTTTATTTCTGCCATCAATGGATTGAGATAACAGTTAACCCCTGGACCATTAACATCGTAACATCTGGCCTAACCTTAGACTTTGTCCAGAGACCCCCCCCCGGACTCCTTCCTATTGACTTCCTTAAAATCTCAAGTTCAACAGGAAACGTTAGAAGTGGAAATTAAAACCCTTTTAGCTAAACAGGTGTTAATAGAGGTTCCGGCACATCAAAGAGGGAAAGGGTTTTACTCTCCCTTATTTCTAATTCCTAAACCTGATGGTTCATTTAGAACCATAATTAATCTAAGAAAGCTAAATACCTTTTTAAAATCTAAAACCTTTAAGATGAAATCTATACGTTCGGCCATAAAAGTTTTATTTCCCGGTTGTTATATGCCTGTATTAGATCTTAAAGATGCGTATTACCATCTTCCCATACATATTTCACACCAACAATTTCTCCGGGTAGTAGTTACAATGGGGGGTCATATCTGTCATCTACAATTCAAAGCAATGTCCTTCGGTTTGTCTATGGCACCCCGCATTTTTACCAAATTGATGTTGGAAGTAATGTCTTATTTACGGGTTAAAGACATTACTTCATTTGACATTTTGGGGTTGTTTTGCTGTCTGTGGCCCTGGGTGCTTTGAAATGTGAAGATTCCCAAAGGATTTTGGGACTTAATGTAGTACCAGAAAGCTGGGTTTGCATTGTAGTAGGTCATGGGACTTCTAGCAGGACAGTGACCCCAAACATACTTCAAGAACCATCTAGAAATAGATAGAAACAAGGCACTGGAGAGTTCAGAAGTGGTAACTCCAGCTTCTGTAGTATAAAGTCTCCCAACACTACCTCTCACATACGGATGTAAAAGAGAAACTGCGAAGGCACACATTTAATTTTGCGAACTTTGATGAATTTCTGAATACAGAAGACCGTAAAAAACATGAATCGGTCAATGAGTGCATGGAAAACAACAGCAGCAAGGCTTACAATTTATAAGGCAATAATCCTTAGGCAATAATTCATATACTATACCTACTGCCTCACCTCACCCTACATGAATTGCAGATAAGAGCAGTATTATTAGAGAATATAACCTATTTGAATTAGCCCTGAAAACAGTGGTTAGTTTAATGTAGCAGCATCAAAGAATGTTATTTCATCAACCATGCTGGTGAATATAGTGGAGCGTTTTGTATCTACTCAGCCTGATACAGAGGATACCAGGATCTTCTATGCTTACTATACAAACTCTCATGTCCCATCTATGAAATCCTGTATTTAGTGTAAGAGTTTCCTATACGAAGACCACCTGACAGCCCAAAACAAGGCACTGGACATTATTTACTTGGATGACCTCCTCTGTTATGATGGCAATCCAGTGACACAGTGTGCCAGCAATCAGAGCGCATACAGTGATCTGACAATAACCCAAAAACAATAGAACGAGCTCTGAGACGTGGAATCTCTGTAATAAACAAGAAACCTAGCACTCAACTGGATGCTCAAAGTGAAGGATTTATTTGTAGTACCAGGTAAACGTTTCGGTCCAACACTCGGACCTTCATCAGTAACTACACGTGAAAATTATAAAATAAATAAATAACCATAACCAAAGTAAATACATAAACAAACAAAGTATATACATAACATGGGGAAGTTTAGAACAACAGCATCAATATCATAAGTACAGGTCTGTGGATATGCTGGCAAAATCACCAGAGAGAACCATGTTGAATATAGTGGTACTATCATGTTCCATATGCTAGAGTAGAAAAGTATACAGGGAGATAAAAAGGGAAATAAAACCATGTGACACGTACCGTACTGCGCTATAAGAGAGGTCAAAGAGACCCAGGTGTATAGGCACTCGTGCCGAGCAGCGTCTATGGGGTCACAATAGATAATGTAAGAGAGTGCTCTATGGGTGACGTGCAAAGGTATCGAAATATATGTCATACCTAATATTAAAGCTCCGTGGAGGAATCTATATAAGACCAGAAACTGGGAACAAAAGAGGGAGGGGTAAGTACAGCGAAGTGAGCCCCTTATGGGACTTTGTGAAAAATTGTGGTTCTCCGCTGGTGAGGTGAGTTTACCTGTTCCGGGAGGATGGAGCTGTGCCATGGACTAGACGCGGTATCCACCGCTGGTCTAGTTGAATGGAGAAGAAGACCGCTATAAGAAGGTAAGGGGAGGGGCTCGTAGGCCAATAGGAGGACGTGCGGCGAAACCGGAAGTGCGTCATGTTGCTATGGTGACGCGGCGGCGCTGAGGAGCAGCGCTGTATGTGAGAGCCACCATACAGGGTCCGGCGGAAATAGCGATCGGTGTAATAGTCCAGAGGGAACAAAGGCATAGGAAAGAAGGTTCCGCCCTAACGGTGAAGTCACTGAGATCCACAGATGGGGGGGCGGTGCCTAGAAGGAGAACCAGTGATGGGTGGAGGATCTCCATAGTGTCTGTACAGAGGCCGTGAGCCGGAGTAGCAGAGTGAACAATGAAAACATATTCCAGTGCGCTTAGATCGGTGACATGGAGGGCCTCAATACAGCCGGTTCTAATAATAAAGAAGAAGGAGAGATAATAATTAATAACATGACATAACATGCACACCCATTATTATTCTTACATCAAAATGCGCATAATAGCCCGATTTGGTGTGAGTTTTGGGACAAGGAATAAGACATTTAGGATAAAAATGTAGCCAACGGATTATATAGAGGTGGAGACACAGGATGGTGTCCATTACTTTACCCATATGTAACAAGTGTGAGCCTGTCCAAGGGGGAGAGGAAATTACATTATTTCACAGAAATGATGCCAAATCATATTCTCTATTGAGACCCAATGGATGAAGGGTCTCCAACGTGTGGATCCAGAAGGCCTCCCTTCGCTTTAGCCTGGCCACTCGGTCCCCACCCCGTCTGTTTGCGGAGATGTGCTCAATCACTTGAAACTGTAGCTGTGACACACTGTGACCCAAATTACTGAAATGTGACGGAATTGGTAATAGAAGATTCTTGCAGCGGATTGTGGATTTATGTTTTGAGATGCGATCGCGTATAGATTGCGTGGTTTCTCCCACGTAGAGAAGACCACAGGGGCATTTGATGAGGTATATGACCCATGAAGAGGCACACGTGAAGTACCCTGGGACACGAAATGTTTTGCCAGAACGGGGATGGTGAAAGGAAGAGCCCTTGAGGACATTGTGACACTGCGCGCAGTTGAGGCATGGAAAGGTCCCCGTACGGGGATTCTGTAAAAATTGTTGGCGGGATGATGCTTTACAAGACCCTACGTCTGCTCTCACAAGAGAATCTTTGAGATTTGATGGGCGTCTGAAGCTGGGGAGGAAAGGTTTTTGAAATTCTGGTACCTGGGGATAGGCTTTAGATAGTAGATGCCAGTTTTGACGGATAGACCTATGCAGGATATATGCGAATGGATGATATGTGTGTATGAATGGGATTCTATTGGTAGCTCTGTTTAAACGTAAAGGAGAAGGTACGACAGCCTGTTGTAGGACAGATAACGGGTAGCCCCGTTCCGAAAATTTGGTGGACATTTCTTGGAGACGAACAGGCCTTACATTTACGTCTGACACTATTTTGGACACTCGCTGAAACTGGGACTTGGGAACCGATTTTTTTGTAGCGGGAGGGTGGAAACTAGTGAAATGTAACAGGCTATTCCGATCAGTGCTCTTTGTGTACAAGTCGGTAGAAATGGAGCCGTCTGACTGGAGGATGACCATGGTGTCCAGGAAGTTGATCCGGGTGTGGTCGTGGGACATAGTAAAAGAGATGCCCGGCCAGGCTGTGTTGAGCCAGTCAAAAAAGGAGGCGAGGGCTTCCAACGTGCCCCCCCATATGCAGAAAACGTCGTCGATATAGCGTTTCCATAGGATAACGTTCTGACGGAATAGGGAATGAGCATATATATGGCTCTCCTCGAAGTCGGCCATATAGCAATTAGCATACGGGGGCGCTACGTTGGAGCCCATCGCGGTACCACGGATCTGTAAGAAAAAGTCATCCTGAAACATGAAGAAGTTACGGGTCAGGATGATGGTTAGTAGCTCGACGCACAAATTGATTTGATCAGGCAAGAATGCGGATCTAGTGAGAAGCTTATGAACCGAGTTGATACCCTCTATGTGAGGAATGGACGTGTACAGGTCTTTCACGTCCATGGTGACCAGAATAGATCCTGGGGGGATGGGCCCCAGGTCCTTGAGGATTTTCAGGAAAGACCCTGTGTCCAGGATGTAGGATTTGGCTAGTCGTGTAAGAGGGGTTAGAATTTTCTCAAGGTATACTGCCAGTGGGGAGAGAATGGAGTCTGTAGAGGCGACTATCGGTCTTCCCGGTGGTTTTTCCAGGTTTTTATGAATTTTGGGGATGGTATAGAATACTGGAGTTATGGGATGTGAGTTGGTGAGAAAAGTACATGTTTTAGCGTCAAGTACCCCTAGCTCAGTGTATTTGAGAAGGGTATCTGAGATTAATTGCCGAGTGACAGATGTGGGGTCCCGTGGCAACTTCGTGTAGATGGTAGGATTATCCAGTTGTCGTCTAATCTCAAGGAGGTAATCTGATTTATTCATGATAACCAGGGCACCCCCTTTGTCCGCCGGTTTAATGATCAAGTTTTTGTCATTTTGTAGGCCATGTAAGGCCTGACGTTCTGTATTAGAGAGGTTGGGGGAAAAATGCAGTCTACCCCTTCTAATGTCCTCACGGAGTGACTTAAAAGTATCCTGTACGAAGCCTATGAATGATTCCATAGCATGTGAACCGTGTGGGGGTCTAAAATGGCTCTTAGTGTATAGACCCAAACTACGGGAGGAGAGAGTATGGTCCAATGTAGTGGGTGTAGGTGTAGTGGGGGCCGGCTCGGGGGAGGTAGCGAAGAAGGCCTTAAGTCTGAGCGATCGAAAAAACCGTTGTAGGTCCATTTCTAAATCAAAGGTATGACACTGGTATGAGGGGCAGAAGGATAGTCCTTTTTGTAGGACCTTGTACTCAGCTACCCCGAGTAGTCTGTCCGAAATGTTTATTACCAGTGGGTTAGTACCTGGGATCTCGTTATCCTCACATGCTCTGGATCCTTTCTTATGTCTGTGGCCCCGCCTCGTGGTCTTCTTCGAGGATGGCGTTGTTGTTGGCCTAAAAAACGTGGTGGAAGGGTGACAGAGGTACCTTGTTCCTGCTCTGAGCCCGACGTGGAATAGTCCAAGGAGGTGCGAGGAGCCTGACGGGATGGAGCGCGTCGAGTGGAGAAGCTGTCGTGCCATCTGTATACCTGTTGGCGTTCGTAGTCTTCAGTGTCTCTATTAAATTTGATGCGCTTCCTCTCCTCCGTCTCGCGGCGGTGTTTCTCAATGTTTTTAGATATTTGGTCTCTCAGGGCCGTGAGTTCCTCTGGAGGACCCGATGTAGATAGTTGCGCCTCGATAGTCTTGATTGCCTCAGAACTTGCTGTAATCGCTTTCTGTAGATGCTCGATAGTAAGGGTAATAATATCAAAAGAACATTTATTTAGGATATGTTCGTACTTAGTGCAATATTCAGGACAATCTCGGAATAATGTGGGACGCAGTGGGACCCGCAGACCCCTGGGAATCCGTTGTGCTCTAATATACTCGGTAAGTGTGGCACAGTGGAGTTCAATATTGGTAAAGTGCCGGAGCTCCCGTTCCAAGTCTCTCCCTCTAACCTCCCTAGGTGGGATTTTGAGGAAATCACTGTTAAACGTGGAACGTGCCAAAATATTCGTGGTCTCTTCTGCGTTATAGGAAAATGTAGACATGACCTGACAGTGTGCTACACGTATGGGGAACAACGTAGTAGAACAAAACCGTGTGCACTACTGTGAGTATGGTGCTTAGGTAGGTTCCCACACCTTAGTGTAATAAACAAGAAACCTAGCACTCAACTGGATGCTCAAAGTGAAGGATTTATTTGTAGTACCAGGTAAACGTTTCGGTCCAACACTCGGACCTTCATCAGTAACTACACGTGAAAATTATAAAATAAATAAATAACCATAACCAAAGTAAATACATAAACAAACAAAGTATATACATAACATGGGGAAGTTTAGAACAACAGCATCAATATCATAAGTACAGGTCTGTGGATATGCTGGCAAAATCACCAGAGAGAACCATGTTGAATATAGTGGTACTATCATGTTCCATATGCTAGAGTAGAAAAGTATACAGGGAGATAAAAAGGGAAATAAAACCATGTGACACGTACCGTACTGCGCTATAAGAGAGGTCAAAGAGACCCAGGTGTATAGGCACTCGTGCCGAGCAGCGTCTATGGGGTCACAATAGATAATGTAAGAGAGTGCTCTATGGGTGACGTGCAAAGGTATCGAAATATATGTCATACCTAATATTAAAGCTCCGTGGAGGAATCTATATAAGACCAGAAACTGGGAACAAAAGAGGGAGGGGTAAGTACAGCGAAGTGAGCCCCTTATGGGACTTTGTGAAAAATTGTGGTTCTCCGCTGGTGAGGTGAGTTTACCTGTTCCGGGAGGATGGAGCTGTGCCATGGACTAGACGCGGTATCCACCGCTGGTCTAGTTGAATGGAGAAGAAGACCGCTATAAGAAGGTAAGGGGAGGGGCTCGTAGGCCAATAGGAGGACGTGCGGCGAAACCGGAAGTGCGTCATGTTGCTATGGTGACGCGGCGGCGCTGAGGAGCAGCGCTGTATGTGAGAGCCACCATACAGGGTCCGGCGGAAATAGCGATCGGTGTAATAGTCCAGAGGGAACAAAGGCATAGGAAAGAAGGTTCCGCCCTAACGGTGAAGTCACTGAGATCCACAGATGGGGGGGCGGTGCCTAGAAGGAGAACCAGTGATGGGTGGAGGATCTCCATAGTGTCTGTACAGAGGCCGTGAGCCGGAGTAGCAGAGTGAACAATGAAAACATATTCCAGTGCGCTTAGATCGGTGACATTGAGGGCCTCAATACAGCCGGTTCTAATAATAAAGAAGAAGGAGAGATAATAATTAATAACATGACATAACATGCACACCCATTATTATTCTTACATCAAAATGCGCATAATAGCCCGATTTGGTGTGAGTTTTGGGACAAGGAATAAGACATTTAGGATAAAAATGTAGCCAACGGATTATATAGAGGTGGAGACACAGGATGGTGTCCATTACTTTACCCATATGTAACAAGTGTGAGCCTGTCCAAGGGGGAGAGGAAATTACATTATTTCACAGAAATGATGCCAAATCATATTCTCTATTGAGACCCAATGGATGAAGGGTCTCCAACGTGTGGATCCAGAAGGCCTCCCTTCGCTTTAGCCTGGCCACTCGGTCCCCACCCCGTCTGTTTGCGGAGATGTGCTCAATCACTTGAAACTGTAGCTGTGACACACTGTGACCCAAATTACTGAAATGTGACGGAATTGGTAATAGAAGATTCTTGCAGCGGATTGTGGATTTATGTTTTGAGATGCGATCGCGTATAGATTGCGTGGTTTCTCCCACGTAGAGAAGACCACAGGGGCATTTGATGAGGTATATGACCCATGAAGAGGCACACGTGAAGTACCCTGGGACACGAAATGTTTTGCCAGAACGGGGATGGTGAAAGGAAGAGCCCTTGAGGACATTGTGACACTGCGCGCAGTTGAGGCATGGAAAGGTCCCCGTACGGGGATTCTGTAAAAATTGTTGGCGGGATGATGCTTTACAAGACCCTACGTCTGCTCTCACAAGAGAATCTTTGAGATTTGATGGGCGTCTGAAGCTGGGGAGGAAAGGTTTTTGAAATTCTGGTACCTGGGGATAGGCTTTAGATAGTAGATGCCAGTTTTGACGGATAGACCTATGCAGGATATATGCGAATGGATGATATGTGTGTATGAATGGGATTCTATTGGTAGCTCTGTTTAAACGTAAAGGAGAAGGTACGACAGCCTGTTGTAGGACAGATAACGGGTAGCCCCGTTCCGAAAATTTGGTGGACATTTCTTGGAGACGAACAGGCCTTACATTTACGTCTGACACTATTTTGGACACTCGCTGAAACTGGGACTTGGGAACCGATTTTTTTGTAGCGGGAGGGTGGAAACTAGTGAAATGTAACAGGCTATTCCGATCAGTGCTCTTTGTGTACAAGTCGGTAGAAATGGAGCCGTCTGACTGGAGGATGACCATGGTGTCCAGGAAGTTGATCCGGGTGTGGTCGTGGGACATAGTAAAAGAGATGCCCGGCCAGGCTGTGTTGAGCCAGTCAAAAAAGGAGGCGAGGGCTTCCAACGTGCCCCCCCATATGCAGAAAACGTCGTCGATATAGCGTTTCCATAGGATAACGTTCTGACGGAATAGGGAATGAGCATATATATGGCTCTCCTCGAAGTCGGCCATATAGCAATTAGCATACGGGGGCGCTACGTTGGAGCCCATCGCGGTACCACGGATCTGTAAGAAAAAGTCATCCTGAAACATGAAGAAGTTACGGGTCAGGATGATGGTTAGTAGCTCGACGCACAAATTGATTTGATCAGGCAAGAATGCGGATCTAGTGAGAAGCTTATGAACCGAGTTGATACCCTCTATGTGAGGAATGGACGTGTACAGGTCTTTCACGTCCATGGTGACCAGAATAGATCCTGGGGGGATGGGCCCCAGGTCCTTGAGGATTTTCAGGAAAGACCCTGTGTCCAGGATGTAGGATTTGGCTAGTCGTGTAAGAGGGGTTAGAATTTTCTCAAGGTATACTGCCAGTGGGGAGAGAATGGAGTCTGTAGAGGCGACTATCGGTCTTCCCGGTGGTTTTTCCAGGTTTTTATGAATTTTGGGGATGGTATAGAATACTGGAGTTATGGGATGTGAGTTGGTGAGAAAAGTACATGTTTTAGCGTCAAGTACCCCTAGCTCAGTGTATTTGAGAAGGGTATCTGAGATTAATTGCCGAGTGACAGATGTGGGGTCCCGTGGCAACTTCGTGTAGATGGTAGGATTATCCAGTTGTCGTCTAATCTCAAGGAGGTAATCTGATTTATTCATGATAACCAGGGCACCCCCTTTGTCCGCCGGTTTAATGATCAAGTTTTTGTCATTTTGTAGGCCATGTAAGGCCTAACGTTCTGTATTAGAGAGGTTGGGGGAAAAATGCAGTCTACCCCTTCTAATGTCCTCACGGAGTGACTTAAAAGTATCCTGTACGAAGCCTATGAATGATTCCATAGCATGTGAACCGTGTGGGGGTCTAAAATGGCTCTTAGTGTATAGACCCAAACTACGGGAGGAGAGAGTATGGTCCAATGTAGTGGGTGTAGGTGTAGTGGGGGCCGGCTCGGGGGAGGTAGCGAAGAAGGCCTTAAGTCTGAGCGATCGAAAAAACCGTTGTAGGTCCATTTCTAAATCAAAGGTATGACACTGGTATGAGGGGCAGAAGGATAGTCCTTTATGTAGGACCTTGTACTCAGCTACCCCGAGTAGTCTGTCCGAAATGTTTATTACCAGTGGGTTAGTACCTGGGATCTCGTTATCCTCACATGCTCTGGATCCTTTCTTATGTCTGTGGCCCCGCCTCGTGGTCTTCTTCGAGGATGGCGTTGTTGTTGGCCTAAAAAACGTGGTGGAAGGGTGACAGAGGTACCTTGTTCCTGCTCTGAGCCCGACGTGGAATAGTCCAAGGAGGTGCGAGGAGCCTGACGGGATGGAGCGCGTCGAGTGGAGAAGCTGTCGTGCCATCTGTATACCTGTTGGCGTTCGTAGTCTTCAGTGTCTCTATTAAATTTGATGCGCTTCCTCTCCTCCGTCTCGCGGCGGTGTTTCTCAATGTTTTTAGATATTTGGTCTCTCAGGGCCGTGAGTTCCTCTGGAGGACCCGATGTAGATAGTTGCGCCTCGATAGTCTTGATTGCCTCAGAACTTGCTGTAATCGCTTTCTGTAGATGCTCGATAGTAAGGGTAATAATATCAAAAGAACATTTATTTAGGATATGTTCGTACTTAGTGCAATATTCAGGACAATCTCGGAATAATGTGGGACGCAGTGGGACCCGCAGACCCCTGGGAATCCGTTGTGCTCTAATATACTCGGTAAGTGTGGCACAGTGGAGTTCAATATTGGTAAAGTGCCGGAGCTCCCGTTCCAAGTCTCTCCCTCTAACCTCCCTAGGTGGGATTTTGAGGAAATCACTGTTAAACGTGGAACGTGCCAAAATATTCGTGGTCTCTTCTGCGTTATAGGAAAATGTAGACATGACCTGACAGTGTGCTACACGTATGGGGAACAACGTAGTAGAACAAAACCGTGTGCACTACTGTGAGTATGGTGCTTAGGTAGGTTCCCACACCTTAGTGTAATAAACAAGAAACCTAGCACTCAACTGGATGCTCAAAGTGAAGGATTTATTTGTAGTACCAGGTAAACGTTTCGGTCCAACACTCGGACCTTCATCAGTAACTACACGTGAAAATTATAAAATAAATAAATAACCATAACCAAAGTAAATACATAAACAAACAAAGTATATACATAACATGGGGAAGTTTAGAACAACAGCATCAATATTGATGCTGTTGTTCTAAACTTCCCCATGTTATGTATATACTTTGTGGCCGTGAACTGGATGCTCAAAGTGAAGGATTTATTTGTAGCACCAGGTAAACGTTTCGGTCCAACACTCGGACCTTCATCAGTAACTACACGTGAAAATTATAAAATAAATAAATAACCATAACCAAAGTAAATACATAAACAAACAAAGTATATACATAACATGGGGAAGTTTAGAACAACAGCATCAATATTGATGCTGTTGTTCTAAACTTCCCCATGTTATGTATATACTTTGTTTGTTTATGTATTTACTTTGGTTATGGTTATTTATTTATTTTATAATTTTCACGTGTAGTTACTGATGAAGGTCCGAGTGTTGGACCGAAACGTTTACCTGGTACTACAAATAAATCCTTCACTTTGAGCATCCAGTTGAGTGCTAGGTTTCTTGTTTATTACACTAAGGTGTGGGAACCTACCTAAGCACCATACTCACAGTAGTGCACACGGTTTTGTTCTACTACGTTGTTCCCCATACGTGTAGCACACTGTCAGGTCATGTCTACATTTTCCTATAACGCAGAAGAGACCACGAATATTTTGGCACGTTCCACGTTTAACAGTGATTTCCTCAAAATCCCACCTAGGGAGGTTAGAGGGAGAGACTTGGAACGGGAGCTCCGGCACTTTACCAATATTGAACTCCACTGTGCCACACTTACCGAGTATATTAGAGCACAACGGATTCCCAGGGGTCTGCGGGTCCCACTGCGTCCCACATTATTCCGAGATTGTCCTGAATATTGCACTAAGTACGAACATATCCTAAATAAATGTTCTTTTGATATTATTACCCTTACTATCGAGCATCTACAGAAAGCGATTACAGCAAGTTCTGAGGCAATCAAGACTATCGAGGCGCAACTATCTACATCGGGTCCTCCAGAGGAACTCACGGCCCTGAGAGACCAAATATCTAAAAACATTGAGAAACACCGCCGCGAGACGGAGGAGAGGAAGCGCATCAAATTTAATAGAGACACTGAAGACTACGAACGCCAACAGGTATACAGATGGCACGACAGCTTCTCCACTCGACGCGCTCCATCCCGTCAGGCTCCTCGCACCTCCTTGGACTATTCCACGTCGGGCTCAGAGCAGGAACAAGGTACCTCTGTCACCCTTCCACCACGTTTTTTAGGCCAACAACAACGCCATCCTCGAAGAAGACCACGAGGCGGGGCCACAGACATAAGAAAGGATCCAGAGCATGTGAGGATAACGAGATCCCAGGTACTAACCCACTGGTAATAAACATTTCGGACAGACTACTCGGGGTAGCTGAGTACAAGGTCCTACAAAAAGGACTATCCTTCTGCCCCTCATACCAGTGTCATACCTTTGATTTAGAAATGGACCTACAACGGTTTTTTCGATCGCTCAGACTTAAGGCCTTCTTCGCTACCTCCCCCGAGCCGGCCCCCACTACACCTACACCCACTACATTGGACCATACTCTCTCCTCCCGTAGTTTGGGTCTATACACTAAGAGCCATTTTAGACCCCCACACGGTTCACATGCTATGGAATCATTCATAGGCTTCGTACAGGATACTTTTAAGTCACTCCGTGAGGACATTAGAAGGGGTAGACTGCATTTTTCCCCCAACCTCTCTAATACAGAACGTCAGGCCTTACATGGCCTACAAAATGACAAAAACTTGATCATTAAACCGGCGGACAAAGGGGGTGCCCTGGTTATCATGAATAAATCAGATTACCTCCTTGAGATTAGACGACAACTGGATAATCCTACCATCTACACGAAGTTGCCACGGGACCCCACATCTGTCACTCGGCAATTAATCTCAGATACCCTTCTCAAATACACTGAGCTAGGGGTACTTGACGCTAAAACATGTACTTTTCTCACCAACTCACATCCCATAACTCCAGTATTCTATACCATCCCCAAAATTCATAAAAACCTGGAAAAACCACCGGGAAGACCGATAGTCGCCTCTACAGACTCCATTCTCTCCCCACTGGCAGTATACCTTGAGAAAATTCTAACCCCTCTTACACGACTAGCCAAATCCTACATCCTGGACACAGGGTCTTTCCTGAAAATCCTCAAGGACCTGGGGCCCATCCCCCCAGGATCTATTCTGGTCACCATGGACGTGAAAGACCTGTACACGTCCATTCCTCACATAGAGGGTATCAACTCGGTTCATAAGCTTCTCACTAGATCCGCATTCTTGCCTGATCAAATCAATTTGTGCGTCGAGCTACTAACCATCATCCTGACCCGTAACTTCTTCATGTTTCAGGATGACTTTTTCTTACAGATCCGTGGTACCGCGATGGGCTCCAACGTAGCGCCCCCGTATGCTAATTGCTATTTGGCCGACTTCGAGGAGAGCCATATATATGCTCATTCCCTATTCCGTCAGAACGTTATCCTATGGAAACGCTATATCGACGACGTTTTCTGCATATGGGGGGGCACGTTGGAAGCCCTCGCCTCCTTTTTTGACTGGCTCAACACAGCCTGGCCGGGCATCTCTTTTACTATGTCCCACGACCACACCCGGATCAACTTCCTGGACACCATGGTCATCCTCCAGTCAGACGGCTCCATTTCTACCGACTTGTACACAAAGAGCACTGATCGGAATAGCCTGTTACATTTCACTAGTTTCCACCCTCCCGCTACAAAAAAATCGGTTCCCAAGTCCCAGTTTCAGCGAGTGTCCAAAATAGTGTCAGACGTAAATGTAAGGCCTGTTCGTCTCCAAGAAATGTCCACCAAATTTTCGGAACGGGGCTACCCGTTATCTGTCCTACAACAGGCTGTCGTACCTTCTCCTTTACGTTTAAACAGAGCTACCAATAGAATCCCATTCATACACACATATCATCCATTCGCATATATCCTGCATAGGTCTATCCGTCAAAACTGGCATCTACTATCTAAAGCCTATCCCCAGGTACCAGAATTTCAAAAACCTTTCCTCCCCAGCTTCAGACGCCCATCAAATCTCAAAGATTCTCTTGTGAGAGCAGACGTAGGGTCTTGTAAAGCATCATCCCGCCAACAATTTTTACAGAATCCCCGTACGGGGACCTTTCCATGCCTCAACTGCGCGCAGTGTCACAATGTCCTCAAGGGCTCTTCCTTTCACCATCCCCGTTCTGGCAAAACATTTCGTGTCCCAGGGTACTTCACGTGTGCCTCTTCATGGGTCATATACCTCATCAAATGCCCCTGTGGTCTTCTCTACGTGGGAGAAACCACGCAATCTATACGCGATCGCATCTCAAAACATAAATCCACAATCCGCTGCAAGAATCTTCTATTACCAATTCCGTCACATTTCAGTAATTTGGGTCACAGTGTGTCACAGCTACAGTTTCAAGTGATTGAGCACATCTCCGCAAACAGACGGGGTGGGGACCGAGTGGCCAGGCTAAAGCGAAGGGAGGCCTTCTGGATCCACACGTTGGAGACCCTTCATCCATTGGGTCTCAATAGAGAATATGATTTGGCATCATTTCTGTGAAATAATGTAATTTCCTCTCCCCCTTGGACAGGCTCACACTTGTTACATATGGGTAAAGTAATGGACACCATCCTGTGTCTCCACCTCTATATAATCCGTTGGCTACATTTTTATCCTAAATGTCTTATTCCTTGTCCCAAAACTCACACCAAATCGGGCTATTATGCGCATTTTGATGTAAGAATAATAATGGGTGTGCATGTTATGTCATGTTATTAATTATTATCTCTCCTTCTTCTTTATTATTAGAACCGGCTGTATTGAGGCCCTCCATGTCACCGATCTAAGCGCACTGGAATATGTTTTCATTGTTCACTCTGCTACTCCGGCTCACGGCCTCTGTACAGACACTATGGAGATCCTCCACCCATCACTGGTTCTCCTTCTAGGCACCGCCCCCCCATCTGTGGATCTCAGTGACTTCACCGTTAGGGCGGAACCTTCTTTCCTATGCCTTTGTTCCCTCTGGACTATTACACCGATCGCTATTTCCGCCGGACCCTGTATGGTGGCTCTCACATACAGCGCTGCTCCTCAGCGCCGCCGCGTCACCATAGCAACATGACGCACTTCCGGTTTCGCCGCACGTCCTCCTATTGGCCTACGAGCCCCTCCCCTTACCTTCTTATAGCGGTCTTCTTCTCCATTCAACTAGACCAGCGGTGGATACCGCGTCTAGTCCATGGCACAGCTCCATCCTCCCGGAACAGGTAAACTCACCTCACCAGCGGAGAACCACAATTTTTCACAAAGTCCCATAAGGGGCTCACTTCGCTGTACTTACCCCTCCCTCTTTTGTTCCCAGTTTCTGGTCTTATATAGATTCCTCCACGGAGCTTTAATATTAGGTATGACATATATTTCGATACCTTTGCACGTCACCCATAGAGCACTCTCTTACATTATCTATTGTGACCCCATAGACGCTGCTCGGCACGAGTGCCTATACACCTGGGTCTCTTTGACCTCTCTTATAGCGCAGTACGGTACGTGTCACACGGTTTTATTTCCCTTTTTATCTCCCTGTATACTTTTCTACTCTAGCATATGGAACATGATAGTACCACTATATTCAACATGGTTCTCTCTGGTGATTTTGCCAGCATATCCACAGACCTGTACTTATGATATTGATGCTGTTGTTCTAAACTTCCCCATGTTATGTATATACTTTGTTTGTTTATGTATTTACTTTGGTTATGGTTATTTATTTATTTTATAATTTTCACGTGTAGTTACTGATGAAGGTCCGAGTGTTGGACCGAAACGTTTACCTGGTACTACAAATAAATCCTTCACTTTGAGCATCCAGTTGAGTGCTAGGTTTCTTGTTTATTACACTAAGGTGTGGGAACCTACCTAAGCACCATACTCACAGTAGTGCACACGGTTTTGTTCTACTATGTGGAATCTCTGTAGACCGCAATACCTGAACCTATCCTAAACACAACTAAAGGCAGCTGTGGATTGCGCCTGACACTACCTATGCAACTCGGCACAGCCTGAGGAGCTGACTAGCCTGAAGATAGAAAAACAAGCCTGACTTGCCTCAGAGAAATACCCCAAAGGAAAAGGCAGCCCCCCACATATAATGACTGTTAGCAAGATGAAAAGACAAACGTAGGGATGAAACAGATTCAGCAAAGTGAGGCCCGATATTCTAGATAGAGCGAGGATAGCAAAGAGAACTTTGCAGTCTACAAAAAACCCTAAAGCAAAAAACCACGCAAAGGGGGCAAAAAGACCCACCGTGCCGAACTAACGGCACGGCGGTACACCCTTTGCGTCTCAGAGCTTCCAGCAAAACGAATTGACAAGCTGGACAGAAAAAATAGCAACAAAAGCAAAGAAGCACTAATCTAAGCAGAGCAGCAGGCCACAGGAAAGATCCAGAAGCTCAGATCCAACACTGGAACATTGACAAGGAGCAAGGAAGACAGAATCAGGTGGAGTTAAATAACAAAGCAGCCAACGAACTCACAAGAACACCTGAGGGAGGAAGCTCAGAAGCTGCAGTACCACTTGTGACCACAGAAGTGAATTCAGCCACAGAATTCACAACACTCCTCATAGTAGGGAATTCCCCCTCCAATAAGAACAGAGACTAGGAGAAATTGTTTCTTCCTTACAAACGCTAGGTTGGTTGATCAACTGGGAAAAATCCAGACTACACCCTCGGACCTACCAGATGTTCCTAGGGCTTCTTCTGGACTCAGTAAACCAAAAATGTCTGCTTCCTGATACAAAAAAGTCATCTACAATTAATAAAGTGGGTATGGCAGTTAGCAAACGTAGTATGTCCTTAAGGAAAAGTATGTCCTTACTGGGCCCGTTAACCTCTTGTATTCCCACAGTACAGTTGGCCCAGCTTCATACCAGGAAGTTACAAAAATTTGGCATCTGGAAGGTACACTATCCCTGCCTTCGGATGTAGTCCATTCTCTGAAATGGTGGTTAGACCTGGTTAATCTCTTGGGGGGGGGTTCCTTAGGTTGTTGTCCCTTCAAACATAATTACCACGGATGCTAGTCCCTTTGTCTCTTTGGTTGGGGGCACACTTAAGGGACAGAGTAGTACAGGGCTGGTGGTCTAGAGCAGAGACTGATGGCTCTTCAAATGTGAGAAAATTAAAGGCTATATATTATGCCATATTTAATTTTCTTCCGCAGCTACAAGGATCCCACACAAGAATTCAGTCTGACAACACCACCTCAGTAACTTACCTAAACCATCAAGGACGTAAGCGGTCGAACACTCTCATGTCCATTACAGCAGACATTCTGGATCTGGCCGAGAAACATCTTTTGTCCCTGTCAGCCGTACACATCAGGGGCATAGACAATTCCCAGTTTTCTCAGCCGCCACACCCTGCACCAAGGGGAATGGGTGCTCAGCAGGCAAATTTTCAGGATGATAACTACCAGATGGGGAATACCTCAAATAGACTTGTTCGCCTCGAGACACAACAGACAGGTCAAAAACTTTGCTTAGTTGCACAGGCAGGACAATTCGGACATATTCGACACCCTGCAAATTCCATGGACATTCCATCTAGCCTATGCCTTTCAATCTTTTACCAATAGTCAACAGGAAAACAAGGGAAGAAGGAGCAAGAGTAATTTTAATAGCTCCGTTTTGGCCCAAGAGACCATGGTTCTCATGGCTAAAAGCAATGTCTGTCTCCGATCCATGGAGATCAGAGACCTACTCTCACAAGCCCCTTTCCACCACCCTCAGGTCAAGGGTCTGAACCTGAGGGCATGGAATTTGAGAGGCAACTATTAAAACTTAAGAGGATTCTCTGATGGTTTAATTAATATCCTCTTAAGAAGTAGGAAAGTATCTACAACAAAGATCTATACTAAAGTCTGGAAAAAATGATTAGAGTTTCATACAGCAGATCTAGCTACTGAAGTGCCTATATCTCCGATAATAGAATTTCTACAAAATGGACGTGAATTAGGGCTTTCAGTCAACACCCTAAAAGTTCAAATTTCTGCTCTGGGGGCCCTATATAATCATGACGCTGCAGGTAATAAAGGGGTGTCTCATTTTATATCTGCATGCCAGCGTTCAGACCAAGTCCATGTACCACAGGTCCCACCTTGGGATTTAAATTAAGTTCTGGATGCACAGAAAGCCCATTCGAGCCGCTCTCTTTAGCCTCAACAAAATATATATCTTTGAAAACCATATTACTAGTGGCTTTAATGTCGGCTAGGAGAGTGAGTGACCTCCAAGCTTTATCAATTGATCCTCCTTTTTTTGACAATTTTTCCAGACAGAAAAGTCTTAAAAACAGATCCATCCTATCTGCCCAAAGTGGCTACTAAATTTCATACGTCACAAGAAATCTTTCTATTGAGCAGCCACTCACTTCCCTCCCTTATTATAATTGCACGTGGTACTCCTAGGGTGGAAGGTTAATTATATATTGTAGACTGTACATAATGTAAAGTGTAGATATGTATATATTCTTTATTATGGAGCCTATTGACTAAAACTTGGTGGCGGTTCCTCCCATTCTCTGTAATACAACTGAGGAGCGAGGGGGGGCGCACCTTTTATCTCTCTGTAGGGTTCCTGATCCCCTCTCTCAGTGGGTGCTGTCGTGGGTTCTATAAAAGAGCATTACCGGTAAGTAATCCAGTTTATTCTGCGTCTTCACAGAAACATCTGAGACTCTCTTTTTTTCTTCTTCAGATTATTCCCCTGCCGTCGCTTATCCGCACTCTCGGCTCTCGTCTTCCGCACACTTATTAGACGGTAGCCGCAGCTCTGTGGGTTTTTTATAGAAGCCATTCCCTATAATTGACTATTGTCAGACTCCTTCGTGTTTAATAGATGATTGTGGCTGATGTTGGGGGGGGTCTCAGAGCCGGTTATTAAGTCATCAGTAATATATAACGGTCACCTCCTCCGTCCGGCCTCTCATTAACCCACCGGCAGCAGGTTGTCGGGTAATTAGATGTAATTACCTCGAGAGCGGACTCATAGCCATAGTAGTAATTGTATTACCATGGTCTTCCCGCCTATGAAAAAAAAAATCAGAAATAAGTCACCAAGTCATCCAGTACTTGTGGGATAGAAGAGGAGGCAACATCAGAGCTCCAGGGACACACTGGCCACGTGCCTTCTAGAATCCTGGAGTCTTCAGAAGAGCCAGCAGGGTCTCTAGGTCTGGTGCCCCTCCAATAGATAAGACTATGAGCAGAATTAACCTATAAAAGGTCTCTCATAATGGTAATAATAATAATAATCTTTATTTATATAGAGCCAACATATTCCGCAGCGCTTTACAGTTTAATCTCATCACACGACTCACCGTAAAGGAGGCAACAGAACTGGACCCAAATCAAGCTGCCTGCTGTACGGATCATTTTCAATGGATGCAGTAGAATTTCTTTCTAAAGTTCAGAAGAGGAAATAACTCAGTTCATTTTTTTTTACTTGTTCCTTCTTTTGTGGCAAATTGCCAATCAGGGACCAACCAAAGTAGAGGGGAACATGACCAAGTGTAATGGCATCCTCCTCTCCTAGATTTGGGGAAGAGAACACAAGAAGCTCGGAACAAAAAGCCATTGTTATTCTTGATATTGACACCCTAAGGTGTATCTATTGTCATAGAAAAAAATAAAATCCATAAGACATCTCCAGAGAAGGGAGAAGAGCTTACAATTCAAGCACCTATTGGCAGCAGGACCTCACATTCAACATATGGGGAAGAAGGAAAAAAACAATTAAAATATAGGAAGCGCAAGATTCAAGCTCCTTTGAAGCAGTGATCCCCTGCAGTGTTTAGGTAATTAAACAGGAAATATCTTTTCTGGGAGCCAGATATCAAAATGAGATCTGTTTGCACAGAGGTAACTGTGCATCTTTCGCAGATACTGCATCTGAGGGGTGCAGATAGGAATATCTGGGTTTGTATTGATCCGATATTTATGGAATATAGATTTTTGGCGTCGTAGCAAAGGGACGGATGTAACACATTCACTCACATCAGCGTAGGGTCATTAGAAACCCTCCAACTTAATATCGGTTTCAAAAGATGATGAGAACCAGGTCATATTTGGTCTCTATATAAAGGTAAAATCACAATAGAAACTATTATTTCAGTATCTAATGCCTGGGACCTTCAGAGGTGAAGATATCTTGTAAGTTGGGGATCTCATAAAATCCTGAAGGGCTGAGAACGTTCCACAATCCACCCCCACATGCGGTCATCAAGGGGAGGTGTGTGGGTATAACTTAGAGCTGATAAAAAGCAGCATCTGGGTTTGGATCATTGTCAGCCCTTGGAAGAACATAGTTCCCTGTGGAGGTTCTGTCCATTTTCTCAATCGAAGAGCCTCCCTTCACTAAGCTCTGAGCCATTTCTGTGACCACAGTTTGTAAGTTTCTTTCGTTATTCCTTTTTATTTTATAGAGTTGTATATATCGTGTTGTTTTGTTCCGATTCTCTATCATCTTGTACATTTTTTTATAAACCATGCCTATCTTTCTGGATTAAATATATGCTCGCTGTGAGTTCCCCAATAACCGGCCTAGTAGTGGAAGAAGCTGCGGCCGCATCCATCACTCGTCAGTCAATTACGTAATTGTCTTAATGATTGGAGGCAGCGGAGTTGGCAGTGGTGGGATCTGTGTGATTTCTCCAGTGTCATCTGTGACAAAGTGGTAACAGTGGTGGGATCAGCCTGACCCCCCAGGCTGTAAATCTGTGACACCTGATCTTATTTCTTTTTTTCTAATCTGACCTTATATTTGGCAGGAAGTCGGGTGATACATATATGCAGAGTTCTATCCTGTTAAAGTAACACTGCAAACAGAAGAAAAGTAAAAATACTCTATCCTTGAATGTGGAGGAATATGGTGGCACCTCAGAGGAGCAGGACTTGGTCCCTCAGCATCCTTGGTATCTGCTAATTTGACAAAAAGCCCTAAAGACCCTTTCTATTATAACATCATATTTTCACATCACTCCTTGGACATGACCTTTTTTCAACACTGCACCCTTAGCAAGCCACTTTTACATCATACCCTACAGTAGTCTATTTGCTTTTACTTTTCTGTCAATCAGTATGTTTTGCAACAATAAGGTTGCGAAGGTCTTCAGACAAGATGTTTCTTGTGTGACACCTTGGTAATGAGACACCCTTTTAAAGGCCATCAATTGAACTAGCTGATATAATTTACCACTAACTGGCAGGATTGCTTTCTAATTACTGATATATCTCAACCGGTGTCAGGACATTCCAGATCTTTTTTCTTCCACTCTTTCTTCATGTGTTCAATATTTTTTCCCTGTACCATTTCTCATTATTACACATGATTTATGGACATCTATGGTGATTTCTTTGCCGGCGTGGATTGGGTGGGTTGTTGCCTGCATCTGGTGAGAATTTCATGTCAATAGCACCTTTAGAAATAGATTTACTTAGAAAATTGGTGACGTGTTCAATACTTAATTCACACACTGCATGTCTTTATATAATAACTTATTACTAGCGCGTTAGGAGATTTACTAAGTGTCACATATTTACTGGAGCATATGGAGAACCTTAAAGCTGGACAGTTCCTGCTTGTGAGTACTAAGTGATGAGAAGTGATGTCACCAGGTCGTGTGATGTCACAAAACACTAGAATGTCATAATACGAAAAATAATACAAAAAAAATTATTTTGTGGATGACACAGTTCCTGCAACTTCTGCGTTCCCTCCATATTTCCCAATAGAGGAAAGAGTTGGCGGCAAGAATTTTGGCCATGTTGTCATTTTTGTGATTGGCTTTAATTTCCGTAACAAAAGGGGTAATTAGTATCAGCAATAAGGGGTGCAGAGGCAGCAGGCGGGAGGCCGCTCGTCCATGTAACTTGTACATGGTAATTTGGGCTGTAATTTGTACATGGTAACTTAGGCTGTGGTGCAAATTTTACATTGATGTCCAGGACCTTCTGGGCATTTGCTCCTTTGGACCCATGATGTTTTACCATATACCTACTGGGGACCTGCTGGTGAATTTAGTGAATTTTTATATTTATCAATATTACTCCATGGCCATAAAAACATGAATGGAATATGATATGAAATCATTACCTTCTCATTAAGAATGCGCTGGTTTGTGTAATTAGTGCTTAAACTTCAATTAGCCGAGCTCAACTTCATGGCGCCATAAAGAATGTGAACATCGCGTGGAAATCCGGAGCCATAGCCGTCAGACGATGCCGGGGATTTATCATGGAGAGGGCGTTTTTAGGACAAAATTTACAACATGTAAAGGAATGGAAGGACATTGTCCTTAAAGGGCCAGTAACCCTACAGTTCAGAGAAAGATAACTGTACTGAAGTGTTATAAGAGGAGCGTCTCAGCCATGCAGACATATGATGTAAAGTAGGCAGAGGGTGGGGGCGAACGTTTTCTGCACTTTGTCACTCATCCTATTTTTTTTAGCACAACTTTTGGGCACTACCTAATATAAAACAGATTGAATTTCTTCAGCATGAATTACTTTATATCAGATGGCAATAAATCACTCTACACTGTACAGCAGAACTGACAGTCAAGATCTAGCAGGGCGGCATTGCTACATTAACCCTTTAGAAACCATGGTTAATAGCAGCCATGGCATCTGGTTTTCTCGGTCACCCTATCGGCAATCAGGCAAAAAAAAAAAAAAAAACGTAAAAATTACTGGGGGGAGCAAAAAAATCCTTCAAAAACATACAAAGCAAAAACTAAATAGTCATGGCTTTCTATATGCAGTCACACAAAAAAAATGAATAAAGGAGGGTTAATCATTTGGTACTGAAGTAGTTAATAATGCTGGCTATATGTGAATGCGAGAGCGTTGCAGTACCATTTATGGCCACTATGTGGGGTTCAGAGTCAAGTGCAGAGGACCCCTTCAATCATCTGATTGGACCGGACCCCACAACTACTAATGGCCTTTATTTAAGAAATTAAATAATTCACTTCTCATTAAAAATGCAATACTATGTATTAAAGTCTACAGAGAAAACTATTTTCTGCCTTGAATGTAAACGTGTGTTCCTATTAATTGACATCAAGCGAAGTAGAACCCGGTGAGAAAATGGATACAATCAGTCTTGACTCTGAGCTCAAATTCCTAGACTCGAAAAAGATACATTGTTGCAAAGTAGCAGAGATCTGTTTGGCCCACAGAGCATTGGCTGCACTGGATACAATTGTGCAGGGTTCTCTCCTTTCCTGGCAACAAACAGATCTGAAAAATGGGCCGAAATTGTCAGAAAAAGCTGATTAGAAAGTTTAGAGAACTTTTTCTTTCCAGAAGTGTGGAAGGCCCCTGTAAAGTTCCCATCCATCCTACCCCAGACGGAGTTGAGCTGTTTGTGCACTTGTCATTGACATCAAGCGTCTGGAGAGTGATGTGGAGCGACCAGGACGGATCACTAATGATTAGATTACAATCCAGCTCTCTTAAAGTTAATTAAATCTGTCAAATGCCCATTGAATAAGCAAAACGCTGCGGCGCGCAGATAGCGAGGATCCGGAGTATCAGACATTGAAGGGAAGGACAGAGTGCCAGCCGCCAGGTGACAGCGCCATTAATCACAGCCTGTTTACTTTGCTACAAGTAAGCAGAAAAAGAAAAAAATACATGGCTTCAACTTGTCAGGCTTTAAGCAGAAAGAACAAAGTTGTAAAACAAAATTTTAGACTCAGCGACGTAAATCAGTCACATTTTCCCAGTGATATATATATATATGTATATATATAATGCCAATGAATCTGGCGGAGCGGAATCTGGCGGAGATCATGTATTGTCTTTGGAAGGAAATTCTGTGTCAGAAGAGAATGAATCTTCCCAGGTTTAGCGTCATGCCCATTAGTCAGATCGCGAGAATTATTTTATGGCTGAAGCTGTATATTTTATATAAGTAGTAAAAATACAGATGGAATCTGTCAATCAGTCTATGTCTATCTATATATTATCAATTATCTATCTATCTATTATATATTATCTATCTATCTATCTGTATATTATCTATGTATTATATCTATCTATCTATTATCTGTCTATTATTATCTATCTATCTATCTATCTATCTATCTATCTATCATCTATCTATTATCTGTCTATCTATTATATCTATCTATTATCTGTCTATCTATCTATCTATTATCTATCTATTCTATCTATCTATCTATCTATCTATCTATCTATCTATCTATCATCTATCTATTATCTGTCTATCTATTATATCTATCTATTATCTGTCTATCTATTTATCTATCTATCTATCTATCTATCTATTCTATCTATCTATCTATTCTATCTATCTATCTATCTATCTATATATCTATTATCTGTCTATCTATTATCTATCTATCTATTATCTGTCTATCTATTATCTATCTATCTATTAACTATCTGTCTATCTATCTATTATGTACAGTATCTATTATGTATCTATTATCTGTCTATCTCTCTATTATCTATCTATCTATCTATCTATCTATCTATCTATCTATTATCTTGACACGGGGTCCTACTCCGGTATCACACAATCAACAGAGCCAGCAAAGAGTGAACAATCCCAAGACCTTTATTTAGGCAAAAATACGAAAGGTCCATATACGATCCACCACACAAAGGATAAGATAGTCCAGAACACGAATGCAGTTCAGTAACAGGATAAACGTCCAACAATCCAGCAGACAGAGGATAGCATAGTCTATATACTCTTCTTTTTCTCTGAGGTGCTGTGTTCACATCATCATTCCACACAGGACTGATCTGTGTCTCACCTCCCTGATATTTACAAGTCCCTCTCCTCATTCACAGGTCAGGAGGGGGAAGGTCTCAGGGGCTCATTGTTTCAACAAGATTACGTCAACATGTCATTAGCATATTAACAAACAACATTATTCAATGACCCTGTGGAGAAATAACAGTAGAGTACTGTGGGGAGAATATCAGATGTCAAATAATAACTCATCCTACAAGAGAACACCATGAAAATAAGTAAAATATAAATATACACAAAAATGATACCCACATAGCATATCACCCCATCACATATCTATATATCTATCTATTATCTATCTATCTATCTATCCATCTATCTATCTATTATCTATTTATCTAGTTAGAAAAAATGGAGCACCACTAAAAGTTAAATGGGTGCAAAGCCTCCCAGCAATCAATCCATACTTGCCAACATATACAGTAGTAGTAAAAAACGGAAGGCAGCACTCCAAAAAGTAGTTTCAAAATAAGGTGGACTTTATTAGGTCCACAAGGCGTGGCGACATTTCGGCTATAAGCCTTTTTCAAGGCTTGAAAAAGGCTTTTAGCCGAAACCTCGTCACGCCATGTGGACCTAATAAAGTCCACCTTATTTTGAAACTACTTTTTGGAGTGCTGCCTTCCGTTTTTTACTACTATCTATCTATCTATCTATCTATTTATCTATCTATTATCAATCTATCTATCTATCTATCTATCTAGGAAAAACAAGATAAAGAACAGCAACTGAAAAAATGGCAAAAAGTTTGGTGCAGAACTTCATAGGTACATATCAGTCCTTATAGTACAGTAAAAAAATAAGGAAGCAGCACACCATAAATTTAGTGCAAAAAAGCTGGTTTAATGGCCCATTTGTGCGACATTTCAGCTCTGTGTGTGAGCCTTCTTCAAGCCTAACTATCTATTACTCTCTGTCATCTATCTATTATTTATCTATCTGTTATCTATCAATCCATTGTCTATTATATCTATCTATTATCTATCTATTATCTATGTATTGTTTATCTATTATCTATCTATTATTTATCTAATAGATATATATTATCTATATATTATCGTATATACTCGAGTATAAGCTGACCCGAGTATAAGCTGACCCCCCCTAATTTTGCCACAAAAAACTCAGAAAACTTATTGACTCGAGTATAAGCCTAGGGTGGAAAATGCAGCAGCTACCGGTGTCGGGGTCGTCACGACAATACCCTTCATCCACCAGTCATTCCAAATCAGATTAAGAGCATTGGTACCGGAGTGAAGGATGAGTCAGACAAAATGCTGGTTCAAACTCATTGCATGCTCGTACTTCCACACGTAGTGGGAACGTCACAGCAACTGGTTTATTTCCTAATACACAACATTATATGATCTATTGGGGGAAGGTGTGCAGAGGGCGGGGTTAGGCGGGGTTTAAGCAATATATCTAGTATTCAGTCCTTCTGGTTGGTCTGACGTCCTATGATGGATCCTCCCTCCTCCACGTCACTTTAAGTTTCCATTTCTCCAGAAACGATACTTTAGCTTCAGAAACGAAAGTAGATTCTTGGCAAGAACAAAAACTAAGGCAAAGGTGAATACTGGCAGCCATCTTAAATACAATTACATATGCATTAGCAAGCATGAAGGAAAAACTTATTGTTTCGCAGCATAAGAATATATAAAAGTACAAAAGAGTATAAAGAAAATATATTTTTACCTTGACAATCCCCTCTAAACACTAAGTTTTTCCCTAAAAAGAAAGTTTCTTTGAGACTGTCCATGTGATGGGGAAAGGGGAGGTGGATTTCTTCATCCAGACACCTCAGAAGCTCTCCCCTTATGAGAGGCCTCCAGGCAGCTGAACCCTTCACTAGCTTCACATGGAGTTCTCGTACTGTCCCTAAACTAAATCTCTTAGCTTCATCTGAGAGTAGTGGGTATTGTCTAACTTCTTGAGGGGGACATGCTTACGGATCTCCCCTGGATCAGTGCCATCGCACTCTAGTGGGTCTTCTTGGTTGAGGAAGGTGCCAGTCGGAGTTGCCTCAGTGATAACTTTTTTATACAGGGGAATAACACAACAGAGGATTATCGATCCAACTACAAGAAGGGCAATCAGTACCAGGCAAGCTTGTTGGAGGAATCCTTTGAGCCCACCCAACCAACCGGAAAAGAAAGATGTGTCTACTCCAGCATTAGTTTTTAATTCTGCTGCTAACCCATTTATCTTTTTAACAGCTATCATGGTCTTTCCATTTACCCCAGAGTTCTGAGGGATATAGGTACAAAATTCCTCTCCCACCATCCCACAGACTCCTCCTTTCTTAGCTAAGATCATATCAAGGGCTAGTCGGTTTTGAAGGGTCATTCTAGTGTTAGGGCCCAATTCCTCTACTATACCTTGGAAAGCATCACAGATAAAATTGACAAACCTTTGTTCACTGTAATATATATATATATATATATATATATATACAGTATATATATATATATATATATATATATATATATATATATATTTGATCCAAACAACATTTTTATTAATCTGCACCTGTGGGATTAAAGAAACAAAGCTAGCATAGATCTGGTTCTGGGCTTTAAATTGGTCAGGCACCCCCCTTGGCACTCCAATGCCATCGACATATACCAATGGATCTTCTTCATAACTCATGTGGAGCTGATCGAGACTTCTCTTTCTGGTATATTCATCAGGTGTCTCTGGATCCCAAGGTAAAATCTTAAACTGCATAGCTAATTTAACAAGGGTACATTGACCTGTCCAGGCATTAGGCAACCTAGGATGGATCTTTCCATCTCCACATAACCAATAATTATCGTACATATACTGTGTATGATTAGCTAGCAAGTCAGTATCTAGGGAACTGTTCTCTTTGCAGAAACCTGTCTCGAAGACCCCTACTGGTGTACCTGTAGTGTCGTGGGTATTATAGCAGGTATAATTATCAGCTAATACGGTTATGCCTCCTGGGACCTTTAGTTTAGGTGCTTCATGAATTAGTGGGACATAATCTGAGCAATCAGTGGGCTTTAAACCCTTCAACAGATTCATAACACAGGCAGTAGTATTAAGTATATCCAATATATCCCAAATTTGATCATCTGGATAATCTGTGGCCCTAACCAATTTATCCCACATTTGTATAACTGACAATTTTATTGGCTATACCTCATCTGTACTACTAATCTTTCATGATATTGTACAAACTTATTATTCAAGGATATTGGGGAATTTAGACTGTCCCATTCGGTTACCAATATTATTATATGGAAATACGAAAAACTAAAACATTATGTCCCCTTATTTGCTATTAGTCTGTTTGACCAGCTTGCAGTGCGATACGTTGATCCACGTCGGCCTTCCTTCCAGCTTTACTGAGATAGGAGTAATGAGGAGGACTTGGTAGGGACCGTCATACAGGGGTTCTAGTCCGTGTCTTCTGACATAGCTTTTCACGACCATAAAACCACCAGGCTTCAAATTATAACCAATATCGGTTTCTGCTAAATCTGGAAGGGAAGAAGAAACTAAACATGGGTGTTAGCAACATTTTTACTAAGCTGAATAACATATTGAACAGCACAGTCAGTCTCTTCTGACAACTACTGAGAGTGAAAATTTACAACTGAGAACCTAGCACCAAACAATATCTCATTAGGGGACAGGCCATGTTTTGCAATAGGGGTAGTACGAATATGTAAGAGCCCTGGCCATGGAGCCGTAGTCTCCTGCATCATTTTGGTCAATTGTCCCCTCAGTGTGCCGTTCAGCCTCTTAACTTTCCCACTGGATTGTGGAGAGTATGGAGGGCTACAGTGGATCCAAGCATTGTCAGAACCTCCTGATACACATGAGAAGAAAAGTCCGGGTCTTGGTCACTTTCAACAACTTCTGGAACACCATATATGCATATAACTTCCATCACCAGTTTCTTTGCTGTGATCTTTGCAGTCACGTTGGTAACGGGGAATACTTCTGGCCAACTGGAGAACATATCGATAACCACCAGACAATATTCATACCTTCCAGACTTAGGTAACGTGATGAGGTCCACCTGGAGCCTTTGGAAAGGATAGTCGGGCTTAGCAAGGTGCTTCGGGGGTACACGTTGAAGTTGACCGGGATTGCAGGTCTGACAGATACCTCGATGTGTGGGCCCATGCGCCCACGTGGCAATAGCAGGGTACATCCGCTTAAGGAGACACACAAGTTGGTCCTTTTTCCAGCGACCATTGTCCATACGTGCTCCATCAGCTTTCCACTGCTTCACTTCTTCCTTTGGAGACATTCTCTGCATCGTCATTAAGCGGTCTTGCGGGGTCCGGCAGAAAACCTCAGTCTGTCGTAGATCATCAGGTTCCTGTAGAGTCAGTGTTTCTTGTAACTGTTTACGCTGAGAGCGTGTGGTCACCATAGCTGGTATGGTCTGTTCAACGGGTAGGAGAGCAGCGGCTTTTGCTTGCATATCCGCAAAGGCGTTACCAACAGTCTGTGGACTATTACTAGGACCGTGCTCCTTAACTTTGATAATGGCCACCTGAGTAGGTAATTCGATTGAGTCCATGAGGGCTTTAACAGCTTCAGCATTCTTCACTGAGTCCCGACAGTAGTAACAAATCCTCGATTGGCCCATAGGGCTCCGAAACCATGAGCAATACCAAATGCATACTGTGAGTCCGTATATATATTAGCCCGCCTGTCTTTGGCCAGAACACATGTAGTAGACAGAGCGTGAAGTTCTGCTTCTTGTCCTGACAGGGAGGGAGGGAGTGCAGCTGCGTGCACTACAGTATCTTCCGTAGTAACAGTGTATCCGGTGTGGAATCTGCCAAAATCATCACCATATCTTGAACAGTCTTTCAGGACCTTGTAGAGAGGTTGCATTATGCGGGATGCGTCCGGTATCCACTAACAACAATAAATACATAGTCCAAGAAAACGCTGGAGTTCAGTCTCATCTTTTGGAAATGGAAGGGAGCTGACGGCTATTTTTCTTTCTTCTGTGAGGTGTCTGGCACCCTGAAGGAGACAGTGACCCAAAAATATCACTTGACCAAGGCAGAACCCAAGTTTCGAGGCCGAAACCCGACAGTTCAGATCTGCCAGATACTTACGAAAACTAACAGTGGCAACAATGGCTTCCTGCTCTGTCTGTGCACACAACAAAAAACAAAAAAATTACCCACATACTGAAGCAGCGTGACATAGGGATATTCTAACTGACAGGGTTAAACACACTATCCCCCCTATTTATTTATTTATTTTTTTTTTTGCAAACTGATCGGGAAAGGGCGTGTAAGATACACATCTCATTATATTCATCTGCATAGGGGTTATATAACGTAAATACCATTTGACCAGCATCTTGGCTCACCAACTCTCTAGGTCTGCTTAGGTGCACTTATACGTCCATCATATTGTCTTTGTCTGTAAAATGGGAAAGGTTTGTTCAAAGGGTCAGCCAATTATTTTAGCGTAGCTAGCTAGTCAGAGGGCTTCCAGGGATAATACTCCTGTATCTGTCTTACACTACCTGATGTGGTTGGTTCTCTGGTGGTGGGGGGTGACTAGATGACCGGTTGGGGGTGACATGACATGCTGGTCTACAGCTCCTTCAAAAAAGGATTACTGTCAGCTTACTCCCAAAAGTCAATGTCCCCACTACCCACTAACCACAATCCTGTGTCAGCTTCTTATATCACTACATGTGATCTTGTCTGGACAGGATTCAGCGTAATTCACTTAGGTTGGGTTGCAGCCCAGATTATACAAGTATTTCTCTAGTCTGGGTTTGTCTGACCGCAATGTTTACAAGTCCATCTGTCTTGTCTTGGTCTGAGAATTAACATGGCAAGAGAGATTTCCAGACACAGGGTTAAAATGGATATTGGAATATGAGACTGGATTTGTGTAAGGGAGGGGGGCTGGAGCTGAAATCTTCTGCTTGGGCCACTGATAAGGAATGGAGCTGCGAGCTGTGTCCTTGCAGCTGTGGGGGGAGGAGAGGGGCTGAGAGCGGTGGGGGCTACAGAGCGAGCAGAGATCGCTGCAGCTGCTGATACAGAATGGGTTAAGTTCTTCTGAAAACTTTGTACTACTTTTAATGCATCGTCCGGAGTGGAATTCTCGATGTCAGGTCTAACTGACATTATTACCTCTTTCAATTCAGATTTAAAACTCGGACATCAAAGCTACCACAAAAACGTGTAAATGGGCTTTATTATACAGTGAAAACCCCAGATCTTTAAACACTACCATAAGACGCCCATAGAACTTCTCGGCAGTCTAGGATATATTAGTGCCTTGGGGTTAAGGGGCACAGAGCTTACAGTCGGGAGGGACCATATTACCTAACAGGGAGCCCCCCTGTACCAAATTTCTTATTGTTTGCTTTCCCAACACATTAATCTCAGTCACTTTCTCAGTTCCTTCCTGCACTACAAACATCCAGTTTTTGTCATAGCAATAGACAATTTTCCCTTTTTTTTTTTTTCAACGTATCAATCTAAAACAAAACACCATATTTTACTTTAAACTTACAATAATTCTTACTACACAAGGAGAGGATGCAGCGACTCGACCCCCTCCATACCAGAAACACGGAACAGATAAGAACATCACAGCATTCCTCAACACAAAAGAAGAAAGGCACAGCGCAGCTGTTTGACCCCTCCCATCGGGTGTCTCGGAAAACCACACAGAGTAACGAAATACAGCAGTTCTCAGACTTAATTAATTTCTACAAAACTTTCACACAACTCATATGCCAGAACACCCTAGAAAAACTAATGATTGAGGTATTTTATAACCAAACACGGGCTCTGCATCCTTTCATCTTTCCTCTCCATCAACCTTTTTCCATTCCTCGTTCTTTAACCCCTTCCCGACCTTTGACGCCACGTAGGCGTCATGAAAGTCGGTGCCATTCCGACCCATGACGCCTATGCGGCGTCATGGAAAGATCGCGTCCCTGCAGATCGGGTGAAAGGGTTAACTCCCATTTCACCCGATCTGCAGGGACAGGGGGAGTGGTAGTTTAGCCCAGGGGGGGTGGCTTCACCCCCTCGTGGCTACGATCGCTCTGATTGGCTGTTGAAAGTGAAACTGCCAATCAGAGCGATTTGTAATATTTCACCCATTATAACGGGTGAAATATTACAATCCAGCCATGGCCGATGCTGAAATATCATCGGCCATGGCTGGAAATACTAGTGTGCCCCCACCCCACCCCTCCGATCGCCCCCCCACCCCCCCCGATCTGGCCGGTACACTGCTCCGGCTCCCCTCCGTCCAGTGCTCCGCTCCCCCCCGTGCTCGTGTCCGCTCCCCCCGTGCTCCAATCACCCCCCCGTGCTCCAATCACCCCCCCTGCACTCCGATCCACCCCCCCCCGTGCTCCGTTCAACCCCCCCGTGCTCCATTCCAGCCCCCCCGTGCTCCGTTCCACGCCCCCCGCGCTCCGTTCCACCCCTCCCGCGCTCCGATTCCCCCCCCCGTGCTCCGATCCCCCCCCCCGTGCTCCCCCCCACCCTATCATACTTACCGATCCAGCCGTGGTCCCGTCCGTCTTCTCCCGGGCGCCGCCATCTTCCAAAATGGCGGGCGCATGCGCAGTGCGCCCGCCGAATCTGCCGGCCGGCAGATTCGTTCCAAAGTGCATTTTGATCACTGAGATATAATCTATCTCAGTGATCAAAATAAAAAAAATAATAAATGACCCCCCCCCCCCTTTGTCACCCCCATAGGGACAATAAAAAAATAAAGAATTTTTTTTTTTCCACTAATGTTAGAATAGGGTTAGGGTTAGGGGTAGGGTTAGGGTTAGGGGTAGGGTTAGGGTTAAGGTTAGGGCTAGGGTTAGGGTTAGGGCTAGGGTTAGGGCTAGGGTTAGGGTTAGGAATGTGCACACGTATTCTGGTCCTCTGCGGATTTTTCCGCTGCGGATTTGATAAATCCGCAGTGCTAAACCGCTGCGGATTTATGGCGGATTTACCGCGTTTTTTTCTGCGCATTTCACTGCGGTTTTACAATTGCGATTTTCTATTGGAGCAGTTGTAAAACCGCTGCGGAATCCGCACAAAGAAGTGACATGCTGCGGAATGTAAACCGCTGCGTTTCCGTGCAGTTTTTCCGCAGCATGTGTGCAGCGATTTTTGTTTCCCATAGGTTTACATTGAACTGTACACTCATGGGAAACTGCTGCGGATCCGCAGCGTGTGCACATACCTTTAGAATTAGGCTATGTGCACATGGTGCGGATTTGGCTGAGGATTCGTAGCAGTTTTCCATCACGTTTACAGTACCATGTAAACATATGAAAAACCAAATCCGCTGTGCCCATGGTGCGGAAAATACCGCGCGGGAACGCTGCGTTGTATTTTCCGCAGCATGTCAATTCTTTGTGCGGATTCCGCAGCGTTTTACACCTGTTCCTCAATAGGAATCCGCAGGTGAAATCCGCACAAAAAACACTGGAAATCCGCGGAAAATCCGCAGGTAAAACACAGTGCCTTTTACCCGCAGATTTTTCAAAAATGGTGCGGAAATATCTCACACGAATCCGCAACGTGGGCACATAGCCTTAGGGTTAGGGTTGGAATTAGGGTTGTGGTTAGGGTTAGGGGTGTGTTGGGGTTAGTGTTGTGGTTAGGGGTGTGTTGGGGTTAGGGTTGTGATTAGGATTATGGCTACAGTTGGGATTAGGGTTAGGGGTGTGTTGGGGTTAGTGTTGGAGTTAGAATTGAGGGGTTACCACTGTTTAGGCACATCAGGGGTCTCCAAACGCAACATGGCGCCACCATTGATTCCAGCCAATCTCGTATTCAAAAAGTCAAATGGTGCTCCCTCACTTCCGAGCCCTGACGTGTGCCCAAACAGTGGTTTACCCCCACATATGGGGTACCAGCATACTCAGGACAAACTGCGCAACAATTACTGGGGTCCAATTTCTCCTGTTACCCTTGTGAATCTAAAAAAATGCTTGCTAAAACATAATTTTTGAGGAAAGAAAAATGATTTTTTATTTTCACGGCTCTGCGTTGTAAACGTCTGTGAAGCACTTGGGGGTTCAAAGTGCTCACCACATATCTAGATAAGTTCCTTGGGGGGTCTAGTTTCTAAAATGGGGTCACTTGTGGGGGGTCTCTACTGTTTAGGCACACCAGGGGCTCTGCAAACGCAACGTGACACCCGCAGACCATTCCATCAAAGTCTGCATTTCAAAAGTCACTACTTCCCTTCTGAGCCCCGACGTGTGCCCAAACAGTGGTTTACCCCCACATATGGGGTATCAGCGTACTCAGGAGAAACTGGACAACAACTTTTGGGGTCCAATTTCTCCTGTAACCCTTGGGAAAATAAAAAATTCTGGGCTAAATAATTATTTTTGAGGAAAGAAAACATATTTATTATTTTCACGGCTCTGCATTATAAACTTCTATGAAGCACTTGGGGGTTCAAAGTGCTCACCACACATCTAGATAAGTTCCTTTCAGGGTCTAGTTTCCAAAATGGGGTCACTTGTGGGGGGTTTCTACTGTTTAGGCACATCAGGGGCTCTGCAAACGCAACGTGACGCCCGCAGAGCATTCCATCAAAGTCTGCATTTCAAAACGTCACTACTTCAATTCCAAGCCCCGGCATGTGCCCAAACAGTAGTTTACCCCCACATATGGGGTATCACCGTACTCAGGAGAAACTGGACAACAACTTTTGGGGTCAAATTTCTCCTGTTACCCTTGGGAAAATTAAAAAATTCTGGGCTAAATAATTATTTTTGAGGAAAGAAAACGTATTTATTATTTTCACGGCTCTGCATTATAAACTTCTATGAAGCACTTGGGGGTTCAAAGTGCTCACCACACATCTAGATAAGTTCCTTTGGGGGTCTAGTTTCCAAAATGGGGTCACTTGTGGGGGGTTTCTACTGTTAAGCCACATCAGGGGCTCTGCAAACGCAACGTGACGCCCACAGAGCATTCCATCAAAGTCTGCATTTCAAAACGTCACTACTTCACTTCCGAGCCCCGGCATGTGCCCAAACAGTGATTTACCCCCACATATGGGGTATCAGCGTACTCAGGAGAAACTGGACAACAACTTTTGGGGTCAAATTTCTCCTGTTACCCTTGGGAAAATAAAAAATTGCAGGCTAAAAGATCATTTTTGAGAAAATAATTTTTTTTTTTATTTTCATGGCTCTGCGTTATAAACTTCTGTGAAGCACTTGGGGGTTCAAAGTCCTCACCACACATCTAGATTAGTTCCTTTGGGGGTCTAGTTTCCAAAATGGTGTCATTTCTGGGGGATCTCCAATGTTTAAGCACACAGGGGCTCTCCAAACGTGACATGGTGTCCGCTAATGATTGGAGCTAATTTTCCATTTAAAAAGCCAAATGGCGTGCCATCCCTTCCGAGCCCTGCCGTGCGCCCAAACAGTGGTTTACCCCCACATATGGGGTATCAGCGTACTCAGGACAAACTGGACAACAATATTTGGGGTCCAATTTCTCCCATTATCCTTGGCAAAATAGGAAATTCCAGGCTAAAAAATCATTTTTGAGGAAAGAAAAATTATTTTTTATTTTCATGGCTCTGCGTTATAAACTTCTGTGAAGCACCTGGGGGTTTAAAGTGCTCAATATGCATCTAGATAAGTTCCTTGGGGGGTCTAGTTTCCAAAATGGGGTCACTTGTGGGGGAGCTCCAATGTTTAGGCACACAGGAGCTATCCAAACGCGACATGGTGTCCGCTAACGATGGAAATAATTTTTCATTCAAAAAGTCAAATGGCGCTCCTTCCCTTCCGAGCCTTACCATGTGCCCAAACAGTGGTTTACCCCCACATGTGAGGTATTGGTGTACTCAGGAGAAATTGCCCAACACATTTTAGGATCCATTTTATCCTGTTGCCCATGTGAAAATGAAAAAATTGAGGCTAAAAGAATTTTTTTGTGAAAAAAAAGTACTTTTTCATTTTTACGGATCAATTTGTGAAGCACCTGGGGGTTCAAAGTGCTCACTATGCATCTAGATAAGTTCCTTGGGGCGTCTAGTTTCCAAAATGGGGTCACTTGTGGGGGAGCTCCAATTTTTAGGCACACGGGGGCTCTCCAAACGTGACATGGTGTCCGCTAAAGAGTGGAGCCAATTTTTGATTCAAAAAGTCAAATGGCGCTCCTTCCCTTCCAAGCCCTGCCGTGCGCCCAAACAGTGGTTTACCCCCACATATGAGGTATCAGCGTACTCAGGACAAATTGGACAACAACTTTCGTGGTTCAGTTTCTCCTTTTACCATTGGGAAAATAAAAAAATTGTTGCTAAAAGATAATTTTTGTGACTAAAAAGTTAAATGTTCATTTTTTCCTTCCATGTTGCTTCTGCTGCTGTGAAGCACCTGAAGGGTTAATAAACTTCTTGAATGTGGTTTTGAGTACCTTGAGGGGTGCAGTTTTTAGAATGGTGTCACTTTTGGGTATTTTCAGCCATATAGACCCCTCAAACTGACTTCAAATGTGAGGTGGTCCCTAAAAAAAATGGTTTTGTAAATTTCGTTGTAAAAATGACAAATCGCTGGTCAAATTTTAACCCTTATAACTTCCTAACAAAAAAAAATTTTGTTTCCAAAATTGTGCTGATGTAAAGTAAACATGTGGGAAATGTTATTTATTAACTATTTTGTGTCACATATCTCTCTGGTTTAACAGAATAAAAATTCAAAATGTGAAAATTGCGAAATTTTCAAAATTTTCGCCAAATTTCCGTGTTTATCACAAATAAATGCAGAATTTATTGACCTAAATTTACCACTAACATGAAGCCCAATATGTCACGAAAAAACAATCTCAGAACCGCTAGGATCCGTTGAAGCGTTCCTGAGTTATTACCTCATAAAGGGACACTGGTCAGAATTGCAAAAAACGGCAAGGTCTTTAAGGTCAAAATAGGCTGGGTCTTGAAGGGGTTAAACCTCGCGCAACTCGCAGATGAGCTTGCGCTTGTTCTAACAGTCCTTTATCTTTCAATATGCCCTTTTTGTTCTCTATGAGATGGTGCCATGTAGACGGCTGCAATCTCCCTGACGAGGGCAATCCTACATGCTTGTACAACCTCTCAACATTCTTGACTGCCTTCTTGCCCTCCCGTGACTCTACTATTGTCTTGACTTCCACAGCATCCTCATCTAGCTTATGGGGCACGGACTTCTTCTGCTTCAAGAGACGCAACATGACTCACAGAATACTACGCCCTGCTGCAGCCCAGGATCGCTGAGAGCGGTAACAACACGTGTCCTTAACACGGAGCTTCTCGTTCGACGTGCTATGAATAAAGAGCCTCGCGCTCAATATTTTTCCCTAACCTGAACACCAGTGATTAACAGTCTACCCTGTCACGATATTCTAAACAGTCGGGAGGTGGTCTCCTAGTGAGAGCCCTCCACAGAAAAACAGGTGGTCCCCTCTCGAGACGTCTTAATTACCTAGTTGGTACAATATCACAGAGGCTGCGTCTCCTGTCCCTTTCTCAAAGCCGCCTCCAATCCACAAACTTCTCAATCTTTCACTCTATCACTACTAGGCAACAGTCATGGGTAGGGTGGTTGAATGGAGTACAATGACCGGTGGAGGAGGTGTGGTGTACACGAGGACGCGCAGAATGTGACGTCTCTCAGTTGCTGGTTCGAAGCGTGGCACGGGATCGCGCTCGGTCTCACCACTCGACCGGTCACTCCTCGGACCCAAGGAGACCACAGACTAACCAATAACGGCTGAAACACTAGCAAGTGTGACACATACATAGTATGTGATCTCCACTTACCGTGTTTAGAGGGTGATCAGTCCTCGAGGTCAGCCACTACGGGTGTCGTCCACGGACGTCCAGGCATGGGTCCAGGGGGTCTCGGATCGCTGGCCACGCCCCACGTTGGTTGCGCCAAATTGTCGGGGTCGTCACGACAATACCCTTCATCCACCAGTCATTCCAAATCAGATTAAGAGCATTGGAACCGGAGTGAAGGATGAGTCAGACAAAATGCTGGTTCAAACTCATTGCATGCTCGTACTTCCACACGTAGTGGGAACGTCACAGCAACTGGTTTATTTCCTAATACACAACATTATATGATCTATTGGGGGAAGGTGTGCAGAGGGCGGGGTTAGGTGGGGTTTAAGCAATGTATCTAGCATTCAGTCCTTCTGGTTGGTCTGACGTCCTATGATGGATCCTCCTTCCTCCACGTCACTTTAAGTTTCCATTTCTCCAGAAACGATACTTTAGCTTCAGAAACGAAAGTAGATTCTTGGCAAGAACAAAAACTAAGGCAAAGGTGAATACTGGCAGCCATCTTAAATACAATTACATATGCATTAGCAAGCATGAAGGAAAAACTTATTGTTTCGCAGCATAAGAATATATAAAAGTACAAAAGAGTATAAAGAAAATATATTTTTACCTTGACACCGGTAAATGTCAAAAATAAAAATAGATACCAATAAAAGTAAAATTAATTGAGACATCAGTAGGTTAAGTGTTTTTGAATATCCATATTGAATCAGGAGCCCCATATAATGCTCCATACAGTTCATGATGGGCCCCATAAGATGCTCCATATTAAAATATGCCCCATATAATGCTGCATAAAAGGTTAATGATGGCCCCATAAGATGCTCCATATAAAATACGCCCCATATAATGCTCCATATTAAAATATGCCCCATATAATGCTGCACAAAGGTTAATAATGGCCCCATGAGATGCTCCATAGAAACATTTGCCCCATACAATGCTGCATAAAGGTTGATAGCCCCGTAAGATGCTCCACACATTATTCCCCATACGATGCTCCATACATTGTGGCCCCATAAGATGCTCCATACATTGTGGCCCCATACGATGCTCCATACATTGTGGCCCCATACGATGCTCCATACATTGTGGCCCCATACGAAGCTCCATACATTGTGGCCCCATACGAAGCTCCATACATAGTGGCCCTATAAGTTGCTCCATACATTGTGGCCCCATACGAAGCTCCATACATTGTGGCCCCATACGATGCTCCATACATTGTGGCCCCATACGAAGCTCCATACATTGTTGCCCTATAAGTTGCTCCATACATTGTGGCCCCATACGAAGCTCCATACATTGTGGCCCCATACGAAGCTCCATACATTGTGGCCCCATACGATGCTCCATACATTATGGCCCCATAAGATGCTCCATACATTGTGGCCCCATACAATGCTCTATACATTGTGGCCCCATACGATGCTCTATACATTGTGGCCCTATAAGATGCTCCACACATTTGCCCCATATGCTGTTGCTGCTGTTAAAATAAAAAAAAAATCACATACTCGCCTATCTTCGCTCAGGCCCCCGGCTCTTGCGATAGTCACCTTCCTCGTTCCATGCGCCGCTCTGTCTTCCATCCTTTGCACTGACTGTTCAGGCAGAAGGCAGCGCACACTAATCGCGTCATCGCGCCCTCTGACCTGAACAGTAAATGCAGAGGATGGAAGACAGAGCAGCGCGCAGCGGTGGAACGAGGAAGGTGACTATTGCGCAATGCTCACCTCCCCCGATATAGTCACCTGCTCCCGGCACGGTCCCTGGCAGCGTCTCACTGTCAGATGGTCTCCGGGAGCCGGCGGCATCTTTCTGTGTTCAGCGGTCACGTACCGCTCATTACAGTAATGAATATGCGTCCCACGTACCACGTGACCGCTGAACGCAGGAAGATGCCACCGGAGACCATGGGACATGCAGGGACAGCGCCAGGAGCAGGTGAGTATGTCACCACGCTGCTCCCCCTCCCCCGCTGACAATGACTCGAGTATAAGCCGAGAGGGTCACTTTCAGCCCAAAAAAGTGGGCTGAAAATCTCAGCTTATACTCGAGTATATATTATATATATAGTATAGTATATAATTTATCTATTATATATCTATTATCTATATATTATATATCTATTATATATCATTTATTATCTAACTATTATCTATCATATATCTATCACACTGATTAGCTGCAGTGCTGATGATGTAACAGTGTAATAGACAGATGATAGATAATAATTAGATAATAAATGATATATAATAGATATATAATATATAGATAATAGATATATAATAGATAATAAATGATAGATAATAGATACAGCAGACAATACCAGACTCCAGGGGCAGTGGTAGAATCCTGGAAAGGAATGAACTTTGGACTCCAATGGCCGATGCAGATAAGTTGGGGGTGATTTATAGAAAGTTGAGAAAAGTGCACTTTTTCTGTAAAATGATCACTGAGCAGATCCGTTCCGACCTGCCTTACACTGACAGCTTTACAGGGCGACTGCCGAACTGTAAACGCTATAAAATAATGCAGGGGGTGTAGGGCCTCACAGAGCGAAAGAATCTGTGCTGTAGATCAGCGCACGTCTTACATGTTCTTGTACTTCTTAAAGATTTATAAATGAAACAGTTTCAGAAACCAGAACTCCAAAGCTGTCAGAAATATCCAGAGTCAAAGCAATAGTGTGCTGCCCGTCCCTGGAGATGGTGGGGAGGACGACGAGGTGTTCACGTGGGGGGTAACTAAGAACGTGTCAACTTTGATTACCTTGAAAAATTAAAATTAAAATCTGTATATAAATATATCTATTATTCGAATATGTGGTTGTGGAGGCAACAGTCTAATTGTCAGGTCCACAATGACTTCTTAAGTAAATTATGTGCATCAAGGTCAGGAAAAGAGTTCTGAGGACCCTCCGATATAAGGTTCACTGTGACCTTATTGGGCAGCAAGGCAAAACATTGCATTTAGATAAGCAGGTAACGTAGCCAGAAATAGCCAGAGGTCGGTACACGGAGCCGCAGTATAGTCGGGAGGATAAGCGGGTTGCGCAGTCAGAAATAGCCATAGGTTGGTACACTGAGCAGCAGTATAGTATGGAAGATAAGCAGGGAACATAGTCAGGAATAGCCAGAGGTCGGTACACGGAGCAGCAGGGAGGATAAGCAGGTAACATAGTCAGGAATAGCCAGAGGTCGGTACACGGTGAAGCAGTATAGTTGGGAGGATAAGCAGGAATCGTAGTCAGGAATAGCCAGAGGTCGGTACACGGAGCGGCAGTATAGTTGGGAGGATAAGCAGGTAACGTAGTCAGGAATAACCAGAGGTCGGTACACGGAGCAGCAGTATAGTTGGGAGGATAAGCAGGAATCGTAGTCAGGAATAGCCAGAGGTCGGTACACGGTGAAGCAGTATAGTTGGGAGGATAAGCAGGAATCGTAGTCAGGAATAGCCAGAGGTCGGTACACGGAGCAGCAGTATAGTTGGGAAGATAAGCAGGTAACGTAGTCAGGAATAGCCAGAGGTCGGTACACGGAGCAGCAGTGTAGTTGGGAGGATAAGCAGGTAACATAGTCAGGAATAGCCAGAGGTCGGTACACGGTGAAGCAGTATAGGTTGGAGGATAAGCAGGAATCTTAGTCAGAAATAGCCAGAGGTCGGTACACGGAGCGGCAGTATAGTTGGGAGGATAAGCAGGTAACGTAGTCAGGAATAACCAGAGGTCGGTACACGGAGCAGCAGTATAGTTGGGAGGATAAGCAGGAATCGTAGTCAGAAATAGCCAGAGGTCGGTACACAGAGCAGCAGTATAGTTGGGAGGATAAGCAGGAATCGTAGTCAGAAATAGCCAGAGGTCGGTACACGGAGCAGCAGTATAGTTGGGAGGATAAGCAGGTAACGTAGTCAGGAATAGCCAGAGGTCGGTACATGGTGAAGCAGTATAGTTAGGAGGATAAGCAGGTAACGTAGTTAGGAATATCCAGAGGTCGGTACACGGTGAAACAGTATAAGTTGGAGGATAAACAGGAATCACAGTCAGGATATAGCCAGAGGTCGGTACACGGAACAGCAGTATAGTTGGGAGGATAAGGAGGATCGTAGTCAGGAATAGCCAGAGGTCGGTACACAGAGCAGCAGTATAGTTGGGAGGATAAGCAGGTAACGTAGTCAGGAATATCCAGAGGTTGGTACACGGTGAAGCAGTATAGGTTGGAGGATAAACAGGAATCATAGTCAGGATATAGCCAGAGGTCGGTACATGGAGCAGCAGTATAGTTAGGAGGATAAGCAGGCAATCTAGTCAGAATATAGCCAGAGGTCAGTACACGGAGCAGCAGTGTAGTTGGGAAGATAAGCAAGAATTGTAGTCAGGAATATCCAGAGGTCGGTACACGGTGAAGCAGTATAGGTTGGAGGATAAACAGGAATCATAGTCAGGATATAGCCAGAGGTCGGTACACGGAGCAGCAGTATAGTTAGGAGGATAAGCAGGTAATCTAGTCAGAATATAGCCAGAGGTCAGTACACGGAGCAGCAGTATAGTTGGGAAGATAAGCAGGAATCGTAGTCAGGAATATCCAGAGGTCGGTACACGGTGAAGCAGTATAGGTTGGAGGATAACCAGGAATCATAGTCAGGATATAGCCATGGATCGGTACACGGAGCAGCAGTATAGTTGGGAAGATAAGCAGGAATCGTAGTCAGGATATAGCCAGAGGTCGGTACATGAAGCAGCAGTAGAATCTTGAGGATAAGCAGCAGGTGAAAAGAAGATAGACTAAAGGCTGGGAGCTCAATATTCTTGCAAGGTGCTCAATCAGGAATTCGGGGTGGAGACCATCAGGGACAACACAGGTACTAGTATCTGGTTTAGCAAGGAACTCTCCAACAAGCTAAATAGCTCAGAGGGAAGAGCTGCCGGGTTTGAGTCCTGACACTGTGTTCACGGAGCTCATCAGACAGTTCTATGTTGGAGGATGATTTCTATGTTATCTTGTTCTATCTGTGGCTTACCTGTTTGTAGAGCTCCAAGTTCTGACATTAGTGGATATTTCCTGATTAAGTAGATGCAGATTGTGAGGAGTTTACTGGATGTTTCTACCTGTGAAGCTGTAAGTTCTAGGCTTACTGGGTGTTTTCTGCCTGAAAAGCTGCAGGTTGTGACTTTAGTCAGTGCTATCTACTTATTGAGCTGCAGGTTCAGAGCTCAGTGGGTGTTTCCTGCTTGTGAAGTTGCAAGTTGTTAGTCTGGTGGGTGATTTCTGTCTATGGAGCTGTAGGTTCAGAGCTCAGTTGGTATTTCTTGTCCATGACATTGGTATTTCTTGCAGTAGGTTTTGTGCTTACTGAGTGTTTTCTGCTTGTGGAGCTTCAATTTCAGAGCTCAGTGTTTGTTTTCTATTTGTGGAATTGCAGGTTGTGAACGTAATTGATCCTACAGCTCCACAGGCAGAAAACACCAATTACATTCATCATAACCTACAATCCTACAAACAAGAAACACCCACTGAGCTCTGAACTTGCAGCCCCACAAGCAGGAAACACTCAGTATCTTCAGAAAGCACAGCTCCATAGATATGAAACACCCACTAAAGTCAGAACCTACAGCTCCATAGGCATAAAACACCAAAGCTGAGTGGGTGTTTTATGCTTTTAGACCTGTAGGTTCAGAGCTTAGATGGTGTTTCCTGCTTGTGAAACTGCAAGTTCAGAGCCCACCGGGTGTTTCTTGCCTGTGCAGCTGCAGGTTGGAAGTTGTGTGGTTTACCCTTGTGAAGTTGAACTCTTTCCCATCTCTCAATGAACTCATTTTTGTTCCTGTGTATACCTCCCACTCTCACAAAAATGTATATTTTGGGTAAAAGTTAAGCTTCTATGGTGCGGCTTACAGAAAAGCCAGATCACTATAAGAAGTTAAAAGGTATCATACAAGATTTAAGTACATACATTGGTTATACAGTTAAAGGAACATAAAAATAAATGATAGGATTTCCCAAAGATCAATTCATCTTGTGGGGTCTTTCAATCAGGGTCACCCCATGAACAATTTGTCCATACAGAAGGACCCCTCAGAGTCGCTTGTTGTGAACGGACCGGCTGCATCCTGTGTATTACACAATGTTGGTTAGGGGCATAATTATTAGGGTACAGAGGTAACATCCACTGTCACATGATAAGACCCCAGTATTGTAAATAGCGCTTGGTATGTGGGGTCCTGTTTCACATTTTGCCTTGGAGCTCCGGAGTTATAAATACAAAGCGTTCCTCACTATACTCTGTGCTATTAAGTGCAGGGAATACATCAGCGCTCGTTTGTGCCGCGAATATCATTGTAATTAAAATGTGATTATAAACGCATTTGTCATGCTGCCGCCTGGAGAAGTTGCGCTACCTTTTATTTCTCAGGGTCCCGCTGAGCAAGTCAGCCCCGAAAAAAAGCAAACAGTAGAATCAAGGCTAATTATTTCAAGTTGTTGCAGACTTTTCCTGTTGTTTAATTATTGCTGTGCAGCATTCGGAGCTGACAGAAGAAAAATAATTAAGGGAGAACACAGGGACGCTTGTGGTTTAGAAACGGCAGGGAGGCGACTATTAGCTCCAGAGTTGGTTGTTTTTCAGCAAGAAAGTGGAACATGGCCATTGCCAGGCGGACACACATTGTGCGCTGGAAGACTGACAATCCTGCCTCCAGGAAAAACTAGAAGACAGGAAAGTGAAGGTGGAGGCCATGGTCTACTTCTAGTGTCTGCCGCCATGCTCCACTGGAGGTCTAATGATTCTGCTTCTGAAGGGGACGCATGGGCGGACAAACCATGAGTGCAACTTATGCAGCCGCACAGGGGCCCAAGAGGTAAGGGGGCCACTTCCACCTCCAAAGTAGCAAGCAGCTCATAGTCATAGACACGTTTCTGGACAAACGGCCCAGATACTGGTGTTACACAGGTGCGCTCTCCTCTCTGTGTCCGCCCTGTACACAGCGGTCAGAGATTGTATGCACATGGTCATAACCACTCATAATCATGTCGCAGAGTTGGGCTGACATGGCGATTTAGCAAAGCTGGGTCAATAAAGAAGTCTAATAGCAGAGCCCTACGCAGTGATGTCGCAGAGCAGGTTTTGTATTGAATTCTAATAGCAGAGCTGGGTCAATGATGTAGCAGAGCTGGTTTTGTAATGAAATCCCCTAGCAGTGATGTAACAGTGATGTAGTAGAGCTGATTTTATAATAAAAACCAATAGCAGTGCTACCAGTGATATTACAAAGCTGAAACAGTGATGTAGCAGAACTGGTTCTGTTTTCAAATCCAATAGCAGTGCTAGCATTTATGTATGAGAGAAGGAACAGTGATGTGGCAGAGTTGGTTTTGTAATGAAATCCAATAGTGGTGCTAACAGTGATATAACAGAGCTGGAACCGTGATGTAACACAGCTGGTTTTGTAATGAAATCCAATAGCAGATCTAGCAGCGATGTAGCAGAGCTGGCACAGTAAGTAGCAGAGTTAGTTTTGTAACTAAATCCAATAGCTGAGCTAGCAGTGATGTATCAGATCTGAGTTTGTAAAAAATTCCACAGATGTACAATGAGGGAAGTATTTGATCCCTTGCTGATCTTGTAAGTTTGCCCACTGACAAAGACATGAACAGTCTATAATTTTAAGGGTAGGTTCGTTTTAATATTGAGAGATAGAATATCAAAAATAAAATCCAGAAAATCACACTGTATAAAGTATATAAATTTATTTGCACTTTTCAGTGAGAAATAAGTATTTGATCTCTCTGGCAAACAAGACTTAACACTTGATGGCAAAACCCTTGTTGGCAAGCCCAGCAGTCAGACGTTTGTTGTAGTTGATGATGAGGTTTGCACACATGTCAGGAGGAATTTTGCTCCACTCCTCTTTGCAGATCATCTCTAAATCATGAAGATTTTGAGGCTGTCACTTGGCAACTCGGAGCTTCAACTCCTTCCATAAGTTTTCTATGGGATTAAGGTCTGGAGACTGGCTAGGCCACTCCATGACCTTAATGTGCTTCTTTTTGAGCCACTCCTTTGTTGCGTTTGCTGTATGTTTTGGGTCATTGTCGTGCTGGAAGACCCAGCCACGACCCAATTTTAATGTCCTGGCGAAGGGAAGGAGGTTGTCACTCAGGACTTTATGTTACATGGCTCCATCCATTCTCCCAGTGATGCGGTGAAGTAGTCCTGTGCCCTTAGCAGAGAAACACCCCCAAAACATAATATTTCCACCTCCATGCTTGACAGTGGGGATGGTGTTCTTTGAGTCATTTCACTTCCTCCAAACACGGCGAGTTGAGTTAATGCCAAAGAGCTCAATTTTGGTCTCATCTGACCACAGCACCTTCTCCTAATCACTCACAGAATCATCCAGGTGTTCACTGGCAAACTTCAGACAGGCTGCACATCTGCCTTATTGAGCTGGGGGACCTTGTTAGAGTCTGACTGATTAATTGAGTCTGTGGACAGGAGTCTTTTATAAAGGTGACTATGGAAGACAGCTGTCTTTAATGCAGGTATCGAGTTGATTAGGAGTCTAACTGGTCTGTAGGAGCCAGAACTCTTAATAGTTGGTAGGGGATCAAATACTTATTTCTCACTGCAAAATGCAAATAAAGTTATATAATTTATGCAATGTGATATTCTGGATGTTATTTTTGATATTATATCTCTCAATGTTAAAATGAACCTACCCTTAAAATTATAGACCGTTCATGTCTTTGTCAGAGGGCAAACTTACAAAATCAGCAAGGGGTCAAATACTTATTTCCCCCACTGTATGTTATGAAGCTACGCTGACAATAGTGTTGTATAAACATCGGAGACCAAGGAGTTCCCTGGTTTTCATCATGCACCCTCACACAGGGATCTGGACTTTGCTGCGGGGGTCTCACATTGAGTTCATAGACTTGGCGTCCCTCTTTGGCAGTCCATATACCAGAAACTCAAAGTTACGCTAATCATGTGCTGTCATAGATTTGAGCTCTAATTTTTGCCAATTTCTAGAATAATTTTGGCCCCAGGTGACTTTGCTACTAGGCTCCATTGACTTATTAGAAAACTGTCTTGAGCAGCGGAAAAAGGAGAAAACTTGCCAATCGTTGCTCAGTAATGCAATGCATCATACTTCTAAAATGGCAAGTTTGGGCGCACATCCAATATGTTGGTGTCGGTGGGTGACGCGGTGGGGTCATGGGCCGTGATGACGTGTCCTGGTGACATTTCTGTGGTTGCGCTTCCCCCGACGCCTCCGGTGACGATACAGATGACACGAGCCGTGCATTGCTCCTGACCACATACAACACGGGTCTATTACTGATGCTTGACGCATCTCTGCTTTTCTGTTTTTTGCCACCTTTTAACCCAGCATGAAAAACCAGACTCGGAGATAGCGGAGGCGAGGAGATTCATTGGGAACCGTAAATCAAGTTTTTATGTCTCCGATCGTCCTCTGCTTACCGGATAGGAAATGTAAAAGCAGCGCGAGGCAGAAGAACAGCTGGGATTTAATGAAATTTACATGGTTCTGCCGGAGCCGCAGAGCAGCAAATGCTCCACAACCGGATCTAAGATACCGAATATTTCTACTTATTTCAATTTAAAGAGAAACCTTGAAGAGAATCCAGTGTAATCATCACAGAGTCGTCCAGATTTCCCATTTGCAATCATTTCTTTTGCTTTCTGTTAAGCGGGAGCCGGACTACGGCAGGAATTATAAACACGTGTGTGAACACCGCCATGTGCCGGCTCCAATTCCGCTCCATTACGTGAGGATCTCGGTATATTAAGACCATGACTGAGGGCGATAAGAGTCGCCAGAAATACGTCTATTTTACTAAGTCAATCGATCCGTATTCACAAACATTTTATTCATGGATTGGGATGGAGACCCGTGGAAGCGCTATTGTCGGCGCGAAACGGCCGTCGTCACATCCTGCTCACCTCCTTCCCTGCTTGTTGTCCCGAGCCGTGAAGATGACGGTGTCTTTTCGTATTTTCTAAATAAAGGATTCAGACCACACCTGGACCGGCGAGTGTTGCCGCTTTGTTCTGTATGCTGCCATTATTCATGGATTTGCAAGAATAAAGAACACTATATTTTCTTCGCGTTTGGAAACACCGTTCATTTTCCTATACGTATCATTATTGCACATGATAGGGGGGTGGTCTATCACAGATTTTGCCTTGGGGTCCAGCCCAGGGTCTTCACGTTGCCCTTCCGCTTTGCCAGTTTGTTGCTACTTGTCCCTTTTCTCGAAGACATGAACATTTCTTTAAAGTGACTCCAAGCAGGATCCTTCCTATAAAATCCCCCTTTTAATTCCCCTTTTTGTATACCCTGAAGCCCAACATGCTTCTTACGTAAATACATGAAAAGAGCGCGGCAGAGCGTAGGACGCACGTGTGCAATATTCCTTTAATTAACCTAATTTTTGCTCATTTTCTCTCCTTTCAAGATGTCAAAAAAATTGAAACAGATGAAATGTTAGAAAGGTTCGATCACTTCTCTTGACATCCGCCTGAAAGACGATATTAAAATACTCCGAGCGGAGGCGGAATGAGTCTCTCACGACGGTACAGACTCCGCTCTCATCCTTCCAAGACTTAAGACTACAGAATTGCTCTACTTAAGATGAGACGGAGTAAATTGGGCCGGGATGAATTGCAGAGTGAAATGTTAGAAGATGACATTTTCTGCAGAGCTCTGAGTGAGGCGGCGTCTCGAGCCGGCGCTGTCCGTAAGACGCGATTAAATTCACTTAAATGCGCATCAGCAGCAGTTAGTATTAATGAAAATTGAAATTGGACATAATGGGGCTCATAAATCTGAGAAAAGGGAGAAAAAAAAGAGATGGAGAAGGATAAGGTGCCTTATATCCTCAACGTGAGAGCCTGGGGAGAGGGGAGCAGAAGAATCGGTTTGTTTTACGCCTTAACCCTTTACTTTACACTCTGTACAAATCTTAAGATATTGCAGAAGCAAAATTCACTCCTTCCGACACTTTATGGTCCAAGAATCCAAATGTTCCATCATGTAGCATCGCCTACGCTGGTTACTCGGGAGCTTGTCCGACAGTCCAGTACTTGGTGGCTCCACTACAGGTCTAGAACTTTCCAAGATGTCCTCCCGATGGCTCCTCAAGAAGAGGATGAAGTCTATATAGTGTAGGATGGGATGCCAGCGCCCAGGCAAGGCGAGTATTGTGCCCATAATCCATCATCTCCTTTGAGTTCCTTGATTAGAGTTTTTTATTGATTACTTAGCTCTCCTTCATAATTTATTAGTGTCCCCCCTTCAAAAGTAATAATGCCAGCTCCATTTCACACCCTGCAATGTAAAGAATTGTCTGGTGAGAAGTTATTATCTATCCACAGGTAAGGTGATGCCTTCTGGATTATTGGAGGCCAACCAGTGGGATCTGCAGGACTTTTATCTCCATATCTCCATCAGAATGGAGCGGCACCGCACAGGCTACATTCATTCTGTATGAGGCTGCCGAGCGCTGGGCTCCAATTTTTCTGGCAGCCACACAGTAAATGGCGTTATGTTCGCCACTTCGTCACCACGCCATAAAAAATGTCTTCCACAGGACCTTCACTACTCACAAAAGCTCCAATATTCATCACTGGAATCCAGTGCGGTCCCATCCGTCTGTAATTAAAGACAGGAAGAGTTATATCTACATGATGAATAAAATCACAGCTCCCAGCCTCCTGCACAGATTTGTGTCTGCTCTCCATCAGATAACCCACTTCAATCACCTGTTCACAGTGGGGTAAAGTTGTAGCCGAACAGGGGTCAGATGGGGAGTCGGACTGCGAGCTCTTGTTCCCTCTACGAGGTATGATTAAGTCATGCTTTATCCAGAACTTGCTTTCACTGGACAACCCCTTTGTGTCTAGACTTATTAGAAACTCACCTAATCCAAGCAATGGAGTCCTCTTCTCCAAGTGTCCCTCTCCATAAATTTGGGAACATTAAGCCAGAAGTGTGGGTCATGTGCACTGCCCTGGATCTTTGGCAATACCAATGCCACTTAGGGGCGCAAAATGAAAATAAAAATTCAGCACTTTTTTTCCTCTTTAAATTTTGCTCCTCCAGGAATTTAACATATAGAGAAACTACCCCTGTGCCCTCTATTCCGTCCCCACACTTTGTCCCTTCATCACACTTTTCTATTTCTTGAGGTTTCACGCACTTCTTTTAAGGTTGTGGGCTCAGCGCTCCCACTCCCTTGCTTGCCATCCTGTCCTCCAGCAATCCTCTGTACAGTCTCCCTCAGTCACAGCTTCTGCCACCGTTCTTCAGGCACTTGACAACTTTTGTGGGACTCCTTCACCTTTCATCAAGCTCATAGGGTGACAATCATTCTCCACTCAATGGTGGCCAGTCTGTCCTCCAGTGATGTAGCCTAAGGCAGCACACTGCTCTTACATAAGTCCATCACCTACACGTCGCAGTGTCAGTATTCAAACCCAGCAGCTCCTGTGCGCCAGGCGGCAGCTCTTCCCCCTGAGCTATTCAGCTCGCTGGACAGTTCCCTGCTAACCCAAATACTTGTTCCTATGTTGTTGCTGATGTCTCCACCCAGAGTTTTTGTTGGGCACCACTCTGAGTTTCTGATTGGCTCCATCCTGATTGAACGCCCTATTTAAACCTAGCCTTGTTCTCCTTTCCTTCCGCGATTATTGAGCTACCAGTCTCTGCAACTGACCCCAGCTTGGTGGGAGACAGAGGTCTATAAACCTTCAGGCACACTGGGAGTCTACTGATGCTTCCCCACACATGCGAAGCAACTGACCCCAACTGGTGGTAAACAGGGGCCTTTATACCCTCTGGCTCACTGGAGTGTAATGATGCTTTACCATATGCACAGTCCTCTGCAACTGACCCCCACTAGTGGGAAACAGAGGTCTCTGGCACACTGGGAGTCTACTTATTCTTCCAAACATGCAAGGCAATTGACCCTAGCTGGTGGGAAACAGAGGCCTAAATATCCTTTGGCACACTGGGAGTGTACTGACGCTTCCCCCATTATACAACCCTCAGCAACTGACCCCCACTCGTGGGAAACAGAGGCCTGTATTCTCTCTTGCACACTAGCAGTGCACTGATGCTTCCCGACATGCAAGGCAATTGACCCTAGCTGGTGGGAAACAGAGTCCTATATATCTTCTATATCTTCTAGCACACTGGGAGTGTACTAACGCTTTCCCCATTGTACAACCTTCAGCAACTAACCCCAATTGGTGGAAAGCAGAGGCCTGTATTCTCTCCTGCACACTGGCAGTGCACTGATGCTTCCCGACACGCGCAGTCTTACCCATCCTAGGCACTCAGCGCTCTGCACTTTCACGCTATACAAGCATCCCATAACTACAACCCCCTGGGGTACTACATCGGACGTACACAGAGTTACTTTTGCACTCAAACAGGAATATGGGGGGAGCTGAGTGATGACCAGCGTGAGCTACCGACTCTGTAACCGCCCAGTAAAGTCTCAGTTCTGTAGTTGCTTCCCCGGAGTCGTTTCCTCCTGTGCGGTGCCTTTATGTGACCGCTGACACCAGACCTCTTACCTTCACCCCTATCCGCTTATCAGTGACATTACATGGCAGATTATCAGGATTTCCAGATTACTGGACGTGTACAGAGGTGTCCTTTAATCTCACGTGATGAGTTTCCATGCAGCCCTTAAGTCCACGGTCACATATTGCGCCACCTTCGCTGCTCCCTCCACGACACGTGACCTGAGGTCAAACGTCAGAGGAGCAAATGACCAGATCTCACTGTTATTGTGGATACAGTATAAATCGGTTATTTTATGGTGGCGAGATCCCCAGATGTGCGGTGATAAATACATCTCTTTCGCACGGGTGCACGGCGGCGCAGAGTTCTCTGCTTCCATTGATATGAAAAAGCGATGAAACGACGTTCTGCTGAATTATTCATCTGAAGATCCTGAAATGCCACAGGTACGGGGTGCGAGGCTGCAGCACCGGATTATCCCTCATTTTAAGCCGCTGACAGTTAATTTGTTTCCAGTAGTAAAACTGCTGCTGTCGGCAGTGGGAAAGGTGACTGCAGCAGAGCTGGATCCTGACACAATGTAACGATGCACTGATGAGGAGGGGGGGTCACACGAGCCTTTAGAGTCCTTAGAGCTTTTAGTTTATGGGGTAGACAGCTTCTGCTGTAGTTTGGTAAAGATGTAACACAGCCGAGTTTGTCATTAAACACTTTACGCAGATACGGTATATACAGTTGTGTGAAAAAGTGTTCACCCCCTACCTGATTTCCTATTCTTTTGCATGTTTGTTACACTTACATGTTTCCGATCACCAAACAAATATAAATATTAGACAAAGATAACACAAGTAATCACAAAATGCACTTTATAAATGAAGGTCTTTATTATTAAGGGAAAAAGAAATCCAAACCTAAAGGGCCCTGTGTGAAAAAGTGATTGCCCCCTAAGCCTAATAACTGGTTGGTCCGCCCTTAGCAGCAATAACTGCAATCAACATTTGTGATAACTGCCAATGAGTCTATTACAACTCACCGGAGGAATTTTGGCCACTCACCTTTGCAGAATTGTTGTAATTCAGCCACATTGGAGGGTTTCCGAGCATGAACCATCTTTTTATGGTCATACCACAGCATCTCAATCCGATTAAGGTCAGGACTTTGACTAGGCCACTCCAAAGTATTAATTTTGTTTTCCTTAAGCCATCCAGAGGTGGACTTGCTGGTGTGTTTTGGATCATTGTCCTGCTGCATAACCCAAGTGCGCTTCAGCTTGAGGTCACGAACAGATGGCCGGGCATTCTCGTTCAGGATTTTTTGGTAGACAGCAGAATTCATGGTTGCATTTATCACAACAAGTCTTCCAGGTCCTGAAGCAGCAAAACAGCCCCAGACCATCACACTACTACCGCTATATTTTACTGTTGGTATGATGTTCCTTTTCTGAAAGGCTGTGTTACTTCTACACCAAATGTAATGGGACATACACCATACACTAACTTTTGTCTCGTCAGTCCAGTTTTCTGGCAAGACCGAGTTGAGCCCTTATGTTTTTATTGCTCAGCAGTTGTTTTCGTCTTGGAACTCTGCCATGCATGCAATTTTTGCCCAGTCTCTTTCTTTTGGTTGAGTCGTGAACGCTGACCTTAACTGAGGCAAATGAGGCCTGCAGTTCTTTGGATGTTGTGGGGTCTTTTGTGACCTCTTGGATGAGTCTTCCCTGCGCTCTTGGTGTAATTTTGGTTGTCCAGACACTCCTGGGGAGGTTCACCACTGTTCCATGTTTTTGACATGTGTGAATAATGTCTCTTATTGTGGTTCGCTGGAGTCCCAAAGCTTTAGACATTGCTTTATAACCTTTTCCAGACTGACAGATCTCAATTACTTTCTTTGGTGACTAGCTTTTGAGGAGCTTTTGGTCTACTTCACTTTGTCAGGCAGGTCCTATTTAAAGGGAACCTGTCACCCCCGTTTTTTGAGATTGAGCTATAAATACTGTTAAATAGGGCCTGCGCTGTGCGTTACTATAGTGTATGTAGTGTACCCTGATTCCCCATGTATGCTGAGAAATACATTACCAAAGTCGCCGTTTTCGCCTGTCAATCAGGCTGGTCTGGTCAGGTGGGCGTGTTCACAGCGCTCTTTTCTTCCCCAGCTTTCCGTTGGTGGCGTAGTGGTGTGCGCATGTCCAGAGTTCCGACTTCCCTGCGCCCACGTGAAGACACAGCGCGCGATCTGCGCTGTAATCCCTTGCATCGGTGGGGGCGGCCATCTTCCTGGGGCCGCGCGTGCGCAGATGGAGTGCTCTGCTGCACGGGGCTTCAGGAAAATGGCCGCGGGATGCCGCGCGTGCGCATTAGAGATCGCGGCGGCCATTTTCCCAAAGCCGAGTTTGCATCTCGGCTTTGGGAAAATGGCCGCCGCGATCTCTAATGCGCACGCGCGGCATCCCGCGGCCATTTTCCTGAAGCCCCGTGCAGCAGAACACTCCATCTGCGCACGCGCGGCCCCAGGAAGATGGCCGCCCCCACCGATGCAAGGGATTACAGCGCAGATCGCGCGCTGTGTCTTCACGTGGGCGCAGGGAAGTCAGAACTCTGGACATGCGCACACCACTACGCCACCAACGGAAAGCTGGGGAAGAAAAGAGCGCTGTGAACACGCCCACCTGACCAGGCCAGCCTGATTGACAGGCGAAAACGGCGACTTTGGTAATGTATTTCTCAGCATACATGGGGAATCAGGGTACACTACATACACTATAGTAACGCACAGCGCAGGCCCTATTTAACAGTATTTATAGCTCAATCTCAAAAAACGGGGTGACAGGTTCCCTTTAAGTGATTTCTTGATGGAGAACAGGTGTGGCAGCAATCCGGCCTGGATTTGGCTAGGGAATATGAACTCAGCTTCCCAAAGATGTGATAACCCACAGTTAATTTATGGTTTAAGGGGGTACAATCACTTTTTCACACAAGGGCCAGTAGGTTTGGATTTCTTTTTCCCTTAATAATAAAGACCTTCATTTACAAAACTTCACTTTGTGTTACTTGTGTTATCTTTGTCTAATATTTACATTTGTTTGGTGATGTGAAACATTTATGTGTGACAATCACGCAAAGGAACTGGAAATCAGGAAGGGGGCGAACACTTTTTCACGCCACTGTATGTATAATAAACATAAAGCAAGACACAATAGAGACATAGATATAACTCTAATGACTACAGTCAGTTCCCCAGAGCCTATAATAAGGTCCATTGTTACATGAGATAAGGCCACACCCTGAAATATTATAGAAAGCTGAAATGAAAAGAGCTAATAATGCTTATTAAAGACAGCATATAGAAGTAGATGCTATAGATGACAAATAATACTAAGCAATGTATTAAAGGTAAGATGTTTGTACTGCTGGCACAAATAAATAAGTGATGTAAGCATGTAGAGGGTAAGGCATATGAAGGAGACAGATGAGGAACACCCCACGTGTTTCGCCACTAAAGATGCGGCTTCATCAGGGGCAACAATGCAAATGGCTATGGCCTGTAAAGTCATAGAAATATGTTCATAAATTACCTGGATTGATATCAGCCTCGGGAGGCGGCACTTTATATAGCGTGTATATGGGATAAATCACATATGCGCGTCCACACATCGGAAGTAAAGGCAAGACACCAATAATGAGTGCAACGTATGTGCAAGCCCTGCGGTCTGACCCGGGTATCGAGTGGCTTAGGCTATGTTCACACTAGCGTTATGCTAGTTTGCGTCGGGCGACACAGCGGCGACGCATGCGTCATGCGCCCCTATATTTAACATGGGGGACGCATGCGTTTTTGTTTGTTGCGTTGTGCGACGCATGCGTTTTTTTTGCCGCAAGCGTCGGACCAAGAAAACGCAACAAGTTGCATTTTTCTTGCGTCCAAATTTCGGCAAAAAACGACGCATGCGTCGCAAAACGCAGCGTTTTTGCGTGCGTTTTGGTGCGTTTTTGCGTGCGTTGTGCGTTGCGTCGCCGACGCAGCGGCGCACAACGCTAATGTGAACGTAGCCTTAGTGCTTGCAAGCAGCAATCCAGAAATAAATTGCACAAGCGTGGGACAGCACAATGATTGATCACACACATGCGTGTAATAAGTGTAGCATGGCAAGGGCGGCAGCTATGACCGCGCCTGCGCAGACCATGAAAGCGGGTCTAAATAACGCGTCATTGTAAAGGCCCAGGGTACAAGTAGAGAGCGGAGCAATGATCCACAAATTGAAAATGACATGCACAGATATAAGAATATTACATTTATATAACTGCCAACTGTCCCAGCCTAATAGTATAGCACTTATACAATCGTCCGTCCCAGCCTGCACCTCTAAATGTGCACATACAAAAAGAAAACTGTAATGTTCCAAATATAATTGATGATAATATGAAATAATATAGAACCCGTAGTGCATTAGCAACGCTAATAAAAAATGTTATCAAGAACAATATATGGACCCTTTAAAGTCCAATAGCTGCTTATAATGCACAATAGTACCTGCTTCGGGGCTGATTGCGGCCCCCCGACCACCCCAGGTTGCTCCAGTGATACGTCCGCCCCTGGTATGGAGCAATGTATCTTGGTATCTTTAGGCACTGAGTACTCGGATTGTTTGGGCAGATATTTGGCGCCTGTGTTAGTATCATGTGGACAGTGTACATTATATGGACACTATGTATCAGCATTATGTGAGCTCTGTATAGTGGTAATTTGTGGACACTGTGTATTGGTATTATTATCGGCTCTATATTGGTATTACATGGGCAGGATATTTTGGTATAATAGATTTGGAAACGTACGGTTGTTACATTCGGGCTCTGTATGTTGATATTTACAATATCCGGCATTAATTAATGTTTAAATAATCATTGCATTAATTGCATTTGGCCAACATATAGCACTGTTATCTGGGCACCATCCCGTATGGTGGTCCGTATCGCTGGACACCACAGTTTATAGATGCCATACACTATATAGGGGGCACCGGCAGAACATCCCGCAGGGGGCATCATCCAGTATGAGGCTGATGGACATATACGTTTGGTTGCAGGACTTTATAAAATGTGATTTAGCCATAAATTGTCTTCGATGAATGATTGGGCTGAGCGGCTCTGCAAATACTGGAATCGGCATTCATCTGTGCACAGGTGGGGCAGAGCGAAATATGGTATTGATCTGAGAGACATGAACTGTGCAAAAGTCTCATAAATAGGTGGTTCAAATCGCTTCACAATGTATAGACTGCACCTGAGTCACAGATTCATTTAGACCGATTAATCACAAAGCAAATTAATAATCTTGGATGATATCAATGGTCTGTACCCTGCGGCTCCCCCCGCTATCGGATCACTACAACTCCCAGCCTGGCCGAATCTGTCTCCATGCTTGTTTCTTGGATAATACTTCTGTGTATTGCTGTGTGACCTATTTTTGTGACAGTTGAAAATATTCTGATAGTTCAGGTAATAAAATATTAATAAACCCCGAACAATAGAGGAAGGGAATGTTCTCAGCGTTCGGAGAAGCAGGAAATCTTCCCAAAGAGCCGATGATACGATCCATCCAGATTACAGATGCTCAGGACTAATCAGGACTAATCAGAACTAATCAGGGCTTAAGAAAGGAGTTTTCTGGTTTTATGCAAATGAAAATCACTTTAAAGACAGAAACTTCTACAATGTTCTAATATCCATCATATTCAATTGTTCTACATTTTCAAGATCTTCTGTCAGATAAGGTGTAACCTTTGCGTATATGGTCCTGCTCTTACTGAGGAGCGGATACGTCTGTATCAAGTGTCTACAATGTTCAGGCAGGTTTCATACATATACAGGTTTGATACACCCCCAGGAAGAAGCAGCACGCGAAACGCGCGTCGGGGCTTGCGGGCACAGCACGCCATTTGGCTGAGCACATTGGGAGAGACACGGAACAGGTACTATGTGTGGGGCACAGGGTATACCACTAAATATGCCGGGATTGTGTAAATGTTGCTTTCATTAGAGTACAAACAGTGGAGGGTGCTGTTTGGTATTGGCTTTAAGCTAAACCCTAATTAGTACTTAGAGAATTGTAGTACACAAGTGATAAGTAGCACCCTATAATTGTTTCTCGTGATTGGTGCATATGCAGTGGGAATATTGCAATGAACTATATGTATGACCTGACAATTTCAGACCCAACCACACCCCTACTCCTGCTTTAAAAATGAAAAGTGTCCTGCTGATGCTGACCGCATTTATTTTTGTTGGTTGTATGGAGGCACCTTATTGTCTGTTCATGTTTGTGTTTGTATTTTAACTATCTTGTAAATAAAGTGAGTTTGTTTTAAATATATTTTTGTGACACTTCTTGGAACACAGTTCATTTATCTGTGTTTTCAGTATGTTCTAGGTTTGATACATTGTATCAAACTAGCAGAGACATTGAAGAAGCTGCTGCTGTGTTTAGCTCACAGAGCATTGCATCCACTCCACTTCGAAGCAGCTGCGGCTGTGTTTAGCTCACAGAGCATTGTATTCACTCCACCTCGAAATATCTGCTGCTGTGTTTAGCTCACAGAGCATTGTATCCACTCCACCTTGAAACAGCTGCTGCTGTGTTTAGCTCACAGAGCATTGTATCCACTCCACCTTGAAACATCTACTGCTTTGTTTAGCTCACAGAGCATTGTATCCACTCTACCTCGAAGCAGCTGTGGCTGTGTTTAGCTCACAGAGCATTGTATCCACTCCACCTTGAAATATCTGCTGCTGTGTTTAGCTCACAGAGCATTGTATCCACTTCACCTCGAAGCAGCTGCGGCTGTGTTTAGCTCACAGAGCATTGTATCCACTCCACCTTCAAATATCTGCTGCTGTGTTTAGCTCACAAAGCATTGTATCCACTCCACCTTGAAACAGCTGCGGCTGTGTTTAGCTCACAGAGCATTGTATTCACTCCACCTTGAAACAGCTGCTGCTGTGTTTAGCTCACAGAGCATTGTATCCACTCCACCTCGAAGCAGCTGCGGCTGTGTTTAGCTCACAGAGCATTGTATTCACTCCACCTTGAAACAGCTGCTGCTGTGTTTAGCTCACAGAGCATTGTATCCACTCCACCTCGAAGCAGCTGCGGCTGTGTTTAGCTCACAGAGCATTGTATCCACTCCACCTCGAAGCAGCTGCGGCTGTGTTTAGCTCACAGAGCATTGTATTCACTCCACCTCGAAGCAGCTGCGGCTGTGTTTAGCTCACAGAGCATTGTATCCACCCCACCTCGAAGCAGCTGCGGCTGTGTTTAGCTCACAGAGCATTGTATCCACTCCACTTAAGGCCTTATTTCAATGTCCGTCGTGCACGTACATGTTCTATCTGTATTTTTAATGGCTGCAACATGTACCCATTATAATCTATGGTGCTATCCTCATGTCTGTTTTTTCATGGGCAGTGTGTCTGTGTCTATTTATCTCCAGTATCACAGATTAATAGTGCACATACAAGTTTGTGCTGTCCATATTTAACATTGCAAAGGACAGAAGAAGCTTTGTCATTTATTTAGCCATCCGTTAAAAACACTGACGACTGATGGTAAAAACTGACACTAGGACCAAACACTGATCCAAACCACTAATGTCACTGGCATCTGTGGAGACACAGGGGTCAGCGGATGCATTAGTCCACTAACTGAAACCGCATGCATCAAGGATCGTCCCATCAAACGCCCGCTCTCCTTTCCCTGTGGGCATAATACTACTCAGACAACACAGGGTGAGGGTGGAACAGTGTGGCAGTACTTTATTGAACCACAAAATCAGGCAAATAACACACAGTACAGTCCCCGCAAACACCCAAGAAGGTGCACATTACAGAGTCTCACCCTTCCGCTCACACACCAGGATATGAGCAGCTGTGACTTCAGAGCTTTCAGGGTGGACTACCCCACATGTGGCACACACACAGAGAGGAGGTAATGAGAAGCTTAGAAAGACGACAGTCCATTGAGGTACAAGGCCAGTTGACCGGAGGGTCACAACTTGGCTTCTCCGAACATCTCCTTGGAGCCAGGTGACTGGTGGGTCCCAATCCTTGCTTTCACAAACGTATACATGGGGCTCAGGTAATTGGTTTGTCCCATTCCTTGGTTTCATAAACGTATACATGGGATTCAGGTGACTGGTGGGTCCAAATCCCAACTGCCCTAAATGTATCCATGGTTCAGCAATGATCTGCTGGAGCAGATCAGTCTTCTTTCAGCTGGGTCCATGGTCCCCTAAGCTGACATCCTGTAGAATGTCAAATCTGTGTCCCTCGTGATGGAGCCATGATGTCTTGGCTGCTGTCTTGTAAAGAGCCTCTGGTTCTTTTGATGTTTGGATGTCTAGATGTATATCTGTATATGGAGGTATCTCTTACAGAGGTGCATATATATCCTCTTTTTATAGTTAACAACTGTCCTTCAAACCAGCATCCAGAGGTAAAGTTAAAGAATGGTGATGATATCAACTTGCATTGTTTAGTTATTTAATCTATTTGCATAGTTTTTCCTCCTCTGTTTTGCAAGTCAACAAGCTAGCTGACATGGACAATGTGTAATACTAATCAACATATCAGCAAACATAATTGTTCAATTATCCTGCGACTCTAGTCAACCAAGATAACAGTACAATATATTACATCAAATGTCAACTTAAAAGTCAATATTACAGGCTTGTATAAACAAAAGTCTGTATTTTCTTGACCAACCAGAAAGAAATCCATAAATTCAAAAGTCAACATATAGATAACAGTCTATTCCTCATGGTTTATTGAAAATAGACGTCTGGTTAATTAAGATAAAATGCTATGTCGTCACAGTACAATTTTTCACATAATGTGTGAATAAGGCCCACGGGTAAGTGCACACATTAACAAGTATCTACAGAATAGTCCTCAGAGCCATACATAAAATTATCATTTTTTTTAAGAAAGTGTCATTACCGGAGGCCGGGAAGAACTGAGACCTGCGAGAAAGCCCTGCTGAGATCAAATGTCATCAGTGAGTTTTATCAGAGTTTGATCAGTTTTTTTTCACAAATGAGAAGAAAAAAAACCTTACACCTTCTATCAGTGAGCGAAAAAGGAACAGCAAATGGATGTCATCCGAGGGGCATCTGATGTTTTCATTGATCCATAAACATTCATTGCCAAATTTAATCCAATATCGGACAATTTTGCAAGCACCGCTGCAATAAATCACTGACACATGAAGAGCCCCAAAGACGATCGTAGGTACAAGTTCAATCCGTGAAAAACAAGGGCATCACACGTATGTTAAAAACTTATGTCTGAATGAGCCCTATGGTTGTTTAGGTGATTGACAAGTGTTTAAAAAAAATAAAAAGTTGCAATACTTTTACAATACTTTGACTTCCGAACACCTCCACCCTCCCACTCCTCCAATCCTCTCCTCCTCCTGATTTAGGTTCTTCACAGCCGAAAATATTCCGTTCACTTTGAGCCCAATGACTCGATCATGGTGATTTCTAATCAACATTCTGAAGATCTCACGCAGAAACAACGTTGAACAGGTTACTGAAAAAAAAAAATCACCTCTGAATTTTTTCCGTATACTGCGGGGGGGGGGGGGAGGGGGAAGGAGAGGAGAAATTAATAGGATTCCATGATTTTGCCTGAGCAGAACAAGTAAGATTACCGTCTTAGAAATGTCATTTACACCAGGAATAGTAAGAGCTGTCAGCGTCTCATAATGAAGTAATTTAAATACCGGCGGGTCTTACAAACATTTGATAAAATTGTGTCTCTGGCGGCTGTAATGTTACATATGCCAGCGGTATCCGGAAGGTTAGCCTCGGCGAGGTTTCCGCTCTGGCATTAATAGAAGATTTTATTCACAAAAGAATTCCCATTAATGATTTTCTAATAAAAGTTTGTGTTTTTGGGCTCTCGCTAATACCTTCCACGCTTAATACGGTCGGATTCTTTCAGGCTTTGAATTATACGCTCGAGTTATACACGTCGGACTTAGCGAGGAAATTTGGATAAAGCTGTTAGGAAGTTGTGAGAACATCGATAAGTTATATACAGGGCCATAAAAGTGAACTTGTTTCTGGACCCGATTGATTACTGTTTTTTTTGTACAGTTTTTGATGTTTTGTGCCTTTTTTAATTAATCTTTCTATTTGCGCCTTTTCCGAAGTTTATTTTATGAGAGTTCGCCATTTGACTTTTTTTTTTTCAAGTTCGTCACCGTGGCGGTAGTTTAAGGTTTTCTAGACTTTCATTTGATTCACCTTTTGCCACCAAAATCACAAAATTTGTTCCAAATGTAACGACAGTCCTACCGTCGAGTCATTTCACGTACACCAGTAATGTTTGCTACTTTTTGTGAAAAGCTGACTGGAGGGGAGTATGCAGCGGGCAGCGGGCACTGACTGGACGGAAGTAAGGAGGGACTAATTCTCGGCCGGACTGTGCCCGTCGTGGGATTTCCGTTACAGACAGACAGACAGACGGAAGTACCCCTTAAACAATTATATATATTGATAATACTGCCCCTATGTTCAAGAATATAACTACTATAATACTGCCTCCTATGTACAAGAATATAACTACTATAATACTGCCTCCTATGTACAAGAATATAACTACTATAATACTGCCTCCTATGTACAAGAATATAACTACTATAATACTGCTCCTATGTACAAGAATATAACTACTATAATACTGCCCCTATGTACAAGAATATAACTACTATAATACTGCTCCTATGTACAAGAATATAACTACTATAACACTGCCCCTAAGTACAAGAATATAACTACTATAATACCGCCCCTATGTACAAGAATATAACTACTATAATACTGCCCCTATGTACAAGAATATAACTACTATAATACTGCCCCTATGTACAAGAATATAACTACTATAATACTACTCCTATGTACAAGAATATAACTACTATAATACTGCCCCTATGTACAAGAATATAACTACTATAATACTGCTCCTATGTACAAGAATTTAACTACTATAACACTGCCCCTAAGTACAAGAATATAACTACTATAATACCGCCCCTATGTACAAGAATATAACTACTATAATACTGCCCCTATGTACAAGAATATAACTACTATAACACTGCCCCTAAGTACAAGAATATAACTACTATAATACTGCTCCTATGTACAAGAATATAACTACTATAACACTGCCCCTAAGTACAAGAATATAACTACTATAATACTGCTCCTATGTACAAGAATATAACTACTATAATACTGCTCCTATGTACAAGAATATAACTACTATAATACTGCCCCCTATGTACAAGAATATAATGACTATAATAATGCTCCTATGTACAAGAATATAACTACTATAACACTGCTCCTATGTACAAGAATATAACTACTATAACACTGCCCCTAAGTACAAGAATATAACTACTATAATACTGCTCCTATGTACAAGAATATAACTACTATAACACTGCTCCTATGTACAAGAATATAACTACTATAACACTGCCCCTAAGTACAAGAATATAACTACTATAACACTGCTCCTATGTACAAGAATATAACTACTATAACACTGCCCCTAAGTACAACAATATAACTACTATAATACTGCTCCTATGTACAAGAATATAACTACTATAACACTGCTCCTATGTACAAGAATATAACTAATATAATACTGCCCCTAAGTACAAGAATATAACTACTATAATACTGCTCCTATGTACAAGAATATAACTACTATAACACTGCTCCTATGTACAAGAATATAACTAATATAATACTGCCCCTAAGTACAAGAATATAACTACTATAATACTGCCCCTATGTACAAGAATATAACTACTATAATACTGCCCCTATGAACAACAATATAACTACTATAATACTGCTCCTATGTACAAGAATATAACTACTATAATACTGCAGTCTTGTACAGCAGTGTGTCTTCAAGAAAATGGCGCCGGAAAGCGCAGACTGCGCAGGCGCCGATTCCGGCACCAGGAGGAGCAAGACAATGGCGCCGGAAAAGAATCAGGTAGCGTAAGTAACAAATTGCTGTGCCATGAGGCTGTGGCACTTCATGCCACAGCTATTTGTTACTTATGCCACCTGATGGGGGTCATAAACCTTTATGGAGCAGCGTATGGGGCATATGGATGGGAGCAGCACATGACAGAATGGGGGAGCAGGATGGGAGCAGCACATGACAGAATAGGGTAGCACATGACAGAACGGGGGTGCAGGATGGCAGCAGCACATGACAGAACGGGGGTGCAGGATGGAAGCATCACATGACAGAACGGGGGCGCAGGATGGCAGCAGCACATGACAATGGGGGCGCAGGATGGGAGCAGCACATGACAGAACGGGGGTGCAGGATGGCAGCAGCACATGACAGAACGGGGGTGCAGGATGGAAGCAGCACATGACAGAACGGGGGCGCAGGATGGGAGCAGCACATGACAGAACGGGGGCGCAGGATGGCAGCAGCACATTACAGAACGGGGGTGCAGGATGGCAGCAGCACATGACAGAACGGGGGTGCAGGATGGAAGCAGAACATGACAGAACGGGAGCGCAGGATGGGAGTAGCACATGACAGAACGGGGGCGCAGGATGGCAGCAGCACATGACAGAACGGGGGTGCAGGATGGGAGCAGCACATGTCAGAATGGGGGCGCAGGATGGCAGCAGCACATGACAATGGGGGCGCAGGATGGGAGCAGCACATGACAGAACGGGGGTGCAGGATGGAAGCAGCACATGACAGAACGGGGGCGCAGGATGGGAGCAGCACATGACAGAACGGGGGTGCAGGATGGAAGCAGCACATGACAGAACGGGGACGCAGGATGGAGCAGCACATGACAGAACGGGGGTGCAGGATGGCAGCAGCACATGACAGAACGGGGGTGCAGGATGGAAGCAGCACATGACAGAACGGGGGCGCAGGATGGGAGCAGCACATGACAGAACGGGGGCGCAGGATGGCAGCAGCACATGACAGAACGGGGGTACAGGATGGCAGCAGCACATGACAGAACGGGGGTGCAGGATGGAAGCAGCACATGACAGAACGGGGGCGCAGGATGGGAGCAGCACATGACAGAACGGGGGCGCAGGATGGCAGCAGCACATGACAGAACGGGGGTGCAGGATGGAAGCAGCACATGATAGAACGGGGGGGAAGGATGGAAGCAGCACATGACAGAACGGGGGTGCAGGATGGGAGCAGCACATGACAGAACGGTGGCACAGAATGGCAGTAGCACATGACAGAACGGGGGTGCAGGATGGAAGCAGCACATAACAGAACGGGGGCGCAGGATAGGAGCAGCACATGACAGAACTGGGGGTGCATGATGGAAGCAGCACATGACAGAACGGGGGCGCAGGATGGGAGCAGCCAGTGACAGAATGGAGGCGCAGGATGGGTGCAGCACATGTCAGAATGGAGGCGCAGGATGGGTGCAGCACATGTCAGAATGGGGGCGCAGGATGGGAGCACCATAATACTATAATACACTATAATACTGCTCCTATGTACAAGAATATAACTAATATAATACTGCCCCTAAGTACAAGAATATAACTACTATAATACTGCTCCTATGTACAAGAATATAACTACTATAACACTGCTCCTATGTACAAGAATATAACTAATATAATACTGCCCCTAAGTACAAGAATATAACTACTATAATACTGCCCCTATGTACAAGAATATAACTACTATAATACTGCCCCTATGTACAAGAATATAACTACTATAATACTGCTCCTATGTACAAGAATATAACTACTATAATACTGCAGTCTTGTACAGCAGTGTGTCTTCAAGAAAATGGCGCCGGAAAGCGCGGACTGCGCAGGCGCCGATTCCGGCACCAGGAGGAGCAAGACAATGGCGCCGGAAAAGAATCAGGTAGCGTAAGTAACAAATTGCTGTGCCATGAGGCTGTGGCACTTCATGCCACAGCTATTTGTTACTTATGCCACCTGATGGGGGTCATAAACCTTTATGGAGCAGCGTATGGGGCATATGGATGGGAGCAGCACATGACAGAATGGGGGAGCAGGATGGGAGCAGCACATGACAGAATAGGGCAGCACATGACAGAACGGGGGTGCAGGATGGCAGCAGCACATGACAGAACGGGGGTGCAGGATGGAAGCATCACATGACAGAACGGGGGCGCAGGATGGCAGCAGCACATGACAATGGGGGCGCAGGATGGGAGCAGCACATGACAGAACGGGGGTGCAGGATGTCAGCAGCACATGACAGAACGGGGGTGCAGGATGGAAGCAGCACATGACAGAACGGGGGCGCAGGATGGGAGCAGCACATGACAGATCGGGGGCGCAGGATGGCAGCAGCACATGACAGAACGGGGGTGCAGGATGGCAGCAGCACATGACAGAACGGGGGTGCAGGATGGAAGCAGCACATGACAGAACGGGGGCGCAGGATGGGAGCAGCACATGACAGAACGGGGGCGCAGGATGGCAGCAGCACATGACAGAACGGGGGTGCAGGATGGGAGCAGCACATGTCAGAATGGAGGCGCAGGATTGCAGCAGCACATGACAATGGGGGCGCAGGATGGGAGCACCATAATACTATAATACACTATAATACTGCTTCTATGTACAAGAATATAACTAATATAATACTGCCCCTAAGTACAAGAATATAACTACTATAATACTGCTCCTATGTACAAGATTATAAATACTATAACACTGCTCCTATGTACAAGAATATAACTAATATAATACTGCCCCTAAGTACAAGAATATAACTACTATAATACTGCCCCTATGTACAAGAATATAACTACTATAATACTGCCCCTATGTACAAGAATATAACTACTATAATACTGCTCCTATGTACAAGAATATAACTACTATAATACTGCAGTCTTGTACAGCAGTGTGTCTTCAAGAAAATGGCGCTGGAAAGCGCGGACTGCGCAGGCGCCGATTCCGGCACCAGGAGGAGCAAGACAATGGCGCCGGAAAAGAATCAGGTAGCGTAAGTAACAAATTGCTGTGCCATGAGGCTGTGGCACTTCATGCCACAGCTATTTGTTACTTATGCCACCTGATGGGGGTCATAAACCTTTATGGAGCAGCGTATGGGGCATATGGATGGGAGCAGCACATGACAGAATGGGGGAGCAGGATGGGAGCAGCACATGACAGAATAGGGCAGCACATGACAGAACGGGGGTGCAGGATGGCAGCAGCACATGACAGAACGGGGGTGCAGGATGGAAGCATCACATGACAGAACGGGGGCGCAGGATGGCAGCAGCACATGACAATGGGGGCGCAGGATGGGAGCAGCACATGACAGAATGGGGGTGCAGGATGGCAGCAGCACATGACAGAACGGGGGTGCAGGATGGAAGCAGCACATGACAGAACGGGGGCGCAGGATGGGAGCAGCACATGACAGAACGGGGGCGCAGGATGGCAGCAGCACATGACAGAACGGGGGTGCAGGATGGCAGCAGCACATGACAGAACGGGGGTGCAGGATGGAAGGAGCACATGACAGAACGGGGGCGCAGGATGGGAGCAGCACATGACAGAACGGGGGCGCAGGATGGCAGCAGCACATGACAGAACGGGGGTGCAGGATGGGAGCAGCACATGTCAGAATGGGGGCGCAGGATGGCAGCAGCACATGACAATGGGGGCGCAGGATGGGAGCAGCACATGACAGAACGGGGGTGCAGGATGGAAGCAGCACATGACAGAACGGGGGCGCAGGATGGGAGCAGCACATGACAGAACGGGGGTGCAGGATGGAAGCAGCACATGACAGAACGGGGACGCAGGATGGAGCAGCACATGACAGAACGGGGGTGCAGGATGGCAGCAGCACATGACAGAACGGGGGTGCAGGATGGAAGCAGCACATGACAGAACGGGGGCGCAGGATGGGAGCAGCACATGACAGAACGGGGGCGCAGGATGGCAGCAGCACATGACAGAACAGGGGTACAGGATGGCAGCAGCACATGACAGAACGGGGGTGCAGGATGGAAGCAGCACATGACAGAACAGGGGCGCAGGATGGGAGCAGCACATGACAGAACGGGGGCGCAGGATGGCAGCAGCACATGACAGAACGGGGGTGCAGGATGGAAGCAGCACATGATAGAACGGGGGGGGGGGAAGGATGGAAGCAGCACATGACAGAACGGGGGTGCAGGATGGGAGCAGCACATGACAGAACGGTGGCACAGAATGGCAGTAGCACATGACAGAACGGGGGTGCAGGATGGAAGCAGCACATAACAGAACGGGGGCGCAGGATGGGAGCAGCACATGACAGAACTGGGGGTGCATGATGGAAGCAGCACATGACAGAACGGGGGCGCAGGATGGGAGCAGCCAGTGACAGAATGGAGGCGCAGGATGGGTGCAGCACATGTCAGAATGGAGGCGCAGGATGGGTGCAGCACATGTCAGAATGGGGGCGCAGGATGGGAGCACCATAATACTATAATACACTATAATACTGCTCCTATGTACAAGAATATAACTAATATAATACTGCCCCTAAGTACAAGAATATAACTACTATAATACTGCTCCTATGTACAAGAATATAACTACTATAATACTGCCTCCTATATACAACAATATAACTACTATAATACTGCCCCTATATACAAGAATATAACTACTATAATACTGCCCCTATGTACAAGAATATAACTACTATAATACTGCCCCTATATACAAGACTATAACTATAATCAATAATATGATCCTTATAATGTCATTGTGTGACAATATCAACTGTAATCCAAAAAAATCCTAAATTGCCATAAAACGCAACAAGGAAAAAACACAATGTCTAACGGTTCTATATTTCTTAAAATAAATTTTATTAATAATTCACAAGATAACTTTAGATATATAATACTAAGATGCAAAAACTTCCAATGTATAGGAGCGGATAAATATACATGACATCACAAAACCCTACATGTGTGTGCATTATCCAAAAATAACCCACACATCAACGGCCGTATACCAAAAGAGTCCATATCAAGCTCCCCAACAGGAAGCAGTTCTTAATGGATATCCAGAGAATTGCCCGTACCATGGAGAGAGGCACAAATAATCATTACCATTGCTTGGTATACATACTGAATGTCACCACTCACAAAGAATGTACCCGCAATACAACACTGGACAAATATCAGCCGAAAGGAGATGGGCAAAAGATATGACTTACACAGGGAATGGTGTCAGAGAGTCCGCTCCTTTACCCCGACGCGCATTTCGTAACACTTCCCCCTACTATAATACTGCTCCTATGTACAAGAATATAACTACTATAATACTGCTCCTATGTACAATAATATAACTGCTGTAATACTGCTCCTATGTACAATAATATAACTGCTGTAATACCGCTCCTATGTACAAGAATATAACTGCTGTAATATGTCTTCCTATTGACCGCAGTGTGAATATAATCTCGTGTAATGTTTTATATTCTGAGTTTTTCATCTATAGAATAATGTGCAAGTCAATTATGTTTTCTGATTTCTCAGCTCCTTGAACACATTTTCGGTAACATTTTCGCTGGTGTTTAATTTCCTTGCGCTTTTGGTTTCAGGTCGACAGACTACGGGACGACTTATGAGAAGTTGAATGATAAAGTCGGATTAAAGACCATTTTGAGCTATCTTTATGTCTGCCCTACAAACAAGCGTAAGGTGAGAATATCCCTTAAACATCCCGTTATTTAGGGTGACTTTGCTTGAATAACCTTCTCTGCTCACAGAGTCTATTACTGTTGACACAAACCTTATGACTGCAGGGAAAAAAACAGGCTGTAGAAAAAACAAATGGAGGTGGAAGTAATTCTCCCTGCGCCCAGCCACCGCTGATGGAGCGGCTCGTTAAGGTTTCGGAAGCGGTGCCATAAATAGATGTTTCCGGAGGTTTACGCATTTACTCTGACACTCTATTACCGGGAAAATGGCCCTTTAGGTTTTCCTTTTGATGAAAATGTTACTTTGTTTCTTCTTTTATTCTTCTTGCAGTTTCCTTAACATTAGTTAGATGATCCGAGCCTCGCTCTACCTTAGAGTTACACTCCACTTCTGATTGTTACTACCTCGGATTTTCATGTTTTGTGATATTTAGTTTACATATAAAGACTTTGTTATACTGTATCAAAAATCTAAGCCCTCGATTAGTTAAGCGTATTAATGAAGGGTCTGCTGGAGTAAGAAGTGCCAAATTCTTTAAAATGCCATGTGCCACCACCAGAAATGTTGTTCCTGTCCCGTCTTAATTTTGCCACTTTTGTATCAATTTTCTCCTTTGATTGTTCACACCTTACCTCGCACAATTTTTGCAATCTTTTCAAAAGTGATGGCGCTGGCCGAGAGTCTGGTGTAAAAGTAGCAAAAGTTGCAAAATTATTGCATTTCCTTAATTTGGAGGAAAAATTAGAAACAACTCAAGTTGTTTTATGCTAATTTTCTAGCAAAAAAACAATATAACGAATCCACGCCTAGGAATGTAAATGGAAACTAACCAGTAGAGTAGCTGCCACTGTCAGTCCAGATTTCGGCTCGTGTAAGAATTGACTTTAAAGGAGTTTTCTCATCGTCATAAATGGGTAAAATTGCAGAGTGCTTGTAATAGTGTAATAAAAGCAACCTTGCAATTTACCGCTTATTAAAAGTTCTTTCCTTTCTCAAAAAACAAAGTGGATTTTCAATTCTAAAGTTTTCTTCCCGTTGTCTAAGTTACCGGCCACTTTTGAAGTCTGGCAGTGGTGGACGGTCTCCTCACCAAGGCGTGCATTGCATACACAGTTTTTGTAAGTAATCCTATGAAGTTGCCTGGATTTGCTTGCAACATTGGACAACGCACATTTTGGGCAGCGGTGTGACAATATTGGTGGTCCCAGTATGGTTTGTGAATCAGGAGCACCCAGCCTCAGCAATCGGGAGCACCCAGCCTCAGCAATCGGGAGCACCCAGCCTCAGCAATCAGGAATCCCCGAGGACTTCTGAAAAACAGTCACAAGAACAACTCTTTAAACAGCAATAGAAGCAGTAAAGAAAATTGATGAAATGACGCCCATAGTGTATCCACAGTGGCCAGATATTAGGGATCAAAGGTCCAGGTGGTGGGATTCCGCTATAAATGAGGGGAACGCCATGATGTCTAATATCAAAATGACTCGTATAAGAACTGTAATATGCCAAAAGACAGATATTTTCTGTGTGAAAGCAAACAAAGACCCCCCCAAAAAAAAAACAAACAAAAAAAAAACAGGTCTTCACACAATATATAACACACAAAATAAAAATAATAAAATAAATAACAATAAAATCCTATATTTGTTAAAAAAGATAGCTATTGAAGAATTAGATCCTGTCTCAAATTTAACCCCTTAGGGGATCTAGTTTCCAACATAAAAATCCAAAATGCCTCTCTATTGAGTAATTTACGTTTGTTATCTTCCCCCCTCCCCCCCGCAATTAGGGTTTGTAAACTTTTTTGATCCCCATGAATTTTAAACCAGAGACATCTCCGCCATGGCACCTGCAGAGGTGTTTAGATTATCCTTCTCCTATGAGTGGTGGCATAGCATTAGCAGGCATGTAAAGTGTTGCCCCCATTAACGAGCAGAACCCCCTTCCCGTGTCTGACAACTCACAGATAGTGTCTAACTAAAAAAAAAAATAAGAATATTACTTTTTTTTTCATCATATTAATATATCGGGGACTCCCAATTTCCCCAAAAATGTGACCACATTTCAGTGGTGATTTTTATTATTATTTTTTTTTTTTACTAAATGTGAAATGATTTTTGGGATTGGAACATTTCAAGTTACTTTAGCTAACAATGTGCAGATTGTAATAATATATGACCACTTACAATGGGGATTCGGGGTACAGCTGGATCATATGGAATCCATAGGGGTTCCTCCCACAGTCATGTATCCATGTGAAGTCTTCCCTAACTTTTGAGGAATTTTTTTTGCATTTTCTTATGAAAATGTGATCACCACAAAAAGTTTAGACTTGGAAGCTCCCAAAATCCTTCTTTGTGATCTGGTTATGACAATTAAAGCTGGTGCAGGTGCAACTTTAATTTACCTCTAGAATGGCCAAAGAAATGTAGCAATAATCTTTATCTTTCTTTGCCGCCAAATCCCGGTGATCACGCGACCCCACAAGACCCTCAACCACGATAACAACCTTACTGGTGCTGCCGACCTTTCTTACCGGTAATGGGGAGGTATTCCTGGTGTCGGGGCTTCAAGGATAAAATGTCGCCACCATTCAAAGCCGACATCTTTCATCTCTGTGGAATGACCTCCATCACAAACGTGCACTTCGCCCAAAAAAAAAAAGGAAAAATCAGCTTTACCTTTTATTGCTGAACATTGTGTCCTCCAGCGAAGAAAAAGCCAACAGTATAAAAGGGCACTAAAAGCAAATAAATTAAAGCAGAAGCATCTGAAGCTGCAGAGTCAATCAACAGGGAGGAAATATAAAGAGCGACATTTATTATAAAGATGAGAACATCTGACAGCGAACGTCTGCCTCCGGGTGTAAAGAGCGAAAACGCATCTCCGTAAATTCTCCACGTATCGGTCCGCAAGAGAAAAACACATATCTGTCACCATGATACATAGGACAATATCCGGCCAATATCTGTCTGTTCATACTGTCAATATTTATCCATTTAGATACAATTGTATCCACCTGTTAGATTCAAATTAAGAGAAACTTTATCGGCAATTAGGGGATCGGAGATCTGGAATCTAGGTATCTATCACATAACTGATCTCTATATATTGGATATCCTTCTACTATTTATCTACCTCTCGATTCCGTCTCCTATTTAGTGGACAAGGAGCAAGAACCCGATAATGGATTTTGCCTAAAGACCTCATCCAGCCATTATCCAGTCCTTGCCTTAAAAAAATATCATTATAGAGTCTGGCAAGTTTATTTGGGATAGGCCAATAATGAGTAAGTCAAAGAGTATGGTACAGCGGGTCCTGATTTCTTGCACTGGCACAGCGGCTTCTCCATAAGGGCCACTGTACCTGGTACTGCTGCTCCTGGAGACCCCATTAAGGAAAAATAACATATCAGGCATCAAAGTGCAGCAAAATCAGGCCGGCGTCACACTCAGCGTAAGACAATACGGTCCGTATATTACGGCCGTAATACGCTGAAAAGTCCCCAAAATAGTGGTCCGTAGCTCCTCCGTAGGCAGGGTGTGTCAGCGTGTTTTGCGCATGGCATCCTCCGTATGTAATCCGTATGTCATCCGTACTGCGTGTTTTTCTCGCAGGCTTGCAAAACCGACATACGGCTATACAAGGGATCCATGCGTAAAAAAAAACAAAAAAAACATATATATTGTCTATATATATATATATATATGTCAGTAGACACATATATGTATATATATTATTACTTCATACAGCGCTAGATAGCTTTAGGCTGTGTGCACACGATGCAGATTTGGTGCAGAAAAATCTGCTGCAGTTCTGCACTAAATCTGCATCTCCTGGCAGAATCTGCAGGTGCGTTTTTGATGTGTTTTTTGTGCACAAATCTGCACAAAAAACGCATCAAACACGCACCTGCAGATTTCTATTATGGAGGGTGCAGAAACGCTGCAGAACTGCACAAAAGAAGTGACATGCACTTCTTTGAAATCTGCAGCGTTTCTGCACAGATTTTTCTGCACCATGTGCACAGCTTTTTTTTTTTCACATTGATTTACATTGTACTGTAAATCACAGTGCAGTTCTGCACTAAATCTGCATCGTGTGCACATACCCTTAAAGCCAGTAATTCAATTGCCGGCTTTTGCTTTCTCCTTCCTAAACCCGACATGATATGAGACCTGGTTTACATACAGTAAACCATCTCATATCACCTTTTTTTGCATATTCCACACTACTAATGTCAGTAGTGTGTATATGCAAAATTTGGCCTTTCTAGCTATTAAATTAAAGGGTTAAATGGCAGAAAAAATTGGCGTGGGCTCCCGCACAATTTTCTCCGCCAGAGTAGTAAAGCCAGTGACTGAGGGCAGATATTAATAGCCTGGAGAGGGTCCACGGTTATTGCCCCCCCCCCCCCGGCTAAAAACACCTGCCCCCAGCCACCCCAGAACAGGCACATCTGGAAGATGCACCTATTCTGGCACTTGGCCACTCTCTTCCCATTCCCGTGTAGCGGTGGGATATGGGGTAATGAAGGGTTAATGCCACCTTGCTATTGTAAGGTGACATTAAGCCAGATTAATAATAGAGAGGCGTCAATTCTGACACCTATCCATTATTAATCCAATACTAGTAAAGGGTTAAAAAAACACAAACACATTATTAAAAATTATTTTAATGAAATAAAAACAAAGGTTGTTGTAATATTTTATTCTACGCTCAATCCAATCACTGAAGACCCTCGTTCTGTAACAAAAAAAAATAATAAACCAACAATATCCTTACCTTCCGCAGATCTGTAACGTCCAACGATATAAATCCATCTGAAGGGGTTAAAATACTTTGTTTCTGGAGAGTAAATAAGTGAAGCGAAGTGTCTGAGAAGTATCAAAACGTGTCGGTAGCCATCAACCTGTGAATGTAAACAAAAATGTCTTAATAAAAATTTCTGAATGCAGCTTTGGATGTGACTAGAGCATAGGGTAAGACGTATTTGGGTAGCAAATAAGTGACGTCAAAGTAAGTGAACATTAACCTGTGAATGTTGTTCATAAATTTAGATAAACTAGTGTTTTCTTCAGAAAAAAAATGTACATTGCAGCTTTGGATGTGACTAGAGCATAGGGTAAGATGTATCTGGATAGTTTAAATGAAGGAAAGTAACTCAACATTTTACCTAAGATTAACTTGTGAATGTTGTTCAGACATGCGGATAAACTAGTGTTTTCTTAATAAAAAAAAATCTGAATGCAGCTTTAGATGTGGCTAGAGCGTAGGATAAGATGTGCCAGATGTAGCAGTTAATAAGTGAAGTAAAAGTAACGGAACATTCTGTGTAATGTAGGTTAATGTTGCTAATGTTGTGGAGTGTGGCTCAAAGATGCAAATAAAGTAGAGCTTCCATAAGAATTTTTTTTATAATGCAGCTCTTGATGTGACCAGAGCATAGGGTAAGATGTGTCTGGAGAGTAAATACAGAGTAGATAAAAGTAACTGAACATTCTATGTAAAATTAACCTGTGAAGAGTCACTGAAAAATCCAGATAAATTAGTGTTTACTTCATAAAAAAAATGTTGAATTGCAGCTCTGGATGTGACTAGAGCATAGAGTAAGATGTGTCTGGAGAGTAGTAAATAAGTGAAGCAAAGTAACTCAACATTTTCCGTAACATTAACCGATGAATGTCACTCAAAAATTCAGATAAATTAGTGTCTTCATAGGGAATAAAAATCTAATAACAGCTTTGGTTGTGACTAGAGTAAAATGTGAGATGTATCTGGGTAGTAAATAAGTAAAGCAAAGTAAGTTTATGTTTTACGTGGCATTCTGCTGTGAAATGTCGCTCCGTTTTTTTTCTCTTTGCGCTCCGTAACCTTTAATGCAGAAATGTCAGCGTGTCTGTACATTTAGTGACGCTGGAGCCGCGGACGACACTTTTCTTCTCTGTAAATCATCATTTTCAGCCTCATTGCAGGCGGACAAGGACAATTAAGCCCAGAGATGTGTCGGCGCGGCGGGATGACCACGTAGCGCCATTGTTTTCGCTCGGCGTCTCTCCGATGTGCAGATGAATGGACCTATAAAGGTCGTCTCTAAAATGCCGCTTGACAGTGAAATTCCAAACTTCACTTCAAAATGCAGGAGGACAGGAGAGCGAGCGTCCCACAAATGTTACATCCTGCAATAATCCAATCACGCCGGGCGATCGCCCATTAGCGCCGAGCGCGGCTGATCCTCAGACCCAAAGGTCAGATCATCACAATGGAGGGGGGAGGAGAGATTTGTTTTTTTTTTGTAAACGGTGAATGTTAAGCAGAATCTCGTTATTCTTGGAATTATTGGATTAAGTGGCACCACAAATACTAATGACACACGGGGAATGACGTGGCTTGTTCACAGGTGGCGATGGCGCAGCGCTCGGTGGCTCGCTTACCATTTACTGTGGATTTTATTGCACTGTGTAAACTTAAAGGGTCTTTAGCATCCCAAGGTCGTTCCACCTGATAGGCTCTGATGCGTTGGTCAACCTTGCAATGGCCGAGCCAGTGGCGTAACTAGAGTGCCACCTCCATGTTGGTCAGATGCAGCATTCTAGATCTTATAAAGACACTAGATGGTGGCCTGATTCTAACGCATCGGGTATTCTAGAATATGTATGTAGTTTATTTATGAAGATTTTAGAATAATACAATGAATACACAGAATTCGGCCGGCCGGGCGCGACCAATTAGCGAAGCGTGGTTTAAATACTGCGCCAATTTGCGGCCGGAGTGCGCCTGTCGCTGATTGTTCGCGGCAGGCCACGTAGTTTATAGCACAGCCACGTAGTATATAGCACAGCCACGTAGTAAATAGCACAGCCACGCAGTATATAACACAGCTCACGTAGTATCTAACAGCCCACATAGCATATAACACAGCCACGTAGTATGTAACACAGCCCACACAGAATATAGCACAGCCCACGTAGTGTATAACACAGCTAACGTAGTATGTAGCACAGCCCACATAGTATATTGCACAGCCCACGTAGTATATTGCACAACCACGTAGTATATTGCCCAGCCACGTAGTTTATAGCACAGCCACGTAGTATATAGCACAGCCACTTAGTATATAACACAGCCACGTAGTATGTAACAGCCCACACAGTATATAACACAGCCCACATAGTGTATAACACTGCCAACGTAGTATGTAGCACAGCCCACGTAGTATATTGCACAGTCCACATAGTATATTGCACAGCCACGTAGTATATTGCACAGCCGCGTAGTATATTGCACAGCCCACGTAGTATATTGCACAGCCCACGTATTATATTGCACAGCCACGTAGTATATTGCACAGCCCACGTAGTATATTGCACAGCCAACGTATTATATTGCACAGCCACGTAGTATATAGCACAGCCACATAGTATATTGCACAGCCCACGCAGTATATTACACAGCCATGTAGTATATTACACAGCCCACGTAGTATATAACAGCCCACGCAGTATATAACACAGCCCACGTAGTGTATAACACAGCCCACGAAGTGTATAACACAGCCACATAGTATATAAGAGAGCCCACATAGTATATTGTACAGCCACGTAGTATATAGCACAGCCACATAGTATATAGCACAGCTACGTAGTATATTGCACAGCCACGTAGTATATTGCACAGCCACGTAGTATATTGCCCAACCACGTAGTATATTGCCCAGCCACGTAGTATATTGCCCAGCCACGTGGTATATTGCTCAGCCACGTAGTATATTGCCCAGTGACGTAGTATATTGCCCAGTGACGTAATATATTGCCCAGTCATGTAGTATATTGCACAGCCACGTAGTATATTGCACAGCCCACGCAGTATATTACACAGCCACGTAGTATATTACACAGCTCACGTAGTATATAGCACAGCAACGTAGTATATAACACAGCCCATGCAGTATATAAGACAGCCCAACTAGTCCCACGTAGTATATAGCACAGCCATGTAGTATATAGCACAGCCACGTAGTATATTGCACAGTCCACGTAGTATATAGCACAGCCCATGTAGTATATAGCACAGCCACGTAGTATATTGCACAGTCCACGTAGTATATAGCACAGCCCATGTAGTATATAGCACAGCCACGTAGTATATTGCAGAGCCAACGCAGTAAATAACAGAGCCCACGCAGTATATAGCACAGCCCACGCAGTATATTACACAGCCATGTAGTATATTACACAGCCCACGTAGTATATGGCTCAGCCACGTATTATATTGCACAGCCGATGTAGTATATAACACAGCCCACGCAGTATATAACACTGCCCACGTAGTATATAACACAGCTCACGTAGTATATAACACAGCCCACGCAGTATATAGCATTGTGGCACCATATCCCTGTTAAAAAAAAGAATTAAATAAAAAATAGTTATATACTCACCCTCTGACGTCCCCCCGATCCAGCTCAGGCCTTTCCCGCTCCTCGCGCGCCGCTCCGGTCCCAAGCGGCAATAACATGTGATGATGTAGCAGACTGCTACCTCATCTCCGGTCATTGCCGCAATGCATTCTGGGGACCGAAGCGGCGTGCGAGGAGCAGGAAAGGCCTGGGCTGGATCGGGGGGACGTCGGAGGGTGGGTATATAATGATTTTTTTAAATTTTTTTTAACATATGTTTTTACTATTGATGCTGCATAGGCAGTATCAATAGTAAAAAGTTGGTCACACAGAGGGTTAATGGCAGCGTTAACGGACTGCCTTACACCGCGTTATGCCGCAGTGTAAGGCAGTCCGGTTAAAGCTATGTGGGCGCTGACTGGGGGGGGAGTAGGGAGGGGGCACTGACTGTAAGGGAGGAGGGAGGGGCCAATTCGCAGCTGGACTGTGCCCGTCGCTGATTGGTCGCGGACTCGGGCCGCGACCAATCAGCGACGCGGGATTGGTCATCCTGGGCTTCTTCCTGGTATAATGTCCCCTATCCTGGTATAATGTCTTCCATCCTGGGCTCCTTCCTGGTATAATGTCCCCTATCCTGGTGTAATGTCTTCCATACTGGGCTCCTTCCTGGTGTAATGTCTTCCATCCTGAGCCCCTTCCTGGTATAATGTCCCCTATCCTGGTATAATGTCTTCCATCCTGGGCTCCTTCCTGGTATAATGTCCCCTATCCTGGTGTAATGTCTTCCATACTGGGCTCCTTCCTGGTGTAATGTCTTCCATCCTGAGCCCCTTCCTGGTATAATGTCCCCTATCCTGGTATAATGTCCTCCATCCTGAGCCCCTTCCTGGTATAATGTCCCTATTCTGTGCCCCTTCCTGGTATAATGTCCCCTATCCTGGTGTAATGTCCTCCATCCTGAGCCCCTTCCTGGTATAATGTCACCTATCCTGGTGTAATGTCCTCCATCCTGAGCCCCTTCCTGGTATAATGTCCCCTATCCTGGTGTAATGTCTGTTCTGTTTTTCAAAAAATACAAATACTTAAACAATTCTTCTTCTCACCGTCCTCTGCTCCCACGATGTGCGGCGTGCTCTTCTGTAGCCGGTAGCTGTCGTCAGTGTGTCGGCACGGGCAATACATGAGGTCGCTGACATTCGCCTCTTGTGACCGACACATCGACGTCAACTGCTGACGATGTCAAAATAGGACTCGTATAAATTAGTAAATTCCTAGGTTATGAGGACGTGTGAAGATTGGTGTGATGCCCCAAATAATGCTTTCAGGATGGGCTAAGACCCCCAACCATTGCCCAACTTTTCAGATTTATTTGGGATATGACATAATCAGGTCATTATAGTCAAGGCTACTACAAACCTAAAATCTCCGACCAATAGGAAGAACCCGGAGGGAAAAAGAAAGGACGTTCTTACCGCAAAATAGCCGCAAACGTTCATGAAGACGTTGTTTTCTCCTCTTCTTAAAACTACTCTGCATCAAGGAGTTAAACTTGCCTTGTCAGTATATAATCCTTCCTGGAGTCCCTGGATCTGCCTCTTCCTGAGATCAGAATATCTAAGCAGTAAATCTTGTAGAAAGAAACCAAACAGGAGACTTTATTGCTGTCACTCAGTCCTTCCACAACTCTGACAGCAATTGTTAGTCCTGGGTCTGTAACGAAAAATAAAAACATCTGCACTTCCTTCCATTATAATCTAGAACAAGGTCACACATCTTTTTAGGACAAGAATACCTAAATCAATGATAGAAACCTCAACATAAAGGCACATAACAGACAGTAGAGCCAGCGCTGGGGGCATCGCACTGGGGGCATCGCACTGGGGGCATCGCACTGGGGGCATCACACTGGGGGCATCGCACAAGTGGCATCGCACTGGGGGCATCACACTGGGGGCATCACACTGGGAGCATCGCACTGGGGTATCGCACTGGGGGCATCACACAAGTGGCATCGCACTGGGGGCATCGCACTGGGGGCATCACACTGGGGGTATCGCACTGGGGGTATCGCACTTGGGGCATCACACTGGGGGCATCGCACTGGGAGCATCGCACTGGGAGCATCGCACTGGGGGCATCGCACTGGGGGCATCGCACTGGGAGCATCGCACTGGGGGCATCGCACTGGGAGCATCGCACTGGGGCATCGCACTGGGGGCATCGCACAAGTGGCATCGCACTGGGGGCATCGCACTGGGGGCATCACACTGGGAGCATCGCACTGGGGGCATTGCACTGGGAGCATCGCACTGGGGGCATCGCACTGGGGGCATCGCACTGGGGGCATCGCACAAGTGGCATCGCACTGGGGGCATCGCACTGGGGGCATCGCACAAGTGGCATCGCACTGGGAGCATCGCACTGGGGGCATCGCACTGGGGGCATCACACTGGGAGCATCGCACTGGGGGCATCGCACTGGGGGCATCGCACTGGGAGCATCGCACTGGGGGCATCGCACTGGGGGCATCGCACTGGGGGCATCGTACTGGGAGCTACAATTGGCCAAGTATAAATTACACCACATTCGAATGCACTAGTTATGTACATATCCTTCCATCAGCCCCTCAGACACACTCATAAGACCTCTACATTAATTCCGACCTTAGCTAAATCCTGAATAAAAAATAGGACCCCAAAATGTTATAACGCTGCTGGGTTTACACCTTGTTTCTTCGGCGTTACTTTTGCATGTCTCTGCTTTAACCCTTGCTCCTCTCCCCCTAATGTGCAGGGATACTGTAGTCTGTTACCTGTATGGACGCTGCTCAGTTCCCTGCCACCGCTGCGTAGCTGTACATGTGCTCTGATGTCTTTGCCCTGCCGCATGGCCACTCGCATGTGCGTTCCCTGGCTGCCGCTGTGGGAGCTAGCCACGGCTTGCGAGGTCCTCTGCAGCTGGTGCATGACTTTCCACATGTGTCCAGGCTAGCAGTCGCTGCCAGGTGCCCTAGCCACGGTTCCTGTGCAGACTGTGCTGTAATGGTTTCTGTTTGTGCTTAGGGTGCGCGCGGCCACATCTACCCTGCTTTTATCAGGGTTTGAGTGTGCACCTGTGTTGCTTCGTCAGCCTATCGCTGAGGGGCAGCTTCTATATAAACTCCCTCTTTACTGCTGGGCGGGGCCAGAGCATTGCATTGTGTTTCTGTGTCTTGCCTAGTGAGGTATCCAGCTCCCGTTCTGTCTGCAGTCTGTTCTGGGAGAGCTGATACCTGTCTACCGCCTGTTCTGGGGGCAGAATACCCAGATCCCGACTACTCTGGGGGCAGAGTACCCAGATTCGTTTGTGTCTTGTTTTTTCCCCTGTTCTGGGGGCAGAGTACCGAGATTCCGCCTGTTCTGGGGGCAGAATACCCAGATCCTGATCTTGGCTGAACTGAATCCTTTGTGTTATGTTCCTGATGTCCTGCCTGTGTCCTGCCTATGACCTGATGTCCTGCTTTTGTCCTGATGTCCTTCCTGTGTCCGATGTCCTGATTCCCTGGGTTGCCACGCCAGTGTCCCAGCCGATGACCTGGGCTGCCACGCCAGCGGCCCAGATGTCTATCTAGTGTCCGATCTCCTGCCTGTGTCCTGATAGCCTGCCTGTGTCCTGATAGCCTGAGGTTCACCCAGTGATGATGTCGTTCTGGGATCGGTGTCTGATGCTCTCCTGCTGAGCCTGTGCTACGCCTGTGGCCTGAGAGAGAGGCCGCTCTAGGAAGCCCGTGCCAGATGATCCTGGACTGCATCAACCCATGATGACTCCTGCCATCATCTGACGTCTGAGACGTGTACCCGTCCTAGTCGTGTGGAATCGGGATCCTGACATCAATGTTATGTACTGTGCTTTCATTTAAGTAAACTTTGCTTCTTCATACGTGTAGTTGTGCGGTGTAGTCTAGTTCTGCATATCGACATCTTGTTCACATGCTCAGCTGCCACAGACCCTGCTCGCTGCCCTTCCCTAGTCTGGGTAGGTCCAGGTTACTCTATGTGGTCCAGTGGGTCCACATTGCGTTCCTTTTTGGGACGCTCGCCCACGTCGTCATCGGCCACTTCTGCGGTCGCTGCCGTAACAAATGTATTCTGGCCCCAAACTGCATATCCCAAAACAGACATCAAGAGAAGGAAGTACAGAGCTACATGAGCTGGAGAATCACCTACCCATCTTCACTCCCCTTCCATCCCTCCCTGTCTTTCCCATCTCTTCCATTTACTTCTACCCTTCCCTCGTTCTTCATTCTCCTCTTTACTTCCACCCTTCCTTCCACTTCTTCCTTCTTTTCTTTCCTTCCATCTTTGTTTTTACTTGCTCCTCCATTTCCCTTCCTTCTTTGTTTTTACTTCTCCCTCCCTTTTATTTCCTTCCTTCTTTGTTTTTACTTCTTCCTCCCTTTCTTTCCTTCCTTCTTCTTAGTGCTTCTCCTTCCGTCCTTCTTTGCTTCCTCTTCTTCCTCCTTTTCCTTCCTTCCTCTTCTTCCTTCTTTTTCTCCCTTCCTACTTTTGCTTCCTTCCTTTCTGCCTCCATTTTCTTTCTTTCTTTCTTTCTTTCTTTCTCTTTCTTTCTTTCTTCCTTCTGTTCCTTCCTCATCTTCCTCTCTCTTCTGCCTCCCTCTTCTTCCTCATTTTCCTTCCTTCCTCCTTTTGCTTCCTTCCTCCTTTTCCTTCCTTCCTTTTTTTCTTCCTTCTTTTCCTTCCTCTTCTTCTTTTTGATTCCTTCCTTTCTTCCTTCCTGCCTCCCTTCCTCATTCCTTTCTTATCTTCCTCCTTTCCTTCCTTGCTTCCATCCTTCCTCGTCTTCCTCCTTTTCTTTCCTTCCTCATTTTGCTACTGTCCTCCTCTTCCTCCTTTCCTTTTCTTCGTTCCTTCTTTTCCTTCCTTCCTTTTTTTCTTCCTTCCTCCCTTCCTCATTCCTTTCTTATCTTACCAACTTCCTTCCTCCTTTTGCTTCCTTCCTCTCCCTCCTTTTTTCCTTCCTTCCTTCCTTCTTTTCCTTCCTTGTTCCCTTCCTCATTCCTTCTTTATCTTACCAGCTTCCTCCCTCCCTTTTTTCTTTCCTCATTACCTTTTTTCTTTCTTTCCCTTTTTCCTTCCTTCCTTCCTTCCTTCCTTCCTTCCCTCCCTGGACAATATCTGCTAGTTAGAATACAATTTGCTTATCCAGGAGCCAAAGATTTTCCAGTGGGATCATCTGTGATAAACTGTAACCTATGGAGAAACCTTCATCTTCTCTGCAGCGCCCCCACAGGGGATATTAGTTATTGCACAGTGTCCATTCACTTTGCTGGGTGCTCCTGGGTGAGAGCTGCCCTTTGTTTCCATTTCTTGGCTGCTACAGGACAGTCGGCCATTTTTGGCTGTCCCTTGCCCCCCTGGTCTCCCCTACACAATGAATAGAAGCATCAGGTTGTAATATAATGTGGATTATCCGGGGAGCTCGATCCTCCACAATATGAAGCCCCCAATACTATGCTTCTCTCAGTTAATGGCCCCTGATGTTGCGCTGCGCAGCGACATCACACCATAATTCCCATCTGAGTTAATGGGGTAAAACCTTCGGCGGCGGCCGTGTCTCCCATAGTCTACGCTCCTCTCACACCTGATGGAAGACGATCAATTTACTGGTGCAGCTAATGGGACATAGAAATTCATTTGAGCGATGGAAGCGAATAGATTGATCTCGCTTTAAATGAAATGACACAGATGAATGGCCGCCGGGCTGCACTCAATGAGGCTGCACAAAGCACTTACATAACTTTACCTAAGGCTGAAAATCAAATATTCCCTGAGGCGTCCCGGCAGCGCACACCCTGTGATCACAGGAGTTTCAAGGGACCCTTCTAATGAAAAAAAAATCACGGAATACTTAAAAAGATTTACTCATAAGCCTGCACTGAAGCTGCATACACAAAACGGTGGAGAAATGATCAAGGATTCAGGCAAAGTGACTTTATCGTTGTTTTGTGCTGTTGCAATAATCGTTGCAAAGTTGGAACATTGTCTACAAAGGGAAATCCACTCATTTGCCGCCGCAGGTTCTTTGTGGATGTGATGTAACCAGAAATTGAACAATATGTGTAAACTGAAGTTTGTTTTTTGTTCTCTGATATGTATAAATGTCCTGTTTCTCTCCCAATCGCTTTAAGTTTGGGTAGTGTGACCGTTGCCCCCTCCCATGCAGTTCTGAGTGATAATCTGCAGCTGCATCCCCCTCCTCTCCCTCCACTATATGCAGCTTTACATTAGATGGATTTTCTGAGACTGAGGAGGTTTCAGAACATTTAAAGGGATCTTGCTGGCAGAGAAAGGTGATCTCCATGCTGTTGAAAGGTAAGGGTGGTGTCACTTTCCCTTAAAGGGATTTTCATCTTTTAAAGTTTATAGACTAGGGTCCTTGTCGCACTAAGTGGTTACATTCCTCCTCATCTTTAGCTTTTTAGCACAGGCCGGAAGGTTTTGATGCAAAATTAACTGATATTTGGCCTGTTCATAATTCCTTCCCCTTGATTAAAGCCCAAGTTCCAAGCCCAACTTTGTGACATTTGGAAATATTGCCAAAACGTTTTCCCTCAATCTCATCTGACAATACGTGTTCCCCTCAATGATTTTGGCAGAGTTGATGGAAGTTTTGGCAAAACATGGCCGTGCTTTGATGTGCTTGTTCATAAGAAAAGGCTTCCATCTTGTCCCCTGACCCCACAAGCCAAATACAAGAAGGATATGGGAGATTTTTGTCACATGCAGAACGCAACCAGAACTGGCCATAAATTCCTGCAGCTCCTTTAATGTTGCTGTCGTCCTTCATCAATGTTTATTGACTTTTTATATTCACTGTAATTACTTAGTTATAATATGTAATATTATATAATTAATATGTGGCGAAAAAAGAGTCAAATACAACCCAATGGATTGAAGAAGGTTTGAAGGGAAGTGGACTAGGTAAGCCTGTTGGAAATTTGCTTCTCCTTATTGATATACAGGAAGGCAATAAGAAAGAAGAGACAAGATATATATATACTATTCAAATGGGTATACCTTCAACAATAGATATATACCAATAGAGAAATAACTGAAGGAGCAATTACCAGTATAACAATCTTTATTGCCCAATCTTCATAAAAATATTACATATCAAAAAACTTTCTTATAATCTTTTTCTCACAAAATGAGTACATTTCAGATGGTTTTACCCATCTGTAGAGAGGTTTAGCAGAAAAAGAGAATATAGAATCACATAACTAAAGGCCATGTAGCCATATACAAATACTATAGTAGATGGCTCCCGACCGTATATCTATCCAGCCCATCCATTGGTATCAAATGCTGATATCATAGGGATGAAAGTGCATATGTGCCAATCCAAAAGAAACTCACTCATAATATATAGTTATCAGTAACAACGATCATTGCACCCCACCCTATAACCTATATCCATATATTAGTCCCATAAGATAGTCCGATTATCCGTATTGTACCTGCAGTCATGGTGTCCTCAGTGTGATCCAGAAATGACTGCACCTCGACGCGCGTTTCACCACATCCTGATAACTATATATTATGAGTGAGTTTCTTTCGGATTGGCACACATGCACTTTCATCCCTATGATATCAGCATTTGATACCCATGGATGGGCTGGATAGATATACGGTTGGGAGCCATCTATAATATTTGTATATTGCTTCATGGTCTTTAGTGATGTGATTCTATATTCTCTTTTTCTGCTAAACCTCTCTACAGATGGGTAAAACCATCTGAAATGTACTCATTTTGTGATACGTGTTTAAAAGAAAGTTTTTTGATATGTAATATTTTTATGAAGATTGTGCAATAAAGACACATTACAAGTCTGCATTGTGTCATGATGAGAGGTGAGGAAATTGTTTTGTTACAAATCTAATTCGATAAAAATTTCCAAAAACTCAAGATTCTATTCTAATAAATCCGAATTATTCTGCGGCTCCGTGCCCAGTCCTCTGCACACTTTGTGTCGTTGGTCTTCTGGCACCAACAAGTCTTCATGATGTGGTTATACGGGGGGTGACACACAGGTGGACGTGCCTCTCCCCTCCACACGGGACCGGGCCGCGAGGACTAGTCAGAGCTGGAAGATCCCGGATAGAAGATCAAAGACCAGAAACAAGCGGGGAGCTACAGGATCAGGACACGGTCATTGGACAAAGTCAAAGTTGTTCTCTGATGTGAATAAATCTGCCTGGAACAATCTTGTGGAAATTTGCTCATTTTAAATCATAACCTTCTCTTTTCAGGAAGCTTTAAGACAGATCAGGAGAGCTCAGCTTTCCGTGCCACCCTTTCAGTTGTTCCTCGTGATAAAATAACCAAGCTCTTAGCAGTAAAATGGAAAAAAAAAAACAAATTCTAATATTTCTGGACTCCAATTTCTCACAAAATTCAATACATTCTAACAAAATCTGTGGCAGGCTGCAATTCCCACCACAGCCACTGGGTGGCCACATAGAGACAATTGTAGCAGAAACATCTTCCAACAGATTATCACAAAATCATTTTTTTCTCCAAAATTGTCCATGTCACGCCACATCTATGCTATAAGCTATACAGAATGATAAGTCATGTAACAGAGCTCAGACTTGGCCTCCACAACATGTTATTGCTGTAACGCTTCGTGTGAACAGGACCAAGAACCCATTCACCCCCTTACAGTATCTTTTACGGTAAAATATGACAGCCAGGTTGCTATAGTGCTGTAATAAGGGCACGGTGTCTGGAACAGATTTGTTGTTTATTTTTGCTCATTATTGTAGTATTTTACTTTATGTAAATAATTACTTTTATTATTTCTTTGTGCAAAATGCGTTCAGAGAAGAGAACGCTCGGGATGTTATATTCCTTATCTGCAGGTGCTGGAATATAATATATTGGTTCAAACGTCTTGGACAAATGTTAGTATGAAGATAATTAAGTCAACAAAAGCGAGCGGTAATGCATTCGTTACCCGGCCCGGGCTCCGATCTCGCAGGAATCGGATCTATAAGAGCCGGACGCATTGAAGGTTAATTAAAGCAACGTTGTATCTGTGAGGTTTAAGTCCCATTTCTTAACCGCGCGGTTTCTGCAAATGTTGACAGATTGCGTTCATGCCGAGATTACGTCGCTTTCCGCATCCCATCAGCCGGGCTTAACTTACTCTTCCCCTCCGAGTGTTTTGCTTATATCCATAGAGATGGAAAATTATTCTGCGGCACCGTGACTTCCAATCTTCCGAAAATACAGAGAGAACGATACAAAGTCATCGCGAGCGGAGGATGGGAAAGTTGTAAAACAATTACCTAAGCGATCATCATGCGCTCTGCTACTTTCCGCACATGTGATGTGGAACTAATTCAGATGAATAAGGGACAAAAGACAATGGGAACCATACAGACCATAATACATATTGGTGTGGAGTATCCACAGACCAGGGATGAGCCCCTCTCATAAAGACCACCACCTCCATCTCTCTGGAGGACCCGGCAGGTTCATGCAATAAACCGAAAATGCTGTAATACTTCATTCCCCCTGCGGGAGCGCTGCAGGAAAATCAACCCAAATTCCTCCGCATATTGCAGTTAATTCGCTGGGGGTCCTAACAAAGAAACATTGTTTTATGAACCTGGCACAAAGGCAAAGCGGCGCAAATGGATCCTGAAAGATGAAGAGGAAGCAAATTATCCCCTTCCCCCCACACCCCTGACCACACTTACTTTCCCAATTGTCACATATTTTTGCTTGGGAAGGCTTAGGCCTTTGTGGTATTCTTCCTTTAGAATCCCTGGTGGTCTGGAGTGGCTTAGGAGTTAATATCTAGGGTCGTTGGTGGTCTGTAGAGATGAAGGGGTTAATAGAGATATCCATAGATATTCATTATTGATTATTATTTCTTACCCCTGGAAGTCTAAGGGACAAAGATGTCAGAGACTGAAAGCTACGGAGGAGCAGGGTCTGCAGCAGCACAGAGTATTTCTGCAGGGTGTGCACAGACTGCTGTAGTTCTCAGCAGTGCAAGTTTCATTTATGCAGGACAATGTGCTGCCGAGAACGATGTTCTTTTGTGCTGCAGAAAAGATCATTTCACCCAATGAACGAGCGGTTTGCTCTATAATCTTTCAGTGCAAATGCATCTTAATAGTTAAATAATTGAAGCAAGGTGGCTCAGTGGATAGCACTACATAGTGACTCATTGGTGACTCATTGGTTAGCACTGTACAATGGCTAAGTGGTAAGCAGTGTATTGTGGCTCAGTGGTTAACTTAGCACTGTACAGTGGCTAAATGGTTAACACTACAGCGACTCAGTGGTTAGCTCTGTACAGTGGCTCAGTGGTAAATTCTGTACAGTGGCTCAGTAGTTATAACTGTACAGGGCTCAGTGGTTAGAGTGTACAGTGGATCGATGGTTAACATTGTACGGTGGTTCAGTAATTAGCACTGTACAGTGGCTCAGTGATGTGCACTCTACAGTGGCTCAGTGGGTAGCACCGTACGATGGCTCAATGGTTAGCATTGTACAGTGGCTCTGATTAGCAGTGGTTAGTGACTCAGTGATTATCACTGTACAGTGGCTCAGTAATTAGCACTGTATGGTGGCTCAGTGGTCAGCACTGTACAGTGGCTCACTGGTTAGCACTGTGTTGTGGCTCAGTGGTTAGCACTGTTTCTTTGCAGCACTGTGGTCCTGGCTTTAAATCCCACCAAAGACAACATCTACAAGGAGATAGCATGTTCTCCCAGTATTTGTGAGGGTTTCCTGTAAAGCTGTGGTATGTGATGGCGCTATATGAGCGAGTAAAATACATACTGAGTAAGACAGATTCTCATCAGCACAGAGTATTTCAGGGAGGGATTGTGTTAATTTAGACAGAGTTAAGAAGTGATTGAAAAGGTGTTTCTAGCAGCACAGAGTATTTCAGGGGAGAGGTGCACTATTCTGGTGGGAGGTCACAGACTAAGGCTGGTTTCACATTTGTGTTTTTTTTTTGCATTTTTGCGCTAAAAAATGCAAAAAAACGCATGCGTTTTTTTCCCTATACTTAACATTAAAAACGCATGCTTTTTTTTGCAACGCATGCGTTTTTTCTTTGCATGCGTTTTTTCTTTGCATGCGTTGTATTGCAGAAATGCAACATGTAGTAATTTAATATACATATACCAGAACTGATAATATGTAAGGACCATATTAGGGGAAAACTCTAAAGAGCAATGCAGTAACCATAATAAAAAAAGAGTTACAATTCCCAACTGCAAATCAAATAAATGATAACAAATATCAAAAGGATAAACTGATTTAGAAAAAAGTACAAAACTTTATTACCACATAATACATAAATATAGAAACACACAATAAAATCCAAAATGACTGAACAGGTAATCTAAGCAATGATGTTATCATTTATTTGATTTGCAGTTGGGAATTGTAACTCTTTTTTTCTTATGGTTACTACTTTTTAGTATGCATTTTTTTGCGGCAAAAAACGTATTGATGTCTATGTAAACGCATGCGTTTTTAAACGTATGTGTTTTTATAGAAAAACACAAGAATACACACTGATAAGCCACCCCCAAACCCTAACTCTAACCCTAACCCTAGGGATCCTAACCCTAACCCTAAGGGTTAGTTAGAGTTTGTGTTAGGGTTAGGGTTAGAGTTTGGGTTAGGGTTAGAGTTTGTGTTTTAGGGTTAGAGTTTGTGTTTTAGGGTTAGAGTTTGGGTTAGAGTTTGTGTTAGGGTTAGAGTTTGGGTTAGGGTTAGAGTTTGTGTTTTAGGGTTAGGGTTAGAGTTTGGGTTAGGGTTAGAGTTTGTGTTTTAGGGTTAGGGTTAGGGTTAGAGTTTGGGTTAGGGTTAGAGTTTGTGTTTTAGGGTTAGGGTTAGAGTTTGTGTTAGATTTTGTTAGAGTTTGGGTTAGGGTTAGAGTTTGGGTTAGGGTTAGGGTTTGTGTTAGAGTTTGTGTTAGAGTTTGTGTTAGGTTTAGGGTTAGAGTTTGGGTTAGGGTCAGAGTTTGTGTTTTAGGGTTAGGGTTAGAGTTTGTGTTAGTGTTAGAGTTTGTGTTAGGGTTAGAGTTTGGGTTAGGGTTAGAGTTTGGGTTAGGTTTAGGGTCAGAGTTTGTGTTTTAGGGTTAGGGTTAGTTTGTGTTTTAGGGTTAGGGTTAGAGTTTGGGTTAGGGTTAGGGTTAGGATCCCTAGGGTTATGGTTAGAGTTTGGGTTAGGGTTAGAGTTTGTGTTAGGGTTAGAGTTTGTGTTTTAGGGTTAGGGTTAGAGTTTGTGTTAGAGTTTGTTAAAGTTTGTGTTAGGGTTAGGGTTAGAGTTTTTGTTAGAGTTTGGGTTAGGGTTAGAGTTTGTGTTTTAGGGTTAGAGTTTGGGTTAGGGTTAGAGTTTGTGTTTTAGGGTTAGGGTTAGAGTTTGGGTTAGAGTTTGTTTGAGTTTGTGTTAGGGTTAGGGTTAGAGTTTGTGTTAGGGTTAGAGTTTGTGTTTTAGGGTTAGGGTTAGAGTTAGGGTTAGAGTTTGGGTTAGGGTTAGAGTTTGTGTTTTAGGGTTAGGGTTAGAGTTTGTGTTAGAGTTTGTTAGAGTTTGGGTTAGGGTTAGAGTTTGGGTTAGGGTTAGGGTTTGTGTTAGAGTTTGTGTTAGAGTTTGTGTTAGGGTTAGAGTTTCGGTTAGGGTTAGGATCCCTAGGGTTATGGTTAGAGTTTGGGTTAGGGTTAGAGTTTGTGTTAGGGTTAGAGTTTGTGTTTTAGGGTTAGGGTTAGAGTTTGTGTTAGAGTTTGTTAGAGTTTGTGTTAGGGTTAGGGTTAGAGTTTTTGTTAGAGTTTGGGTTAGGGTTAGAGTTTGTGTTTTAGGGTTAGAGTTTGGGTTAGGGTTAGAGTTTGTGTTTTAGGGTTAGGGTTAGAGTTTGGGTTAGAGTTTGTTTGAGTTTGTGTTAGGGTTAGGGTTAGAGTTTGGGTTAGGGTTAGAGTTTGTGTTTTAGGGTTAGGGTTAGAGTTAGGGTTAGGGTTAGAGTTTGGGTTAGGGTTAGAGTTTGTGTTTTAGGGTTAGGGTTAGAGTTTGTGTTAGAGTTTGTTAGAGTTTGGGTTAGGGTTAGAGTTTGGGTTAGGGTTAGGGTTTGTGTTAGAGTTTGTGTTAGAGTTTGTGTTAGGGTTAGAGTTTCGGTTAGGGTTAGAGTTTGTGTTTTAGGGTTAGGGTTAGAGTTTGTGTTAGAGTTTGTTAGAGTTTGTGTTAGGGTTAGAGTTTGGGTTAGGGTTAGAGTTTGTGTTTTAGGGTTAGGGTTAGAGTTTGTGTTAGAGTTTGTTAGAGTTTGTGTTAGGGTTAGAGTTTGTGTTAGGGTTAGAGTTTGGGTTAGGGTTAGAGTTTGGGTTAGGGTTAGAGTTTGTGTTTTAGGGTTAGGGTTAGAGTTTGTGTTAGAGTTTGTTAGAGTTTGTGTTAGGGTTAGAGTTTTTGTTAGAGTTTGGGTTAGGGTTAGAGTTTGTGTTTTAGGGTTAGGGTTAGAGTTTGGGTTAGGGTTAGAGTTTGTGTTTTAGGGTTAGGGTTAGGGTTAGAGTTTGGGTTAGGGTTAGAGTTTGTGTTTTAGGGTTAGGGTTAGAGTTTGGGTTAGGGTTAGAGTTTGTGTTTTAGGGTTAGGGTTTGGGTTAGAGTTTGTGTTTTAGGGTTAGGGTTAGAGTTTGTGTTAGAGTTTGTTAGAGTTTGGGTTAGGGTTAGAGTTTGGGTTAGGGTTAGGGTTTGTGTTAGAGTTTGTGTTAGAGTTTGTGTTAGGGTTAGGGTTAGAGTTTGGGTTAGGGTTAGAGTTTGTGTTTTAGGGTTAGGGTTAGAGTTTGTGTTAGAGTTTGTTAAGAGTTTGTGTTAGGGTTAGGGTTAGAGTTTGGGTTAGGGTTAGAGTTTGTGTTTTAGGGTTAGGGTTAGAGTTTGTGTTAGGGTTAGAGTTTGTGTTAGGGTTAGAGTTTGGGTTAGGGTTAGAGTTTGGGTTAGGGTTAGGGTTAGAGTTTGTGTTTTAGGGTTAGGGTTTGGGTTAGGGTTAGAGTTTGTGTTTTAGGGTTAGGGTTAGAGTTTGGGTTAGAGTTTGTTTGAGTTTGTGTTAGGGTTAGGGTTAGAGTTTGGGTTAGGGTTAGAGTTTGTGTTTTAGGGTTAGGGTTAGAGTTAGGGTTAGGGTTAGAGTTTGGGTTAGGGTTAGAGTTTGTGTTTTAGGGTTAGGGTTAGAGTTTGTGTTAGAGTTTGTTAGAGTTTGGGTTAGGGTTAGAGTTTGGGTTAGGGTTAGGGTTTGTGTTAGAGTTTGTGTTAGAGTTTGTGTTAGGGTTAGAGTTTCGGTTAGGGTTAGAGTTTGTGTTTTAGGGTTAGGGTTAGAGTTTGTGTTAGAGTTTGTTAGAGTTTGTGTTAGGGTTAGAGTTTGGGTTAGGGTTAGAGTTTGTGTTTTAGGGTTAGGGTTAGAGTTTGTGTTAGAGTTTGTTAGAGTTTGTGTTAGGGTTAGAGTTTGTGTTAGGGTTAGAGTTTGGGTTAGGGTTAGAGTTTGGGTTAGGGTTAGAGTTTGTGTTTTAGGGTTAGGGTTAGAGTTTGTGTTAGAGTTTGTTAGAGTTTGTGTTAGGGTTAGAGTTTTTGTTAGAGTTTGGGTTAGGGTTAGAGTTTGTGTTTTCGGGTTAGGGTTAGAGTTTGGGTTAGGGTTAGAGTTTGTGTTTTAGGGTTAGGGTTAGGGTTAGAGTTTGGGTTAGGGTTACATAGTAACATAGTAACATAGTTAGTAAGGCCGAAAAAAGACATTTGTCCATCCAGTTCAGCCTATATTCCATCATAATAAATACCCAGATCTACGTCCTTCTACAGAACCTAATAATTGTATGATACAATATTGTTCTGCTCCAGGAAGACATCCAGGCCTCTCTTGAACCCCTCGACTGAGTTCGCCATCACCACCTCCTCAGGCAAGCAATTCCAGATTCTCACTGCCCTAACAGTAAAGAATCCTCTTCTGTGTTGGTGGAAAAACCTTCTCTCCTCCAGACGCAAAGAATGCCCCCTTGTGCCCGTCACCTTCCTTGGTATAAACAGATCCTCAGCGAGATATTTGTATTGTCCCCTTATATACTTATACATGGTTATTAGATCGCCCCTCAGTCGTCTTTTTTCTAGACTAAATAATCCTAATTTCGCTAATCTATCTGGGTATTGTAGTTCTCCCATCCCCTTTATTAATTTTGTTGCCCTCCTTTGTACTCTCTCTAGTTCCATTATATCCTTCCTGAGCACCGGTGCCCAAAACTGGACACAGTACTCCATGTGCGGTCTAACTAGGGATTTGTACAGAGGCAGTATAATGCTCTCATCATGTGTATCCAGACCTCTTTTAATGCACCCCATGATCCTGTTTGCCTTGGCAGCTGCTGCCTGGCACTGGCTGCTCCAGGTAAGTTTATCATTAACTAGGATCCCCAAGTCCTTCTCCCTGTCAGATTTACCCAGTGGTTTCCCGTTCAGTGTGTAATGGTGATATTGATTCCCTCTTCCCATGTGTATAACCTTACATTTATCATTGTTAAACCTCATCTGCCACCTTTCAGCCCAAGTTTCCAACTTATCCAGATCCATCTGTAGCAGAATACTATCTTCTCTTGTATTAACTGCTTTACATAGTTTTGTATCATCTGCAAATATCGATATTTTACTGTGTAAACCTTCTACCAGATCATTAATGAATATGTTGAAGAGAACAGGTCCCAATACTGACCCCTGCGGTACCCCACTGGTCACAGCGACCCAGTTAGAGACTATACCATTTATAACCACCCTCTGCTTTCTATCACTAAGCCAGTTACTAACCCATTTACACACATTTTCCCCCAGACCAAGCATTCTCATTTTGTGTACCAACCTCTTGTGCGGCACGGTATCAAACGCTTTGGAAAAATCGAGATATACCACGTCCAATGACTCACCGTGGTCCAGCCTATAGCTTACCTCTTCATAAAAACTGATTAGATTGGTTTGACAGGAGCGATTTCTCATAAACCCATGCTGATATGGAGTTAAACAGTTATTCTCATTGAGATAATCCAGAATAACATCCCTCAGAAACCCTTCAAATATTTTACCAACAATAGAGGTTAGACTTACTGGCCTATAATTTCCAGGTTCACTTTTAGAGCCCTTTTTGAATATTGGCACCACATTTGCTATGCGCCAGTCCTGCGGAACAGACCCTGTCGCTATAGAGTCACTAAAAATAAGAAATAATGGTTTATCTATTACATTACTTAGTTCTCTTAGTACTCGTGGGTGTATGCCATCCGGACCCGGAGATTTATCTATTTTAATCTTATTTAGCCGGTTTCGCACCTCTTCTTGGGTTAGATTGGTGACCCTTAATATAGGGTTTTCATTGTTTCTTGGGATTTCACCTAGCATTTCATTTTCCACCGTGAATACCGTGGAGAAGAAGGTGTTTAATATGTTAGCTTTTTCCTCGTCATCTACAACCATTCTTTCCTCACTATTTTTTAAGGGGCCTACATTTTCAGTTTTTATTCTTTTACTATTGATATAGTTGAAGAACAGTTTGGGATTAGTTTTACTCTCCTTAGCAATGTGCTTCTCTGTTTCCTTTTTGGCAGCTTTAATTAGTTTTTTAGATAAAGTATTTTTCTCCCTATAGTTTTTTAGAGCTTCAATGGTGCCATCCTGCTTTAGTAGTGCAAATGCTTTCTTTTTACTGTTAATTGCCTGTCTTACTTCTTTGTTTAGCCACATTGGGTTTTTCCTATTTCTAGTCCTTTTATTCCCACAAGGTATAAACCGCTTACACTGCCTATTTAGGATGTTCTTAAACATTTCCCATTTATTATCTGTATTCTCATTTCTGAGGATATTGTCCCAGTCTACCAGATTAAGGGCATCTCTAAGCTGGTCAAACTTTGCCTTCCTAAAGTTCAATGTTTTTGTGACTCCCTGACAAGTCCCCCTAGTGAAAGACAGGTGAAACTGCACAATATTGTGGTCGCTATTTCCTAAATGCCCAACCACCTGCAGATTTGTTATTCTGTCAGGTCTATTAGATAGTATTAGGTCTAAAAGTGCTGCTCCTCTGGTTGGATTCTGCACCAATTGTGAAAGATAATTTTTCTTGGTTATTAGCAGAAACCTGTTGCCTTTATGGGTTTCACAGGTTTCTGTTTCCCAGTTAATATCCGGGTAGTTAAAGTCCCCCATAACCAGGACCTCATTATGGGTTGCAGCTTCATCTATCTGCTTTAGAAGTAGACTTTCCATGCTTTCTGTTATATTTGGGGGTTTGTAACAGACCCCAATGAGAATTTTGTTACCATTTTTCCCTCCATGAATTTCAACCCATATGGACTCGACATCCTCATTCCCTTCGCTAATATCCTCCCTTAAAGTGGACTTTAGACAAGACTTTACATAGAGACAAACCCCTCCTCCTCTACGATTTTTACGATCCTTTCTAAACAGACTGTAACCCTGTAAGTTAACTGCCCAGTCATAGCTTTCATCTAACCATGTCTCGGTTATTCCCACTATGTCAAAGTTACCTGTAGATATTTCTGCTTCTAGTTCTTCCATCTTGTTTGTCAGGCTTCTGGCGTTTGCGAGCATGCAGTTTAGAGGATTTTGTTTTGTTCCAATCTCCTCACTGTGGATTGTTTTAGAAATGTTCTTACCTCCCTTCTGAATATGTTTTCCTGGGTCGTCTTTGTTCGAGTCTAATGTTTTTCTTCCCGTCCCCTCTTCTTCTAGTTTAACGCCCTCCTGATGAGTGTAGCGAGTCTTCTGGCGAATGTGTGTTTCCCAGGTTTGTTGAGGTGTAGTCCGTCTCTGGCGAGGAGTCCATCATACCAGTAATTCACACCGTGGTCCAGGAATCCAAATCCTTGTTGTCTGCACCATCGTCTTAGCCAGTTGTTTGCATCAAGGATCCTGTTCCATCTCCTGGTGCCATGCCCGTCTACTGGAAGGATAGAAGAAAAAACTACCTGTGCATCCAGTTCCTTTACTTTCTTCCCCAACTCTTCAAAGTCCTTGCAGATTGTCGGTAGGTCCTTCCTTGCCGTGTCATTGGTGCCAACATGTATCAGAAGAAATGGGTGGACGTCCTTGGAGCTGAAGAGCTTTGGTATCCTATCGGTCACATCCTTGATCATCGCACCTGGAAGGCAGCATACTTCTCTTGCAGTTATGTCCGGTCTGCAGATGGTTGCTTCTGTGCCTCTCAGTAGTGAGTCTCCCACCACCACCACTCTTCGTTGCTTCTTGGCTGTACTTTTTGCTGTCACTTGTTGCTGTGTGCCCTTTTCTTTTTTGCTTGCTGGTATTGCTTCATTCTTAGGTGTGCCATCTTCATCCTCTACAAAGATTTGATATCGGTTCTTCAGTTGTGTGGTTGGTGATTTCTCCATGGTCTTCTTGCTTCTTTTGGTCACATGCTTCCACTCATCTGCTTTTGGAGGTTCTCTGACACTTTTTTCACCTTCTGTGACCAGTAGAGATGCTTCTGTTCTGTCTAGAAAGTCTTCATTCTCTTTGATGAGTTTCAAAGTTGCTATTCTTTCTTCCAGACCCCGCACCTTTTCTTCTAAAAGGGCCACTAGTCTACACTTCTGACAGGTGAAATTGGATTCTTCTTCTGGTCGATCTGTGAACATGTAGCACATGCTGCAGCTCACCATGTAGGTTGTCACATCTGCCATGTTGCTCCTAGATCCTGCTGACTTGCTGTGTGTTTTCCTTCTTGTGTAATCTACTCAGCCAAGCTCTCTTGCAATAATGTCCTACAGGCAAAAATTTGGTGATGCTTTCGAAGCAGCTGGTCCCGGCTGTACCCAACGATCTTCTAGCTTAGGGAGACTTCGCTTCTCCCAGAAGGCACCTGGAATATGCAAATTAGCCTCCTGAAGCTTGAATCCCTGGTTTGGTGATGCTTTCGAAGCAGCTGGTCCCGGCTGTACCCAACGATCTTCTAGCTTAGGGAGACTTCGCTTCTCCCAGAAGGCACCTGGAATATGCAAATTAGCCTCCTGAAGCTTGAATCCCTGGTTTGGTGATGCTTTCGAAGCAGCTGGTCCCGGCTGTACCCAACGATCTTCTAGCTTAGGGAGACTTCGCTTCTCCCAGAAGGCACCTGGAATATGCAAATTAGCCTCCTGAAGCTTGAATCCCTGGTTTGGTGATGCTTTCGAAGCAGCTGGTCCCGGCTGTACCCAACGATCTTCTAGCTTAGGGAGACTTCGCTTCTCCCAGAAGGCACCTGGAATATGCAAATTAGCCTCCTGAAGCTTGAATCCCTGGTTTGGTGATGCTTTCGAAGCAGCTGGTCCCGGCTGTACCCAACGATCTTCTAGCTTAGGGAGACTTCGCTTCTCCCAGAAGGCACCTGGAATATGCAAATTAGCCTCCTGAAGCTTGAATCCCTGGTTTGGTGATGCTTTCGAAGCAGCTGGTCCCGGCTGTACCCAACGATCTTCTAGCTTAGGGAGACTTCGCTTCTCCCAGAAGGCACCTGGAATATGCAAATTAGCCTCCTGAAGCTTGAATCCCTGGTTTGGTGATGCTTTCGAAGCAGCTGGTCCCGGCTGTACCCAACGATCTTCTAGCTTAGGGAGACTTCGCTTCTCCCAGAAGGCACCTGGAATATGCAAATTAGCCTCCTGAAGCTTGAATCCCTGGTTTTGTTAGAGTTTGTGTTTTAGGGTTAGGGTTAGAGTTTGGGTTAGAGTTTGTTAGAGTTTGTGTTAGGGTTAGGGTTAGAGTTTGGGTTAGGGTTAGAGTTTGTGTTTTAGGGTTAGGGTTAGAGTTTGGGTTAGGGTTAGAGTTTGTGTTTTAGGGTTAGGGTTTGGGTTAGAGTTTGTGTTTTAGGGTTAGGGTTAGAGTTTGTGTTAGAGTTTGTTAGAGTTTGGGTTAGGGTTAGAGTTTGGGTTAGGGTTAGGGTTTGTGTTAGAGTTTGTGTTAGAGTTTGTGTTAGGGTTAGGGTTAGAGTTTGGGTTAGGGTTAGAGTTTGTGTTTTAGGGTTAGGGTTAGAGTTTGTGTTAGAGTTTGTTAAGAGTTTGTGTTAGGGTTAGGGTTAGAGTTTGGGTTAGGGTTAGAGTTTGTGTTTTAGGGTTAGGGTTAGAGTTTGTGTTAGGGTTAGAGTTTGTGTTAGGGTTAGAGTTTGGGTTAGGGTTAGAGTTTGGGTTAGGGTTAGGGTTAGAGTTTGTGTTTTAGGGTTAGGGTTTGGGTTAGGGTTAGAGTTTGTGTTTTAGGGTTAGGGTTAGAGTTTGGGTTAGGGTTAGGATCCCTAGGGTTAGGGTTAGAGTTTGTGTTAGGGTTAGAGTTTGTGTTTTAGGGTTAGGGTTAGAGTTTGTGTTAGAGTTTGTTAGAGTTTGTGTTAGGGTTAGAGTTTGGGTTAGGGTTAGACTTTGTGTTTTAGGGTTAGGGTTAGAGTTTGGGTTAGGGTTAGAGTTTGTGTTTTAGGGTTAGGGTTTGGGTTAGGGTTAGAGTTTGTGTTTTAGGGTTAGGGTTAGAGTTTGGGTTAGGGTTAGTGTTTTAGGGTTAGGGTTAGAGTTTGTGTTTTAGGGTTAGGGTTAGAGTTTGTGTTTTAGGGTTAGGGTTAGAGTTTGGGTTAGGGTTAGAGTTTGTGTTTTAGGGTTAGGGTTAGGGTTAGAGTTTGGGTTAGGGTTAGAGTTTGTGTTTTAGGGTTAGGGTTTGGGTTAGGGTTAGAGTTTGTGTTTTAGGGTTAGGGTTAGAGTTTGGGTTAAGGTTAGTGTTTTAGGGTTAGGGTTAGAGTTTGTGTTTTAGGGTTAGGGTTAGAGTTTGTGTTAGAGTTTGTGTTAGAGTTTGTGTTAGAGTTTGTGTTAGAGTTTGTGTTAGGGTTAGGGTTAGAGTTTGGGTTAGGGTTAGAGTTTGTGTTTTAGGGTTAGGGTTAGAGTTTGTGTTAGAGTTTGTGTTAGAGTTAGGGTTAGAGTTTGGGTTAGGGTTAGGGTTAGAGTTTGTGTTAGAGTTTGTGTTAGAGTTTGTGTTAGGGTTAGGGTTAGAGTTTGGGTTAGGGTTAGAGTTTGTGTTAGAATTTGTGTTAGAGTTTGTGTTAGGGTTTGTGTTAGGGTTAGGGTTAGAGTTTGTGTTAGAAATTGTGTTAGAGTTTGTGTTAGGGTTAGGGTTAGAGTTTGGGTTAGGGTTAGAGTTTGTGTTAGAGTTTGTGTTAGGGTTAGGGTTATGATCCCTAGGGTTACTAGGGATCCTAACCCTAACCCTAACCCTAGGTATTTCTGTTTATAGTGGGTTTTCTAGTTGATTTTGATGATTGGCAGCTGTCACACACTTATCATCATGCGTTTCAAAAACGCAAACGCAGGAAAAAACGCTTGTAAATGCGTCAAAGCGCCGCGTTTGCCTTAAAACATGCAAAAACGCATGCGCCTAAAAAACGCAGCGTTTAAACGCGTTTTTGTACCAAATGCGTTTGCGTTTAAAACGCTGCAGATCAAAACGCAAGTGTGAAACCAGCCTTTGAGTTTAATAACTGAAGCCCCCAGCAGCGCAGAGTGTTTCAGCACAATACTGTTGCACCACGTTAGAGACCGAGCAGCACGTCTCGATCAGATGAACATATTAAACGTCCGTGTGTGACACCGACATCAGACGGACGGAGGCGAGTGACTGTGAGAATTCTACACAAATAATCGCAGTGAGCGCCAATGACCCCCGGATTCTGGATCAGACTCATCGCGGATCAGATACGAGTTACCGTCCAAGTATAAAGCCTTGTTCACGGATACAATATATTCATAAACAAATCCAAGATCAAATGCAGTTTCTGTAAAAAATGTTCTATGGACCCATGGATGATAAATCGTCAGTTTCCTCTGGATGAGTTTGCAGATGCTTCGTGGACCCAGCTGTGCAGAGTATTTCAGGACAGGATTGTGCTGATCTACTCGTGTCATTAGTCAGCGAGGACAGGGCAGAGCACGAAGAGTGTCGAGAAGTCACAGAAAAGTAAACTGCCCAAAATCGATACTTTTGTATCTGGTCATATATAAGCAAAAATGCCAAAAACTGTTAATTGTGCGGAATAGAAGCCTGAGTGTTGGGGCGCTGAGCAGTACACAGGGGGCGTACGTCTGACATTGGGCTGTGCGCTTCCTCCCCTCCCCCATGGGACCATTCAGAGGTGGGCAGCGGCAGCCGGACCCCTGGATTCATGCCGGCGTTTAGTCCCCCTGTTGTCAGGACGATTCATCTAGGAAAATGAAGTGATTGCATGCAGCTCCACGCCACGTATTAGCGCTAATGCAGCGGCCTCATACACGGCGGCGCGCCTTCTCCAGCCACCCCGAGCCCAAAGCAAATACCGCAAATTCTCCCATCTGAATATTAATATTATCATCCCGGCTTGTGAGTCGTGGACTCGTGGAACTTTCCCTTCTCCTGGTAAAAACTTCCCCTCCAATTAACGAGGACGGCGGTGGTGGTCCGCAGCAGATTACTGATATAATTGGGGCCAAAAGTCAAAGATCAACGTTGGAAGAGCAAAGACGTCTTTAGAAGGAATTGACTTAAATGTCTGCAGGGAGATTATAAATGTCAGGGAGCCGCTTATATCGCTCCACTGCACATAATAATAACGCTCCATTCTGTTAGAAAATATATGGGGGGTGCAGGTAGAGAAGAGGCGTCATACGTTCCCCTCTCACAGGCGATGCTCATGTGCACGATGCTCAGAGATCCTCTCTATAGACGGCTCATGTGCAAGATGATCTGAGGGATCATGTCCATAGAAGGCTCATGTGCACGATGATCCGAGGGATCCTGCCATAGACGGCTCATGTGCACGATGCTCAGAGATCCTCTCTATAGACAGCTCATGTGCACGATGCTCAGGGATCCTGTCCATAGAAGGCTCATGTGCACGATGCTCAGAGATCCTCTCTTTAGACAGCTCATGTGCACGATGCTCAGGGATCCTGTCCATAGAAGGCTCATGTGCACGATGATCCGAGGGATCCTGTCCATAGACAGCTCATGTGCACGATGCTCAGGGATCCTGTCCATAGACGGCTCATGTGCACGATGATCCGAGGGATCCTGTCCATAGATGTCTCATGTGCACGATGCTCAGGGATCCTGTCCATAGACGGCTCATGTGCACGATGATCCGAGGGATCCTGTCCATAGAAGGCTCATGTGCACGATGATCAGGGATCCTGTCCATAGACGGCTCATGTGCACGATGATCTGAGGGATCCTGTCCAAAGAAGGCTCATGTGCACGGTGATCCGAGGGATCCTGCCATAGACGGCTCATGTGCACGATGCTCAGGGATCCTGTCCATAGAAGGCTCATGTGCACAATGCTCTGAGGGATCCTGTTAGGGCTAGCGGAACGCACTGAGTAAATAGAGATGTTTATTGATATTGGTGCGTTCGCAGCCCGGGGTCCACCGTGCAGGAGTACCTGCTGCTAGCAAACGGCGGAGCTATATGGCGGTATAGACTAACTCAGTTAATTCACTGAGTAGCCGTGAAAGAGAAGCACTGTGCCCTGTTAGACTCCACAGAGGCACAGGCTAACTGCCCAAACAGAGAGCAGTCAGTGGTCACACAAATACACAAAACTCCTCGCCGGAGGAGCCAGCATTCTAGGGGCTTATTTCAGCCGGGTCCCTGAATACACTCAGACTCAATCTCCTCGCCGGAGGTGCCAGCATTCTAGGGGCTTATTTCATCCGGGTCCCTGAACACACACACATGTGACCACACTGGCGCAAAGCACATAAGTTTAGACAATACTAGCGCATGGCCGTGCGGTCATGCGCAGTTTATATAGTTGCAGCACAGGAAGCTGCTTCTGAAGTTTTTGCCCTTTCAGGACCTTCCAGAAGGACCAATGGAAAGTGCTGCAGTACCTGAGCATGTTTTGCCCTTTCAGGACCTTCCAGAAGGACCAATGGAATGTACTGCAGCACCTGAGCATGTGACCGAACATGTGGCCCTCGACCTCCAATGGGAGACCCTGCCCTGGGCATGCTCAGTGTGAGTAAACATGGACTTAGTCCCAGAGAGGCTCCCTCGCCGCAGATCAGTGCAGGGTACCATAGGAAAGCCAGAAAAGCAGTAGTGACCCTATGCACCGAATCAGCCCCAGCGAGACGCTGGGAGCGACGTCTCCGCTGAGCAGAGCCCACTGCGGCCGATACCGAATGGGAGACCGCAGCAGACACGGATCGAGATTCCCCCTGTGCAGCAGAGGAAACTCGACTCCTAACAGATCCTGTCCATAGAAGGCTCATGTGCACGATGATCCGAGGGATCCTGCCATAGACGGCTCATGTGCACGATGCTCAGGGATCCTGTCCATAGACGGCTCATGTGCACGATGATCTGAGGGATCCTGTCCATAGACGGCTCGTGTGCACAATGATCTGAGGGATCCTGTCCATAGACGGCTCGTGTGCACGATGATCCAAGGGATCCTGTCCAAAGAAGGCTCATGTGCACGGTGATCCGAGGGATCCTGCCATAGACGGCTCATGTGCACGATGCTCAGGGATCCTGTCCATAGAAGGCTCATGTGCACAATGCTCTGAGGGATCCTGTCTATAGACGGCTCGTGTGCACGATGCTGAGGGATCCTGTCCATAGACGGCTTATGTGCACGATGATCCAAGGGATCCTGTCCAAAGAAGGCTCATGTGCACGGTGATCCGAGGGATCCTGCCATAGACGGCTCATGTGCACGATGCTTCGAGGGATCCTGTCCTTAGAAGGCTCATGTGCACAATGCTCTGAGGGATCCTGTCCATAGATGGCTCATGTGCACGATGATCTGAGGGATCTAGTCCATAGACGGCTCATGTGCACGATGATCCAAGGGATCCTGTCCAAAGAAGGCTCATGTGCACGATGCTCTGAGGTATCCTGTCCATAGACTGCTCATGTGCACGATGATCTGAGGGATCCTGTCCATAGATGGCTCATGTACACGATGCTCAGAGGGATCCTGTCCATAGACGGCTCATGTGCACGATGCTGTGAGGGATCCTGTCCATAGACGGCTCATGTGCACGATGATCTGAGGGATCCTGTCCATAGACGGCTCATGTGCACGATGATCCAAGGGATCCTGTCCAAAGAAGGCTCATGTGCACGATGCTCTGAGGGATCCTGTCCTTAGACTGCTCATGTGCACGATGATCCAAGGGATCCTGTCCAAAGAAGGCTCATGTACACGATGCTCAGAGGGATCCTGTCCATAGACGGCTCATGTGCACGATGCTGTGAGGGATCCTGTCCATAGACGGCTCATGTGCACGATGCTTAGGGATCCTGTCCATGGAAGGCTCATGTGCACGATGCTCCGAGGGATCCTGTCCATAGACGGCTCATGTGCACGATGCTCAGAGGGATCCTGTCCATAGAAGGCTCATGTGCACAATGATCCGAGGGATCCTGTCCATAGACGGCTCATGTGCACGATGATCCGAGGGATCCTGTCCATAGATGGCTCATGTACACGATGCTCAGAGGGATCCTGTCTAAGAAGGCTAATTTGCACTATTCTTCGAGGGATCCTGTCCATAAAAGGCTCATTTGCACGATGCTCAGAGGGATCCTGTCTAAGAAGGCTAATTTGCACTATTCTTCAAGGGATCCTGTCCATAAAAGGCTCATTTGCACGATGCTTTGAGGGATCCAGTCCATAGACGGCTCATGTGCACGATGCTCAAAGGGATCCTGTCCATAGAAGGCTCATTTGCATGATGCTCAGAGGGATCTTGTTAATAGACGGCTCATGTGCACGATGATCCGAGGGATCCTGTCCATAGACGGCTCATGTGCACGATGCTCAAAGGGATCCTGTCCATAGACGGCTCATGTGCATGATGCTCAGAGGGATCCTGTCCATAGACAGCTCATGTGCACGATGCTCAAAGGGATCCTGTTCATAGACGGCTCATGTGCATGATGCTCAGAGGGATCCTGTCCATAGACGGCTCATGTGCACGATGCTCAAAGGGATCCTGTCCATAGACGGCTCATGTGCATGATGCTCAGAGGGATCCTGTCCATAGACGGCTCGTGTGCACGATGCTCAAAGGGATCCTGTCCATAGAAGGCTCATTTGCATGATGCTCAGAGGGATCCTGTCCATAGACGGCTCATGTGCATGATGCTCAGAGGGATCCTGTCCATAGACGGCTCATGTGCACGATGCTCAAAGGGATCCTGTCCATAGACGGCTCATGTGCATGATGCTCAGAGGGATCCTGTCCATAGACGGCTCATGTGCACGATGCTCAAAGGGATCCTGTCCATAGACGGCTCATGTGCATGATGCTCAGAGGGATCCTGTCCATAGACGGCTCATGTGCACGATGCTCAAAGGGATCCTGTCCATAGAAGGCTCATTTGCATGATGCTCAGAGGGATCTTGTTAATAGACGGCTCATGTGCACGATGATCCGAGGGATCCTGTCCATAGATGGCCCAAGTGCACGATGCTTCGAGGGATCATGTCCATAGACGGCTCATGTGCATGATGCTCAGAGGGATCCTGTCCATAGACAGCTCATGTGCACGATGCTCAGATGGATCCTGTCCATAGACGGCTCATGTGCACGATGATCCGAAGGATCCTGTTCATAGATGGCTCATGTGCATGATGCTCAGAGGGATCTTGTTAATAGATGGCTCATGTGCACGATGATCCGAGGGATCCTGTCCATAAATGGACCAAGTGCACGATGCTTCGAGGGATCATGTCCATAGACGGCTCATGTGCACGATGCTCAGAGGGATCCTGTCCATAGATGGCTCATGTGCGCGATAATCCGAGGGATCCTGTCCATAGACGGCTCATGTGCACAATGCTCAGAGGGATCCTGACTAGTGATGAGTGAGTGTACTCGTTGCTTTGGTTTTTCCGAGCATGCTCGGGTGATCTCCGAGTATTTGTTACTGTTCGGAGATTTGGTTTTCATCGCGGCAGCTGAATGATTTACAGCTCTTAGCCTGCTTGATTACATGTGGGGATTCCCTACCAACCAGACAACCGCCAAATATACTCAGCCTGGCTAGCAGCTGTAAATCATTCAGCTGCCGCAATGAAAACTAAATCTCCGAACAGTAACAAATACTCAGAGATCACCCGAGTGTGCTCTGGAAAACCCGAGCAACGAGTATACTCACTCATCACTAATCCTGACCTTAGACAGCTCATATGCACGATACTCCAAGGAATCCTGTCCATAGACGGCTCATGTGTACGATGCTCAGAGGGATCCTGTCCATAGACGGCTCATGTGTACGATGCTCAGAGGGATCCTGTCCATAGACGGCTTATCTGCACGATGCCCCGAGGGATCCTGTCCATAGACGGCTCATGTGCACGACGCTCCAAGGGATCCTGTCCTTAGATGGCTCATATGCACGATGCTCCAAGGGATCTTGTCCATAGGCGGCTCATGTGTACGATGCTCAAAGGGATCCTGTCCATAGATGGCTCATATGCACGATGCTCCAAGGGATCTTGTTCATAGACGGCTCATGTGCACGATGCTCAGAGGGATCCTGTCCATAGACGGCTTATGTGTACGATGCTCAGAGGGATCCTGTCCATAGACGGCTCATGTGCACGGTGCTCAGAGGGATCCTGTCCATAGACGGCTCATGTGCACGATGCTCAAAGGGATCCTGTCCATAGACGGCTTATGTGCACGATGCTCAGAGGGATCCTGTCCATAGACGGCTCATGTGCACGATGCTCAAAGGGATCCTGTCCATAGACGGCTCATGTGCACGATGCTCAGAGGGATCCTGTCCATAGACGGCTCATGTGCACGATGCTCAAAGGGATCCTGTCCATAGACGGCTTATGTGCACGATCGTCCGATGGATCCTGTCCATATATGGCTTATCTGCATGATGCTCAGAGGGATCCTGTCCATAGACGGCTCATGTGCACGATGCCCCGAGGGATCCTGTCCATAGACGGCTTATGTGCACAATGCTCCGAGGGATCCTGTCCATAGATGGCTCATGTGCACGATGCTCAGAGGGATCCTGTCCATAGACGGCTCATGTGCACGATGCTCAAAGGGATCCTTCCATAGAAGGCTCATGTGCATGATGCTCTGAGGGATCCTGTCCATAGACGGCTTATGTGCATGATGCTTTGAGGGATCCTGTCCATAGACGGCTCATGTGTACGATTCTCAGAGGGATCCTGTCCATAGGCAGCTCATGTATACCATGCTCAGAGGGATCCTGTCCCTAGGCAGCTCATGTGCACGATGCTCAGAGGGATCCTGTTCATAGACGGCTCATGTGCATGATGCTCCGAGGGATCCTGTCCATAGACGGCTCATGTGTACGATGCTCCGAGGGATCCTGTCCATAGACATCTCATGTGCACGTTGCTCCGAGGGATCCTGTCCATAGACGGCTCATGTGTACGATGCTCTGAGGGATCCTGTCCATAGACATCTCATGTGCACGATTCTCCGAGGGATCCTGTCCATAGAGGCGGCTGCCCGCGGTTAGCAGCAGAAATACCGGCTAGTTCAATGGTTACACAGAATCATGTCATATTCTGATACACCAGAGAAAGCACAAAGTGGATGTGTCACCGGGTCACCAGTGGGGGCTCTGATTTTATTCCTAAAGGTGTGATCACACTGAGTCTCCAGCAACTCTCCAAAATCCTCCTCAAAATGTTGGATTTTATGCTCCAAAAACTCAGTAAAAAGACTGAATGCAAACAGAGCCTAATGCCCCCTATAACTCTGCAACCAGACAGAGCCGATCCCCTCACGGCATGGGCGAAGGCCTGGGTTGGAGGGGGTGGGGGGCATCAGTTAGTGGGGTGGTACTGTGCGGGGGTCATGGGAGGGGCCCCTCCAGTCCCGCTCACAGGGGTCAAGATCAGTCCCGCCCGCTCGCCCTTTGTGCCTATTTGGTATGTTTTGGTGCGGATTTTAAGGGAATTATCGGGTCATGGTGGCTCTTTTTAGGTTGTGGGGATCCTTGAAGTTGGATATAAATTGATCTGGGGGATCCACTGGGATATGAATTCCTCTATTTGGAATTATAATATGGTTCTGGATCTGGTGAATTTTTTGGGGGGATTTGCAGCAAGGGATTGTTAGATTCCCAGGTAGTTGAAGTGAACAATGGACCCTCGTGGTTGTGGTGCTCCCGGCCCAGTGGGGAGTAATTAATGTTATATTTTATGTTCACATTTTATGTTTGGTGTTCACCAGATTTTGAGAGCTTCACGGACTCCTCCCAGCGGGTTAAATATGGTATTTTGTGTTTTATCATTGTATGTTTTGCTTAAATAAAGTCTGCTGTGGCCGTAATTATCCAAAGAATTTATGGTGTCATCGTTTTATGTTAAGGGGTAGTAAGTGGGGTATAGCTAATTGGTATAAACTAATACGGGTTATCCCACTGGAAAAACACCGACAATACCAATGTCAGGCCCAAGCCCATGCTGGCTGCGTGGTCTGCCACTATTACACCTCTGCTTTCACAACATGCCTGATCTAGAACTACAAATCCCAGCACATCACATGTGTCACCACAGGTCCAAAGCTGCTGCAACATGGACCCCGTACCGAAAGATCAGGGCAAAAGGGCCAATACAAGTGATATACATTTATATCTAAAGTTGCTGCAGGTTTTGATTTTTCTAGAAAACCTTAATGTTCTGTGTATGGGAGATTTATATCTCTGCGTCACAGAGACGACACTCCAACCGCGCGGCATTAGGGGCGAACGTCGTCTGTCAGGGGCACTGGAATATCTTGGAAGCACTTCTCAGTAAGTTCCAGGATCTGATTACATCATTTGTTCCCTTTTGTTCTGCTTTTTAGCAGAGGCCGGAAGGTTTTGATGCAAAATTAACTGATATTTGACCCGTTCATAATTCCTTCCCCTTGATTAAAGCCCAAGTTCCAGCTTCAAAAAAGAGCCCCAGAGCACAGAGCTGCCTCCATCATGCCGCACTGTGTGTATGGTAATTTTCTAGGGATGAGCAGTGTCGACTTTGCGACATTTGGAAATATTGCCAAAAAGTCCCCCCCATAGTGATCATAGATGGATGTAATTAATATACTAAAACAAAAGGACAGCAAAACACCATAATAAACTAACTAAAAATTTGGGGTTGGATACTTTTTTACTCTCGTATTTATATCTCTAATGCATCAACATAAAAAGGAAAATTGACTCAAACTCAGTCCTCTGCGGATCGATCTGTTCATCTCTAGCTTCCATTATCAGGGGAGGCCATGGGCAGTAGTGGACCCCTGTCAGTGGCAGTCCCAGACAGGAAAGGGCTCCTGTGCAAGAACAGTATAGGAGCCCCTCTTTGAGGCTGTTCCTCGTTCCTACCATGAGCTTTTGGTGAGTTTTTCATGTTGCTGATTTTCTGTAACCAATAAGTAAAATAAGTTACTTGCATGTTTTTATATAAGCAGTGTAAAAAACTCACCAAAATCTCATTGTGGGAACCGAGCCTGGATCCCCCCTATTCAGTGCCTTATCTATATGAACCCCATTATCTGCGGGGACCCTTGGCAGCTTGTTAATATGCGATTTTTCATCACCATGTCTGTAGCAGTACATGGATTAATGGAGGCGAGTACTTACCCTCTCCCCTAGCGAGGCCCGGCACAGCAGCAGGTTTACGGCTGGAGGGTTTAGTGGAAGTGACATTACTGAGGAGGGCGATGTCTGTAAGTTGTTGGCTGCCTGAAAAGCTAATGAGCCAGAAATGACGTCTCCTAATGGAACGGTGGATGACTCCGCTCCGCCGCGCCGGGGGCTCCGGGATGAACCGCGTCAATGTCTGATTATACTGATTAACACGATGTTAGTAGGGTAACGACTGAGGGACGAATCTGAAACCTCCAGTGATTCCCCGCGTCCCGCTATTATTGTATCTGATATTTACTATCACTGTATAATGTAACAATGCTGAACGCTATGATACACTGATACTATTGTATCAGGCCGCTGCCCAGCTTTATATGAGTACACCCCTTAGGGACAGACACCCCACAGGGACAGACACCCCTCAGGGACAGACACCCCTCAGGGGCAGACACCCCACGGGCAGACACCACAGGGACAGACACCACACAGGGACAAATGCGGCGCCCCAGAGATCTGGTCGTTGCAGTATGACACTCTGCCACTAAGGGGAGTGATGGTACGTCTGATGGCACTAAAGGAGTTCTCCTGACCAGGTATCACCAGCACACATTACACTTCACACTCCGGCCACTAGGGGGAGAAAAAGGCTTTATTTATTGGGCTACTCCTCACACTGGTAAAACAAGGGGTTGGATAGGAAGTTAGTCAGAAGCTGACTGTGTTGGATTCAGGCAAAATCCCGTGGCAGGGGGTGTTGCAGGGAGAAGACACAGGGGGGTCTCTGTCAGGCATGGGAACCTGGCAGGTGCGTAGCAAACAGAACAGAACGTAACGGAACCGCGCCTGCACACCCTGCGGCGGTATCCCAAGAAAGAGACAAGAAGGGAAACAGTGAGAAACGAGATCAAGCACAGAGGAGAGCCAGTAGGAGTCGTGCCGTGAGACCGAGGCATCATCCTACTGAGGCGCGTAGCCGGTGTCCGGAACACCGCGGAAGTAACTGACTCTATGCCTTACTTCAAACTCCGCAGGACAGTTAATTATAGGTTGGCTGTCTACCTTAAATTTCCTACGAAGACATAGGGGGCAACGCATGGAGAGGGGCGTCTCTAGGGTCCCAGAAGAGCTCCGAGCCTTCCCGTCATACGGGTTTGTCCTAGCCATAACATACCTGGGGGACGAGAAACTAGTAACATCTGGAACAAGCGAGAGAGAATTAGAAAGAACGAACGAACGAGAACAGCAGTTGTGAGGACTATTCCGAATGCTCAGCAGGATAGGACTACAACACAGGCGCTAGTGGTAGGCAACGATATCTGTTGTGAATTCTGTGGTCAAGCTCCCTCCTGTGGTCATGAGTGGTACTTCGGCTGGTTCTGTCCATGAGCTTCCTTTGGTGGATGTGAGTGGGGCTGCGGCTTCTGAGTTTCCTTCCTCAGGTGACGAGGTTAAGTCGTTAGGTGCTGCTCTATTTAACTCCACCTAGTTCTTTGTTCCTAGCCTCCAGTCAATGTTCCAGTATTGGTCTTGCTTTCTCCTGGATCGTTCTTGTGGCCTGTCTGCCCTGCATAAGCTAAGTTCTGCTTATGTTACTTTTGTTTGCTATTTTTTCTGTCCAGCTTGCTATATTGGTTTGTCTTGCTTGCTGGAAGCTCTGGGACGCAGAGGAAGCACCTCCGTACCGTTAGTCGGTGCGGAGGGTCTTTTTGCGCCTTCTGAGTGGTTGTTTGTAGGTTTTTGTGCTGACCGCAAAGCTATCTTTCCTATCCTCGGTCTATTCAGTAAGTCGGGCCTCACTTTGCTAAAATCTATTTCATCTTTGTGTTTGTATTTTCATCTTTACTCACAGTCATTATATGTGGGGGGCTGCCTTTTCCTTTGGGGAATTTCTCTGAGGCAAGGTAGGCTTATTTTTCTATCTTCAGGGCTAGCTAGTTTCTCAGGCTGTGCCCGAGGCGCCTAGGTCTGGTCAGGAGCGCTCCACGGCTACCTCTAGTGTGGTGTGATAGGATTAGGGATTGCGGTCAGCAGAGTTCCCACGTCTCAGAGCTCATCCTATGTGATTAGCAACTATCAGGTCATTTTCTGTGCTCGTAACCACCAGGTCCATTGTGGTTCTGAATCACCAGTTCATAACAGTACTGGAGGCCCAAAGTACTAATGCTTCTCAATAGAGGGAAAAGAGAAGTTCTGAGACCATTTTTTTTTTCTTTGCACTGTGTTTTGTCTTTCTTTTCCCCTTTACATCAGGGTGGTTCAGAACACAGGTGTAGACATGGACATTCAAGGTCTGTCCTCTTTGATGGATAATCTCACTATAAGTGTACAGAACATTCAAGATTTAGTGGTTCAGAATCCTATGTTAGAACCTAAAATTCCTATTCCTGAGTTATTTTCTGGAGATAGAGCTAAGTTTCTGAATTTCAAAAATAATTGTAAACTATTTCTGGCCTTGAAACCCTGCTCCTCTGGTGACCCAGTTCAACAAGTAAAGATCATTATTTCTTTATTACGTGGCGACCCTCAAGACTGGGCATTTTCCCTTGCGCCAGGAGATCCTGCATTATGTGATATTGATGCGTTTTTTCTGGCGCTCGGGTTGCTTTATGATGAACCTAATTCAGTGGATCAGGCAGAGAAAATCTTGCTGGCTCTGTGTCAGGGTCAGGATGAGGTAGAGATATATTGTCAGAAGTTTTGGAAGTGGTCTGTGCTCACTCAATGGAATGAATGTGCTCTGGCAGCAATTTTCAGAAAGGGTCTCTCTGAAGCCCTTAAGGATGTCATGGTGGGATTTTCTATGCCTGCTGGTCTGAATGAGTCTATGTCTTTGGCCATTCAGATCGATCGACGCTTACGTGAGCGTAAAACTGTGCACCATTTGGCGGTATTATCTGAGCATAAACCTAAGCCTATGCAATGTAATAGGACTTTGACCAGAGCTGAACGGCAAGAACACAGACGTCTGAATGGGCTGTGTTTTTACTGTGGTGATTCCACTCATGCTATCTCCGATTGTCCTAAGCGCACTAAGCGGTTCGCTAGGTCTGCCACCATTGGTACGGTACAGTCGAAATTTCTTTTGTCCGTTACTTTGATCTGCTCTTTGTCATCCTATTCTGTCATGGCATTTGTGGATTCAGGCGCTGCCCTGAATTTGATGGACTTGGAGTTTGCTAGGCGCTGTGGGTTTTTCTTGGAGCCCTTGCAGCATCCTATTCCATTGAGAGGAATTGATGCTACGCCTTTGGCCAAGAATAAGCCTCAGTATTGGACCCAACTGACCATGTGCATGGCTCCTGCACATCAGGAGGATATTCGCTTTTTGGTGTTGCAGAATCTGCATGATGTGGTCGTGTTGGGGTTGCCATGGCTACAAGTCCATAACCCAGTATTGAATTGGAAATCTATGTCTGTGTCCAGCTGGGGTTGTCAGGGGGTACATGGTGATGTTCCATTTCTGTCTATTTCATCATCCACCCCTTCTGAGGTCCCAGAGTTCTTGTCGGATTACCGGGATGTATTTGATGAGCCCAAGTCCAGTGCCCTACCTCCGCATAGGGATTGCGATTGTGCTATCGATTTGATTCCTGGTAGTAAGTTTCCTAAAGGTCGACTGTTTAATTTGTCTGTACCTGAGCACGCCGCTATGCGGAGTTACGTAAAGGAATCCTTGGAGAAGGGTCATATTCGCCCGTCGTCGTCGCCATTGGGGGCAGGGTTCTTTTTTGTGGCCAAGAAGGATGGTTCATTGAGACCTTGTATTGATTACCGCCTTCTAAATAAAATCACAGTCAAATTTCAGTACCCCTTGCCGCTGCTGTCTGATTTGTTTGCTCGGATTAAGGGGGCTAGTTGGTTCACCAAGATAGATCTTCGTGGTGCGTATAATCTTGTGCGTATTAAACAGGGCGATGAATGGAAAACAGCATTTAATACGCCCGAGGGCCATTTTGAGTACCTGGTTATGCCATTCGGGCTTTCTAATGCTCCATCAGTGTTTCAGTCCTTTATGCATGACATCTTCCGAGAGTACCTGGATAAATTCCTGATTGTGTACTTGGATGATATTTTGGTCTTCTCGGATGATTGGGAGTCGCACGTGAAGCAGGTTAGAAGGGTGTTCCAGGTCCTGCGTGCGAATTCTTTGTTTGTGAAGGGGTCAAAGTGTCTCTTAGGTGTTCAGAAGGTTTCATTTTTGGGTTTCATTTTTTCCCCTTCTACTATCGAGATGGACCCTGTTAAAGTTCAGGCCATTTATGATTGGACTCAGCCGACATCTCTGAAGAGTCTGCAAAAGTTCCTGGGCTTTGCTAATTTTTATCGTCGCTTCATCAATAATTTTTCTAGTATTGCTAAACCGTTGACTGATTTAACCAAGAAGGGTGCTGATGAGGTCAATTGGTCTTCTGCTGCTGTGGAACCTTTTCAGGAGTTCAAGCGTCGTTTTTCTTCTGCCCCTGTGTTGTGCCAGCCAGATGTTTCGCTCCCGTTCCAGGTCGAGGTTGATGCTTCTGAGATTGGAGCAAGGGCTGTTTTGTCGCAAAGAAGTTCTGATAGCTCGGTGATGAAACCATGTGCCTTCTTTTCCAGGAAGTTTTCGCCTGCTGAGCGTAATTATGATGTTGGCAATCGAGAGTTGCTGGCCATGAAGTGGGCATTCGAGGAGTGGCGTCATTGGCTTGAAGGAGCTAAGCATCGCGTGGTGGTCTTGACTGATCACAAGAACTTGACTTATCTCGAGTCTGCCAAACGGTTGAATCCTAGACAGGCTCGTTGGTCGCTGTTTTTCTCCCGTTTTGACTTTGTGGTTTCGTACCTTCCGGGCTCTAAAAATGTGAAGGCGGATGCCCTGTCTGGGAGTTTTGTGCCCGACTCTCCGGGTTTGCCTGAGCCGGTGGGTATTCTCAAAGAGGGGGTAATTTTGTCTGCCATCTCCCCTGATTTGCGGCGGGTGCTGCAAAAATTTCAGGCTAATAGACCTGACCATTGCCCAACGGAGAAACTGTTTGTCCCTGATAAATGGACGAGTAGAGTTATCTCTGAGGTTCATTGTTCGGTGTTGGCTGGTCATCCTGGAATCTTTGGTACCAGAGATTTCGTGGCTAGATCCTTTTGGTGGCCGTCTCTGTCGCGGGATGTGCGTTCGTTTGTGCAGTCCTGTGGGATTTGTGCTCGGGCTAAGCCCTGCTGTTCTCATGCCAGTGGGTTGCTTTTGCCCTTGCCAGTCCCGAAGAGGCCCTGGACACATATCTCTATGGATTTTATTTCGGATCTCCCCATCTCTCAAAAGATGTCGGTCATTTGGGTGGTTTGTGATCGCTTCTCTAAGATGGTCCATTTGGTACCCTTGTCTAAATTGCCCTCCTCCTCTGATTTGGTGCCATTGTTTTTCCAGCATGTGGTTCGTTTACATGGCATTCCGGAGAACATCGTTTCTGACAGAGGTTCCCAGTTTGTTTCGAGGTTTTGGCGAGCCTTTTGTGCTAGGATGGGCATTGATTTGTCTTTTTCCTCGGCTTTCCATCCTCAGACAAATGGCCAAACTGAACGAACCAATCAGACCTTGGAAACATATCTGAGATGCTTTGTTTCTGCTGATCAGGATGACTGGGTGTCCTTTTTGCCATTGGCTGAGTTCGCCCTTAATAATCGGGCCAGCTCGGCTACTTTGGTTTCGCCGTTTTTCTGCAATTCTGGTTTCCATCCTCGTTTCTCTTCAGGGCAGGTTGAGTCTTCGGACTGTCCTGGTGTGGATACTGTGGTGGATAGGTTGCAGCAGATTTGGACTCATGTAGTGGACAATTTGACATTGTCCCAGGAGAAGGCTCAACGTTTCGCTAACCGCAGGCGCTGTGTGGGTCCCCGACTTCGTGTTGGGGATTTGGTTTGGTTGTCGTCTCGTTATATTCCTATGAAAGTTTCCTCTCCTAAGTTTAAGCCTCGTTTCATTGGTCCGTATAGGATTTCTGAGGTTCTTAATCCTGTGTCTTTTCGTTTGACCCTTCCATCTTCTTTCTCTATCCATAATGTATTCCATAGGTCATTGTTGCGGAGATACGTGGCACCTGTAGTTCCATCCGTTGATCCTCCTGCCCCGGTCTTGGTTGAGGGGGAGTTGGAGTATATAGTGGAGAAGATTTTGGATTCTCGTATTTCGAGACGGAAACTCCAGTACCTGGTTAGGTGGAAGGGTTATGGTCAGGAAGATAATTCCTGGGTCTTTGCCTCTGATGTTCATGCTGCCGATCTGGTTCGTGCCTTTCATTTGGCTCATCCTGGTCGGCCTGGGGGCTCTGGTGAGGGTTCGGTGACCCCTCCTCAAGGGGGGGGGGTACTGTTGTGAATTCTGTGGTCAAGCTCCCTCCTGTGGTCATGAGCGGTACTTCGGCTGGTTCTGTCTATGAGCTTCCTTTGGTGGATGTGAGTGGGGCTGCGGCTTCTGAGTTTCCTTCCTCAGGTGACGAGGTTAAGTCGTTAGGTGCTGCTCTATTTAACTCCACCTAGTTCTTTGTTCCTAGCCTCCAGTCAATGTTCCAGTATTGGTCTTGCTCTCTCCTGGATCGTTCTTGTGGCCTGTCTGCTCTGCATAAGCTAAGTTCTGCTTGTGTTACTTTTGTTTGCTATTTTTTCTGTCCAGCTTGCTATATTGGTTTGTCTTGCTTGCTGGAAGCTCTGGGACGCAGAGGAAGCACCTCCGTACCGTTAGTCGGTGCGGAGGGTCTTTTTGCGCCCTCTGCGTGGTTGTTTGTAGGTTTTTGTGCTGACCGCAAAGCTATCTTTCCTATCCTCGGTCTATTCAGTAAGTCGGGCCTCACTTTGCTAAAATCTATTTCATCTTTGTGTTTGTATTTTCATCTTTACTCACAGTCATTATATGTGGGGGGCTGCCTTTTCCTTTGGGGAATTTCTCTGAGGCAAGGTAGGCTTATTTTTCTATCTTCAGGGCTAGCTAGTTTCTCAGGCTGTGCCCGAGCGCCTGGGTCTGGTCAGGAGCGCTCCACGGCTACCTCTAGTGTGGTGTGATAGGATTAGGGATTGCGGTCAGCAGAGTTCCCACGTCTCAGAGCTCGTCCTATGTGATTAGCAACTATCAGGTCATTTTCTGTGCTCGTAACCACCAGGTCCATTGTGGTTCTGAATCACCAGTTCATAACAGATTTCCACCTGCAAAGGGAACTCTGGATGTGCCCATCGGACCAACCGGTCTCAGACAGCCCTGTTAAACGTGCCCTGGATTGAGGATCCTGAAGTCTTCAGTAAAGAGGTAAAGAGACTGCAACCCTGTGTCCTCGTTATTGTCTGCACCTCACACCATCACCATCCACCTTACTGGGAAGCCCTGGGGACATACTTCACCTGTGGGAAGGTATACCATCCAGCTGCCATTCCATCACCCCAGCGGATCCCACAGCAGCGTCGGTCGCTCTGACCGAACACCACAGGTGGCGTCACGAATCCCTGATAGACTGTACCACCTTTATTGGACGCCCCTTAGCAGGGTCGCGGACCGGGTCTAGCCACCGTGACAGCCTCAGAACCGAATCAGAGAGGCCCGGTACCGAGAACTCGTGGCCCTGTGTCTGGGGGCGCTCCACAAACACCCCAGAGGGACAGACACCCCACAGGGACAGACACCCCTCAGGGAGAGACACCCCACAGGGACAGACACCCCACAGGGACAGACACCCCACAGGGACAGACATCACAGGGACAAACACCCCACAGGGACAGACACCCCACAGGGACAAACACCCCACAGGGACAGACACCACACAGGGACAGACACCACACAGGGACAGACACCCCACAGGGACAGACATCACAGGGACAAACACCCCACAGGGACAGACCCCACACAGGGACAGACACCCCACAGGGACAGACACCACAGGGACAGACACCCCACAGGGACAGACATCCCAGGGACAGACACCCCACAGGGACAGACCCCACAGGGACAGACACCCCACAGGGACTGACACCACACAGGGACAGACACCCCACAGGGACAGACACCCCACAGGGACAGACACCCCACAGAGACAGACACCCCACAGGGACTGACACCCCACAGGGACAGACACCCCACAGGGACAGACACCCCACAGGGACAGACACCCCACAGGGACAGACACCCCACAGGGACTGACACCACACAGGGACAGACACCCCACAGGGACAGACACCCCACAGGGACAGACACCCCACAGGGACTGACACCACACAGGGACAGACACCCCACAGGGACAGACACCCCACAGGGACAGACACCCCACAGGGACAGACACCCCACAGGGACAGACACCCCACAGGGACAGACACCACACAGGGACAGACACCCCACAGGGACAGACACCCCACAGGGACTGACACCACACAGGGACAGACACCCCACAGGGACAGACACCACACAGGGACAGACACCCCACAGGGACAGACACCCCACAGGGACAGACACCCCACAGGGACAGACACCCCACAGGGACAGACACCCCACAGGGACAGACACCCCACAGGGACAGACCCCACACAGGGACAGACACCCCACAGGGACAGACACCCCACAGGGACAGACACCCCACAGGGACAGACATCACAGGGACAAACACCACAGGGACAGACACCACACAGGGACAGACACCCCACAGGGACAGACACCCCACAGGGACAGACACCCCACAGGGACAGACACCACACAGGGACAGACACCCCACAGGGACAGACACCCCACAGGGACAGACACCCCACAGGGACTGACACCACACAGGGACAGACACCCCACAGGGACAGACACCACACAGGGACAGACACCCCACAGGGACAGACACCCCACAGGGACAGACACCCCACAGGGACAGACACCCCACAGGGACAGACACCCCACAGGGACAGACACCCCACAGGGACAGACCCCACACAGGGACAGACACCCCACAGGGACAGACACCCCACAGGGACAGACACCCCACAGGGACAGACATCACAGGGACAAACACCACAGGGACAGACACCACACAGGGACAGACCCCACACAGGGACAGACACCCCACAGGGACAGACACCCCACAGAGACAGACACCCCACAGGGACAGACCCCACACAGGGACAGACACCCCACAGGGACAGACACCACACAGGGACAGACACCACACAGGGACAGACCCCACACAGGGACAGACCCCACACAGGGACAGACACCCACAGGGACTGACACCCACAGGGACAGACACCCACAGGGACAGAGACCCCAACTCACCCCACTTCCACTACAAGACTCGCCTCTATCCTACAAAGATGAATAATACAAGATCACAACCAACGTTCCCGATCCTTATTGCCCAGCGAGACCCTACACTAAGATCAACAGCAATTCACTAATAGGAGAAAACTCCAAACACATCACAGAAAGATCTGGCTATTGTGACCGGGTGACGATTTTCTGCGATATGTTTGGATTTATTTCCTTTTCAGTGAATTGCTTATAATTTGAGTGTAGGGACTCGGAAGACAATAAAGACCCCTGAATGGCTGCTCATTGTATTGTGAGTCACTACAATGAAATTCGACTCTAGACCACCAGGGATGTATGCAGTCATTAACCATACTACTACTGTAGACCACCAGAGATGTATGCAGTCATTAACCCCACTACTACTCTAGACCACCAGGGATGTATACAGTCATTAACCCCACTACTGTTCTAGACCACCATGGATGTATGCGGTCATTAACCCCCACTATTACTCTAGACCACCAGGGATGTGCACGGTTATCAACCTCACTATTACTCTAGACAACCAGGGATTTATGCAGTCATTAACCCCACTACTACTCTAGACCACCAGGGATGTATACGGTCATTAACCCCACTACTGTTCTAGACCACCAGGGATGTATACGGTCATTAACCCCACTACTGTTCTAGACCACCAGGGATGTATACGGTCATTAACCCCACTACTGTTCTAGACCACCAGGGATGTATACGGTCATTAACCCCACTACTGTTCTAGACCACCAGGGATGTATACGGTCATTAACCCCACTACTGTTCTAGACCACCAGGGATGTGTACGGTTATCAACCTCACTATTACTCTAGACCACCAGGGATGTATACGGTTATCAACCCCACTATTACTCTAGACCACCAGGGATGTGTACGGTTATCAACCCCACTATTACTCTAGACCACCAGGGATGTATACAGTCATTAACCCCACTACTGTTCTAGACCACCAGAGATGTATACGGTTATCAACCCCACTACTACTCTAGACCACCGGTCCATGGATGTATGCAGTCATTAACCATACTACTACTCTAGACCACCAGGGATGTATGAAGTCATTAACCATACTACTACTCTAGACCACCAGAGATGTATGCGGTCATTAACCCCACTACTACTCTAGACCACCATGGATGTATGAAGTCATTAACCATACTACTACTCTAGACCACCAGGGATGTGTACGGTTATCAACCTCACTACTACTGTAGACCACCAGAGATGTATGCGGTCATTAACCCCACTACTTCTCTAGACCACCAGGGATGTATACGGTTATCAACCCCACTACTACTCTAGACCACCAGGGATGTATACGGTTATCAACCTCACTACTACTCTAGACCACCAGGGATGTATGAAGTCATTAACCATACTACTACTCTAGCCCAGCAGAGATCACATCCAAGGATCTGATTTTGCAATTAAACCGAGGGACATCCTTGGATTTCACCCATGAAATGACATGTTGGATTGTAATTTTGGATATAATGTCAATGTGATTTCTAAATGTAATTTACGTAAAACAAAATGGAGATACAAATAAAGAAGGTTTACTGGGCCACATTACTGGGCCATAATGCCCTCGATGGCGCAGCAGAGCTCATCTGTTCTACAAAGGGAAATCATGTAAGCCCTAAATTCTGCCATCTATATCTGCTCAGCAAGAGCTGCAGTGGAGCGGCACGCGTGACGGCTGAGGAAACGGCCATTCCGCCTGAATTATGGCTCCTAATTTGTCCACAGTTATCTGGAAGCCATGAAACTTGTGTCTCCCTGGCAGAAATATATGGAGTGTTTAGTGCGAGATGAGTTTAATGGGGTTTTTATAACCTTCCATTTACTAAGTTTAGGAATTGTCTTCTATAAAGCAGGAGATAACAGGAAACAACCGGAGGTATTACAGACCGGAACGAGGGCGTTCTTCATCATTTACTGATGGCCGGCTGCCCCTACACTCCAGTGCCTGTCGGTGGAACGAGCTTCCGGCCAACAACGCTTCCTCCCGGACCCCCATGAGGACTGAGCTTGTCTGAGCTACACGTGTTTACCGATGGAGGGAGGAATAAGCCGTTCCCACCACCGATGATCTCCGGGGATTAAGGATTAGCCATGGTGACCTCCAGAATGGCCGATCCTTGTTTCTCCAGATGTGAGGTTCCGCTCAGGATACTCCCATAGTCAATGGGGTCAGTCATGATGGAGCCAAACGATAGGGCGACTACTTACACCGAACTTATACAGACAGTGTGTCGGGCTTTAGGACAGGTAGTTTGGGAAATATTCGACTTGTACTCAAGATAGCCCATGATCCAAAGGGTAGCTGCAAAATCGGGGGGATCCAGGGCTCATGTCCCATTGAGTGGCTCATTATGTATAATATCATCCATCGGTCCCTGTCTGACCATAGGTCTGTAGGTGTCACTTTGACCAAAAATGTCTATTAAAACGGCAAATTCCATGGGGTGTAACTATGATGGGTGCAGGGTATCCAGTCGCTTCCGAGCCGGGTCACTTTTGAGAAGACCAGTGCTACACTCCCCAACAATGAACTTGTAGCAATAAGATGGAAACGTCAAGGAGCTATGGAAATCACAGGATCAACAGAATTTTATCAATACAAGTTAATTATGTAAATGATGAAAAAAATGGGGGGAAAAAATTGAAAACGACTTGATGTATTTAAATCTGGAATATGATGCCACGTGCAGAAATCTCAGCGCGTCCGGCCTTTAATAGATGATTGGAGATCGCTTAAAAATGATTAACGTAATTTGTTACACGTGAGTTTTAGTTTTTGGATACAGTAAAACCTTTCGGATAAAGGGAGAAAAAACTTGCAAAATAGAACGTAAAAGATGAAACATCTCACATAAAAAAAAGCTTCATCTTGAATATAAAAGTGTTTTTTTTTTTTACTAAAACAACCAATCAGGATGAATCTTCTATTGTTTAAACTTCCATGGAAAATGGACACGGACTCTAATTGGTGGATAAGGAAAGATCCCCGATCCCAGGGCTGAACTCACATCGATGCAGATATACATGCAATCAGTCATCTGACTTGGGTAGTAATAATATCAAAAATAACTAATAAAAATAAATAAATGAAATATCTATTTTGTATCTTTAATTTGTTTTAAACTTGAAACATTTTAAAAATGTATAAAGAAAGAACAAGAAAAAAAAAAATCTCTTCCTAATTTCCTCTTCCCAACAATGTTCAGTCGCCAGCGCCATCCACCATCTGCGGCGGGCACTTGTGCTGCGGATCTGCCGGGCAGCGGTGACAACAATGAGAGATGACAGCTGGTAGACGTGCGGGTCTCCTGTCGGGGCCGGTAGACAAGAGGCTGAACATTAGTGTCACCGAGTTCCCGGAACGAGCCCAGACCTTCTGTGCAATGAATGTGACTCTTACCTGTCCCTCATGTGAAATAAAGGACAATTCTGGGGCAGTTTTGGAAAATGCATTTTGGTTACAATATAAATATTTCCTTTCCCATCATTTCACACGACACTTTGATGCCTTTTCTCCTTTTATCGCATTTGAAATACAGTCCTTGTTTTTCATCAATTGAGCCGTCCTAAGTCCTGGCCATTATTTGGTAAAGCTGGAATATTATATATTTTAGAGAATTCCATGCTGCAGACATGCGCGTAAGAAAACTCAGACAATTTCTTTCTAATTGTCATCTGATTTTCATCCCTGTGCAATTAGTGCGCCCGTTTTGACATCCTTGTGCGATCAATTCTCCTACATCTACACTAATATATATAAATGATCACATAAAGTTTCCACAAATTATAATAGAAATGTATATGTAAAAATCCATACGAGACAGTATTATAGTAGTTATATTCTTATACATAGGAGCAGTATTATAGTAGTTATATTTTTGTACATAGGAGCAGTATTATAGTAGTTATATTCTTGTACATAGGGGCAGTATTATAGTAGTTATATTCTTGTACATAGGAGCAGTATTATAGTACGGTAGTTATATTCTTGTACATAGGGGAGTATTATAGTAGTTATATTCTTGTACATAGGGAGCAGTATTATAGTAGTTATATTCTTGTACATAGGAGCAGTATTATAGTAGTTATATTCTTGTACATAGGGGCAGTATTATAGTAGTTATATTCTTGTACCTAGGGGGCAGTATTATAGTAGTTATATTCTTGTATATAGGGGCAGTATTATAGTAGTTATATTCTTGTACATAGGGGCAGTATTATAGTAGTTATATTCTTGTACATAGGGGCAGTATTATAGTAGTTATATTCTTGTACATAGGGGCAGTATTATAGTAGTTATATTCTTGTACATAGGGGCAGTATTATAGTAGTTATATTCTTGTACATAGGAGCAGTATTATAGTAGTTATATTCTTGTACATAGGGGCAGTATTATAGTAGTTATATTCTTGTACATAGGAGCAGTATTATAGTAGTTATATTCTTGTACATAGGAGCAGTATTATAGTAGTTATATTCTTGTACATAGTGAGAGTATTATAGTAGTTATATTCTTGTACATAGGGGAGTATTATAGTAGTTATATTCTTGTACATAGGGGCAGTATTATAGTAGTTATATTCTTGTACATAGGGGCAGTATTATAGTAGTTATATTCTTGTATCTAGGAGCAGTATTATAGTAGTTATATTCTTGTACATAGGGGCAGTATTATAGTAGTTATATTCTTGTACATAGGAGCAGTATTATAGTAGTTATATTCTTGTACATAGGGGCAGTATTATAGTAGTTATATTCTTGTACATAGGAGCAGTATTATAGTAGTTATATTCTTGTACATAGGAGCAGTATTATAGTAGTTATATTCTTGTACATAGGAGCAGTATTATAGTAGTTATATTCTTGTACATAGTGACAGTATTATAGTAGTTATATTCTTGTACATAGGGGAGTATTATAGTAGTTATATTCTTGTACGTAGGGGCAGTATTATAGTAGTTATATTCTTGTACATAGGGGCAGTATTATAGTAGTTATATTCTTGTATCTAGGAGCAGTATTATAGTAGTTATATTCTTGTACATAGGGGCAGTATTATAGTAGTTATATTCTTGTACCTAGGGAGCAGTATTATAGTAGTTACATTCTTGTACATAGGGGCAGTATTATAGTAGTTATATTCTTGTACCTAGGGAGCAGTATTATAGTAGTTATATTCTTGTACATAGGGGCAGTATTATAGTAGTTACATTCTTGTACATAGGGGCAGTATTATAGTAGTTATATTCTTGTACCTAGGGGGCAGTATTATAGTAGTTACATTCTTGTACATAGGGGCAGTATTATAGTAGTTATATTCTTGTACCTAGGGGGCAGTATTATAGTAGTTACATTCTTGTACATAGGGGCAGTATTATAGTAGTTATATTCTTGTACATAGGGGCAGTATTATAGTAGTTATATTCTTGTACATAGGAGCAGTATTATAGTAGTTATATTCTTGTACATAGGAGCAGTATTATAGTAGTTATATTCTTGTACATAGGAGCAGTATTATAGTAGTTATATTCTTGTACATAGGAGCAGTATTATAGTAGTTATATTCTTGTACATAGGAGCAGTATTATAGTAGTTATATTCTTGTACATAGGGAGCAGTATTATAGTAGTTATATTCTTGTACATAGGGGCAGTATTATAGTAGTTATATTCTTGTACATAGGGGCAGTATTATAGTAGTGATATTCTTGTACATAGGGGCAGTATTATAGTAGTTATATTCTTGTACATAGGGAGCAGTATTATAGTAGTTATATTCTTGTACATAGGGGCAGTATTATAGTAGTTATATTCTTGTACATAGGGGCAGTATTATAGTAGTGATATTCTTGTACATAGGGGCAGTATTATAGTAGTTATATTCTTGTACCTAGGGGGCAGTATTATAGTAGTTATATTCTTGTACATAGGGGCAGTATTATAGTAGTTATATTCTTGTACATAGGAGCAGTATTATAGTAGTTATATTCTTGTACATAGGAGCAGTATTATAGTAGTTATATTCTTGTACATAGGAGCAGTATTATAGTAGTTATATTCTTGTACATAGGGAGCAGTATTATAGTAGTTATATTCTTGTACATAGGGGCAGTATTATAGTAGTTATACTCTTGTACTATGGAGCAGTATTATAGTAGTTATATTCTTGTACATAGGGGCAGTATTATAGTAGTTATATTCTTGTACCTAGGGGGCAGTATTATAGTAGTTATATTCTTGTATATAGGGGCAGTATTATAGTAGTTATATTCTTGTACCTAGGGGGCAGTATTATAGTAGTTATATTCTTGTATATAGGGGCAGTATTATAGTAGTTATATTCTTGTATATAGGGGCAGTATTATAGTAGTTATATTCTTGTACATAGGAGCAGTATTATAGTAGTTATATTCTTGTACGTAGGGGCAGTATTATAGTAGTTATATTCTTGTACATAGGGGCAGTATTATAGTAGTTATATTCTTGTATCTAGGAGCAGTATTATAGTAGTTATATTCTTGTACATGGGAGCAGTATTATAGTAGTTATATTCTTGTACGTAGGGGCAGTATTATAGTAGTTATATTCTTGTACATAGGGGCAGTATTATAGTAGTTATATTCTTGTATCTAGGAGCAGTATTATAGTAGTTATATTCTTGTACGTAGGGGCAGTATTATAGTAGTTATATTCCTGTACATAGGGGCAGTATTAAAGTAGTTATATTCTTCTACATAGGAGGCAGTATTATAGTATTGATATTATTGTACATAAGGACAGTATTATAGTAGTTATATTCTTGTACATAGGGGGCAGTATTATAGTAGTTATATTCTTGTACATAGGAGCAGTATTATAGTAGTTATATTCTTGTACATAGGGAGCAGTATTATAGTAGTTATATTCTTGTACATAGGGGCAGTATTATAGTAGTTATACTCTTGTACTATGGAGCAGTATTATAGTAGTTATATTCTTGTACATAGGGGCAGTATTATAGTAGTGATATTCTTGTACATAGGGGCAGTATTATAGTAGTTATATTCTTGTACATAGGGAGCAGTATTATAGTAGTTATATTCTTGTACATAGGGGCAGTATTATAGTAGTTATATTCTTGTACATAGGGGCAGTATTATAGTAGTTATATTCTTGTACCTAGGGGGCAGTATTATAGTAGTTATATTCTTGTACATAGGAGCAGTATTATAGTAGTTATATTCTTGTACATAGGGAGCAGTATTATAGTAGTTATATTCTTGTACATAGGGGCAGTATTATAGTAGTTATACTCTTGTACTATGGAGCAGTATTATAGTAGTTATATTCTTGTACATAGGGGCAGTATTATAGTAATTATATTCTTGTACCTAGGGGGCAGTATTATAGTAGTTATATTCTTGTACGTAGGGGCAGTATTATAGTAGTTATATTCTTGTATATAGGAGCAGTATTATAATAGTTATATTCCTGTACATAGGGGCAGTATTAAAGTAGTTATATTCTTCTACATAGGAGGCAGTATTATAGTATTGATATTATTGTACATAAGGACAGTATTATAGTAGTTATATTCTTGTACCTAGGGGGCAGTATTATAGTAGTTATATTCTTGTATATAGGGGCAGTATTATAGTAGTTATATTCTTGTATATAGGGGCAGTATTATAGTAGTTATATTCTTGTACATAGGAGCAGTATTATAGTAGTTATATTCTTGTACGTAGGGGCAGTATTATAGTAGTTATATTCTTGTACATAGGGGCAGTATTATAGTAGTTATATTCTTGTATCTAGGAGCAGTATTATAGTAGTTATATTCTTGTACATGGGAGCAGTATTATAGTAGTTATATTCTTGTACGTAGGGGCAGTATTATAGTAGTTATATTCTTGTACATAGGGGCAGTATTATAGTAGTTATATTCTTGTATCAAGGAGCAGTATTATAGTAGTTATATTCTTGTACGTAGGGGCAGTATTATAGTAGTTATATTCTTGTATATAGGAGCAGTATTATAATAGTTATATTCCTGTACATAGGGGCAGTATTAAAGTAGTTATATTCTTCTACATAGGAGGCAGTATTATAGTATTGATATTATTGTACATAAGGACAGTATTATAGTAGTTATATTCTTGTACATAGGGGGCAGTATTATAGTAGTTATATTCTTCTACATAGGAGTAGTATTATAGTAGTTATATTCTTGTACATAGGAGCAGTATTATAGTAGTTATATTCTTGTACATAGGGGCAGTATTATAGTAGTTATATTCCTGTACATAGGAGCAGTATTATAGTAGTTATATTCTTGTACATAGGGGCAGTATTATAGTAGTTATATTCTTGTACATAGGAGCAGTATTATAGTAGTTATATTCTTGTACATAGGAGCAGTATTATAGTAGTTATATTCTTGTACATAGGGGCAGTATTATAGTAGTTATATTCTTGTACATAGGAGCAGTATTATCGTAGTTATATTCTTGTACATAGGGGCAGAATTATAGTAGTTATATTCTTGTACATAGGGGCAGTATTATAGTAGTTATATTCTTGTACATAGGGGCAGTATTATAGTAGTTATATTCCTGTACATAGGAGCAGTATTATAGTAGTTATATTCTTGTACATGGGAGCAGTATTATAGTAGTTATATTCTTGTACGTAGGGGCAGTATTATAGTAGTTATATTCTTGTACATAGGGGCAGTATTATAGTAGTTATATTCTTGTATCAAGGAGCAGTATTATAGTAGTTATATTCTTGTACGTAGGGGCAGTATTATAGTAGTTATATTCTTGTATATAGGAGCAGTATTATAATAGTTATATTCCTGTACATAGGGGCAGTATTAAAGTAGTTATATTCTTCTACATAGGAGGCAGTATTATAGTATTGATATTATTGTACATAAGGACAGTATTATAGTAGTTATATTCTTGTACATAGGGGGCAGTATTATAGTAGTTATATTCTTCTACATAGGAGTAGTATTATAGTAGTTATATTCTTGTACATAGGAGCAGTATTATAGTAGTTATATTCTTGTACATAGGGGCAGTATTATAGTAGTTATATTCTTGTACATAGGAGCAGTATTATAGTAGTTATATTCTTGTACATAGGAGCAGTATTATAGTAGTTATATTCTTGTACATAGGGGCAGTATTATAGTAGTTATATTCTTGTACATAGGAGCAGTATTATAGTAGTTATATTCTTGTACATAGGGGCAGAATTATAGTAGTTATATTCTTGTACATAGGGGCAGTATTATAGTAGTTATATTCTTGTACATAGGGGCAGTATTATAGTAGTTATATTCCTGTACATAGGAGCAGTATTATAGTAGTTATATTCTTGTACATAGGGGCAGTATTATAGTATTGATATTCTTGTACATAGGGGCAGTATTATAGTAGTTATATTCTTGTACATAGGAGAAGTATTATAGTAGTTATATTCTTCTACATAGGAGCAGTATTATAGTAGTTATATTCTTGTACATAGGAGCAGTATTATAGTAGTTTTATTATTGTACGTAGTAGCAGTATTATACTATTGGCTCAGTGGTTAGCACTGTAACTTTGCAGCGCTGCGGTCCTGCATTCATATTCCACCAAGCTTAACATCTGCAAAATGTCCCTATGTTCTGTTGGTTTCCTGTGGTTTTATTTATTTATTCCCTGTGCTCCAAAGACATACTGATAGGTAATCTACATTGTGAGCCCCAATGGGGATAGTGATGTTGTCTGTAAACTTCTTTAGAGTTTATGGCGCTAGAAAGTGAGTAAAAGAACAAAATAGTAGGTATATTATTATGTGTATATGGTCACTATTTTAGTAGGTTCTGTATAGTAAAGCAGCCCTGTGTTCCCCTGCTTGTCCATGCTGCACATACAGCACTTTGTACAGTAAGATGTCACAAAATAAACAGGAAAGCTTTTTTCATTTAAAAATTAGGAATCTACTACTTAGGATGGGAATAGACATATCATGCATTCTATACGTTTACCCTTGATCTATTATTGATTATTGCTCAGGTTTAGTTTGTCAGGTTGGTGCTGCTCTTGCAACTTTTCACTGAACTTTATAAAGTTTCTAAAAGTTTATCCTTCTTTTAAATACATTTTTGCCACATTTCAGAAGCACTATTGGGAATAACACAATTCCGTCTTCTGTGGATCAACATTTAAAACCTATCATTTTTTCCGTCTCGTAACACGCAGAAAATACATTGTTTTTGCGCCTCGTCTTTGCTGAAGAAACATTGTGTGACAGTTTTGCTTCTAACCACCTACTCTAAGTGTCAGTTTGATGCACGCCGTTGTCTTCAGATATCTTGATTTACAAGGATTTTGTGAAGTATTTCAGAGTAAACACCGTTCCAAGAACGCCAGTCTTATAGCCAATGAATATTCTTGCTGCAGAAGATTACGGAATATCGAAGTCCCCAGAAGACCAGTAGACAAAGCGCTGATCCAGACCCAACATCAGCAGAAGGAATTGCTGATGACTGTATCTGAATTGCTGGTGACTGATCCCTGGCTGCAGATCCTGGGACAGCTGCCTCTGCTGACACCTTGACTCCGACGCTGAATCTCAAAGCTTGGCGTTGCACTTTGCCATAAAAAAATGTAAATCTTCTTGAAAATCGCAGTGAATAAATATAGTTGTGACCGTGGCATTAGACAGTGATGTAGTTTTCTTTAGTCTGATTTATATTTCAGCTCTCCGTTAGATCAAAGTTCCGCCAGTTGAGCGAGAATTTTATCATCAGCAAAAAATAAAATAAATATTTTCCCTAAAGTGGTTCCTCTGAAAATTAACATTGATTGTTTGGGGTTTAGCTTCAAGTGACCTTGTTTTTTTTTTGTTTTTTTTTGTTGTGCTGGGCAGGGTTAAAATTCTCAAACAGCATTTTATAGCAGCACTGAGAATTGTAACTGTGACTCCAGCTCTTTTTTTGTGCTGGGCAGGGTTAAAATTCTCATACAGCATTTTATAGCAGCACTGAGAATTGTAACTGTGACTCCAGCTCTAAGTGACTAGAGGAGATTACACAGAAGTACTGAGCAACGTAACTGTGAGTCCTGCACTGGAGATAAGATTAGTTACTTTGAAGTAGCAACATAGAGGATATTATTACTCCTAAAAAGCCCAAATAAAGCATTAATCACTTCCTATAAAGGATTAGATTAAATGATGACATGTCACTGTAAGAATCAGAGCGATGAAGATTAATGTCAATTACTTATGGTGTAATACAAATCTTACTATCTTAATTCAATATTTAAATACATACGCAATAGATAAAGGCAACAACTGAATCCTGCTAAATACTGCTGTGTATGGTAAGTGTTTTATCTCAACCCAGAGCTGCCTTCACTGCTTCACTGCTCAATATTGCCATATAATGTCCTCCATACTCATGGTTTCTAGTTAGTAATGGATCGTATGAGAGCCAGACATCCTGGGTCCTTGCGCTGTTGAGGCGCTGTTTGGGGACAAACAGCTGTTGTCCTCCATGCATTCCGTTCACCCCCGCACCCTGATGTTTTAACTTTCCTGACAAAGTGAAGAAGTAAGGGATGAGGAATGTGATTTTTCCTTCTACTCCCGCTTTCTAGTAAGTGTTTAATCTCACTCTATCCCTGGCTCCATAGTTAAACTGTTCGGTACTGTTATATCATGCCTTCCATACTGCTCCTTTCACACCCTGGTATAAAAGATAGAACCATAGTACTCTGCTTGTCAGAAGAGGGTTGAGGCGCAGCAGGTGGGTTCCCAGTCCCGTGTTTAATGCAACGCTCTGTGTATTCAGCTGAATTCGATCATCATTCTTTTATTCACTAATGATTGTGTGAGAATTGTAAATAATAAAAATACTGGGTGATGGAAATAAAAGGATATAGATGCATTGTATCTTATCTCACCCAAGGGCTGGATTCACATCCACACTGCTTAGTGCTGCTGTATAATGTCCGATATGCTGCTGCTTCTGAATATGTGCTAGAGACAAGAAAACAGGATCTCAAATGTCTGCATGTGCTGTCTATTCGGGACATCATCTAGTTTCCACCCAGAAGCTCAGAGGCAACTGAAAATTAGAGATAGAATTCAAGGTGGGGGGGATAGACACTGGTGAAAATTGAGGACACGAGTCATAAAGCGGCCAAAAAATAGTGTTATCCCTCATGTACACATGCACGACAGCTTATACTGAACAGTTAGCAGAAATAGCCGATACTTTAATATTACGGCATAATGAGCGCAGACCGTCCCTTTAAGCAGCTGTCTAAAGTCGCAAGCAACAAAGAAGAATATTAATGTTCTTTTTTCTGTCTTATGACTTTCTCCATCTGACCTCCAGGATAACACAGAAAGCAGCGCAGAGTCGGATCCGTGACGGGACTTACTTAATAACCCCGGCCGTGGGTAATGGCCACGCCGGACTCGATGCTACTGGTCGCGCTCGGTAAACCCTATTAACTAGAAACATCGCAGCGGAGAGCGGTGAATCTCCATTTCCCATTGATTTGTAGTTCTGCAACCGGCGTTCCTATAAAACGGTATAAAAAAAAGCAGCTTAAATATCAGCGTCAGATAAATAAGACGGTAATTGAAGGAAAATGCAACGGCGCGCAATTAAAAATAAATCAGGCGGCCGTCACACCCCGCTATGGATTATGCAATGCTCAGTGAATTCCTCCGAGACTTAATTGCATTTATTTCCCCGCGTGGAGGCAGTTTGTCAAAAGAGCTAATATCCATTTAGATGAAATACAATACGGAGCCTTATCCGTGACATGTACGGAGCCGCCATTGTATCTATTGCCTCGGAACAAGGACGGCACCAGAGATGACTCCATTAATGGGGGTGCATGAATTAACCATTTCTATCCAGCCGCCGACCTGCAAATTGATACTGGTATTCCTGGGGAAATAAGTACCGTATATATATTCATTTTCTCCTATACAGTATGAGGGGGTTTCTATTACTAGTTTTCGGGGGTCAGGTGGGCCCTCTATAGCCCTGATTCATCAAGACTGGTGCTTAAAATGCCAGTCTGGATAAAGCGTGTGCTGGAGTAAGATGCACCAAATTCATTAACCCCTTAACAACCCGTGACGGATAAAGATGGGCAAACTCAAATGGTAAAGTTCAGGGTCCGCGCACGCACGGACTTCTTTTGAAAGTCTGTGTTATTGTTCAGGTTCTGCAACCCAAACAAAGCTTGTTGAAAGGCTAAGGCCAGTCTCACACGTCCAGATAATTCCAGTACCGGAAAAATCGGTACCGGAATTATCCGTGTCCGTGCAGGAGACAGCGCTACTGTAAGCACTGTCCCCACCACGTGGTGCTGAAGCCGCCATTCATATCTTCTCTCCAGCAGCGTTCGCTGGAGAGAAGATATGAAAAACCCTTTTTTTTCCTTGTTTAAAATAAAGATCCCTGTCCCCCCCCTCCCCCCGCTGTTAATAAAATACTCACCCGGCTCCCTCGCAGCGTCCTGTCCTCGCCGCACCTTCTCCTGTATGAGCGGTCACGTGGGGCCGCCGATTACAGTCATGAATATGCGGCTCCACCTCCCATAGGGAATGGCGGCGTCAGCACCACGCTGGGGGGACAGCGCTTACTGTAGCGCTGTCTCCTGCCCGGCACACGGACTGCACAAGGACAGCGTCCATGTGCGGTACGTGTTTTACACGGACCCATTGACTTTAATGGGTCCGTGTCATCCGTGCGCTCCCACGAACACTGACATGTCTCCGTGTTTTGCACACAGACACACGGTCCGTGAAAACACGCTGACATGTGCAGAGACACATTGATTTCAATGTGTCTACGTGAGTCAGTGTCTCCGGTACGTGAGGAAACTGTCACCTCACATACCGGAGCCACTGACGTGTGAAACCGGCCTAAAGAGTAGCCAATCAACAAAGTTTTCCTGTGTGGGCACTTGCGGCCCCAGCACAGCCATATCAAGTGTTGGCATGCCTGCGATTGGCCGGTGCACCGTTTAAAAAAATAAATAAAAAATAAATATAAAAAATATATGTGGAGTCCCATCTCTTCTTAATAACCTGCGTAGGTAAAGCTGACATCTGGGGCTGCAGCCCTCAGGTTTATCTTAGCTGGTTATCAAAAATAGAGTGGTTAATTATTTAAATAAATAATATTAAAAAAAACTGTGGATTCCCGTTGCTTTTCACAAATAATTTCCAATAATTGCAAATAAATAACCATTTAGATTCTGCCACCAATAACTGACAGCAGCCTTTAAATGGCATGGTCACTCTCTCCCAGCGCCCCCACCCATGCCATGTGATTGCAGGGGCTGCTAAGGACATCATAGGTAGACCTCAACTATGGGAGACAAACTGAGAAAAAAAAATCCAGAAAATCACATTGTCTGTTTTTTTATCATTTTGTTTGCATATTATGGTGGAAAATAAGTATTTGGTCAGAAACAAACAATCCAGATTTCTGGCTCTCACAGACCTGTAACTTCTTCTTTAAGAGTCTCCTCTTTCCTCCACTCATTACCTGTAGTAATGGCACCTGTTTAAACTTGTTATCAGTATAAAAAGACACCTGTGCACACCCTCAAACAGTCTGACTCCAAACTCCACTATGGTGAAGACCAAAGAGCTGTCAAAGGACACCAGAAACAAAATTGTAGCCCTGCACCAGGCTGGGAAGACTGAATCTGCAATAGCCAACCAGCTTGGAGTGCAGAAATCAACAGCGGGAGCAATAATTAGAAAATGGAAGACATACAAGACCACTGATAATCTCCCTCGATCTTGGGCTCCACGCAAAATCCCACCCCGTGGGGTCAGAATGATCACAAGAACGGTGAGCAAAAATCCCAGAACCACGCGGGGGGACCTAGTGAATGAACTGCAGAGAGCTGGGACCAATGTAACAAGGCCTACCATAAGTAACACACTACGCCACCATGGACTCAGATCCTGCAGTGCCAGACGTGTCCCACTGCTTAAGCCAGTACATGTCCGGGCCCGTCTGAAGTTTGCTAGAGAGCATTTGGATGATCCAGAGGAGTTTTGGGAGAATGTCCTATGGTCTGATGAAACCAAACTTGAACTGTTTGGTAGAAACACAACTTGTCGTGTTTGGAGGAAAAATAATACGGAGTTGCATCCATCAAACACCATACCTACTGTAAAGCATGGTGGTGGAAACATCATGCTTTGGGGCTGTTTCTCTGCAAAGGGGCCAGGACGACTGATCCGGGTACATGAAAGAATGAATGGGGCCATGTATTGTGAGATTTTGAGTGCAAACCTCCTTCCATCAGCAAGGGCATTGAAGATGAAACGTGGCTGGGTCTTTCAACATGACAATGATCCAAAGCACACCGCCAGGGCAACGAAGGAGTGGCTTCGTAAGAAGCATTTCAAGGTCCTGGAGTGGCCTAGCCAGTCTCCAGATCTCAACCCTATAGAAAACCTTTGGAGGGAGTTGAAAGTCCGTGTTGCCAAGCGAAAAGCCAAAAACATCACTGCTCTAGAGGAGATCTGCATGGAGGAATGGGCCAACATACCAACAACAGTGTGTGGCAACCTTGTGAAGACTTACAGAAAACGTTTGACCTCTGTCATTGCCAACAAAGGATATATTACAAAGTATTGAGATGAAATTTTGTTTCTGACCAAATACTTATTTTCCACCATAATATGCAAATAAAATGTTAAAAAAACAGACAATGTGATTTTCTGGATTTTTTTTTCTCAGTTTGTCTCCCATAGTTGAGGTCTACCTATGATGTAAATTACAGATGCCTCTCATCTTTTTAAGTGGTGGAACTTGCACTATTGCTGACTGACTAAATACTTTTTTGCCCCACTGTATGTGGTGTAAAGTAGGTTGAATCTGGTAGGCGCACTCAGCCATGTCATATGCTGCCTAAGCTTTGCCCACTTTTCAAAAAAGCTGTCAGGATTCGCCGGAACTGGAGTAAGAACAACTATTTCATAAGCATGCTGCCAATTGCTTATCTCACAATCATATCTGATCCTTTTCTATCCAGTGTGGGTGCCAGCTGTGTTACACAGGGTACAGCTGCCTCCACCTGCAGTGACCGGAGCTAGTTCTGATCTCTTCCTTTTAATCATCTAGACGTCATTGTCAGTCTCTGACTGCGTCACTCAAATGATGGCAAAGTTCAGGAGCCCCTTGTCGTCTTTCCCATTATTGGATTTTCACACCATGACAAAAAATAGCCAAATCTAATAGTTACATAGTTACATAGTTACATAGTTATTAAGGTTGAAGGAAGACTATATGTCCATCTAGTTCAACCCATAGCCTAACCTAACATGTTGATCCAGAGGAAGGCAAAAAAAAACCCATGTGCAAAGAGTAAGCTCCACATTGGGGAAAAAAATTCCTTCCCGACTCCACATACGGCAATCAGACTAGTTCCCTGGATCAACGTCCTATCAAGGAATCTAGTGTATATACCCTGTAACATTATACTTTTCCAGAAAGGTATCCAGTCCCCTCTTAAATTTAAGTAATGAATCACTCATTACAACATCATACGGCAGAGAGTTCCATAGTCTCACTGCTCTTACAGTAAAGAATCCGCGTCTGTTATTATGCTTAAACCTTTTTTCCTCCAACCGCAGAGGATGCCCCCTTGTCCCTGTTTCAGGTCTATGATTAAAAAGATCATCAGAAAGGTCTTTGTACTGTCCCCTCATATATTTATACATTAAAATAAGATCACCCCTTAGTCTTCGTTTTTCCAAACTAAATAGCCCCAAGTGTAATAACCTATCTTGGTATTGCAGACCCCCCAGTCCTCTAATAACCTTGGTCGCTCTTCTCTGCACCCGCTCCAGTTCAGCTATGTCTTTCTTAAACACCGGAGACCAGAACTGTGCACAGTATTCTAAGTGTGGTCGAACTAGTGACTTGTATAGAGGTAAAATTATGTTCTCCTCATGAGCATCTATGCCTCTTTTAATGCATCCCATTATTTTATTTGCCTTTGTAGCAGCTGCCTGACACTGGCCACTGAATATGAGTTTGTCATCCACCCATACACCCAGGTCTTTTTCATTGACGGTTTTGCCCAGAGTTTTAGAATTAAGCACATAATTATACATCTTATTACTTCTACCCAAGTGCATGACCTTACATTTATCCCCATTAAAGCTCATTTGCCATTTATCAGCCCAAGCTTCTAGTTTACATAAATCATCCTGTAATATAAAATTGTCCTCCTCTGTATTGATTACCCTGCAGAGTTTAGTGTCATCTGCAAATATTGAAATTCTACTCTGAATGCCCCCTACAAGGTCATTAATAAATATGTTAAAAAGAAGAGGGCTCAATACTGACCCCTGTGGTACCCCACTGCTAACCGCTACCCAGTCCGAGTGTGCTCCATTAATAACCACCCTTTGTTTCCTATCCCTGAGCCAGCTCTCAACCCACTTGCACATATTTTCCCCTATCCCCATTATTCTCATTTTATGTATCAACCTTTTGTGTGGCACCGTATCAAAAGCTTTTGAAAAGTCCATATACACTACATCCACTGGGTTCCCTTGGTCCAATCTGGAACTTACCTCTTCATAGAAACTGATCAAATTAGTCTGACATGAACGGTCCCTAGTAAACCCGTGCTGATACTGGGTCATGAGGTTATTCCTCTTCAGATACTCCAGTATAGCATCCCTTAGAATGCCCTCCAGTATTTTACCCACAGTAGAGGTTAAGCTTACTGGCCTATAATTTCCGAGTTCAGTTTTTGTCCCCTTTTTGAATATTGGCACCACATTTGCTATACGCCAGTCCTGTGGCACAGACCCTGTTATTATGGAGTCTTTAAAGATTAAAAATAATGGTCTATCAATGACTGTACTTAATTCCTGCAGTACTCGAGGGTGTATCCCATCCGGGCCCGGAGATTTGTCAATTTTAGTGATTTTTAGACGCCGCCGCACTTCCTGCTGGGTTAAGCAGGTGACATTTAATTGGGAATTTTTATCACTAGACATTTTGTCTGCCATGGGATTTTCTTGTGTAAATACTGATGAAAAAAAGTCATTTAGCATATTGGCTTTTTCCTCATCCTCATCCACCATCTCACCCAGACTATTTTTAAGGGGGCCAACACTATCATTTTTTAGTTTCTTACTATTTATGTAGTTAAAGAATATTTTAGGATTATTTTTACTCTCTCTGGCAATGAGTCTCTCTGTCTCAATCTTTGCTGCCTTGATTTGCTTTTTACAGAATTTATTTAATTTTCTGTATTTATTTAATGCCTCCTCACTACCTACTTCCTTTAATTCTCTAAATGCTTTCTTTTTGTCACTTATTGCGCCCCTTACAGCTCTATTTAGCCATATTGGTTTCCTCCTATTTCTAGTATGTTTATTCCCATACGGGAATACAATACAATAGAAAATTTGTTTTTAAAAATCTAAAGAAAAATAAGTTTGAAACATCTTCTTTTTTACCCAACCAAAGTAAATAAACAAACAAAACATATTTAGTGTCACCGAGTCCATAAATCTCTATTGATGGAATTATATAATGTTGAACGTTTATTTGCCGATTACTGTCATTGAGTTATAATTAGTGATGAGCGAATATTCTCGTTACTCGAGATTTCTCGAGTACGCTCGGGTGTCCTCCTAGTATTTTTTAGTGCTCGGAGTTTTAGTTTTCCTCACCGCAGCTGAATGATTTACAGCTACTAGCCAGCCTGAGTACATGTGGGGGTTGCCTGGTTGCTAGGGAATCCCCACATGTAATCAAGTTGGCTAACAGATGTAAATCATTTAGCTGAGGTGATGAAAACTAAATCTCCGAGCACTAAAAAAATACTCGGAGGTCACCCGAGCGTGCTCAGGAAATCTCGAGTAACGAGTATATTCGCTCATCACTAATTATAATAGCTATCTACAAGAAAATTACATGACAGGCTCTGGGTTACCAGATTGACCTAACAAATTCTAGATATTGGAGAAAATTACAAGAAGATGTTCTACAATAAGAGATAAAAACAGCAAATTTCAAAATTAAGAGTTTCACTTTGTGCATATTGCCCAATATATTCACCGCCATTTCACACATTGCAGGAGATTGCCTGAGTCAGAGAAGGCTGACATGACCTCTGGAACAGCTGTGCGGGCTTACCCATAATGACTTGCAGCCATCACATGACATACTCCTGCACAGCCGATCAGGAGAGACTATCATAGCCTGTATAAAAGCAGAGGCTGGGAATGCAGCAGCCCTTTGGCTCGAACATGATAGTAGGGGACGTCATATCTCACAGTTTATCCATAGTGAGAAAAGCCATAAAACACTGAAGAAACTGTACAGGTAGTGTGTGTCGGTGAGGCAGGGAAGTCGCTGTGTCGGTGAGGCAGGAGAGTCATTGTATCTGTGAGGCAGGAGAGTTTCTCTATCTGTGAGAAAGGAGAGTCACTGTATCTGTAATGCAGGAGAGTCACTGTGTCTGTGAGGCAGGAGATTCACAGTGTCTGTGAGGAAGAAAATTCACAGTGTCTGTGAGGCAGGAGAGTCACTGTGTTTGAGGCAGGAGATTCACAGTATCTGTGAGGCAGGAGAGTCACTGTGTCTGTGAGGCAGGAGAGTCACTGTATCTGTCAGGCAGGAGAGTCACTGTATCTGTGAGGCAGGAGAGTCACTGTACCTGTGAGGCAAGAGAGTCACCGTGTCTGTGAGGCAGGAGAGTCACTGTGTCTGTGAGGCAGGGGAGTCACTGTATCTGTGAGGCAGGAGAGTCACTGTGTCTGTGAGGCAGGAGAGTGACTGTCTGTGAGGCAGGAGAGTCATTGTGTCTGTGAGGCAGGAGAGTCACTGTCTGTGAGGCAGGAGAGTCACTGTATCTGTGAGGCAGGAGATTCACTGTATCTGGGAGGCAGCAGAGTCACTGTGTCTGTTAGGCAGGAGAGTCACTGAATCTGTGCGGCAAGAGAGTCACTGTGTTGGTGAGACAGGAGAGTGACTATCTCTGAGGCAGAAGATTCACTGTGTCAGTGAGGCAAGAGAGTCACTGTATCTGTGAGGCAGGAGATTCACTGTATCTGTGAGGCATGAGATTCACTGTATCTGTCAGGCAGGAGAGTCACTGTGTCTGTGAGGCAGGAGAGTCATTGTGTCTGTGAGGCAAGAGAGTCACTGTCTGTGAGGCAAGAGAGTCACTGTCTGTGAGGCAGGAGAGTCATTGTGTCTGTGAGGCAAGAGAGTCACTGTCTGTGAGGCAAGAGAGTCACTGTATCTGTGAGGCAGGAGATTCACTGTATCTGTGAGGCATGAGATTCACTGTATCTGTGAGGCAGGAGAGTCTCCGTATCTGTCAGGCAGGAGAGTCACTGTCTCTCTGAGGCAGGAGATTCACTGTATCTGTCAGGCAGGAGAGTCACTGTGTCTGTGAGGCAGGAGAGTCATTGTGTCTGTGAGGCAAGAGAGTCACTGTCTGTGAGGCAAGAGAGTCACTGTATCTGTGAGGCAGGAGATTCACTATATCTGTGATGTAAGGAGAGTCACTGTGTCTGTGAGGCAGGAGAGTCACTGTATTGTGAGGCAAGAGAATCACTGAGTCGGTGAGGCAAGAGAGTCACTGTGTCGGTGAGACAGGAGAGTCCCTGTATCTCTGAGGCAGAAGATTCACTGTGTCAGTGAGGCAAGAGAGTCACTATGTCTGTGAGGCTGGAGAGTCACTGTGTTATGAGGCAGGAGACTCACTGTGTCTGTGAGGTGGAGAGTCACTGTGTTATGAGGCAGGAGAGTCACTGTATCTGTGAGGCAGGAGAGTCACTGTGTTATGATGCAGGAGACTCACTGTCTGTGAGGTGGAGAGTCACTGTGTTATGAGGCAGGAGAGTCACTGTATCTGTGAGGCAGGAGAGTCACTGTGTTATGATGCAGGAGACTCACTGTCTGTGAGGTGGAGAGTCACTGTGTTATGAGGCAGGAGAGTCACTGTATCTGTGAGGCAGGAGAGTCACTGTGTTATGAGGTAGGAGACTCACTGTGTCTGTGAGGTGGAGAGTCACTGTGTTATGAGGCAGGAGAGTCACTGTGTCTGTGAGGCGGGAGAGTCATTGAACCTGTCAGGCAGGAGAGTCACTGTGTCTGTGAGGCAGGAGAGTTACTATGTCTATAAGGCAGGAGAGTCACTGTGTCTATATAGCAGGAGAGTCACTGTGCCGGTGAGGCAGGAGAGTGACTGTATCTCTGAGGCGGGAGAGTCACTGTATCTCTGAGGCAGGAGAGTCACTGTGTCCGCGAGGCAGGAGAGTCACTGTATCTGTGAGGCAGTGGAGTCGCTGTGTCTGTGTGGCAGGTTTCGGAGGAGATGGGTAGCTGGCAGCTGCTGCATGTTGTGTGATCAGTGCGGCTATTTTGATGCTGCCATTCAATCGGACGTACACGTGTTTTTCAAGGCAATTGGAGAATTTGGACAATTTGTTTTATTCAAAGCAAATCTATTTGCTGTAAATTGAATTTCTTGGCAAAATTTGTCAAAGCTATTGAATTTGATTTTGAAAAGATTAGCTAATTACGAGTGCTGAACGACAGGATGATGGATTAAAGGAATGTCTCTCAATATCACCCAATGCTCCTGTCTAAGAGAAACAGACAAAATATAAAAATCAGTAACCCACATTTGATCGGTAATTGATCTCCAATAATATCTCATAAATGTTGTTACAGGATTGATCGATTGTGGCGCTCGCTGGGGGTTGAGATGAAATGTTAATCTCGTGTATAGGTTGTGTGTGGTGCAGAGATCAGGAGTTATGGCAGCTCAGAGAATCTCACCCTCACCCCGGTGGGTAATGACAAGCTGCAAAACAAATCCATGGTGCTGCAGAGTCAGAACGTGATCCTCTTTCTGATTATTTAGTTTACTCACATATATAGCGCCATGAATTCTCAGCTTTATAGACGTCATCGCTAGGGTTGAGCGAAACGGGTCGAACATTTTCAAAAGTCGCCGACTTTTGGCTAAGTCGGGGTTTCATGAAACCCGATCCGACCCCTGTGCGGGGTCGGCCATGCGGTACGCGACTTTCGCGCCAAAGTCGCGTTTCAATGACGCGAAAAGCGCCATTTCTCAGCCAATGAAGGTAAACGCAGAGTGTGGGCAGCGTGATGACATAGGTCCTGGTCCCCACCATCTTAGAGAAGGGCATTGCAGTGATTGGCTTGCTGTCTGCGACGTCACAGGGGCTATAAAGAGGCGTTCCCGCCGACCGCCATCTTACTGCTGCTGATCTGAGCTTAGGGAGAGGTTGCTGCCGCTTTGTCAGAAGCAGGGATAGCGTTAGGCAGGGTCCATTAACCACAAAACCGCTTGTGCTGCAGCGATTTGCACTGTCCAACACCACCCTCGGTGTGCAGGGACAGTGGAAGTTTTTTTTTTTTTTTTTTTCCCCTCAGCGCTGTAGCTCATTGGGCTGCCCTAGAAGGCTCCCTGATAGCTGCATTGCTGTGTGTACGCCGCTGTGCAAACCAACTGCTTTTTTCAAAGCACAAATCCTCTTGTTCCTTCCTTTCTGCACAGCTATCTTTTTTGTTTGTCCACACTTTTTATTTCATTTGTGCATCAGTCCACTCCTTATTGCTGCCTGCCATACCTGGCTGAGATTACTGCAGGCAGGGAGATAGTAGCTGCCTGCCATACCTGGCTGAGATTACTGCAGGCAGGGAGATAGTAATTGTAGGACATTCCCTGTTTTTTTTTTTTTTTTTTTTTTGGTGGGAGATTAAGATTGGCAATTTGGCATTTCTGCTAGAGTGCCATCCCTGTGTGTGCCATCTCTCTCACATAGTGGGCCATAGAAAGCCTTTTCATTTTTCTGTATTTTTTTTTGTGGGGTGTATAAATTCTCCCTGATAAAAATACAGTGGGAGATTAATATTGGCCTTTGGGCTTGTGTGCCAGTCCTGAGTGTGCCATCTCTCTCACAAATAGTGGGCCATAGAAAGCCTATTTATTTTTTTTTTTGGTTTTATAAATTCTCCCTGAAAAAAAGGGAGATTAATATTGGCCTCTGGGCTTGTGTGCCAGTCCTGAGCGTGCCATCTGTGCCAGCCCTGAGCGTGCCATCTCTCTCACAAATAGTGGGCCATAGAAAGCCTATTTAATTTTTTTTTTTGTTTTATAAATTTTCCCTGAAAAAAGGGAGATTAATATTGGCCTCTGGGCTTGTGTGCCAGTTGTGAGCGTGCCATCTGTGCCAGTCCTGAGCGTGCCATCTCTCTCACAAATAGTGGGCCATAGAAAGCCTATTTAAATATTTTTTTGGTTTTATAAATTCTCCCAGAAAAAAAGGGAGATTAATATTGGCCTCTGGGCTTGTGTGCCAGTCCTGAGCGTGCCATCTGTGCCAGCCAGCCCTGAGCGTGCCATCTCTCTCACAAATAGTGGGCCATAGAAAGCCTATTTAATTTTTTTTTTTGTTTTATCAATTTTCCCTGAAAAAAGGGAGATTAATATTGGCCTCTGGGCTTGTGTGCCAGTCCTGAGCGTGCCATCTGTGCCAGTCCTGAGCGTGCCATCTCTCTCACAAATAGTGGGCCATAGAAAGCCTATTTAAATATTTTTTTGGTTTTATAAATTCTCCCAGAAAAAAAGGGAGATTAATATTGGCCTCTGGGCTTGTGTGCCAGTCCTGAGCGTGCCATCTGTGCCAGCCAGCCCTGAGCGTGCCATCTCTCTCACAAATAGTGGGCCATAGAAAGCCTATTTAATTTTTTTTTTTGTTTTATCAATTTTCCCTGAAAAAAGGGAGATTAATATTGGCCTCTGGGCTTGTGTGCCAGTTGTGAGCGTGCCATCTGTGCCAGTCCTGAGCGTGCCATCTCTCTCACAAATAGTGGGCCATAGAAAGCCTATTTAAATATTTTTTTGGTTTTATAAATTCTCCCAGAAAAAAAGGGAGATTAATATTGGCCTCTGGGCTTCTGTGCCAGTCCTGAGCGTGCCATCTGTGCCAGTCCTGAGCGTCCCATCTCTCTCACAAATAGTGGGCCATAGAAAGCCTATTTTATTTTTTTTTTGGGTTTTAGAAATTCTCCCTGAAAAAAGGGAGATTAATATTGGCCTCTGGGCTTGTGTGCCAGTTGTGAGCGTGCCATCTGTGCCAGTCCTGAGCGTGCCATCTCTCTCACAAATAGTGGGCCATAGAAAGCCTATTTAAATATTTTTTTGGTTTTATAAATTCTCCCAGAAAAAAAGGGAGATTAATATTGGCCTCTGGGCTTCTGTGCCAGTCCTGAGCGTGCCATCTGTGCCAGTCCTGAGCGTCCCATCTCTCTCACAAATAGTGGGCCATAGAAAGCCTATTTTATTTTTTTTTTGGGTTTCAGAAATTCTCCCTGGAAAAAAAAAGGGAGATTAATATTGCCCTTTGGGCTTGTGTGCCAGTACTAAGCGTTCCATCTCTCTCTCTCTCTCAGTCAGTGGGCCATAGAACGCATATTTTTGGTTTTATTTGTTTTCTAAATTCTCCCTGAAAAAATCATTTTATTTTATTTGGTTTCTAAATTCTTCCTGATAAAATCATATTTTTTTTATTATTTTTATTTCTAAAGTCTCCCTGAAAAAAAAAAAAAAAAAACAACCAAAAAAACAGTGGGAGATTAATATTGGCCTTTCTGCTTGTGTGCCAGTCTTGACTCCTGGGTGTGCCATCTCTCTCTCTCTCTCTCTCTCTCTCTCTCTCTCTCCAATTGTGGTCCATAGAAAGCCTATATTTTTTTTCCTTGATTTGGGTTCTAAAATCTACCAGAGAAAATAACTACATCAATCATTGGTAGAAAAATATTGGCCTCTGGGTTTGTGTGCCACTCCTGACTCCTGTGTGCGTCATCTCTCAGTCAGTGGGCCATAGAACGCCTATTTTTGGTTTTATTTGTTTTCTAAATTCTCCCTGAAAAAATCATTTTATTTTATTTGGTTTCTAAATTCTTCCTGATAAAATCATATTTTTTTTATTATTTTTTTTTCTAAAGTCTCCCTGAAAAAAAAAAAAAAAAACAGTGGGAGATTAATATTGGCCTTTCTGCTTGTGTGCCAGTCTTGACTCCTGGGTGCGTCATCTCTCAGTCAGTGGGCCATAGAACGCCTATTTTTGGTTTTATTTGTTTTATAAATTCTCCCTGAAAAAATCATTTTATTTTATTTGGTTTCTAAATTCTTCCTGATAAAATCATATTTTTTTTATTATTTTTTTTTCTAAAGTCTCCCTGAAAAAAAAAAAAAAAAAACAACCAAAAAAAACAGTGGGAGATTAATATTGGCCTTTCTGCTTGTGTGCCAGTCTTGACTCCTGGGTGCGTCATCTCTCAGTCAGTGGGCCATAGAACGCCTATTTTTGGTTTTATTTGTTTTATAAATTCTCCCTGAAAAAATCATTTTATTTTATTTGGTTTCTAAATTCTTCCTGATAAAATCATATTTTTTTTATTATTTTTTTTTCTAAAGTCTCCCTGAAAAAAAAAAAAAAAAAAACAACCAAAAAAAACAGTGGGAGATTAATATTGGCCTTTCTGCTTGTGTGCCAGTCTTGACTCCTGGGTGTGCCATGTCTCTCTCTCTCTCTCTCTCTCTCTCTCTCTCTCTCTCTCTCTCTCTCTCCAATTGTGGTCCATAGAAAGCCTACATTTTTTTTCCTTGATTTGGGTTCCAAAATCTACCAGAGAAAATAACTCCATCAATCATTGGTAGAAAAATATTGGCCTCTGGGCTTGTGTGCCACTCCTGATTCCTGTGTGCGTCATCTCTCACTCAGTGGCCCATAGAAAGCATATAGTTTGTTACATTTGTTTTCTAAATTCTCCCTGCAAAAATCTATTTTTTTTTTTTTGGGGGGTTTCTAAAGTGTTCCTGAAAAAAATAAAAATAAAAAAAAAATAATAGTGTGACATTAATATTAACATTTGTGCTTCAGTGACAGTCCTGCGTGTGGGGCATCTCTCTAATTTGCAGCCACCAAAAAAAGAGTGTGTAACATTGGGCCTGATTTTCGCTGTGGTCTCACCAACCTGTAAAGGGGTAGCTAAATCATACTGAAGTTATAGCTCACCGTGTAAGTTGTGTGACTGCAACAAATAACGTTAGTTTGGTTACGTTTTTAAAACAATGAGGAAGTCTAGTGGAAGAGGTCGTGGCCGGGGGCGTTCATTGTCAGCTGGTAATGAGGGTAGTGGTAGTGGTGGAGCATCAGGTGGTCGTGGGGGAAAAAATATTGCACCTAAGTCTGGAGCTGTGGAGCCAGGTTCGTCGTCCGGCTACACAAGGCCTCGAACGCTCCCTTTTCTGGGATTAGGAAAACCGCTTTTAAAGCCGGAGCAGCAAGAGCAAGTTTTGGCTTATCTTGCTGACTCAGCCTCTAGCTCTTTTGCCTCATCTCGTGAAACTGGTAAAAGTAAAAGCAGCGCGTCGTTAGTGGATGTTCACGGTCAGGGACAAGTCACTTCCTTGTCCTCTTCAGCAAAAACAACAACAGAGAAGAATGCAGCAGGCGACACAACGGGTTACTCCATGGAGCTCTTTACACATACCGTCCCTGGCTTAGAAAGTGAAGCAGTTAACAGTCCATGCCCATTACAAATTGAATCTGACATGGAGTGCACTGACGCACAGCCACAGCCAGACTACTATGCTGGTCCTTTGACTCAGACCACAACATTGCCCTCGCAGGGTGCTGATCAAGAATCAGACCCTGATGAGACTATGTTGCCCCATCACGAACGCTATACCACCGAACGACACGGTGACACAGACGAAGTTGCGCAGGAGGTACAAGAAGAGTTATTAGATGACCCAGTTCTTGACCCCGATTGGCAGCCATTGGGGGAACAGGGTGCAGGCGGCAGCAGTTCTGAAGCAGAGGAGGAGGAGGGGCCGCAGCAGGCATCAACATCGCCACAGGTTCCATCTGCCGGGCCCGTATCTTGCCCAAAACGCGTGGCAAAGCCAAAACCTGGTGGAGGACAGCGTGGCCATCCGGTTAAAGCTCAGTCTGCAATGCCTGAAAAGGTATCCGATGCTAGAAAGAGTGCAGTCTGGCATTTTTTTAAACAACATCCAATTGATCAGCGCAAAGTCATCTGTCAAAAATGTTCTACTTCCTTAAGCAGAGGTCAGAATCTGAAAAGTCTCAATACTAGTTGCATGCATAGACATTTAACCACCATGCATTTGAAAGCTTGGACTAACTACCAAACGTCCCTTAAGGTTGTTGCACCCTCGGCCAATGAAGCTAGTCATCAACGCAACATCCCTTCCGGCAGTGTAGGACCACCATTTAGCGCACCACCTGCTGTATCTGTGCAGGTATCTTTGCCAGGCCAAAGCAGTCAGGGTCAGGGAATCACCAGTTTCGTAGTAGGAAACACTGCATCTAGGGCACCGGCGGCAACAATACCATCTCCCACCGTCTCTCAGTCTGCCATGTCCACCGGCACCCCCGCTAGTTCCACGATCTCCAGCTCTCCAGTCCAGCTCACCCTACATGAGACTATGGTTAGAAAAAGGAAATACTTAGCCTCGCATCCGCGTACACAGGGTTTGAACGCCCACATAGCTAGACTAATCTCGTTAGAGATGATGCCCTACCGGTTAGTTGAAAGCGAAGCTTTCAAAGACCTGATGGACTACGCTGTACCACGCTACGAGCTACCCAGTCGACACTTTTTTTCCAGAAAAGCCATCCCAGCCCTCCACCAGCATGTTAAAGAGCGCATCGTCCATGCACTCAGGCAATCTGTGAGCACAAAGGTGCACCTGACAACAGATGCATGGACCAGTAGGCATGGCCAGGGACGTTACGTGTCCATCACGGCACACTGGGTAAATGTGGTGGATTCAGGGTCCACAGGGGACAGCAAGTTTGGGACAGTTCTGCCTAGCCCACGGTCTAGTAAACAGTTGTCTGTAGCCGTTCGCACCCCCTCCTCCTCCTCCTCCTCGTCCTCCTGCAGAAGCAAGAGCTCGTCCACAGACCGCAGTCGCACAAACACTCCATCCGCACCTGCCACTGTTGCACACCAGGTCTCCCATTATGGGGCAGCTACTGGCATACGTCAGCAGGCTGTATTGGCTATGAAGTGTTTGGGCGACAATAGACACACCGCGGAAGTTCTGTCCGAGTTCTTGCAGCAAGAAACGCAGTCGTGGCTGGGCACTGTAGATCTTGAGGCAGGCAAGGTAGTGAGTGATAACGGAAGGAATTTCATGGCTGCCATCTCCCTTTCCCAACTGAAACACATTCCTTGCCTGGCTCACACCTTAAACCTGGTGGTGCAGTGCTTCCTGAAAAGTTATCCGGGGTTATCCGACCTGCTCCTCAAAGTGCGTGGACTTTGCGCACATATCCGCCGTTCGCCTGTACACTCCAGCCGTATGCAGACCTATCAGCGTTCTTTGAACCTTCCCCAGCATCGCCTAATCATAGACGTTGCAACAAGGTGGAACTCAACACTGCACATGCTTCAGAGACTGTGCGAACAGAGGCGGGCTGTTATGTTTTTGTGGGAGGATACACATACACGGGCAGGCAGTAGGATGGCAGACATGGAGTTGTCAGGTGTGCAGTGGTCGAAGATTCAAGACATGTGTCAAGTCCTTCAGTGTTTTGAGGAATGCACACGGCTGGTTAGTGCAGACAACGCCATAATAAGCATGAGCATCCCCCTAATGCGTCTGCTGATGCAAAGTTTGACGCACATAAAGGATCAGGCGTCTGCACCAGAGGAAGAGGAAAGCCTTGATGACAGTCAGCGATTGTCTGGTCAGGGCAGTGTACATGACGAGGTACCGGGCGAAGAGGAGGTGGAGGATGAGGAGGATGATGGGGATGAGTATATTTTTAATGAGGAAGCTTTCCCGGGGGCACGGGAAATTGGTGGCGTGGCAAGGCCGGGTTCTGGTTTTTTGAGGGACACAAGTGACGTAGATTTGCCTGCAACTGCCCCTCAACCAAGCACAACCGCAGATTTGACAACGGGAACTTTGGCCCACATGGCGGATTATGCCTTGCGTATCCTCAAAAGGGACACACGCATTACAAAAATGATGAACGATGACGATTACTGGTTGGCCTGCCTCCTTGATCCTCGCTATAAAGGCAAATTGCAAAATATTATGCCACATGAGAACTTGGAACTAATATTAGCAACAAAACAATCAACTCTTGTTGACCGTTTGCTTCTGGCATTCCCTGCACACAGCGCCCGTGATCGTTCTCACACGAGCTCCAGGGGCCAGCAGACCAGAGGTGTTAGAGGGGCAGAAATCAGAAGTGGCGTTGGACAGAGGGGTTTTCTGACCAGGTTGTGGAGTGATTTTTCTATGACCGCAGACAGGACAGGTACTGCAGCATCAATTCAAAGTGACAGGAGACAACATTTGTCCAGTATGGTTACAAACTATTTTTCATCCCTTATCGACGTTCTCCCTCAACCGTCATTCCCATTTGATTACTGGGCATCCAAATTAGACACCTGGCCAGAATTGGCAGAATATGCATTGCAGGAGCTTGCTTGCCCGGCAGCTAGTGTCCTATCAGAAAGAGTATTCAGTGCTGCAGGTTCAATACTAACAGAAAAAAGGACTCGTCTGGCTACCCAAAATGTAGATGATCTAACCTTCATTAAAATGAACCACAACTGGATTTCAAAATCTTTTGCCCCACCCTGCCCGGCTGACACCTAGCTTTCCTATGAAAAGGTCTTGCCTGTGGACTATTCTGAATGACTTTTCCAATCTCGTAATTTTCTTCACCTGATTGTCCAGCATACGACATGTTTCCACCTCACGAAATGGCCAAACTCCCCACACGGGGCCGTGCTATCGCCACTTTGCGCTTGGACCCTTGAGAGTGCTGTTTGTCTGAAGAGGTGGGTGTGGCCGCTTTTGGTCGACGGCACTGCCACTGGGTCCCTCATAGTACAATAAAGTGTCTCTGGCGGTGGTGGTGCGCACCCAACGTCAGACACACCGTTGTAATATGAGGGGCCCTGTGCCTGTACCGCCGGCCACAAGACAGTTCCCCCCCCCAGCTCAAACAGTGCTCTACCACTAGCAAAATTATCTCTCACAGCTTCACCAATGTGTAGTCTAGCCGCTGACATCCTTCAATGCCTGGCACTGACAATACCATTGTTTTGACATTTTTGTTATGTTAGGCCTTCGAAGCCTGTCTGCGGTCCCTTCTTTCTACAACTACTACACTGACCAGGCCACTGCTGGCCGTGTTACCCTGGAACCAATTTAAAAGTGCCTACAGTCAGCCCAATTTTGTTATGTTAGGCCTTCGAAGACTGTCTGCCGTCACTCCTTCCACTAGACTTCCACTGACCATACACTGCTGCCCATGTACCCCTGGAACCAATTTAAAGTGCCTACAGCCAGCCCAATTTTGTTATGTTAGGCCTTCGAAGCCTGTCTGCGGTCACTCCTTCCACTAGACTTCCACTGACCAGACCACTGCTGCCCGTGTACCCCTGGAACCAATTTAAAAGTGCCTACAGCCAGCCCAAGTTTGTTATGTTAGGCCTTGGAAGCCTGTCTGCGGTCACTCCTTCCACTAGACTTCCACTGACCAGACCACTGCTGCCCGTGTACCCCTGGAACCAATTTAAAAGTGCCTACAGCCAGCCCAAGTTTGTTATGTTAGGCCTTGGAAGCCTGTCTGCGGTCACTCCTTCCACTAGACTTCCACTGACCAGACCACTGCTGCCCGTGTACCCCTGGAACCAATTTAAAAGTGCCTACAGCCAGCCCAAGTTTGTTATGTTAGGCCTTGGAAGCCTGTCTGCGGTCACTCCTTCCACTAGACTTCCACTGACCAGACCACTGCTGCCCGTGTACCCCTGGAACCAATTTAAAAGTGCCTACAGCCAGCCCAAGTTTGTTATGTTAGGCCTTGGAAGCCTGTCTGCGGTCACTCCTTCCACTAGACTTCCACTGACCAGACCACTGCTGCCCGTGTACCCCTGGAACCAATTTAAAAGTGCCTACAGCCAGCCCAAGTTTGTTATGTTAGGCCTTCTAAGCCTGTCTGCGGTCCATTCTTTCAACTACTACTACACTGACCAGGTCACTGCTGCCCGTGTACCCCTGGAACCAATTTAAAATTGCCTACAGCCAGCCCAATTTTTTTATTTTAGGCCTTCGATGCCTGTCTGCGGTCCATTCTTTCAACTACTACTACACTGACCAGGTCACTGCTGTCCGTGTACCCCTGGAACCAATTTAAAATTGCCTACAGCCATGTGTTATTATTTTAGGCCTTCGATGCCTGTCTGCGGTCACTCCTTCCACTAGGCCTCCACTGACCACACCACTGCTGTCCGTGTACCCCTGGAACCAATTTAAAATTGCCTACAGCCAGCCCAATTTTTTTATTTTAGGCCTTCGATGCCTGTCTGCGGTCCATTCTTTCAACTACTACTACACTGACCAGGTCACTGCTGTCCGTGTACCCCTGTAACCAATTTAAAATTGCCTACAGCCATGTGTTATTATTTTAGGCATTCGATGCCTGTCTGCGGTCCATTTTTTCAACTACTACTACACTGACCAGGTCACTGCTGCCCGTGTACCCCTGGAACCAATTTAAAATTGCCTACAGCCATGTGTTATTATTTTAGGCCTTCGATGCCTGTCTGCGGTCACTCCTTCCACTAGGCCTCCACTGACCACACCACTGCTGCCCGTGTACCCCTGGAACCAATTTAAAATTGCCTACAGCCAGCCCAATTTTTTTATTTTAGGCCTTCGATGCCTGTCTGCGGTCCATTCTTTCAACTACTACTACACTGACCAGGTCACTGCTGCCCGTGTACCCCTGGAACCAATTTAAAATTGCCTACAGCCATGTGTTATTATTTTAGGCCTTCGATGCCTGTCTGCGGTCACTCCTTCCACTAGGCCTCCACTGACCACACCACTGCTGTCCGTGTACCCCTGGAACCAATTTAAAATTGCCTACAGCCATGTGTTATTATTTTAGGCCTTCGATGCCTGTCTGCGGTCACTCCTTCCACTAGGCCTCCACTGACCACACCACTGCTGTCCGTGTACCCCTGGAACCAATTTAAAATTGCCTACAGCCATGTGTTATTATTTTAGGCCTTCGATGCCTGTCTGCGGTCACTCCTTCCACTAGGCCTCCACTGACCACACCACTGCTGTCCGTGTACCCCTGGAACCAATTTAAAATTGCCTACAGCCAGCCCAATTTTTTTATTTTAGGCCTTCGATGCCTGTCTGCGGTCCATTCTTTCAACTACTACTACACTGACCAGGTCACTGCTGCCCGTGTACCCCTGGAACCAATTTAAAATTGCCTACAGCCATGTGTTATTATTTTAGGCATTCGATGCCTGTCTGCGGTCCATTTTTTCAACTACTACTACACTGACCAGGTCACTGCTGCCCGTGTACCCCTGGAACCAATTTAAAATTGCCTACAGCCATGTGTTATTATTTTAGGCCTTCGATGCCTGTCTGCGGTCACTCCTTCCACTAGGCCTCCACTGACCACACCACTGCTGTCCGTGTACCCCTGGAACCAATTTAAAATTGCCTACAGCCATGTGTTATTATTTTAGGCCTTCGATGCCTGTCTGCGGTCACTCCTTCCACTAGGCCTCCACTGACCACACCACTGCTGTCCGTGTACCCCTGGAACCAATTTAAAATTGCCTACAGCCATGTGTTATTATTTTAGGCCTTCGATGCCTGTCTGCGGTCACTCCTTCCACTAGGCCTCCACTGACCACACCACTGCTGTCCGTGTACCCCTGGAACCAATTTAAAATTGCCTACAGCCAGCCCAATTTTTTTATTTTAGGCCTTCGATGCCTGTCTGCGGTCCATTCTTTCAACTACTACTACACTGACCAGGTCACTGCTGTCCGTGTACCCCTGGAACCAATTTAAAATTGCCTACAGCCATGTGTTATTATTTTAGGCCTTCGATGCCTGTCTGCGGTCACTCCTTCCACTAGGCCTCCACTGACCACACCACTGCTGTCCGTGTACCCCTGGAACCAATTTAAAATTGCCTACAGCCATGTGTTATTATTTTAGGCCTTCGATGCCTGTCTGCGGTCACTCCTTCCACTAGGCCTCCACTGACCACACCACTGCTGCCCGTGTACCCCTGGAACCAATTTAAAATTGCCTACAGCCAGCCCAATTTTTTTATTTTAGGCCTTCGATGCCTGTCTGCGGTCCATTCTTTCAACTACTACTACACTGACCAGGTCACTGCTGTCCGTGTACCCCTGGAACCAATTTAAAATTGCCTACAGCCATGTGTTATTATTTTAGGCCTTCGATGCCTGTCTGCGGTCACTCCTTCCACTAGGCCTCCACTGACCACACCACTGCTGTCCGTGTACCCCTGGAACCAATTTAAAATTGCCTACAGCCATGTGTTATTATTTTAGGCCTTCGATGCCTGTCTGCGGTCACTCCTTCCACTAGGCCTCCACTGACCACACCACTGCTGTCCGTGTACCCCTGGAACCAATTTAAAATTGCCTACAGCCAGCCCAATTTTTTTATTTTAGGCCTTCGATGCCTGTCTGCGGTCCATTCTTTCAACTACTACTACACTGACCAGGTCACTGCTGTCCGTGTACCCCTGTAACCAATTTAAAATTGCCTACAGCCATGTGTTATTATTTTAGGCATTCGATGCCTGTCTGCGGTCCATTTTTTCAACTACTACTACACTGACCAGGTCACTGCTGCCCGTGTACCCCTGGAACCAATTTAAAATTGCCTACAGCCATGTGTTATTATTTTAGGCCTTCGATGCCTGTCTGCGGTCACTCCTTCCACTAGGCCTCCACTGACCACACCACTGCTGCCCGTGTACCCCTGGAACCAATTTAAAATTGCCTACAGCCAGCCCAATTTTTTTATTTTAGGCCTTCGATGCCTGTCTGCGGTCCATTCTTTCAACTACTACTACACTGACCAGGTCACTGCTGCCCGTGTACCCCTGGAACCAATTTAAAATTGCCTACAGCCATGTGTTATTATTTTAGGCCTTCGATGCCTGTCTGCGGTCACTCCTTCCACTAGGCCTCCACTGACCACACCACTGCTGTCCGTGTACCCCTGGAACCAATTTAAAATTGCCTACAGCCATGTGTTATTATTTTAGGCCTTCGATGCCTGTCTGCGGTCCATTCTTTCAACTACTACTACACTGACCAGGGCACTGCTGGCCGTGTACCCCTGGAACCAACATCAGAAAATATAAAAATAAGTATTTTGCTTATAAAAAAGAAAATACTGGTGAGATATCAAATGCAGACATTTTAACATTAAAAACAAACACACAACTCTAATCTGGTACAGTACTAAAAATGGCCACCAGCTACAATTACTTTCTCCTGCAAGTAGTTAACTGAAAGTTTTTTTAAATTGAAAACACACATATGGCATCCACCGAGTGTTGTCCTGTCGCGTCTTCTTTATATTATTGCCGAGAAGATGCAAAATAATGAAAATAATAAAATCATTAATTACCAAAATAATAGAGAAAGTCAACACCACATTGCAAATAAACATTCATTCCAAATAAAGAAGCAGGGCGCGTCCGAGGGTGAGTATATACCTAATAAGAATATAATCACCCTCGGACGCGCAATGCTTATTTCCAACAGCCTTCCTTCCTAAGAATCAGCCCTTCCGTCGTGTAGAGAGACGTTGTGTTACACTCCAAGGTGTTCCCCAGGTTGCCTTTCCTGAGCTTCGATCTTCCGGCTCTCGTTTAGTAGTTCTTGGAAACTACACTGCATTAGGCCTTCAAATTGGGTATGGGGTGTAGAGAGAGGGTGTGTTACACTCCAAGGTGTTCCCCAGGTTGCCTTTCCTGAGCTGCGATATTCCGGCTCTCGTTTAGTAGTTCTTGGAAACTACTCTGCATTAGGCCTTCAAATTGGGTATGGGGTGTAGAGAGATGGTGTGTTCCACTCCAAGGTGTTCCCCAGGTTGCCTTTCCTGAGCTTCGATCTTCCGGCTCTCGTTTAGTAGTTGTTGGAAACTACGCTGCATTAGGCCTTCAAATTGGGTATGGGGTGTAGCGAGAGGGTGTGTTACACTCCAAGGTGTTCCCCAGGTTGCCTTTCCTGAGCTTCGATCTTCCGGCTCTCGTTTAGTAGTTCTTGGAAACTACACTGCATTAGGCCTTCAAATTGGGTATGGGGTGTAGAGAGAGGGTGTGTTACACTCTAAGGTGTTCCCCAGGTTTCCTTGCCATTGCTTCGGTCTTCCGACTCTCGTTTAGTAGTTGTAGAAAAGTACACTGCATTAGGCCATACAAAATGGGTATGGGGTGGAGAGAGATGGTGTGTTACACTCCAAGGTGTTCCCCAGGTTGCCTTTCCTGAGCTTCTATCTTCAGGCTCTCATTAAATTGTGGTTAAATGGAACAACTGCATTTGGCGTACTAGTTGGTTTGGGGCCTACTATCGGTGTCTGCCACTCCTTGCTGTTCTCCTCCACTGAACAAAGCTGTGCCGCCTGTTTACTACGGTTGCCAATTTTGAACTGCATTTCGACTACTTACTGATTTGGCCCTACTCTCTGTGTCAGCCTCTCATTCCAGTTGTCCTCCACTGCAATGCCCCCTGGTTATTCCTGTGTTACCAATTTTGAACTGCATTTAGCCCACTTTCTTCTTTGGGCCTATATCTGTGTTTCCACTTCATCGTGCCCATTGCCCAGCCAGTGATAGATGAGTCTGCTGGTACATTGACCCATAACGCAACATTCCCCGTGCACGCTACACAACAACATTGTGACCCTGCTGAAAGTCAGGTTGCTCTTCCCGCATACCATACCACCTTACACGGGGACAAAGAGGAAGGTGCAGATGAAAGTGCAGGTTCCTTCATCAGGTGGGGGGAGGAATACTAGTTGGCGACGTCACTGGCACAGGGCCTCTCATAGTACGCAAAAGTGTTGCTGCCGGTGGGAGGCGCCCCCGCCGTGCAAACACACCGCTGTACTTTGAGGGGCCCTGTGCCAGTGCCAATGCCAACGAGTGGGCCCCCCCTGCTTGCTCAGGTTCACAGCACTTGCAAAGTTGAAATACTTACCTCTCCCTGCTCCACTGCCGTGACGTGGTCCAGATTTCCTGGGCCCACTAATTACTTGAACCAGCCCTACCCCCCACAACTTTAGCCAAATGACCCCCAATTTCAAATGCCTTCCAATTATTATAAGGTAAATTACGCTTGACAAGCTTCATTAAGAAGAATGGATGGTTTTGACATTAAAATGGCCACTCTAGGTGTTTTCCTGGCCCCCACTCACTGCCGACTATGCTGCCCCATTGACTTGCATTGGGTTTCGTGTTTCGGTCGATCCCGACTTTACGTCATAATCGGCCGATTTCACTCGACCCGACTTTGGACATAGTCGGGTTTCGCAAAACCCGGCTCGACTCTAAAAAGGTCAAGGTCGCTCAACTCTAGTCATCGCTGTCCCAGTTGGGGCTCACAATGTAAATTCCCTATCAATGTGTTTTGCAAGGAGGTGAAAGGCAAACAAAACCCAGGTCCTTCATCTGTGTTATATGTAACATTACATAGGACTGCAGTTGATATCTACTACATTATCTGTACTCAGCGTTATCACTGTCGTACATAGGACTGCAGGCGACATCTACCAGTTGTGTAACTAGACATTGATGGGCCATGGTGCAACATTTTTAACTGAGCCCCTGCCTGCATGTTGGTCAGATGTTAGAGCCCTTGTAGCTTTTTGGAGCCTATAAAAACATTTGCATTGGCCCCGTACAGTAATAATGTCCCCCTCATGACACCTTCCTGAATAATTGTCCCTGTACTGAGCCCCTTCCTGTAATAATGCCCCCCCATCCTATAACAATTTTCCCGATCCTGGGCCCCTTCCTGCTATAATGTCATCCATCCTTGGACACTTCCAGTAATAATGTCTAAAGACTTGGTTATACTAATAGATCACAGACTGCACATGAGTCAACCGTGTGATGCAGCAGCAAAGAAGGCAAACACCATTCTAGGATGTATTAAGAGAAGCATAGAGTCTTGATCACGTGGAGTAATTATAACCTCTACTCCTCCTTGGTCAGGCCTCATCTGGAATACTGGGTCCAGTTCTGGGAACTACATATTAAAAAAGACATTGAAAAACTGGAAAAGCGTGATGAGGATGGTGAGTGGACTGCAAAGTATGTCTTTCGAGGAACGGTTAAAGGATCTGGGAATGTTTAGCTGCAAAAAAGAAGGCTAAGAGGAGACTTAATAGCCGTCTACAAATATCTGAGGGGCTGTCACAGTGTAGAGGGATCATCATTATTCTCATTTACACATGGAACACGAGTAGCAATGGGATGAAACTGAAAGGGAGAAGATACAGATTAGATAGTAGAAAAAACTTTTTGACAGTGAGGGTGATCAATGAGTGGAACAGGCGGCCACGAGAGGTGGTGAGTTCTCCTTCAATGGAAGTCTTCACACAGAGGCTGGACAGACATCTGTCTGAGATGATAGACACAAAAACCTCAGTGACATATTATTGTCATCTAATAGGGCTATAAGTAGCCCATCCAAAGAAGGCAGAAAAGATACCCACTCCAAAATACATATATGAAAGGAGAAACAAGAGATTTCAGGTATAGCAAGTTAAAATATCTCTTTCATTGATAGTTCAAAGTAAAACGTATGTACCACAAATCACCACCAAAATTGTTTACAATAAAACATATGCGGGGAAGAAACAGAAACCAGGGAACCAGCAATTGCAACTGCATAGAAAGGTATATAGTATAAAGTGCCAGTGCAATTGTATATAAGAATGGTAAGCTCGGCCCTCACAGGACAAATGTTGGGTAATTTAGTCCAAAGTGGAGCCAAAGGAGGGACAAAAACTTACCATGGGCAGAGATTGAAGGACCGCCGACCCGGTGTGGATGACCCCGACGCACGTTTCGCCTGTCTAATGCACCGCTTTCTCAAGGGGAATGTGAGAATACAGCAGTAAGGACCTTTTATGGTCATGTGGTAAGACACATGGTATAAAGATCCTGACACATATTCTAGACTGTGCTTTAATCCTTTGACTTCTTTCTCTCTTGATCTCCAAAGCATTCTGGTCAGAGCTCTGGATATCTTTGAACTATCAATAAAAGATATATTTTTACCTTGCTATACCTGAACGTTCTTGTTTCTCCTTTCATACATCTGTCTGAGATGGTTTAGTGACTCCTACATTGAGCTGGGGGTTGGACGCGAAGACCCTGGAGGTCCCTTACAACTCTAACATTCTAGGATTCTATGAGCTGTGGGTTACATAGGACTGCGGGTGGCATCTACTGCATTGCCTGTACTCAGATTGTTATCACTGTGTTATCTGTGGTGTTACATAGGACTGCAGGTGACTTTTACTACATTATTTTCACGGTTATGTCAGAAGCTGCAGACAGTCGCACTGCATCTGGCTGCAGAATGTCTCTGCGTTTGGCTTTGCAGACACCTTCTTAACCCTTCTGACTCTATGACCCAGTGGCAACCTTTCTTTGGCTCTAACTGACACACTTGGACCTGGGATGTTTTACTCCTGCTGCTGGGAGTTGCCGGTACTATTTCCATTTCCCCCTGTTGACGTTTGGAGCTATAGCAGTCGGCTATCTTCCTCTTTGGTGTTGCATTGATAGTGGGGATCGGCTAGTGCTCACCCCGTCATTCCCTAAGTAGGGATTATCGCCAGGGTAAGGCAGGGATTTGGTTCCTGATCGGCGATAGGTGCAGAACCTATATAGGGACGTTTAGGGCAGACAGGGTGACTTTCGATCTGCCTAGGGGTCTCCGCTTACCCCTTCCCTAGGGGTTCCCTTCCCCTCATCCCTTCATGTTGCACTTAGTGTTTCCTACACTATGCGTAACAATTATCTGTACTCATTAGTGATGAGCGAGTGTACTCGTTGCTCGGGTTTACCTGAGCACGCTCGGGTGACCTCCGAGTATTTATGACTGCTCGGAGATGTAGTTTTCAATGATTTACAGCTACTAGCCAGGCTGAATACATGTGGGGGTTGCCAGGTTGCTAGGGAATCCCCACATGTAATCAAGCAGACTAGTAGCTATAAATCATTGAAAACTACATCTCCGAGCAGTCAAATACTCGGAGGTCACCCGAGCATGCTCTGGAAAACCCAAGCAACGAGTATACTCGCTCATCACTAGTACTCAGATTGTTATCTGTGGTGTTACATAGGACTGCAGGTGACTTCTACTACATTATCTGAAGATTTATCTATACTTTTTCTTTAGACGTTGTGACATCTTTTCCATCACCCTCTTGTTATTTTATCAGTTTTCTTGTAACAGTGTAACAATAAAGAATCAGCCGCATGTACGGTAGATTCTGGGTAGTCGGCTGCTCACTGTTTTCTATGCCCTGAGACATTGCTCAGACTGACGTGTGCGGTGGCAGAGTGAGTTATCACTGGTTTAGGAGGGACGGCGACAAATAGAGAAAGAACTGCGGGGCCGAAGCTCTTGTCATCCCATAGAGAACCTTCTCCAGCGAGAACGCTGCAGTGAAAAATGAATGCGAAGACGATACTATGTGGAGCGGGAAAGATTTACAAAAAGGAGTTTTATCTCTGCTGCGTTTGTAACTTCACTTGTATATGAATGATTTGCATAAATAGCAATTCCCTATTGTCCTTGTTTAGTTGCTTTCTTCAGCAACCAACATAGAGCGATCACATCCATCAGGGCTATAGAGGCCGCAGAGAGCAGCAGCTACAGGAGAGATGCCGATTTCTGACTTCTGTCTCTCAGTATTTTTCCTGCAGAAGCTGTAATATATAACACCTCTTTAAAATATGGTTCATCGCCAAAGATTATACCAATTCTTTCCCCTCACACTACTTAATGGAGTCACAGGAGGCTGTACAGGAATGGTAGAGATGACACTAACATGCAGTTATTGGAAAAGAGGGTGATAGCATAAAGTAAAGTTCCTGTATAGATCCCTGGAGATACTGGAAGGATCTATAGGAACATAAGTAAGAGTAAAGGACTATCATTAGTAAGTGGGATGATAACATGGTGAAAAGTATCTTTAGTGTCCATCGTGGGGTCATTAGAAGGCAATTCACTGGGAAAGCCAATAACCAAAAGTAAAAAGGATGATAACATGAAGAAAAGTTCTTGTCTTCTCCCCTGGAGTCACTGGAGGCTGACATTAACACGGAGTCATTGGAAAGGAGGGTGATAGTATAAAGTAAAGTTCCTGAATCTATCCCTAGAGTTACTGGCAGGCTCTACAGGAATAGAAGTAACAGTAAAGGACTGTCATTAGTGAGTGGGATGATAACATGAAGAAAAGCTCCTGAATCCACTACTGGGGTCAGTGAAGGGCTCTATATAGTAAGATACAGTTTACATACCCTGGAGGAATTTTTGTTCTTCTTGGCCATTTTTCAGAGAATATGAGTGATAAGTGATAACACCAAACCTTTTTCTCCACTCTTGGTTAGCGGTTGGGTGAAGCCATTTATTGCTAAACTACTGTGTTTTATCTTTTTAAATCATAATGACAACCAAAATCATCCAAATGACCCTGAGCAAAAGTTCACATACCCCATTTCTTAATACCGGGTGTTGCCCCCTCTAAAGTCAATGACAGCTTGAAGTCTTGGTAGTTGTGGATGAGGTTCTTTATTTTCTCATATGATAAAGCTGCCCACTCGTCTTCGCAAAAAGCCTCCAGTTCCTGTAAATTCCTGCGCTGTCTAGCATGAACTGCGCGCTTGAGATCTCCCCAGAGTGGCTCAATGATATTGAGGTCAGGAGACTGAGATGGCCACTCCAGAACCTTCACTTTGTTCTGCTGTAGCCAATGACAGGTTGACTTGGCCTTGTGTTTTGGATTGTTGTCATGTTGGATCGTCCAAGTACATCCCATGCGCAGCTTCCGGCTGATGAATGCAAATTTGCCTCCAGTATTTGCTGATAACGTGCTGCATTCATCTTTCCTTCAACCTTGACCAAGTTTCCTGTTCTTTTGTAGCTCACACATCCCCAAAGCATGAACGATCCACCTCTTTGCTTTACAGTAGAAATGGTGTTCCTTTCATCATAAGCTTTGTTGACCTCTCACCAAAAGAGGGGGGGCTGTAATGGGCGCAGCTTGATGGAAGCCCCCACATGACTGCGTGGCCGAGAAGGGGGTTTGGAGTTTGTTTGAATAAAAACAGGGATCGTAAGGGGATTGGTGGGAATTTTGAGTAGGGGGTGTTTTCTGTGGAAGAAGGAGGCGGGGGCTGGAATAAGTGCGGGAAGGATCACTTGTGCGGTGAATCAAGAGGAGAGAAGACTTGTACAGCTACTCACCATGGCCTCCATAGACAGCCTTGTGGAGCAGCTGCGCAGGGAATCCAGGTCCAGGAGCGATGGATGGCTGGAGGAGCAGCTCACCAGGCTGCTGGGCGACTGCGGGAGCCGGGGCAGTAGGACCAGGAGGACACGGCCCCCAGAAAGGTTGTCCCCCGAAATTGCACCGCACGGCAGGCGCAGGCCGCGGAGCCCCTCCGGGGACCCTGCGGGGGCTGCGGGACGCGGCGCGACCATCCCGCCCGCTCCCCCCTCCGGTAAGAATCCACCCGGCGGCTCTGCCGGCGCGAGTCGGCGGACTGGAGCGGGGAACAGTCAGGCGCGGCCCGAGGCCAGGGCCGCAACGGAAGCCAGGGCCGCACCGGAAGTGCGGCCTAGTCCGGGGTCGAGTGGAAGTGCGGCGCCCTCTAGCGGCGCCAGGAGCAGCCGGACCACAGTGCGGACAGCGGCGGCAGCAGCGACAGGAGGAGCCAGGAGTCCAGAGACGCCAGCGGTGATGGCCGCACCGGAAGTGCGGCCTAGTCCAGGAACCAGGGGAAGGTCGGCGCCCTCTAGCGGCGCCAGGAGCAGCCGGACCACAGCGCGGGCAGCGGCAGCAGCAGCGACAGGAGGAGCCAGGAGTCCAGCGACGCCAGCGGTGATGGGGTGTTCCAGAGCAGCGGTTGCAGCAGTGGGCTCACCTCCCCCAGGTGGGCCTGGCAGAGGCACCGGACGGCAGCGCAGGGCGACGGGCAGGCTGGCATCGGCGGTTCAGCTGGGCCCGGGACGCGGTGGTCGTGGGGCGGGTGCCGGTCGGTCCAGTATGCCAGGAGGCCGAAGGGGACTACAAACAGCCGTCAGGTCAAGATCCGCCAGTAGGTCCAGCGACAGGAGTGTTTTGCCAGTCTCGGTCCCCCCTGGTGACGTGGAGGCCAGGGGCGCGGGCCTGGGGCACCTCAGCGGCAGTGACGACCCCGGATCTGGGAGCGAGCATCCAGACGATGGCGAGCAGCGGGATTCCGGAGACACGGCTGGTGGGGACACAGCACCTGCGCAGCCTCGTGAGTATATGTCTATTCCTATTTCGGTGCCGGGTTCGGCGGGGTTAGTGGAGGGGGTAGGGGAGGCCGGTTCAGGTTTTCCTGGCGTTAGAGAGTTCTTGGCGGGTATGTCGCACATTTTGAGGAGTTTGGATGCGAGGGCAGCAAGCAGTGTGGGAGGGTCACCCGCTGGGGCTTGGTTGGTAGATTCTGGTAACACAGCCAGGGGAGGGGTCCCTGGTGTTTTAGTGGGGTCTGGGGCGGCTGCGTCGGCTCAGGCAGCTGGGGTGTCAGTGTCGGTTCAAACAGAGACGGGTAAGAAGGATGAGGTAAAGTTGGACGATCGGGCAAAAGGGGAAGTTTATGTGTGCTTTGAGGGTCCCCTCGGTGCCCATCTAAAGAAGGAGGTGAAGGAGAAGATTTGGAAGGACGAATTTGTGGAGATTTTCTCCCTCCTCCCTTTGGAAAAATTTAATTTAGACAAAGGGAAGAAAGATGATAGCAAAAAGGAGGAGGAAGAAAAAAGGCGTTGGCGCCTGATTCCGCAAACGTTTGTAAATTGGCAGCAGGCTTTTGCTATCTTGGCCAGTGTGATAGGAGAAAAATTCCCGGAGAATTGCTCGGGTCTTTTCTGTGATTTTGATTCTATTGGGGAGGCACATCGTACGTATGGGGGCCAGGCTTGGCTGCGGTACGATGAACAATTTAGGCAGCGGAAGGCGGTGAGGCCCGAGATAAAATGGGATCAAAAGGATATTGGATTGTGGCTGAAGGTGATGGCCCCTGTGCGGTACGGGCTGTCCTTTCAAGGGGGCGGGGGGGGGTAGTAGTCAGCAGTCAGGACAAGGGGCTGGAGGAGGACAAGGGTCACAGGGGGCAAAAGAAAGAACGGGCATGTGCTGGCAGTTCAATAACGGCCAATGCAAGTATGGCAATACCTGTAGGTTCAAGCACGTATGCTCCCATTGTAGCGGAGCCTCACACGGGGCTTCAAAATGTTTCAGAAAAGCAAGGGGAAAGCCGGGGGTGGGTAGCGGTCATGGGGTTGACGCTGGTGAGGCTTCAAAAGATGGCCCCTTATCTAAGTAGATACCCGGACCGGTCGAAGGCGGTGATTATTAGGGATGGTTTTGCTGAAGGTTTTAGGATTCCTCACCCGAATCATGCGGTCCCCTTTTCTACAAAAAATCTGAGGTCAGCAAGTTTGCATGCGGATGTTGTTTCGAGTAAGTTAGCAAAAGAGGTGGAGTTGGGGAGAATGGCGGGCCCGTTTGGTTCGCTGCCTATGGAAGGTGTGATCGTTTCTCCGTTGGGGGTGGTGCCCAAGAAGGAGCCGAATAAGTTTCGTTTAATTCAGCATCTGTCGTACCCAAAAGGTTGTTCTGTTAACGATGGCATTGCGGAGGAATTATGCTCGGTTGTGTACACGTCGTTCGATGCGGCAGTGGAATGGGTTCGTATGTACGGAGCCGGGGCCTTGATGGCAAAGACAGACATCGAGTCTGCCTTTCGGCTTCTGCCGATGCATCCGGAGAGCATTCCGTTGCTAGGTTGCTTTTGGAATGGAGATTTTTATTTGGATAGGTGTTTGCTGATGGGCTGTTCGATTTCTTGCTCGTTGTTTGAAACTTTCAGTACTTTTCTGGAATGGGTTGTTAGAGACGTTTCTGATGTTCCTTCGGTCATTCATTACTTGGATGATTTTTTTGTTTGTGGGTCCCCCGGACTCTGCGGTGTGCGGCAATTTATTGGCCACCATGGAATGGGTGGCCGGGCATTTCGGGGTCCCTTTGGCGCAGGAGAAAACAAAGGGCCCATGTACGGTTTTAAGTTTTCTCGGGATTCTTATTGATTCTAGTAAGATGGAGTGCAGGTTGCCCGATGACAAATTGTTGTTGCTGAAGCAGGAGGTGTCCAGAATCGGAAAGTTGAGGAAAGTGACTTTGCAGGAGTTGCAGTCGTTGCTAGGTCGCCTGAATTTTGCGTGCAGTATCATGCCCATGGGCCGGATTTTCTGCCGAAGGTTGTCCAGGGCTACGGCGGGTGTCCGTGCAGCTCATCATTTCATACGCCTGAGCAGGGAGCACAGGGATGATCTATTGGTTTGGCAGCGTTTCTTGGAGAATTATAATGGCAGGGCATTGATTCAGCAGGAGGATTTGAACGCCTTCGAATGTGAAATTTATACGGACGCAGCAGGGGGAGCCGGTTATGGGGCCTACTGCGGAGGCAAATGGAGTGTCGGAGTGTGGCCGGAAGAGTGGCGGCAAAACGGGCTTACCAAAAATTTGGCATTGTTGGAGTTGTTCCCAATTGTGGTGGCAGCGTTTATTTGGGGCGACATTTTTAAGGATCGCCGGGTACGCTTTCATTGCGATAACTTGAGTGTCGTGTCAGTTATCAACAGTTTATCTTCTTCTTCTCCCCCCATAATCAGGTTGGTTAGGGAATTGGTGTTGAGGTGTTTGGAATTGAATTCGTGGATTTCGGCGGTGCACGTTCCAGGTGTCTAAAACACTATAGCCGATGCTTTATCTCGTTTGCAGTGGGATCGATTCCGGGAACTGGCGCCAGATTCGGAACCTACAGGAGCGGGATGTCCTTCGCATCTGTGGCAGATTGTTGCGGACGGGGAGGTCGTTTGATACAGGCCTCATTGTCGAGCCGGACGTGGTCGGATTATGAAGCGGCATGGGAGATGTGGGAAGGTTGGTTGGCGGCCCAGTTGAGCCTGACGGCGATAGGACTATGGCTTTGCTGGCATTGATGGGTAAGGCGGCTGAATGGGGATGGTCTGTGCCGAGGTTAAATAAAGTTATTGCGGGTCTGGCCTTTGGTTTTCGTTTGCAAGGTTCAGCTGACGTGACAAAAGATTTTTTGATAAGACAGGCGTTGAAGGGTTTCAGGAAAGGCAATGTGTCTTTTGATAAACGCAGGCCGATTTCTTTTGGGATGCTGGAACGGCTCGGGGAGGCTTTGGGCGGTATTTGTAGTTCTCAGTTGGAGGTTTTATTGTTTCGGTTAGCTTTTTCTCTAGCGTTCTTTGGGGCTTTGCGCTTGGGGGAGCTGGTTTCCCCGAATGAAGATAAGGCGGGTGGTCTGTTAGCGGAAGATGTTGACTTTTGGGCAGGGGGCATTGTTTTTTGGATCAGGCGTTCTAAGACTGATCAGCTCGGTAAGGGTAGGCGGGTGGTGCTGGGAAGAGTTGGAGGTAGCGGGATGTGCCCGCAGCACTGTTTGGAGTCTTATTGGCGTCTGTGGCCGCTGAGGGCAGGCCCTTTGTTACGACACCAGAACGGGGAATTCTTGTCACGCTTCCAATTTACGGCTCTATTGAAGAAGGGTTTGGGATCGCTGGGTGTTGACCCGAGGAATTTCGGGTCGCACTCGTTTCGAATTGGTGCTGCGTCCGAGGCTGATGATCTGGGCTTGGGCGCGGATGTGATTAAGAGAATATGCAGATGGAGCTCGAATCGTTATCTGTCTTATGTTAGGCATTAAGTCTGGGGGTGATGGTTTCGAGATATGTTATGGTGTTAATCATTGTTATATTTTTTCAGGTCGATCCTCCCTCCTGGCCTGGATTATCGGACATTCATTTGTTCACTGAGGTGCGCTTCGGGCGGATGCCAGGCCAAATGGTAGGCAATTAGGCTTTGCACGGGATTCGGTTGTTATTAGATGGTTGGGCTTTCGGGGTATGTTATGGCGGAGGATGTTGGCGGAAGTTTCCAATGCCGCCAGACTTGATCGCCCCCCGGACATTTTGGTGGTTCACCTTGGAGGAAATGATTTGGGTATGAGGCCAGTGAGGGAATTGATTAGAGACATACGTTTTGATTTTCTAAGGTTGTGGGTATCTTTCCCTGGTGTTCTGACGGTTTGGTCGGACATTGTGCCACGGCGTAAGTGGCGGGATGCACGTTCCCATAAAGGGATTAATAGAGCCCGGGTAAAACTGAATAGGGCGGTGGCGGGTTTTGTGTCTCGGAACGGGGGTATTGCCGTGAGACATTTGGAGCTGGAGGCTGGGGTTGGCAATTATTGGAGGGATGATGGAGTGCACCTTAATGATGTTGGTATGGACTTATGGGCGCTTGGGCTACAGGAAGGAGTTGAAAGAGCTTTGGTGGTGGGGCACTCAAGAGCCTGAGGTGGTCAGGGCTGTTCGTGTGTGGCGGGGGGTGGGGTTCTTGGAGGTGGTGATGACGTTTTACGGGGTTGATCTGGCTTTTGTTTACGGGCTCTGGACGGGGAGTTTACCTCGGGAGCTTTGGGGTTTGGTTTGCCCGAAATGGGTTACATGGTGCCCTTGAGCTGGTGGTTACGGCTGAGGGTAAAGAAGTGTTTGGTTTTTCAAGTTTTGGTGGTGGCTTTATGCCTATTTTTGAGCCAGATTTATTACCCCCAAGAACCCTCCCCTCAAGGTTTTTTACATATGGTATATATGTTGTTATTCATGTTATTGTTTGTTTTAATAAAATGGCCGCTGTGGCCAAATTATCCAAAGAAATTTACGTGTTGTGTGTTAATTTAATGTTTAACAGGAGGAGGGGAGAATGGTGTACTGGGTACGGGGGGAGTTAGGAAGATGGGGTACGGAGAAGACCCAGTTTTGGCGATACGCGGTCATGTTCTTGTGAAAAGTGCCTTCTTATTGTGCATCTTGAAACAGCCACACCGCTAGAGTCCTGTATTTCAGCTGATGTTATTTGTGGGTTTTTCTTTGCATCTCGAACAATTTTCCTGGCACTTGTGGATGACATTTATTTTTGGTCTACCTGACCTTCGTTTTGTTTTTACAGAGCCCCTGATTTTCCATTTGTTAATCACAGTGTGAACGCTGCTGACTGGCAACATCAATTCCTTGGATATCTTTTTGTATCCCTTTCCTGTTTTATGCAGTTCAACTACCTTTTCCCGTAGATCTGTGGACAATTCTTTTGCTTTCCCCATGACTCACAATCCAGAAACGTCAGTGGCTGGATGAAAGATGCAAGAGTCTGTCTGGATCCTAGAAACTCATTCAGCTTTTATGCACACACACTGATTACAAGCAAACAGGTCACAGGTGAGGATGTTACCTTTAGTAGCCATTCAAACCCATTTGTGTCAACTTCTGTGCATGTTATCAGGCCAAAATCACCAGGGTATGTAAACTTTTGATCAGGGTCATTTGGATGTTTTCGGTTGTCATTATGATTTAAAATGAGAAAACACAGTAGTCTGAAAATAAATGGCTTCACCCAACCACTGACCATGAGTGGAGGAAAAGTTTTGGTGTTATTGATATTCTTTGAAAAATGGTCAAGAAAGCAAAAATTCTGCCGGGGTATGTAAACTTTTGAGCACAGCTGTATTACAGTAAAAGGCTGATATTTGTAAGAGGAATTATAACATGAAAAAAAGCTCATGTAATTCACCCTGTGGAAGACTGTAAAGTGAGAAAAATGATGACAACAGGCTGAGCTTATTAAAAACGTGATAACTCAAAGACATTTTCCTAAATACCCCTGTAAGTCTGTTCAGTGGGGAGAGGATAGTCACAGGGTTTGAATGGTAAGGGGGTGATAACCAGAAGAAATGGATCAGTATTCCTTTTGTAGTCCCAGAAAGGAATCACTGCTGGAGAGATGATAGGAGCAGGTTGTGTTAGGGCCGGTGTTAGGGGCAAGCAGACTAGGCAGCTGCCTAGGGCTCCCACACCCTCAGGGACCCCCAGTCAGTGACATGCCACTACGCAGACGCTATGGGGCCCCATAGGAAGGCTGTACAGCTGGAAGATTATAGCAACAGGCTGTGATTGGTAAATATATATTGGTGGAAACACAGCTCCATAAAAAAGAGTTGTCTTATCAGTAGAAGCAATGACCGTATAATCCCTGCTAGGACATGTCGGTGTTATACTGAATGGTCCCTGTCATTGCCATATTGTTGTGATTACAATTACATTGCATTAATCTAGTGCCCGGTGTGAGTGAGGTGGAGGTGCGGGCGCTGCTGTTAGGCACAAGTCTCTAATATGGCAGCCAGGCGGCCCCATGTGGTAGGACGGGCGCACTGGATACATAAATTGAGTTCTGTGCTCGTTTATCAAAAAGAGGCAAAACAAATAAAGTTCCTTCCTCTTCCTGAAGCGGATGATGAATTGCCGCCTGCAGTTGGGTTTCAGGGGTCTGTGTCGAATTTATTGACTTGCTACGAAAAGCGATTAATCAATGGCACATAGCGTGCATGCCAGGATAGCCGCAGTGTGTACACGACATGGACGGCCCTGGAAGGATAGAAATGCTCCCTGCATAACATTTATAGTCAAGAGCTGGTGTATTACAGTCCTGGCTCCGAGCTGCCACAGAATGTGCAGTAATATGTGTCGGTTTATAAAGGGTCAACGTAGGGGAGGGTGGTCCGCCCTGGGGGTCAACCTGTCTCAGCATGAAGGCCACTGACACAGAGCCCCACTTTACACACAGCAAGGGTGTAGACAAGTTACATCAAATAATCTATATGTGTGCAAAGGCCAATTGGATCATAAGCATGGTGGCTCAGTGGTTAGCACGGTGGCTCACTCAGTCACTGGTTAACCTGGTGGCTAAATGGTTAGCATGGTGACTTACTGGTTAGCACGGTGGCTCACAGTCACTGGTTAGCCTGGTGGCTGACTGGTTAGCACAATGGATCACTGGTTAGCATGGTGGCTCACTGAGTCACTGGTTAGCCTGGAGGCTGACTGGTTAGCACAATGGATCACTGGTTATTATGGTGGCTCACTGGTTAGCATGGTGGCTCACTGACTCACTGGTTAGCCTGGTGGATGACTGGTTAGCGCGATGGATCACTGGTTAACCTGGTGGATGACTGGTTAGCACGGTTAATCACTGGTTATTATGGTGGCTCACTGGTTAGCATGGTGACTCACTGAGTCACTGGTTAGCCTGGAGGCTGACTGGTTAGCACAATGGATCACTGGTTAGCATGGTGGCTCACTGAGTCACTGGTTAGCCTGGAGGCTGACTGGTTAGCACAATGGATCACTGGTTAGCATGGTGGCTCACTGAGTCAATGGTTAGCCTGGTGGCTGAATGGTTAGCATGATGGCTCACTAGTTATCATGGTGGCTCACTGGTTATCATGGTGGCTCACTGGTTTGCATGTTGACTCACTGTAGCTCAGTGGTTAGAACTTTGTCTCAATGGTTAGCACGGCAGTTCAGTGGGTAGCATGGTGGCTCCATGGTTAGCATGTAGCCTTGCAGCGCTGGGGTACTGGGCTAAAATCCCACTAAGGACATAGTCTGCAAGGAGTTTGTATTTTCTCCCTGTGTTTCAGTGGGTGCTTCCGTTCTGGCACCCGTACGGTGGTCTCGTCAGGGCTTATGTCTGAACCATCTGCAAAATGGGATTCGGACCTATGAACCGACTGCCCATAGACTACAATAGTGCCGGAAGAGCAAACGTGCATTCTGGAGGAGGACACTCGGACCCAAGCTACTATGTCTGAGTGTCCGACTTCAGTAGACGTACACATTCGAAAATTATACACCCATCGGCGCATACGATATACTAAACGGGGTGCAGGAATGCAATGTGATAGCACCTAAAGACATACTGATAAGAAATATAGATTGTGAGCCCAATGGGGACAGTGATGATGTCTGTAAACAAAGCAGCCATAGTTGCTTCATAATAGATGCAGGTGTAGCGCCCCCCGAATATGGGGGGAGTCATTACATACCATATAATTGACCCACCCAGAGACCACCAAAAACAGGGCTAGACTGATAAAATCAGCCTTCTGCAGTCGGCAATTGCACAGAGCAGTCTGCTTAGCAAAGTCTTTCCTCTACGGGGATCTGGACTTCACTCCAGAGGTTTCCAGAATAGGCGCTGACTGGTGGAGAGAGCTGCGGGAAAAAAAAAAGACTTTCCAGGGTCAGAAATTGAGAGTAACAAACTAGGAAAGAAACAGATCTAGAGATGAGTCAATCTGCCAAAACTGGTTTTAGGTGAATGCTCTCAAGTCAGCCGTTATATGTGATGTGGTTCCAACAGGTCCAAATCAAAATTGCCCCTTTTACCATATATAGTAGTCCAAGATGAAATCAGAATGGTCATCCAGGGGTTAAGTAAGGAGACTATAGTCCATAGATAGCTGGGTCAGAGCACTAATCAGTCTGAATATGGCACAAGGTTTTATGGTAAAGTGCTGCACACTGGAAGTTAGATGAGACGTTTGGACCTTAGATTGGCCTTCAAACCCATCCTATGATTGATCCACTGACCAGTTTGCCCTATAAGATAAAATATAAGTGCAGGAGGCAGATGTGATGCTCTTCTCTGCTCCTGCCTGTAAGGGTCTTTCCACACACTAGTTGATGGCTCTTTCAAATTCTGTATAGAGCAGCTCCTCGGGGGCGTGGCACTGCATGCAAATTATCGACAATTCTAGTGGCCACATGTACCGCTATGAAGCTAGGCAGTCCAAGATTATTGATTTGGCGGTCAAAACGAAATAAGCTACCCAGCTTTGGATGCATATTTGTAGTTAGAAAATCTGGTATTATGGGATGAGATATTCATAACAGTTCTTCGTCATTCCATTGATCATTTTCCGCCTCCGAGGACCGCTGGCTGCCTTGTCAGAGCTGACTTCCTCGTGTAGAATGAAGCGTGACGATGTAACAACGGGTTTACAGCTGTGTTCATTCCCGGACTCCGCACTGTACATCATCTTGACTTCCAATTTCTTGTTTATTGTGGTGCTCATCGGTTGAGCGTTGGCAGCTCTTCTCAGCAGTCCTGGCCGCCACGCTTGTCATGCTACAGTACTCCGGCTAAAAGGTATTTTTATCACCCTGCTAAAAAGCTCTTGAAAGTTTTAATGAAGCCCTGTGTGTATACAGACAATGTAACCTGCGAGGCATGGGATGCCCAGCACATAATGAACGGCGGTTTTAATGCACTCAGACGAGTCGCTTTCTTCTGGTTTATGGCCGGGACTCAGATGTGCTTCATGGTGGTGCATTGAGAAGCAGCGGAATAGCGTACCCAGCGAGGATCATTTAGGGAAATAACAACCTTTGGCCCATCCCTGTGTATACATTTATAGAGGTTTTTGCTTGACGCCTGTGAAATAGAGGAAGTGAAAGATCTGGATTAGGTATATTTCACCGGAGTTAATTCTGAGTTTATTGAGTTGGGTCATCTGTTCAGGATCTTGCTTTCTTATCCAGAGCAGAGAGTGGTTACAAAGACTTGTCCTGTACCGGGAGGACTTGTCCTTTATTGGGAAGATGTGTCCTGTATCAGGGGAACTTGTCCTATATCGGGATGACTTGACCTGTATCAGGAGCACTTGTCCTGTATCGAGAGCACTTGTCTTGTATCGGGAACGCTTGTCTTGTATCGGGAGTACTAGTCCTGTATCAGGAGCACTTGTCCTGTATCGGGAGGACTTGTCCTGTATCGGGAGGACTTGTCCTGTATCGAGAGGACTTGTCCTGTATCGAGAGGACTTGTCCTGTATCAGGAGCACTTGTCCTGTATCGGGAGCACTTGTCCTGTATCGGGAGGACTTGTCCTGTATCGAGAGGACTTGTCCTGTATCGAGAGGACTTGTCCTGTATCGGGAGGACTTGTCCTGTATCGAGAGGACTTGTCCTGTATCGAGAGGACTTGCCCTGTATCGAGAGGACTTGCCCTGTATCGGGAGGACTTGTCCTGTATCGAGAGGACTTGTCCTGTATCGAGAGGACTTGTCCTGTATCGAGAGGACTTGCCCTGTATCGGGAGGACTTGCCCTGTATCGGGAGGACTTGCCCTGTATCGGGAGGACTTGTCCTGTATCGGGAGCACTTGTCCTGTATCGGGAGGACTTGTCCTGTATCGAGAGGACTTGTCCTGTATCGAGAGGACTTGTCCTGTATCGAGAGGACTTGCCCTGTATCGGGAGGACTTGTCCTGTATCGGGAGGACTTGCCCTATATCGGGAGGACTTGTCCTGTATCGGGAGCACTTGTCCTGTATCGGGAGGACTTGTCCTGTATCGAGAGGACTTGTCCTGTATCGAGAGGACTTGTCCTGTATCGAGAGGACTTGTCCTGTATCGGGAGGACTTGCCCTGTATCGGGAGGACTTGCCCTGTATCGGGGGGACTTTCCCTGTATCGTGAGCACTTGTATTGTATCAAGAGAGCTTGTCCTGAATCGGGAGCACTTGTCCTGTACTGCACGGATGACCCATTCATATGTATGAGCACTAGAGAGGAGAGGATCTGCTGAAACTCTATTGGTTGGATTTGCTCGAATGCAGCCAAGAAATTCAATTTACTTTGATTTTATTCTACGTCAGTGGAATTGCTGGTAAAAAAAACATTTATTACACACCCTGAGAGGTCTCTCCAGAGCCAAGAGCATAATAAATAAAGCGATAAAAAAAAATTAAGTAAAAAAAAAAACAACTTTCTGCTGATCTACTTGTCCATACAGCTCCCCCCAGTCCTTCTCCACTGGATTCTTTCTGATCTCCCTTCTGTTTTCAGTCTTTTTCACTCTTCAGAGCGCACTGTGCTCATTAGGTCTCACGCAATGTCATGGCTCGTTCTCCCATGCAACGTCATGGCACCACTTGAGGCTTAGTAAATGCTGGAGGTGCTGAAGGGTAAAAATGGAAGAGAAGAGATTGGGAAAGGAAACGAGCCAGCGGAGGTCCAGGTGTGGGTGAAGGATGGGCCTTCAAATATTTTTTATTTTGATTTGTAAAACCGATTTTCGCCCTAAAAAAAAGATTTAAGCAAAATCGTCCTCTTTTTTGCTTGAGCAAATGAGCAAATCAAATTGCAAAATTTTGTTAAGGTTCGATTTACTCATTCCTCATGGGCACCACAGTGTTATACCTAACTTCCCCTGTAGGAGTGCTGTTTGGAAATGAGACACCGCCAAATTTCTCTACAGATGAGAGCTAATCGCTGGGGTCTCAGTAGGGGGACACTTTGTGTTTCGGTTATTATCAAGGATCGTCATTACAAGTGGATTTATAAAGCAGAGAGGACTTTATACCCACAACGTGTAAAGCTCTGAGCGATAGATACGTGGTCGCAGACGCAGACATTGGCGTTCTCCTTCCTCCCTCCCGCTCACTATTCCTCTGCCGCTGTCATCAGTGTCTCTGTAGACGTCCGCACGTCCTCCTGTCCTTGGTTTTTCGCTCTTTGATGTGGAAGATCAAATAACATTGACCTCTATGGAGGCCGCACCAAGCCGAGCAGCCATGAGACACAGTGCTGTGAGCAGCTGCGGCGACTACAAGTCTCAGCATGTTCGTGTCTGATCTCTTCTTGATATTAAAGATGAAATGGTGGCGACTTCTGTAGTCTCATGAGGGACAGGACGTGGCATCACCGATGCTTATATTTATTCGCCCTATTTGGGGGGAAAGGTTGTGTTTTTTGAAGGCGCCATTTTTGGGTATGTATCACTTAGAGAAAAACTTTCATTAACTTTTTTTATTTAGAGAGTGTTCTTTAGGTTTTGCTGTTTTACAGCGTTGACCCTACAGGATAAGTGACGCGTTTCTGTTACTGGTCGGTCCGATCACGGAAAAAAGAAATTTCAGTTTCCTTATTTTTTTTTCAATAAAATCAATTCTTTAAGAAAAATGAATAAATAAATGTATACCTCTGTCTCCATATGCCGAGAGTCAGAACTTTATTTTCACTAATTTGAGATCAATTTTTTGTTCCCTTTTAATTGCAGTTTTTGGGAGATGGATGAATAAAAGGGCCGCTATTTTTTTCCTTTAAGACCAACATGGCAGCCATAGGGGCATTGTTAGGCGCTAGGTTGGCTACTATCACAGCGCCTTGACTCTCCTGCAGTTGAGTTGCACGCAGGGCCGGGTTTAAACAAAGTGGAGCCCTGGACAGAAGTTTAACGTGGGGCTTAAATGCTCACTCATTGCACCGTCACACAGAAACATTTCAGTTGCATCTACGTTCACGGAGTTCAGACGGTTAAATGAGCGGGATCGACAATACTGAAGTCGTCTGAACTCTTGTTCTCACTGACAACATTTATAAATGTGGATTTTACACACACGCCGTATGTGACACATATAAAGTACAGACCAAACGCTTGGACACACCTTCTCATTTAAAGATTTTTCTGTATTTTCATGACTATGAAAATTGTACATTCACACTGAAGGCATCAAAACTATGAATTAACACATGTGGGATTATATACTTAACAAAAAAGTGTGAAACATCTGAAAATATGTCTTATATTCTAGGTTCTTCAAAGTAGCCACCTTTTACTTTGATAGCTGCTTTGCACACTCTTGGCATATAGGACACACACATGTATACACACATAGATGTATACACAGAGCAGATGCATGCAAACACTGAGCACATACATACAGATATGCATACACAGATACACAGAGCACATTCATAGATGCATGCATACACAGAGCACATACATACAGATACGTGTATACAGAGCACATACATACAGATATGCATACACAGATACACAGAGCACATTCATAGATGCATGCATACACAGAGCACATACATACAGATACGTGTATACAGAGCACATACATACAGGTGCATGCATAGAATAAGCACATACATAAAGACGCATCTATACACACAGCACATACATACAGACGCATCTGTACACAGAGCACATACTTTATATATACATATACACATACGTACTGTAAAGCTGCAGTAGCATCGTATGCAGTGAAGAAGCAGTGACCCACAAATTCAAACACAAAAAGTCTCTTCTAATGTGTTTCTTCACAGCATCAAAGTCCACTTCACATAAATGCATACAACCTCAGTGATCAGTTTACACCAGTTCAATGTAATACATATCACATGGCTTCAGATTTGCGGTCCCTAAACAGGCCAGACTTCCCTTGTCCAGTTTCCCTGGGCGACCGCACGCCATCTCACAGTCTCTATACGTCTCCGTACACACAGCCTCATACGTTGCAGACACTACTCACGCCAGCCCTCCTCTGACTAGTTCTCGTGGGTGTCCTGCATCACTGTATCACAGTCTCTTACAGACTCATTACTCACACAGTCGTACACAGTTCAGGATATCCTCCGGATAGCAGCCGGGCACCATATCCACCTGTTTGCAATCGTTACACATGCTAGTCCTCTTTCGGGTACAGGACATCCACCTCCGAGCACAGGACTATCCACATCCGACTCCTACGGGCACAGGATATCCACCTCTGGGCACAGGACTGTCCACATCCGAGACCAGTACCATGGACAACTTGCATCTCTGTGTACGCTGCGGGTGCCGGGCTATTCAGCTGCCCTGGGTGCTGGCTCTGCTGGCCTCCATGCACTCTGCAGACCAGCACACACCAGACTGACACTGACGTGCCCCTCGCACACCTGGCCAGACACCTGACACGGCCTGACACACCCATACCCCTTACTGCAGGGCTTTTAAACACACACAAACCTTTGGCCTTCAGCCACCTGGAAAACCCGGACCGGAGATCCGTGACTCTCATGCACACCTATTGACTTCATCCGTCTGCACGCACATTCTGGGGAGAACAAACAGCGCCCCCTAGCTGTATCAGAGGCCACAGCCTCACAGTACACACACAATAGAATACTCACCTTTTCTTTAGTTCTTCTAAACTCCCACACGGTACGGGGCTTTTGGTGACATCTCGGACACATGATCATGATGCCACCAAAGGTTCTGAAGCCCCACAGCGTACAAGACCTGTGGTGACATCATGGTCACTTGACTTTCTCACCATTGTGGACTAGATGCATCATCAATGTAATGCTGTGGACACCGGAGCCCAGAGGGGGAGCGGAGACTCTGGGCAATTGCCCCGTCTGCCCTCCCGCTACCACCGCCCTGGTTGTAGGAAGTGGAGGGGGGCGATTTACTATTAGACGTGCCACCTCTCTCCGTGTAACCCCTTAGATGCCACTGTCAATAGGCATTAACCAGTGATGCACTTGTTTATATGAGCACAACCTAAACTCTTCTGCTTGAACACACGGGTACAATGGCCGCCCCCCCGACATTACAGATGTAAAGACAGCGACACCCATAGCACGTTTCCCCATCTTGGGTCAGTGATGGGGGTCCGGGGCCCCCGGCATAGCACTCTTTCATTGCATTAGTCATCCTTGTGTGTCACCCAGCTTTTCTAGGAACACGCTGGGACTTTTAGTTCTCCAAGCCCGATTTGGCTGTGAATGGTTCCATTCGCGTCTTTTCTGGTTGCTTTGCCCCCTGTATACGATAATTAATTGCCTGATTAGTCCTGGGCGACTGCTGCGTGCAGCCATTAACATATCCGCTATTGACTTCTCACTTTCCCTCCAGGCTTTATTTGCTGCACACTTTTCTAGCGAGCGTCTTGGGACAGGTTACATTGTCGTTAGCAGCAATGAACTCACCCGGTCGTTAAAATGACGATGACCACAAAAAAATTTAAAGCGACGGCGCACATTATCGCCAAATTAAGTCGTGCATACCCCGACGGAGCAGAAATGGGTGAGATTTCATTAATATGCGCAATCTGAATTGGACTTGGAGGCTAATTCTCTTTTATTACTTTTTCTATTCTTTACACAATACAAAAAGGCAAACCGCGGAGCACAATGCCATAAATAATGCAGCGCCAGATTATCCCGTAATTCTCGCTCGGCTCTGATTAGAATTTTAATGTTGGGAACAGTCGCTATAAATTAGTTATTGTGTCGCTAGGTCTTTGGAGAAGGGATAGAAACATTGTATCAGCGCTTTACAATGAGGGTACTGGCTCGAAAAAAATAACTATAGAAGTGGAAAAATTTACAATCAAACTAAACATGGAAAATATTAGGAAATCTCCTTCCGTTTTGTGTATACAGCTCCTATGCAGACCTATGTGTCTACACAATAACTTTCTGAACGCCAGCGACAGACTGAAGGACGCATGTCTGCGGTATTGGACTACGTAGGGTTTGGCGTAGTCTGTTGCCAGGAAAACACATAAAGCTGCATTGGAGCTGTATACATTAAATTATTGTGTATCAGACCATTGAAAAACACTCACAATGTTGTATACGCCATCTTCTTCTTCTTCCTTTCTGCAGATCATGCTCCTGACTGACCCAGAGATTGAGAGCAGCCTAATGATCAGCTCGGATGAAGGGGCCACCTATCAGAAATACAGACTCAACTTCTACATCCAGAGCCTGCTGTTTCATCCCAAGCAGGAGGACTGGATCCTAGCCTACAGCCAAGACCAGAAGGTAATGGAGTCCAAGACTGAAAGCAAAAGAAACCTTCAATGATGTCCCATTGAGAGTTATGCGTTGAAAGGGTCAAAGTTTGCCGAAGCACAGAGTATTTCAGGAAATCAGCGCTTCGATTTTGTGGGAGATCCGGTTAAGTAGCTGAAGGAGTAAGGACCCCGGAGTCACAGAGTAATTCAGGACAGGAATGAGTCAGAGTTATAGTTACAATGTACAAGTGGCAGGGAACACAGCAGCACAGAGTATTTCAGCGCACAGATCCACAGATGTGCAGCGATCGTCTGTCCATACAAGTGAGGACAAGTTTACCAGCGGCTGCTGTGTCAAATGTGAGGATGTGAATGGAGGTAAGATATCGTGTAATGCTTCATTTCCCCTGTGGTGGCGCTGTGGAACACTTATTGGCAGGGATCCACTAGCGATCACATGTGATCTCTGAGCGTTTTCTCTGCGGGACACCAGGTGATCATCTGCTGATCATCATTTTGGGATTTTCCAGTCTAGGAGGACTGTCCTGAACCCCTTCTCAGTGTTGAGCAGAGACGTCCTCTGCTGCGGTGAGACTTGTCGGCCATAATTGGCTAATTATGACTTTTTTTCCTCTTTTTCTCCCCCCAGTTGTACAGCTCATCAGAGTTTGGAAGACGTTGGCTGCTTCTAAGTGAATCGGTGGCGCCAAATCGATTTTATTGGTAAGATCTTGATATATGGAATTTTAGCTTTGCTTTGGTTGGGTCTCCTGGTCTCTGTATTCCAGATACACTCATAGATGTAAATGGTAGTCATTGCTGATAATGTCACTTTAAATTACATGTTAACATTTTCAACACTTTATTTTTTTTTTCTGGGGCCAATTTTAGCTACAAAATCTACTAAAAAGACATAAAGAAAAAGAAGAAATAATGTCTTCCTACAGCCGCCACTAGGGGGAGCTCAGTAGCTTTCTGCATACAACCTACACATCGAACTCAATGATAAATCTGTATGCAGTGAGCTCCCTCTAGTGGCGGCTGCATGAATTTTATCATTTACTTTCATGCAGAAGATTTGGAGCTCTGTACCATTAAAATATCTGCATTTGATTATATAACGTAAAAAAAAAAAAGAAATGATGCTATAAGGTGGACATTCCCTGTAAAGTTCTAATTACCCAATTCATCAGGTAATAATTGCACTGGGCCCCACAGACAATTTTCCAATCTAAGGTAGTAATAAATTTGGGGTAAATTTCCCCAGACTCCTCCTGCATAACATATGGTTTTCTAGTCTTGAGCTGCGGATCTGCAGGGTTACGTCTCATTATGTGACTACAGGGAATCCATTTAGTGTTTGGAAAAGGCTTTTAGATTATTAATCCAATATAAAAGCCAGAAACGCAGACTATTCATATCAGTGTTTACTAGAACGCGTGGCCCCCCAGTGACGAGCGGCGTGGGCAGCCCCTAATTAATGTACGCCGCCAGTGAGAGTGAGCATGGTGCCGCCGAATGGGAACGTGCTTATTACTGACGTTCTATGTGTATACATTGTAGCCAGAAAAGGATACAAATGTAACGTTTTATTGTTATTATATGGGGGGGAAGTTTTAGAAAATTGAACTAAGGTTTCGCCCCTGCGCTCGATGGCGAGATTGTAATTATATGGAGAAGAGAAAGGCGTATTCTCTCCATGAAGAAATGTAAATGATCTGTCGGAAAAAATAAAATAAAAAAATAGTATCAATTTACGGTAATTGGAACGGCGTGAGAATATCAATGTGAGGGATCGCTGCGACTCCCGGGAGGCCAGGAAACGTTTCATCTGTGTAATCCGTGACCCGGGATCGATCGGGTATAGAGGTCACAGATATTGGATGCAGCAGACATAAGATGTAGCGAGGTGCGGACGTAGCAGAGCTGAAGTTGTAGCTCAGAGGACTGTTAGGCTGTATTCACACTGCATCCATTTTCTGATGGTCGAAAATGTCTTTTCTTCAAGCAGAAAATGCTTTAATCCTTGGAAGCATTTTTTTTAGTGTTTTTGGCTAATTCCTGAGCACTTTTTTTTTTTCAATGTTTTTCCAGTAAATTTGTAGAGCATTTTTTACAGACATTTTCTGGAAGTTTTTTTAGTTTTTTTAAAGTTTTTCAAAGGTTATGTTCACACTGAGTACTTTGAGGCTGTCAAAAACGATGAGTTATTAAATGGAAACAGCTTCAGGAAATGTGTTTTTTTTCTTTGGGGAGTATTTTGTTTCTTGAAGTGTCTGTGAAGAATTTTGAAGAGTTTTTTTTTTTGTTCCTAAATTGTTGTTTTTTGTGCAGCATTTTTTTAGTCAATAAATAGTTTGGAGTGGATTCTATCAGAAGAAACTTCCGCAGGGTAACCTGCATTTTTTTTTTTTTTTTTGATTCAGTCATTTTTTAGAACCTGCATGTTTTTTTTTTGTTTTTTTTTTCCACCAGGCATTTTTTAGAACCTGCATGTTTTTTTTTTTTTTTTTTTTTTTTCTCGTTTTTTTTTTACACCGGGCATTTTTAGAACCTGTAGCAGCAAAAAAATGTTCAAAAGTCTGAACATGTGATCAGCAAAGCGGATGTACAATACAAATGACTAAGAAGAGTTTTCTAAGTTTTTTGTTTAGCAGCCATGTTTCAGATTTTTTTTTTTAGCCAAACCTTCCCCAAAAACAGACATAATTGACTGAGAGAATTCCGCACCTGGAATCCTGAGCAAATTGTGATACGTTTTGTAGGAAATGTAGCAGAAAATTTCCGCAATGTAAAATGAGCCGTCATGATGGCGGCCGCTCCACGTTAATAGCATAGTGCTCCTCGATGTGTTGTGTTATCTTCATAGCGCTGGCCTTCTCCTGTAATAACCGGAGGGCTATCCTGTCACCGATGGGTGCTGTAGCCGTCATGTTGGCCGGTATAATATTGTCTGTGGTAAATCTGTCTCCCAGTCCTGCAGGTCTGCGGTGGACATATTCAGCCGTGGTCGGACTTGGCCTTGCTCGCTCCTGCCCTTTCCAGCATCCATCTCCTGCCCACGGTTGCAGCTCCTCTACTTTCAGACCCCATTGGGTTGGCACAATATCAGGCGCACTCTGATGACATTATGTCCGGTGACATATCTCGGTGGTTACATGGCCTCGCACCAACAAGTTTTTTTGGCTCCAGATCTACTGGGTGGGACAGAATTTAAGAGTCCTGCAAGACGGGAAGTTGAAGTGCAGAAATGAGTTTCCACCTTTAACTCAGGAAAAGCGTCAAGACTTCACGGGTCGGATTCCCAAGTCGTGGTCCACAGAGTAGTCACTGATTGTGGTGGGAACACTGCTAGAATAGTCTGTGGTAATGGAAGAGTAAGGAGCAAAGAACCAAACGATCACTGGTAGAACGGTCAGCGTCTGAGAGATCATAACATAAGACAGAGCTGAAATCGGAAGACGAGCAAGGGATCAAAATCAGGAGGTCGGACTACGAGTATCAGGCGAGAAGACCTTGCTTCTGGATTCTGACAAAGTTTTGTTCAGGATTTACAATAAGTCAACAACCTCCTCTGTTGCTCACAACGTCTTGATAAATATGTGAAGGTTCGTTACAGCACGTAGCTGGATACGGAGAGGGATAGAGCGGGTCACTTACCAACATCACTGTCTGTAAAATCAGAACGGTCAACTGTTTCCCTTCAATCCCTCCCCAGAAACAAACAAGACCAGACATGAACATTCTTGGATCAGGACATTGCCGGGATTGATGGCAAAAAACATGACCCTCCTGCCAAATTTGGGACTGTTGTTAATTATCAGATGGTTCTTTCATCGTGATTGACTGCCGAGGAGAACTAACGTAGGAAACGGCCAGAGCCTACAGATGACCACACCCCAGAAAGCAGCTTTATGGAAGATAATGGTAAAGAGCTGCTCAGAAGAAATCTTACCAACAAAGACAGCCCACAGCACCTGGATGTAGGAGTCAAGACCACCCATGTCTCGAAAAGGGGATGTCCAACACCTTCCATTGCTACCCCGAGAGCTGAGAGATGCAGCTGACTGACGCTTTGTCGGGTATTGGGCATGATGAGTAGGTGTCACATATGTGCCCTGTCCTAATGAGGAGAGGTGTGAGATACCTGGACAACCATCCAAGTAGCAGCACATCTCCAGCACCTCTTTGCTACCTCATAGCTGGCAGGTATTGTGCATGATACGTGGTGAACATGCATGCTGCCCTCCCAAGCAACTGATGAGTTCCTACTTCACCCTCCCATAAGTTAAATGAATGATACCTGACCCAAGTGTCCATCAGGTGCCCCATCGCCAGCACCTTTCAGCTGTCCAGCAACTATTGTGCATGAAACGTGCTGGGTGTGCACACCACCTGGTCAAACATCTGATGGGCCACATCACCAGCATCTCCCAACTACCCAATAGGCACTGCTCACACTACCTTCTGGGCATGCACGCTGCCCCATCATGCACCCGATGCGTGCCACAGCAGGGTCTCTCAGCTACCTGGAAATCATTGGGCATAAAACGTTCTGACAAGTGTCTGATGGACATCATTCAGCTACCTGGCCAGTATTGGACACCAATGTTCTTAATACGAAAAGGAAATGTGTGCAAAACCTGCTGGGGGTGCATAGTACATGACCAAGCTTCTGACTGGTGCTATAACATCAGCGCTTCTTGGATATTGTGCAGGTCTTATATATGATACCTGCTGGGTGTGCACAATACCTGGCCGAGCATCCGATGGACGCCACATCCTCAGCGCATCTCAGGTACCTTGGTGGTCTTATGTATGATACCTGCTGGGTGCGCACAATACCTGGCCGAGCATCCGATGGACGCCGCATCCTCAGCGCATCTCAGGTACCTTGGTGGTCTTATGTATGATACCTGCTGGGTGCGCACAATACCTGGCCGAGCATCCGATGGACGCCGCATCCTCAGCGCCTCTCAGGTACCTTGGTGGTCTTATATATGATACCTGCTGGGTGCGCACAATACCTGGCCGAGTATCCGATGGACGCCGCATCCTCAGCGCCTCTCAGGTACCTTGGTGGTCTTATGTATGATACCTGCTGGGTGCGCACAATACCTGGCCGAGCATCCGATGGACGCCACATCCTCAGCGCCTCTCAGGTACCTTGGTGGTCTTATGTATGATACCTGCTGGGTGTGCACAATACCTGGCCGGGCATCCGATGGACGCCGCCTCCTCAGCGCCTCTCAGGTACCTTGGTGGTCTTATATATGATACCTGCTGGGTGCGCACAATACCTGGCCGAGCATCCGATGGACAACGCATCCTCAGCGCCTCTCAGGTACCTTTGTGGTCTTATATATGATACCTGCTGGGTGTGCACAATACCTGGCCGAGCATCTGATGGACGCCGCATCCTCAGCGCCTCTCAGGTACCTTGGTGGTTTTATATATGATACCTGCTGGGTGCACAATACCTGGCCGAGCATCCGATGGACGACGCATCCTCAGCGCCTCTCAGGTACCTTTGTGGTCTTATATATGATACCTGCTGGGTGCGGACAATACCTGGCCGAGCATCCGATGGACGCCGCATCCTCAGCGCCTCTCAGGTACCTTTGTGGTCTTATATATGATACCTGCTGGGTGCGGACAATACCTGGCCGAGCATCCGATGGACGACGCATCCTCAGCGCCTCTCAGGTACCTTTGTGGTCTTATATATGATACCTGCTGGGTGCGGACAATACCTGGCCGAGCATCCGATGGACGCCGCATCCTCAGCGCCTCTCAGGTACCTTTGTGGTCTTATATATGATACCTGCTGGGTGTGCACAATACCTGGCCGAGCATCCGATGGACGACGCATCCTCAGCGCCTCTCAGGTACCTTGGTGGTCTTATATATGATACCTGCTGGGTGCACAATACCTGGCCGAGCATCCGATGGACGACGCATCCTCAGCGCCTCTCAGGTACCTTGGTGGTCTTATGTATGATACCTGCTGGGTGTGCACAATACCTGGCCGAGCATCCGATGGACGCCGCATCCTCAGCGCCTCTCAGGTACCTTGGTGGTCTTATATATGATACCTGCTGGGTGCGCACAATACCTGGCCGAGCATCCGATGGACGCCGCATCCTCAGCGCCTCTCAGGTACCTTGGTGGTCTTATATATGATACAAGCTGGGTGCGCACAATACCTGGCCGAGCATCCGATAAACGTCGCATCCTCAGCGCCTCTCATATGCCTTGGTGGTCTTATGTATGATACCTGCTGGGTGCACAATACCTGGCCGAGCATCCGATAGACGACGCATCCTCAGCGCCTCTTAGGTACCTTGGTGGTCTTATATACGATACCTGCTGGGTGCGCACAATACCTGGCCGAGCATCCGATAGACGACGCATCCTCAGCGCCTCTCAGGTACCTTTATGGTCTTATGTATGATACCTGCTGGGTGCGGACAATACCTGGCCGAGCATCCGATAGACGCCGCATCCTCAGCGCCTCTCAGGTACCTTTATGGTCTTATATATGATACCTGCTGGGTGCACAATACCTGGCCGAGCATCCGATGGACGCCGCATCCTCAGCGCCTCTCAGGTACCTTGGTGGTCTTATATATGATACCTGCTGGGTGCGCACAATACCTGGCCGAGCATCCGATGGACGCCGCATCCTCAGCGCCTCTCAGGTACCTTGGTGGTTTTATATATGATACCTGCTGGGTGCGCATAATACCTGGCCGAGCATCCGATGGACGCCGCATCCTCAGCGCCTCTCAGGTACCTTGGTGGTCTTATATATGATACCTGCTGGGTGCGCACAATACCTGGCCGAGCATCCGATGGACGCCGCATCCTCAGCGCCTCTCAGGTACCTTGATGGTCTTATATATGATACCTGCTGGGTGCACAATACCTGGCCGAGCATCCGATGGACGCCACATCCTCAGCGCCTCTCAGGTACCTTGGTGGTCTTATATATGATACCTGCTGGGTGCACAATACCTGGCCGAGCATCCGATAGACGACGCATCCTCAGCGCCTCTCAGGTACCTTTATGGTCTTATGTATGATACCTGCTGGGTGCGGACAATACCTGGCCGAGCATCCGATAGACGCCGCATCCTCAGCGCCTCTCAGGTACCTTTATGGTCTTATGTATGATACCTGCTGGGTGCACAATACCTGGCCGAGCATCCGATGGACGCCGCATCCTCAGCGCCTCTCAGGTACCTTGGTGGTCTTATATATGATACCTGCTGGGTGCGCACAATACCTGGCCGAGCATCCGATGGACGCCGCATCCTCAGCGCCTCTCAGGTACCTTGGTGGTTTTATATATGATACCTGCTGGGTGCGCATAATACCTGGCCGAGCATCCGATGGACGCCGCATCCTCAGCGCCTCTCAGGTACCTTGGTGGTCTTATATATGATACCTGCTGGGTGCGCACAATACCTGGCCGAGCATCCGATGGACGCCGCATCCTCAGCGCCTCTCAGGTACCTTGGTGGTTTTATATATGATACCTGCTGGGTGCACACAATACCTGGCCGAGCATCCGATGGACGCCGCATCCTCAGCGCCTCTCAGGTACCTTGGTGGTCTTATATATGATACCTGCTGGGTGCGCACAATACTTGGCCGAGCATCCGATGGACGACGCATCCTCAGCGCCTCTCAGGTACCTTGGTGGTCTTATGTATGATACCTGCTGGGTGTGCACAATACCTGGCCGAGCATCCGATGGACGCCGCATCCTCAGTGCCTCTTAGTTACCTTGGTGGTCTTATATATGATACCTGCTGGGTGTGCACAATACCTGGCCGAGCATCCGATGGACGCCACATCCTCAGCGCCTCTCAGGTACCTTGGTGGTCCTATATATGATACCTGCTGGGTGCGCACAATACTTGGCCAAGCATCCGATGGACGCCGCATCCTCAGCGCCTCTCAGGTACCTTGGTGGTCTTATATATGATACCTGTTGGGTGCGCACAATACCTGGCTGAGCATCCGATGGACGACGCATCCTCAGCGCCTCTCAGGTACCTTGGTGGTCTTATATATGATACCTGCTGGGTGCGCACAATACCTGGCCAAGCATCCGATGGACGACGCATCCTCAGCGTCTCTCAGGTACCTTGGTGGTCTTATATATGATACCTGCTGGGTGCACAATACCTGGCCGAGCATCCGATGGACGCCGCATCCTCAGCGCCTCTCAGGTACCTTGATGGTCTTATATATGATACCTGCTGGGTGCACAATACCTGGCCGAGCATCCGATGGACGCCACATCCTCAGCGCCTCTCAGGTACCTTGGTGGTCTTATATATGATACCTGCTGGGTATGCACAATACCTGACCGAGCATCCGATGGACGCCACATCCTCAGCGCCTCTCAGGTACCTTGATGGTCTTATATATGATACCTGCTGGGTGCGCACAATACTTGGCCAAGCATCCGATGGACGCCGCATCCTCAGCGCCTCTCAGGTACCTTGATGGTCTTATATATGATACCTGCTGGGTGCACAATACCTGGCCGAGCATCCGATGGACGCCACATCCTCAGCGCCTCTCAGGTACCTTGGTGGTCTTATATATGATACCTGCTGGGTATGCACAATACCTGACCGAGCATCCGATGGACGCCACATCCTCAGCGTCTCTCAGGTACCTTGATGGTCTTATATATGATACCTGCTGGGTGCGCACAATACTTGGCCAAGCATCCGATGGACGCCGCATCCTCAGCGCCTCTCAGGTACCTTGATGGTCTTATATATGATACCTGCTGGGTGCGCACAATACCTGGCCGAGCATCCGATGGACGCCACATCCTCAGCGCCTCTCCGGTACCTTGGTGGTCTTATATATGATACCTGCTGGGTGCACAATACCTGGCCGAGCATCCGATGGACGCCGCATCCTCAGTGCCTCTTAGTTACCTTGGTGGTCTTATATATGATACCTGCTGGGTGCGCACAATACCTGGCCGAGCATCCGATGGACGCCGCATCCTCAGCGCCTCTCAGGTACCTTGATGGTCTTATGTATGATACCTGCTGGGTGTGCACAATACCTGGCCGAGCATCCGATGGACGCCACATCCTCAGCGTCTCTCAGGTACCTTGGTGGTCTTATATATGATACCTGCTGGGTGCGCACAATACCTGGCCGAGCATCCGATGGACGCCGCATCCTCAGTGCCTCTTAGTTACCTTGGTGGTCTTATATATGATACCTGCTGGGTGCGCACAATACTTGGCCAAGCATCCGATGGACGCCGCATCCTCAGCGCCTCTCAGGTACCTTTATGGTCTTATATATGATACCTGCTGGGTGCGCACAATACCTGGCCGAGCATCCGATGGACGCCGCATCCTCAGCGCCTCTCAGGTACCTTGATGGTCTTATGTATGATACCTGCTGGGTGCACACAATACCTGGCCGATCATCTGATGGACGCCGCATCCTCAGCGCCTCTCAGGTACCTTGGTGGTCCTATATATGATACCTGCTGGGTGCGCACAGCACTTTTCCAAGTGTCCGGTGGACGCCACATCCTCAGCGCCTCTCAGCTTCTGGTGCAGCATTATTAGTACAGGTTTTATGGCTTGTTTCGAATCTCTGGATCTGTTGTGATAGAATCACATTAGTCTTTGATTTCAAATGATCTTGCCTAAGCATCTCAGCTCAGCATCTTCTTATCGTGCCCGATAATGCCGCCACATCCTCCGCTCTGCTATGGCTTATATGAACTTATACACCTCACAACTAAGAATATTGTGCTGGGACGCCGTAGGGCCATTCATCTGCTGAAACAACCCTATAATGGCTCTTCTAAAACTTTCCAAATGCGGAAAATGTTTTTCTCTTAAAACTTGCAAGCTCCCCGGAGCTCGGGCCTCGTAGCCATTCTGTCAGTTCCCTTCATTTGTAGGATGGTTCGATTACCCCGAGCCGCTCCTTATACATTATGACAGAAGAGTGCGGCTACTAACTGGAACGTTCAGCGGAATAATCTCGTTCGGCGCTGAAGATTTATGGTCGCAGATTCGCACCAATGCAGATATTTGCAGAAGATAAATCCCTCAATACAAATAGCAGCTATAATTGAATTACAAAGCCATTATCATGTGCGGAGTGGAGAGACGTAATGGCTGTATTTTGACAAGATAATGTTTGCTAAAGTATTTCTGCTCATCCAGTCATCCCGCTGTAGGTACCTAGCAAAACATGTTCTCATTCCGCTTATTTTTATGGGATATTACCTCTGTAGATAGTGTCAGGCACTGCCTAAATGATGGCGGCTTCTGCAGTTTTGGTTTCTCTCTGCAGGTTGATTTCCGTATTATGTAGAAAGTAGAAAATAAACTTTAAAAGGGTTATATGAGATAAGAAAAACTCATCTGCTCTTTACAGGAATGGGCCAGAGCTGCAATACCAGGTGCAGCCACAGGAACAGGAGTGGCGCTGTTTGTTCGGAAACTGGTAGACCATTGTTTTTTCTGATATCCATACTATAGTGTGAAGGTAAAATAAATGAAACACCAACCCTAAATGCTGGAGCAAATGTGCCAAGACCACGAGGTACTGCCCTACTAAGATTCTGCAACCACCAGGCACTGCCTTAGTAAGGCTAATGCACTGTACTAGCCAACAATAGGCCCTGATACACGAGGCTCCGCACTACTGAAATCTATCCCCCTGCATTACTAAAAGTGCTACACTAAGCCACCTCCATGAGTCACCAAAATGCTAAGATGTCTCCACTGTACCACATTCACCAGCCACTGCCCAACTGAGACTGCAGGAAGATTCCCAGGCACTGCCCCGCTAAGATTGCACAAAGACTTCCATGCACTGCCCCGCTGAGAATGCACGAAGTCTCCCAGGCACTGCCCCGCTGAGACTGCATGAAGACTCCCAGGCACTGCCCCGCTGAGACTGCACGAAGACTCCCAGGCACTGCCCCACTGAGACTGCACGAAGACTCCCAGGCACTGCCCCACTGAGACTGCAGGAAGACTCCCAGGCACTGCCCCGCTAAGATTGCACAAAGACTTCCATGCACTGCCCCGCTGATACTGCACGAAGACTTCCAGGCACTGCTCATCTGAGACTGCACGAAGACTTCCATGCACTGCCCCGCTGAGAATGCACGAAGTCTCCCAGGCACTGCCCCGCTGAGACTGCACGAAGACTCCCAGGCACTGCCCCACTGAGACTGCACGGAGATTCCCAGGCACTGCCCCACTGAGACTGCACGGAGATTCCCAGGCACTGCCCCACTGAGACTGCACGAAGACTCCCAGGCACTGCTCATCTGAGACTGCACGAAGACTTCCATGCACTGCCCCGCTGAGAATGCACAAAGTCTCCCAGGCACTGCCCCGCTGAGACTGCAGGAAGACTTCCAGGCACTGCCCCACTGATACTGCACGAAGACTCCCAGGCACTGCCCCACTGAGACTGCACGGAGATTCCCAGGCACTGCCCCGCTGAGAATGCACGAAGTCTCCCGGGCACTGCCCCACTGAGACTGCAGGAAGACTCCCAGGCACTGCCCCACTGATACTGCACGAAGACTTCCATGCACTGCCCCACTGAGACTGCACGAAGACTCCCAGGCACTGCCCCGCTGAGACTGCAGGAAGACTCCCAGGCACTGCCCCACTGAGACTGCACGAAGACTCACAGGCACTGCCCCACTGATACTGCACGAAGACTCCCAGGCACTGCCCCGTTGAGACTGCAGGAAGACTCCCAAGCACTGCCGCGCTGATACTGCACGAAGACTTCCAGGCACTGCCCCGCTGAGACTGCACAAAGACTTCCAAGCACTGCCCTGTTGAGACTGCACAAAGACTCCCAGGCACTGCCCCGCTGAAACTGCATGACGTCTCCCAGGCACTGCCCTGCTGAGACTGCACAAAGACTCCCAGGCACTGCCCCACTGAGACTGCATAATGTCTCCCAGGCACTGCCCCGCTGAGACTGCACAAAGATTCCTAGGCACTGCCCTGCTGAGACGGCACAAAGATTCCCAGGCATTGCCCCGCTGAGACTGCACGAAGATTCCCAGGCACTGCCCTGCTGAGACTGCATGAAGATTCCCAGGCACTGCCCTGCTGAGACTGCACAAAGATTCCCAGGCATTGCCCCGCTGAGACTGCACGAAGACTCCCAGGCACTGCCCTGCTGTGACTGCAAGAAGATTCCCAGGCACTGCCCTGCTCAGACTGCACAAAGATTCCCAGGCATTGCCCAGCTGAGACTGCACGAAGATTCCCAGGCACTGCCCTGCTGAGACTGCAAGAAGATTCCCAGGCACTGCCCTGCTGAGACTGCAAGAAGATTCCCAGGCACTGCCCTGCTGAGACTGCACGAAGATTCCCAGGCACTGCCCTGCTGAGACTGCAAGAAGATTCCCAGGCACTGCCCTGCTGAGACTGCAAGAAGATTCCCAGGCACTGCCCTGCTGAGACTGCACGAAGATTCCCAGGCACTGCCCTACTGAGACTGCATGAAGATTCCCAGGCCCTGCCCTGCTGAGACTGCACGAAGATTCCCAGGCACTGCCCTGCTGAGACTGCAAGAAGATTCCCAGGCACTGCCCTGCTGAGACTGCACGAAGATTCCCAGGCACTGCCCCGCTGAGACTGCACGAAGATTCCCAGGCATTGCCCCGCTGAGACTGACTGCACGAAGATTCCCAGGTACTGCCCTGCTGAGACTGCATGAAGATTCCCAGGCACTGCCCTGCTGAGACTGCACAAAGATTCCCAGGCATTGCCTCGCTGAGACTGACTGCACGAAGATTCCTAGGCACTGCCCTGCTGAGACTGCACGAAGATTCCCAGGCACTGCCCTGCTGAGACTGCAAGAAGATTCCCAGGCACTGCCCCACTGAGACTGCACGAAGATTCCCAGGTACTGCCCTGCTGAGACTGCAGAAGACTCCCAGGCACTGCCCTGCTAAGACTGCACTATACTTCAAAACATGATTATAGGACTGACCAGGAAATGATAAGTGCAGCAGTCCCACACGAAAGAGGACACACAAAACAATGGTGACTGCAGAGTGGAATAAAAGGATTTTGTTAATTATCCTCTACCATAACAAACTCCACTGTAACAAACTCTGCTGTAAAAACCTCTGCAATAATAACTTTCACAGTACAACCATCTCAGTAGCAATCTCAGCTGTAACAACCTCCGCTATAATGACCTCTGCTATAATAACATTCATTGTAAAACCATTTCAGTAACAACCTCCTCTGTAGTAACTTCTGCTGTAACAACCTCTGCTGTAACAACCTGCGATGTAACAACCTCTGCTGTAACGACTTCTGTTGTAACCACCTCCAATGTACCAACTCCTGCTGTAACAACCTCCTCTGTAGCAACCTCTGCTGTACTAACCTTCATTGTAACAACTTGCAATGTAACAACCTTCACTGTAACAACCTTTGTTGTAATAACCTCCAATGTACCAACCCTGCTGTAACAACCTTCTCTATAATAACCTCCACTGCAGTAACCTTCACTGTAACAACCTCGGCTGTAACAGCCTTTGCTGTAACAACCTCTGCAATAATAACCTTCACTGTACAGCCATCTCAGTAACAATCTCAGCTGTAGCAACTTGCACTATAATGACCTCTGCTATAATAGCCACTTCTGTAACAACTTCCACAATACAAACGTCTCAGTAACAAACTTCTCTGTAGTAACCTACGCTGTAACAAACTCCCCTGTAACAACCTCTACTGTAGTAACCTCTGATGTAACAATCTCTGCTGTAACAACCTCCACTATAACAACCTCCTCTGCATTAACCTCCGCTGTAACAACCTCTGCTGTCACAACCTCCGCTATAACAACTTCCTCTGTATCAACTCCGCTGTAGTAACCTCTGATGTAACAACCTCTGCTGTAACAACCTCCACTATAACAACCTCCTCTGTATTAACCTCGCTGTAACAACCTCTGCTATAACAACCTCCTCTGTATCAACCTCCGCTGTAGTAACCTCTGATGTAACAACCTCCTCTGTATTAACCTCCGCTGTAACAACCTCCACTATAACAACCTCCTCTGTATTAACCTCACTGTAGTAACCTCTGATGTAACAACCCCTGCTGTAACAACCTCCACTATAATAACCTCCTCTGTATTAACCTCCACTGTAACAACCTCCGCTGTAACAACCTCCACTATAACAACCTCCTCTGTATTAACCTCGCTGTAACAACCTCTGCTATAACAACCTCCTCTGTATCAACCTCCGCTGTAGTAACCTCTGATGAAACAACCTTTGCTGTAGCAACCTCCACTATAACAACCTCCTCTGTATTAACCTCCTCTGTATTAACCTCTGATGTAACAACCTCTGCTGTAACAACCTCCACTATAACAACCTCCTCTGTATTAACCTCGCTGTAACAACCTCTGCTATAACAACCTCCTCTGTATCAACCTCCGCTGTAACAACCTCCTCTGTATTAACCTCGCTGTAACAACCTCCGCTATAACAACCTCCTCTGTATCAACTCCGCTGTAGTAACCTCTGATATAACAACCTCTGATGTAACAACCTTCGCTATAACAACCTCCTCTGTATCAACCTCCGCTGTAGTAACCTCTGATGTAACAACCTCTGCTGTAGCAACCTCCACTATAACAACCTCCTCTGTATTAACCTCCGCTGTAACAACCTCCACTGTACAGCCATCTATCTCAGTAACAACCTCCGCTGTATTCTCCACCACTGTACTACCACATCTGTAACATTTCCTGATTTTTCCATTATAAATAATTTACAAACACGCAGTTTCTGATCTTTTCATCCACAAAACCTCTTGCGGCTCAAACCCAAAGAATTCTTTCTCTTCAGTCAAGTAAATTATTTTTCCAGCAATGAAACGACTTTCTATTTGAAAGCGATTTTTGTAATTTTTTGCATTGTATTGTGGCGCCCTCCTCCCCCTGTTGTTCTATTTGAATATTCCCGTACTTAGTGCCGCAATCAAACACAAATCTGCTTCTCTGCTCGTGATTTTCTCTGTGGGAGACACTTGTTCTAAGCGAAGTGCAGAATCTGCAGCGGAGATAATAGCGAATGTCTTATTAATGACACATGTTAGGTAGTGTGTCTGCTGCAATTACCCGGCCTGGGTCCTGCAACGTCTTCACTGTCGTGGAGGATTCCTGCGCCACTTAATGTCATTCATAAGAAAGTCCAAGAAATGAATAACATGATGGGATTTCTGGCCACCTTTGTGGTTCTTGACAGCGCTGTCCACGGTGCTGAAATGGGGGATGGGACTGCTGCCAAGGATTTGCTCAACTCTTATACTCTACTCTACTCAACTCTTCTACTTTAATATTAATGGTGACAGTTTCTGTCAGCCCACAGACATAGGAAAAACATTCTGAGACTTGTAGTCCCACATAATGTAAAATAAAGCAATGAGTAACAAACCCAAGATCTATAAAACATCCTTATCATATCATCCACAAAGCCTCATCGATCCCTCGAATATCTATGAAGCAGCAAAATATCTTCCTTCCTTATAGAAGTTAGAAAAGGAAGTTTGTACAAATATCCCCATGACAACACTTCCTGATCTCAGGCAGTTTAGCTCTTTTTTAGAGACATTGTATCTGATTGCAATTAATTCGACCACATTTTTTTCTCTGTGATTGAGACAAATGCTATATTTTAATTGGAAGTATTTCAGACCCAGAAATCCGATGATATAATGTATACGGCACTGTAGCGGGAAGTGTTATCATAGGGACATTAGCTACATTTTTGTTCTCTTAATTAAGTAAAACAATGCTAAAACTCCATGGTGACACTGACAGACTGCTGCGCCAGGAAGTGTAATCTTATGGACACGGGTGCAGAAACTTTTTTTTGTTAAATCAGTCTGTAATTTTTTAATTGTATTTCAAAAGTAAACAATGATATTTTGTAACTTGCGCAAAAATGTTGCAGTCGTGAAGGGAGACTTTGACCTCCCCGAGTCTCGGTGACACTCATGGCACAAGCGGTTGAGGGGATCGGATGATCTGGTGTCTCCAGCAATTGTTGCAAATTATCAGGCAAAGCGGTGATACATTGTAACTTGGAAGAGAAGGCGCAGGCGGTGATACATTGTAACTTGCAAGAGAAGGCGCAGGCGGTGATACATTGTAACTTGGAAGAGAAGGCGCAGGCGGTGATACATTGTAACTTGCAAGAGAAGGCGCAGGCGGTGATACATTGTAACTTGGAAGAGAAGGCGCAGGCGGTGATACATTGTAACTTGGAAGAGAAGGCGCAGGCGGTGATACATTGTAACTTGGAAGAGAAGGCGCAGGCGGTGATACATTGTAACTTGGAAGAGAAGGCGCAGGCAATAGTTAGGGAATGGTGTGACCACTGCCAAATAATTGAAAGGTGCCGTGCCGCCTGCTGACTGACCCCTGTAAGTCGATGTCCAACCATTGGAAAGAGAACTTGGTCTTTCGGTCAAACCATGAGCCCCCCATCTATATACCATCAGATTGGGGCTCCTCAGTATAAAGTAGGGTTGCCACTGGCAGATGTCAGGGCCACGGGGATTAGGTGGCCGTTAGTGATCTGTAGAAAGACTCTCAAGCCCAATGTAGGGTAGATTGACCCCACTGTCGTCTACTGACTTTAGCTATGAACTGAACGTCGACCAATTTTGTCCTTTCTTCCCCCAAATTTCAGACGAATTAGCTGCATCTCAAGTAGAAATGTTAATTTTCTGCAATTTTCCGACTGACCTTTTAGCATTTTGTAAGAATAAAGTGAACGGCTTTCAGCATCCAGATGAATCAGCACCAGCCCATGTCTCCTGGGGATAGGAGTTGGCGCTGCCCAGCTGTGCAGTGCCAGAGCCAGCTGGATTAGTGTACGGAGGAGAGAAGCATCTGCGGCTCTGTCTGCACTCGCCAAATAGCGTCACACACACAACTCGCGCCTCACACTCTCCCAATACCCAGGAGACGAGGCCTTCGTCTGGTGCAGATCTGGACCCGCTTGTTCCGGGAGCTCCCGGCTCGGATTTCTGTCTCTGCTCCTCTGCTTGTTGTGCGACATCTCCTCCGGGCTGTAATATTAATCACACCGTAATCTGATTTATGGACGTGCAATGCAGACAGATGTGCCCACATGGAAAGAGATGGGGAACGCAGTGAAGATGATTGTGTTTTTATTTCGCTTTTATGTTCATTATAACTTTTTTGTTTATTTCAAGTGATTGGTAAAGTGCATGTTGCAATAGTATTGGCACCCCGTTACTAGATCCTCATCCACACGACCGTACTACGGCTCCCGATAAGCAAAAAGAACAGCAACGCAATGTTACAGTAGTAGGTTTCTATATCCGTGTATACACCATAGAAAAGCACATTGACCTCTTGTGGCACCCATACCACGCAATACCACGGAAAAATAGACGGGTCTCATGTGGCACCCATGCAGGAAACCATGTAAAAGTAGATGGGACGCATGTGGCACCCATACAGGACACCATATAAAAGTATATGGGACGCATGTGGCACCCATACAGGACACCATGTAAAAGTATATGGGATGCATGTGGCACCCATACAGGACACCATGCAAAAGTATATGGGACACATGTGGCACCCATACAGGACACCATGTAAAAGTATATGGGATGCATGTGGCACCCATACAGGACACCATGCAAAAGTATATGGGATGCATGTGGCACCCATACAGGACACCATGTAAAAGTATATGGGACGCATGTGGCACCCATACAGGACACCATGTAAAAGTAGATGGGGCTCATGTGGCACCCATACAGGACACCATGCAAAAGTATATGGGATGCATGTGGCACCCATACAGGACACCATGTAAAAGTATATGGGACGCATGTGGCACCCATACAGGACACCATGTAAAAGTAGATGGGACGCATGTGGCACCCATACAGGACACCATGTAAAAGTATATGGGACGCATGTGGCACCCATACAGGACACCATGCAAAAGTATATGGGACGCATGTGGCACCCATACAGGACACCATGTAAAAGTATATGGGATGCATGTGGCACCCATACAGGACACCATGTAAAAGTAGATGGGACACATGTGGCACCCATACAGGACACCATGTAAAAGTATATGGGACGCATGTGGCACCCATACAGGACACCATGTAAAAGTAGATGGGGCTCATGTGGCACCCATACAGGACACCATGCAAAAGTATATGGGACGCATGTGGCACCCATACAGGACACCATGTAAAAGTATATGGGATGCATGTGGCACCCATACAGGACACCATGTAAAAGTATATGGGATGCATGTGGCACCCATACAGGACACCATGTAAAAGTATATGGGACACATGTGGCACCCATACAGGACACCATGTAAAAGTATATGGGACGCATGTGGCACCCATACAGGACACCATGTAAAAGTATATGGGACGCATGTGGCACCCATACAGGACACCATGAAAAAGTAGATGGGGCTCATGTGGCACCCATACAGGACACCATGTAAAAGTATATGGGACGCATGTGGCACCCATACAGGACACCATGAAAAAGTAGATGGGACGCATGTGGCACCCATACAGGACACCATGTAAAAGTATATGGGACGCATGTGGCACCCATACAGGACACCATGAAAAAGTAGATGGGACGCATGTGGCACCCATACAGGACACCATGTAAAAGTATATGGGACGCATGTGGCACCCATACAGGACACCATGAAAAAGTAGATGGGACGCATGTGGCACCCATACAGGACACCATGTAAAAGTATATGGGACGCATGTGGCACCCATACAGGACACCATGAAAAAGTAGATGGGACGCATGTGGCACCCATACAGGACACCATGTAAAAGTATATGGGACGCATGTGGCACCCATACAGGACACCATGAAAAAGTAGATGGGACGCATGTGGCACCCATACAGGACACCATGTAAAAGTATATGGGACACATGTGGCACCCATACAGGACACCATGTAAAAGTATATGGGACGCATGTGGCACCCATACAGGACACCATGTAAAAGTATATGGGATGCATGTGGCACCCATACAGGACACCATGTAAAAGTATATGGGATGCATGTGGCACCCATACAGGACACCATGAAAAAGTATATGGGGCTCATGTGGCACCCATACAGGACACCATGTAAAAGTATATGGGACACATGTGGCACCCATACAGGACACCATGTAAAAGTATATGGGATGCATGTGGCACCCATACAGGACACCATGAAAAAGTATATGGGGCTCATGTGGCACCCATACAGGACACCATGTAAAAGTATATGGGACGCATGTGGCACCCATACACGACACCATGTAAAAGTATATGGGACGCATGTGGCACCCATACAGGACACCATGTAAAAGTATATGGGACGCATGTGGCACCCATACAGGACACCATGTAAAAGTATATGGGATGCATGTGGCACCCATACAGGACACCATGTAAAAGTATATGGGACACATGTGGCACCCATACAGGACACCATGTAAAAGTAGATGGGGCTCATGTGGCACCCATACCGGACACCATGTAAAAGTAGATGGGGCTCATGTGGCACCCATACAGGACACCATGTAAAAGTAGATGGGGCTCATGTGGCACCCATACAGGACACCATGTAAAAGTATATGGGACGCATGTGGCACCCATACAGGACACCATGTAAAGTAGATGGGACTCATGTGGCACCCATACAGGACACCATGTAAAAGTAGATGGGGCTCATGTGGCACCCATACAGGACATCATGTAAAAGTATATGGGACGCATGTGGCACCCATACAGAACACCATGTAAAAGTATATGGGACACATGTGGCACCCATACAGGACACCATGTAAAAGTAGATGGGGCTCATGTGGCACCCATACAGGACACCATGTAAAAGTAGATGGGGCTCATGTGGCACCCATACCGGACACCATGTAAAAGTAGATGAGACTCATGTGGCACCCATACAGGAGACCATGTAAAAGTAGATGGGGCTCATGTGGCACCCATACAGGACACCATGTAAAAGTAGATGGGGCTCATGTGGCACCCATACCGGACACCATGTAAAAGTAGATGAGACTCATGTGGCACCCATACAGGAGACCATGTAAAAGTAGATGGGGCTCATGTGGCACCCATACAGGACACCATGTAAAAGTATATGGGACGCATGTGGCACCCATACAGGACACCATGTAAAAGTATATGGGACGCATGTGGCACCCATACAGGACACCATGTTAAAGTATATGGGACGCATGTGGCACCCATACAGGACATCATGAAAAGTAGATGTAATTAGTGTGGCACCATTGCAGGACACGACGAAAAAGTAGATGGGACTCATGTTTAGAGATAAGCGAATGGGTTCGAAAAACGTTCACCAATGTCAAATTCGGCACAAATGTTGCACATTATGATTCGTGTCTGGATTCCCAAGCTTTTTCCCTAAAAGTCGGCCAATGTTTGGTAAATGATCGTGTTCACTAAGGGCTCTTTCAGCCGTCAGTGTTTCCGGTAGCAGTAGGGGCCGCAAAACGTCACCTTTGTGACCTCAAGGCCGAGGCTTAGTACTGGAGAGACGTCTGTAACACACCAATCCATTACTAATCCTATAGTTATATGGCAAAAAAACACATACCCCGAATAATGTACTTTAATTGAAAGAAAGACACAGACTCCTTTAACGCATCTAAATGTAACCATATTCATGTCATCGTCCATTCCAGTGAAGCCATAGTCTCCTGTAACAGAATTAAAATAATAAACAACAATATTCCTCACCTTTCCGCAGAGAAGATAATGCATTTGTCCCACGACGGTCTTTGCTCTGCTACATCTGAAGCATAATATAGCAATGTCAAAGAACTCTGCACTGCAAGGTATGCCGGTAAAAGGACAAGAGTTTATGCGCGCAATCGAAAAATGTGCAAAGCAATATTCACATTTCGGTCCAACACTCAGACCTTCATCAGATTGGTTGCAGATTGCTGAGAGATAGGTAAATATGAAGGAGACGCCATGGGGCATGTGACGACCATGGCTCGAGAGCCACGCCATCAGCGGCCAAGCGCCTCCATCATACTTACCTATCCTGTAGCAATCTGCAACCATTCTGGTGAAGGTCCGAGTGTTGGACTGAAACGTGAAAATGGCTTTGCACATTTTTGGACGGCATTGTTTTTTTACTTGGAGAGCTAAGTTCTTTCACGACGTATTTTGCACCATGATGTGAAATTGGTGAATTTGTTTGTGGGAAGAATAAACTGGTTTCGAATGATAACTCACTGAGTTCTTAGTGCGCGAATCAACTAACCCGAAGAAGGTGATCCTGAGAGCCAATTTATCCCAATTTACGCCAATCCCTTCAGTGCTGCTTTTATCATCTCCAGCACATGTGCCGCTCATTATTGTCAGACCTGCAGTATCGCAGCTCACACGGCTCTTGTGACCTTGGACCACTCTACCATTGCTCATTCCACCCTTGAGCGCCAGCATTGCTCGCCCCGTACTACTAAAATTCAGGTGATTACCTTCTCTCTACACATTCTCGACCCTGTACATGTGCATTTGTGACATTATTGGGTCTGTATATGGCATATCTATGGCTGCACACACGGTCAGTTCATACAGCGCATGCGCTATAAGACCCTTACGTCAGTACTGACATGTAAGAAACAATGGAGCACAGTGAGGTCAAAAATACTCTGTTGTAAAAAAAATCACAGTAATAAGCAAGTGCTAGTCAAAAGATGGAAAAAACAGGGTATTTAGTTGATACTTTTTTTTGCAAAAAAAAATGTATACTAAGCTGCTCCACCAATCGTCAAGGTATACCCATATAGAGCAGTCCTACCTAATGTATATAATCCCTATCTGATGTATTTAAAAACCTGATCATCTGTATAGTACCTGTATAAGCAGGGTTCAGAGAGGGACCCTGAACCCTGCTTATACAGGTACTATACAGATGATCAGGTTTTTAAATACATCAGATAGGGATTATGGTATATACATTAGTTAGGACTGCTCTATATGGGTATACCTTGACGATTGGTGGAGCAGCTTTTGCAAAAAAACGTATCAACTAAATACCCTGTTTTTTCCATCTTTTGACTAGCACTTGCTTATTACTGTAATTTTTTTTTCTTACAACAGAGTATTTTTGACCTCTCTGTGCTCTTTTGTGTCTTCAAGTTTCTTGGTGGTGTGTGAACAGGTTCCTACAGACTTGTTTATTGTGCAAGTAGCCCAAGTGTTTCTGGTTATGTAAGAAACAATGAAAGATCATATATCGGATGCATAGAATGTGATCTATGGTGTTAGGAAATGAATAAATGAGGTCACCAATCGCCGGATGTGAAAGTTTACTTAAAAAGTTGTATAAAAGTGAAATAAAAGGTGCTTTGTGCAAAAAAAAAAAAAAAAAAAAGTTCCGTAAAACTTCTTTAAGATCCGGACGAGCCTTTTAATAGAGTGTGGGTGCGCGGGGGTTAATGAGATTTAGCGAGCCTGCGGAGGGCTGTATAATGAATGAACAGAGATGCTGTATATAATACAAGCTGCGGGTTTAGATTTGGCTCCAGTCGTTCGAATGGTTTCCACTAGTCAGATGAAAATGCCGGCTGGTGAGGCACTCCAGGGATCTTCCCGCTGCCAAGAGAAGTCGTTCTATTCGGATCCTGAAATACATCCGTAATCTTGTCTTTTGTGATCAACAATGGGCATGTGAGTCTGACGAGTTCCTTATTATTTATTGTGTATCTTCAACCTCAGTGGGGACCGAGCCTGAGAAAGAACAGAGCTCGATGCTCCGCCGCACCGCGCAGAACTGCCACAACTGCATTTTTAAAGAACTTGCAACTCACAGACTAAGTGCAGATTTACAGACGTGGGGGAGGGGAGAATTGGGTCATAAGATGTAAGAATCAAGATGTAAATTGTGTGCCCAGTACTGGGGGGGAAAGAAAAACTCATCAAAGTGCGGAATTAGCTGCAGAGAGAAGAGCGGAAGCGGTGGAATGTGTGAACTGCGCCGAAGAGGTTAGAAGATTGACACTCATATTATCAGGCAATATCAGAGAATTGTGATACAATAAAACAATGTAATTGCGGATAAATGACAAGTAATACAAGTCTGAAGGGTTATATGGGTGCGGGGAGAGAGGAGCCGTCTGTGCTCAGTAACGGAAGATACAACGCCTCTTGCTATAGAAGGCCACCATGGGAGAAAGTCGTATACAGCATGTATGGGCATGGGGCTGTGATTGTTGTTTTTTAATCTGTGACTTTTCTTTGTTTTTCTTTTGTGCCTTTAGGACTGTGACGGTGTCTAACAGAGACGCTGACCTTGTCCACCTAGAGACTAAGACTCCAGAAGGACGTAAGTGTCAACGGTATTAAACACTATTACATGTGCGGCATATGGCTTTTCGGTATTCTGCATAACCCACTAACCATATTACCCCTTATACTACTAGCCCTCATACTACTAACCCTCCTACTACTAGCCCTCTTACTACTAGCCCTCATACTACTAACCCTCCTACTAGCCCTCATACTACTAGCCCTCTTACTACTAGCCCTCTTACTACTAACCCTCTTACTACTAACCCTCCTACTACTAGCCCTCCTACTACTAACCCTCCTACTACTAGCCCTCCTACTACTAACCCTCCTACTAGCCCTCTTACTACTAGCCCTCTTACTACTAACCCTCCTACTGCTAACCCTCCTAGTACTAGCCCTCCTACTACTAACCCTCCTACTAGCCCTCATACTACTAACCCTCCTACTACTAACCCTCCTACTAGCCCTCTTACTACTAGCCCTCATACTACTAACCCTCCTACTAGCCCTCTTACTACTAGCCCTCTTACTACTAGCCCTCTTACTATTAACCCTCTTACTACTAGCCCTCATACTACTAACCCTCCTACTAGCCCTCATACTACTAATCCTCCTACTAGCCCTCTTACTACTAGCCCTCCTACTTCTAACCCTCCTACTAGCCCTCATACTACTAACCCTCCTACTACTAACCCTCCTACTATAAACCCTCCTACTACTAACTCTCATACTACTAACCCTCCTACTATAAATCCTCCTACTACTAACTCTTATACCACTAACCCTCCTACCACTAACTCTCATACTACTAACCCTCCTACTAACTCTCATACTACTAACTATCCTACTACTAACTCTCATACTACTAACCCTCCTACTACTAACCCTCCTACTACTAACCCTCCTACTACTAGCCCTCCTACTACTAACCCTCCTACTACTCTGTAATACTACTATTGTCATGCTGTGATGGTCTTTGGTAAGGAAGTGGGGCCTCCACTGTCCTTGGAACTAGGACCCTAACTATCCCTATCCCGTGGGTACTCTTGAAGGTAGAGAGGCTCGAGTCTCCGACTTTACAATGCTCCTGTTAAACCCTGATCTGTCCCCTCCCCGCACCCCATGAGGCATGGGACAGAATTATAAGGTAAAAAAGACAAAACAGGGATAACAGAAAACCTCTATCATACAAAACCACTAGCCAACAATTGGGAGGAGGATAGGGATAGGGACAGGGCAAAATAAATTAAATGGGAACAGGGACCAGCAGATAAACACACAAATACTACAGCAAACCACAGAACACTACTACAACAACTCTACTCCAACTGCTTAGCTTTAGCACACTGCACAGGAAGACAAATCTTTCACCTGCAGGGACAAGTGGTTTGAACAGTTTTTATAGGAAGAAGTAATGACCAGATCAGAAGCAGCTGAAATGGAGCTGCATGTTTCTGACCAGCATAGAAAGGGTCATTAACGTCTTCAGCACCAGAGGACACTAAATCCATTTAATATGGGACACAAATCAGACATACCTAAAGTAGATCTGCGATTCATTACCCGACATGACAACTCATTCCAGCTCTTCCAGAGGGACCTGACACACTTGTGACAATGATATCTCATACTATTATCCATCATACTACTGTCTTTTATAATACTAACCCTCATACGACTATCTCTCATACTGCTAACCCTCATACTAGTAACTCTTGCTCTACTAAGACTCAATCTGCCAATCCAACTAACCTTCGCACAACTAACCATCAAACTACTATCATACTACTGTCCCTCATACTACTATCATACTACTATCCATCGTACTACTAACCCTCATATGAGTGCAGGTACATGGTAGAAATGTATACTTACTACCTGAATACTGTGATGGTGTCACGCTGTGGGACCTCAAACTGTCCCTAGAAACTAGGACCTTAACTATCCCTGTCCCGGGGGTACTCTTGATGGTAGAGAAGCCCGAGTCTCTGACCTTACTATACTCCTGATATGCCCTAAGCTGTCCTCCCCCAGGAGACTTGGGACAGATATGTTAGTATATAAACACGCAAAAAAAAAAATGGGGATAAGAAAAAGCAACTTACATACAAAAAACTCTCACCTAGGGTATAGAGGAATATAGGGAAGGATAGGCAGTTACTAACCAAATGGGAATAGGATAATGAAGACAGCATGCATCAATGTCCAGCAGCTACTGAGTTCTCCAACTTCAGCAAGCCAGGAAGTAAACTTTCCCAGGTAGGGATGAGAAGGTCTGGCCAGGTTTTATAGAAGGGAGAAAATGAGCAGATTAGGAGCAGCTGTGAGATGGAGCTGCATTTCTACAACCGGCATAGAAATAGTCGCCAAAGGAAATTAAGTCCATTTAATATGAGGAACAAAACACAGAGATTAAATGGAAGATCTGCGATTGACAAAATATAATGACCTCCTAACCCCAGATCTCCCAGGAGGAGGTGACACATTCATGTCAGGTGGCATGTAACTGCCTGAGCCGACCTTAAAAGGCTTAGGATTGTGAAATCACTGTTGTTCCAATTTGCAATTCAGGTTACTCAATGTTTACTTATAAAAATCTAGGTCATGTGCATCCTTTCAACCATTCCATAAAAATCTCATCAACTCATACTTTTGCAAATGTTTTAAAGTTGTCAAACAGATTAAAGGGAATCTTTCAGCAGGTATTTGCTACCCCATCTGATATAGAAGCAGAGACCCTGTTTCCAACGGGGCGTGGTTGGACTACCTGGCAGCAGGTTTACCAGTCATCTAACATAGTAACATAGTAACATAGTTAGTAAGGCCGAAAAAAGACATTTGTCCATCCAGTTCAGCCTATATTCCATCATAATAAATTCCCAGATCTACGTCCTTCTACAGAACCTAATTGTATGATACAATATTGTTCTGCTGCAGGAAGACATCCAGGCCTCTCTTGAACCCCTCGACTGAGTTCGCCATCACCACCTCCTCAGGCAAGCAATTCCAGATTCTCACTGCCCTAACAGTAAAGAATCCTCTTCTATGTTGGTGGAAAAACCTTCTCTCCTCCAGACGCAAAGAATGCCCCCTTGTGCCCGTCACCTTCCTTGGTATAAACAGATCCTCAGCGAGATATTTGTATTGTCCCCTTATATACTTATACATGGTTATTAGATCGCCCCTCAGTCGTCTTTTTTCTAGACTAAATAATCCTAATTTCGCTAATCTATCTGGGTATTGTAGTTCTCCCATCCCCTTTATTAATTTTGTTGCCCTCCTTTGTACTCTCTCTAGTTCCATTATATCCTTCCTGAGCACCGGTGCCCAAAACTGGACACAGTACTCCATGTGCGGTCTAACTAGGGATTTGTACAGAGGCAGTATAATGCTCTCATCATGTGAATCCAGACCTCTTTTAATGCACCCCATGATCCTGTTTGCCTTGGCAGCTGCTGCCTGGCACTGGCTGCTCCAGGTAAGTTTATCATTAACTAGGATCCCCAAGTCCTTCTCCCTGTCAGATTTACCCAGTGGTTTCCCGTTCAGTGTGTAATGGTGATATTGATTCCCTCTTCCCATGTGTATAACCTTACATTTATCATTGTTAAACCTCATCTGCCACCTTTCAGCCCAAGTTTCCAACTTATCCAGATCCATCTGTAGCAGAATACTATCTTCTCTTGTATTAACTGCTTTACATAGTTTTGTATCATCTGCAAATATCGATATTTTACTGTGTAAACCTTCTACCAGATCATTAATGAATATGTTGAAGAGAACAGGTCCCAATACTGACCCCTGCGGTCCCCACTGGTCACAGCGACCCAGTTAGAGACTATACCATTTATAACCACCCTCTGCTTTCTATCACTAAGCCAGTTACTAACCCATTTACACACATTTTCCCCCAGACCAAGCATTCTCATTTTGTGTACCAACCTCTTGTGCGGCACGGTATCAAACGCTTTGGAAAAATCGAGATATACCACGTCCAATGACTCACCGTGGTCCAGCCTATAGCTTACTTCTTCATAAAAACTGATTAGATTGGTTTGACAGGAGCGATTTCTCATAAACCCATGCTGATATGGAGTTAAACAGTTATTCTCATTGAGATAATCCAGAATAACATCCCTCAGAAACCCTTCAAATATTTTACCAACAATAGAGGTTAGACTTACTGGCCTATAATTTCCAGGTTCACTTTTAGAGCCCTTTTTGAATATTGGCACCACATTTGCTATGCGCCAATCCTGCGGAACAGACCCTGTCGCTATAGAGTCCCTAAAAATAAGAAATAATGGTTTATCTATTACATTACTTAGTTCTCTTAGAACTCGTGGGTGTATGCCATCCGGACCCGGAGATTTATCTATTTTAATCTTATTTAGCCGGTTTCGCACCTCTTCTTGGGTTAGATTGGTGACCTGTAATATAGGGTTTTCATTGTTTCTTGGGATTTCACCTAGCATTTCATTTTCCACCGTGAATACCGTGGAGAAGAAGGTGTTTAATATGTTAGCTTTTTCCTCGTCATCTACAACCATTCTTTGTGCACTATTTTTTAAGGGGCCTACATTTTCAGTTTTTATTCTTTTACTATTGATATAGTTGAAGAACAGTTTGGAACAGTATCTAGTAATAATCTCCTGCTGATAAAACTACAGCAAGCACCCCAGTAAGTGATACATAGCTGGAATCAGGGTCTCTGTTTCTCTTAGATTAGGTGATAGATTCCCTTTAAACTCTTTTAAAGTGATTTACATATGACCAGGTATCACTATGTAACCCTAGCCCAAAAATCACGGGGTTATACAGCTATAAAATCCTCTTTCTGACACAGGAGGCTCAGGATGAAAGTAAAATGTCATCCTCCAATATGGAAATCTAGCAGATTGTTACATTATGGCACATTAGTTCACGGAATATTTTCCACCTTGAATTTCGTCTTCATGGTTCCATTGATCGTCTACATTAATTTTCTTGGCGGTCTTCCTCATCCCCTTCCTTCTTCCAATGAGGTGTGTCTCCCGACAATATGTCTAGGATTGTATCAAATAAAATAGAAAAGAAGAAGAACATCCTCAGGTGTAAAGTATCTGGAACGAATCAGGAAGGAGGAATTTACCAAATCCTTTAAATTAATAAGTCAAAGAATAAATTTTGTGCAGAGGAATCACCACCAGTGAAGAGGAGGAAGAAGGAGGATGAAACGAGCTTCCAACCATAGAGAATTTAGATCAATCCTTCTAAATCAGAAGGACATCAACAAGTCACAGCGTATTTGGAGGGTGATGCTTTAGAATCAAGAGGGAAAAGTCAAGATGTTCTCCCATTAGTGCAAACTTTACAAATATGTCTTATTGAAGAAATAATGCCTTACAAAACGAGGAGATGTCATAAAGTCTAGCTCTTAGTGACCCATAAGTGGCCATTACTGGAAAAATGTGTGGTCATTAATGTCGTCCACCAGCTGATCACCGGTAAATTTAATTTTTGCAGAGAAGATGTAAAAGAAAACCACAAGAAGTTTCATCTACTTCATCTGAAGTCCTGGGTGCAGAAAGGTCGGACAAGGTTCCCAAACGGTCACTTGTTCTTTGTAACGTAAAGCTTTATCATTGGAGATGAGCGGATCTTTTGAATCTCGAATGTGCTGTCTCGAATTGCTCGTATAGTACACATGTGGAGAGGAGAGAGGAAGAGGACGCCGCTAATCATAAGAGCTTACACTGTACAGGAGAGAGAGGACCCCGCTGACCACAAGAGCTTACACTGTACAGGAGAGAGAGGACCCCGCTGACCATAAGAGCTTACACTCTACAAGAGAGAGAGGACCCCGCTGACCATAAGAGCTTACACTCTACAGGAGAGAGAGAGGACCCCACTGACCATAAGAGCTTACACTCTACAAGAGAGAGAGGACCCCACTGACCATAAGAGCTTACACTCTACAGGAGAGAGAGAGGACCCCACTGACCATAAGAGCTTACACTCTACAAGAGAGAGAGGGCCCCACTGACCATAAGAGCTTACACTCTACAGGAGAGAGAGAGGACCCCACTGACCATAAGAACTTACACTCTACAGGAGAGAGCGGACCCCACTGACCATAAGAGCTTACACTCTACAAGAGAGAGAGGACCCCGCTGACCATAAGAGCTTACACTCTACAGGAGAGAGAGAGGACCCCACTGACCATAAGAGCTTACACTCTACAAGAGAGAGAGGACCCCACTGACCATAAGAGCTTACACTCTACAGGAGAGAGAGGACCCCACTGACCATAAGAGCTTACACTCTACAGGAGAGAGAGGACCCCGCTGACCATAAGAGCTTACACTCTACAGGAGAGAGAGAGGACCCCTCTGACCATAAGAGCTTACACTCTACAGGAGAGAGAGGACCCCACTGACCATAAGAGCTTACACTCTACAGGAGAGAGAGGATCCCACCGACCATAAGAGCTTACACTCTACAGGAGAGAGAGAGGACCCCACTGACCATAAGAGCTTACACTCTACAGGAGAGAGAGAGAGGACCCCACTGACCATAAGAGCTTACACTCTACAGGAGAGAGAGGACCCCACTGACCATAAGAGCTTACACTCTACAGGAGAGAGAGGACCCCACTGACCATAAGAGCTTACACTCTACAGGAGAGAGAGGACCCCACTGATAATAAGAGCTTACACTCTACAGAAGAGAGAGGACCCCACTGACCATAAGAGCTTACACTCTGCAGGAGAGCGAGAACCCCGCTGACCATAAGAGCTTACACTCTACAAGAGAGAGAGGACCTCACTGACCATAAGAGCTTACACTCTACAGGAGAGAGAGAGGACCCCTCTGACCATAAGAGCTTACACTCTACAGGAGAGAGAGAGGACCCCACTGACCATAAGAGCTTACACTCTACAGGAGAGAGAGGACCCCACTGACCATAAGAGCTTACACTCTACAGGAGAGAGAGAGGACCCCTCTGACCATAAGAGCTTACACTCTACAAGAGAGAGAGGACCCCACTGACCATAAGAGCTTACACTCTACAGGAGAGAGAGGACCCCGCTGACCATAAGAGCTTACACTCTACAGGAGAGAGAGGACCCCGCTGACCATAAGAGCTTACACTCTACAGGAGAGAGAGAGGACCCCTCTGACCATAAGAGCTTACACTCTACGAGAGAGAGAGGACCCCACTGACCATAAGAGCTTACACTCTACAGGAGAGAGAGGATCCCACCGACCATAAGAGCTTACACTCTACAGGAGAGAGAGGACCCCACTGACCATAAGAGCTTACACTCTACAGGAGAGAGAGGACCCCACTGACCATAAGAGCTTACACTCTACAGGAGAGAGAGGACCTCGCTGACCATAAGAGCTTACACTCTACAGGAGAGAGAGGACCCCGCTGACCATAAGAGCTTACACTCTACAGGAGAGAGAGAGGACCCCTCTGACCATAAGAGCTTACACTCTACAAGAGAGAGAGAGGACCCCACTGACCATAAGAGCTTACACTCTACAGGAGAGAGAGAGGACCCCTCTGACCATAAGAGCTTACACTCTACAAGAGAGAGAGGACCCCACTGACCATAAGAGCTTACACTCTACAGGAGAGAGAGGACCCCGCTGACCATAAGAGCTTACACTCTACAGGAGAGAGAGGACCCCGCTGACCATAAGAGCTTACACTCTACAGGAGAGAGAGAGGACCCCTCTGACCATAAGAGCTTACACTCTACGAGAGAGAGAGGACCCCACTGACCATAAGAGCTTACACTCTACAGGAGAGAGAGGACCCCACCGACCATAAGAGCTTACACTCTACAGGAGAGAGAGGACTCCACTGACCATAAGAGCTTACACTCTACAGGAGAGAGAGGACCCCACTGACCATAAGAGCTTACACTCTACAGGAGAGAGAGGACCCCACTGACTATAAGAGCTTACACTCTACAGGAGAGAGAGGACCCCGCTGACCATAAGAGCTTACACTCTACAGGAGAGAGAAGACCCCACTGACCATAAGAGCTTACACTCTACAGGAGAAAGAGGACCCCACTGACCATAAGAGCTTACACTCTACAGGAGAGAGAGGACCCCACTGACCATAAGAGCTTACACTCTACAGGAGAGAGAGGACCTCACTGACCATAAGAGCTTACACTCTACAAGAGAGAGAGGACCTCACTGACCATAAGAGCTTACACTCTACAGGAGAGAGAGGACCTCACTGACCATAAGAACTTACACTCTACAGGAGAGAGAGGACCTCACTGACCATAAGAGCTTACACTCTACAGGAGAGAGAGAGGACCCCACTGACCATAAGAGCTTACACTCTACAGGAGAGAGAGGACCCCACTGACCATAAGAGCTTACACTCTACAGGAGAGAGAGGACCCCACTGACCATAAGAGCTTACACTCTACAGGAGAGAGAGGACCCCACTGACCATAAGAGCTTACACTCTACTGGAGAGAGAGGACCCCGCTGACCATAAGAGCTTACACTCTACAGGAGAGAGAGGACCCCACTGACCATAAGAGCTTACACTCTACAGGAGAGAGAGGACCCCACTGACCATAAGAGCTTACACTCTACAGGAGAGAGAGGACCCCACTGACCATAAGAGCTTACACTCTACAGGAGAGAGAGGACCCCACTGACCATAAGAGCTTACACTCTACAGGAGAGAGAGGACCCCACTGACCATAAGAGCTTACACTCTACAGGAGAGAGAGTACTCCGCTGACCATAAGACCTTACACTCTGCAGGAGAGAGAGGACCTCACTGACCATAAGAGCTTACACTCTACAGGAGAAAGAGGACCCCACTGACCATAAGAGCTTACACTCTACAGGAGAGAGAGGACCTCACTGACCATTAGAGCTTACACTCTACAGGAGAGAGAGGACCCCACTGACCATAAGAGCTTACACTCTACAGGAGAGAGAGGACCTCACTGACCATAAGAGCTTACACTCTACAGGAGAGAGAGGACCCCACTGACCATAATAGCTTACACTCTACAGGAGAGAGAGGAACCCTCTGACCATAAGAGCTTACACTCTACAGGAGAGAGAGGACCCCACTGACCATAATAGCTTACACTCTACAGGAGAGAGAGGAACCCTCTGACCATAAGAGCTTACACTCTACAGGAGAGAGAGGAACCCTCTGACCATAAGAGCTTACACTCTAGAGGAGATATAGACTTGCCCAGTAACTCTGTAGATGGAAAATGACTCTGCTGTACAAACTATGATCCACTGAGAACGCTGATCTGTGATGGCCCCGGTATTGACCACCACTGTACCAGGTGTGATAATGTCACCTTACTTGATGTAAGAGCTTCAGAGCATTGTGGTGACGCCGTGCAGCAATGCTAAATTACATTTCCCCATGGTCTGATGCTTCAACAGTATGGGAAATAGTGTTGGCGAAGATTTGTGAATCAAATGCCAAAATGTTTGAATTCACTTGAAACCGCAAATTTCAGGAAATTCAACTCAAACACAATCATCGATAAATCCGTCCAGTGATTTTTACTAATTACAGTTCCATGCAGACAAGACGCAGGAGACAAGTTGGTGTCTACTATATTTGTACTGTATATGAGGACAATAGTTCAGCACTTTATGACTCAGAAACCCCTATGCAACAAAATGACCGTACTCCCACTGAAGAACCAATCTTACAATTCATCGCTTGATTCCCTTGGTGGCTGCACAACAGAAGGGTCATGGTAACTCAGTGGTGGATCCAGGGCATCTTCTACCAGGATCGGGCTAATGTAGCAACGATCACTGATGTGCCAACTCTGACATGTTATCATCAATGCCGAACAGGGGCATCTTCTTGTTACCTTCTGTCTTGATTGATAACACTTCATGGCAAACCTTGACCTGTCGAAATACCAAGATATGACTTGGATGTAACGTTGAGCAAAAATATAATAATCCGGTACCTCAATGGTCCTAAAATCTATGGAATATGGGAATTATGATACCTAGTTGGAGATGATGGAAGAAAGTTGGAAAGTTCCTGCTCTCACCTCCTGACCCACGTGAGCCACATCTAATTGGATTTAACTGTGGAAATGCCTTCAGTTATGGAACACCGAAACTGACACTAATGAGGCTCAACTGTAATAAATGAAGCAAAGGGATAAGTGAATGTATCTCGGGTGCCTCAGCATCTCATAAAATGATTATGATTCTGCTGTCTACCGTTCCTTCTTTGCCGATGGCTGCAAATGAGGCAAGGATGGAGGGGCAGCCGGGGTAAGGAATCAGCAGACACCTACAGACAATTAGCGCTCATAGGCAGCAGTGTCGAGATGCCAGCCACTGCCACACTGAATTGTCGTATCTTGTCTCGCTCACTCGCAGGTTCCTCCATGACACAAGTCGTTTTGTTTCATCTCCCCTGGAAATTGACTGATTTGGTTAATATACATGATCGCTGTCATTTCCACGTCAATTACCTGGATGAAGATCTTAGCATGTTTGCAAATGTCACATCACGAGGAAAGTTACTGGGGAAAGTTTTGTCACTTTTTTCTATTAAATAATTTTTTTTCCCTTTTCTCGGTCACTTTTTTTGTTTCAGACAGACAATGTAAGTCTCGGAAACAGATGGCGCGGAGCTGGTGATGATGCTGTGCTGAGTGAAGCTCGAAATAGCAAAAAAAATGCACTTTAAATAAACTAAAGTCAATAGAAAGGTGTAATACGGAATTAATTGAAAAAAAGTTATTAAAAGTTTGGATATTTGTTTTTTCAAATCAATTGTCTCAATTAGTTTCCACCGTTCTTCACTATCCATAGCCACAATGAACATTATTGATCTCCGGGGGCTGAAACTGGCTCTTATTTCACAATTTGGAAAAGTCGTTCATAAATTAAGTTACTTCTTTTACAACCCGGAGCTGGACACTTTATGGGTCTACGGAAGTTTGCCAATTTTTGATTTTAGTTCGTTCACCAGATTAATAAATGTCATGGTCAGGAATGGAGACCAATTCATTGGTGCAACCGGTGCAGCCACATAGGGGCCCAGGAATAAAGGGGGCCACTGCTACATCCAAAGCAGGATGGGATTGATTATTATGATGAGCTGTTGGACTACAAAGGGCCCATATACTGTTCTTGTACAGGGCACCTTTTCTGTTTGTGTTCACCAGCGGACTTAGTCATTTGGAGATTTTGCAGTCTCCAAAGAATCCTAGAATGTTAGAGTTGGAAGAGACCTCAAGGTTCATCATGTCCAACCTGCTCAATGCAGGATTCACTGAACCATTTCAAACCGATGTCTGTCCAGCCTCTGTGTGAAGACTTCCATTGAAGGAGAACTCTCCACCTCTCGTGGCAGCCTGTTCCACTCATTGATCGCCCTCACTGTCAAAAAGTCTTTTCTAATATCTAATCTGTATCTTCTCCCTTTTAGTTTCATCCCATTACTTCTCGTGTTTGCATGTGCAAATGAGAATAATGATGATCCCTCTACACTGTGACAGCCCTTCAGATATTTGTAGACAGCTATTAAGTCTAATCTTAGTCTTCTTTTTTGCAAGCTAAACATTCCCAGATCCTTTAACCGTTCCTCGTAGGACATACTTTGCAGTCCACTCACCATCCTGGTAGCTCTTCTCTGAACTTGCTCCAGTTTTTCAATGTCTTTTTTAGAATGTGCCCAGAACTAGACACAGTATTCCCGATGAGGCCTGACCAAGGAGAAGTACAGAGGGATAATGACTTCACGTGATCTAGACTTTATGCTTCTCTTAATACATCCTAGAACTGTGTTTGCCTTTTTTGCTGCTGCATCACACTGTTGACTCATGTGCATCTGTGATCTATTAGTATACCCAAGTCTCTTTCACATGTGCTGTTGCTTAGTTCTATTCCTCCCATTCTGTAGAGATAATTTTCACTTTTCTTGACCAGATGTAGAATCTTGCATTTTTCCCTGTTAAATACCATTCTATTAGTCGCTGCTCATTAGATCCTTATGAATTCTTTCTCTGTCTTCATTAGTGTTATTTATCCCTTCTATCTTTGCATCGTCTGCAAATTTTATTAGTTTACCTTCAGTTCCCTTATCTAGATCATTTATAAAAATGTTGAACAACACTGGAGCCAGCACAGAGCCTTGTGATACCCCACTTGTAACACCCTTCCAATAGTATGGGCAACCATTTATTACCACTCTGAGTACAATCACGGAGCCAATTATGATCCATCTTGAATTGCTTTTCATGGGTGCATGAACTTTTGTTCATGAAATCCATAGGTCCCACCAGAAGAAAATGCTGGGAGAGGATAGGAGAAGCCAAACAAAACTCATAATTCCCACCTACTACTCAGCCAAATGGACCAATTTGGAGGTTATTTTTAGCAAAATCTGGAAATTCAATTACAGTAACTACATTTATTTTGCTTTTAGCTTTGTTGGGACTTTAAGGAAGACAAATTAGGAATCGCCAAACAACCTCCGAAAGTAACGTGTCCTCAGCTGTGGAACTTCAGATACATTTTCGCCTTAACTTTACAAATTATTATCGGACACTGTTCATCTTCTGATTGATCAGAGAAGCATTTTTTGACAGTCATCATTTTAGCGTTATTTCTCACAGGTTTGCCCTGTTATCGATGGTCTTAATTGCACCGTTGAACTACAGGAAAGAATCGACGAACCAAACTAGCAGAGCGGTCAAACAGTACAGTGTAGGGAAACGACTGCTGTTAACACCGTGCCATCTGCCGTCCCCCGCATAAGCCTGCAGCTGTTGTCTGCCCCAACATACCCCTAAACCTCAATGATCTTTTTGCCTTTTTTTTTTATAATCATACGACTCGTTATCTAAGGTCATTACTTATAGCAAATAGAATGAGCAAATCTCATGAAAAATAGTTAGGTCTTCACAATGTTTAATCTGAGTTTAGCAGCCGAAGTAATAGATGACTGGAATTGTAGAAAGGTCTTAATTTGTCGTGACATTTTCATGCTGATGACATTTTTGAAGCTAAGGTTATTATTGTATATTCCGAGTTCTTGCTCATGCAATGTACACTGATGTCAACTTCCATCATTACTGATGGCAACGAGAAAGGTTCATCAGCCTGCTATTCATCTAAGATGACATCAGTCCACAGGATAAGGAGCCGATGACATCAGATTTAAAGGGGTTTTACAGGATTAGAAAAACAGATCTATTTTATCCAAAATATAGCGCCACCCCTGTCTGCAGGTTTAGTGTGGTATTGCAGCTCAGTGCTCTTTACTCTAATGGAGATTATTAAGTTGCAATTTTGAAATCGCCTCTGTGCAACACCTTAAAACACAGAAACTTCTTTTTGAATGCACCTTATAGCCTAATTTACAAGGGACAAATGTAAATTATGTAATAGGTGTCCTTTCAAAACCTTGCAGAAAAGCATGACCTCGCCGTCCTCCATAACAAGTTGAAACTGCATTTATGTTCACCTGCCAATCTGAACTGTCCAGATACTCATTCTCTGTAATGTGCCATCCAGGGTGGGTAGTTCCTCTTTATCGTAATTCTACCAGCACTATAGGTGCTGGAAATTCTTCTGTGTCACACCACACCATGCATTTCTCCTATCACTGTGTAGTGGCTTACATCGAACTAACCTGATGATCTAACCCTATTTCTGATCTACCACCCCGTGGAATTTCTTCAACTTTCCTTTTTTTTCACTTTTAGTTTGTCTGCAAACATATTGCAGATAAGTTTTTGTAGCTAACAACCAGACTGTCCGATATGTGTGATCAGAAGAATCCGGATTGGGCAGTGTCAGTAGAGCTCGCCTCATCCCCAGCTGTCGAGAGATCTCCATTGGGAAGTTTCTAAAATCTGCAACTGTTGCAACTTTGGCATCAAGCCGTTCCGAGCTCGCCCACAATGCATCCGCTTCTTTTACCTACTGATCTTTTACACATTTTGGACCCACTATATTCACAAACTAACAGACATGAAGGGTAATCAATGATGACGATCACCTGCCACAAAACCTTTTCCATTCACTCTGCGCAGAGTTGAACCCAAGAGCGAAAACATTGTGTCGCCTGAACCGAGGGAAGTCCGCATCATTTTGGGTCATCTTTTCCTCCATCAATCGAATCTTTGATACAAATAATGAAGTTACTTTCCCCAGGTTTGGGATTATCGTGGATTCCAAAGTCAGATTAGACCCTAGATTTCCTCTTCCAGTTGGCTTTGGGTTCGTGGTCTTATCTCTCCATTACCGCGACTATAAAGTGCAGAATTTCTAGTAACATTTGTGTCTAGTGATTTGGTTGTGGAGCTGCGAGGAATCGAGCCTTGTGTTTTCTGCCGGAGACGAAGCAAGCTGTCTGCGGACACCGAGGTGTTAGCGGGTCTGTCTGCAGCAGATGCTAGAACATTTGTCTTGTCTGCATCCCTAGCTGGGAGGTCGTGGCTTGAATCTCTCCATCTGTCTCCGGAGCTGATCCCAGATTTAGTTCTTTAAGGAGCGTTTGGCACCTGAACTGCAGGACAACTGAGCGCCAATTCGCCTGCAATGATGGCTCCTTTGTGCAGAGAATGCCCATTGTTCTGTTGATGGAAGGGAGTGTGCGGGGAATTCTTGTAGTAGCTGTTTTACCGTTTGATTCATTCCTTGAGTCCTCTGCTTGATATCTTGAAGTGCAACTTGTATCCTGTGTTTTTCACCACTCCCTCCCTCCCTGCAGGCCCTGTCTCTAATTTTCAGCTTAGCCTGAGATACTGTCCCCCAGCATACACAGACTTGAGGGATTCCTGCTCTCATATTTCTATGTAGCTCATGTTCAGAACATTAGCAGTATGGGGGTATTATACAGCAGTACTGAGCAGTGTAACTGTGAATCCAGTGCTCCAATGAGATAAAATACTTACTAGAAAGCAACATGGACTAAATTATACATCAGTACTGAGCACTATAGCTGTGAATCTAGTAATCTAATGAGATAAAAAAAAAACATACTAGAAAGCAACAAGAAGGAAATTATACATCAGTGCTGGGCAGTGTAACTGTGAACCTAGTAATCTAATGAGTTAAAACACTTACTAGAAAGCAACATGAAGGAAATTATACAGCAGTACTGAGCAGTGTAACTGTGAATCCAGTATTCTAATGAGATAAAGCACTTACTAGAAAGTAAGATGGAGGAAATTAAACATCATTGCTGAGCAGTGTAACTGTGAATCTAGTACTTCAGTGAGATAAAATACTTACTAGGAAGCAACATTGACTAAATTATACATCAGTACTGAGCACTATAGCTGTGAATCTAGTACTCTAATGAGATTAAAAAAAAGTACTAGAAAGCAACAAGAAGGAAATGATACATCAGTGCTGGGAAGTGTAACTGTGAACCTAGTAATCTAATGAGTTAAACACTTACTAGAAAGCAACATGAAGGAAATTATACAGCAGTACTGAGAAGTGTAACTGTGAATCCAGTATTCTAATAAGATAAAGCTCTTACTAGAAAGTAACATGGAGGAAATTATACATCATTGCTGAGCAGTGTAACTGTGAATCTAGTACTTCAGTGAGATAAAATACTTACTAGGAAGCAACTTGAAGTAAATTATACAGTAGTACTGAGCAGTGTAACTGTGAATCTAGTACTCCAAAAATATAAAATTCTTACTAGAAAGCAACATTAAGGAAATTATACAGTAGTACTGAGAAGTGTAACTGTGATTCTGGTACTCTACTGAGGTAAAACATTTACTAGAAAGCAACTTGTAGGAATGTATACATCAGAGTTGAGCAGCAAAACTGGGAATCAAGATCTACAATGAGATAAAACACTTACTAGAAAGCAACATGAAAGAAATTATGCATCGATACTGAGAAGCGTAACTGTGAATCTAGCACTGGAATGAGGAGTCTGGGTGATGTGCTTGGTTCTCCAGAATGAGACATGCTCAGTTTGACCAGTAGATGAGGATCCAGAAGTGGTGACCTACTATTACTCCTCATTATTAACTCTAACTCTCTAATAATATAAGTAAAATAAGTTTTTTTTATAAAAGATAGTTGTTTTAGTCCTGCAATAAGGGTTGTAGTTTGCTGTTTCTATGTAATGAAGACACGGTAACAGCAGAATGTAGGGTGTACAGTAGTTCTGAGAGTATTGGGGTCATGAAGGGAACTAATAGAGACTGTGTGGACGTGCAAAGTTAGAGAAATAGCCAGAAAGTGGGAATGTGGAGATGCCAGAAGATATAGTAATAACACAGAGGTCTGACTAGTATGAAACCAGTCATCCCATGATACAATGACTCTATAGCGACAGGGTCTGTTCCGCAGGACTGGCGCATAGCAAATGTGGTGCCAATATTCAAAAAGGGCTCTAAAAGTGAACCTGGAAATTATAGGCCAGTAAGTCTAACCTCTATTGTTGGTAAAATATTTGAAGGGTTTCTGAGGGATGTTATTCTGGATTATCTCAATGAGAATAACTGTTTAACTCCATATCAGCATGGGTTTATGAGAAATCGCTCCTGTCAAACCAATCTAATCAGTTTTTATGAAGAGGTAAGCTATAGGCTGGACCACGGTGAGTCATTGGACGTGGTATATCTCGATTTTTCCAAAGCGTTTGATACCGTGCCGCACAAGAGGTTGGTACACAAAATGAGAATGCTTGGTCTGGGGGAACATGTGTGTAAATGGGTTAGTAACTGGCTTAGTGATAGAAAGCAGAGGGTGGTTATAAATGGTATAGTCTCTAACTGGGTCGCTGTGACCAGTGGGGTACCGCAGGGGTCGGTATTGGGACCTGTTCTCTTCAACATATTCATTAATGATCTGGTAAAAGGTTTACACAGTAAAATATCGATATTTGCAGATGATACAAAACTATGTAAAGCAGTTAATACAAGAGAAGATAGTATCCTGCTACAGATGGATCTGGATAAGTTGGAAACTTGGGCTGAAAGGTGGCAGATGAGGTTTATCAATGATAAATGTAAGGTTATACACATGGGAAGAGGGAATCAATATCACCATTACACACTGAACGGGAAACCACTGGGTAAATCTGACAGGGAGAAGGACTTGGGGATCCTAGTTAATGATAAACTTACCTGGAGCAGCCAGTGCCAGGCAGCAGCTGCCAAGGCAAACAGGATCATGGGGTGCATTAAAAGAGGTCTGGATACACATGATGAGAGCATTATACTGCCTCTGTACAAATCCCTAGTTAGACCGCACATGGAGTACTGTGTCCAGTTTTGGGCACCGGTGCTCAGGAAGGATATAATGGAACTAGAGAGAGTACAAAGGAGGGCAACAAAATTAATAAAGGGGATGGGAGAACTACAATACCCAGATAGATTAGCGAAATTAGGATTATTTAGTCTAGAAAAAAGACGACTGAGGGGCGATCTAATAACCATGTATAAGTATATAAGGGGACAATACAAATATCTCGCTGAGGATCTGTTTATACCAAGGAAGGTGACGGGCACAAGGGGGCATTCTTTGCGTCTGGAGGAGAGAAGGTTTTTCCACCAACATAGAAGAGGATTCTTTACTGTTAGGGCAGTGAGAATCTGGAATTGCTTGCCTGAGGAGGTGGTGATGGCGAACTCAGTCGAGGGGTTCAAGAGAGGCCTGGATGTCTTCCTGGAGCAGAACAATATTGTATCATACAATTATTAGGTTCTGTAGAAGGACGTAGATCTGGGGATTTATTATGATGGAATATAGGCTGAACTGGATGGACAAATGTCTTTTTTCGGCCTTACTAACTATGTTACTATGTTAATGAAGAACCAGCAGTCAAAAGAATTTCTGGAGTAAATTGTAACGGAGGAGTCCTAGACCTTATATAAAGTAGCTGTCTGCCTAATGCTCGCTTAGGCTTCTTTCACACTAGCGTCGGAATCTCCCCGTCGCAATGCGTCGGGCAGAGATTCCGACGCTAGCGTTTAACGCACTGCACAACTGAGGCAGCGGATGCATTTCTCCGGCGCATCCGCTGCCCCATTGTGAGGTGCGGGGAGGTGGGGGCGGTCCGTCAGAGGCAACAAACGTTACATGTAGCGTTTTTTGCTCCCGACGGTCCGCCAAAGCACAACGCAAGTGTGGCAATCCGTCGCAATGCGTCGTCAATACAAGTCTATGGGGAAAAAATGCATCCTGCAAGCACTTTTGCAGGATGCGTTTTTTTCTGCAAAACGACGCATTGTGACGGATTGCAGTTAACGCTAGTGTGAAAGTAGCCTTAGCTGCAAATTATTCCTCCTTAGCCCCCATTCACAAGAACAATGGCTGGAAAAGGAAATATATCGGTCGAAGACACCTCCCTTAAAAAAAATAAAAAGATAATCGACATGTGAAATCCAACGTACCCAACTCTTCCTTCTTTCCCCTGACATCTGCCTTCAGGTGAGAGACACATTAGGTGGTCTTCCACAAACTGGCAGGTTGTCCATCTTTCATCATGGAGACCTCTATGGGTCTCTAGGGTGTTTCTACGGCACAGATACTTTTCATTTATTTTATTTTTTTATTCTTGTTTTTTCTGTAAATCTTGTAACAATTTCACAACTTTATTTTTTATCTAGTTCTAAATTCTTTCAGAACTCGATGACACTCAGCGAGCGGTATTGATAATTCTTCCAGCAGGGATAATAATAGCGTCTGAATGATACCTTGTGCCAGGATTGACTGTACGAGGCAGGATGTATATTCTGGGGGGGCGACGGTATAGACTCTTACGTGCGGAACGCGCTTCTGTACTCTGAATTCGTCTATCACGGTGATGTGTTTGACAATTTAACTCATTTTCAGCAGCAGTAAAATGCTTTGATTGCAACAAAACGTAATGACGGCAAAGAAATGTGGTGTTCGATTGACTCTTGTTCTGGATTTCAGATGCTCAGTACATCGTCTGTAAGATGAACAATTGCTCGGAGACGGTGAGGATGAAACCCTTCGCAGGATACATTGACACCAACTCCCTCATCGTCCAAGATGAATATGTCTTTGTCCAGGTAAGTCAATACCAGCCTTCCCTACAGGATGTCTCCTTCTTCATATAAGCTACAAAAGATCTCTCAAAATATTGAAAACTCGCCTTATTATTTGAGCAAAAAGTCATATTTTCTTACGAGTGATTTATAGTTTGTGTTGGGCTTGTGGAAATATTCAGAAGCTCCTCAGTATCGGCAGAGGTTCGGTATAAGACTCGAGAAATGGGCTGAGGAACCTCATCCTGCATCGGGAGAGAAGGTGGATCTGTAGATTACAGGAGACCCCAATGGTCAATCCAGATGAACAGAACAGAGCCCCGATAAGACAAAGCTAAAATAAATCCCAGCTTCCAAAAACTGCTCCAGCCATCGATGCACCGCACAATTAGTCCGGTGCCGCACAATACGGCGGTTTTACCGCAGAATGTAGTCATGGAGGCTTTACGTAGATGGCATGGTCATCCCAGCACTACGCAATGGTAAGCTTGGACTTTTAAAGATTTCTCGAATCCTTGTCCAACTGCAGCATGACCCAACCATAGCCATGACACACAAATCTGTCAATTTTTTTTTTTTTTTGGCCAAAATACTTAAAATCACGGGCACTCGTTACAATACTTACTCATAGTTTAGTGAGTCACATGACACCCATTTATTTTTGTGATTTTTGCAGGTTAACTTTCTTATCTGGGTCACCGGAGATGGCAGTTTGGATTAGTACAGTTTAATTACAATGGTGATGTGTAAAAAAGTAAACATTGGCAAACCAAGGTGTGAAAGTGAACAATGCCTGTGGCTGACCGAGGTGCTGTCCGTGTGCCGTGCAGGAGACAACGCTACTGTAAGCGCTGTCCCCCCCACGTGGTGCTGAAGCGGCCATTCATATCTTCTCTCCAGCAGCATTCGCTGGAAAGAAGATATGAAATATCCTTTTTTTTTTTGTCCTCGTGTTTAAAATAAAGATCCCTGTCCCCAAACCCCTCCCACCCCCTGTGCAAGGTGCGGCCAGGAGAGGACGCTGCGAGGGAGCCAAGTGAGTATTTTATTAACAGCGGGGGGGCGCACAGGGGGTGGGAGGGGGTGGCGACAGGGATCTTTATTTTAAACACGGGGACAAAAAAAAAAAGGGTTTTTCATATCTTCTTTCCAGCGAACGCTGCTGGAGAGAAGATATGAATGGCCGCTTCAGCACCAGATGCAGGAGACAGCGCTTATCTCTAGCGCAGTCTCCTGCACGCTCCGTGTGGTACCCAGTCGGCACACGGGCGGCACACGTGTGCCGTGCGTGTGCCACACTGATGTACCATGGGAGCAAACGGACTCACGAACACGGATAATTCCGGTACCGATTTTTCCGGTACCGGAATTATCTGGATGTGTGAGACTAAGACATACAGATCTGTGGTGCACAAGGGAAGTAATGAGTGATGAAGACGATATTGTGGTGAAACAGTCACATAATATGGGTTCACTCTGTAGCATTTTACAGTCTTGGGGCCACATTGGTAACACAAAGGACAACATTGTCTAAAATCCTGAAACTCCTCCTCCATTGTCTTATGGGAGGGAAACACAACTCTGTAGTATCAGCTTTACTTCTTAGCTCAGGAATGTATCAAGCGAATCGATTGTAAACAAACTAAATTTGTTTAGAATTTCACAAGAATTTGTAACAAATCTGAATTCCGGGGAATTCTATTAGCATTAATCCATTAATCCAGCAATATCATTTTCTTAGGCACCTGATCCGGATGTGCCCTGTTGAGCCATATTGATCTTTCAGCTCGGAGATTACTTCCTATTGTTTTGCACTATTTTATTTTACAATTCATTACCCATTTGTATCTAATTCCTGCAGATTGCCTCCATTGCTTATGTATCCACTACAGGCCACTTGCAGCTTTCTGGCTGCTCTTCCCAAGTCTTTCCCAAGCAGCCGCAGTGGGCTCCGTCCCTTTGTCTTGCCGTCTGTAGACACATGATTGGCGTATGGCCTATCTGGCTGAATGCCGCCTGATCATGCACCGACCTGGATCCTCGGCAGTGTGATAATTCACTGAAGGGTTCTCAGGCTTGATCCATGACTTGGTTTCTCAATATCGCCTACACCAAGTAATTAGGTTTTCTTGCAGTAAATGAGCAATATGCTTATCTCTTCTCTACTAATTGTATCCCCTGAGCTTAATTGTTTGCTTCACGCTGGAGAATGTTTTGGCTGCGGAATGATTGGATCCATCAGAAACCATTCATTCCTGAGTTTTCATGGTGTTTCTTTCCTAAAGTCTCAGTGAACAGATGTACGAGGCTTTAAATAGCTTGAAGGCATCAATATTAGGTCACTTTGTGTTATCTATTAATGACAACATTTATAATCAATGGCTCCTATTCATCAAAACTATGCACAAATGTTGCAACTTTTGCCGTTTTCATGCCATTTTTGCCCAACTCTGTCAAAGTGTACAGAGCCTTGATGAAACGGGGTGTGATGAGGCGTGGCGACCCCAGCTCTTCAAAACCAGGATGAGTGGTGGCATTACCGATTGGAGTAAGATTTGTGGTGAGGCGCACGCCAGTTTGCACCCTGCCTGATTCATTAATATTTTATAAAAAATGAGCTAAACATGGTTACATTTGTATATTTCTATTACATCTGTGTATTTTTATTACCCTGGCTATTAAAGTTCACCCTAACCCTAACCCTAGTAGCTCTTCAGCCTCTGTCATCTTGGTTGTTGCCTATGCAGAGCACAACAGTCGAGGGGATTTTGTTATCGGCTGCTTTGCTCTGCATCAATGACAAAGATCTTTACATTATACTGAGGGCTCTGCCTTCTCGGCCAAACCTGGCAATCACTATGCAGAACACAACAACTGATGACAAACTCATCTCCACTTCTGCTTTTTGCATCCGAACTGTTGACGGCAAACCAAGATGACGAAGCAGCTGTAATGCAGGAAATGGGATGCAGCGAGACAGATACACAGAGCAAGGGCTAACACAGGTTTGATTTAATGATTACAGGAAGGAATCTCCTCAAAGGGAGCAACAGTGGGGTAAATCAGATTTAGGCTAGAATCACAGAAGAACTGAGTAACTTAAGGCGACAGTTTGAGTATTTCTGTTCCACTTATCGTGAATCTGACGCTTGTCATGTGTTCAGGTGTCAAAGCTGGTACTGAAATCTTTAGGCTTTCCCACCTAAAAGATTAGTCTTTCCTCTTTTGGCCGCAACGGGTGGTCACCGGTCCGGCCCGTTGAGCCCCTAGCCCATCACACTTCTCTGCCACCAGGAGCTTCTCACAACAATCACCTGTTCAGTGCACTCTGTGGTCAGGAACCTCGCACAACAATCTTCCACTCAACGTGCTCTGCAGTCTGGAGTCTCGCACAACAACCTCCCGCTCAGCGTACTCTGCAATCGGGATTCTCGCACAACAACCTCCCGCTCAACGTCCTCTGCAATCGGGAGTCTCGCACAACAAAATCCCGCTCAGCGTGCTCTGCAATCGGGAGCCTCGCACAACAATCTTCCACTCAACGTGCTCTGCAATCGGGAGTTTCGCACAACAACCTCCCGCTCAGCGTGCTCTGCAATCGGGAGTCTCGCACAACAACCTCCCGCTCAGCGTGCTCTGCAATCGGGAGTCTCGCACAACAACCTCCTGCTCAGCGTGCTCTGCAATCGGGAGTCTCGCACATCAAACTCCCGCTCAACATGCTCTGCAATCGGGAGTCTCGCACAACAACCTCCCGCTCAATGTGATCTGCGATCGGGAGTCTCGCACAACAACCTCCCACTCAACGTGCTCTGCAATCGGGAGTCTCGCACAACAACCTCCCGCTCAATGTGCTCTGCAATCGGGAGTCCCGCACAACAACCTCCCGCTCAGCGTGCTCTGCAATCGGGAGTCTCACACAACAACCTCCCGCTCAACGTGCTCTGCAATCAGAAGTCTCGCACAACAACCTCCCGCTCAGCGTGCTCTGCAATTGGGAGTCTCGCACAACAACCTCCCGCTCAACGTGCTCTGCAATCGGGAGTCTCGCACAACAAACTCCCACTCAGCGTGCTCTGCAATCGGGAGCCTCGCACAACAATCTTTCACTCAACGTGCTCTGCAATCGGGAGTCTCGCACAACAATCTTCCACTCAACGTGCTCTGCAATCGGGAGTCTCGCACAATAACCTCCCGCTCAACGTGCTCTGCAATCGGGAGCCTCGCACAACAACCTCCCGCTCAACGTGCTCTGCAATCGGGAGCCTCGCACAACAATCTTCCACTCAACGTGCTCTGCAATCGGGAGTCTCGCACAGCAACCTCCCGCTCAGCGTGCTGTGCAATCGGGAGTCTCGCACAACAACCTCCCGCTCAATGTGCTCTGCAATCGGGAGTCTCGCACAGCAACCTCCCGCTCAGTGTGCTGTGCAATCGGGAGTCTCGCACAACAACCTCCCGCTCAACGTGCTCTGCAATCGGGAGTCTCGCACAACAACCTCCCGCTCAACGTGCTTTGCAATCGGGAGTCTCGCACAATAACCTCCCGCTCAACGTGCTCTGCAATCGGGAGTCTCACACAACAACCTCCAGATCAGCGTGCTCTGCATTTGGGAGTCTCGCACAACAACCTCCCGCTTAACGTGCTCTGCAATCAAAAGTCTCGCACAACAACCTCCCGCTCAGCGTGCTCTGCAATCGGGAGCCTCGCACAACAATCTTCCACTCAACGTGCTTTGCAATCGGGAGTCTCGCACAACAACCTCCAGCTCAGCGTGCTCTGCAATCAGGAGTCTCGCACAACAACCTCCCGCTCAACATGCTCTGCAATCAGAAGTCTCACACAACAACCTCCCGCTCAGCGTGCTCTGCAATCGGGAGCCTCGCACAGCAATCTTTCACTCAACGTGCTCTGCAATCGGGAGTCTCGCACAACAACCTCCTGCTCAACGTGCTCTGCAAACGGGAGTTTCACACAACAATTCCATGCTCGGTCTTCTCTGCACTCGTGTCCTCTCACTGCCTCGCGGACTAATTCTCCCCGCAGCATGCCACAGGTCTGCCCTCTAAATTCTCCCCGGCGGGATCTCCCTCTGTCTTCCCGCGCATAGCTCCTGGTCCTTGCTACTCTTACCATGCCCCCTCTCCGCAGGTCATGTGTCCCCTCCATCTTCAATTTCTTTCCCCCCTGCTACAATGGGCGCGGCCCAGGCAGTTCCGGACCTGGTGCTCTGTCGGGACCTGGTGCTCTGTCGGCACCCGCAGCCCGGCCTTCTTCCTTATACAGCTACTGGCTTCTTTACACATCTAGTTTACGAGACGGGAAGACAAACTAGTGATGGGCGAACGGGATAACGTCTTATCCGATCATGATTGGGTGTTTTCTTCGACGTGCTCGTATATTATATTCAAGTTCCCGTGGCTGCATGTCTCTCGGCTATTAGACAGCCTGAACACATGCGGGGAAATGCCTGTTTGTTAGGGAATCCCCACGTGTTGTGTCTAACAGCCGCAAATCATGCAGCCGCAGGGACTCAAACATAATATACGAGCGCGCCCAGATACTCGGATAACACTCGAGCATGATCGGATAAGAGCACGTTCGCTCATCACTAGACGACATCCATAGAGTTTGGCACCGGAGACGACTTTCCATGTGTTTCCCCCTCGCTACTCACTGGGACCACCAACCCAGAAATCAGCACCATGTCCCTGAATTCACTGCAGCATCTGCTCCTCCTATTGCTGAACTCTTACAGTAATCTACGTGGTCATCCCCATTGCAGGCTGCGCTCCTCTTCACCCCATCTTCTGTGTTGCATTACTTTTGTGAGCTGTATTTCCTGCGTCCACTGGCCAGAGCGAGCTTCTCCGCGCTAATGGCTGATACATCTGTATGCGGCTTGTTTCCTGTACAGCAGCAGTTAGCGGTTCACTAGAGATGACTTGTTTCAGGGAATTGGTGCTAATCTCGGTCCTGACATCTGTCTCCACGTTTCCTGCATTCTTAGATGTCAACATTTCTTTGCATATTCTTTCATTTCTCTAATTGTTTTTATAATTAATATTTAACCATTTGTCTTCCTAAGTTAATTACAACTAGAGATGAGAAAAAAATTGTTTTGAATTCAATTCATCCGAATCATCTATAAAGTTTGACTCGTCATGAATCAATTCATTGCAAGTTCAGAGTGCCCCCCAAAAGAGGCTTCAATGTCTCTCCATACCCTAAAGCATAATAATTAGGGGACTGTGGAGGGGTTATTAGATAGTGAAGGATGATACTCACCTGTCCTTATCTGCTCTGGTCTTGAGGTAGGATCCTCCAGCCTCCAGTTTTCAGATCTTTTGTCCTCCTCTGTATTTGGATCTTTTGGCTCTGACTGGACCTCACGTGGTCACATTGAGCTCGGCACATGCATCGGTGTTCGCTGCATCCCATAAAAGCTGGAAGATGTGAAGACTAGAGGATCGGACAGGAAGCTGCAGGACAGGTGAGGGGTGAGCCTAGGACAGGTGACTAGGATTCATTATTTTTTCTTAACCTCTTCCCAGAACACAAAAGATTCAGAAATCCCTCTAGCTAGGTGGGGTTGGAAGCCTTCCTCTCTGCACTGTGTTGTAGTCCCTTGCTGCCTTAAACCTCTCACAAGGTCCTCACTTTCTCTCTGTCCCCCTTTAGGTAGGATACTAACCTGCATGACAGGTAACTCAAGCCTTTTTACAGGATCTCAATCACGACCCGGGCTCTATGCATTACTGTGGTGTTTATGGTGGACAGGTGACGTAAAGTCCAGCTGTCTGCCGGTTTCTGCTGTGGAGCATGAAGTTATTCCCACAACCTCGGTCTTCCAGCTACCGGTATCTGTGCTTCAGCATGGAGGAAGCCCAGTCACATCTCCTCTCCGGCTCATTATTCTCCTTTGCTTCTTTTCCTCCTTCACGCTCTCTACAACTTGTTCCATTCTTTCCCTTTGCAGGAGCTGCAGCACCTCAAATGGATGCACATCCCCACTCCTCCTTACTTTCCTTTTTGTCTGCCTCCACTGTGCTCTGTCCCTCTGACAGACTTCTCTCTCACTCATCGACTACTTTCCCTCCAGCCAAAATATATATAGGGGAGCCACTAACAACTTGTTCCATACAACTTCTTCCACTCTTTCCCTTTGTAGGAGCTGCAGCACCTCACGTGGCTGCACAGCCCCACTCCTCCTTACTTTCCTATCCGTCTACCTCCACTCTGTTCTGTCCCTCTGACAGACTCCTCTCTCACTCATCGACTACTTTCCCTCCAGCCAGAATATATATAGGTGAGCCACCAACAACTTGTTCCATACAACTTCTTCCACTCTTTCCCTTTGCAGGAGCTGCAGCACCTCACGTGGCTGCACAGCCCCACTCCTCCTTACTTTACTTTCCGTCTGACTCCACTCTGTTCTGTCCCTCTGACAGACTCCTCTCTCACTCATCGACTACTTTCCCTCCAGCCAGAATATATATAGGTGAGCCACCAACAACTTGTTCCATACAACTTCTTCCACTCTTTCCCTTTGCAGGAGCTGCAGCACCTCACGTGGCTGCACAGCCCCACTCCTCCTTGCTTTCCTATCTGTCTACCTCCACTCTGTTCTGTCCCTCTGACAGACTCCTCTCTCACTCATCGACTACTTTCCCTCCAGCCAGAATATATATAGGTGAGCCACCAACAACTTGTTCCATACAACTTCTTCCACTCTTTCCCTTTGCAGGAGCTGCAGCACCTCACGTGGCTGCACAGCCCCACTCCTCCTTACTTTACTTTCCGTCTGACTCCACTCTGTTCTGTCCCTCTGACAGACTCCTCTCTCACTCATCGACTACTTTCCCTCCAGCCAGAATATATATAGGTGAGCCACCAACAACTTGTTCCATACAACTTCTTCCACTCTTTCCCTTTGCAGGAGCTGCAGCACCTCACGTGGCTGCACAGCCCCACTCCTCCTTACTTTCCTTTCCGTCTGCCTCCACTCTGCTCTGTCCTTCTGACAGACTCCTCTCTCACTCATCGACTACTTTCCCTCCAGCCAGAATATACAGTATATAGGGGAGCCACCCACAAACTGGATCAGAGCTCCCCCTTCTGGCCTGGAGTGAGAACATGTTGTATGTGTATGAACACCTGATAAAGGGATCCTTCCTTGCTTCCAAGCATGTCATCACCTCCCCATGAGGAAAGCAATGCCACTGTACCAACCAGGAACCTGGGGTATTAGATTATTTGATCTGTTATGATCAGGATTGAGCTTAGATTATGTTCAGGAGATTTTTGCGGTTGACACTGAACAGCATTGAGCAGCTTGCAATCTTGTAATACATATAAGCTGCAGAAGCCAAACAGTTAAATATTTCTAACTAACCCAGTTAATGGAACGTCTTTTTCATTTTCACATAATATGTGCAGCGCAATAAATAGATATAAAGGACTCAACGTTTTCAGCAAGACAACATATTAATAAAGACATGCAGCAAGCGTGGAGACAGGTGTCAGGACTAAGCGAAGTACAAATGCCCTTAAACAAGTCGTCTCTCGTGAACCGCTAACTGCTTTACTACAGAAAATAAGCAGCATACATATGTATGAGCACATTAATACAGAGGCGCACGATCCGTCCAGTGCGCACAGCTCTGCTAGGCTTACAGCTTTTCAACAAGACGAATCTTGCACTTCCTACAGCTTTATATGAAGGAACACTATTTTTCTTCTGGCTTGTGGAAAGTCCTGAAGATTGAACCATTAGCCATCAATATTCACTAACTAGCTGCAAGTGACTGTGCTCTTCTCCTAACATCACATCCTTCATGGACGAGCGGGGGAGCCAGAGATCTCCCAACTCTTCTGCAAGTGGACCCCATCAACCGTGTGCATTCATAATACTTGTGAATGCAGCAGGGGGTCTGTGGACCCAGGTTCCTGCCCCCTAAACACCCTCTATACCTACACACCTGCTGTCAAATACTTATTTCCCCATTATTTACCTCACCCTACCTGCAGTACATTGCTCCTCTACTGTATGTTCAGTTTTATAAGTTCTCCTTTCTTCTATATATAGTCCCATTCTGCAATATATAACTCCTCACAGCCCCTCCTTATACTGCCCCATCCTACCGTACATCACTCCTTTCATCTATATACTTTCCCATCTTGCAGTACATCACTTCTCTGCTATATATACATCCCCATCCTATAGTACATCACTAGTCTCCTCTATATACTGCCCCACCCTTCAGTACATCACTCCTTTCTCCTATAGTAAATAACCTTCTGTATATACAGCCCCATCTTACAGTACTCTTTCCTCTCTATATACAGCCCCATCCTACAGTAAACCACTCCTCTCCTAAATACAGTCCCATCCTTCAGTACATCACTCCTCTCCTCTATATACAGCCCTATCGTAGAGTACATCACTTTTCTCCTCAATACAGCCCCATCCTACAGTACATCACTCCTCTACTCTATGTACAGCCCCATCATACAGTGCATCACTTCTCTCCTCTATGTACAGCCCATCATACAGTACATCACTTCTCTCCTCTATATACATACCCATCTTACACTATATCACTCCTCTCTATATACCGCGCCATTCTACAGTACATCACTTCTCTCCTGTATATACAGCCCCATCATACAGTACATAACGTCTCTCCTCTATATACAGCCCCATCATACAGTACATTACTCTTCTCTATATACAGCCCCATCCTACAGAACATTACTCCTCTACTCTATGTACAGCCCCATCCTACAGTACATCATGTCTCTCCTCTATATACAACCCCATCCTACAGTACATCTCTCTTCTACTCTATGTACAGCCCATCATACAGTGCATCACTTCTCTCCTCTATATACAGCCCCATCATACAGTGCATCACTCCTCTACTCTATGAACAGCCCATCATACAGTACATCACTTCTCTCCTCTATGTACAGCCCATCATACAGTACATCACTTCTCTCCTCTATGTACAGCCCATCATACAGTACATCACTTCTCTCCTCTATGTACAGCCCATCATACAGTACATCACTCCTCTACTCTATGTACAGCCCATCATACAGTACATCACTCCTCTCCTCTATGTATAGCCCCATCATACAGTACATCACATCTCTCCTCTATATATAGCCCCATCATACAGTACATTACTCTTTTCTATATACAGCCCCATCCTACAGAACATTACTCATCTACTCTTTGTACAGCCCATCTTACAGTGCATCACGTCTCTCCTCTATATACAGCCCCATCATACAGTGCATCACTCCTCTCCTCTATGTATAGCCCCATCATACAGTACATCACTTCTCTCCTCTATATACAGCCCCATCATACAGTGCATCACTCCTCTACTCTATGTACAGCCCATCATACAGTGCATCACTTCTCTCCTCTATGTATAGCCCCATCATACAGTACATCACTTCTCTCCTCTATGTATAGCCCCATCATACAGTACATCACTTCTCTCCTCTATGTATAGCCCCATCATACAGTGCATCACTCCGCTACTCTATGTACAGCCCCATCATACAGTACATCACTTCTCTCCTCTATGTATAGCCCCATCATACAGTGCATCACTCCTCTCCTCTATGTATAGCCCCATCATACAGTGCATCACTCCTCTACTCTATGTACAGCCCATCATACAGTGCATCACTTCTCTCCTCTATGTATAGCCCCATCATACAGTGCATCACTCCGCTACTCTATGTACAGCCCATCATACAGTGCATCACTTCTCTCCTCTATGTATAGCCCCATCATACAGTGCATCACTCCTCTACTCTATGTACAGCCCATCATACAGTGCATCACTCCTCTCCTCTATGTACAGCCCCATCATACAGTACATCACTCCTCTCCTCTATGTACAGCCCATCATACAGTGCATCACTTCTCTCCTCTATGTATAGCCCCATCATACAGTACATCACTCCTCTCCTCTATGTATAGCCCCATCATACAGTATATTACTCTTCTCTATATACAGCCCCATCGTACAGAACATTACTCCTCTATTCTTTGTACAGCCCATCATACAGTGCATCACTCCTCTCCTCTATGTACAGCCCATCATACAGTACATCACTCCTCTCCTCTATGTATAGCCCCATCATACAGTGCATCACTCCTCTACTCTATGTATAGCCCCATCATACAGTGCATCACTCCTCTCCTCTATGTATAGCCCCATCATACAGTGCATCACTCCTCTCCTCTATGTATAGCCCCATCATACAGTGCATCACTCCTCTACTCTATGTACAGCCCATCATACAGTGCATCACTTCTCTCCTCTATGTATAGCCCCATCATACAGTGCATTACTCCTCTCCTCTATATACAGCCCCATCATACAGTGCATCACTCCTCTCCTCTATGTACAGCCCATCATACAGTGCATCACTCCTCTCCTCTATGTATAGCCCCATCATACAGTGCATCACTCCTCTCCTCTATGTACAGCCCATCATACAGTGCATCACTCCTCTCCTCTATGTATAGCCCCATCATACAGTGCATCACTTCTCTCCTCTATATACAGCCCCATCATACAGTACATCACTTCTCTCCTCTATATACAGCCCCATCCTACAGTACATCACTCCTCTCCTCTATGTACAGCCCCATCCTACAGTACATTACTTCTTGCCTCTATAAACAGTTCCATCCAGGAATAGTTCCCTTCTATCATGTTTATATATCCTCATTGTGCAATATATTAATCCTTATACATGCAGCCCCATCCTGCAGTGCATCATCAACCCCTCTATATACAGCTCCTTCCTTCATCTCTGCTCTACTTTATATACAGCCTCATTATGCATCACATAACTTCTTTCATTTATAATTCCTTTCCTCTGTATACAACTTCTTCCTACAGTATTTTGTTCCCCTATACACTGCCACATTCTGCACTCCACCACTCCTTCACCCCCTTCATATGCAGCCCCATCCGGTAGTTAATTTCTCCTCTATACACAGCCCCATTCGGCAGCACTCTTTTGTACACAGACTCTTTCAAAACATCACTGTTCACAGACGCAGTGACCATGCACCGCCAGCATCCCAGCGCAGGCAGCATGGCTCGGTGATATCATTGCGATACTTGTGCCGGAGTGTTGTTGTCTTGTGTGTTACCCTATCCTTCTGTAGGCCATTTGCCTAAACTGTCCTGTGGCGTACTGAGCAAGCAGTGTTATAGCAGGGAAGCCAAGGCTTCGGCTCTTCTGCAAGGTTGGATGATATCACGATATATAATATGTCAATATATTTAAGGGTGGCAGTCGCTTCAGGGTGGCCCCGCCATATGAGTTGGCTCTTAGTGACCACCACCTCTGCCCCCAGTAGCAATAGGTGCTGATTGTGGGGCACTGCAGATGTAGCGCTTGCCCCAGGCGCTATGAAATGATCTGTGCTACAGCACCGATTCATCACTGGCGTTTTCTGAAATCACTTTACTTTTTCTTCTGTGCTATTAGTTGCCATTTTTGCAGACACATTTTCAGGAAATTAGCACAAAGTCAAAAAATGGTCTTTCTTTCTGTCTTTAAACTGTTTTTGCAATTTTTGACTCCAAAAGTCACAAACATTGCACCAAAACGTACTAAAAAAACACCAGAAGGAACTGCAGTGAAGTTGCGCCAAGTTTTGCAACTTTTAAAAAAGTCATTATTGAATCAGGCAAAAATATCTGGAATTGCTTGACTCTGCCCACGAGGAGTAAATAAAAATAAGAAAACAGGCGAACAGTTATAAGTTAGACTTCAAAAAAGGCGCAAGTAAAATAATAATAAATTTGGTGCAAAAAAAAAGTTAAAAAAAACACAAAAAACAGGGGAAGAGACAATGATGAATCAGCCGTAGTGTTTATAGGAGGCGATATAGAACATATTGTAATGGGTGCTGTGGATAATTCCATTACATCGCCAAAGGAAACATATCAAAAACAAACTCGGCTCTGCTACTTCTGTATGCAGCTTTAGGCCCCTTCATACGTCCTGGTGATTCCTGCTCTGTAAAAACCAGTACTGGTGAGATCTGCGGTCCGTGTCATTCATATGTACGGTACGTATGTGACATCCGTGTATCCATTTGCCTTTTGTGTCCGTGTCCTGCGAGACATATGCCGGCATCTTGGAAAAGCAATACAGTTAGCTGCTCCCAGGTGCCGGATGCTGAAGGCAGCTCTCATGATTGTCGCCTGGACAAGGTGACAATGATAGGAGTCGTATTCAACACCTGCTGTGTACATCATGTATAAAATAAATACTACTAAAAAAAAAAATTGTAGGCTCACACATAATTTTTTGAAACAGCAGAGGGAAAGCAGACAGCCGGGGGCTCTTGTTAATATTTTGGGAAAAGGGCCAATAGCCATAAATCTTCCCAGGGTCTCAATATCAGCTCATAGCTGTTTGTTTAGCCTTTACTGGTTATTATAGGAGAGACACAAAAAAAAATGACGTAGGGTCCCCAGGATAATTAAAAACCAGCAAAGACTAAACAGACAGCTGCCGACTGGTATTAATAGCCTGGAAAGGGGCTAGGGTTATTGGCCCCCTCCCAGACTAAAAACATCAGCTCTTAGCCACCACAAAAATAGCGCCACATTCATAAGATATGCCAATTTTGGTGCTTGGCCTCCTCTTTCCCCACTTGTCCTGTGGCAATAGTAAGTGTGGTAATAGAGTTGCGGTTGATGTCAGCTTTGCAGTGTCAGCTGACATCAAGCCCAGTAGTTATTAATGGAGAGGCATCTATAAGATGCCCCCGTTACTAACTCCATAGTAGGTTTTAAAGTAGATACGCAGCAAGAATAAAATTCTTTATTTGAAATAAATAAATACTCCTACCCTCTTTTTCCCATTTATTACAGTATAAATTAAAAATAAAAAAAACACCATATTCCTCACATGTCCGACGGTAATCCATCTGTCCCATGCCGTAATCCACCTCTGCTTCATCTGGATACTTTGCTGAATGGTGACATGATTCAGCCTGACATGCAGGAGACACGGAGCGTCTGAGCGCAGCTATAGTGACCTGGGTGACATCATTGATGTTACCGCAGGTCACTGAAGCTGCGGTTCCCACAGACAGCTCATTGTGAGCGGCCTGATGAACTGTGGTGACCTCAATGAGAATTTTCTCAAAGTGCTAGTAGTGACGTCATGAAGGTCACCGCAGTTCATCAGCCGTCTCACACTGAACTGAGCGTGGGAACAGCTGGCAGTGACCGGCGGTAACCTCTATGACGTTATCGCTCATTATTGAAGCTGCGTCCCAAACTCATCTCAGTGTCTACTGGGTTCATGGCTGAATGGTCCCATCATGCCACTGGTCAGCCATGTAAACCAAATGCAGCAGGGATGGAGTTCTGTGTGGGACAAATGGATTGTTGTTGGACAGGTGAGGAATATGGTTTTTTTATTATTTCATTTTTACAGTAATAAATGTGAAATTGAGGGTTAGAGTGTGTTTATTTCAATTAAAGGACTTTATTCTGGATGAGTATTTTTTACAATATGACTATGGGGTTAGTAACGGGGAAGTCTTATAGACACCTCTCCATTACTAACCTCTGGGCTTGATGTCGGCTGACATTAACCCCAACCCCATTAACGCACTTGCCAACGCACCCTATTACCGCACTTGCCATCGCACCTGGGCAAGTGGGAAGAGTGGAGGCTAATTGCCAGACTTAACGGGCTTATTTCTTGGGCGGTGAACAGTGAAGAGCGTGAACTGTACCGCTTCTTCTCAGACGCCGCTGCGTGTCTCGCTGATGACACACGGTTGTCATCCATATGTCATTAGTGTGCACGTGTGCAGCACACATTTTGTCCATGGTGCATGTTAAAAACCTGACATGTGGGCCCCACCATCGAATATAATGGGTGTGCGCTTGTCTGTATTCGCGGTCCTGAAAAAACGGACCCATGCAGACACAAAAAACAAGCGTGTAAAAGTGCCTAATTCTGGAACCTGATGCCGTTCACACAAACTTCTGTTCCTAAATATCACTGTTGTTGTAATTCTCAAGTCTCCGGTGATGATTTACAGGAAAAGATCCTTAAAATACACGGCCCAGTTTCGTAGGTTGATATTGCTACGTCTTCCCGCTGGGAGTTCAAGCATCTTTTAAATAATTACCGGATAGAGATAATCCCGTAATCTCCCGATTTAGAGATTGTGGGAATATATTGCTGTCTAATCTAATGGTTCTATGTCGCTCACCTCTTACTGGCTGCTAATCTACGGTAATTCTGAGTAATCCTCAAACCTGCCGGTCTAGCAGAGCCGGTGACCTGGTTTATTGGAGACTGAGATCGCCATGAACTACTTCTCCAAGGTACATGAAGCCCAAGATTATCTGCCGTCTTCTGTGACCTCCAATTCGGGTCGATGACATTTACTGATGTGACTGTTTCTTAGTGATACAGATGTAGCAGAGCCGAGTTTGTCACTAAACTGCTACTCTTACATACTGCATCAATCAAGCAGGACATTTGTCTATGTAAAGCCTCATTCTTACACTGTGTCTCGCTCTAATTTGCAGCTCACTTCCGGAGGACGTCCACATTATTATGTATCTTACAGACGAGAACCATTTGCACAAATGAAGCTGCCAAAATACGCATTACCCAAGGTACAGTTTCCTTCTATCATTTCAATAATGACTGCTTAAATTAATTGTTTATTTGGTGCAAAGTCTTTCCATTTTAAAGAGTTCTATACTGACTAGCTCCTCGGGGGCGGAGCCAGCAGATGGACCACCCCTGATTATCTGTTATTGTTGAAGCCACCACTCTTTATTAATAGATATTGATTGAAAGCCTGAGCATTGTTTATTTAATTCTTCTTTCCAGAGGTGGTGGTCATGGTATGACGTAGTACAAGGAGGGCCCTCACACTGTGATTTATTCTAGGGGGCCCCTTACAATTGTTCTTACTGTACCACGTGATGGAGGCATGACATTACTTATGTATAGGCGAGTTTTTCATCTTCATCTATAATAAGGTTATATGATTTTACCCACAGCACCTGCGGGGATGAATCACATGTAATAATCTCATTTCCACCGCCTCGCACCTGCCGGGTCGCGGCTCGCCGCTCCGTGTGACCTCCTTGTTCTGTCATTTATCAGAAGCAGAACCTGCATCTGTGTCTGCATCATTTATCACTAAACATCATAGTAAAATATTTTCAGATTCATCTATTTTTCTAAAGCCTTTTCCTCCAGGGATCGAGGCGTGCGATTATTCTACAAGACGTTTGTAGGTAGGAAATTCCCAACTCACCGTGTTATCTTCACATCTTATATTTTGCATATTCTGCTGTTTTCTGCCGGGTTGCGTCCTCCATTGCAATGAATGGACATACTAGAAGGATACATTTTCATTGCTTACACATAGGGGACATCTAGCTATCATGTGGGTTGTCATGTGGACTGGCCCCACCATATTAGACACAGATGCCAAAAATGAAGCAACCCCAAATTCCAGAACAACATACGCACTATTATATTTCATACAGATATAAAACATTTGCAGAGATGAAGCTGCCAGTAGGCGCTACACAAAGTACATGTCCTACAATTATTTCAGTAATGGCTACTTACGTTATTTGTTTATTTTGCACCAACATTGTCCATAGTTAAGATTTTCCCAATAAATAGGTCCTCGGAGGTGGAGCCAGCAGGGCGACCACCCCTGATTAGCTATCACTGGTGGAGGCGCCTCTCTATAACAATGGATATTCGTACTTTCCGAACGGTCACATAACATGCATGTAAGTCATTGGCCACAGATAAAGGTCTCAGGTAGTGCCCATAAACTTATTGCCATGATTACAACAGTATCTGAATGACCTCTTCATCTGTAAAGTTCTCCTCCTCTACTTCTTTTTCTTTGTTTCTCAGTCTTTTCTTTGGTAGTTCTTAATCAGGAGAATTCAGAAACAATGTTGCAACACATATAATATTAATATATATAATTATATACCCAAGAGGCTCAGAATCATACAGTAAGTTATATTATACAATAATACAGTGGCATGTAAAAGTTTGTGCACCCCTGGTCAGAATAACTTATTGTGAAAAGTTAAGCAAGTTGAAGATGAAATTACCTGTAAAAGGGCTAAAGTTACAGATGACACATTTCCTTTGTATTTTTGGCAAAAAAAATAAAAATAATAAATATATATATATATATATATATCTATATATTTTATTGTCATATTTTTTATTTCTTAAATTGCAGAAAGGAAAATGGACCAGTACAAAGTTTGGACACCCTGCATTGTTAGTACCCCCTTTTCCCTTTTAGCAAGTATCAGTAGCCAGACAAGAGTCTTTCAATTCTTGTTTGAAGGATTTTCATCCATTCTTCCTTGGAGAATTCCTCCAGTTCTGTGAGATTTCTGGGGCGTCTTGCTTCCTCTGCTATTTTGAGGTATATCTGCAGATTTCCAATGATGTTCAGGTCAGAGGACTGTGAGGGTCATTGTAAAATCTTCAGCTTGCGCCTTTTGAGGTCGTCTATTGTGGATTGTGATGTGTGTTTAGGATCATTATCCATTTGTAGAGGCCATCCTCTTCCTCTTTTCACCTTCAACGTTTTACAGATGGTGATATGTTTGCATCAAGAATTTGTTGAAATTTCATTGAATCCATTCTTCCTTCTACCCGTAAAATTTTCCACATGCCATTGGCTTAAAAACAACCCCAAAGCATGATTGATCCATACCCAACTTAATGGTTGTCGAGATGTTATTATCCTGAAATTCTGTGCCCTTTTATCTCCACACATACCTTGATCATTATAGTCAAAGAGTTCTATTTTAACCTCATTGGTCCACAGGACTTGTTTCCAAATTGCATCAAACTTGCTTACATGTTATTTTGGATAGCTCTGATGCTGAATTTTATGGTGAAGACGCAGGAGAGGTTTTCTTCTGATGACTCTTCTGTGAAGGCCATATTTGTGCAGGTGTCTCTGAATAGTAGAATAATGTACCACAACTACAGAGTCTGCTAGATCTTTCTGAAGATCTTTTGAAATCAAGTGGAGGTTCTGATTTGCCTCTCTAGCAATCCTACGAGCAGCTCTCACTGAAATTTTGCTTGGTCTTCCACACTTTGTCTTGACCTCTACTGTTCCTGGTAACCGCCAGTTCTTAATTACATTTCGAACTGATAAAAGGGAAACTTGAAAATGCTTTGCTCTCTTCTTCTCCTGCTTTGTGGGCCTCCACCATTTTAATCTTCAGGGTGCTAGGCAGCTGCTTAGAAGAACCCATGGTTGCTATTTTTTGGCACAAGGATAGAGGAGTGTTCTGGCTGGCAATCAGGCAACACAGCGTGCAGTAATCAGCGCACATACAGAGATCTGGCAATAACCAAAAACAATAGGACGAGCTCTGAGACGTGGAATCTCTGTAGACTGCAGTACCTGATCTATCCTCACACAACTATAAGCAGCAGTGGATTGCGCCTATCACTACCTATGCAACTCGACACTGCCTGAGGAGCTGACTAGCCTGAAGATAGAAATACAAGCCTGACTTACCTCAGAGAAATACCCCAAAGGAATAGGCAGCCCCCCACATATAATGACTGTTAGCAAGATGAAAAGACAAACGTAGGAATGAAATAGATTCAGCAAAGTGAGGCCCGATATTCTAGACAGAGCGAGGATAGCAAAGAGAACTATGCAGTCTACAAAAACCCTAAAACGAAAACCACGCAAAGGGGCAAAAAGACCCACCGTGCCGAACTAACAGCACGGCGGTGCACTCCTTTGCTTCTCAGAGCTTCCAGCAAAAGTTAATAGCAAGCTGGACAGAAAAAACAGAAAACAAACTAGAAGCACTTATCTAGCAGAGCAGCAGGCCCAAGGAAAGATGCAGTAGCTCAGATCCAACACTGGAACATTGACAAGGAGCAAGGAAGACAGACTCAGGTGGAGCTAAATAGCAAGGCAGCCAACGAGCTCACCAAAACACCTGAGGGAGGAAGCCCAGAGACTGCAATACCACTTGTGACCACAGAAGTGAATTCAGCCACAGAATTCACAACAGTACCCCCCCCTTGAGGAGGGGTCACCGAACCCTCACCAGAACCCCCAGGCCGACCAGGATGAGCCACATGAAAGGCACGAACAAGATCTGGGGCATGGACATCAGAGGCAAAAACCCAGGAATTATCTTCCTGAGCATAACCCTTCCATTTGACCAGATACTGGAGTTTCCGTCTAGAGACACGAGAATCCAAAATCTTCTCCACAATATACTCCAATTCCCCCTCCACCAAAACAGGGGCAGGAGGCTCCACAGATGGAACCATAGGTGCCACGTATCTCCTCAACAACGACCTATGGAATACATTATGTATGGAAAAGGAGTCTGGGAGGATCAGACGAAAAGACACCGGATTGAGAATCTCAGAAATCCTATACGGACCAATAAAACGAGGTTTAAATTTAGGAGAGGAAACCTTCATAGGAATATGACGAGAAGATAACCAAACCAGATCCCCAACACGAAGTCGGGGTCCCACACCAGATCTGCTGCAACCTGTCCACCACAGAATCCACACCAGGACAGTCCGAAGACTCAACCTGTCCTGAAGAGAAACGAGGATGGAACCCAGAATTGCAGAAAAATGGAGAGACCAAGGTAGCCGAGCTGGCCCGATTATTAAGGGCGAACTCAGCCAACGGCAAAAATGACACCCAATCATCCTGGTCAGCGGAAACAAAACATCTCAGATATGTTTCCAAGGTCTGATTGGTTCGTTCGGTCTGGCCATTAGTCTGAGGATGGAAGGCCGAGGAGAAAGACAGGTCAATACCCATCCTACCACAAAAGGCTCGCCAGAACCTCGAGACAAACTGGGAACCTCTGTCAGAAACAATATTCTCAGGAATGCCATGTAAACGAACCACATGCTGGAAGAACAAAGGCACCAAATCAGAGGAGGAAGGCAATTTAACCAAGGGCACCAGATGGACCATTTTAGAAAAGCGATCACAGACCACCCAAATGACCGACATTTTTTGAGAAACGGGAAGGTCAGAAATGAAATCCATCGAAATATGTGTCCAAGGCCTCTTCGGGACCGGCAAGGGCAAAAGCAACCCACTGGCACGTGAACAGCAGGGCTTAGCCCTAGCACAAATTCCACAGGACTGCACAAAAGCACGCACATCCCGCGACAGAGATGGCCACCAGAAGGATCTAGCAACCAACTCCCTGGTACCAAAGATTCCTGGATGACCGGCCAGCACCGAACAATGAAGTTCAGAGATAACTTTACTAGTCCACCTATCAGGGACGAACAGTTTCTCGGCCGGACAACGATCAGGTTTATTAGCCTGAAATTTCTGCAACACTCTCCGCAAATCAGGGGAGATGGCAGACACAATGACTCCTTCCTTGAGGATACTCGCCGGCTCAGATAACCCCGGAGAGTCGGGCACAAAACTCCTAGACAGAGCATCCGCCTTCACATTTTTAGAGCCCGGAAGGTATGAAATCACAAAATCAAAACGAGCAAAAAATAACGACCAACGGGCCTGTCTAGGATTCAAGCGCTTGGCAGACTCAAGATAAGTAAGGTTCTTATGATCAGTCAAAACCACCACGCGATGCTTAGCACCCTCAAGCCAATGACGCCACTCCTCGAATGCCCACTTCATGGCCAGCAACTCTCGGTTGCCCACATCATAATTACGCTCAGCAGCAGAAAATTTCCTGGAAAAGAAAGCACATGGTTTGAACAATGAGCAACCAGAACCTCTCTGTGACAAAACCGCCCCTGCACCAATCTCAGAAGCATCAACCTCGATCTGGAACGGAAGAGAAACATCAGGTTGACACAACACAGGGGCACAGCAAAAACGACGCTTCAACTCCTGAAAAGCTTCCACGGCAGCAGAAGACCAATTAACCAAATCAGCACCCTTCTTGGTCAAATCGGTCAATGGTCTGGCAATGCTAGAAAAATTACAGATGAAGCGACGATAAAAATTAGCAAAGCCCAGGAATTTCTGCAGACTTTTTAGAGATGTCGGCTGAGTCCAATCCTGGATGGCCTGAACCTTAACCGGATCCATCTCGATAGTAGAAGGGGAAAAGATGAACCCCAAAAATGAAACTTTCTGCACACCGAAGAGACACTTTGATCCCTTCACGAACAAGGAATTAGCACGCAGTACCTGGAAAACCATTCTGACTTGCTTCACATGAGACTCCCAATCATCTGAGAAGATCAAAATGTCATCCAAGTAAACAATCAAGAATTTATCCAGATACTCACGGAAAATGTCATGCATAAAAGACTGAAAAACAGATGGAGCATTGGCAAGTCCGAACGGCATCACCAGATACTCAAAATGACCCTCGGGCGTATTGAATGCCGTTTTCCATTCATCTCCCTGCCTGATTCTCACCAGATTATACGCACCACGAAGATCAATCTTAGTAAACCAACTAGCCCCCTTAATCCGAGCAAACAAGTCAGAAATCAATGGCAAGGGATACTGAAACTTAACAGTGATCTTATTAAGAAGGCGGTAATCAATACACGGTCTTAGCGAACCATCCTTCTTGGCTACAAAAAAGAACCCTGCTCCCAATGGTGACGACGATGGGCGAATATGTCCCTTCTCCAGGGACTCATTCACATAACTGCGCATAGCGGTGTGTTCAGGTACGGACAAATTAAATAAACGACCCTTAGGGAATTTACTACCAGGAATCAAATCGATAGCACAATCACAATTCCTATGCGGAGGTAGGGCATCAGACTTGGACTCTTCAAATACATCCTGAAAGTCCGACAAGAACTCTGGGATGTCAGAAGGAATGGATGACGAAATAGACAAAAATGGAACATCACCATGTACTCCCTGACAACCCCAGCTGGTTACCGACATAGAGTTCCAATCCAATACTGGATTATGGGTTTGTAGCCATGGCAACCCCAACACGACCACATCATGCAAATTATGCAGTACCAGAAAGCGAATAACTTCCTGATGTGCAGGAGCAATGCACATGGTCAGCTGGGCCCAGTACTGAGGCTTATTCTTTGCCATAGGTGTAGCATCAATTCCTCTCAACGGAATAGGACACCGCAAAGGCTCCAAGAAAAATCCACAACGTTTAGCATAATCCAAATCCATCAGATTCAGGGCAGCGCCTGAATCCACAAACGCCATGACAGAATACGATGACAAAGAGCACATTAAGGTAATGGACAAAAGGAATTTGGACTGTACAGTACCAATAACGGCAGAGCTATCGAACCGCCTAGTGCGTTTAGGACAATTAGAAATAGCATGAGTAGAATCACCACAATAGAAACACAGTCTGTTCAGACGTCTGTGTTCTTGCCGTTCTACTTTAGTCATAGTCCTGTCGCACTGCATAGGCTCAGGTTTACTCTCAGACAATACCGCCAGATGGTGCACAGATTTACGCTCGCGCAAGCGACGACCGATCTGAATGGCCAAGGACATAGACTCATTCAAACCAGCAGGCATAGGAAATCCCACCATTACATCCTTAAGAGCTTCAGAGAGACCCTTTCTGAACAAAGCCGCTAGTGCAGATTCATTCCACAGAGTGAGTACTGACCACTTCCTAAATTTCTGACAATATACTTCTACATCATCCTGACCCTGGCATAAAGCCAGCAGATTTTTCTCAGCCTGATCCACTGAATTAGGCTCATCGTAAAGCAATCCCAGCGCCTGGAAAAATGCATCAACATTACTCAATGCAGAATCTCCTGGTGCAAGAGAAAACGCCCAGTCCTGTGGGTCGCCGCGCAAAAAAGAAATAATAATCAAAACCTGTTGAATAGGATTACCAGAAGAATGAGGTTTCAAGGCCAAAAATAGCTTACAATTATTTCTGAAGCTCAGGAACTTAGTTCTGTCACCAAAAAACAAATCAGGAATCGGAATTCTTGGTTCTAGCATCGATTTCTGATCAATAGTATCTTGAATCTTTTGTACATTTACAACGAGATTATCCATTGAGGAGCACAGAGCCTGAATATCCATGTCCACAGCTGTGTCCTGAAGCACTCTAATGTCTAGGGGAAAAAAAAGACTGAAGACAGAGCTAAGAAAAAAAAATGCTGTCAGGATTTCTTTTTTTCCCTCTATTGGGAATCATTGGTTTGGCTCCTTGTACTGTTCTGGCTGGCAATCAGGCAACACAGCGTGCAGTAATCAGCGCACATACAGAGATCTGGCAATAACCAAAAACAATAGGACGAGCTCTGAGACGTGGAATCTCTGTAGACTGCAGTACCTGATCTATCCTCACACAACTATAAGCAGCAGTGGATTGCGCCTATCACTACCTATGCAACTCGGCACTGCCTGAGGAGCTGACTAGCCTGAAGATAGAAATACAAGCCTGACTTACCTCAGAGAAATACCCCAAAGGAATAGGCAGCCCCCCACATATAATGACTGTTAGCAAGACGAAAAGACAAACGTAGGAATGAAATAGATTCAGCAAAGTGAGGCCCGATATTCTAGACAGAGCGAGGATAGCAAAGAGAACTATGCAGTCTACAAAAACCCTAAAACGAAAACCACGCAAAGGGGCAAAAAGACCCACCGTGCCGAACTAACAGCACGGCGGTGCACTCCTTTGCTTCTCAGAGCTTCCAGCAAAAGATAATAACAAGCTGGACAGAAAAAACAGAAAACAAACTAGAAGCACTTATCTAGCAGAGCAGCAGGCCCAAGGAAAGATGCAGTAGCTCAGATCCAACACTGGAACATTGACAAGGAGCAAGGAAGACAGACTCAGGTGGAGCTAAATAGCAAGGCAGCCAACGAGCTCACCAAAACACCTGAGGGAGGAAGCCCAGAGACTGCAATACCACTTGTGACCACAGAAGTGAACTCAGCCACAGAATTCACAACAGAGGAGGCTTGGTTTTTAGAAAGTTGGAAAATTTGCATCACCTGGCCTTTCCTAATGATGACGGTGAAAAAGCCAGAACCCTAACAGGCTAATTAAGGTTTGAAACTTTGGTCATGTTATCTGAGCACACAAATCTCCAAGGGTGCCCATACTTTTGCATCACCCCATTTTTCTTTTTGTAATTTTAAAATGTAAAAAATGAGGATATATATGTTTGCCTAAAATACAAAGGAAATGTGTCATTTTAACTTTAACCCTTTTAGAGATCATTTCATCTTTAACTTGCTTAACTGTTCACAATAGAAGTGGTTTTGTCTAGAGGTGCCCAAACTCCTACATGCCACTGTATATACAGTACAGACCAAAAGTTTGGACACACCTTCTCATTTAAAGATTTTTCTGTATTTTCATGACTATGAAAATTGTACATTCACACTGAAGGCATCAAAACTAAGAATTAACACATGTGGAATTATATACTTAACAAAAAAGTGTGATACAACTGAAATTATGTCTTATATTCTAGGTTCTTCAAAGTAGCCACCTTTTGCTTTGATGACTGCTTTGCACACTCTTGGCATTCTCTTGATGAGCTTCAAGAGGTAGTCACCGGGAATGGTTTTCACTTCACAGGTGTGCCCTGTCAGGTTTAATAAGTGAGATTTCTTGCCTCATAAATGGGGTTGGGAGCATCAGTTGTGTTGTGCAGAAGTCTGGTGAATACACAGCTGATGGTCCTACTGAATAGACTGTTAGAATTTGTATTATGGCAAGAAAAAAGCAGCTAAGTAAAGAAAAATGAGTGGCCATCATTACTTTAAGAAATGAAGGTCAGCCAGTCTGAAAAATTGGGCAAACTTTGAAAGTGTCCCTAAGTGCAGTGGCAAAAACCATCAAGCGCTACAAAGAAACTGGCTCACATGAGGACAGCCCCAGGAAAGGAAGACCAAGAGTCACCTCTGCTTCTGAGGATAAGTTTATCCGAGTCACCAGCCTCAGAAATCGCAGGTTAACAGCAGCTCAGATTAGAGACCAGGTCAATGCCACACAGAGTTCTAGCAGCAGACACATCTCTACAACAACTGTTAAGAGGAGACTTTGTGCAGCAGGCCTTCATGGTAAAATAGCTGCTAGGAAACCACTGTTAAGGACAGGCAACAAGCAGAAGAGACTTGTTTGGGCTAAAGACCACAAGGAATGGACATTAGACCAGTGGAAATCTGTGCTTTGGTCTGATGAGTCCAAATTTGAGATCTTCGGTTCCAACCACCGTGTCTTTGTGCGATGCAGAAAAGGTGAACGGATGGACTCTACATGCCTGGTTCCCACCGTGAAGCATGGAGGAGGAGGTGTGGGGGGGCTTTGCTGGTGACACTGTTGGGGATTTATTCAAAATTGAAGGCATACTGAACCAGCATGGCTACCACAGCATCTTGAAGCGGCATGCTATTCCATCCGGTTTGCGTTTAGTTGGACCATCATTTATTTTTCAACAGGACAATGACCCCAAACACCTCCAGGCTGTGTAAGGGCTATTTGACCAAGAAGGAGAGTGATGGGGGGCTACACCAGATGACCTGGCCTCCAGTCACCAGACCTGAACCCAATCGAGATGGTTTGGGGTGAGCTGGACCGCAGAGTGAAGGCAAAAGGGCCAACAAGAGCTAAGCATCTCTGGGAACTCCTTCAAGATTGTTGGAAGACCATTCCCGGTGACTACCTCTTGAAGCTCATCAAGAGAATGCCAAGAGTGTGCAAAGCAGTCATCAAAGCAAAAGGTGGCTACTTTGAAGAACCTAGAATATAAGACATAATTTTAGTTGTTTCACACTTTTTTGTTAAGTATATAATTCCACATGTGATAATTCATAGTTTGATGCCTTCAGTGTGAATGTACAATTTTCATAGTCAGGGAAATACAGAAAAATCTTTAAATGAGAAGGTATGTCCAAACTTTTGGTCTGTACTGTATATATATAAATATAGAAATGCAACTTTGAACCATTATTAATATTATTATTTTTATGTGTTTTCCGTTTTTGGACCGCTCAGAATTCAGTAATGAATTTGTCTTGAGACCTTGCACTTGTGCAGATTCCCATAGCCGGTCATCTCCTTTTTCCTAGTAATCGTCCGGGAAGTAACACCATCTTCTTCTCCCATTTCTTTTGAGAATCACAGCTTGATACTTGTGAATTTATAGACAACACAATTATTTGCTCATTTCTGCTCCTTGTAGAATCCGAGCACCTGAATTTCACTACATCTCTCTCCGAGTGTTTGTATAATCTCGCTAATGTTCTGGGATTGGCGCCAACATTTACCGATACAAAATATATTGATATATTTACTTTAATTGTATTTCATCTTGCGGGTTCGGGGAACAGGAGATGTACATATAAAGTAAGCATGGGGGTATGTGAGCGCCGTCATAAATGGGATCGACAAGGCTAAAAACTACAACATTAAGGATGAACTAAAATATCATAGGATATATAAAATAATGAAAAGTGTGCAGCTAATACCGAGTCTTTCTAGGTCAACTAAAGGAATTCTCAACAGAAAATCTCTGGTTTATGACCAGGTTTAGAATGGAATACAGTAATGTAATCCTGTCTGCAAGTAGCCACCACTAGAGGGAGCTGTCTGCAGTACTCAGTATGCAGTAAGCTCTGGAGCGCCCCCTAGTGGTGGCAGCAGGTAACCAGAATTGTATAGTTTTACTGTTTATGTCTATGCAGAAAGTTTGGATTTCTATTAGAAAAATTAAGTTCTTACTACTATAAATAGTGCCATGAATATTTAAGAATAATCTAATTTAATTGTCAAAGAGTTTAACAGTGAAGATTATTTGTAGACTTAAAGCAGAATAGAAAATGCTTTCTGACAAACTTAATAAAAAAGCTGTGTCAAAACTTAAGATTAAAGCCGGACCAGAATCTTAATTTGTAGACGCATGTTTTGGGGTGATGCTCCTCTTCAGTGCAAAGCATGATATCTTATTTGGCTGCACGAAAGACCTCTGACTGGGGTCCAAGGAGTCGCATTTATCCTTGTGGAGAGTGATATGCCAGTGTAAGGAGACGTATAGGACATGCAATGCTCTCCTGGGAAATAAAATATGCATATTACTGCTTCCAATAGATGGCACTAGAGTTCAAGTTTTATTTCTTTCTAAAGAGTTAGTTTTAATGTTTAATTTCCCAGAGATGCATTGCATGGCCTATAAGTCTCCTTACACTGGCAAATCAGGAATGTCAGTCCCCACAAGGAGCAACGTTAGCCCTTACACTCCAATCAGAGGCCCTTCTTGCATCCATATCAGATCTCATGCTTTGTGCTGAGGAGGAACAAAACCCTGGGACATATTTCTGCTATTTAAGCTTCTGGTTTGGTTTTTATATAAAGTCATGTGACAAGGCTCATTAATGGATAGAAAGTGACTTTTCGGCTATGTTCCCACCATGAGCTTTTGATGTTGTTGATTTTCTTGCATTTTTTTCAAAAATACGCAGTGTAAAAAACTCACCAAAAACTCATCGTGGGGACGTACCGTTAGGACGGCTACTTCCGGTAGGTGTCACGAGAGTTCTCTGCTTACTCCTGTATTATCATCACATGAAAGAAGGATTACTTCCATCCCATCCCCAAGATTAAAGGGCATGTCGTCTTAAATACTCTGTGCTGCTGGGAACCCTGACCTTTTTGGTCAGAAAACTACTCTCCTTAAACAATCTGTGTTACTGGAGACCTTTGCAGGTAGCTTTTAGGCCAGTCTCACACATCCAGATAATTCCGGTACCAGAGAAATCGGTACCGGAGTTATCCGTGTCCGCGTGTCCGTGTGCTCACGTGGCACATCAGTGTGGCACACGTGCGGCAGCTGTGTGCCGCCCGTGTGCCGCCTGAGGACCACACGGACCGTGCAGGAGAGACAGCGCTGTCCCCTGCGTGTGGTGCTGAAGCCGGCATTCATCTTTTCTGTCCTGCTCGGCTGAAAGCAGCGCTTGCAGCAGAGAAGGGATGAAAAATCAAGTTTTTTTTTGTTAAAAATAAAGTTTGGGGTCATCTCCCGCCTACCACCGATGCCTCCTCTCAGCGCCGGCAGCTTGTCCTGTGTGAGTGGTCGTGTGGTACCGCTCATTACAGTGATGAATATGCGGCTCCACCTCCCATACGGAGGAGGTTTGACCCCAAACTTTATTTTTAGCAAAAAAAAACTTGATTTTTCATCCCTTCTCTCCTGCAAGCGCTGCTTTCAGCCGAGCAGGACAGAAGAGATGAATGTCGGCTTCAGCACCACACGCAGGGGACAGTGCTTAACTCTAGCGCTGTTTCTCCTGCATGCACACGGAGGACAGTGCACACTGTTCTCCGTGTGCACGTGTGCGGGTCCCTTAGCGGACCGTGCTGCCGGAAAAAAGCGGACATGTCTCCGTGTCAACACGGACACACGATCTGTGAAAACACGGAGAGGTGTGCATAGACCCATACATTTGAATGAGTCTACGTGTGTCAGTGTCTCCGGTACGTGAGAAATCTGTCACTACACCTACCGGAGCCACTGACGTGTGAAACCGGCCTTATATAGTAATCGGTTTACAATATCCAAAATGGTTAACAAACTCGTCTACTTAAACACTCTGCACTGCTTAAAGTGAACGAACAATAATAAATGCAGTAAACAATAACCCTGGATGTAGGAGTTCCCATTGTCAGGTGCTGCGTGCAATGAGGGGGTTATTCGCTGCATTTCCCCCATTGTACAGCGCTCAGACTCTGCCAGCAGTGAAACGCGGCAGCAAGAGAAGTTAATTGCTCCAAAATAACGAGAAAAAAAAAAGTCTTTTTTTCATCTCTTAAAATAAACCAGGTCTCATAATGAGCGGCCGGATGCGTCGTTCTCGCGGTTTTCAGCTGGGCTTGATACATGGGAGATGTGAGAGAGCGCAGCCAAAAACAAATTTAATTGCGTTGCTGACATTTACATGCGTTGTCAAGAAAATGAGTTCTGCTCGTACAGGAAATGGCTCGTGATTGATGTCTCCTTAATCTATAAACAGATTACCATAAGGTTACATTATTATCCCCGTTCCCGCTGAGTGATGTGCCGCCCTCCGCAATGTGACTGCGCATTAATAGAAACCGCCAGTAATCATTTATAATCAACTCCATGCAAATCTAACAGGTAATAATAACATTTCCACCTTTAAGGAGAAGACCCGCAACTATTTCATTTACATCCTTCAGTGGATAAGGAGACGTCTGCAGGAAGCTGAGATACCAGGAGCTGAATGCAGAGAACCGACTGTGAACAGCTGAGATACTTCAGTCCTGTATCTGAATGAATGGGCAGCGAAGAGAAGAGCAGAAAGGAAGAGCGACTGCAAGAAAAAGAATATGACTACTACTGTATAATACTGCCCCTATGTACAAGAATATGACTACTATAATACTGCCCCTATGTACAAGAATCTAACTACTATAATACTGCTCCTATGTACAAGAATATAACGACTATAATACTGCTCCTATGTACAAGAATATAACTACTATAATACTGCTCCTATGTACAAGAATATAACGACTATAATACTGCTCCTATGTACAAGAATATAACGACTATAATACTGCTCCTATGTACAAGAATATAACTACTATAATACTGCTCCTATGTACAAGAATATAACTACTATAATACTGCCCCCTATGTACAAGAATATGACTACTATAATACTGCTCCTATGTACAGGAATATAACTACTATAATACTACCCCTATGCACAAGAATATAACTACTATAATACTGCCCCTATGTACAAGAATATGACTACTATAATACTGCCCCCTATGTACAAGAATATGACTACTATAATACTGCTCCTATGTACAGGAATATAACTACTATAATACTGCCCCTATGCACAAGAATATAACTACTATAATACTGCCCCTATGTACAAGAATATGACTACTATAATACTGCCTGCTATGTACAAGAATATGACTACTATAATACTGCTCCTATGCACAGGAATATAACTACTATAATACTGCCCCTATGCACAAGAATATAACTACTATAATACTGCCCCTATGTACAAGAATATAACTACTATAATACTGCCCCCTATGTACAAGAATATAACTACTATAATACTGCTCCTATGTACAAGAATATAACTACTATAATACTGCTCCTATGTACAAGAATATAACTATTATAATACTGCCCCCTATGTACAAGAATATAACTACTATAATACTGCCACTATGTACAAGAATATAACTACTATAATACTGCCCCTATGTACAAGAATATAACTACTATAATACTGTCCCTATGTACAAGAATATAACTACTATAATACTGCTCCTATATACAAGAATATAACTACTATAATACTGCTCCTATGTACAAGAATATAACTACTATAATACTGCCACTATGTACAAGAATATAACTACTATAATACTGCTCCTATGTACAAGAATATAACTACTATAATACTGCCCCTATGTACAAGAATATAACTACTATAATACTGCTCCTATGTACAAGAATATAACTACTATAATACTGCTCCTATGTACAAGAATATAACTACTATAATACTGCTCCTATGTACAAGAATATAACTACTATAATACTGCCTCTATGTACAAGAATATAACTACTATAATACTGCCCTATGTACAAGAATATAACTACTATAATACTGCCTCTATGTACAAGAATATAACTACTATAATACTGCTCCTATGTACAAGAATATAACTACTATAATACTGCTCCTATGTACAAGAATATAACTACTATAATACTGCCTCTATGTACAAGAATATAACTACTATAATACTGCCTCTATGTACAAGAATATAACTACTATAATACTGCCTCTATGTACAAGAATATAACTACTATAATACTGCTCCTATGTACAAGAATATAACTACTATAATACTGCTCCTATGTACAAGAATATAACTACTATAATACTGCTCCTATGTACAAGAATATAACTACTATAATACTGCTCCTATGTACAAGAATATAACTACTATAACACTGCCCCTATGTACAAGAATATAACTACTATAACACTGCCCCTATGTACAAGAATATGACTACTATAATACTGTCCCTATGTACAAGAATATAACTACTATAATACTGCCCTATGTACAAGAATATAACTACTATAATACTGCTCCTATATACAAGAATATAACTACTATAATACTGTCCCTATGTACAAGAATATAACTACTATAATACTGCCCTATGTACAAGAATATAACTACTATAATACTGCCCTATGTACAAGAATATAACTACTATAATACTGCTCCTATGTACAAGAATATAACTACTATAATACTGTCCCTATGTACAAGAATATAACTACTATAATACTGCTCCTATATACAAGAATATAACTACTATAATACTGCCGCTATGTACAAGAATATAACTACTATAATACTGCTCCTTATGTACAAGAATATAACTAATATAATACTGTCCATTAGTTCTACAAGTCATTACTTTTATACCACATCCACCTGTTTATATAATAATAAAAGTGCAAAGTCTTTGTAATTATAAGACGGAAATTAATATTGAATAATTTTTTAATTATTTCTTTATTTCTTTAATTGTCACAAGACAAACAACCTTAAATTAAAACATCCAAAAGTTGGTGCTCAGCGCCATATAGGACTGTGAGAGATAAGCTGTTAGGACTCACATGGGGGAGGGGTGATGGAATTACATTCATATCTGTCACTTTGTTAATCCTGCTTTGAATTTCGTAAACTTTCTTTTTGGAGACATTATACAGATTCTCTGATTAAATACTGTTCGTTTCCCTTTAAGGAATATGTAATATATGAAAGGCAGGATTTCTATGTATGTGGTGGAATTTGTAAGATTCTTGTTTTCTTTTTTTTCACTCTTCTGATAAATCTTTTGATGCTCTTCAGATATTTTTCTTGAAAGAATTTAATAAGACAAAAGAATTCGGTGTCGGAAGAAAGTTGTCTAAAGCTGTTTCATCCTATTAGAGGAGGAGAGGATCGGCTGTAAATGAAGTCGCAGCATCTACCGACAATTCTCTTTAATCTGTCTCCACTGAAGTCACGCCGGCGCTCGCCTTACAGTCAGAAATAAATTGTAACACAAGAGACAAACATTGATTGCGGAAGAAGCGGAGGACGCGAAAAGAAATAGGTCACAGGGAAAACAAGGCTAAAATTAAAGAACTCATTAGTGTTTGCTTATAAATCAAATATCGATACAATGTTTCAGCCGAACTTGCATGAACTATGGAATCTTGAAGACCCCAATGCATGGGCTGTATCAATGCCCTAAATTTGCAATTGTAGTACTGCTGTCCCTATAGGAAGGAGAGGGGTATACCAAATCCAGAACCTAGATAAAACCTGCTCGTAAAGATAGCAACCAAATGTAAAAAAAATCTAACTTTTGAAAAGTCACAGCATTAACTTTTGAATCGAGAACACTTCACAACTTTGGCCCTGGATTTGCTGCTGGAAACATGGACATTTTTTTAGAAATTAGCATCTCGGGTAGACAAGTTGTGCCCCTCTGTTTAGCAAATTTGAATAGGTTTTTAAGATTATTTCAAAAGTTCAGAACATATTGTGGTGCAGTGACCAATGTTACAGCCAGGGGGCGCTGCGTGTGCGCTTCAAGATGCACTTGGAGGCATGGTTGTGATGAGACAAAGTCCGGCAGAATTGTAGATGGCCAGTATGTGTGTCGCAGAAGAGGATACTCTGCACTGTCAGTCTTAAGTTATGTTGTGGTCTGGGACCTGTAGTCCCACATGTTAATGTGTAAGTTCTAATGGGAGATTGGCAGGGCTAGTCATGAGAGATGGGAGGACCAGACTAGCCACACACACCCACACTCCCACCCAGGGGAGTGGTTACAGGTGTGTAATGTGACCAGGGTGTGGGTCACATGGTTCCTGTGTTTGGATCTGAATGGTCCAAGTGCAAGGACCTGGAAGCCCGTGTTGGAAAATCCTGGGATTTTCTGAATAGCACATGATTGGGATTTGGCACTGATTAGCCTGTGTGCTGTAGGTCCTGCACGGTCAGTGTTGGAGGCTCCTGGGAGTGGAGTCGTCCTGGAAGCACTGAGAGACCGTCGACCTGGACGGTCAGTGTTGGAGGCTCCTGGGAGTGGAGTCGTCCTGGAAGCACTGAGAGACCGTCGACCTGGACGGTCAGTGTTGGAGGCTCCTGGGAGTGGAGTCGTCCTGGAAGCACTGTGAGACCGTCGACCTGGATGGTCAGTGTTGGAGGCTCCTGGGAGTGGAGTCGTCCTGGAAGCACTGTGAGACCGTCGACCTGGACGGTCAGTGTTGGAGGCTCCTGGGAGTGGAGTCGTCCTGGAAGCTCTGAGAGACCGTCGACCTGGACGGTCAGTGTTGGAGGCTCCTGGTAGTGGAGTCGTCCTGGAAGCACTGTGAGACCATCGACCTGGACAGTCAGTGTTGGAGGCTCCTGGGAGTGGAGTCGTCCTGGAAGCACTGAGAGACCGTCGACCTGGACGGTCAGTGTTGGAGGCTCCTGTGAGTGGAGTCGTCCTGGAAGCACTGTGAGACCGTCGACCTGGACGGTCAGTGTTGGAGGCTCCTGGTAGTGGAGTCGTCCTGGAAGCACTGTGAGACCGTTGACCTGGACGGTCAGTGTTGGAGGCTCCTGGGAGTGGAGTCGTCCTGGAAGCTCTGAGAGACCGTCGACCTGGACGGTCAGTGTTGGAGGCTCCTGGGAGTGGAGTCGTCCTGGAAGCACTGTGAGACCGTCGACCTGGACGGTCAGTGTTGGAGGCTCCTGGGAGTGGAGTCGTCCTGGAAGCACTGTGAGACCGTCGACCTGGACAGTCAGTGTTGGAGGCTCCTGGGAGTGGAGTCGTCCTGGAAGCACTGAGAGACCGTCGACCTGGACGGTCAGTGTTGGAGGCTCCTGTGAGTGGAGTCGTCCTGGAAGCACTGTGAGACCGTCGACCTGGACGGTCAGTGTTGGAGGCTCCTGGGAGTGGAGTCGTCCTGGAAGCACTGTGAGACCGTCGACCTGGACAGTCAGTGTTGGAGGCTCCTGGGAGTGGAGTCGTTCTGGAAGCACTGAGAGACCGTCGACCTGGACGGTCAGTGTTGGAGGCTCCTGTGAGTGGAGTCGTCCTGGAAGCACTGTGAGACCGTCGACCTGGACGGTCAGTGTTGGAGGCTCCTGGTAGTGGAGTCGTCCTGGAAGCACTGTGAGACCGTCGACCTGGACGGTCAGTGTTGGAGGCTCCTGGGAGTGGAGTCGTCCTGGAAGCACTGTGAGACCGTCGACCTGGACGGTCAGTGTTGGAGGCTCCTGGGAGTGGAGTCGTCCTGGAAGCACTGTGAGACCGTCGACCTGGACGGTCAGTGTTGGAGGCTCCTGGGAGTGGAGTCGTCCTGGAAGCTCTGAGAGACCGTCGACCTGGACGGTCAGTGTTGGAGGCTCCTGGGAGTGGAGTCGTCCTGGAAGCACTGTGAGACCATCGACCTGGACAGTCAGTGTTGGAGGCTCCTGGGAGTGGAGTCGTCCTGGAAGCACTGAGAGACCGTCGACCTGGACGGTCAGTGTTGGAGGCTCCTGTGAGTGGAGTCGTCCTGGAAGCACTGTGAGACCGTCGACCTGGACGGTCAGTGTTGGAGGCTCCTGGTAGTGGAGTCGTCCTGGAAGCACTGTGAGACCGTCGACCTGGACGGTCAGTGTTGGAGGCTCCTGGGAGTGGAGTCGTCCTGGAAGCTCTGAGAGACCGTCGACCTGGACGGTCAGTGTTGGAGGCTCCTGGGAGTGGAGTCGTCCTGGAAGCACTGTGAGACCGTCGACCTGGACAGTCAGTGTTGGAGGCTCCTGGGAGTGGAGTCGTCCTGGAAGCACTGAGAGACCGTCGACCTGGACGGTCAGTGTTGGAGGCTCCTGTGAGTGGAGTCGTCCTGGAAGCACTGTGAGACCGTCGACCTGGACGGTCAGTGTTGGAGGCTCCTGGGAGTGGAGTCGTCCTGGAAGCACTGAGAGACCGTCGACCTGGACGGTCAGTGTTGGAGGCTCCTGTGAGTGGAGTCGTCCTGGAAGCACTGTGAGACCGTCGACCTGGACGGTCAGTGTTGGAGGCTCCTGGTAGTGGAGTCGTCCTGGAAGCACTGTGAGACCGTCGACCTGGACGGTCAGTGTTGGAGGCTCCTGGGAGTGGAGTCGTCCTGGAAGCTCTGAGAGACCGTCGACCTGGACGGTCAGTGTTGGAGGCTCCTGGGAGTGGAGTCGTCCTGGAAGCACTGTGAGACCGTCGACCTGGACGGTCAGTGTTGGAGGCTCCTGGGAGTGGAGTCGTCCTGGAAGCTCTGAGAGACCGTCGACCTGGACGGTCAGTGTTGGAGGCTCCTGGGAGTGGTGTCGTCCTGGAAGCACTGTGAGACCGTCGACCTGGACAGTCAGTGTTGGAGGCTCCTGGGAGTGGAGTCGTCCTGGAAGCACTGAGAGACCGTCGACCTGGATGGTCAGTGTTGGAGGCTCCTGTGAGTGGAGTCGTCCTGGAAGCACTGAGAGACCGTCGACCTGGACGGTCAGTGTTGGAGGCTCCTGGTAGTGGAGTCGTCCTGGAAGCACTGTGAGACCGTCGACCTGGACGGTCAGTGTTGGAGGCTCCTGGGAGTGGAGTCGTCCTGCAAGCACTGTGAGACCATCGACCTGGACGGTCCATGTTGTGGACCTTGGACTGACGTGGAGTCAACCTGTGGAGTAGGAGCTCCTAAGAGGTAACCCCTGGTATAGGGAAAAGAACTGTGTGCGCTAACATAGGACAGTTGCTGAACTGTGCAGTCACCCGGTGACTGGAGAGATACCAGTGTGACCACTGAAGGATTTGTAAAGCCATATATGATGAACTAAAGGACTATGTGAGGTCTGTGATATGTAACATGGCCTACAGTGGTTTATGCTGAGAATATAATAAACCACATGGACTGTTTATCTGAAAAAAACGTGCCTGTCTATGATTATTCTGCTGCCAAGCGAGTGTCCCCCAAGACACGTAGTGGGTGAAACGCTACAATATCTTTTCCACTCCCAAGACCCACAGAACATGGTCAGAGATGAAAGGACAACTGGACTGGCAGTAAACGTTGTGTATTAGAGGCACTTTAAGGTGCCCTAGTTTTGAAGTAAGATGCTTCTCACAAAATTAGAATATTCATCAAAAAGTGAATTTATTTCAGTTCTTGAATACAAAAAGTGAACCTCATATATTCTATAGAGTCATTACACACAGTGATCTATTTCATGTGTTTATTTCTTTTAATGTTGATGATTATGGCTTGCAGCCGATGAAGACCCAAAAGTCATTATCTCAGAAAATTAACATAAAACACCTGCAAAGGCTCCTAAGTGTTTATTAAAGGTCCCTTAGTCTGTTTCAGTAGCTCCACAATCATGGGGAAGACTGCTGACCTGACAGATGTCCAGAAGGCGTCATTGACACACTCCACGAGGAGGATAAGCCACAAAAGGTCATTGGTAAAAAAGCCGGCTGTTCACAGAGTGCTGTATCCAAGAATATTAATGGAAAGTGGAGTGGAAGGAAAAAGTGTGGAAGAAAAAGGTGCACAAGCAACCGGGATAACCGCAGCCTTGAAAGGATTGTTAAGAAAAGGCCATTCAGTAATGTGGGGGAGATTCACAAGGAGCGGACTGCTGCTGGAGTCATTGCTTCCAGAGCCACCACACACAGACGTCTCCAGGACATGGGCTACAAGTGTCACATTCCTTGTGTCCGGCCACTCATCACCAATAGACAATGCCAGAAGCGTCTTAACTGGGCCAAGGAGAAGAAGAACCGGACTGTTGTCAGGGGTCCAAGGTGTTTTCAGATGAAAGTAAATTTTGCATTTCATTTGGAAATCCAGGTCCCAGAGTCTGGAGGAAGAGTGGAGGCCACAATCCGAGCTGCTGGAGGTCTAGTGTGAAGTCTCCACCATCAGTGATGGTTTGGGGAGCCATGTCATCTGCTGGTGTAGGTCCACTGTGTTTTATCAAGACCAAAGTCAGTGCAGACGTCTACCAAGAATCACTGTGCGTGATTGGCAGCAAACTCCCCTGACCTTAACCCCATAGAAAATCTATGGAGTATTGTCAAGAGGAAGATGAGAGACACCAGACCCAACAATGCAGACGAGCTGAAGGCCGCTATCAAAGCAACCTGGGCTTCCATAACCCCTCAGCAGTGCCACAGGCTGATCGCCTCCATGCCACGCCGCATTGATGCAGTAATTGATGCAGAAGGACCCGACCAAGTACTGAGTGCATTTACTGAACAGACATTTCAGGAGGCCAACATTACGGATTTTAAAATCATTTTTCAAGCTGGTGTTATAAAGTATTCTAATTTACTGAGATAATGGCTTTTGGGTTTTCATTGGCTGTAAGCCATAATCATCAACATTAACACAAATAAACACATGAAATACTGTAGATCACTCTGTGTGTAATGTCTCTATAGAATATACGAGATTCACTTTTTGTATTGAAGAACTGAAATAAATTCACTTTTGGATGATATTCTAATTTTGTGGGAAGCACCTGTATGTTCACTACTGAATATTATTTTAAGTTCTTTAATGCTAGCATTCAAAAATCTGTGTTAATTGCCTTCTTAATATACTCCACAACATTGTAAATGGAACACCAAGAAAGAAGGTCATGGAATATTGGTAATCACTGGATGAATAGATATGGTAATGGTAAGCAATTGATGAAAAAATTATAATATTTACAAAATATCTTGATTTATTCAGTCTGGAGTATGAGCGCCACGAGTGCATCAAGATCCGCTGCTGACAGCTCCTTTGTAATCACCAAGAATTGAGGTTTCAGATAACTGAATTATTAGAAAGATTGGACTAACTTCAGAAAAGTTAAAGTTTTTTAAAAAAATAACCAATATTTTCCCGTTCAATCCCCATCAATATTACTCCGGAGGTCTCCAATGGTCTGTTTTTTTCCCTGTATTGATCATATATACATATAATGCATGCAGTGACCTCAGTGGTGGTGCTAGCATGTCCAGAATTTGACCAATGAGGCTAGTGATTGGCTGCAGCGGTCAAGTGAATGCAGTAACGACTTTGCTACAAGAAAGTATTCAGAACTGGTGAGAACTACAGGAGCATTAGTGCTGGGACTGCAGGGGTATGTACTGGGAGGGTTGTTAATTTATTTTTTACCTTTAATTTATATTATGTAAAGTTCTCTTCTGTTGCCTTTTGTTTAAATCTGGACAAACTCCTTAAATGTAGGGACTTCTTGGAATCCACAGATGTTTTGCTATATAGGGGGACGCTCTCTCTGCGGCCCCTATAAATACGCACCAGCACTGGCTACAAATAATTTTAATACCTGATCTTTTGCTTTATTTTCCATGCTTGGCAATAAAAACCGCTGAACCTCGAGTCTCTTTGTAATCTTAAATGCAAATTAAATGGAAATGAAACATAATTGCTCACTTAATATTCTGACTTAACGGGGAAAAGAAACTGCTGAAAGATTTGCTTTAAAGCTGCTAAATAATGAATCCGGTCGCCCAGAAGGTGATGTGGTTTGTGCTTGTTTTGTTTTACAAGCTTCAGTTTAAAAAGAAATGTTTAATTCATAAACTAATCATCAAAGCCACTGTGTGAACCCCAAAAGTCTTCATTGTGTTAGGACCCGTAATTAGATGCCATTAATAACCCCCACCGATCCTGGATATTTACTGGATGAAACATTCGGCACTTGGGTACAGTTCGATTAGGCTCTTTCCCTGTGCCGCTCCCCATACAAATCAGATCAATTTGGAAACATGTTGCTGCCTTTTAGGCTTTGTGCACACGATGCGAATTTTGCTGCGGATCCGCAGCAGTTTTCCATGCGGTGTACAGTACAATGTAACCCTATGGAAAACAAAATCCGCAGTGCACATGGTGCAGAAAAATCCGCGCGGATTCCCTGCGGAAAAAAAGAAGGAGCATGTCACTTTCTGCGGATTCCGCAGCGGATTGCAACTTGCACCAATAGGAAAGTGCAGTTGAAAACCCGCAGAGGAATCCGCAGAAGAAACTGCACACAAATCCGCAGTGAAAACCGCAGCGGTTTTGCACTGCGGATTTTCCAAATCCGCGGCGGGAAAATCCGCGGCAAAATCCGCATCGTGTGCACATACCCTTAATATTCTTTGTTCGTCTCATTCTTGTCTTTATTATCATAGTGCAACAGTTTGGTTTTTTGCCTCGCAATTGCTCTTCATAAGGAGCCACCGATCAGCCGCACGTTACTGGATACATGGCGGTTATCTGAGCTCAGGGGTATTATAGGATAATTTAAAGGTGTTTCTTCCCCTTTTTTTACTTTAATTAAAACCCTCAGTAGCAAACACCTACCTTGTGATTCACTGCCCCTACTCCAACTCATTGACCCCCGAGGGTCTTCTCCTCTGGCACCGTCGGCACTTTCCAAAAATTGTGGCAGGCGATTTCATGCATTTATAGTAGATCCAATATGAATGGATACAATGTATCTTTGTAATGGGTACATCGGTATAAGCTTATCTTCAGACCGTATAGGACCCATCCACAAATACCTTATGATATTTTTGATATTGCCAGTTGACATTTTGGTATTTCACATTGCTCAGAATCTGGTAGGACATTGAGGTCCTGTTTTTAGAACCAGCTTGATGATGTTTGCAAACCATTAGAAGACGGGGAGACTGGAGTCAGCACCAATACTTAGTTGGCTGTAGCATTTTAAAGATGGCCATGTGGTATCAAGAGGCTTAATGTGCATCAGAAATGCATGACCCTGAGCAATTGAAACAAGGCAGGTTGGGTCCGTAAGTTCTTGGGGTCTTTGCCAAACTCTTACCCTGCAATTTAAGATTCACCAAACTGCATGAGGTTCCTCTACTCTTCAGTTTGCTAGTTTGGGTCACTACATGGCGCTCTAGTCTGGGTTTCTCCTTTCTTAGCCAACATGAGTGGAACCAATGTGGACTAGGGTTGAGCGACTTTTACTTTTTTAGGGTCGAGTTGGGTTTCGCGAAACCCGACTATCTCAAAAGTCGAGTCGAGTGAAATCGGCCGATTATGGCGAAAAGTCGGGGATCGACCGAAACACGAAACCCAATGCAAAGTCAATGGGTAATTTTTTTTTTCCCCATAACCCATTATCCTCCAAGTTTAAGCTTCGTTGCATCTGACGTTTCATAAAAACATGGCATTTTTTTCTCAATATACGGTATGCCACATTTTTGTTCATTCCTCCTCCCTCTAAAGTGTTACACCTTCCTGTGAAATTTCCCAATCAATCACCATATAAATTGGCCTACTTATAATGCATTGGTAAAATGCATTGGGGTTCCAATGTCTTATTTATTGGCTTCGCCAATCTGTAAAGGTCGCCTCGTGTCCACAATCGTAAGTCAGGGAGTATTCTCTGTCCTGCACTAATCCAATTGGTCTTAATATTTGCGTACATTTTTGGATCATTTTTGGTTAATATCCGTGAAAATGTTATTGGTGGCCACAGAAGAAATTCTAACTGGGACGGTAAGTATCGAGTGAACATCAAGACTGCTCGTCTATTCTACAATCGAATCCACCAGCGTAACCCAGAGTAGGACGCATGGGGCACATGCAAAGAACTGATTGGGGCATTTCATAAAACTACTTGGGATTCACCAGAAAACAGTAAGAAATACCTATGTATAGAACTTTGTCCACCCGTGAACCATCCGGTTCTTTCCCCTAAGATTTTTAGCCTTGGGTTTCATGGGTGTTCGCTAATGCACCATCATCCACACAGGGTCTTATTTGTGACCTTGCTCGGCTTTATGGATTTCCCTATAAACCATTGATTATTATTTTAACATTTTTGCAATTATTTCCAGTTTTATAAAAGTGATTAACTTTTTTCAAATTACACCAAAAACTAATTCCAGAAATATTTTACAAGCCTTCTGCTTCGCCTTTTCCCCTTTCAAGTCATCCTCATAGTAAATAACACGCCGAGACAAAAGCTGATTTAGTTTTTGAAGTTGAGACTTTGATAAATGTGAGACCTTTTCCTATGGATTAAAACGAAGATAACATGGACCGTGGCGACTTCAAATTACCGTTCGCGCTTTCATCAAGGCGAGGAATAGAAAGCTTCCCTCCATTGCCCTCTGACCCGGACTATGATTATGGGGGTCAGCGCCTCTGAATTCCTTCTTACCAAACATTTCATCAAGAAACTTAGGTCTCACCCACCAGCTCATTAATTTCCCAACCGATTAAAATGACTGGCGGCTCATTTAGACTTCACACATCCGCGAACCGTTAACCTGCTGCCAAGTCAGAGCTATGATCACTGGTTATAAAGAAATAGGGTTCGGCATAGAAATGGTCAGAACACAAGAAATCCGCACTTTGCTCACTATATACTGTAAGGCGCTTCCATAATAGGAGATGGATGGCAAATACAACAAAACTGAACTTGACGGATGGATCAATATCAGCATTTAGGGCATATAAGTGATATAAAAGAAGCCGTCCACACACTACCCCCTCAGTAACCGGGGTGTCCTATTTATCTGCTATAGGACTGCCAGTCACCCACAAGAGTTGTGACTTCTCCAAAGTAACTTTACCGAGGAAATCACAAGTTATCAGTCTTAATTACACTATAAAAAGATTGACCTAGCGAAGGCTGAGTGTGTCACAAATGTAGATCAGAATGTAAAAATGGTATAGTAGTTATATTCTAGTACATAGGGGCAGTATTATAGTAGTTATATTCTAGTACATAGGGGCAGTATTATAGTAGTTATATTCTAGTACATAGGGGCAGTATTATGGTAGTTATATTCTAGTACATAGGGGCAGTATTATAGTAGTTATATTCTTGTACATAGGAGCAGTATTATAGTAGTTATATTCTAGTACATAGGGGCAGTATTATAGTAGTTATATTCTAGTACATAGGGGCAGTATTATAGTAGTTATATTCTAGTACATAGGGGCAGTATTATAGTAGTTATATTCTAGTACATAGGGGCAGTATTATGGTAGTTATATTCTAGTACATAGGGGCAGTATTATAGTAGTTATATTCTTGTACATAGGGACAGTATTATAGTAGTTATATTCTAGTACATAGGGGCAGTAATATAGTAGTTATATTCTAGTACATAGGGGCAGTATTATAGTAGTTATATTCTAGTACATAGGGGCAGTATTATAGTAGTTATATTCTAGTACATAGGGGCAGTATTATAGTAGTTATATTCTTGTACATAGGGACAGTATTATAGTAGTTATATTCTAGTACATAGGGGCAGTAATATAGTAGTTATATTCTTGTACATAGGGGCAGTATTATAGTAGTTATATTCTAGTACATAGGGGCAGTAATATAGTAGTTATATTCTTGTACATAGGGGCAGTATTATAGTAGTTATATTCTAGTACATAGGGGCAGTATTATAGTAGTTATATTCTTGTACATAGGGACAGTATTATAGTAGTTATATTCTAGTACATAGGGGCAGTAATATAGTAGTTATATTCTTGTACATAGGGGCAGTATTATAGTAGTTATATTCTAGTACATAGGGGCAGTATTATAGTAGTTATATTCTTGTACATAGGGGCAGTATTATAGTAGTTATATTCTTGTACATAGGGGGCAGTATTATAGTAGTTATATTCTTGTACATAGGGCAGTATTATAGTAGTTATATTCTTGTACATAGGGGCAGTATTATAGTAGTTATATTCTTGTACATAGGGGGCAGTATTATAGTAGTTATATTCTTGTACATAGGGCAGTATTATAGTAGTTATATTCTAGTACATAGGGGCAGTATTATAGTAGTTATATTCTTGTACATAGGGACAGTATTATAGTAGTTATATTCTTGTACATAGGAGCAGTATTATAGTAGTTATATTCTTGTACATAGAGGCAGTATTATAGTAGTTATATTCTTGTACATAGGAGCAGTATTATAGTAGTTATATTCTTGTACATAGGAGCAGTATTATAGTAGTTATATTCTAGTACATAGGGGCAGTATTATAGTAGTTATATTCTTGTACATAGGGGGCAGTATTATAGTAGTTATATTCTTGTACATAGGGCAGTATTATAGTAGTTATATTCTAGTACATAGGGGCAGTATTATAGTAGTTATATTCTTGTACATAGGGACAGTATTATAGTAGTTATATTCTTGTACATAGGAGCAGTATTATAGTAGTTATATTCTTGTACATAGAGGCAGTATTATAGTAGTTATATTCTTGTACATAGGAGCAGTATTATAGTAGTTATATTCTTGTACATAGTAGCAGTATTATAGTAGTTATATTCTTGTACATAGGAGCAGTGTTATAGTAGTTATATTCTTGTACATAGGAGCAGTATTATAGTAGTTATATTCTTGTACATAGTAGCAGTATTATAGTAGTTATATTCTTGTACATAGGGGCAGTATTATAGTAGTTATATTCTTGTACATAGGGAGCAGTATTATAGTAGTTATATTCTTGTACATAGGAGCAGTGTTATAGTAGTTATATTCTTGTACATAGGAGCAGTATTATAGTAGTTATATTCTTGTACATAGGGGCAGTATTATAGTAGTTATATTCTTGTACATAGAGGCAGTATTATAGTAGTTATATTCCTGCACATAGGGGCAGTATTATAGTAGTTATATTCTTGTATATAGGAGCAGTATTATAGTAGTTATATTCTTGTACATAGGGGCAGTATTATAGTAGTTATATTCTTGTACATAGGAGCAGTATTATAGTAGTTATATTCCTGTTCATAGGAGCAGTATTATAGTAGTTATATTCTTGTACATAGGGAGCAGTATTATAGTAGTTATATTCTTGTACATAGAGGCAGTATTATAGTAGTTATATTCTTGTACATAGGAGCAGTATTATAGTAGTTATATTCTTGTACATAGGAGCAGTATTATAGTAGTTATATTCTTGTACATAGGAGGCAGTATTATAGGAGTTATATTCTTGTACATAGGGGCAGTATTATAGTAGTTATAGTCTTGTACATAGGGGCAGTATTATAGTAGTTGTATTCTTGTATATACAGTCATGGCCAAAAGTATTAACACCCCTGCAATTCTGTCAGATAATACTCAGGTTCTTCCTGAAAATTATTGCAAACACAAATTCTTTGGTATTATTATCTTTATTTAATTTGTCTTAAATGAAAAAACACAAAAAGAATTGTCTTAAAGCCAAATTGGATATAATTCCACACCAAACATAAAAAGGGGGTTGACAAAAGTATTGGCACCATTCGAAAAATCATGTGATGCTTCTCTAATTTGTGTAATTAACAGCACCTGTAACTTACCTGTGGCACCTAACAGGTGTTGGCAATAACTAAATCACACTTGCAGCCAGTTGACATGGATTAAAGTTGACTCAACCTCTGTCCTGTGTCCTTGTGTGTACCACATTGAGCATGGAGAAAAGAAAGAAGACCAAAGAACTGTCTGAGGACTTGAGAAACCAAATTGTGAGGAAGCATGAGCAATCTCAAGGCTACAAGTCCATCTCCAAAGACCTGAATGTTCCTGTGTCTACCGTGCGCAGTGTCATCAAGAAGTGTAAAGCCCATGGCACTGTGGCTAACCTCCCTAGATGTGGACGGAAAAGAAGAATTGACAAGAGATTTCAACGCAAGATTGTGCGGATGTTGGATAAAGAACCTCGACTAACATCCAAACAAGTTCAAGCTGCCCTGCAGTCCGAGGGTACAACAGTGTCAACCCGTACTATCCGTCGGCGTCTGAATGAAAAGGGACTGTATGGTAGGAGACCCGGGAAGTCCCCACTTCTTACCCCGAGACATAAAAAAGCCAGGCTAAATTACCAAAACTTACCTGAAAAAGCCTAAAACGTTTTGGAAGAATGTTCTCTGGTCAGATGAGACAAAAGTAGAGCTTTTTGGGCAAAGGCATCAACATAGAGTTTACAGGAGAAAAAAAGAGGCATTCAAAGAAAAGAACACGGTCCCTACAGTCAAACATGGGGGAGGTTCCCTCATGTTTTGGGGTTGCTTTGCTGCCTCTGGCACTGGACTGCTTGACCGTGTGCATGGCATTATGAAGTCTGAAGACTACCAACAAATTTTGCAGCATAATGTAGGGCCCAGTGTGAGAAAGCTGGGTCTCCCTCAGAGGTCATGGGTCTACCAGCAGGACAATGACCCAAAACACACTTCAAAAAGCACTAGAAAATGGTTTGAGAGAAAGCACTGGAGACTTCTAAGTTGGCCAGCAATGAGTCCAGACCTGAATCCCATGGAACAACTGTGGAGAGATCTAAAAATGGCAGTTTGGAGAAGGCAGCCTTCAAATATCAGGGACCTGGAGCAGTTTGCCAAAGAAGAATGGTCTAAAATTCCAGCAGAGCATTGTAAGAAACTCATTGATGGTTACCGGAAGCGGTTGGTCGCAGTTATTTTGGCTAAAGGTTGTGCAACCAAGTATTAGGCTGAGGGTGCCAATACTTTTGTCTGGCCCATTTTTGGAGTTTTGTGTGAAATGATCAATGTTTTGCTTTTTGCTTCATTCTCTTTTGTGTTTTTTCATTTAAGACAAATTAAATGAAGATAATAATACCAAAGAATTTGTGATTGCAATAATTTTCAGGAAGAAACTGAGTATTATCTGACAGAATTGCAGGGGTGTTAATACTTTTGGCCATGACTGTAGGGTGTTATGACCTGGTGGTTAGGAGCACCCGGAATGACCTGATAGTTAAACCACATACAGGATGAACTCTGGGATATGGGAGCTCTGCTGACCGCAAGCCCTAATCCTATCACACACACTAGAAATAGCCGTGGAGCGCTCCTGACCAGACCTAGGCGCCTCGTCACAGCCTAAGGGCTATCTAGCCCTAGAGAAGGAAAATAAAGCCTACCTTGCCTCAGAGAAATTCCCCAAAGGTAAAGGAAGCCCCTCACATACAGTTAGGGCCAGAAATATTTGGACAGTGACACAATTTTCGCGAGTTGGGCTCTGCATGCCACCACATTGGATTTGAAATGAAACCTCTACAACAGAATTCAAGTGCAGATTGTAACGTTTAATTTGAAGGGTTGAACAAAAATATCTGATAGAAAATGTAGGAATTGTACACATTTCTTTACAAACACTCCACATTTTAGGAGGTCAAAAGTAATTGGACAAATAAACATAACCCAAACAAAATATTTTTATTTTCAATATTTTGTTGCAAATCCTTTGGAGGCAATCACTGCCTTAAGTCTGGAACCCATGGACATCACCAAACGCTGGGTTTCCTCCTTCTTAATGCTTTGCCAGGTCTTTACAGCCGCAGCCTTCAGGTCTTGCTTGTTTGTGGGTCTTTCCGTCTTAAGTCTGGATTTGAGCAAGTGAAATGCATGCTCAATTGGGTTTAGATCTGGAGATTGACTTGGCCATTGCAGAATGTTCCACTTTTTGGCACTCATGAACTCCTGGGTAGCTTTGGCTGTATGCTTGGGGTCATTGTCCATCTGTACTATGAAGCGCCATCCAATCAACTTTGCAGCATTTGGCTGAATCTGGGCTGAAAGTATATCCCGGTACACTTCAGAATTCATCCGGCTACTCTTGTCTGCTCTTATGTCATCAATAAACACAAGTGACCCAGTGCCATTGAAAGCCATGCATGCCCATGCCATCACATTGCCTCCACCATGTTTTACAGAGGATGTGGTGTGCCTTGGATCATGTGCCGTTCCCTTTCTTCTTCCCATCATTCTGGTACAGGTTGATCTTTGTCTCATCTGTCCATAGAATACTTTTCCAGAACTGAGCTGGCTTCTTGAGGTGTTTTTCTGTCTATTTTTGGTATTGATGAATGGTTTGCATCTAGATGTGAACCCTTTGTATTTACTGTCATGGAGTCTTCTCTTTACTGTTGACTTAGAGACAGATACACCTACTTCACTGAGAGTGTTCTGGACTTCAGTTGATGTTGTGAACGGGTTCTTCTTCACCAAATTAAGTATGCGGCGATCATCCACCACTGTTGTCATCCGTGGACGCCCAGGCCTTTTTGAGTTCCCTAGCTCACCAGTCAATTCCTTTTTTCTCAGAATGTACCCAACTGTTGATTTTGCTACTCCAAGCATGTCTGCTATCTCTCTGATGGATTTTTTCTTTTTTTTCAGCCTCAGGATGTTCTGCTTCACCTCAATTGAGAGTTCCTTTGACCGCATGTTGTCTGCTCACAGCAACAGCTTCCAAATGCAAAACCACACACCTGGAATCCACCCCTGACCTTTTAACTACTTCATTGATTACAGGTTAACGAGGGAGACGCCTTCAGAGTTAATTGCAGCCCTTAGAGTCCATTGTCCAATTACTTTTGGTCCCTTGAAAAAGAGGACGCTATGCATTACAGAGCTATGATTCCTAAACCCTTTCTCCGATTTGGATGTGGAAACTATCATATTGCAGCTGGGAGTGTGCACTTTCAGCCCATATTATATATATAATTGTATTTCTGAACATGTTTTTGTAAACAGCTAAAATAACAAAACTTGTGCCACTGTCCAAATATTTCTGGCCCTAACTGTATGTTGACTGTGAGTAAAGATGAAAGTCACAAACGTAGAAATGAAACAGGTTTCAGCAAAGGGAGGCCAGACTAACCAAATAGACAGAGGATAGGAAAGGTAACTTTGCGATCAGCACAAAAACCTACAAAAGACCACGCAGAGTGTGCAAAAAGACCTCCGCACCGACTCACGGTGCGGAAGGGGCCACACTGCATCCCAGAGCTTCCACCTAGCAAGACAAAATCATGATAACCAGCTGGACAAGAAAACTGTGAACAAATAATGACTATCAGGAACTTAGCTTCTGCAGGAGAAGGCAGGTCACCAGAGAGATCCAGGAGCGAACTGAACAAATGCAAAAACATTGCCAGCAGGCCTGGAGTAACGATCTGAGAGGAGTTAAATAGCAGAGCCAACTAAAGGATAAACCATGTCACCTGTGTAAGGAACCTCAGAAGCCGCAGCTTCACTCATAGCCACCAGAGGGAGCCCATAGACGGAACTCGCCGAAGTACCATTCACGACCACAGGAGGGAGCTTGACAACAGAATTCACAACAATAGGGGCAGTATTATAGTAGTTATATTCTTGTACATAGGGGCAGTATTATAGTAGTTATATTCTTGTACATAGGGGCAGTATTATAGTAGTAATATTCTTGTACATAGGGGGCAGTATTATAGTAGCTATATTCTTGTACATAGGAGCAGTATTATAGTAGTTATATTCTTGTACATAGGGGCAGTATTATAGTAGTTATATTCTTGTACATAGGAGATGTATTAGGTCAACAAAAAAAATTTTTTTTTCTGGTGTCCAAAATATTTTAATGAATTTGGGGTATTTTTGGGGTGCTGATTCTGAATATGCTATCAGTTTTGCCAGATTGGCTCAAGTTTTTGAGATTTTTGGTATCTTATTTATAGCACTTGTTGGTAAATGCGACGCATCATCTCATTAATTTCTTTGGATTAGTACTTGAACTGAGCAGTTCTCAATATAGTTTTGTGTTAATTAGTGTTCTAAAAGTTTGTTCATAGCTTGATTTTTGCACTAACTTTATGTTGTTGTCTGTTTTCCAGTGAAAAGCATGAACTCATCAAGAAGAAGTTGTCTTAACGATCCAGACTCATTCTGTTACATTTGTGGTGAATACACACTGCCAAAACATAGAAGAAACATAACAGACTTCGTAAAAAAAAGTGTATTTTGCCTATTTTGGGGTTATGCTTGGGGACCAAGACAAGTTTTGGGCACCACATATAGTGTGCAAAGCATGTATCGAATTATTACGAAAATGGAGCAAAGGACAAAGAAAAAGCTTCAAATTTGGTGTTCCAATAGTGTGGAGAGAGCAAAAAAATCATCATGATGACTGTTATTTCTGTGCAGTGCAAGTGCAAGGATTCAATAAGCATAAGAAACGAAAATGGGAGTATCCTAACATGGAATCTGCAAGAAGGCCTGTCCCTCATTGTGAAGATGTGCCTGTACCTGTGTTTACCATGTTACCTGACCTTCCCCCACCTGATGATGATGAAATGCAGGGTATGGAGCTAAACATCAGTTCTGGAAGTGAACTAGAATATGAAGGAAGTTTCAGAACACCTACGCAATTTACCCAAGGAGAGCTCAACGATCTAATAAGAGACCTCAACCTCTCAAAAAGTGCATCCGAACTTTTAGCTTCAAGGCTAAGTGAAAAAAATTGTCTGACGCCTGGAACTAAAATTACATCTTACCGGACCAGAGAAGAAGCACTTCTTCAATTTTTCTGTGAAGATGACCTACTTGTATATTGTAAGGATATTCCTGGCCTGATGCTGCAAATGGGTTTACAAGTATATCGTCCTGAAGACTGGAGGCTTTTCATAGATAGTTCTAAAAGGAGTTTGAAATGTGTTTTGTTGAACAATGGCAATCAGTGTGCATCTCTTCCAGTAGCTCACTCAACTAAACTTGCAGAACAATACAAAAATGTCAAAATGGTCTTGGAGAAACTGTGCTACCATGAACATTCGTGGCTGATATGTGTTGATTTAAAAATGGTCAACTTTTTACTTGGACAGCAAAGTGGATACACAAAGTATCCTTGCTTCATCTGCATGTGGGATAGTAGAGCAAAACATCAGCACTGGGAGAAACTGAATTGGCCTTCAAGGGACACCTTGACAGTAGGAGCATCAAACATAGTGAACGAACCTTTGGTGGACAGGGAAAAAATCATTCTACCACCACTTCACATAAAGTTAGGATTAATGAAGCAGTTCGTCAAGGCATTAGACAAAGATGGTAATTGCTTCATGTACATCTGCAGATCTTTCCCTGGTCTTAGTAGCGAAAAACTGAAGGCAGGAATCTTTGATGGTCCTCAAATTCGGAAACTCATTAAAGATTCAAATTTTCCTAAGGAAATGAATGACATTGAAGCTGCTGCATGGTGTAGTTTTGTGTTGGTAGTGAAGAACTTCTTGGGAAATCAAAAGGCAGACAATTATGAAGAACTGGTACAAAACATGCTATTGAGATTTAGAAATCTGGGTGTACACCTGAGCATTAAATTGCATTATCTTCACAGTCACTTGGACAGATTTCCAGAAAACCTTGGAGATTTTAGCGAAGAACAAGGGGAGAGATTTCATCAGGATATTATGGTGATGGAGGAAAGGTACCAAGGCAGATGGGACAGACATATGATGGCTGATTACTGCTGGAATCTACAGCGTGACTGCCCAAATAGCTCACATAGAAGAAAATCATATAAAAAGCGCTTTTCCAGCGATTAAATGTCTCCTATCTTTCATGTCTTGTTCATTTTTGAAGATTACTTTCTAAAACTAGTTAAAATAAACTAAAATCAACATTTACTTTGTTAAATTTATTGTATTCATGACAATATCAATAAAGTTAATGCGCGTGTAGCAAATTACGTCTTTTTTTTACACATTTTACGAAAAATCTCAAAAACTTGAGCCAATCTGGCAAAACTGATGACATATTCAGAATCAGCACCGCAAAGTTACCCTAAATTCGATGAAATATCTTTGGCACCAAAAATGCTGTTGACCAGTTATATTCTTGTACATGGGGACAGTATTATAGTAGTTATATTCTTGTACATAGGAGCAGTATTATAGTAGTTATATTCTTGTACATAGGAACAGTATTATAGTAGTTATATTCTTGTACATGGGGACAGTATTATAGTAGTTATATTCTTGTACATAGGGGGCAGTATTATAGTAGTTATATTCTTGTACATAGGGGGCAGTATTATAGTAGTTATACTCTTGTACATAGGAGCAGTATTATAGTAGTTATATTCTTGTACATAGGGGCAGTATTATAGTAGTTATATTCTTGTACATGGGGACAGTATTATAGTAGTTATATTCTTGTACATAGGAGCAATATTATAGTAGTTATATTCCTGTACATAGGAACAGTATTATAGTAGTTATATTCTTGTACATGGGGACAGTATTATAGTAGTTATATTCTTGTACATAGGGGCAGTATTATAGTAGTTATATTCTTGTACATAGGAGCAGTATTATAGTAGTAATATTCTTGTATATAGGAGCAGTATTATAGTAGTTATATTCTTGTACATAGGAGCAGTATTATAGTAGTTATATTCTTGTACATAGGGGCAGTATTATAGTAGTTATATTCTTGTACATAGGGGCAGTATTATAGTAGTTATATTCTTGTACATAGGGGCAGTATTATAGTAGTTATATTTTTGTACATAGGGGCAGTATTATAGTAGTTATATTCTTGTACATAGGGGCAGTATTATAGTAGTTATATTTTTGTACATAGGAACAGTATTATAGTAGTTATATTCTTGTACATAGGGGCAGTATTATAGTAGTTATATTGTTGTACATAGGAACAGTATTATAGTAGTTATATTCTTGTACATAGGGGCAGTATTATAGTAGTTATATTCTTGTACATAGGAGCAGTATTATAGTAGTAATATTCTTGTATATAGGAGCAGTATTATAGTAGTTATATTCTTGTACATAGGAGCAGTATTATAGTAGTTATATTCTTGTACATAGGGGCAGTATTATAGTAGTTATATTCTTGTACATAGGGGCAGTATTATAGTAGTTATATTTTTGTACATAGGGGCAGTATTATAGTAGTTATATTCTTGTACATAGGGGCAGTATTATAGTAGTTATATTTTTGTACATAGGAGCAGTATTATAGTAGTTATATTCTTGTACATAGGGGCAGTATTATAGTAGTTATATTCTTGTACATAGGGGCAGTATTATAGTAGTTATATTTTTGTACATAGGGGCAGTATTATAGTAGTTATATTCTTGTACATAGGGGCAGTATTATAGTAGTTATATTTTTGTACATAGGAGCAGTATTATAGTAGTTATATTCTTGTACATAGGGAGCAGTATTATAGTAGTTATATTCTTGTACATAGGAGCAATATTATAGTAGTTATATTGTTGTACATAGGAACAGTATTATAGTAGTTATATTCTTGTACATAGGGGCAGTATTATAGTAGTTATATTCTTGTACATAGGGGCAGTATTATAGTAGTTATATTCTTGTACATAGGGGCAGTATTATAGTAGTAATATTCTTGTATATAGGAGCAGTATTATAGTAGTTATATTCTTTTATATAGTGTGAAGAATAAAGTAGTATGTTCCATCCCCTTCTTTGTGTTACGTTATTACATGGCTGCGTAGATTCATTCCTGGATCTTATGTAACATTCTTGGTGTCTTTTTTTATCTTTACAATCTGTTACTGTCATAGTTGTTTCCCTCCTTCTGGTGGGTGGGAAATTGATGAATACACCTCGCTGATTCAGCCTCCCCTTGGAAAGGTTACTCTTTTGCTGATTGTGCTCTCTGTTATTGTCTTGGCCCCATGAATGTTCTGTCACTGATGAGAATGTGAAGGGATCATAAGTCTCAATGCTGCATCACACATCAAATACCAGACTCCACAGACATACTGTAATTTCACCCCTCCATTCTCCCATTGTTTTGCCATTGGGGAAGATACAATGTATCAGATGTTTCCGGAGTATTTCTTTAATCAACAGTTTAATAAACTTCACTCCAATTGTTCATTACTGAGAACGATCCCAGCTTATAATACGCAGCTTATATTAATACCGCCAGCCTCTCTCCACAGGACATGCACGTGATCAGCACTGATGAAAACCAAGTGTTTGTTGCTATTCAAGAATGGAACCAAAACGAGACGTATAACCTCTACATCTCCGACACTCGGGGGATTTTCTTCACGCTCGCTCTGGAAAATGTGAAGAGCATCAAGGGTCCGGAGGGAAATGTCATGATCGACCTCTATGAGGTATGTCACCGTGGCTCATAGATAAGTCTCCCTTGTTTTGGAATTGATTGGAAAATTCCACAGGTAGAGATGGAGACCTTAAAATAAGAGGACACCCCTGTTCACTGTTAGAATATGTATTGTAGTGTGAAGGTGTTCACACCGTGCAATAATGAGGCAGTGACCCAGTAAAGTTCAACGCAAATGTGTTTATTTTCCAAAACTCACAAATTAAAGGCAAACGGTATCCTCCTGATCGCAGCCGGGGCGTCAAAGCAGTCTGTCTCCGAAACCTGTTACCGTGGGCGACTGCAGCACCGTGTAACGCTAAGGGAGCGCCAGGTATTTTGCTTCCCTTGGCTCTGTGTTAGCTTCACACAAGCTGTATGTCCCAGAGTCACCTCCTCTGCAGCTCGCAAACAAAACAATGACACACCCAACCCTTTGCTGCAGCTTTTTAATGGAATCTGTGGTCATGATCCACTGGTAAGATGCAGCTGGACGAAGTGATCCGCCTCACTACTATCCTGTAGTTCACTCCAAAAACAAAAGCCCATGCAGGGTTTTCTGAAATCTGCCTTGGTCAAATAGCTTGACCAAGTCCAAACTTACTTTTATTTTGGACTGCAATCATAGCTATGCCTGTGACTGCAATGTACTCCAGAGGCCTCAATACACTTCTATGCGCGTCCTGGGGGACAGAAACCATCCCTCCAATATAAATTTCCCTCACTGCCTCACAGTATAGGTAGATTCAGGCTGAAGGTAGCAAAACCACGAAAGAAGGAAGCAACACCTGTTAAAAGAAGACTGAAAGATACACCTGTGAAACAAACCAGAATATGTGTTACATTTTAGGCTAACCCTCTTCCTACCCTGATGACAGCTGACCACCCCCCTTGGCATTATCTCACCTCCTCCATCATTTTTCAACTGAAATTATCTTCTACAGAGCAGTTATACCTCAAGTGGTCGTTTATCGAATAATTTGCCTTCAGAAAATTGTTTGCAGCCACCAGGTGTGATTTGCAAAGTTAGTGTTGGTACATAGCTCCATACAGTACCGAACCCTATTCCACAATTGTTCTAACCCAGAATATGGCAAGAACCACTCAACTAAGTAAGTCAAAACCATGGTCCATCATTACTTAAAGACATGTAGGTCAATCGATCCGATAAAATTGCTAGAGGCTTGAACGCATCCTCAAGTGCTGTCATGAAAAAAAATCAAACACTATGGTTAAACTAGCTCTCACGAGTACTGCTTAAGGAAAGAAAGACGAAGAATTACCTCTGCTGCAGAGGATAAGTTCATCAAAGTTGCCAGCTGTGGAAAAGCAAATTAACAGCTCCTCAGATTACATCCCCATAAATGATGATCAGACATCAAGTAGTAGACACAACTCAACATCAACTGTCAAGAGCACACTGGGAGTAGATGCTTTTAGAGTAGAATTGCTACAAAGAAGCCACTACTGAGAACTGTAAATAAGAAGAGCCATGTTTGGGCCAACCAACACAAGGACTAGACTCAAAAGTCAGTGGAATCTGTACTGTAGTTTGAGGAGTTAAACTTTTCTTGTACCAACTGCCATCTCCTTAAAAGGTGAGAAGATTGTTTCTACATGTGTGATGCCCACCGTGAAGCGTGAAGGGAAGGCGTGCTGGTGGTGGGACTCTACTGGTGAAAGTGATTTTTCCAAATTTAAGGCACTTTTCGAGCATGACTACCACAGCGTTATATAGCGATCACCATCCCATCTGGTCTGTACGTAACGGGACCATCATTTATTTTGCAGAAGGGCAATGATCCAAAACTCATGCAAACTATGTATGGACATTGTGACCTGGAAGAAAAGGGACAGAGGCTGTGTCAGATGACATGGCCTCCACTATCACCAACCTCAACCCAGTTGTGATGGTTTGGCATTAGTAGGACGCAAAGTGAAGGCAAAGCAGCCAACAAGTGCTCTGCACCTCTGGAATCTCCTATATGTTTGTTGTAAGCCATTCCAGGTGACGACCTGATGAGACGTCAGAGATCAGCCCAGGAGGTGTAAAGGCATCATCAGAGTAAATGAGGAGAAACGTGAGGAATCTAATGTAGAACACACATTCTGGCTTGTTACATATGTATTTCTGAACTCATTCTTTCCTCACGCGTTCCTTTACGGTTTTGCTGCTTTCAGTCTGAATCTACGATGTGCACGTTCCAATAAGAAGAAGGAAAATCACTGCAGGAACAGATTTTTCAGAACTTTTGACTGGGACAAAGTTCCCAGGAGATGGATGTCTGACCTTATTTTTCTGCTGTTATTTGAAGGATACGATCTCCAAACTTACATTCACATGAGGCAAAAAAAAGAAAAGAGGGGAAGGAGCAAAGCGAGAAAGAAAGAGAAACACAAGCATTCTAACACAAATATATAACCAAAAAGGGGAGTTCTGATCCGATGCAATCAATAGATAGTGAGATACTAATAGATAAAAATATGTAACCAATCGGACAGAAAAAGGGAAACCCAGAAAGAGTAAGGAGTGTTTAGAAAGAATGAAAGTGTTTTATTAATATAAACATGATGATAATATACCAAAGGGTAATAACATGGACTAGGAAGAGAAGTACGAGAAAAAAGGGGGAAAGAATGGAAAAGTCCAGATGTTCCTGAAAGATACAAGGCTCTACTGAAAATTCTAGGGGGAAATCCTAATAACCCGTATGTGTAAATATAATGATGAAATCTACTGCTTGAAATAAATAACTGAAGTTTATTACTATGAGTATATAAACAGTAGATAATAGGACATTGTGTCTGCAGATCAATAGGGCTCAGTATAAATATAGTATAAATATATACAGAGTATGCACACTTAGTATAATAACCGATAGACAGGGGGGTCATACATTATAGACTGGTGCAGGTCCTCAAAGATCAGATCATCGCACCACCTCAACCCACCAAGTAATACACAGATCCCAGTAATGCCGCATTATTATAAAAGGAAATTCCCTTGAGACATGATGTTTGGCAGCACAGGAGCACACAAGGGAGTGTATCGGAAGCTTCAACGTGCGTTTCACCTGCACGACTTTGTCACAAGTGCTGCAGCTTTTTTGTAAGTGTTTTCTGTGTTGGACTCACAGCTGTATTATCCAGTACTGATATATAATGTTCTCTATGCTGCTTTCTCATTAGTGCTCATCTAACCCCATATTTGGATACATTTCTAGTAACTGCTGTATAATGTCCTCCATGCTGATGTTTTTTTTCTAGTAGGGATTTTATCTCACCTCAGAGCTGGATTCACAGCTGTACTGTTCAGTAATGATATATACTGTTCTCCACGATGCTGCTTTCTAGTGAGTGTTCATCTCACCCCAGAGCTGGCTTCACAGCTACATTTCTCCCTACTGCTGTATAATGTGCTACATGCTGCTGCTTCTTTCTAGTAAGTGTTTATATAACTCCAAAGGTGGATTCACAGAAACACTTCTCATTACCACTACATAATGCCCTCCATGCTGCTGCTGCTTCATGTGTTTTGTAGAGAAAGGAGAGTAGGAATCCTTTTGAGTCTTTGTGTGCTGTGTATGGGAGACATCAATGTTGCTAAATTGTATCCACTAGCTTAGAGGCAACTGAAAATCAATTATTGAGCCTGCAGAGGAGGAAGTGTTGAAAATGCAGGATACAAGTTATATAATGGCTGCAAATAATGTTATTCCTCATGTGCACACGACAGCCAATTCTGTGGTAATTAGTAATGCTATTAAGGAACTTTTTATGAAAAAAAAAAAACCGGAGAGGATAGGATTATTCTGGTTAAAAAGAGTATTTTATTATTAACATATCACAGTAAAAATTTAATATAAAACACAACGTGATAATAAGAAAGGATGATGTGTAAGATCACCGGTGCCAGTCACCCCATCATACAGTGCAAGTATAGTGGGAAGTGTTTATTAATAATAATAATAATAATAATCTTTATTTATAATTCATAAAGTGCAAAAGTAATAAGACCAAGTGATCTCAAATAAATATATGTCACACAGCGCTTACCAGTAAATACTAGATGGGGTAGATGGCACCGAAAGGGATCAAACAGAGCCCCCAACGTACGTTTCGCTTCTTAATTTTGTAGCTTCCCCAAGGGGATAGACCTTTTTATGCACAGTAGGTGCCTATCTGATCCTAATGATCCTGTTAGTCTGGGTCCCTGTTTGTGCCTAGTCTGGCATCGTACATGTTTAGTGGCTTCAGCGCTCATGCACATGGCCGTATAACAGCGATGTTTTGAGCAGTGTGTCATGCTCCGTTGTACTCTGGATATAAGGGGTTGTAAAACAGCAGTACCTGCATGGATGAGGTCTCTGTGCAGAAAACAGCAGTACCTGCATGGATGAGGTCTCTGTGTAGAAAACAGCAGTATCTGCATGGATGAGGTCTCTGTGCAGAAAACAGCAGTATCTGCATGGATGAGGTCTCTGTGTAGAAAACAGCAGTACCTGCATGGATGAGGTATCTGTGCAGAAAACAGCAGTACCTGCATGGATGAGGTCTCTGTGCAGAAAACAGCAGTACCTGTATGGATGAGGTCTCTGTGCAGAAAACAGCAGCACCTGCATGGATGAGGTCTTTGTGCAGAAAACAGCAGTACCTGCATGGATGAGGTCTCTGTGCAGAAAACAGCAGTACCTGCATGGATGAGGTCTCTGTGCAGAAAACAGCAGCACCTGCATGTATGAGGTCTTTGTGCAGAAAACAGCAGTACCTGCATGGATGAGGTCTCTGTGCAGAAAACAGCAGTACCTGCATGGATGAGGTCTCTGTGCAGAAAACAGCAGTACCTGTATGGATGAGGTCTCTGTGCAGAAAACAGCAGCACCTGCATGGATGAGGTCTTTGTGCAGAAAACAGCAGTACCTGCATGGATGAGGTCTCTGTGCAGAAAACAGCAGTACCTGCATGGATGAGGTATCTGTGCAGAAAACAGCAGTACCTGCATGGATGAGGTCTCTGTGCAGAAAACAGCAGTACCTGCATGGATGAGGTCTCTGTGCAGAAAACAGCAGTACCTGTATGGATGAGGTATCTGTGCAGAAAACAGCAGTACCTGCATGGATGAGGTCTCTGTGCAGAAAACAGCAGTACCTGCATGGATGAGGTATCTGTGCAGAAAACAGCAGTACCTGCATGGATGAGGTATCTGTGCAGAAAACAGCAGTACCTGCATGGATGAGGTATCTGTGCAGAAAACAGCAGTACCTGCATGGATGAGGTATCTGTGCAGAAAACAGCAGTACCTGCATGGATGAGGTCTCTGTGCAGAAAACAGCAGTATCTGCATGGATGAGGTCTCTGTGCAGAAAACAGCAGTACCTGCATGGATGAGGTATCTGTGCAGAAAACCGCAGTACCTGCATGGATGAGGTATCTGTGCAGAAAACAGCAGTACCTGTATGGATGAGGTATCTGTGCAGAAAACAGCAGTACCTGCATGGATGAGGTCTCTGTGCAGAAAACAGCAGTACCTGCATGGATGAGGTCTCTGTGCAGAAAACAGCAGTACCTGTATGGATGAGGTATCTGTGCAGAAAACAGCAGTACCTGCATGGATGAGGTCTCTGTGCAGAAAACAGCAGTACCTGCATGGATGAGGTATCTGTGCAGAAAACAGCAGTACCTGCATGGATGAGGTATCTGTGCAGAAAACAGCAGTACCTGCATGGATGAGGTATCTGTGCAGAAAACAGCAGTACCTGCATGGATGAGGTCTCTGTGCAGAAAACAGCAGTACCTGCATGGATGAGGTCTCTGTGCAGAAAACAGCAGTATCTGCATGGATGAGGTCTCTGTGCAGAAAACAGCAGTACCTGCATGGATGAGGTCTCTGTGCAGAAAACAGCAGTACCTGCATGGATGAGGTATCTGTGCAGAAAACAGCAGTACCTGCATGGATGAGGTCTCTGTGCAGAAAACAGCAGTATCTGCATGGATGAGGTCTCTGTGCAGAAAACAGCAGTACCTGCATGGATGAGGTCTCTGTGCAGAAAACAGCAGTATCTGCATGGATGAGGTCTCTGTGCAGAAAACAGCAGTACCTGCATGGATGAGGTCTCTGTGCAGAAAACAGCAGTACCTGCATGGATGAGGTATCTGTGCAGAAAACAGCAGTACCTGCATGGATGAGGTCTCTGTGCAGAAAACAGCAGTATCTGCATGGATGAGGTCTCTGTGCAGAAAACAGCAGTACCTGTATGGATGAGGTCTCTGTGCAGAAAACAGCAGTACCTGCATGGATGAGGTCTCTGTGCAGAAAACAGCAGTACCTGCATGGATGAGGTCTCTGTGCAGAAAACAGCAGTACCTGCATGGATGAGGTCTCTGTGCAGAAAACAGCAGTACCTGTATGGATGAGGTATCTGTGCAGAAAACAGCAGTACCTGCATGGATGAGGTCTCTGTGCAGAAAACAGCAGTACCTGCATGGATGAGGTCTCTGTGCAGAAAATAGCAGTACCTGCATGGATGAGGTCTCTGTGCAGAAAACAGCAGTACCTGCATGGATGAGGTCTCTGTGCAGAAAACAGCAGTACCTGCATGGATGAGGTATCTGTGCAGAAAACAGCAGTACCTGCATGGATGAGGTCTCTGTGCAGAAAACAGCAGTACCTGCATGGATGAGGTCTCTGTGCAGAAAATAGCAGTACCTGCATGGATGAGGTCTCTGTGCAGAAAACAGCAGTACCTGCATGGATGAGGTATCTGTGCAGAAAACAGCAGTACCTGCATGGATGAGGTCTCTGTGCAGAAAACAGCAGTACCTGCATGGATGAGGTCTCCGCACAGACGGCACCCTGCAGAGCCTGTATGGCAGTACACTGTGTTGTGTGGATTTGTATCAGTAGTTCAGCCCTTGTGCACTGTCGTGCAGTATTTATCATGTGTCGGATTTTGATAAAATGTTTACAAATATTGCAAAAAAAAACAAAAAACAAATAGATGAATGTTATCCTGATAAAATCGTACATTACACGGTGAGCAGTCTGCGTGTCTGTAGGCAGCATGAACCTTCCTTCTCGTCCTCTGGCATTCATCGCTTCCACACTCTGCTGCTATATTGACATCCGACCAATTCTTCCAGCTCCAGAGCAGCCTCCCCACCGGCCTGACGAGCTTAAAAGCCTGTCTCAGATTGATCTGTTTTTCAGCTGCGTCAATTTTTCCTAGGTAGCAGGGATAAAGGGGATGTTCCTGGCAAACAAGAAGACTGACAGCCAGGTAAAGACTTTCATCACGTACAATAAAGGGAGAGACTGGCACCTGCTGCAGGCACCGGACGCTGATCTGCGAGGAAACCCCGTCAACTGCCTGCTGGTGAGTGTTACAGGATCACGGCAGAAGCAAACATAATCATTTGCCTAATTGTGCATGAAACACAAATTGAAATAAAATAAATCTCAAATTATAGAGCTTAAGTAATACCGTTATATGGTGCCCAGATGGCACTGCTTTCAGATGTCAATCTACAATTTATTTATGTCAATTTACATCTACTGTAAATAATGGTGACTACATAAGATGCTTACATAACTGTAAAATACAACACTTATGTAATACCACCACATAGTGCCCATATACGACTGCTATTAGATACTTATATAATAGTACAATACAGTGCCTACATAATACCACCATATAGTGCCCATATAACACTACTAATAGACACTTACCTAATAGTACAATACAGTGCCTACATAATGCCACCATATAATGCCCATATATGACTGCTATTAGACTCTTATATAATAGTACAATACAGTGCCTACATAATAGCACAATATAGTGCCCATATAACACTTGCATTAGACACTAACCTAATAGTACAATACAGTGCCTACATAACACCACCATATAGTGCCCACATAATACTGCTATTGGACACTTACAAAATAGAATACAGTGCATACATAATGCCGCCATGCATTGCTGACCTTAGATACATACCTAATACCAACATATAGTGCCCATATAACACTGCTATTAGACGCTTACCTAATAGTACAATACATTGCCTACATAATGCCGCCATCGAGTGCTCCTATAAGACTGCTTTTTGATGCTTACATAATTATGCCAGCACATTGCCTACGTAATACCACCATGTACTGCCCACATTAGATGGCTTCCTAATACCACCATATAGTGCCCATATACGACCGTTATTAGATGCTTACATAACAGTACAATAGAGTACCTACATAATGCCGCCATTTGGTGCCCATATACAGTACAGACCAAAAGTTTGGACACACCTTCTCATTTAAAGATTTTTCTGTATTTTCATGACTATGAAAATTGTACATTCACACTGAAGGCATCAAAACTATGAATTAACACATGTGGAATTGTAGACTTAACAAAACCCATTTATAAGGCATGAAATCCCACTTATTAGACCTGACAGGGCACACCTGTGAAGTGAAAACCATTCCCGGTGACTACCTCTTGAAGCTCATCAAGAGAATGCCAAGAGTGTGCAAAGCAGTCATCAAAGCAAAAGATGGCTACTTTGAAGAACCTAGAATATAAGACATATTTTCAGTTGTTTCACACTTTTTTGTTAAGTCTATAATTCCACATGTGTTAATTCATAGTTTTGATGCCTTCAGTGTGAATGTACAATTTTCATAGTCATGAAAATACAGGAGAATCTGTAAATGAGAAGGTGTGTCCAAACTTTTGGTCTGTACTGTAAGAGGTCTTATAAACACCACCATATAGTATTCACATAAATCCTTCTCTTCTTCTGTGTTCTGCCTCCTCGGCCGGCATCCTGGGCGTCTCTTGTGCTTTCTGTACCCTGTGACGTCATGCGGTTGCAGGATCTAGAAGTAAACATAATTCTACAATACCAGTCACAACTTATCCTTATAGAACTGCTATAAGATGCTGACATAGTTGTACATTATAGCACTGATATAATAGCACATAAAGTGGCCACGTGAGACCACTATAAGAAGCCTACATAGTTGCCTTATAATACACCATATGCCAATGGATGACATAACATGTCATAATGATATAATACCTCCATATAGCGCCACTGTACTGTGCCATGATGTTTATTCATGACAAGCCACTAATGAGGAGATTGGCATCAGCGTATGATTGCGGGTGATGTAATGGCAGAGATCCGTACACGCTGGCAGACATTTGCCCCTTTCCCCCGCGCTATAAATGTCTCCAAAAACCAAAATGACTCCTTCTGTAAAACTTCTGCTGTCGTTTGCTAATTATCTGTCTGTCTGCAGACTAATGAGGCATTTACAAATGATGTATTCTGCACAAATTACCAGTATCTTTACAAATAACTTATCAAACTGAGAGGTGGAGTGTTGTGCTGTTACAGGTCTGGATGGTAATTCTAGGGATTATCTTTACAATTCATCTCCATTTTTTATCACTGTGACTTTTTAGGTCCAAAATTCTGCGCTAAGAAATGTCTTATTATTATTTCATTATAATGATCTGAACTCTGTTTATCTGATGCACAAATCCATATCTCCTGCATAGGCATAAAATAAATCACACAATTCTGTCTGCCTCCACCAGGTCGCACAGGACCCACAATTCACAATAAGGGATGTCACAGCTCACCTCCTCCTCCTGTACAATGACTGATAACACCTCTATATACAGTAGATAACACAGGATCCACCATTCACAATAGGTGATGTCACAGCTCACCTCCTCCTCCTGTACAATGACTGATAACACCTCTATATACAGTAGATAACACAGGATCCACCATTCACAATAGGTGATGTCACAGCTCACCTCCTCCTCCTGTACAATGACTGATAACTCCTCTATATACAGTAGATAACACAGAATCCACCATTCACAATAGGTGATGTCACAGCTCACCTCCTCCTCCTGTACAATGACTGATAACTCCTCTATATACAGTAGATAACACAGGATCCACCATTCACAATAGGTGATGTCACAGCTCACCTCCTCCTCCTGTACAATGACTGATAACTCCTCTATATACAGTAGATAACACAGAATCCACCATTCACAATAGGTGATGTCACAGCTCACCTCCTCCTCCTGTACAATGACTGATAACTCCTCTATATACAGTAGATAACACAGGGTCCACCATTCACAATAGGTGATGTCACAGCTCTCCTCCTCCTCCTGTACAATGACTGATAACACCTCTATATACAGTAGATAACACAGGATCCACCATTCACAATAGGTGATGTCACAGCTCACCTCCTCCTCCTGTACAATGACTGATAACTCCTCTATATACAGTAGATAACACAGGATCCACCATTCACAATAGGTGATGTCACAGCTCACCTCCTCCTCCTGTACAATGACTGATAACTCCTCTATATACAGTAGATAACACAGAATCCACCATTCACAATAGGTGATGTCACAGCTCACCTCCTCCTCCTGTACAATGACTGATAACACCTCTATATACAGTAGATAACACAGGATCCACCATTCACAATAGGTGATGTCACAGCTCACCTCCTCCTCCTGTACAATGACTGATAACTCCTCTATATACAGTAGATAACACAGAATCCACCATTCACAATAGGTGATGTCACAGCTCACCTCCTCCTCCTGTACAATGACTGATAACTCCTCTATATACAGTAGATAACACAGGGTCCACCATTCACAATAGGTGATGTCACAGCTCTCCTCCTCCTCCTGTACAATGACTGATAGCACCTCTGTATACAGTAGATAACACAGAATCCACCATTCACAATAGGTGATGTCACAGCTCTCCTCCTCCTCCTGTACAATGACTGATAGCACTTCTATATACAGTAGATAACACAGAATCCACCATTCACAATAGGTGATGTCACAGCTCGCCTCCTCCTCCTGTACAATGACTGATAGCACCTCTATATACAGTAGATAACACAGGATCCACCATTCACAATAGGTGATGTCACAGCTCTCCTCCTCCTCCTGTACAATGACTGATAGCACTTCTATATACAGTAGATAACACAGAATCCACCATTCACAATAGGTTATGTCACAGCTCACCTCCTTCTCCTGTACAATGACTGATAGCACCTCTATATACAGTAGATAACACAGGATCCACCATTCACAATAGGTGATGTCACAGCTCTCCTCCTGCTCCTGTACAATGACTGATAGCACCTCTGTATACAGTAGATAACACAGAATCCACCATTCACAATAGGTGATGTCACAGCTCACCTCCTCCTCCTGTACAATGACTGATAACTCCTCTATATACAGTAGATAACACAGGATCCACCATTCACAATAGGTGATGTCACAGCTCTCCTCCTCCTCCTGTACAATGACTGATATCACCTCTATATACAGTAGATAACACAGGATCCACCATTCACAATAGGTGATGTCACAGCTCTCCTCCTCCTCCTGTACAATGACTGATAGCACTTCTATATACAGTAGATAACACAGAATCCACCATTCACAATAGGTTATGTCACAGCTCACCTCCTCCTCCTCCTGCACAATGACTGATAGCACTTCTATATACAGTAGATAACACAGAATCCACCATTCACAATAGGTGATGTCACAGCTCGCCTCCTCCTCCTGTACAATGACTGATAGCACCTCTATATACAGTAGATAACACAGGATCCACCATTCACAATAGGTGATGTCACAGCTCTCCTCCTCCTCCTGTACAATGACTGATAGCACCTCTGTATACAGTAGATAACACAGAATCCACCATTCACAATAGGTGATGTCACAGCTCTCCTCCTCCTCCTGTACAATGACTGATAGCACTTCTATATACAGTAGATAACACAGAATCCACCATTCACAATAGGTGATGTCACAGCTCGCCTCCTCCTCCTGTACAATGACTGATAGCACCTCTATATACAGTAGATAACACAGGATCCACCATTCACAATAGGTGATGTCACAGCTCTCCTCCTCCTCCTGTACAATGACTGATAGCACTTCTATATACAGTAGATAACACAGAATCCACCATTCACAATAGGTTATGTCACAGCTCACCTCCTTCTCCTGTACAATGACTGATAGCACCTCTATATACAGTAGATAACACAGGATCCACCATTCACAATAGGTGATGTCACAGCTCTCCTCCTCCTCCTGTACAATGACTGATAGCACCTCTGTATACAGTAGATAACACAGAATCCACCATTCACAATAGGTGATGTCACAGCTCACCTCCTCCTCCTGTACAATGACTGATAACTCCTCTATATACAGTAGATAACACAGGATCCACCATTCACAATAGGTGATGTCACAGCTCTCCTCCTCCTCCTGTACAATGACTGATATCACCTCTATATACAGTAGATAACACAGGATCCACCATTCACAATAGGTGATGTCACAGCTCTCCTCCTCCTCCTGTACAATGACTGATAGCACTTCTATATACAGTAGATAACACAGAATCCACCATTCACAATAGGTTATGTCACAGCTCACCTCCTCCTCCTCCTGTACAATGACTGATAGCACCTCTATATACAGTAGATAACACAGGATCCAGCATTCACAATAGGTGATGTCACAGCTCTCCTCCTCCTCCTGTACAATGACTGATAGCATCTCTGTATACAATAGATAACACAGAATCCACCATTCACAATAGGTGATGTCACAGCTCACCTCCTCCTCCTGTAAAATGACTGATAGCACCTCTATATACAGTAGATAACACAGGATCCACCATTCACAATAGGTGATGTCACAGCTCACCTCCTCCTCCTCCTGTACAATGACTGATAGCACCTCTATATACAGTAGATAACACAGGATCCACCATTCACAATAGGTGATGTCACAGCTCTCCTCCTCCTCCTGTAAAATGACTGATAGCACCTCTATATACAGTAGATAACACAGGATCCACCATTCACAATAGGTGATGTCACAGCTCACCTCCTCCTCCTCCTGTACAATGACTGATAGCACCTCTATATACAGTAGATAACACAGAATCCACCATTCACAATAGGTTATGTCACAGCTCACCTCCTCCTCCTCCTGTACAATGACTGATAGCACCTCTATATACAGTAGATAACACAGGATCCAGCATTCACAATAGGTGATGTCACAGCTCTCCTCCTCCTCCTGTACAATGACTGATAGCATCTCTGTATACAATAGATAACACAGAATCCACCATTCACAATAGGTGATGTCACAGCTCACCTCCTCCTCCTGTAAAATGACTGATAGCACCTCTATATACAGTAGATAACACAGGATCCACCATTCACAATAGGTGATGTCACAGCTCACCTCCTCCTCCTCCTGTACAATGACTGATAGCACCTCTATATACAGTAGATAACACAGGATCCACCATTCACAATAGGTGATGTCACAGCTCTCCTCCTCCTCCTGTAAAATGACTGATAGCACCTCTATATACAGTAGATAACACAGGATCCACCATTCACAATAGGTGATGTCACAGCTCACCTCCTCCTCCTCCTGTACAATGACTGATAGCACCTCTATATACAGTAGATAACACAGAATCCACCATTCACAATAGGTTATGTCACAGCTCACCTCCTCCTCCTCCTGTACAATGACTGATAGCACCTCTATATACAGTAGATAACACAGGATCCAGCATTCACAATAGGTGATGTCACAGCTCTCCTCCTCCTCCTGTACAATGACTGATAGCATCTCTGTATACAATAGATAACACAGAATCCACCATTCACAATAGGTGATGTCACAGCTCACCTCCTCCTCCTGTAAAATGACTGATAGCACCTCTATATACAGTAGATAACACAGGATCCACCATTCACAATAGGTGATGTCACAGCTCACCTCCTCCTCCTCCTGTACAATGACTGATAGCACCTCTATATACAGTAGATAACACAGGATCCACCATTCACAATAGGTGATGTCACAGCTCACCTCCTCCTGTACAATGATAACACCTCTATATACAGCAGATAACACAGGATCCATCATTCACAATAGGTGATATCACAGCTCACCTCCTCCTCCTGTACAATGACTGATGGCACCTCTATATACACTAGATAACACAGGATCAACCATTCACAATAGGTGATGTCACAGGTCACCTCCTCTCTTCTCAAAGAATTTCAAAACGAGTAAGGGCACTTTCCCCATAAAAGCATCTTTTTTTCCCATGCGTTCCATGTGTCCTTTCATGTTTTAATGGATTTCCAATAAAAAATAACATGTTTTAGATAATTTCCGTATGATGTGATGAATTTTCCTTTTTTTCTATGAATTATGTTGTTTCACACATGGCCACCAGATGGCGCAGGGGAGCTGCAGATGATGCCGGCGCTTTAATAAGCCGTTATGATGGCTGTGCTGGTAATACTGTTTTACTATTTTTAGTTTAATGATGAAAATGAAATCCAAGTTATAAAGGTAACGTCCCACTGGGAAAATAATAACAAAAAGCAGAAACGGCTTCAAAAACGACTTTCTGCTTAATAGTAAATATACACAAAGCCGAGAAAAAACATCGAAAAAAAAATCACTGTAGATAATTTAGAAATTGTCTCATTATATAGGAACAGCAAAAGCAAAGGCCGAGTCTGGAAATGCAAAACTGGAATATAGAGCAAAATACTGCGACAATAAGCACAGACGATGCACGGGCACAGCGCCCCCTCCCATTACATGTCCCTGCAGCTGACCCGTGGCACAGCGCCCCCTCCCATTACATGTCCCTGCAGCTGACCCGTGGCACAGCGCCTCCTCCCATTACATGTCCCTGCAGCTGACCCGTGGCACAGCGCCCCCTCCCATTACATGTCTCTGCAGCTGACCCGTGGCACAGCGCCCCCTCCCATTACATGTCCCTGCAGTTGACCCGTGGCACAGCACCCCCTCCCATTACATATCCCTGCAGCTGACCCGTGGCACAGCACCCCCTCCCATTACATGTCCCTGCAGCTGACCCGTGGCACAGCGCGCCCTCCCATTACATGTCCCTGCAGCTGACCCATGGCACAGTACCCCCTCCCATTACATGTCCCTGCAGCTGACCCGTGGCACAGCGCCCCCTCCCATTACATGTCCCTGCAGCTGACCCGTGGCACAGCGCCCCCTCCCATTACATGTCCCTGCAGCTGACCCATGGCACAGTACCCCCTCCCATTACATGTCCCTGCAGCTGACCCGTGGCACAGCGCCCCCTCCCATTACATGTCCCTGCAGCTGACCCGTGGCACAGCACCCCCTCCAATTACATGTCCCTGCAGCTGACCCATGTCACAGCGCCCACTCCCATTATATGTCCCTGCAGCTGACCCGTGGCACAGCGCCCCCTCCCATTACATGTCCCTGCAGCTGACCCGTTGCACAGCGCCCCCTCCCATTACATGTCCCTGCAGCTGACCCGTGGCACAGCGCCCCCTCTCATTACATGTCCCTGCAGCTGACCCGTGGCACAGCACCCCCTCCCATTACATGTCCCTGCAGCTGACCCGTGGCACAGCGCCCCCTCTCATTACATGTCCCTGCAGCTGACCCGTGGCACAGCGCCTCTTGCCATTACATGTCCCTGCAGCTGACCCGTGGCACAGCACCCCCTCCCATTACATGTCCATGCAGCTGACCCGTGGCACAGCACCCCCTCCAATTACATGTCCCTGCAGCTGACCCGTGGCACAGCGCCCCCTCCCATTACATGTCCCTGCAGCTGACCCGTGGCACAGCGCCCCCTCCCATTTCATGTCCCTGCAGCTGACCCGTGGCACAGCACCCCCTCCAATTACATGTCCCTGCAGCTGACCCATGGCACAGTGCCCCCTCCCATTACATGTCCCTGCAGTTGACCCGTGGCACAGCACCCCCTCCAATTACATGTCGCTGCAGCTGACCCGTGGCACAGCGCCCCCTCCCATTTCATGTCCCTGCAGCTGACCCGTGGCACAGCGCCCCCTCCCATTACATGTCCCTGCAGCTGACCCGTGGCACAGCGCCCCCTCCCATTACATGTCCCTGCAGCTGACCCGTGGCACAGCGCCCCCTCCCATTACATGTCCCTGCAGCTGACCCGTGGCACAGCGCCCCCTCCCATTACATGTCCCTGCAGCTGACCCGTGGCACAGCGCCCCCTCCCATTACATGTCCCTGCAGCTGACCCGTGGCACAGCGCCCCCTCCCATTACATGTCCCTGCAGCTGACCCGTGGCACAGCGCCCCCTCCCATTACATGTCCCTGCAGCTGACCCGTGGCACAGCGCCCCCTCCCATTACATGTCCCTGCAGCTGACCCGTGGCACAGCGCCCCCTCCCATTACATGTCCCTGCAGCTGACCCGTGGCACAGCGCCCCCTCCCATTACATGTCCCTGCAGCTGACCCGTGGCACAGCGCCCCCTCCCATTACATGTCCCTGCAGCTGACCCGTGGCACAGCGCCCTCTCCCATTACATGTCCCTGCAGCTGACCCGTGGCACAGCGCCCCCTCCCATTACATGTCCCTGCAGCTGACCCGTGGCACAGTGCCCTCTCCCATTACATGTCCCTGCAGCTGACCCGTGGCACAGCGCCTCCTCCCATTACATGTATCTGCAGCTGACCCGTGGCACAGCGCCCCCTCCCATTACATGTCCCTGCAGCTGACCCGTGGCACAGCGCCCTTTCCCATTACATGTCCCTGCAGCTGACACGTGGCACAGCGCCCTCTCCCATTACATGTCCCTGCAGCTAACCTGTGGCACAGCGCCCCCTCCCATTACATGTCCCTGCACCTGACCCGTGGCACAGTGCCCCCTCCCATTACATGTCCCTGCAGCTGACCTGTGGCACAGCGCCCCCTCCCATTACATGTCCCTGCAGCTGACCCGTAGCACAGCACCCCCTCCCATTACATGTGCCTGCAGCTGACCTGTAGCACAGCGCCCCCTCCCATTACGTGTCCCTGCAGCTGACCCGTGGCACAGCGCCCCCTCCCATTACATGTCCCTGCAGCTGACCCGTGGCACAGCGCCCCCTCCCATTACATGTCCCTGCAGCTGACCCGTGGCACAGCGCCCCCTCCCATTACATGTCCCTGCAGCTGACCCGTGGCACAGCGCCCCCTCCCATTACATGTCCCTGCAGCTGACCCGTGGCACAGCGCCCCCTCCCATTACATGTCCCTGCAGCTGACCCGTGGCACAGCGCCCCCTCCCATTACATGTCCCTGCAGCTGACCCGTGGCACAGCGCCCCCTCCCATTACATGTCCCTGCAGCTGACCCGTGGCACAGCGCCCCCTCCCATTACATGTCCCTGCAGCTGACCCGTGGCACAGTGCCCCCTCCCATTACATGTCCCTGCAGCTGACCCGTGGCACAGCGCCCCCTCCCATTACATGTCCCTGCAGCTGACCCGTGGCACAGCGCCCTCTCCCATTACATGTCCCTGCAGCTGACCCGTGGCACAGCGCCCCCTCCCATTACATGTCCCTGCAGCTGACCCGTGGCACAGCGCCCTCTCCCATTACATGTCCCTGCAGCTGACCCGTGGCACAGCGCCCCCTCCCATTACATGTCCCTGCAGCTGACCCGTGGCACAGCGCCCTCTCCCATTACATGTCCCTGCAGCTGACCCGTGGCACAGCGCCCTCTCCCATTACATGTCCCTGCAGCTGACCCGTGGCACAGCGCCTCCTCCCATTACATGTCCCTGCAGCTGACCCGTGGCACAGCGCCCCCTCCCATTACATGTCCCTGCAGCTGACCCGTGGCACAGCGCCCTCTCCCATTACATGTCCCTGCAGCTGACCCGTGGCACAGCGCCCCCTCCCATTACATGTCCCTGCAGTTGACCCGTGGCACAGCTCCCTCTCCCATTACATGTCCCTGCAGCTGACCCGTGGCACAGCGCCTCCTCCCATTACATGTCCCTGCAGCTGACCCGGGCACAGCGCCCCCTCCCATTACATTTTCCTGCAGCTGACCTGTGGCACAGCGCCCCCTCTAATTTCATGTCCCTGCAGCTGACCCGTGGCACAGCGCCCCCTCCCATTACATGTCCCTGCAGCTGACCCGTGGCACAGCGCCCCCTCCCATTACATGTTCCTGCAGCTGACCCGTGGCACAGCGCTCCCTCCCATTACATGTCCCTGCAGCTGACCCGTGGCACAGCGCACCCTCTCATTACATGTCCCTGCAGCTGACCCGTGGCACAGCGCCCCCTCCCATTACATGTCCCTGCAGCTGACCCGTGGCACAGCGCCACCTCCCATTACATGTCCCTGCAGCTGACCCGTGGCACAGCGCCCCCTCCCATTACATGTCCCTGCAGCTGACCCGTGGCACAGCGCCCCCTCCCATTACATGTCCCTGCAGCTGACCCGTGGCACAGCGCCCCCTCCCATTACATGTCCCTGCAGCTGACCCGTGGCACAGCGCCCTCTCCCATTACATGTCCCTGCAGCTGACCCGTGGCACAGCGCCCCCTCCCATTACATGTCCCTGCAGCTGACCCGTGGCACAGCGCCCTCTCCCATTACATGTCCCTGCAGCTGACCCGTGGCACAGTGCCCCCTCCCATTACATGTCCCTGCAGCTGACCCGTGGCACAGCACCCTCTCCCATTACATGTCCCTGCAGCTGACCCGTGGCACAGCGCCCTCTCCCATTACATGTCCCTGCAGCTGACCCGTGGCACAGCGCCTCCTCCCATTACATGTCCTTGCAGCTGACCCGTGGCACAGCGCCTCCTCCCATTACATGTCCTTGCAGCTGACCCGTGGCACAGCGCCCCCTCCCATTACATGTCCCTGCAGCTGACCCGTGGCACAGCGCCCTCTCCCATTACATGTCCCTGCAGCTGACCCGTGGCACAGCGCCCTCTCCCATTACATGTCCCTGCAGCTGACCCGTGGCACAGCTCCCTCTCCCATTACATTTTCCTGCAGCTGACCTGTGGCACAGCGCCCCCTCTCATTTCATGTCCCTGCAGCTGACCCGTGGCACAGCACCCCCTCCCATTACATGTCCCTGCAGCTGACCCGTGGCACAGCGCCCCCTCCCATTACATGTCCCTGCAGCTGACCCGTGGCACAGCGCCCTCTCCCATTACATGTCCCTGCAGCTGACCCGTGGCACAGCGCCCTCTCCCATTACATGTCCCTGCAGCTGACCCGTGGCACAGCTCCCTCTCCCATTACATGTCCCTGCAGCTGACCCGTGGCACAGCGCCTCCTCCCATTACATGTCCTGCAGCTGACCCGTGGCACAGCGCCCCCTCCCATTACATTTTCCTGCAGCTGACCTGTGGCACAGCGCCCCCTCTCATTTCATGTCCCTACAGCTGACCCGTGGCACAGCGCCCCCTCCCATTACATGTCCCTGCAGCTGACCCGTGGCACAGCGCCCCCTCCCATTACATGTTCCTGCAGCTGACCCGTGGCACAGCGCTCCCTCCCATTACATGTCCCTGCAGCTGACCCGTGGCACAGCGCGCCCTCTCATTACATGTCCCTGCAGCTGACCCGTGGCACAGCGCCCCCTCCCATTACATGTCCCTGCAGCTGACCCGTGGCACAGCGCCCCCTCCCATTACATGTCCCTGCAGCTGACCCGTGGCACAGCGCCCTCTCCCATTACATGTCCCTGCAGCTGACCCGTGGCACAGCGCCCCCTCCCATTACATGTCCCTGCAGCTGACCCGTGGCACAGCGCCCCCTCCCATTAAATGTCCCTGCAGCTGACCTGTGGCACAGCGCCCCCTCCCATTACATGTCCCTGCAGCTGACCCGTGGCACAGCGCCCTCTCCCATTACATGTCCCTGCAGCTGACCCGTGGCACAGCGCCCCCTCCCATTACATGTCCCTGCAGCTGACCCGTGGCACAGCGCCCTCTCCCATTACATGTCCCTGCAGCTGACCCGTGGCACAGCGCCTCCTCCCATTACATGTCCCTGCAGCTGACCCGTGGCACAGCGCCCCCTCCCATTACATGTCCCTGCAGCTGACCCGTGGCACAGCGCCCCCTCCCATTACATGTCCCTGCAGCTGACCCGTGGCACAGCGCCCCCTCCCATTACATGTCCCTGCAGCTGACCCGTGGCACAGCGCCCCCTCCCATTACATGTCCCTGCAGCTGACCTGTGGCACAGTGCCCCCTCCCATTACATGTCCCTGCAGCTGACCCGTGGCACAGCGCCCCCTCCCATTACATGTCCCTGCAGCTGACCCGTGGCACAGCGCCCCCTCCCATTACATGTCCCTGCAGCTGACCCGTGGCACAGCGCCCCCTCCCATTACATGTCCCTGCAGCTGACCCGTGGCATAGCGCCCCCTCCCATTACATGTCCCTGCAGCTGACCTGTGGCACAGCGCCCCCTCCCATTACATGTCCCTGCAGCTGACCCGTGGCACAGCGTCCCCTCCCATTACATGTCCCTGCAGCTGACCCGTGGCACAGGGCCCCCTCCCATTACATGTCCCTGCAGCTGACCCGTGGGACAGCGCCCCCTCCCATTACATGTCCCTGCAGCTGACCCGTGGCACAGCGCCCCCTCCCATTACATGTCCCTGCAGCTGACCCGTGGCACAGCGCCCTCTCCCATTACATGTCCCTGCAGCTGACCCGTGGCACAGCGCCCCCTCCCATTACATGTCCCTGCAGCTGACCCGTGGCACAGCGCCCTCTCCCATTACATGTCCCTGCAGCTGACCCGTGGCACAGCGCCTCCTCCCATTACATGTCTTTGCAGCTGACCCGTGGCACAGCACCCCCTCCCATTACATATCCCTGCTGCTGATCCGTGGCACAGCTCCCCTCTCATTACATGTTTTTGCAGCTGACCCGTGGCACAGCGTCCCCTCCCATTCCATGTCCCTGCAGCTGACCCGTGGCACAGCGCCCCCTCGTATCCCTTCTGTAGACCCCCACTGTCTATATACAATGCAGGCAGCTGGATGTTAGGCAGCACTCTCTTATTTGTCATACTGGAGCTAACCTGCCATCCCGCACACAATCTATGGATCGCTCCTCTCTTCTGCATAAGCAAACACTGGTGCCATAGGCAGACCCCCTTTCCATCACTATAAACCTAGCCCACCTAATAATGTCTTTTTCTTAGTATCACAAAGTAAGTATAAAATAATGCCGCAACACAGTGCACAGTAATAGAAGTGATTAATCTGTCATTACAAGACATTAATATTTCAGGCCACTAGATGGTGCTGTGCCGAGGAGGCAGTGATAGGATCTGTGCGGCACAAGTTACCGCTATGGCGGGTTTTTTTCTGCGCAGTGATACTTTGTCATTATGGCATCACTTGTGTTTGTGTTCTTACCACATAGTTCTAAGTCTCAATGATTTCTGCATAAAACGATATGATTCCACTCATCGGTGATATCAGAGAGCTTGTAAATGTTGGGAGTTATGAGTATTCTTACATGTGATACAAGACAAGTCTTATGTATCATGTGATTAAAAATGGAAATCTGTGCGGCTGATATCATTGTTCCTAGATGGCAGTATATGTCAACTATAGGAGCGCCACCTAGTGGCCACATCTATGCATGACCCTTGTCCAGGATTGCTCATTTTCATGTCTGATATTCTGCGTTTTGCTTCTTTTCAGCCATATTGTTCTTTACATCTACACCTGAAGGTGTCCGAGAATCCCTACACCACGGGCAACATCGCCAGCCGAGATACCGCGCCAGGCATCATCGTGGCTTCAGGTACTTGTCACATAGGAAGAAACTGCAGCAGAGCTGAGTTTGCATTGGGCGCAGTTCATAAACCTGCTGCCTTGTTTCAATCATTTCACTCCACGCACAAATGAACCTCTTATCCCGATAAATTGTAATTCAGCCGGTGAGGAGGAGGCGCTAAGTCTTGGAACAGCAGAGCCGAGTTAAGAGACAGGCACCTAAATACAGCAGAACAGAGTGTGTGGACAGGCAGCATGGAACAGCAGAGCCGAGTTATGAGACAGGCACCTAAATACAGCAGAACAGAGTGTGTGGACAGGCAGCATGGAACAGCAGAGACGAGTTATGAGACAGGCACCTAAATACAGCAGAACAGAGTGTGTGGACAGGCAGCATGGAACAGCAGAGCCGAGTTATGAGACAGGCACCTAAATACAGCAGAACAGAGTGTGTGGACAGGCAGCATGGAACAGCAGAGACGAGTTATGAGACAGGCACCTAAATACAGCAGAACAGAGTGTGTGGACAGGCAGCATGGAACAGCAGAGCCGAGTTATGAGACAGGCACCTAAATACAGCAGAACAGAGTGTGTAGACAGGCAGCATGGAACAGCAGAGCCGAGCAGGATTTTTAGGAGCACAATTTGGTGGATGCATTGCAGAGGTTAGTGATTAAGCAGAGCTCGCTTAGAATGTAGCAATCTGCAAGGATGAGAAACTTCCTGAATATTGAGAATATTGAGGTTCCATTTCTTCACCTGACCTGGCCAAAAAAGGGTGAGGGAAATAGCATCAGTGGCACGTAATGGGTTAACAGTGTAGCAAGACAGGTGAGAAATATACTGTACACACATATAATTCATATCCATTATAAATCTTTGTCTTGGGTGCTAGTAGGTTAATTATGATTACAATAATGTCTGTAAAGCTCTGTGGAATTAATGGCGCCATATAAAAGAGTAAATTAAATAAAATAAATAAAAAATAAATTACCCTTAGAGGACTGCAGATATTAGGTGGAAACCACTTGACATATTTTGTGCATTATAATATCATTCTGGGTGCTGATAGCGTTGATGATGCCTACATCCTTTCACACAGAAATAGAAGCACAAAATAAACAACTATCTACAGCCACCACTAGGGGGAGCTCCCTGTATAGAGAGATACATGATAAGATCCTGTCTGCAGCCACCACTAGGGGGAGCTTCCTGTATACAGAGATACATGATAAGATCCTGTCTGCAGCCACCACTAGGGGGAGCTCCCTGTATACAGAGATACATGATAAGATCCTGTCTGCAGCCACCACTAGGGGGAGCTCCCTGTATACAGAGATACATGATAAGATCCTGTCTGCAGCCACCACTAGGGGGAGCTCCCTGTATAGAGAGATACATGATAAGATCCTGTCTGCAGCCACCACTAGGGGGAGCTCCTTGTATACAGAGATACATGATAAGATCCTGTCTGCAGCCACCACTAGGGGGAGCTCCATGTATACAGAGATACATGATAAGATCCTGTCTGCAGCCACCACTAGGAGGAGCTCCCTGTATACAGAGATACATGATAAGATTCTGTCTGCAGCCACCACTAGGGGGAGCTCCCTGTATACAGAGATACATGATAAGATCCTGTCTGCAGCCACCACTAGGGGGAGCTCCCTGTATACAGAGATACATGATAAGATCCTGTCTGCAGCCACCACTAGGGGGAGCTCCCTGTATACAGAGATACATGATAAGATCCTGTCTGCAGTCACCACTAGGGGGAGCTCCATGTATACAGAGATACATGATAAGATTCTGTCTGCAGTCACCACTAGGGGGAGCTCCCTGTATAAAGATACATGATAAGATCCTGTCTGCAGTCACCACTAGGGGGAGCTCCCTGTATACAGAGATACATGATAAGATCCTGTCTGTAGCCACCACTAGGGGGAGCTCCCTGTATACAGAGATACATGATAAGATCCTGTCTGCAGCCACCACTAGGGGGAGCTCCCTGTATACAGAGATACATGATAAGATCCTGTCTGCAGCCACCACTAGGGGGAGCTCCCTGTATACAGAGATACATGATAAGATTCTGCCTGCAGCCACCACTAGGGGGAGCTCCCTGTATACAGAGATACATGATAAGATCCTGTCTGCAGCCACCACTAGGGGGAGCTCCCTGTATACAGAGATACATGATAAGATCCTGTCTACAGCCACCACTAGGGGGAGCTCCCTGTATACAGAGATACATGATAAGATCCTGTCTGCAGCCACCACTAGGGGGAGCTCCCTGTATACAGAGATACATGATAAGATCCTGTCTGCAGTCACCACTAGGGGGAGCTCCATGTTTACAGAGATACATGATAAGATTCTGTCTGCAGTCACCACTAGGGGGAGCTCCCTGTATAAAGATACATGATAAGATCCTGTCTGCAGTCACCACTAGGGGGAGCTCCCTGTATACAGAGATACATGATAAGATCCTGTCTGTAGCCACCACTAGGGGGAGCTCCCTGTATACAGAGATACATGATAAGATCCTGTCTGCAGCCACCACTAGGGGGAGCTCCCTGTATACAGAGATACATGATAAGATCCTGTCTGCAGCCACCACTAGGGGGAGCTCCCTGTATACAGAGATACATGATAAGATTCTGCCTGCAGCCACCACTAGGGGGAGCTCCCTGTATAGAGAGATACATGATAAGATTCTGCCTGCAGTCACCACTAGGGGGAGCTCCCTGTATACAGAGATACATGATAAGATTCTGCCTGCAGTCACCACTAGGGGGAGCTCCCTGTATACAGAGATACATGATAAGATCCTGTCTTCAGTCAGCACTAGGGGGAGCTCCCTGTATACAGAGATACATGATAAGATCCTGTCTGCAGTCACCACTAGGGGGAGCTCCCTGTATACAGAGATACATGATAAGATCCTGTCTGCAGCCACCACTAGGGGGAGCTCCCTGTATACAGAGATACATGATAAGATCCTGTCTGCAGCCACCACTAGGGGGAGCTCCCTGTATACAGAGATACATGATAAGATTCTGCCTGCAGCCACCACTAGGGGGAGCTCCCTGTATACAGAGATACATGATAAGATCCTGTCTGCAGCCACCACTAGGGGGAGCTCCCTGTATACAGAGATACATGATAAGATCCTGTCTGCAGCCACCACTAGGGGGAGCTCCCTGTATACAGAGATACATGATAAGATCCTGTCTGCAGCCACCACTAGGGGGAGCTCCCTGTATACAGAGATACATGATAAGATCCTGTCTGCAGCCACCACTAGGGGGAGCTCCCTGTATACAGAGATACATGATAAGATTCTGCCTGCAGCCACCACTAGGGGGAGCTCCCTGTATAGAGAGATACATGATAAGATTCTGCCTGCAGTCACCACTAGGGGGAGCTCCCTGTATACAGAGATACATGATAAGATTCTGCCTGCAGTCACCACTAGGGGGAGCTCCCTGTATACAGAGATACATGATAAGATCCTGTCTTCAGTCAGCACTAGGGGGAGCTCCCTGTATACAGAGATACATGATAAGATCCTGTCTGCAGTCACCACTAGGGGGAGCTCCATGTATACAGAGATACATGATAAGATTCTGTCTGCAGTCACCACTAGGGGGAGCTCCCTGTATAAAGATACATGATAAGATCCTGTCTGCAGTCACCACTAGGGGGAGCTCCCTGTATACAGAGATACATGATAAGATCCTGTCTGTAGCCACCACTAGGGGGAGCTCCCTGTATACAGAGATACATGATAAGATCCTGTCTGCAGCCACCACTAGGGGGAGCTCCCTGTATACAGAGATACATGATAAGATCCTGTCTGCAGCCACCACTAGGGGGAGCTCCCTGTATACAGAGATACATGATAAGATTCTGCCTGCAGCCACCACTAGGGGGAGCTCCCTGTATACAGAGATACATGATAAGATCCTGTCTGCAGCCACCACTAGGGGGAGCTCCCTGTATACAGAGATACATGATAAGATCCTGTCTGCAGCCACCACTAGGGGGAGCTCCCTGTATACAGAGATACATGATAAGATCCTGTCTGCAGCCACCACTAGGGGGAGCTCCCTGTATACAGAGATACATGATAAGATCCTGTCTGCAGTCACCACTAGGGGGAGCTCCATGTATACAGAGATACATGATAAGATTCTGTCTGCAGTCACCACTAGGGGGAGCTCCCTGTATAAAGATACATGATAAGATCCTGTCTGCAGTCACCACTAGGGGGAGCTCCCTGTATACAGAGATACATGATAAGATCCTGTCTGTAGCCACCACTAGGGGGAGCTCCCTGTATACAGAGATACATGATAAGATCCTGTCTGCAGCCACCACTAGGGGGAGCTCCCTGTATACAGAGATACATGATAAGATCCTGTCTGCAGCCACCACTAGGGGGAGCTCCCTGTATACAGAGATACATGATAAGATTCTGCCTGCAGCCACCACTAGGGGGAGCTCCCTGTATAGAGAGATACATGATAAGATTCTGCCTGCAGTCACCACTAGGGGGAGCTCCCTGTATACAGAGATGCATGATAAGATTCTGCCTGCAGTCACCACTAGGGGGAGCTCCCTGTATACAGAGATACATGATAAGATCCTGTCTTCAGTCAGCACTAGGGGGAGCTCCCTGTATACAGAGATACATGATAAGATTCTGCCTACAGCCACCACTAGGGGAGCTCCCTGTATACAGAGATACATGATAAGATCCTGCCTGCAGTCACCACTAGGGGGAGCTACCTGTATATAGAGATGCCTGATAAGATTCTGTCTGCAGCCACCACTAGGGGGAGCTCCCTGTATACAGAGATACATGATACGATCCTGTCTGCAACCACCACTAGGGGGAGCTACCTGTATATAGAGATACATGATAAGATCCTGTCTGCAGTCACCACTAGGGGGAGCTCCCTGTATACAGAGATACATGATAAGATCCTGTCTGCAGTCACCACTAGGGGGAGCTACCTGTATATAGAGATGCCTGATAAGATCCTGTCTGCAGTCACCACTAGGGGGAGCTACCTGTATATAGAGATACATGATAAGATCCTGTCTGCAGTCACCACTAGGGGGAGCTCCCTGTATACAGAGATACATGATAAGATCCTGTCTGCAGTCACCACTAGGGGGAGCTCCCTGTATATAGAGATGCCTGATAAGAATCTGTCTGCAGCCACCACTAGGGGGAGCTCCCTGTATACAGAGATACATGATACGATCCTGTCTGCAACCACCACTAGGGGGAGTTCCCTGCATACAGAGATACATGATAACATTCTGCCTGCAGCCACCACTAGGGGGAGCTCCCTGTATACAGAGATACATGATAAGATCCTGTCTGCAGCCACCACTAAGAGGAGATCCCTGTATACAGAGATACATGATAAGATCCTGTATGCAGCCACCACTAGGGGGAGCTCCCTGTATACAGAGATACATGATAAGATCCTGTATGCAGCCACCACTAGGGGGAGCTCCCTGTATACAGAGATACATGATAAGATCCTGTCTGCAGCCACCACTAGGGGGAGCTTCCTGTATACAGAGATACATAAGATCATGTCTGCAGTCACCACTAGGGGAAGCTCCCTGTACACAGAGATACATGATAAGATCCTGTCTGCAGTCACCACTAGGGGGAGCTCCCTGTATACAGAGATACATGATAAGACTCTGTCTGCAGTCACCACTAGGGGGAGCTCCCTGTATACAGAGATACATGATAAGATCCTGTATGCAGCCACCACTAGGGGGAGCTCCCTGTATACAGAGATACATGATAAGATCCTGTCTGCAGCCACCACTAGGGGGAGCTCCCTGTATACAGAGATACATGATAAGATCCTGTCTGCAGCCACCACTAGGGGGAGCTCAATGTATACAGAGATACATGATAAGATCCTGACTGCAGCCACCACTAGGGGGAGCTCCCTGTATACAGAGATACATGATAAGATTCTGTCTGTAGTCACCACTAGGCGGAGCTCCCTGTATACAGAGATACATGATAAGATCCTGTCTGCAGCCACCACTAGGGGGAGCTCCCTGTATACAGAGATACATGATAAGATCCTGTCTGCAGCCACCACTAGGGGGAGCTCCCTGTATACAGAGATACATGATAAGATTCTGTCTGCATTCACCACTAGGGGGAGCTCCCTGTATACAGAGATACATGATAAGATTCTGTCTGCATTCACCACTAGGGGGAGCTCCCTGTATACACAGATACATGATAAGATCCTGCCTGCAGCCACCACTAGGGGGAGCTCCCTGTATACAGAGATACATGATAAGATTCTGTCTGCAGCCACCACTAGGGGGAGCTCCCTGTATACAGAGATACATGATAAGATCCTGTCTGCAGCCACCACTAGGGGAGATCCCTGTATACAGAGATACATGATAAGATCCTGTCTGCAGCCACCACTAGGGGGAGCTCCCTGTATACAGAGATAGATGATAAGATTCTGTCTGCAGCCACCACTAGGGGGAGCTCCCTGTATACAGAGATACATGATAAGATCCTGTCTGCAGCCACCACTAGGGGGAGCTCCCTGTATACAGAGATACATGATAAGATCCTGTCTGCAGCCACCACTAGGGGGAGCTCAATGTATACAGAGATACATGATAAGATCCTGACTGCAGCCACCACTAGGGGGAGCTCCCTGTATACAGAGATACATGATAAGATTCTGTCTGCAGCCACCACTAGGGGGAGCTCCCTGTATACAGAGATACATGATAAGATCCTGTCTGCAGCCACCACTAGGGGGAGCTCCCTGTATACAGAGATACATGATAAGATCCTGTCTGCAGCCACCACTAGGGGGAGCTCAATGTATACAGAGATACATGATAAGATCCTGACTGCAGCCACCACTAGGGGGAGCTCCCTGTATACAGAGATACATGATAAGATTCTGTCTGTAGTCACCACTAGGGGGAGCTCCCTGTATACAGAGAGACATAAGATCCAGTCTGCAGTCACCACTAGGGGGAGCTCCCTGTATACAGAGATATATGATAAGATCATGTCTGCAGCCACCACTAGGGGGAGCTCCCTGTATACAGAGATATATGATAAGATCATGTCTGCAGCCACCACTAGGGGGAGCACCCTGTATACAGAGATACATGATAAGATTCTGTCTGCAGCCACCACTAGGGGCAGCTCCCTGTATACAGAGAGACATGATAAGATTCTGTCTGCAGCCACCACTAGGGGGAGCTCCCTGTATTCAGAGATACATGATAAGATTCTGTCTGCAGTCTCCACTAGGGGGAGCTCCCTGTAGACATAGATACATGATAAGATTCTGTCTGCAGCCACCACTAGGGGGAGCTCCCTGTATACAGAGATACATGATAAGATTCTGTCTGCAGTCACCACTAGGGGGAGCTCCCTGTATACAGAGATACATGATAAGATCCTGTCTGCGGCCACCACTAGGGGGAGCTCCCTGTAGACATAGATACATGATAAGATTCTGTCTGCAGCCACCACTAGGGGGAGCTCCCTGTATACAGAGATACATGATAAGATCCTGTCTACTGCCACCACTAGGGGGCGCTCCCTGTATACAGAGATACATGATAAGATCCTGTCTGCAGCCACCACTAGGGGGAGCTCCCTGTATACAGAGATACATGATAAGATCCTGTCTGCAGCCTCCACTAGGGGGAGCTCCCTGTATACAGAGATACATGATAAGATCCTGTCTGCAGCCACCACTAGGGGGAGCTCCCTGTATATAGAGATACATGATAAGATTCTGTCTGCAGCCACCACTAGGGGGAGCTCCCTGTATACAGAGATGCATGATAAGATCCTGTCTGCAGCCACCACTAGGGGGAGCTCCCTGTATACAGAGATACATGATAAGATCCTGTCTGCAGTCACCACTAGGGGGAGCTCCCTGTATACAGAGATACATGATAAGATCCTGTCTGCAGCCACCACTGGAGGGAGCTCCCTGTATACAGAGATACATGATAAGATCCTGTCTGCAGCCACCACTAGGGGGAGCTCCCTGTATACAGAGATACATGATAAGATCCTGTCTGCAGTCACCACTAGGGGGAGCTCCCTGTATGCAGTGATACATGATAAGATTCTGTCTGCAGTCACCACTAGGGGGAGCTCCCTGTATACAGAGATACATGATAAGATCCTGTCTGCAGCCACCACTAGGGGGAGCTCCCTGTATATAGAGATACATGATAAGATCCTGTCTGCAGCCACCACTAGGGGAAGCTCCCTCTAAACAGAGATGCATGATAAGATCCTGTCTGCAGCCACCACTAGGGGGAGCTCCCTGTATACAGAGATACTTGGTAAGATCCTGTCTGCAGTCACCACTAGGGGGAGCTCCCTGTATACAGAGATACATGATAAGATCCTGTCTGCAGCCACCTCTAGGGGGAGCTCCCTGTATACAGAGATACATGATAAGATCCTGTCTGCAGCCACCACTAGGGGGAGCTCCCTGTATACAGAGATACATGATAAGATCCTGTCTGCAGCCTCCACTAGGGGGAGCTCCCTGTATACAGAGATACATGATAAGATCCTGTCTGCAGTCACCACTAGGGGGAGCTCCCTGTATACAGAGATACATGATAAGATCCTGTCTGCAGTCACCACTAGGGGCAGCTCCCTGTATACAGAGATACATGATAATATCCTGTCTGCAGCCACCACTAAGGGAAGCTCCCTGTATACAGAGATACATGATAAGATCCTGTCTGCAGCCACCACTAGGGGGAGTTCCCTGTATACAGAGATACATGATAAGATCCTTTCTGCAGCCACCACTAGGGGGAGCTCTCTGTATACAGAGATACATGATAAGATCCTGTCTGCAGTCACCACTAGGGGGAGCTCCCTGTATACAGAGATACATGATAAGATCCTGTCTGCAGCCACCACTAAGGGGAGCTCCCTGTATACAGAGATACATGATAAGATCCTGTCTGCAGCCACCACTAGGGGGAGCTCCCTGTATACAGAGATACATGATAAGATCCTTTCTGCAGCCACCACTAGGGGGAGCTCCCTGTATACAGAGATACATGATAAGATCCTTTCTGCAGCCACCACTAGGGGGAGCTCCCTGTCTACAGAGATACATGATAAGATCCTGTCTGCAGTCACCACTAGGGGGAGCTCCCTGTATACAGAGATACATGATAAGATCCTTTCTGCAGCCACCACTAGGGGGAGCTCCCTGTCTACAGAGATACATGATAAGATCCTGTCTGCAGTCACCACTAGGGGGAGCTCCCTGTATACAGAGATACATGATAAGATCCTGTCTGCAGTCGCCACTAGGGGGAGCTCCCTGTATACAGAGATACATGATAATATCCTGTCTGCAGCCACCACTAGGGGGAGCTCCTTGTATACAGAGATACATGATAATATCCTGTCTGCAGCCACCACTAGGGGGAGCTTCCTGTAGACAGAGATACATGATAAGATCCTGTCTGCAGTAACCACTAGGGGGAGCTCTCTGTATACAGAGATACATGATAAGATCCTGTCTGCAGTCACCACTAGGGGGAGCTCCCTGTATACAGAGATACATGATAATATCCTGTCTGCATCCACCACTAGGGGGAGCTCCCTGTATACAGAGATACATGATAATATCCTCTCTGCAGCCACCACTAGGGGGAGCTTCCTGTAGAAAGAGATACATGATAAGATCCTGTCTGCAGTAACCACTAGGGGGAGCTCCCTGTATACAGAGATACATGATAAGATCCTGTCTGCAGCCACCACTAGAGGGAGCTCCCTGTATACAGAGATACATGATAAGATCCTTTCTGCAGCCACCACTAGGGGGAGCTCCCTGTAGACAGAGATGCATGATAATATCCTGTCTGCAGCCACCACTAGGGGGAGCTTCCTGTAGACAGAGATACATGATAAGATCCTGTCTGCAGTAACCACTAGGGGGAGCTCCCTGTATACAGAGATACATGATAAGATCCTGTCTGCAGCCACCACTAGAGGGAGCTCCCTGTATACAGAGATACATGATAAGATTCTGTCTGCAGCCACCACTAAGGGGATCTCCCTGTATACAGAGATACATGATAAGATCCTGTCTGCAGCCACCACTAGAGGGAGCTCCCTGTATACAGAGATACATGATAAGATTCTGTCTGCAGCCACCACTAGGGGGAGCTCCCTGTATTCAGAGATACATGATAATATCCTGTCTGCAGCCACCACTAGGGGGAGCTTCCTGTAGACAGAGATACATGATAAGATCCTGTCTGCAGTAACCACTAGGGGGAGCTCTCTGTATACAGAGATACATGATAAGATCCTGTCTGCAGTCACCACTAGGGGGAGCTCCCTGTATACAGAGATACATGATAATATCCTGTCTGCAGCCACCACTAGGGGGAGCTCCCTGTATACAGAGATACATGATAATATCCTCTCTGCAGCCACCACTAGGGGGAGCTTCCTGTAGAAAGAGATACATGATAAGATCCTGTCTGCAGTAACCACTAGGGGGAGCTCCCTGTATACAGAGATACATGATAAGATCCTGTCTGCAGCCACCACTAGAGGGAGCTCCCTGTATACAGAGATACATGATAAGATCCTTTCTGCAGCCACCACTAGGGGGAGCTCCCTGTAGACAGAGATGCATGATAATATCCTGTCTGCAGCCACCACTAGGGGGAGCTTCCTGTAGACAGAGATACATGATAAGATCCTGTCTGCAGTAACCACTAGGGGGAGCTCCCTGTATACAGAGATACATGATAAGATCCTGTCTGCAGCCACCACTAGAGGGAGCTCCCTGTATACAGAGATACATGATAAGATTCTGTCTGCAGCCACCACTAAGGGGATCTCCCTGTATACAGAGATACATGATAAGATCCTGTCTGCAGCCACCACTAGAGGGAGCTCCCTGTATACAGAGATACATGATAAGATTCTGTCTGCAGCCACCACTAGGGGGAGCTCCCTGTATTCAGAGATACATGATAAGATCCTGTCTGCAGCCACCACTAGGGGGAGCTCCCTGTATACAGAGATACATGGTAAGATCCTGTCTGCAGTCACCACTAGGGGGAGCTCCCTGTATACAGAGATACATGATAAGATCCTGTCTGCAGTCACCACTAGGGGGAGCTCCCTGTATACAGAGATACATGATAAGATCCTGTCTGCAGCCACCACTAGGGGGAGCTCCCTGTATACAGAGATACATGATAAGATCCTGTCTGCAGCCTCCACTAGGGGGAGCTCCCTGTATACAGAGATACATGATAATATCCTGTCTGCAGTCACCACTAGGGGGAGCTCCCTGTATACAGAGATACATGATAAGATCCTGTCTGCAGTCACCACTAGGGGGATCTTCCTGTATACAGAGATACATGATAAGATCCTGTCTGCAGCCACCACTAGGGGGAGCTCCCTGTATACAGAGATACATGATAAGATCCTGTCTGCAGCCTCCACTAGGGGGAGCTCCCTGTATACAGAGATACATGATAAGATCCTGTCTGCAGTCACCACTAGGGGGAGCTCCCTGTATACAGAGATACATGATAAGATCCTGTCTGCAGCCACCACTAGGGGGAGCTCCCTGTATACAGAGATACATGATAAGATCCTGTCTGCAGCCACCACTAGGGGAAGCTCCCTGTACAGAGATACATGATAAGATCCTGTCTGCAGCCACCACTAGGGGGAGCTCCCTGTATACAGAGATACATGATAAGATCCTTTCTGCAGCCACCACTAGGGGGAGCTCTCTGTATACAGAGATACATGATAAGATCCTGTCTGCAGTCACCACTTGGGGGAGCTCCCTGTATACAGAGATACATGATAAGATCCTTTCTGCAGCCACCACTAGGGGGAGCTCCCTGTATACAGAGATACATGATAAGATCCTTTCTGCAGCCACCACTAGGGGGAGCTCCCTGTATACAGAGATACATGATAAGATCCTTTCTGCAGCCACCACTAGGGGGAGCTCTCTGTATACAGAGATACATGATAAGATCCTGTCTGCAGTCACCACTAGGGGGAGCTCCCTGTATACAGAGATACATGATAATATCCTGTCTGCAGCCACCACTAGGGGGAGCTCCCTGTATACAGAGATACATGATAAGATCCTTTCTGCAGCCACCACTAGGGGGAGCTCTCTGTATACAGAGATACATGATAAGATCCTGTCTGCAGTCACCACTAGGGGGAGCTTCCTGTGTACAGAGATACATGATAAGATCCTGTCTGCAGCCACCACTAGGGGGAGCTCCCTGTATACAGAGATACATGATAAGATCCTTTCTGCAGCCACCACTAGGGGGAGCTCTCTGTATACAGAGATACATGATAATATCCTGTCTGCAGCCACCACTAGGGGGAGCTCCCTGTATACAGAGATACATGATAAGATCCTGTCTGCAGTCACCACTAGGGGGAGCTCCCTGTATACAGAGATACATGATAAGATTCTGTCTGCAGACACCACTAGGGGGAGCTCCCTGTATACAGAGAGACATGATAAGATTCTGTCTGCAGTCACCACTAAGGGGAGCTCCCTGTATACAGAGATACATGATAAGATTCTGTCTGCAGTCACCACTAGGGGGAGGTCCCTGTATACAGAGATACATGATAAGATCCTGTCTGCAGCCACCACTAGGGGGAGCTCCCTGTATACAGAGATACATGATAAGATCCTGTCTGCAGCCACGACTAGGGGGAGCTCCCTGTATACAGAGATACATGATAAGATCCTGTCTGCATTCACCACTAGGGGGAGCTCCCTGTATACAGAGATACATGATAAGATCCTGTCTGCAGCCACCACTAGGGGGAGCTCCCTGTATACAGAGATACATGATAAGATTCTGTCTGCAGACACCACTAGGGGGAGCTCCCTGTATACAGAGGTACATGATAAGATCCTGTCTGCAGCCACCACTAGGGGGAGCTCCCTGTATACAGAGACACATGATAAGATTCTGTCTGCAGCCACCACTAGGGGGAGCTCCCTGTATACAGAGATACATGATAAGATCCTGTCTGCAGCCACCACTAGGGGGAGCTCCCTGTATACAGAGGTACATGATAAGATCCTGTCTGCAGCCACCACTAGGGGGAGCTCCCTGTATACAGAGATACATGATAAGATTCTGTCTGCAGTCACCACTAGGGGGAGCTCCCTGTATACAGAGGTACATGATAAGATCCTGTCTGCAGCCACCACTAGGGGGAGCTCCCTGTATACAGAGATGCATGATAAGATCCTGTCTGCAGCCACCACTAGGGGGAGCTCCCTGTATACAGAGATACATGATAAGATCCTGTCTGCAGCCACCACTAGGGGGAGCTCCCTGTACAGGGATTCGATCTGTATGCTGAATTTATATGTGGTGGGTGGGTATTAATAGTTATACAAATAATCTGTGTTTTATTTCTGACAGGCTCAGTATCTATTTGCACTGTTTTTAGAGTTATCCTATAATCTATATATTTTCTATCCACATATTCAGATTTACCATGGGATAATATAGTTGTGTCTGATGTTGTGGGCCTCACTTTGTCACACACCGCCCCATCTCCTAAAATCTTCATGTCTTGTCTCTCCAGGGAACATTGGATCAGAGTTAACCGAGAGTGATGTCAGCATGTTTATTTCCTCGGATGCCGGCAATACGTGGAGACAGGTAAATATAATTGTGACATATGTTGTCTGTAACTAACAGTTCTCCTGTGCTGACCCGGTGAATGACAAGAACTCCGTAGGGCAAGTGATGGCTGTCACCATCTCCAGACGGAAGCCGCAGAATAATGCAGGGCTGGCGGAAAACTAAACCTAATGAAGACATAGCTGATGTGCAGTCGGGGAATTCCAGGGAAGGGGTTCGGCACTGCGGGGCATCTGTGCATAATATAAGATAACCAAAGATATAGAATCCCAACACAATGAGGACAAAGATGTGACAATCCGAAACTGTTAGTGGGGAAATCACAAATAAATTCTAGGAAAGGTGGAGATAGATAGATAGATAGATAGATAGATAGATAGATAGATAGATAGATAGATAGATAGATAGATAGATAGATAGATAGATAGATAGATGAATGATAGATGGGTAGATAATTGATAGATAGATAATAGATAGATAATAGATGATAGATAGATAGATAGATAGATAGATAGATAGATAGATAGATAGATAGATAGATAGATAGATAGATGATAGATAGATAGATGATAGATAATTGATAGATAGATAAATACTCTTCCATTTTTCATCTCAATTACTTAGGGTCCTCAGCAGAGGATTGTGCACTGATTTGTCATAAATGCTTTTCTTATTTTTCCACTTTTTTGCCTGCGGCTTCTCCCAGATTCCACCTGATAGTCTTCTGAGCGTCTGCAGATCACATGAGCGGTGAAGCCTCGCGCTGCGCCTCTTTGAACTGTGCAGAGAACATGAACTGTTTGATATCGACGCTGTCTGCTACAATGTATCTCCTCTGTTTACTCGTTTTGAAACTTATTGTATCATTTAGATCTTTGAAGAGGAGCACAGTGTCTTGTACCTGGATCAAGGAGGAGTTCTGGTGGCCATGAAGCACACCTCTCTCCCCATCCGCCATCTCTGGTAAGGAGAAATGTGGGAAATCTAATGTCAAAATAATGATGAGTAACTCCGCTGCCAGACACCGATCTGCATACAACATGACCTATTTTACAAATACTGCAAGTTATGTATCTTGCATTGATATTCAGTTACATTGCGGCTCCGATCACTTCCAAAGCTGCGTCTCCGATAGCACTATTTGCAATACCCCTCAGAGTTTTGCTGAGCAATATTCCGTTTAGAGGGTTATCGAGTTACCACAATGCAATATACTCATTTTCATAAAAGTTTGCAGAAGTTCCATTTGCAGGATCGTCATATACAATACTGAACTGGTGGAAGTTTTGAGTGCATGTCATAATGAGATTCATCTCTTCTGTTCTACATAAGTAAATAAACCACCATTTTAAAATTTTAAATTCTGCTCCTTTCCAAATACTTTGCCTGACTTTCCTTCATCCAACCTGGATACTTTGCACAATATCTTATCGTTTCCAGAACTGCATTAATCTCTGCTTTAAGATTCACTGTTTGTACTCAACATTTATTCTTAAACTTTTACTGCATTCACATCTAAATTTGTTACCTACAGATCAGGATTGTTTAGTATTGTACTGATAGATTTACAGTCACTAAACATGCCAGTCCTCCTCTTACCAGTTAGGGTACCGTCACACAGTGCAATTTTCATCGCTACGACGGTACGATCCGTGACGCTCCAGCGTCGTAACAATATCGCTCCAGCGTCGTAGACTGCTGTCACACTTTGCAATCTACGACGCTGGAGCGATAATTTCATGACGTATGTGCGATGTAGAAGCCGTTGGTTACTATGCGCACATCGTATACGATATATGTTACACCATGCGATCATGCCGCCACAGCGGGACACTAGACGACAAAAGAAAGTTTCAAACGATCTGCTACGACGTACGATTCTCAGCGGGGTCCCTGATCGCAGGAGCGTGTCAGACACTGCGATATCGTAACTATATCGCTCGAACGTCACAAATCGTGCCGTCGTAGCGATCAAAATTGCACTGTGTGACGGTACCCTTACCGTGGCCAGCTAATCCGCTGTGCATGATGTGGTGCCCGATGTCTCAGCTTCCCTGGCTGCTTGGCTCCTCTTGCCTGTGTTGCTTCACACAGGAACTCTGCAGAGCCAACTGCTCTGCCCCCTATCATACACCAGACTGATACTGACTCTGACCCTGACACATCCAAGCCCTATACTGCAAGGATTTTAACTGGGATCTGTGGCCTTCAGTCATATGGAAATCCCAGGCCTGGCATGAAACGGACTGCACGACTACCATCCTGCAGTCTGTTTCAAAATACAAAAACCCCTGAGCAGGTTTTCCCAACCCTGCCTTGGACACTAACATGCCCAAGACTGACACTTATTTTTAGTCTGCATTGCAATCACAGCTACGCCTGTGCCTGCAATGCACTCTCATGGTGTCCATACGCCTCTGTGCACATCCTGGGGGGGAACACACAGCGACCCCTACTTGTGACAATGCACCGCCAAGGCCTCAATACGCCTCCGTGCGCATCCTGGAGAGAACATACAGCGACCGCTACCTGTAACACCGGTCAGTGCCTCACACATGGGACTAATAAGAGTGGAGCCGCTGCCTGATCCAGGAGGGCTATGGCAGAGCACAGGAGGCTTTGTAGAAGCTGGAGCGGCAGAAAACTCGGCATCTTATTGACTATTGGACAGGGCCAACAGATGGGGCCACGACCCAACATTGGAACTGGAAGAGGAAAGCAACCGAAGCCTTTATAATCAAAGTTATACTTAGTCTTTCCTTCGCCCAGGGCAAAGATTAATTTTTCTTGCGTCGTCCTGTTTCTAAATACTGTGACCAAGGCAGAGTGACTTGTTGGGACTTTTGCCGGCACATGACTCAGACGCCCATAGATATGCCATGTGCTATTGAATTCTTGTCGGCAGATGTGACCTGTAGAAATGGAGAAGTCCGCACTGCAGAACGTGGTGCAGCAGGTCCATTGTCTGCAAGTGGCAGGTGCAAGTTAAACTTTTAATTAGTTAGGAGGCGTAAGACTCCATCATCCGTTTCCTTTCTTTTCGGTTAAGCATTCAACACAAAATTGTCAATCAAACCATGCAGAAAAGTTCTGGTAGGAGCTCTCATCTTCTTCCGCCCGCTCCTCTTTGTGCCGAGTTCCTCGACTACCTTATGTTTGGAAAGAAACCTTGTTAGTTTTTTTTTATTTCTGGCATAAAAGAAAAGCAATACAGATCTCGTAGGGAGACGAGAGAAGCCTCCAGGGTTCTTGTACGCACCACGTAATCTAATCAAATACCTCATCCATTATATGCACATAATAAGGCAAGGACTTGCCGCTTGATGTAGTTTTTGCTTTTTTTTCATGTTTGACACCAGGAGAATTTTCTGAACGTGTTGGCACAAAACTCAAGAAGCCGTCACTTTTAGAGTAGGTCAACAGTCAACTTCTCCAATAAAATCCTTCCGTGCCTTTCATCAATCATTTCTCTCGGAGGCTCCTAACTTTTTGTAGGAAGAAGCATCTTTAACAGTGATGAACGAGAAACTTCTTTACAAAGTATGTGACTCACTTACTAAAAGAGGACAGAGTCATGGTGAGATTAAGGGGAGGGTGCACTCATTTCTCTACTGGGTTGATGTAGTCATTGTAAAAAAGCAATATTCGCGACTGTTGTGTACATACCGGTCTGGCATGGTTAGCAACAGATGAGATATACAATGTATTTGTCCTCCTGTAAAACATGAGTTTGGGGTGGACTAGGGGGCTTCCCAATGAGTGCCACATGCCAGCGCTTCGGCAGGTCCATTCTCCTACATTGGTATTTCCACCAGGTAGTACAAAGTCTGTAGATAGTAGATGGAGGCTCAATTCTGTCCTGGGTGTCCAATAGCAGCTCCAAGAAACAACCGTCAGTTACAACCAGATGGTCGGCCTGACCTGAGGACCAGGATCCGCATCCGGCCCTCCAAGGGGAGAGTCCCAAAAAGTGCAAATATTGTAGAGGAAGCAGAGGATGCTTGAAGGTAGGGAAGACTTGTCATAGAGCAGGCAGAGGAGGACAGAAGGAAGCACATTGGGGGAAGAAAGTGACACTTGGTCATGATTGTGGTGAAACTTTGTTCAAGATGTGGATTGGAAGAGCAAAAAGATCGAGGGATTGTAGAAAAATGCTGAAAAAAATGGTGCAAGAAAGCAGAGCTGCTCCAGAGATTCTAGATTTTCATGGATTGCTGAGGAGCCAGAGAACAGACAAGAAAGTGCGGATGAATACTTGAAGATACTGAAGGTCTCGTGGCTGGTTGGCTTTCACAGTTACCAAGCCTACTGAGCTGACATGGCTAGAGAACTGGTGGAGGAGCCACTGCTGGAAAGTTGGAAGGAGGAAGAAACACAACTGGAGAGATGGGAAGAGGGAGAATATAGAAGGTCACTTGGGGCAGTGGGACAGGTGGATGCTTCCCAGTCCAAGATTTGAACAGTTATACCATCTGCAACTTCTCCATGTGGAGCTGAGGAATCAGTAGAAACCGCAAGGATGGGATTGTCATCCATAAAGTCGCCAGATCACTTTGGTGTCCTGGTCCATTGATCCCGATTAACTACCGGATAGTCTTGAGTTGTCAGATAGTGTACGGAGGGACATCTACATCCTGAGTACCCAGTAGCTGCTCTGTTTATTAAGCAACATGCAGGTAGATATGAGTTTTAAGGTAAAAAACAGGTGTCTGAGTGTTTTACCTCCACAACATCCGTGGGCCGCAAGTGCTTTCCACTTAAGGACACACCGTAGTGCAACATGTTAGTTAGCCATATCATTAAAACCACCTACCTAGTGTGTAGGTCCATGAATAAGCCATAACCCTAGCAGACTAATTTAGGTCCTGCAACATCCTTCAGCATGACCGGTTTGGCAGTGGGTCAGTAATGGTGTGGGGTGGCATTTCTTTGGAGGGCCGCACAGCCCTCCATGTGCTCGCCAGAGTTAGCATGACTACCATTAGGTACCGAGATGAGATCCTCAGACCCCTTGTGAGACCATATGCTGGTGCGGTTGGCCCTGGGTTCCTCCTAATGCAGGACAATGCCAGACCTCATGTGGCTGGAGCGTGTCAGCAGTTCCTCCAAGATGAAGGCATTGAAGCTATGGACTGGCCGCCCGTTCTCCAGACCTGAATCCGATTGAACACATCTGGGACATCATGTCTCGCCCCATCCACCAATGTCATGTTACACCACAGACTGTCCAGGAGTTGGCGGAAGCTTTAGTGCATGTCTGGGAGACAATCCCTTAGGAGACCATCTGCCGCCTCATCAGGAGCATGCCCAGGCGTTGTACAGTAGGGAGGTCATACAGGCACGTGGAGGCCACACACACTGCTGAGCATCTTTTCCTTGTCATGAGGCACTGAAGTTGGATCAGCCTGTAATTTGATTTTCCACTTTGATTTTGAGTATCATTCCAAATCCAGAGCTCCATGGGATATTCATTTGTTATGTTTTATTGTTCTGAACCCATTCCACTATGCAATGAATAAAAATTTGCAACTGGAATATTTCATTCAGAGAGATCTAGGATGTGGGATTTTAGTGTTCCCTTTATTTTTTTGAGCAGTGTATATATAATTTCCTTCAATGCAAATAAATTGTTTAATTTGTAACTTCCTTAACTGTTCATTAAAACAGTAATTTTGACCAGGGGTGCCCAAACGTTTACATGTCACTGTACATACTTTATATCTGGTTATTATCTGGTTATTATGTTACATTGTGATATATTACTTCCTTCGTATTACTTATACTCTGTCCTGGAAGTTGAACACTACTTTTCAAAATGCAAAAAACATTGGATATCACCAAGTTTTTTTTTTACCACTTTCGTGTTTAGCGCTTATCCAGAAATATCTATTTTGATGACGGAACGCCATGTTTCCTTTGAAACCTTAAACCGATGTATTAGATTAATGATTTTGCTTCTTTTTTTTCCTCTTTCAGGCTAAGTTTTGATGAAGGTAGATCCTGGAGTAAATATACCTTCACATCCAATCCTCTGTTTGTGGATGGAGTTCTGGGAGAACCGGGAGAAGAGACATTAATTATGACGTATGTTTAGAATTTCAAGTAGATTTTTTTTTAAATTTTATTTTCATATTATCACTGCTTTTTTTTTTTTTTTTTTTAATCTCCATGTTGAGCGCACATAGATCCTTTCTGTATTATCTGCACAGACTGTGAGTTCCACGGCAGCTGCAGTGATTTAATGGGCAGTAAAGTGTCCATAAACTATTGTAGTCTCTAGTAATAACCGGAACACAGTGCCCTCCAAACACCTGGAAATGAGAAGAGAGCAGCGTACAGAGCCTGATGTGTGGATGTATTCTAAGTGTAGTTATCTGGACTTATATAAATCTCCAGCATTTCACCAGACCAGTCATTAGCATCTAACGATAGTGAAGTAACTCTGCGCATTCTGCCACAAGATACACAGCAAAGTTAGCAAGTGGCCTAGAGATAGCAGGAAACAGTCTAGTGTGTGTCCTCTAGTGGCCAGTATGAAAACTACATTATCTATTGATTTTTACGTGGAAACAAGTATAAATAAAATGAAAAATAAAAATTGTTTATAAACATTAAAAGAATATATAATTTTCTGACTGTTACGGTGGTTGTAACCTGGATCAAAAAAAGGGGCCCGATTTTTATTAATGATTCTATATTTCCACATAAAAAGGGGGCATGTCTAAAAAAAAAATTGTGCAACATTTTCAGAAAAATGTTCATCAACATAAAATTGCAAAGATTATGAATATTCCACCATCTACAAGACATAATATCATCAAACGATTCAGCGATTCTGGAGAAATCCATGTGCACGATGGGAAAAAAGCCGACAGTCAATACTGGATGCTCATGATCTCTCTTTCTAAAAAATTTTTTATATTTTTAAATGAAATGGAAAAATGTCCAAGGTTCAACCTTTGTCCTTTGTTCTGTGTGAGTAAAATGTAAAAGATTTCCCGATCGTTGCGTTCTTCCTTTCTTTACACAACGGCCCAACATTTTGGGAATTGAGTTTGTAGGTAATTTTCAAATAAGAACAAAAAAGCCACAACCAATGGTTTATAAAATAGAAGTGCAAATGTAGCCGCCCTTTAGGAAGATTTGATCATGTCAATATCTATAGGTTTGTCCTAGTGAGAGTTTCCCTTTAAGCTGAGATATGTTTTATGTGCTTTACACTTTTTGATGCGTTTTCGCTCTTTCCTCTTTTTAGCTCCAGTATTTCTGTTCCTGTCACTCGTTCCTTACATCACCCATCATCCTATTTTAGTAGGATTAGTGAATGTATCACGATGAGAAAGAACACATTGTCTCCTCTGTCAATATTTCTCCAGCTTTACATTGTATATTGGATACTTTTATTTTCCAATTTCCGCAGAGTCTTTGGGCATTTTGGTCACCGGTCGGAGTGGCAGCTTGTAAAAGTGGACTACAAGTCAATATTCGACAGACGTTGTAACCCTGAAGATTATCTTCCCTGGCAACTCCACAGTCAGGTATGGACAATCCTTATGGACCTGATATATGGGTGTAGCCATAGGCGGTGCGGAGGTGGCGGTCACACCGGGCCCTGGTGCCTGAGTTGGGGCCAAACGATCCTCCGTCTAAACTTGGAGGAGTTAAAGGTGTTGCCTGATAAGGACAACCCCAGTTCATGGTCCTGGAGAATTCTCTGCCCAGGACCCCTATTTTTCAACAATATTCTTTTTATTGGGGGGATTTGTTTAACAATTTATGGGAAGGGGATAATAGTTATAGACAATAAGGTGAGTAATAAAACATAAGATAGTGATGTAAAACTTGTTCTATTAAACAAGTAAGAAGATATATACAAAGAAGAATCAACAGCGAAAAAAAAAAGGTTCAGGACCCCTATTTTTGAGCTAAATGCAGAAACGACTTCAGTTATGGGGGGCCTCGAGACAACTTTGTATTACACGGGGACCATTCATCTGACGGCTGCCATATGACATTACTGCCTTGATTAGCTGCGGCATTCCTAGGGGTTTGGGAATGGGATCAAGAGCTATCAACCATCTTATTCCCCCAGTGTTTTTTTTTCTATTGAGACAAGTGTCCTAACTATCGGCCTCTTTGGTACCATTTGTGGTAGAGTTTAGCTTCATGGTGGTCTTTGGTGGAAGAGTGGATATATAAGTTTTCTCTAGTGGTCCTTGGTTGAAGATAAAGTTAATACATGGTGGTCCTGTCGAGGAGATGAAAGTCAATGTTTATTTCTGAATGATCTAACATAACGGTAGAGGATTATATCTGGTGGTCTAGGGTCAAGTTTGGAAGGCGTCTATAATCTTCCCTTGTGGGTACGTGTTAAAGAGGCTTATTGATAATGATTTTGGATATTTTAAGGAATTTTTTTTTAAGATTGGGTGTGTTAAGAAGTTATTATTTGTGGTCCAGAGTAAATGCATTGTTTATACCTAGGGGGCTTCTTAATGTCCCAGGTTCCAGCATGCTGGGAATCTCTACGCAAAGTGCCCTTCATCTTCAGCTTCCTCTCCTGCCCTTCAGTGATCATTCAGATCAGTGCCGGGAAGGAAGAACAGACAATGTGACTGTAAATTATTAATTTTGATGATATTTTTTCCCCGAAACTGTGATTTATAGTCTGGAAAGCACAATAATTGTGATTTTAGTGTCTTAAAACAGTTTCATCTCTCGCTGCCTCCATGAGTTGAATCTTCAGCATTCTAATAGTGTAATAGTCTAATAATCTCCCATTCTCTCTCCTCGACCACTAACTACCTGCATTAATGGTGCCGGAGTCTCTACCGATCCTCCGGGGAGGTAGAAGCGTCGCCGAAGAGAAGGAATCCAGGAGAATAAAGCAATAGTGTCATGATGAGAAATACTAACCCTACAGGAGGACTCCCGGAGGAGGCAGAAGATTAAACCACTCCGATTAGGGCCTTCAGGTGTAGTTACGGGGGTTAGCAAAAGATCCCATAGGACTGTGGCTGCGGAAAGTAAACCAGCTAATGTACGGAACTGGTAATGGAGAAGTGATCCCTGCTGGAATGTGATCGTGAGCTGTGATTGACAGCCACCCCGTGAAGTGAGGATCAGAGAAAACTCTGATCCCGACAGTTTATTCCCCAATTCACATGGTATGGGGATATTCCTTGTAATGGGTCTGTGGGATGACAAAGAAATAAAAAAACGCCATTCACAGCCAATGAGAAGACATGCATGCTCGACTGAGATGAGCATGTATGTTTATGGAGGAATCCTTAGGAGAACAGTTCTCCTAAAGGGATTTTCCAGGATGATGACCCCGGCCAACATGTTAATATACAGTAGGCCATGCATTTTGCAGCTGGAAAGTTTATGGTCACTCTCTCCAGATACCTCGGATGGTTGCCATTTGACTTCCATCCATTACATATGGATGCCCATGCAAAAAATAATGCAAAACAATATACATATGTATATACAGTGGGTATGGAAAGTATTCAGACCCCTTCACATTTTTCACTCTTTGTTTCATTGCAACCATTTGATAAATTCAAAAAGGTTCATTTTTTTTCTCATTAACATTCACTCTGCCCCCATCTTGACGGAAAAAAAATAGAAATGTAAACATTTTTGCAAATTTATTAGAAAAGAAAAACTGAAATATCACATGGTCATAAGTCTTCAGACCCTTTCTTCAGTATTGAGTAGAAGCAGCTTTTGAGCTAGTACAGCCATGAGTCTTCATGGGATTGATGCAACAAATTTTTCACCCCTGGATTTGGGGATCCTCGGCCATTCTTCCTTGCAGATCTTCTCCAGTTCCGTCAGGTTGGATGGTGAACTTTGGTATGATCTAATGCAAATCTTTATTTCTGTTAATGTTGATGATTATGGCTTACAGCCAATGAAAGCCCAAAAGGCATTATCTCAGTAAATTAGAATAATTAACAAAAAACACCTGTAAAGGCTCCTAAGTGTTTATAAAGGTCCCTTAGTCTGTTTCAGTAGCTCCACAATCATGGAGAAGACTGCTGACCTGACAGATGTCCAGAAGTCAGTCACTGACACACTCCACAAGGAGGGGAAGCCACAAAAGGTCATTGGTAAATAAGCCGGCTGTTCACACAGTGCTGCATCCAAGAATATTAATGGAAAGTTGAGTGGAAGGAAAAAGTGTGGAAGAAAAAGGTGCACAAGCAACCGGGATAACCGCAGCCTGGAAAGGATTCTTAAGAAAAGGCCATTCAAAAATGTATGGGAGATTTTCAAGGAGCGGACTGCTGCTGGAGTCATTGCTTCACCACACACAGACGTGTCCAGGACACGGGCTACAAGTGTCACATTCCTTGTGTCAACCACTCATGACCAATAGACAACGCCAGAAGCGTCTTACCTGGGCCAAGGAGAACAAGAACTGGACTGTTGTCAGGGGTCCATGGTGTTGTGTTCAGAGGAAAGTAAATTCAGCATTTCATTTGGAAATCAAAGTCCCAGAGTCTGGAGGAAGAGTGGAGGCCACAATCCAAGCTGCTGGAGGTCTAGTGTGAAGTCTCCACAATCAGGGATGGTTTGGGAGCCATGTCATCTGCTGATGTAAGTCCACTGGGTTTTATCAAGACCAAAGTCAGCGCAGCCGTCTACCAGGAAAATTTACAACACTTCATGCTTCCCTCTGCTGACAAGCTTTTTGAAGATGGAAATGTCATTCTCCAGCAGGACTTGGCCCCTGTCCACACTGCCAAAAGTACTAATACCTGGTGTAAAAACAACAGTATCACTGGGCTTGATTGGCAGCAAAGTCACCTGACCTTAACCCCATAGAGAATCTATGGAATATTGTCAAGAGGAAGATGAGACACCAGACCCAACAATGCAGATGAGCTGAAGGCTGCTATCAAAGCAACCTGGGCTTCCATAACCCCTCAGCAGGGCCACAGGCTGATCGCCTCCATGCCACGCTGCATTGATGCAGTAATTGATGCAAAATGAGCTCCGACCAAGTATTGAGGGCATTTACTGAACATACATTTCAGTAGGACAACATTTCGGATGTTAAAATCATTTCTCAAGCTGGTGTTATAAAGTATTCTAATTTACTGAGATAATGACTTTTGGGTTTTCATTGGCTGTAAGCCATAATCATCAACAATAACAGAAATAAACACGTGAAATAGATCACTCTGTGTGTAATGTCTCTATAGAATATAGGAGATTCACTTTTTGTATTGAAGAACTGAAATAAATTCACTTTTTGACCACATTCTAATTTTGTGAGAAGCACTTGTTCTTATAAGGTTATTTTTTACTTATTTTCTTAGTATACCAAACCATTATGGAAACAATCACATAGTTACAATGTGAAATTAAGAAATAAAGTTTGATAAAACTTAGAATTTGATAACATTAAAAAACGAACAAAAAAAAAAAAACAATTCGAGAATATGCGCACGATACTTGTCTGCTGAGGAGTTACTTCACTAAATTCTGTGGATTCATTGCAGCTTGTGCTTTTTATATTGTAAAGGGTAAAAATTGGCAATGGAAATCCATGACGTAAATTGACATGTTGCGGATATCAAATCCACAGTCCATCAGCTCACGCTGCGGTCTCCACGATGTCACTACTGTATTAAAATAGATAACGCGTATTACATGTATTATTAGAAAAATCCATGGCATATCAGCCCCTTATGAATAAATTTGTGAAAACCCCCCCACAAAAAAGTGTTTTTATTTTGTAAGTCATAGAATAATGCTCAGATACAGAACTGCTGCATTTGTAACAGTAAAAAAGACCAATAAAATAAAGCCAAATCACCAATGACATAAAAATGCAAAAAACTTCTGAATTGCATTGTTTTCCCCAGATATAAAATAAAATTTACACAATAATCTATATGTAATCAAAAAATAATTCCATAAAAAAAATATGATGCATCCTGTAAAAATCAAACCCTCATATAGCAAGATCGACGGGAACATAAAAAAAAGTTATAGCTCTTGTAGTGTCGCCCAATAAATGAATTAATATTATGTAAAAGTAGGAAGCAAACAAACATATTCTGTATCTCCAAAATTATATTAACTCATCGACTAAAGCCTCCAAATTATTCATTTTTGCACGGTGAAGGGCAAAAGTGGAGAAAAAGATGATTGATTCCAGTGTTTAAAAAATTTTTTAAATAAGTAAAATATAATTAATAATTAGTAATAATAAAAAAATGATGATTCTGTCTTAAAAAGAAGTTAATAAAAGTTATGCAGAAAAGAGCTGGTTACAGGCTCCTATGTAGCCCCAAATAATTATCTGGGGTGGCACACCAATTGGCAAGTGTTGCTCACCTCTTTACTTGCTAGATTGCTATCTAGGTCTTTGTAAACTTCAATTGGTACTTGACAGATATTCTAATACTAATATTTCACTGCCCAAGACTCAGCATTTAACACAGCAGCTCCGTGTGGTAACTCTTTATGCCCTGTATCCATCACTCATGCTGATCAATGGCTCATCTCTTGGCATCACAGACTTGGCCCTATCCTGGACCTCGTCATATCTGACAGACCGAACATTCAGTGTCTCCCACTCACACACCACCTCCTCACCTCGACCCCTGTCTGTCGGTGTTCCTCAAGGCTCTGTTCTAGGACCCCTACTCTTCTCCATCTACACCTTCGGCCTGGGACAGCTCATAGAATCCCACGGTTTACAATATCATCTCTACGCCAATGACACCCAGATCTACCTATCCGGACCTGACCTCACCTCCTTACTCACCAAAATCCCACACTGTCCGCTATTTCAGCCTTCTTTTCTGCTCGCTTTCTAAAACTGAACATGGACAAAACAGAATTCATCAGCTTTCCCCCATCTCACTCTACCCCTCCATCAATGTCAATGGCTGCTCACTTTCCCCAGTCCCACACGCCCGGTGCCTCGGGGTGATCCTCGACTCTGCCCTCTCTTTCAAGCCACATATCCAAGTCCTTGCCTTCTCCTGCCGTCTCAAACTCAAAAATATCTCCCGGATCCATGCAGTCCTTGACTGCGATACCACAAAAACACTAGTGCATGCCCTTATCATTTCCCGCCTTGACTACTGCAACCTCCTACTCTCTGGATTCCCCTCTAGCACTCTGGCACCACTCCAATCCATCCTACACTCTGCTGACCGACTAATCTACCTGTCTCCCCGTTATTCCCCAGCCTCTCCCCTATGCCAAGCCGTTCACTGGCTTCCTATCGCCCAGAGACTCCAGTTCAAAACCCTCACAATTGCATACAAAGCCATCCACAACCTATCTCCTCCATACATCTGTGACATGGTCTCCCGGTACCTACCTACACGCGACCTCCGGTCCTCACAAGATCTCCTTCTCTACTCCCCTCTCGTCCTTTCCTCCCAAAACCGCATCCAAGACTTCTCCCGTGCTTCCCCCATACTCTGGAAATCTCTACCCCATGACATCAGACTCTCGCCTACCATAGAAACCTTCAAAAAGAACCCGAAGACTCACCTCTTCCGACAAGCTTACAGCCTGCAGTGATCCTCAACCTACTGAACCGCCGCACAACCTGCCCTACCCTCTCCTAGTGTATCCTCACCCATCCCCTGCAGACTGTGAGCCCTCGCAGGCAGGGTCCTCCCTCCTTATGTACCCGTGTGCCTTGTTTTTTGCTCATGTTTAATGTATTTGTCTATATTTGCCCCGTATTCACATGTAAAGCGCCATGGAATAAATGGCGCTATAAAAATGTATAATAATAATAATAATTCACGGGTTCGCTCATCCCCAGTAATTACCAAGGTCATGTTTACTTTTATTTACCGTAGTGTTCATGTTGAGTACAATGGATTCTAATGTTTATCCGATGCTATTGAGTTAGTGGTTCGCAAACGGGCAGATCATGTTCATGTCGTTAAAAATGAAATGGGAACCTAATTGTATGAAACTCTGCTAACTCAGATATTTCCAAAAATATCGTATAAAAAACCAACAAAACACAGTAAACTTCAAGTGGCTCTTCAAAACTGTGCTAATAACAACATTCTTCACATGGCTTAGCATTTCACACAGCAGCTCAGGGTTAGGATCCCTTAGGGTTAGGGTTAGGATCCGTTAGGGTTAGGATCCCTTATGGTTAGGGTTAGGGTTGGGGGTTGGCTTATCAGTGTGTATTCTTGTGTTTTTCTACTAAAACGCATGCATTTACATAGACAGCAATACGTTTTTTGCCACAAAAAACCCTAACCCTAACCATAAGGGATCCTAACCCTAACCCTAAGGGATCCTACCCCTAACCCTAGGGTTAGGGGTAGGATCCCTTAGGGTTAGGGTTAGGATCCGTTAGGGTTAGGGTTAGGATCCCTTAGGGTTAGGGATAGGGTTAGGGTTAGGATCCCTTAGGGTTAGGGTTAAGATCCGTTAGGGTTAGGGTTAGGATCCCTTAGGGTTAGGGATAGGGTTAGGGTCCGTTAGGGTTAGGGTTAGGATCCGTTAGGGTTAGGATCCGTTAGGGTTAGGGTTACGATCCCTTAGGGTTAGGGATAGGGTTAGGGTTAGGATCCCTAGGGTTAGGGTTAGGATCCCTTAGGGTTAGGGTTAGGGATAGGGTTAGGTTTAGGGCTAGGATCCCTAGGGTTACTAGGGATCCTAACCCTAACCCTTGCTATTTCTGTTTATAGTGGGTTTTCTTGTTGATTTTGATGATTGGCAGCTGCCACACACTTCTCATCATGCATTTCAAAAACGCAAATGCAGGAAAAAACGCATGTAAACGCGTCAAAACGCCGCGTTTGTATTAAAACATGCAAAAACGCATGCGTCTAAAAATGCAGTGTTTAAACGCGTTTAAATGCGTTTTTTCACCAAATGAGATTGCGTTTAAAACGCTGCTTTTTTAAACGCAAATGTGAAACCAGCCTTACACATGGGGCATTTTCGTTTATATTAATACACAAGAACATAAGTTGCATCATGGTATTGATGCCAAATCCACCTTCTAAAGGACACCATTGAACCTCAATGTATCCAATTGACTTTAATGTAGTTCATCTGGACTTCATCGATGTCATTGCACTTTTGACAACAAAAGTTATTTTGGATTATTGTGATAAAGAAATAACAAAAACAACAAGACTACCCTCAAGTAGTTGCATAAATTACATGAACAAAGCCATTCCGGCACTTTTACGCACCGTTTTGAGCTTTCTTGGGACAGCCGTCATTCACTTTTATCTTCCCAAATGTTAAACCCATCATTATTATTGCCCTGCACCAATTCTCAACTTCCCGCATACGATAAAATCCAGCATGCACTGGTTTTTTTTTTTACCTTCATTTCATTTTATGTCCCATGATTGTAACCAGTACAACGAGCGCCCAAATGATCATCCTTTATGGCTCTATAAAAGCTTTAACAAGAGGAAAAAAATTGCAAAAACAAAAAAAAAAATAAGACTAATTTTAAGCACTTTCATAGCTGAGTTATACAGATACTAGACTGTATCCCCGTCGTCGACATGTAAACCAGTTGGGTTCCCTTTGATTACGCTTAGTGACGTTCTATCTTTACGGTCAGTGGAAAAAGTTTTAAAAGTTTGTTGTGGCCTCGTCGATGCTGTTGATGGCGGCGGATTTTAGGCTCCCAACATTCGCTCTGATTATTGTATTTTGTATCTCTTCATGGAAGCCGGGAGATGATGATTTCTCTTCTCCCTCGCGTCCTATTTTTGCCTCGTGTTCGCTCTAGCAATTGCTGACATGAACACGCTGAAGAGGAGCAGGACTTGTCAGCGTTTGATTTCGAGTTGTCAGCTGCCAGAGGCTAGCGTCAGAGCGAATATTGTACCGGCTGGCATTGATGGATTGGAGCCGCGTCTTATAAATAACAAAGTGGATTCATGTCACATTTTGAAGATTTTTTAATGGGAAACTTTTACATGTAAAATTGTGTCTAACTCACCGGGGCCTCGGCGGTGCACCGGATCGCCTGTCTCGTTAACCTCAACTATTAAAAAAAAAAAAAAAAAAAAGTTGAAAGTTATTTACAGTTTTTAAAAGTCCAAACAAGTGAGAGGAGTCTGCGGATATTGCGGCTTTTCGGGGAGGAGATTATGGGGCGTAAATCAGTCCTGCACAAAGATCACGGTAATTTCAAAGACAAATTCCTGCTGGGAAGGACGAGGAGGAAATTTGAGGCGGGTGGCAATTCAGATCCTGCAAGAATTATTGCGCCAAGCTGAAGTCCATTATTGCACGGCTGGTAAAATCGGTGAACGATGGCGTCCTGATCAGTGGCTGCCCGCGTGATTTACTGTCAGTGTATGCACAACGCAGCCCCCATTGCTGCAATCAATCACACTCCATCTGATTAACTCGTCTAATGAATGGGGGAACTTAAAAACAAGGACATCATCTGTCCATCAGAAGACGCTCACGGCTGCATTCCCAGACTGCACAGTATGCTGCTAAGCTCTTATGGTTGGGGGTGTAGTTGTGGGGTCTCCCGGGGGAGTTTGCCCAAAACTAAACCTTTCCCCTGGGTAAAAGAAAACTGATCTACAACTCTGCTCAAGGCAACCAACTAAACTGGTCAAGTCACAATAAAGAAATGTTCATACCTGGCCAAAAAGAAGTAAGCCCCTCCTACCAGACTCTTGAGAAATAGGACTAGTCCTAGGTGTCTGGATAGTACATTTATAATGTGACCCCCATCATTGCTCCACTGTACGGCTACAAGAGGTGATGAAGGGTCTTGGAGGATATTCTCGTGCTCTTCCACAGGCCATTTTAGGGAAGCAATAGCGCCCTCTAGTTTCATGCTTTAATAACATCTATAAAGTGCATTAAATTCTTTCTTTCAGCCCTCTGACGAGTTTAGTAATATTGTCATTGTACATAAACCAGCTTCATTTAATCTCTGAATTGTGTTTTTCTTCTATAATAACACTAGCGCCACTTCTATCCACAGGTTGTGTCTGGTATTGCAGCTTAAGTCTGAGCATAAATTGCAATACCACTCACAACCTGTGGACAACTGTGGCGCTGTTTTTGGAAGAAAGCAGCCATGTTGTTCCAATATTTTACAACCCCTTTAAGTACAAATACAGGCCAGCATTTATCATGTTGGCCTGATAATGGCTTTAGTGATTATATCTATTATTTATAGAGTTAAGATGTGGTCATCCTAACTTAGCAACATGGCGGAACGATACAGCATGTGTGAAATCATGAGGTGGCGCTTTTCCAATCTGACATTATTTTTCCTCCTCCAGGGCGAGGCCTGTATCATGGGAGCTAAGAGAACCTACATGAAACGAAGATCAGAAAGGAAATGCATGCAGGGGAGATACGCCGGGGCCATGTCATCCGAGCCCTGTGTCTGCACTGAGGCTGACTTCGAATGGTGAGTAGACACAGAAGATGGGGAGAGTAGACAACACCGGGGGAAGACGAGACACACAACCGCAGCACCGCAGGACAAAAACGTCAACCACTGAGCCAACAGAAAATATTATTTCTCACATTTACTTCTAAAAACTCATCATTTACTGATGAAAGTGTAGAATCCACCATAAATAATAGTGTTATACTGTATCTAAATGATGCTGCTACGCTGCGCCATTTATTGTCTGGATACTACTGCTATAGCGTGTCTACATAGAAGTATAGTGCTCCTATAGTACAATATATACAAACTATTACAATATAGTGCCAACATACTACCGTTATACAAAGTATTATACTGCTCCCCTAATATTTTTATGCAATGCCTACATACTAGTACCATATACTGCCTACTTCTATACAGTGCTTTTTTAGTAGTGCCATATGGTGCTCCCATAATGTTATATATACAATGCATACACACTAGTACCATAATGTGACCACATAATACTTCCATATAGTGGTTACATATAAAGGTTCTATATAGTGACTACACAAAAGTCTCATAATGCGCCCACCTACTGGCTAAGACGATGGTGCAGACAACAAGGATTTGGATTCCTGGACCACGGTGTGAATTACTGGTATGATGGACTCCTCGCCAGAGATGGACTACACCTCAACAAACCTGGGAAACACACATTCGCCAGAAGACTCGCTACACTCATCAGGAGGGCGTTAAACTAGAAGAAGAGGGGACGGGAAGAAAAACATTAGACTCGAACAAAGACGACCCAGGAAAACATACTCAGAAGGGAGGTAAGAACATTTCTAAAACAATCCACAGCGAGGAGATTGGAACAAAACAAAATCCTCTAAACTGCATGCTCGCAAACGCCAGAAGCCTGACAAACAAGATGGAAGAACTAGAAGCAGAAATATCTACAGGTAACTTTGACATAGTGGGAATAACCGAGACATGGTTAGATGAAAGCTATGACTGGGCAGTTAACTTACAGGGTTACAGTCTGTTTAGAAAGGATCGTAAAAATCGGAGAGGAGGAGGGGTTTGTCTCTATGTAAAGTCTTGTCTAAAGTCCACTTTAAGGGAGGATATTAGCGAAGGGAATGAGGATGTCGAGTCCATATGGGTTGAAATTCATGGAGGGAAAAATGGTAACAAAATTCTCATTGGGGTCTGTTACAAACCCCCAAATATAACAGAAAGCATGGAAAGTCTACTTCTAAAGCAGATAGATGAAGCTGCAACCCATAATGAGGTCCTGGTTATGGGGGACTTTAACTACCCGGATATTAACTGGGAAACAGAAACCTGTGAAACCCATAAAGGCAACAGGTTTCTGCTAATAACCAAGAAAAATTATCTTTCACAATTGGTGCAGAATCCAACCAGAGGAGCAGCACTTTTAGACCTAATACTATCTAATAGACCTGACAGAATAACAAATCTGCAGGTGGTCGGGCATCTAGGAAATAGCGACCACAATATTGTGCAGTTTCACCTGTCTTTCACTAGGGGGACTTGTCAGGGAGTCACAAAAACATTGAACTTTAGGAAGGCAAAGTTTGAACAGCTTAGAGATGCCCTTAATCTGGTAGACTGGGACAATATCCTCAGAAATGAGAATACAGATAATAAATGGGAAATGTTTAAGAACATCCTAAATAGGCAGTGTAAGCAGTTTATACCTTGTGGGAATAAAAGGACTAGAAATAGGAAAAACCCAATGTGGCTAAACAAAGAAGTAAGACAGGCAATTAACAGTAAAAAGAAAGCATTTGCACTACTAAAGCAGGATGGCACCATTGAAGCTCTAAAAAACTATAGGGAGAAAAATACTTTATCCAAAAAACTAATTAAAGCTGCCAAAAAGGAAACAGAGAAGCACATTGCTAAGGAGAGTAAAACTAATCCCAAACTGTTCTTCAACTATATCAATAGTAAAAGAATAAAAACTGAAAATGTAGGCCCCTTAAAAAATAGTGAGGAAAGAATGGTTGTAGATGACGAGGAAAAAGCTAACATATTAAACACCTTCTTCTCCACGGTATTCACGGTGGAAAATGAAATGCTAGGTGAAATCCCAAGAAACAATGAAAACCCTATATTAAGGGTCACCAATCTAACCCAAGAAGAGGTGCGAAATCGGCTAAATAAGATTAAAATAGATAAATCTCCGGGTCCGGATGGCATACACCCACGAGTACTAAGAGAACTAAGTAATGTAATAGATAAACCATTATTTCTTATTTTTAGGGACTCTATAGCGACAGGGTCTGTTCCGCAGGATTGGCGCATAGCAAATGTGGTGCCAATATTCAAAAAGGGCTCTAAAAGTGAACCTGGAAATTATAGGCCAGTAAGTCTAACCTCTATTGTTGGTAAAATATTTGAAGGGTTTCTGAGGGATGTTATTCTGGATTATCTCAATGAGAATAACTGTTTAACTCCATATCAGCATGGGTTTATGAGAAATCGCTCCTGTCAAACCAATCTAATCAGTTTTTATGAAGAGGTAAGCTATAGGCTGGACCACGGTGAGTCATTGGACGTGGTATATCTCGATTTTTCCAAAGCGTTTGATACCGTGCCGCACAAGAGGTTGGTACACAAAATGAGAATGCTTGGTCTGGGGGAAAATGTGTGTAAATGGGTTAGTAACTGGCTTAGTGATAGAAAGCAGAGGGTGGTTATAAATGGTATAGTCTCTAACTGGGTCGCTGTGACCAGTGGGGTACCGCAGGGGTCAGTATTGGGACCTGTTCTCTTCAACATATTCATTAATGATCTGGTAGAAGGTTTACACAGTAAAATATCGATATTTGCAGATGATACAAAACTATGTAAAGCAGTTAATACAAGAGAAGATAGTATTCTGCTACAGATGGATCTGGATAAGTTGGAAACTTGGGCTGAAAGGTGGCAGATGAGGTTTAACAATGATAAATGTAAGGTTATACACATGGGAAGAAGGAATCAATGTCACCATTACACACTGAACGGGAAACCACTGGGTAAATCTGACAGGGAGAAGGACTTGGGGATCCTAGTTAATGATAAACTTACCTGGAGCAGCCAGTGCCAGGCAGCAGCTGCCAAGGCAAACAGGATCATGGGGTGCATTAAAAGAGGTCTGGATACACATGATGAGAGCATTATACTGCCTCTGTACAAATCCCTAGTTAGACCGCACATGGAGTACTGTGTCCAGTTTTGGGCACCGGTGCTCAGGAAGGATATAATGGAACTAGAGAGAGTACAAAGGAGGGCAACAAAATTAATAAAGGGGATGGGAGAACTACAATACCCAGATAGATTAGCGAAATTAGGATTATTTAGTCTAGAAAAAAGACGACTGAGGGGCGATCTAATAACCATGTATAAGTATATAAGGGGACAATACAAATATCTCGCTGAGGATCTGTTTATACCAAGGAAGGTGACGGGCACAAGGGGGCATTCTTTGCGTCTGGAGGAGAGAAGGTTTTTCCACCAACATAGAAGAGGATTCTTTACTGTTAGGGCAGTGAGAATCTGGAATTGCTTGCCTGAGGAGGTGGTGATGGCGAACTCAGTCGAGGGGTTCAAGAGAGGCCTGGATGTCTTCCTGGAGCAGAACAATATTGTATCATACAATTATTAGGTTCTGTAGAAGGACGTAGATCTGGGTATTTATTATGATGGAATATAGGCTGAACTGGATGGACAAATGTCTTTTTTCGGCCTTACTAACTATGTTACTATGTTACTATGTTACTACTAATATACAATAATAGTACCATACATTATAGACATAATACTGCTATACAGTGACTATATGGTAGCACCACAAAGTGCTCACATATAATACTGTTACTATACAATTTCTACATACGATTACCATGTGTTGTCCACATTCTACAGCTAAGTAATGCCCAAAGTCATACTGTACAGTTCACACATGCTACTTCTTATAATGACTGTAACGGAGAAACTGGGTCAGTGAGTGCTCTTGTCTGCTGGCCCGGCTGTCTTTAGCAAGACTGCATGGACCACGGCTCATACCACTGAACACCCGCTCTATCTCCCAGTGGGCAATACACTACACAGACAACACAGGGTTAAGGTAAAACAGTGTGGCAATACTTTATTGAACCACAGCACACAATAGCATACAGAACAATCCCAACATGGCTGCAATTTCTTGATTACATGGGCGCATATAAAATATCACTGCCACGTATTTCCAGTATGACATGATGTCAGAGCTCCCAGGGTCGCTACTCCACCTGTGGATGAACGCACAGAGAAGGGGCAGCGACAAGCATAGGGAGATGACCAAGAACTGTCCATAGAGTCCATACAAGGTCCAAAGCTAGTTGACACGATGTCAGAGCTCCCAGGGTCGCTACTCCATCTGTGGATGAACGCACAGAGAAGAGGTAACGACAAGCATAGGGAGATGACCAAGAACTGTCCATAGAGTCCATACAAGGTCCAAAGCTAGTTGACACGATGTCAGAGCTCCCAGGGTCGATACTCCATCTGTGGATGAACGCACAGAGAAGAGGTAACGACAAGCATAGGGAGATGACCAAGAACTGTCCATAGAGTCCATACAAGGTCCAAAGCTAGTTGACACGATGTCAGAGCTCCCAGGGTCGATACTCCATCTGTGGATGAACGCACAGAGAAGAGGTAACGACAAGCATAGGGCGATGACCAAGAACTGTCCATAGAGTCCATACAAGGTCCAAAGCTAGTTGACAAGATGTCAGAGCTCCCAGGGTCGATACTCCATCTGTGGATGAACGCACAGAGAAGAGGTAACGACAAGCATAGGGCGATGACCAAGAACTGTCTATAGAGTCCATACAAGGTCCAAAGCCAGTTGACAAGAGAGTCACCCCCTGGCTTATCTGACCATCTCCATGGAACCAGGCGACCAGCGGGTCCCAAACCTGGCTTTCTCCAAACATATCCATGTTTCAGAGATGGTCACTGGATCAGATCAGTGTCCTTCCAACCAGAGCCGAAAACCCCTAGGTTTTTTCCTATAGAATCATAGATAAGTGTCCCTCGTGATGGTGCCATGATGAATTGGCTGCAGTCCTTTCTCTTGTCTGTTGGGTGGTTTGCAGAATGTCTGGCTGGTAGCTCTGTGTACTTCAGTCTCCCCCATGATGTGATCTCTCATTCTTTTTATACCCAAGGCATGTAAGCTATTTTTAGAATTACCCAGTGTCCTTTAGTTCAACATTTATATATAGCAAACAATGGTGATGTGATGAGATTACATAGTACTACTTGACCATTCAATCTATTTGCACAGTCTTTCCTTCTCTGCTTTAGAAGTCACCAAGCTAGTTCTGGAGTTCAATGCACAATTAGCATATCAGCACACATCAATAAACAAAGATAAACACACACTATGTACAAGTCACTATTACAGACTTACACTGTATGTTAAATGATATCAGTTTGCAAGTCTGTCTTCTTGAACCACCAGACATAAACACTTAAATGCACAAGCCAATATACAAATGAAAAGTCAGTTCTTATTGGTTTGCAAAAAGGTAGCTTTCTGGGTAATTAAGATACAATCTGGTTTCTTCACAATGACTATATAATGCCGCTATGCAGTGCCCTCATAATACTTCCATATAATGGTTATATAAAAAAGTTTGATACTGTGACTAAGTAAAGGTCTCATACAGTGCTCAAATACTACTGATATACAAAGCCTATACATAATACCGTCATTAGTGTCTATTTATTAGTGATAAACTGAAAATACTTGAAAGTACGATGTATTCAGTGACAGACATAATAATGCAATATAGTGCACTGCCAACATAGTGGTGCCATGCCAAACAAAGTGGGGCGGTGGAGACCATTGGAGCCTCGTCTAATTTTGCCCCTTTTCAAACTCTTGGATGGGAGGAAAATCTGTCCCAGTCACTGACTACCGAAGTCCGTAATCCTTCATTGAGAATAAACCAACTGCTGTACCTTCATTTACCTATTGGTGGTGCTACAGGATACGCACGATTAAGAAGAATCCATCATCCAAGTGGAGAAGCTGGAGACAGAGGATTTGTGTGTGATATATGTCGGGATACAGACTGTTCGATTCTGGAGATGAATGGCCCCAGAGTCTCGGTCCCATCCGTCGGGCCAGTCTCTGACTATGCTCCACATATAACGCTGCGGTATAAATCTCTGCAGGAAGAGTAAACCAAGAACACGAGCTCCAAAAGTGTCTATAAATCCCACAATGACGCCATGTCTGGCCATCTCCTATTTCTATCTGCTCTGATAAATCCCCCTAAATCAAGCCGTAGAGCGGAGATCTCATCCAGACCAAGTACCAGATGCAGCAATAAAGTGATGGACGTTCAGGGCATTCGTTACAAGAAAGAAGAGACTTGTTTCAGCGCGGAGCATCTCGCCCGTGCGTCAGGAGATGTCATCCTTAAAGAAGAGGAACTGGACTGGAAGCATGGAGGGCGCCGCTCAGATGTATGGGGGGTATGTATTGTATAGTCTTAACTCTTCAGAATGCAGTCTGCTCAGGGAAGAGGCTCACCAATACCAAAAACTGATTGATGGAGTCAAACTCTACACCTGAAGACATGGGCACATGTGTAAATCCTGAAGGAACGGGCACATGTGTAAATCCTGAAGGCACGGGCTCATGTGTAAATCCTGAAGGCACCGGCACATGTGTAAATCCTGAAGGCACAGGCACATGTGTAAATCCTGAAGGCACCGGCACATGTGTAAATCCTGAAGGCACGGGCACATGTGTAAATCCTGAAGGCACGGGCACATGTGTAAATCCTGAAGGCACGGGCACATGTGTAAATTCTGAAGGCACGGGCACATGTGTAAATCCTGAAGGCACGGGCACATGTGTAAATCCTGAAGGCACGGGCACATGTGTAAATCCTGAAGCCACAGGCACATGTGTAAATCCTGAAGGAACGGGCACATGTGTAAATCCAGAAGGCACGGGCTCATGTGTAAATCCTGAAGGCACTGGCACATGTGTAAATCCTGAAGCCACAGGCACATGTGTAAATCCTGAAGGAATGGGCACATGTGTAAATCCTGAAGGCACAGGCACATGTGTAAATCCTGAAGGCACAGGCACATGTGTAAATCCTGAAGGCACCGGCACATGTGTAAATCCTGAAGGCACGGGCACATGTGTAAATCCTGAAGGCACGGGCACATGTGTAAATCCTGAAGGCACGGGCACATGTGTAAATTCTGAAGGCACGGGCACATGTGTAAATCCTGAAGGCACGGGCACATGTGTAAATCCTGAAGGCACGGGCACATGTGTAAATCCTGAAGCCACAGGCACATGTGTAAATCCTGAAGGAACGGGCACATGTGTAAATCCAGAAGGCACGGGCTCATGTGTAAATCCTGAAGGCACCGGCACATGTGTAAATCCTGAAGCCACAGGCACATGTGTAAATCCTGAAGGAATGGGCACATGTGTAAATCCTGAAGGCACGGGCTCATGTGTAAATCCTGAAGGCACCGGCACATGTGTAAATCCTGAAGGCACAGGCACATGTGTAAATCCTGAAGGCACAGGCACATGTGTAAATCCTGAAGGAACGGGCTCATGTGTAAATCCTGAAGGCGCGGGCACATGTGTAAATCCTGAAGGCACGGGTGTTATGAACTGGTGATTCAGAACCACAATGGACCTGGTGGTTAAGAGCACACAAAGTGACCTGATAGTTACTAATAACATAGGACGAGCTCTGAGACGTGGGAACTCTGCTGACCGCAATCCCTAATCCTATCACACCACACTAGAGGTAGCCATGGAGCGCTCCTGACCAGACCTAGGCGCCTCGGGCACAGCCTGAGAAACTAGCTAGCCCTGAAGATAGAAAAATAAGCCTACCTTGCCTCAGAGAAATTCCCCAAAGGAAAAGGCAGCCCCCCACATATAATGACTGTGAGTAAAGATGAAAATACAAACACAGAGATGAAATAGATTTTAGCAAAGTGAGGCCCGACTTACTGAACAGACCGAGGATAGTAAAGATAGCTTTGCGGTCAGCACAAAAACCTACAAACAACCACGCAGAGGGCGCAAAAAGACCCTCCGCACCGACTAATGGTACGGAGGTGCTCCCTCTGCGTCCCAGAGCTTCCAGCAAGCAAGACAAACCAATATAGCAAGCTGGACAGAAAAAATAGCAAACAAAAGTAACACAAGCAGAACTTAGCTTATGCAGGGCAGATAGGCCACAAGAACGATCCAGGAGAGAGCAAGACCAATACTGGAACATTGACTGGAGGCCAGGAACAAAGAACTAGGTGGAGTTAAATAGAGCAGCACCTAACGACTTAACCTCGTCACCTGAGGAAGGAAAATCAGAAGCCGCAGCCCCACTCACATCCACCAAAGGAAGCTCATGGACAGAACCAGGCGAAGTACCACTCATGACCACAGGAGGGAGCTTGACCAAAGAATTCACAACAGTACCCCCCCCCTTGAGGAGGGGTCACCGAACCCTCACCAGAGCCCCCAGGCCGACCAGGATGAGCCAAATGAAAGGCACGAACCAGATCGGCAGCATGAACATCAGACGCAAAGACCCAGGAATTATCTTCCTGACCATAACCCTTCCACTTAACCAGGTACTGGAGTTTCCGTCTCGAAATACGAGAATCCAAAATCTTCTCCACTATATACTCCAACTCCCCCTCAACCAAAACCGGGGCAGGAGGATCAACGGATGGAACCACAGGTGCCACGTATCTCCGCAACAATGACCTATGGAATACATTATGGATGGAAAAAGAAGCTGGAAGGGTCAAACGAAAAGACACAGGATTAAGAACCTCAGAAATCCTATACGGACCAATGAAACGAGGCTTAAACTTAGGAGAGGAAACTTTCATAGGAATATAACGAGACGACAACCAAACCAAATCCCCAACACGAAGTCGGGGACCCACACAGCGCCTGCGATTAGCGAAACGTTGAGCCTTCTCCTGGGACAATGTCAAATTATCCACTACATGAGTCCAAATCTGCTGCAACCTATCCACCACAGTATCCACACCAGGACAGTCCGAAGACTCAACCTGCCCTGAAGAGAAACGAGGATGGAAACCAGAATTGCAGAAAAACGGCGAAACCAAAGTAGCCGAGCTGGCCCGATTATTAAGGGCGAACTCAGCCAAAGGCAAAAAGGACACCCAATCATCCTGATCAGCAGAAACAAAACATCTCAGATATGTTTCCAAGGTCTGATTGGTTCGTTCAGTTTGGCCATTTGTCTGAGGATGGAAAGCCGAGGAAAAAGACAAATCAATGCCCATCCTAGCACAAAAGGCTCGCCAAAACCTCGAAACAAACTGGGAACCTCTGTCAGAAACGATGTTCACGGAATGCCATGTAAACGAACCACATGTTGGAAAAACAATGGCACCAAATCAGAGGAGGAAGGCAATTTAGACAAGGGTACCAAATGGACCATCTTAGAGATGCGATCACAAACCACCCAAATGACCAACATCTTTTGAGAGACGGGGAGATCCGAAATAAAATCCATAGAGATATGTGTCCAGGGCCTCTTCGGGACCGGCAAGGGCAAAAGCAACCCACTGGCACGAGAACAGCAGGGCTTAGCCCGAGCACAAATCCCACAGGACTGCACAAACGAACGCACATCCCGCGACAGAGATGGCCACCAAAAGGATCTAGCCACCAAATCTCTGGTACCAAAGATTCCAGGATGACCAGCCAACACCGAACAATGAACCTCAGAGATAACTCTACTCGTCCATTTATCAGGGACAAACAGTTTCTCCACTGGGCAACGGTCAGGTCTATTAGCCTGAAATTTTTGCAGCACCCGCCGCAAATCAGGGGAGATGGCAGACAAAATTACCCCCTCTTTGAGAATACCCGCCGGCTCAGGCAAACCCGGAGAGTCGGGCACAAAACTCCTAGAAAGGGCATCCGCCTTCACATTCTTAGAGCCCGGAAGGTACGAAACCACAAAGTCAAAACGGGAGAAAAACAGCGACCAACGAGCCTGTCTAGGATTCAACCGTTTGGCAGACTCGAGATAAGTCAAGTTCTTGTGATCAGTCAAGACCACCACGCGATGCTTAGCTCCTTCAAGCCAATGACGCCACTCCTCGAATGCCCACTTCATGGCCAACAACTCTCGATTGCCAACATCATAATTACGCTCAGCAGGCAAAAACTTCCTGGAAAAGAAGGCACATGGTTTCATCACCGAGCCATCAGAACTTCTTTGCGTCAAAACAGCCCCTGCTCCAATCTCAGAAGCATCAACCTCGACCAGGAACGGGAGCGAAACATCTGGCTGGCACAACACAGGGGCAGAAGAAAAACGACGCTTCAACTCCTGAAAAGCTTCCACAGCAGCAGAAGACCAATTGACCACATCAGCACCCTTCTTGGTTAAATCAGTCACCGGTTTAGCAATACTAGAAAAATTATTGATGAAGGGACGATAAAAATTAGCAAAGCCCAGGAACTTTTGCAGACTCTTCAGAGATGTTGGCTGAGTCCACTCATAAATGGCCTGAACTTTAACAGGGTCCATCTAGATAGTAGTAGGGGAAAAAATGAAACCCAAAAATAAAACCTTCTGAACACCAAAGAGACACTTTGACCCCTTCACAAACAAAGAATTAGCACGCAGGATCTGGAACACCATTCTAACCTGCTTCACGTGAGACTCCCAATCATCCGAGAAGACCAAAATATCATCCAAGTATACAATCAGGAATTTATCCAGGTACTCTCGGAAGATGTCATGCATAAAGGACTGAAATACTGATGGAGCATTGGAAAGCCCAAATGGCATAACCAGGTACTCAAAATGGCCCTCGGGCGTATTAAATGCTGTTTTCCATTCATCGCCCTGTTTAATACGCACAAGATTATACGCACCACGAAGATCTATCTTGGTGAACCAACTAGCCCCCTTAATCCGAGCAAACAAATCAGACAGCAGCGGCAAGGGGTACTGAAATTTGACCGTGATTTTATTTAGAAGGCGGTAATCAATACAAGGTCTCAGCGAACCATCCTTCTTGGCCACAAAAAAGAACCCTGCTCCCAATGGTGACGACGACAGGCGAATATGACCCTTCTCCAAGGATTCCTTTACGTAACTCCGCATAGCGGCGTGCTCAGGCACAGACAAATTAAACAGTCGACCTTTAGGAAACTTACTACCAGGAATCAAATCTATAGCACAATCGCAATCCCTATGCGGAGGTAGGGCACTGGACTTGGGCTCATCAAATACATCCCGGTAATCCGACAAGAACTCTGGGACCTCAGAAGGGGTGGATGACGAAACAGACAGAAATGGAACATCACCATGCACCCCCTGACAACCCCAGCTGGACACAGACATAGATTTCCAATCCAATACTGGGTTATGGACTTGTAGCCATGGCAACCCCAACACGACCACATCATGCAGATTATGCAACACCAAAAAGCGAATATCCTCCTGGTGCACAGGAGCCATGCACATGGTCAGTTGGGTCCAGTACTGAGGCTTATTCTTGGCCAAAGGCGTAGCATCAATTCCTCTCAGTGGAATAGGATACTGCAAGGGCTCCAAGAAAAGCCCACAGCGCCTAGCAAACTCCAAGTCCATCAAATTCAGGGCAGCGCCTGAATCCACAAATGCCATGACAGAATAGGACGACAAAGAGCAGATCAAAGTAACGGACAAAAGAAATTTCGACTGTACCGTACCAATGGTGGCAGACCTAGCGAACCGCTTAGTGCGCTTAGGACAATCGGAAATAGCATGAGTGGAATCACCACAGTAAAAACACAGCCCATTCCGACGTCTGTGTTCTTGCCGTTCAGCTCTGGTCAAAGTCCTATCACATTGCATAGGCTCAGGTTTATGTTCAGATAATACCGCCAAATGGTGCACAGTTTTACGCTCACGTAAGCGTCAATCGATCTGAATGGCCAAAGACATAGACTCATTCAGACCAGCAGGCATAGGAAATCCCACCATGACATCCTTAAGGCTTCAGAGAGACACTTTCTGAAAATTGCTGCCAGCGCACATTCATTCCATTGAGTGAGCACAGACCACTTCCTAAACTTCTGACAATATATCTCTACCTCATCCTGACCCTGACACAGAGCCAGCAAATTTTTCTCTGCCTGATCCACTGAATTAGGTTCATCATAAAGCAATCCGAGCGCCAGAAAAAACGCATCAATATTACATAATGCAGGATCTCCTGGCGCAAGGGAAAATGCCCAGTCTTGAGGGTCGCCACGTAATAAAGAAATAATGATCTTAACTTGTTGAACTGGGTCACCAGAGGAGCGGGGTTTCAAAGCCAGAAATAGTTTACAATTATTTTTAAAACTCAGAAACTTAGCTCTATCTCCAGAAAACAAATCAGGAATAGGAATTCTAGCTTCTAACATAGAATTCTGAACCACAAAGTCTTGAATATTTTGTACTCTTGCAGTGGGATGATCCACACAAGAAGACAGACCTTTAATGTCCATCACTACACCTGTGTCCTGAACCACCCAAATGTCTAGGGGAAAAGAAAGACAAAACACAGTGTAGAGAAAAAAAAATGGTCTCAGAACTTCTCTTTTCCCTCTATTGAGAAGCATTAGTACTTTGGGCCTCCAGTACTGTTATGAACTGGTGATTCAGAACCACAATGGACCTGGTGGTTAAGAGCACACAAAGTGACCTGATAGTTACTAATAACATAGGACGAGCTCTGAGACATGAGAACTCTGCTGACCGCAATCCCTAATCCTATCACACCACACTAGAGGTAGCCGTGGAGCGCTCCTGACCAGACCTAGGCGCCTCGGGCACAGCCTGAGAAACTAGCTAGCCCTGAAGATAGAAAAATAAGCCTACCTTGCCTCAGAGAAATTCTCCAAAGGAAAAGGCAGCCCCCCACATATAATGACTGTGAGTAAAGATGAAAATACAAACACAGAGATGAAATAGATTTTAGCAAAGTGAGGCCCGACTTACTGAACAGACTGAGGATAGTAAAGATAGCTTTGCGGTTAGCACAAAAACCTACAAACAACCACGCAGAAGGCGCAAAAAGACCCTCCGCACCGACTAACGGTACGGAGGTGCTCCCTCTGAGTCCCAGAGCTTCCAGCAAGCAAGACAAACCAATATAGCAAGCTGGACAGAAAAAATAGCAAACAAAAGTAACACAAGCAGAACTTAGCTTATGCAGGGCAGATAGGCCACAAGAACGATCCAGGAGAGAGCAAGACCAATACTGGAACATTGACTGGAGGCCAGGAACAAAGAACTAGGTGGAGTTAAATAGAGCAGCACCTAACGACTTAACCTTGTCACCTAAGGAAGGAAACTCAGAAGCCGCAGCCCCACTCACATCCACCAAAGGAAGCTCATGGACAGAACCAGCCGAAGTACCACTCATCACCACAGGAGGGAGCTTGACCACAGAATTCACAACACACGGGCACATGTGTAAATCCTGAAGGCACGGGCACATGTGTAAATCCTGAAGGCACGGGCACATGTGTAAATCCTGAAGCCACAGGCACATGTGTAAATCCTGAAGGCACAGGCACATGTGTAAATCCTGAAGGCACGGGATCTTGTGTAAATCCTGAAGGCACGGGCACATATGTAAATCCTGAAGGCACGGGCACATGTGTAAATCCTGAAGGCACAAGCTCATGTGTAAATCCTGAAGGCACGGGCTCATGTGTAAATCCTGAAGGCATGGGCACATATGTAAATCCTGAAGGCACGGGCACATGTGTAAATCCTGAAGGCACGGGCTCATGTGTAAATCCTGAAGGCACGGGCACATGTGTAAATCCTGAAGGCACGGGCTCATGTGTAAATCCTGAAGGCACCGGAACATGTGTAAATCCTGAAGGCACGGGCACATGTGTAAATCCTGAAGGCACGGGCACATGTGTAAATCCTGAAGGCACGGGCACATGTGTAAATCCTGAAGGCACGGGCTCATGTGTAAATCCTGAAGGCACGGGCTCATGTGTAAATCCTGAAGGCACGGGCTCATGTGTAAATCCTGAAGGCACGGGCTCATGTGTAAATCCTGAAGGCACGGGCTCATGTGTAAATCCTGAAGGCACGGGCTCATGTGTAAATCCTGAAGGCACGGGCACATGTGTAAATCCTGAAGGCACGGGCTCATGTGTAAATCCTGAAGGCACGGGCTCATGTGTAAATCCTGAAGGCACGGGCTCATGTGTAAATCCTGAAGGCACGGGCACATGTGTAAATCCTGAAGGCACGGGCACATGTGTAAATCCTGAAGGCACGGGCTCATGTGTAAATCCTGAAGGCACGGGCTCATGTGTAAATCCTGAAGGCACGGGCTCATGTGTAAATCCTGAAGGCACGGGCTCATGTGTAAATCTGGATTTGCCTCCATACCGGCCGGACTCTGCCTGCCCTGTGATCTGGTGCTCTGGACTGTGGATGCTGAAGTCTTCAGTAAAGGTAAAGAGACTGCAACCTTGTGTCCTCGTTCTTCACTGCCCCTCTCACCATCCACCATCTATACTCTCGGAAGCCCTGGGGACACACTTCACCTGTGGGAAGGTATACCAACTAGCTGCCATAACATCACCCCAGCGGATACCTAAGCAGCGTCGGTCACCCTGACCGAATACCACAGGTGGCGTCACAAACATATCCCTTTAAAGACCTTTCCCCTTTTTCACCGGACCCCCCCAGGGCCACGGACCGGGTCAGCCACCGTGACATCCCCTTGAGAACCGAAGGACTCGATACTGAGTACCCACTGCCCACAGGGGTGCTCCACTACCACAGCCAGGTTGTGTGTAATATATAATGAGGGTGCCACATCAGTAAAGACATCTGACCAAAGAGAAAAAAAGAAAGAAAAGCAAGACCTAAGCGATGTGTACATGTAAAAAGATATGTTTATTAGGATGAAACGTCCAGAAAATCAGATACAATCCTAAAACATTCCCAATGCTGACATCCAGACATACAAATACCTATATATATATAACATTATATACATTATATAGATTCCAGACTTGGAAACACCAGCAAAATGTAAAGGGATATAAACCTTGAAAAATATGAGTATATGTAGCAATTTATATAAAGACGTAGATAAATATGCACGAAATGTGCAAAAATTGAATAAAGTGCAATAATGTATGAAAATATAAGGTGCAATAATGAGAACTAGCAAGGAGTAAGGCAATATAATAAGTATACAAGCGGCCAATATAAATGCAATTAAAAGAGCTAATAAACTGCAATATGTTTAATGTACAAAAACACCGATATTGACACAATAAAAACAGTAATAATAAAGAACTGCTTAATGGTCAATAATATAATGCTATATGCTCTGCAGGGTAAAGTATAACTTTGCTATCTACTATAACATTGTCTAAGGGTCACTTCCGTCTTTCTGTCTGTCTGTCCTTCTGTCACGGATATTCATTGGTTGCGGCCTCTGTCTGTCATGGAAATCCAAGACGCTGATTGGTCGCGGCAAAACAGCTTTTCTTGATGTCACATGATGCTCCTCTTGATGTCACACGATGCTCCTCTTGATGTCATACGATGTTCCCTTTTGATGTCACACGTGTTGTGAATTCTGTTGTCGGGCTCCCTCCTGTGGTCATGAATGGTACTTCGGCTGGTTCTGTCCATGGACTTCCTCTGGTGGGTGTTTCTGAGTTTCACAGGTGATGAGGTTAATTCGTTAGCTGGCTGCTCTATTTAACTCCACTTAGATATTTGCTCCATGCCACCTGTCAATGTTCCAGTATTGGTCTAGTTCACTCCTGGATCGTTCTTGTGACCTGTCTTCCCAGCAGAAGCTAAGTTCCTGCTTGTATTTCTTTGGTTTGCTATTTTTCTGTCCAGCTTGCTATTTTTATTGTTGTCTTGCTTGCTGGAAGCTCTGGGACGCAGAGGGAGCGGCTCCGCACCGTGAGTCGGTGCGGAGGGTCTTTTTGCGCCCTCTGCGTGGTCTTTTTGTAGGTTTTTGTGCTGACCGCAAAGTAACCTTTCCTATCCTCGGTCTGTTCAGTAAGTCGGGCCTCACTTTGCTAAATCTATTTCATCTCTGTGTTTGTATTTTCATCTTTACTCACAGTCATTATATGTGGGGGGCTGCCTTTTCCTTTGGGGAATTTCTCTGAGGCAAGGTAGGCTTTATTTTTCTATCTTCAGGGCTAGCTAGTTCCTTAGGCTGTGCCGAGTTGCATAGGGAGCGTTAGGCGCAATCCACGGCTATTTCTAGTGTGTTTGATAGGATTAGGGATTGCGGTCAGCAGAGTTCCCACGTCCCAGAGCTCGTCCTTTATTATCAGTAACTATCAGGTCATTCCGTGTGCTCTTAACCACCAGGTCCATTATTGTCCTGACCACCAGGTCATAACACACACGATGCTGCTCGTGATGTCACACGATGCTCATCCTGATGTCACACAATGCTTCTCTTGATGTTACATGATGCTCCTCTTGATGTCACACGATGCTCCTCTTGATGTCACACGATGCTTCTCTTGATGTCACATGATGCTCCTCTTGATGTCACACTATGCTCATCCTGATGTCACACGATGCTCCTCTTGATGCTTCTCTTGATGTCACATGATGCTCCTCTTGATGCTTCTCTTGATGTCACATGATCCTCCTCTTGATGTCACACGATGCTCCTCTTGATGTCACATGATGTTCCTCTTGATGTCACACGATGCTCCTCTTGATGTCACACGATGCTCCTCTTGATGTCACACGATGCTCCTCTTGATGTCACACGATGCTCCTCTTGATGTCACACGATGCTCCTCTTGATGTGACACGATGCTCCTCTTGATGTCACAAGATGCTCCTCTTGATGTCACACGATGCTCCTCTTGATGTCACACGATGCTCCTCTTGATGTCACACGATGCTCCTCTTGATGCTGCTCCTCCTGTACAATGACTGATAACACCTCTATGTATGGTAGATAACAGGATCCACCATTCACAATAGGAGATGTCACAGCTCACCTCCTCCTCCTGTACAATGATTGATAACACCTCTATATACAGTAGATAACAGGATCCACCATTCATAATAGGTGATATCACAGCTCACCTCCTCCTCCTGTACAATGACTGATAACACCTCTATATACAGTAGGTAACACAGGATCCACAATTCACAATAGGTGATGTCACAGCTCACCACCTCCTCCTGTACAATGACTGATAACACCTCTATATACAGAAGATAACACAGGATCCACCATTCACAATAGGGGATGTCACAGCTCACCTCCTCCTGTACAATGACTGAAAATACCTCTATATACAGTAGGTAACACAGGATCCAGCATTCACAATAGGTGATGTCAAAGCTCACCACCTCCTACTGTACAATGACTGATAACACCTCTATATACAGTAGATAACAAATAATCCACCATTCACAATAGGTGATGTCACAGCTCGCCTCCTCCCCCTCCTGTACAATGACTGATAACACCTCTATATACAGTAGATAACACAGGACCCAAAATTCACAATAGGTGATGTCACAGCTCACCTCCTCCTACTGTACAATGACTGATGACACCTCTATATACAGTAGATAACAAAAAATCCACCATTCACAATAGGTGATATCACAGCTCACCTCCTCCCCCTCCTGTACAATGACTGATAACACCTCTATATACAGTAGATAACACAGGATCCACCATTCACAATAGGAGACGTCACAGCTCTCCTCCTTCTCCTGTACAATGACTGATAACACCTCTATATACAGTAGGTAACACAGGATCCACCATTCACAATAAGGGATGTCACAGCTCACCTCCTCCTGTACAATGACTGATAGCACCTCTATATACAGTAGATAACACAGGATCTTCCATTCACAATAGGTGATATCACAGCTCACCTCCTCCTGTACAATGACTGATAACACCTCTATATACAGTAGATAACACAGGATCCACCATTCACAATAGGTGATGTCACAGCTCACTTCCTCCTCCTGTACAATGACTGATTACACTTCTATATACAGTAGATAACACAGGATCCACCACTCACAATAGGTAGTGTCACAGCTCACCTCCTCCCCCTATTATACTATGACTGATAACACCTCTATATACAGCTGATAATACGGGATCCACCATTCACAATAGGTGATGTCACAGCTCATCTCCTTCTCCTGTACAATGACTGATAACACCTCTATATACAGTAGATAGCACAGGATCCACCATTCACAATAGGTGATGTCACAGCTCACCTCCTCCTCCTCCTGTACAATGACTGATAACACCTCTATCTACAGTAGATAACACAGGATCCACCATTCACAATAGGTGATGTCACAGCTCACCTCCTCCTGTACAATGACTGATAACACCTCTATATACAGTAGATAACACAGGATCCACCACTCACAATAGGTAATGTCACAGCTCACCTCCTCCCCCTATTATACTATGACTGATAACACCCCTATATACAGTAGATAACACAGGATCCACCATTCACAATAGGTGATGTCACAGCTCACCTCCTCCTCCTCCTGTACAATGACTGATAACACCTCTATATACAGTAGATAACACAGGATCCACCATTCACAATAGGTGATGTCACAGCTCACCTCCTCCTGTACAATGACTGATAACACCTCTATATACAGTAGATAACACAGGATCCACCACTCACAATAGGTGATGTCACAGCTCACCTCCTCCTCTTCCTGTACAATGACTGATAACACCTCTATATACAGTTGATAACACAGGATCCACCATTCACAATAGGTGATGTCACAGCTCACTTCCTCCTCCTGTACAATGACTGATAACACTTCTATATACAGTAGATAACACAGGATCCACCACTCACAATAGGTAATGTCACAGCTCACCTCCTCCCCCTATTATACTATGACTGATAACACCTCTATATACAGCTGATAATACGGGATCCACCATTCACAATAGGTGATGTCACAGCTCATCTCCTTCTCCTGTACAATGACTGATAACACCTCTATATACAGTAGATAGCACAGGATCCACCATTCACAATAGGTGATGTCACAGCTCACCTCCTCCTCCTCCTGTACAATGACTGATAACACCTCTATCTACAGTAGATAACACAGGATCCACCATTCACAATAGGTGATGTCACAGCTCACCTCCTCCTGTACAATGACTGATAACACCTCTATATACAGTAGATAACACAGGATCCACCACTCACAATAGGTAATGTCACAGCTCACCTCCTTCCCCTATTATACTATGACTGATAACACCCCTATATACAGTAGATAACACAGGATCCACCATTCACAATAGGTGATGTCACAGCTCACCTCCTCCTCCTCCTGTACAATGACTGATAACACCTCTATATACAGTAGATAACACAGGATCCACCATTCACAATAGGTGATGTCACAGCTCACCTCCTCCTGTACAATGACTGATAACACCTCTATATACAGTAGATAACACAGGATCCACCACTCACAATAGGTGATGTCACAGCTCACCTCCTCCTCCTCCTGTACAATGACTGATAACACCTCTATATACAGTTGATAACACAGGATCCACCATTCACAATAGGTGATGTCACAGCTCACTTCCTCCTCCTGTACAATGACTGATAACACTTCTATATACAGTAGATAACACAGGATCCACCACTCACAATAGGTAATGTCACAGCTCACCTCCTCCCCCTATTATACTATGACTGATAACACCTCCATATACAGCTGATAATACGGGATCCACCATTCACAATAGGTGATGTCACAGCTCACCACCTCCTCCTCCTCCTGTACAATGACTGATAACACCTCTATATACAGCAGATAACACAGGATCCACCATTCACAATAGGTGATGTCACAGCTCATCTCCTTCTCCTGTACAATGACTGATAACACCTCTATATACAGTAGATAACACAGGATCCACCATTCACAATAGGGGATGGCACAGCTCACCTCCTCCTCCTGTACAATGACTGATAACACCTCTATATACAGCACATAACATAGGATCCACCATTCACAATAGGTGATGTCACAGCTCACCTCCTCCTCCTCCTGTACAATGACTGATAACACCTCTATATACAGTAGATAACACAGGATCCATCATTCACATTAGGTGATGTCACAGCTCACCTCCTCCTCCTGTACAATGACTGATAACACTTCTATATACAGTAGATAACACAGGATCCACCACTCACAATAGGTAATGTCACAGCTCACCTCCTCCCCCTATTATACTATGACTGATAACACCTCTATATACAGCTGATGATACGGGATCCACCATTCACAATAGGTGATGTCACAGCTCACCTCCTCCTCCTCCTGTACAATGACTGATAACACCTCTATATACAGTAGATAACACAGAATCCACCATTCACAATAGGTGATGTCACAGCTCACCTCCTCCTCCTGTACAATGACTGATAACACCTCTATATACAGTAGATAACACAGGATCCACCATTCACAATAGGTGATGTCACAGCTCACTTCCTCCTCCTGTACAATGACTGATAACACTTCTATATACAGTAGATAACACAGGATTCACCATTCACAATAGGTGATGTCACAGCTCACCTTCTCCTGTACAATGACTGATAACTCCTCTATATACAGTAGATAACACAGGATTCACCATTCACAATAGGTGATGTCACAGCTCACCTTCTCCTCCTGTACAATGACTGATAACACCTCTATATACAGTAGATAACACAGGATCCACCATTCACAATAGGTGATGTCACAGCTCACCTCCTCCTCCTCTTGTACCTTTACATATGTTCTTAGATTCTTTAGTACATTACATGGGGTCTGATTGAGTCTTTTTTTTTTTTCCCAAATAATCTTTATTGGATTTTAACAATTAACTGGGCAGGAATGGAAAGGGGAAAAGCGGGGATGCGGGGAGAGGGAAAGGGGGGTGGAGGGAGGCTGGAAGGAGGGGGGGGAGAACATGGGAAGAAAAAGGGCAGAGAAGACACTTGAAGTAAGCGACAATTTGATATTTGTCAAATGATAAAACAGCGTTTGGAAGGTGAATAATTATAATTATAATACATTCGCTCATGAAAGAGGGGTGGACTCACTGAACAGTCTTGAATTACAGACACGTTAAACCAAAGTCCGGTTCACTTTGTGCTAATTTCAACTGAAAATTGCTACGGGAAAACTTCTTCCCAACGAGCCCATTTTTTTGAGCATTTTTTTGAGGCTGTCATTATTTAGGGCGAATTTTTGCTCGTATGCTCTATGGAGGTCAATACGATCTTTGATCTCTTGGAATGATGGAGGTTTAGGCTTTTTCCAATTGTATGCAATGGCATTTTTGGTGACCAAAAGGATATGAATGACCAACGCTTTGAGAGGAAAGTGTGTGTCACTTAATCCTACAGAGAGCAATGCCATCTGAGGGGTCAGGATGAAAATTTTATTCAGAAGTACTCCAATCAAACCAGAGATTTTAGACCAAAGAGATTTAATTTTGGGACAGCTCCAGAAGATATGGAGCAGATTGCCCCTGTTTCCGCACGCTCTCCAGCAATCTGGAGAGGTGTGACCCCCTATCATGGACAGTCTTGCTGGGGTGAGGTACCAGCGCGTGACTAGTTTGAAATAGGACTCTTGTAATGACATGGAGATGGAAGCTGAGTATGAGTGGACCAAAGCACTTTCCCATTCATCTGGGTCAATTATTGTCTGGAGGTCTTGCTCCCATTTCAGCATGGAAGGAGATTTCGCGAAGTCTGAGTCATGGTTGAACCAGCTATAGATATATATGTAGCTCCAGAAAATATTGTGGTCGGGGTTACAAATCAGATTTATAGCCGCTTCAGAGAAACTGGGCTTTTTTGATACGAATTTCTGACAGTGATCCTTGATGATCATGTACTCGCAAAACATAGCCGAGGGGACATTGTAAGTGTTTTTGAGAGAATTAAAAGGAACAAAATTTTCTCCGTCAAATATATGGGAAAGTTTTGTGATTTTGTAGTCGGACCATTTGGGATTGACCATTTTGTTATGCAACTCAAATATATAAGAGATGGCCAGATTTTTCAGAGACTCGAATCTTTCAGTTCTTCTTTTGGACCTAGCAAATTTGGACCATGCATTACTTATTGCAATAAAAATTGGGTGGGATTTATTACTGGAATTTCTTATGTTCATAAGCTGGTTTAGGATCAATTCTCTAGGGGCTCTATCCAGGTTCAAAGATGATTCGATCTCCAGCCAGGCTGGGATTGAGTCTTTTGATACTAATATATCTGTGGATTTCCTGAAACACCATGAAGTTTGAGTTTAGAATAAGCCCCAGTGTCCAATGTGAGAATGCAAGATTTCCAAATTTATTTTTTTATATAAATTTTCTGATTGGAGCATAAAATGTTGGTAAAATTTTCTAAAAATGAATTTAACACAAAATTCATATTTGAGCAATAATTCATTTTCGGTGACACATTTCCTTTGAAGATGAGTCTGGCAAAGTGAAATATGAAGAGGCGACGTTTAGCATAAGTCGCTTCCGTTCCATTGTTTCTCCATCATCTGCAGTCGATCTAATCAATGCTGAATTAGAGTCATCCTGAATGCGCCGCTCTCTGGTGCTGAATGTAATTTAAGAAATAAAATATTATGTTAGGATCCCTCCAGCGGTCCGCAGACGCTTCCTAGTAAAAAGCGCTTTTACAATGAGATTATTAAGCCCCCCGGGCACCGTGTTACTGAGCGCGAGATTCCTGCCTTAGTAATTTGTCGATAAATGCTATTATCCGACTGCGGAGCTGAACGCTCGGATTCACTCGGCCTCACAACTTCAAGGCACACTAGAAAAACTTTTGTGCAAGTTTGGTCAGAAGATTGAATCTTAAAGTTTATATATAAGTTATATATAAAACTCCGACGCTGGGATCCATAAGCGGAGGGCAGCTCTAACATCCAACCCGGGTTGATCGTGATTGGAGGAGACAGCGGAGGTCAGCTCTAAAACCCAACCTGTGGTGATCATGATTGGAGGAGACAACGGAGGTCAGCTCTAACACCCAACCTGTGGTGATCATGAATGGAGGAGACAACGGAGGTCAGCTCTAACACCCAACCTGTGGTGATCATGATTGGAGGAGACAACGGAGGTCAGCTCTAACACCCAACCTGTGGTGATCATGATTGGAGGAGACAACGGAGGTCAGCTCCAACACCCAACCTGGGGTGATCATGATTGGAGGAGCCAGTGGAGGTCAGCTCTAAAACCCATCCCGTGGTGATCGTGATTGGAGGAGGCAGCGGAGGTCAGCTCTAAAACCCAACCTGTGGTGATCATGATTGGAGGAGACAGCGGAGGTCAGCTCTAAAACCCAACCTGTGGTGATCCTGATTGGAGGAGACAGCGGAGGTCAACTTAAAACCCATCCCGTGGTGATCGTGATTGGAGGAGGCAGCGGAGGTCAGCTCTAACACCCAACCCGGGGTGATCATGATTGGAGGAGACAGCGGAGGTCAGCTCTAACACCCAACCCAGGGTGATCGTGATTGGAGGAGCCAGTGGAGGTAAGCTCTAAAACCCAACCTGTGGTGATCCTGATTGGAGGAGACAGCGGAGGTCAACTTAAAACCCATCCCGTGGTGATCGTGATTGGAGGAGGCAGCGGAGGTCAGCTCTAACACCCAACCCGGGGTGATCATGATTGGAGGAAACAGCGGAGGTCAGCTCTAAAACCCAACCTGTGGTGATCCTGATTGGAGGAGACAGCAGAGGTCAATTTAAAACCCATCCCGTGGTGATCGTGATTGGAGGAGGCAGCGGAGGTCAGCGCTAACACCCAACCCGGGGTGATCCTGATTGGAGGAGACAGCAGAGACAGCGGAGGTCAGTGCTAACACCCAACTCGGGGCGGTCCTGATTGGAGGAGACAGCAGAGACAGTGGAGGTAAGTGCTAACACCCAACTTGAGGCGGTCTAGATTGGAGGAGACAGCGGAAGGCAGCGCTAACACCCAACTTGGGGCGGTCTTGATTGGAGGAGACAGCGGAAGGCAGCGCTAACACCCAACTCGTGGCGGTCTTGATTGGAGGAGACACCGGAGGGCAGCGCTAACACCCAACTCGAGGTGGTCTTGATTGGAGGAGACAGCGGAAGGCCGCGCTAACACCCAACTCGAGGTGGTCTTGATTGGAGGAGACAGCGGAAGGCAGTGCTAACACCCAACTCGAGGTGGTCTTGATTGGAGGAGACAGCGGATGGCAGCGCTAACACCCAACCCGGGGTGATCCTGATTGGAGGAGACAGTGGAGGTCAGTGGTAACACCCAACCCGGGGTGATCCTGATTGGAGGAGACAGTGGAGGTCAGCGCTAACACCCAACTCGGGGCGGTCTTGATTGGAGGAGACAGTGGAGGTCAGCGCTAACTCCCAACCCGGGGTGATCATGATTGGAGGAGACAGTGGAGGTCAGCACTAACACCCAACCCGGGGTGATCCTGATAGGAGGAAACCTCTACATGTTTAACTTGATCCCACATTTAGATATTCGGAAGCCTCCAGTACAGATCTGGCTGTAGTGTAATGCGACTCATTGAGCCACAGGGATCACAGGACTGACTAGAAGGCAACAGTGTTTTGAGGAGGACCCGAATAATGGCGTGTCCTTATGTTCTCAAAGCTAGGTCTTTGTCTCTTCCTACAGATGAGCCGGTTCCTCTCCAGCATTTCCAATTTACTGACATTAACAGAATGGCTCCAACTTCAGTCTTCTCTGTTTTTCCATGTACTAGTTCCCCATTACTGAGAGAATATAATTGAAAATACTCTACTGGTCGGGTCCCAGTGATCTACTGGGAAAGAAGAAAGGGGATTGCACAATGAACTCAGGCCTTCATTTCCCCATGGGTTTGATTAGATTGGATCATAATTTGGTAGGTGATTCCCTGAACAATGTTTAGGAGGATAGGGATCTGTTATGAACAGGTGATTCAGAACCACAATGGACCTAGTGGTTAAGAGCACACAAAGTGACCTGATAGTTACTAACATAGGACGAGCTCTGAGACGTGGGAACTCTGCTGACCGCAATCCCTAATCCTATCATACCACACTAGAGGTAGCCGTGGATTGCGCCTAACGCTCCCTATGCAACTCGGCACAGCCTGAGAAACTAACTAGCACTGAAGATAGAAAAATAAGCCTACCTTGCCTCAGAGAAATTCCCCAAAGGAAAAGGCAGCCCCCCACATATAATGACTGTGAGTTAAGATGAAAATACAAACACAGAGATGAAATAGATTTTAGCAAAGTGAGGCCCGACTTACTGAACAGACCGAGGATAGGAAAGATAGCTTTGCGGTCAACACAAAAACCTACAAACAACCACGCAGAGGGGCAAAAAGACCCTCCGCACTGACTAACGGTACGGAGGTGCTCCCTCTGCGTCTCAGAGCTTCCAGCAAGCAAGAAAAACCAATATAGCAAGCTGGACAGAAAATATAGCAAACAAAAGTAACACAAGCAAAACTTATGCAGGGCAGACAGGCCACAAGAACGATCCAGGAGAAAGCAAGACCAATACTGGAACATTGACTGGAGGCAAGGAACAAAGAACTAGGTGGAGTTAAATAGAGCAGCATCTAACGACTTAACCTCATCACCTGAGGAAGGAAACTCAGAAGCTGCAGCCCCACTCACATCCACCAGCGGAAGCTCATAGACAGAACCAGCCGAAGTACCACTCATGACCACAGGAGGGAGCTTGACCACAGAATTCACAACAGTACCCCCCCTTGGGGAGGGGTCACCGAACCCTCACCAGAGCCCCCAGGCCGACCAGGATGAGCCAAATGAAAGGCACGAACAAGATCGGCAGCATGAACATCAGAGGCAAAGACCCAGGAATTATCTTCCTGACCATAACCCTTCCACTTAACCAGGTACTGAAGTTTCCGTCTCGAAATACGAGAATCCAAAATCTTCTCCACTATATACTCCAACTCCCCCTCAACCAAAACCGGGGCAGGAGGATCAACGGATGGAACCACAGGTGCCACGTATCTCCGCAACAATGACCTATGAAATACGTTATGGATGGAAAAAGAAGCTGGAAGGGTCAAACGAAAAGACACAGGATTAAGAACCTCAGAAATCCTATACGGACCAATGAAACGAGGCTTAAACTTAGGAGAGGAAACTTTCATAGGAATATAACGAGAAGATAACCAAACCAGATCCCCAACACAAAGTCGGGGACCCACACAGCGCCTGTGGTTAGCGAAACGTTGAGCCTTCTCCTGAGACAATGTCAAATTGTCCACCACATGAGTCCAAATCTGCTGCAACCTATCCACCACAGTACCCACACCAGGACAGTCAGAAGACTCAACCTGCCCTGAAGAGAAACGAGGATGGAAACCAGAATTGCAGAAAAACGGCGAAACCAAAGTAGCCGAGCTGGCCCGATTATTAAGGGCGAACTCAGCCAATGGCAAAAAAGACACCCAATCATCCTGATCGGCAGAAACAAAACATCTCAGATATGTTTCCAAGGTCTGATTGGTTCGTTCAGTCTGGCCATTTGTCTGAGGATGGAAAGCCGAGGAAAAAGACAAATCAATGCCCATCCTAGCACAAAAGGCTCGCCAAAACCTCGAAACAAACTGGGAACCTCTGTCAGAAACGATGTTCTCCGGAATGCCATGTAAACGAACCACATGCTGGAAGAACAATGGTACCAAATCAGAGGAGGAAGGCAATTTAGACAAGGGTACCAAATGGACCATCTTCGAGAAGCGATCACAAACAACCCAAATGACCGACATTTTTTGAGAGACGGGGAGATCCGAAATAAAATCCATAGAGATATGTGTCCAGGGCCTCTTTGGGACTGGCAAGGGCAAAAGCAACCCACTGGCACGAGAACAGCAGGGCTTAGCCCGAGCACAAATCCCACAGGACTGCACAAACGAACGCACATCCCGCGACAGAGACGGCCACCAAAAGGATCTAGCCACCAAATCTCTGGTACCAAAGATTCCAGGATGACCAGCCAACACCGAACAATGAACCTCAGAGATAACTTTATTCGTCCACCTATCAGGGACAAACAGTTTCTCCGCTGGGCAACGGTCAGGTCTATTAGCCTGAAATTTTTGCAGCACCCGCCGCAAATCAGGGGAGATGGCAGACAAAATTACCCCCTCTTTGAGAATACCCGCCGGCTCAGGCAAACCCGGAGAGTCGGGCACAAAACTCCTAGACAGGGCATCCGCCTTCACATTTTTAGAGCCCGGAAGGTACGAAACCACAAAGTCAAAACGGGAGAAAAACAGCGACCAACGAGCCTGTCTAGGATTCAACCGTTTGGCAGACTCGAGATAAGTCAAGTTCTTGTGATCAGTCAAGACCACCACGCGATGCTTAGCTCCTTCAAGCCAATGACGCCACTCCTCGAATGCCCACTTCATGGCCAGCAACTCTCGATTGCCAACATCATAATTACGCTCAGCAGGCGAAAACTTCCTGGAAAAGAAGGCGCATGGTTTCATCACCGAGCAATCAGAACTTCTTTGCGACAAAACAGCCCCTGCTCCAATCTCAGAAGCATCAACCTCGACCTGGAACGGGAGCGAAACATCTGGTTGAGACAACACAGGGGCAGAAGAAAAACGACGCTTCAACTCCTGAAAAGCTTCCACAGCAGCAGAAGACCAATTGACCACATCAGCACCCTTCTTGGTTAAATCAGTCAACAGTTTAGCAATACTAGAAAAATTATTGATGAAGCGACGATAAAAATTAGCAAAGCCCAGGAACTTTTGCAGACTCTTCAGAGATGTCGGCTGAGTCCAATCATAAATGGCCTAAACTTTAACAGGGTCCATCTCGATAGTAGAAGGGGAAAAAATGAAACCCAAAAATGAAACCTTCTGAACACCAAAGAGACACTTTGACCCCTTCACAAACAAAGAATTCGCACGCAGGACCTGGAACACCATTCTGACCTGCTTCACGTGAGACTCCCAATCATCCGAGAAGACCAAAATATCATCCAAGTATACAATCAGGAATTTATCCAGGTACTCTCGGAAGATGTCATGCATAAAGGACTGAAACACTGATGGAGCATTAGAAAGCCCGAATGGCATAACCAGGTACTCAAAATGGCCCTCGGGCGTATTAAATGCTGTTTTCCATTCATCGCCCTGTTTAATGCGCACAAGATTATACGCACCACGAAGATCTATCTTGGTGAACCAACTAGCCCCCTTAATCCGAGCAAACAAATCAGACAGCAGCGGCAAGGGGTACTGAAATTTGACCGTGATTTTATTTAGAAGGCGGTAATCAATACAAGGTCTCAGCGAACCATCCTTCTTGGCCACAAAAAAGAACCCTGCTCCCAATGGCGACGACGACGGGCGAATATGACCCTTCTCCAAGGATTCCTTTACGTAACTCCGCATAGCGGCGTGCTCAGGCACAGACAAATTAATCAGTCGACCTTTAGGAAACTTACTACCAGGAATCAAATTGATAGCACAATCACAATCCCTATGAGGAGGTAGGGCACTGGACTTGGGCTCATCAAATACATCCCGGTAATCCGACAAGAACTCTGGAACCTCAGAAGGGGTGGATGACGAAATAGTCAGAAATGGGACATCACCATGTACCCCCTGACAACCCCAGCTGGACACAGACATGGATTTCCAATCCAATACTGGATTATGGACCTGTAGCCATGGCAACCCCAACACGACCACATCATGCAGATTATGCAACACCAAAAAGCGAATATCCTCCTGATGCGCAGGAGCCATGCACATGGTCAGCTGGGTCCAGTACTGAGGCTTATTCTTGGCCAAAGGCGTAGCATCAATTCCTCTCAATGGAATAGGATACTGCAAGGGCTCCAAGAAAAACCCACAACGCCTAGCATACTCCAAGTCCATCAAATTCAGGGCAGCGCCTGAATCCACAAATGCCATGACAGAATAGGATGACAAAGAGCAGATCAAAGTAACGGACAAAAGAAATTTCGACTGTACCGTACCAATGGTGGCAGACCTAGCAAAACGCTTAGTGCGCTTAGGACAATCGGAGATAGCATGAGTGGAATCACCACAGTAAAAACACAGCCCATTCCGTCGTCTGTGTTCTTGCCGTTCGGCTCTGGTCAAAGTCCTATTGCATTGCATAGGCTCAGGTTTATGCTCAGATAATACCGCCAAATGGTTCACAGTTTTACGCTCACGTAAGCGTCGATCGATCTGAATGGCCAAAGACATAGACTCATTCAGACCAGCAGGCATAGGAAATCCCACCATGACATCCTTAAGGGCTTCAGAGACACCCTTTCTGAAAATTACTGCCAGAGCACATTCATTCCATTGAGTGAGCACAGACCACTTCCTAAATTGCTGACAATATATCTCTACCTCATCCTCACCCTGACACAGAGCCAGCAAGATTTTCTCTGCCTGATCCACTGAATTAGGTTCATCATAAAGCAACCCGAGCACCAGAAAAAACGCATCAATATCACATAATGCAGGATCTCCTGGCGCAAGGGAAAATGCCCAGTCTTGAGGGTCGCCACGTAATAAAGAAATAATGATCTTTACTTGTTGAACTGGGTCACCAGAGGAACGGGGTTTCAAAGCCAGAAATAGTTTACAATTATTTTTGAAATTCAGAAACTTAGCTCTATTTCCAGAAAATAACTCAGGAATAGGAATTTTAGGTTCTAACATAGGATTCTGAACCACTAAATCTTGAATGTTCTGAACACTTATAGCGAGATTATCCATCAAAGAGGACAGACCTTGAATGTCCATGTCTACACCTGTGTTCTGAACCACCCTGATGTAAATGGGGAAAAAAAGACAAAACACAGTGCAAAGAAAAAAAAATGGTCTCAGAACTTCTCTTTTCCCTCTATTGAGAAGCATTAGTATTTTGGGCCTCCAGTACTGCTATGAACAGGTGATTCAGAACCACAATGGACCTAGTGGTTAAGAGCACACAAAGTGACCTGATAGTTACTAACATAGGACGAGCTCTGAGACGTGGGAACTCTGCTTACCGCAATCCCTAATCCTATCATACCACACTAGAGGTAGCCGTGGATTGCGCCTAACGCTCCCTATGCAACTCGGCACAGCCTGAGAAACTAACTAGCCCTGAAGATAGAAAAATAAGCCTACCTTGCCTCAGAGAAATTCCTCAAAGGAAAAGGCAGCCCCCCACATATAATGACTGTGAGTTAAGATGAAAATACAAACACAGAGATGAAATAGATTTTAGCAAAGTGAGGCCCGACTTACTGAACAGACCGAGGATAGGAAAGATAGCTTTGCGGTCAACACAAAAACCTACAAACAACCACGCAGTGGGGCAAAAAGACCCTCCGCACCGACTAACGGTACGGAGGTGCTCCCTCTGCGTCTCAGAGCTTCCAGCAAGCAAGAAAAACCAATAAAGCAAGCTGGACAGAAAATATAGCAAACAAAAGTAACACAAGCAAAACTTAGCTTATGCAGGGCAGACAGGCCACAAGAACGATCCAGGAGAAAGCAAGACCAATACTGGAACATTGACTGGAGGCCAGGAACAAAGAACTAGGTGGAGTTAAATAGAGCAGCATCTAACGACTTAACCTCATCACCTGAGGAAGGAAACTCAGAAGCCGCAGTAGCACTCACATCCACCAGAGGAAGCTCATAGACAGAACCAGCCGAAGTACCACTCATGACCACAGGAGGGAGCTTGACTACAGAATTCAAAACAGGGATCGGAAGTAAAGGAGATGGGAAATGGAGAAAGAAAGCCATTATTAGTAGATAATAGTTGGGGAAGAATAATAGCCGGATGAGCGGAGTGTAGCTCACAGGTCGGGGGTAATGGAGTGCAAGCAAAATGGGCTTTGGAACAGTCATGGAGTTATCCGGGGAAGTTGGGTCCCAAAGCATTAGGTTAATATTTTGTATCAAGTCAGTGTGTAACCTGAAGCTCATGGGCCCTAATGTCATGTCTCACCCAGCGCCCCCAGTAATCATAGGTCTTAAAAGTATTGGGGTTTCCATATGGACCAATGAGATCTTTAAAGCCCCCATTAGGTTCCAGGGTGCGACAGCAAGCCCTGCACCCACTATACTTACATCCTGCATAAAGGTACGAGTATATAGTTCTACAATATTTAGTTACTCAGCTGTTTCCACCATCTTTTACTGTCAGTGAATAAAAAATGCAGAAACTCTCTATATCATACGGTTTTCTAATGGGGGCACCTGGTTCTTACCTCTTGTTTGATCCAGTTACCCCATGTGAGAGCCTGATGAAGGGTCATTCATACGAAACGTTGACTAACTCCGAACTATGGTTTATGACATCATTTTTGTTTGCAGCGTTTATATTTGCATTTAGAATATTACTAAGGCTCAATAAAGTCCTACTAACCATCCTGTACTGGAGTGCTAGTCCTTCTCTCTATACATGTGGACGATATTGGAGGAGCAAGTGGTCGGCTCCTGAGGAAACACACATATACCGTACATACATGCATATGCACACAAATACACACACACACACATGCACACACACGCATACAATACAGAACACACACACATGCACACATACACACACATACATACACACACATATACCGTACATACATGCACATGCACACAAATACACACACATACATACACACACAAATACACATGCACACACACATGCACACACACGCATACATACAGAACACACACATGCACACATACACACACATACATACACACACATATACCGTACATACATGCGTGTACACACAAATACGCACACATACATACACACACAAATACACATGCACACACACATACACACACACATGCAGACACATCCATACACACACATACAGACATACAGACACACACATGCACACACACGCATACATACAGAACACACACAGATACACACACATACACACACACTTGCAGACACACATCCATACACACATACAGACGCACACACACATGCACACACACGCATACATACAGAACACATACACACACATACATACACACACAAATATACCGTACATACATGCATGTACACACAAATACGCACACATACATACACACACAAATACACACACACATACACACACATGCAGACACATCGATACACACACATACAGACATACAGACACACACACATGCACACACACACATACATACAGAACACACGCACATATACACACACACTTGCAGACACACATCCATAGACACATACAGACAGACATACAGACACACACACATGCACACACACGCATACATACAGAACACACACACATGCAGACACACATCCATACACACACATACAGACATACAGACACACACACACATGCACACACACGCATACATACAGAACACACACACATGCACACATACATACACACATGCAGACACACATTCATTCACACACATACAGACACACACACATGCACACACGCGCATACATACAGAACACACACATGCACACATACATACACACATGCAGACACACATTCATACACACACATACACACACACACATGCACACACGCACATACATACAGAACACACACACATGCACACATACACACACATCCCACTTTATGGGATTAAAGGTGCCTGAAATGTTGCACACCACAGTGAACACAGCAGCTGCTCCTGCACGAGTCTCTTGATTGTTACAATGTCTGAGCTCACAGAGCATTGTCTACACTGGATACAATGGTGTCCACTTCTCAGCAGAGAGCAGAGCCAGATTACTGCCAGAATACTAATATCTTACACTTTGTTTTTCCATTCATGCTGTTGCGACTTCAGAAATATGATGTTGACATTGGGTACTGTCCAGGAAGAGACTTACTGATTGCAGATACGCTAAGCAGAGCTTATCACAAATGATGAGGAGGAAGACATTGAAACCATCAATATGTGTAACTACCTTGCAGTGTCACAAGAAAAGGTCAAGCAAATCCAGACTTGTACAGAGAAGGATAAAAGTCTCCAGAGTTTAAAGACTGTCATCCTGCAGGGCTGGCCAAAATACAAGCAGCATGCTCCGAGGGAAGTCTCACCATTCTTCCACATAAGAGATGAATTGTCAGTGCAGCAAGGAATCATCTTTAAAGGAGACAGGGCTGTTATACCTGAAGTTCTCAGAAGAGGCATATTGAAGACAGTGCACTCTTCTCACTTAGGCATGGAAGGATGCCTACGTCGTGCACGAGAATCAGTTTATTGGCCAGGAATGAATGACCACATAAAAAATTACATAGCACAATGTGAAATATGTGCATCCTGCAATGATAAGCAACCAAAGGAGACATTGCAACCTCATGAAATTCCACATAGGCCTTGGTCAAAAATAGGAACAGACTTGTTCACATGGAATGACAAAGAATACCTGATTACAGTGGACTATTTCTCTAACTTCTGGGAGGTTGATTTGGTGCAGGACACGAGGGCGAGAACAGTGATTAAAAAACTCAAGGCCCATTTTGCCAGGTATGGCATTCCAGATATCGTTTTCTCTGACAATGCGGCAGTTTACGTCGGAAGAATTCAAAACTTTCAGTAAGAAATGGGAATTTGAACACCAGACGTCTTCTCCAAGATATCCTCAGAGTAATGGGAAAGCAGAGTCAGCAGTAAAAACGGCCAAAAGACTCATGCAGAAAGCAAACCAGGCGGGTGCTGATGTATATCTGTCTATACTGGATCATAGAAACACACCCACCCAAGGCCTAGACAGCAGTCCGGCACAGAGGCTCATGAGTAGGCGTACAAAGACACTAGTACCAACTGCGAGTCATCTGTTAGAGCCAAAGCTGCTGGGAAACATCGAAGCTAAATTACAGAAGAATCAAGCTAGGCAAGCTTTCTATTACAATAAATCTGCAAAGGATCTGCCGGAGCTCCAGAGAAATGACAACATTCGGCTGCAGCCAAGCACCACATTTGACAAACACTGGCAAAAGGCAAAGGTTGTCCAGAATCTGGGACCTCGGTCTTACGAAATTCTAACAGACGACGGAAGAAGACTAAGGAGGAATCGAAGATATTTGAGGAAAACACAAGAAAGAGATGATTCATGGCCTTTTGAACATTATCCAGACACCCAAGACAACGAGGCAGCAAGTACAAGTCAGGCACCAACAGTGACAGCTGACCATCAGGGTGAGGACTCTGGCCAGAGACAGACAATATCAGAAGAACTACCAGATGTACCAGATGTAGAAAGTGACACATCTTATATTACCAGAGCTGGCAGAATTAGCAAAAAGCCGGCGCACCTCAAAGATTATATCTAACTGGACCTACTAGGTTAATTTCTAACTTTGTCATAGTATACATTAGTTTAGTATCTTTTATTGTTCCTCTAGTTAAAAGAGAAAGGATGTAGCAATATGTTATATGTTCATGTGGCCTCTAGGGGTCTCACTACTTTTATGTGTGTTCTATATTCTTTGTTTGGAACTTGTTGGATGTTGTTGTACTCGGAATTCATGTAATGGAGGTTGAGACATGATGTGAATAAAGAGCCTGGAGATACTCACAGAGTGTGATTTATGACAGGATTCATCAAACAGAACAGTTACCATTGGAAAGTTGCAGAACTTTTTCATTTATACAGAGATTAAGCTTCATTGACATGAAACTAGAAAACGGATTAAATTGATGCACATCAATCCAGACTTATCAATTAAAGAGATCACCCTGGGAATGTGCAGTACGAATATCATAAAAATGAAAGAAAATGATTAATATTATAAAATCAATAAAAGTTAAAATTGGCTTATTATTAATCATCATTTTGCCCTAATGATCTCCGCTCTCCCCTTAGTGATTATGGCTACGAGCGACACAGCAACGGTCAGTGCCTGCCTGCGTTTTGGTACAACCCTTCATCCTTGTCCAAAGATTGCAGCCTGGGGCAAAGTTACCTGAACAGCACCGGGTAGGTGACACGCTCCACATACACCTGATCCCAGATATATTCAATGTGTGGGGTATTGTTTCCTTTTTTTTTCTTTTTTTTAAAGTTTATGGATAATTAATTTAGCAGAAATACCTTAACCCTTCAGACTCTGGTGATTGTTATCATTAATGTTTTATATTCATGTAAACCTACCCAGGAGCTCTGTAATCACTGATAACTCTGGTGGTTTCTGTTTTATTGATATTTATAAGTTATTAAATGCCATTTTGGCCAAGTACAGTTGTGCTCAAAAGTTTACATACCCGGCAGAATTTTTGCTTTCTTGGCCTTTTTTCAGAGAAAATAAATGATAACACCAAACCTTTTTCTCCACTCATGATTAGTGGTTGGGTGAAGCCATTTATTGCTAAACTACTGTGTTTTCTCTTCTTAAATCATAATGACAACCAAAATCATCCAAATGACCCTGATCAAAAGTTCACATACCTCACTTCTTAATACCGTGTATTGCCCCCTCTAACATCTATGACAGCTTGAAGTCTTTTGTGGTAGTTGTGGATGAGGTTCTTTATTTTCTCAGATGGTAAACCTGCCCACTCTTTTTGGCAAAAAGCCTCCAGTTCCTGTAAATTCCTGGGCTGTCTAGCATGAACTGCGCGCTTGAGATCTCCCCAGAGTGGCTCAATGATATTGAGGTCAGGAGACTGAGATGGCCACTCCAGAACCTTCACTTTGTTCTGCTGTAGCAAATGACAAGTCGACTTGGCCTTGTGTTTTGGATCATTGTCATGTTGGAACCTCCAAGTACGTCCCATGCGCAACTTCCGCACTGATGATGGAAAATTTGCCTCCAGTATTTGCTGATAACGTGCTGCATTCATCTTTCCTTCAACTTTGACCAAGTTTCCTGTGCCTTTGTAGCTCACACATCCCCAAAATATCAGCGATCTACCTCTGTGCTTTACAGTAGGAATGGTGTTTCTTTCGTCATAGACCTTGCTGACCTCTCTCCAAATGTAACATTTATGGTTGTGGCCAAAAAGTTCAATTTTGGTCTCATCACTCCAAATTACCTTGTACCAGAAGTTTTGAGGCTTGTCTCTGTGCTGTTTTGGTCATTTGTAGGTGAGATACTTTGTAGCAATTGCGCAGTAATGGCTTTCTTCTGGTGATTCGACCATGCAGCCCATTTTTCTTCAAGTGCCTCCTTATTGTGCATCTTAAAACAGCCACACCTCTAGTTTTCAGAGAGTCCTGTGTTTCAGTTGATGTTATTTGTGGGTTTTCCTTCGCATCCCGAACAATTTTCCTGGCCGTTGTGGAGGACATTTTTGTTGTTCTACCTGACAGTGATTTTCTTTTTACAGAGCCCCTGATTTTCCATTTGTTAATCACAGTTTGATCGCTGCTGACTGGCATTATCAATTCCTCGGAAATATTTTTGTATTCCTTTCCTGTTTTATACAGTTCAACTACCTTTTCCTGTAGATCCGTTGACAATTCTTTTGCTTTCCCCATGACTCACAATCCAGAAACGTCAGTGGCTGGATGAAAGATGCACGAGTCTGTCTGGGTCCCAGAAACTCACTCAGCTTTTATGCACACACACTGATTACAAGCAGACAGGTCACAGGTGAGGATGTTACCTTTAGTAGCCATTGAAACCCATGTGTGTCAACTTCTGTGCATGTTACCAGGCCAAAATCACCAGGGAATGTGAACTTTTGACCAGGGTCATTTGGATGTTTTGAGTTGTCATTATGATTTAAAAAGAGAAAACACAGTAGTCTGACAATAAATGGCTTCACCCAACCACTGACCATGAGTGGAGGAAAAGTTTTGGTGTTATTATATTCTCTGAAAAAAAGGCCAAGAGAGCAAAAATTCTGCCGGGGTATGTAAACTTTTGAGCACAACTGTACATATAGGATACAATGCTGATGGACAAGCAATCAATCGGTCGTCAGCTATTTCTTCCAACATCACCACACATATGAACTTTGGGCTCGGTAGAACGTTCATCTAAGGGAATAGTGGGCTCTGACAGCAGCTTATCTCCTAAAGAACAAAATGGCAGGAATGAAAATCCAAACCAAGGGGTCTTCATACACATTAGACTGTCGGCCGACCCCTCTGATATTAGCAGGTACGGCCAGACTTTGTCTAATGTATATGGAGACCTTTAGGTATTTATGACGTATCGTCCTTATCGGATGGGCGCGAGTACACCCTCTGCAATCTCATTGGTCAGCTATTGTATCTCCGGCTGTGTTTAGATGTGCACGGTATAGAATCATTACATTGTGCAGACACGCAGCCCCTATTCTACACGTCATGCAGCTATTTAGGGTGCACATTAGCGTCCTAGAGTAAAAATAAACATTACTGAGGTCTGTGTACTAAGCCCAATGTGTCCAAAATAGTAAATGTAACAACTTTGCAGTAGCTGCTGATTCTGTATCCATGGTAACAGACTACAAACAAACTCTGAGTAGTCGGATTCTGTAGTCAGATTGCAATGTGTCTTAATTTCTCCAGAATTTCTCCAGAAAAATCTCCTCTATAAATAAAAGATTTCTACATGTTTGGGACATTGTAGAGAGTCTTCTTCTCTGCCCAATAGATGGAAATGTATTGTGAGTTTCTTCACGTATCGTTCCGTACGGTATGTTTTCCTCTTGTGTCGTTCTGCATGGAATTTATACATATAATATCTCAGTTATAGAAAGGTTGTGTCCAACAACTGCACGGACGGTGTAAGAGAACAGTACACGGCCAAACCTCAGCAGTGTCCGGGGAAAGCTCCGCACGGTCTCCGAGTCACTACGATGGACGGGAAGCTGACTGCAGAACAAGGACACAATGTCACATTTGTACTGCAGTTGGAGGAGGTATGGATTCACATGTACACTGCTGAGTATACTGCATGTCTCCACCACAACAGCGCCACTCATGTCCGTGTGGCTGTCTCTGGTACTGCGCCTCATACACATCCGTTTTAATATTAGACGAGTCTATGGGGCAAGGTTTGAGCGTAGTGCCCCTTTAATTGGGATTCATGGAGGTAGAGATTTTATTCTGCAGCTGATTTCCCAGGATGCTTTGCATTTTTCGCAGCGTTCTACTGATTACAGTTTAATAATGCCAGGGTCCCTGCAATTATTAACCATTACCGGCCGATGACGGAGAGTTCATTTACAGCAGTTTATCATCGTGGTCATCGGCAATATAAAAATGGATGGATCCAGAATTGCATGAGACAAGTGAAATAAGGCGCTGAGCGTGGCGGTCCGTGCTGTGCCGAGAGGGGGCTTCATGGTCCTCACAGCTGTTATTTATGCCGCCAGACTCACTAATCAATGACCAATTACTGTACCGAGAAATAGTAGTCTGAGATATCCAATTATCTGGCGGAGGGAATGAAGATTAATGGGAATACAGAAACAGATTAATATTTGTGTAAGGAGCGCTGAGTCCGCAGAGTCCAAAAGAGAAAATTAAGACACATAAGGTGGAAATATGCAGGCCAGCTGCAGATTCGGTTGCTGTATACATTATCAGAAAGATCTCTTAGACCTGACGGGGCAGATGTACTTACTGTAAAAATCCATGTCAGAATGGCTGAATATTCCTGATATTAGAGGGCATCTGCCAGCAGGTTTTTTCTATAATGCCACCATGATGTGGGAGCTGAGACTCTGATCCCAGCATGGTTTTGCTTACTGGGTTATTTGTTGCAGCTTCAATAAAATCAGTGTTTTATCAGCAGGAGATTATCACTCCAGGACTAGGTATCACGTGCCTCATAGTGAACTGCTTTGTATAATTCTCCAGTCCCTCCCACAACAACTGCAGCTTTCTGCCTATACACAGTGTACAATGAAAGCTGCCAATCAGGGGTATGGACAGGGTTATACACAGCTCAGCATTCAGAGAGCTGAAAATAAAACTGGAATCAAAACTACAGCAAGCAGCCCAGTAAGTTACACATTGCTGGAATCAGTGTCTCCGCCCCTACATCATGCTTCTGTTAAACTATATATTAAAAATCTGCTGACATATTCCCTTTAAACAGTGACACTTGGGGTAATGGATGATGACACTGATACTTGGGGTACAGAGTAATGACACTGATACTCGGGGTACAGGATAATGATACTGACACTCGGGGTACAGAGTAATGACACTGATACTCGGGGTACAGGATAATGACACTGACACTCGGGATACAGGATAATGACACTGACACTCGGGGTACAGGATAATGACACTGACACTCGGGATACAGGATAATGACGCTAACACTCGGGGTACAGGATAATGACACTGACACTCGGGGTACAGGAAAATGACACTGACACTCGGGGTACAGGATAATGACACTGACACTCGGGGTACAGGATAATGACACTGACACTGGGGTACAGGATAATGACACTGACACTGGGGGTACAGGATAATGACACTGACACTCGGGGTACAGGAAAATGACACTGACACTCGGGGTACAGGATAATGACACTGACACTCGGGGTACAGGATAATGACACTGACACTCGGGATACAGGATAATGACACTGACACTCGGGGTACAGGATAATGACACTGACACTCGGGATACAGGATAATGACGCTAACACTCGGGGTACAGGATAATGACACTGACACTCGGGGTACAGGATAATGACACTGACACTCGGGGTACAGGATAATGACACTGACACTCGGAGTACAGGATAATGACACTGACACTCGGGATACAGGATAATGACGCTGACACTCGGGGTACAGGATAATGACACTGACACTCGGGGTACAGGATAATGACACTGACACTCGGGGTACAGGATAATGACACTGACACTCGGGGTACAGGATAAAGACACTGACACTGGGGGTACAGGATAATGACACTGACACTGGGGGTACAGGATAATGACACTGACACTGGGGGTACAGGATAATGACACTGACACTCGGGGTACAGGATAATGACACTGACACTCGGGGTACAGGATAATGACGCTGACACTCGGGGTACAGGATAATGACACACACTGGGGGTACAGGATAATGACACTGACACTCGGGGTACAGGATAATGACACTGACACTCGGGGTACAGGATAATGACGCTGACACTCGGGGTACAGGATAATGACACTGACACTCGGGGTACAGGATAATGACACTGACACTCGGGGTACAGGATAATGACACTGACACTCGGGGTACAGGATAATGACACTGACACTCGGGGTACAGGATAATGACACTGACACTGGGGGTACAGGATAATGACACTGACACTGGGGGTACAGGATAATGACACTGACACTCGGGGTACAGGATAATGACACTGACACTCGGGGTACAGGATAATGACACTGACACTCGGGGTACAGGATAATGACGCTGACACTCGGGGTACAGGATAATGACACACACTCGGGGTACAGGATAATGACACCGACACTGGGGGTACAGGATAATGACGCTGACACTCGGGGTACAGGATAATGACACACACTCGGGGTACAGGATAATGACACTGACACTCGGGGTACAGGATAATGACACACACTGGGGGTACAGGATAATGACACACACTCGGGGTACAGGATAATGACACCGACACTGGGGGTACAGGATAATGACACTGACACTCGGGGTACAGGATAATGACACTGACACTCGGGGTACAGGATAATGACACTGACACTCGGGGTACAGGATAATGACGCTGACACTCGGGGTACAGGATAATGACACACACTGGGGGTACAGGATAATGACACTGACACTCGGGGTACAGGATAATGACACTGACACTCGGGGTACAGGATAATGACGCTGACACTCGGGGTACAGGATAATGACACTGACACTCGGGGTACAGGATAATGACACTGACACTCGGGGTACAGGATAATGACACTGACACTCGGGGTACAGGATAATGACACTGACACTCGGGGTACAGGATAATGACACTGACACTGGGGGTACAGGATAATGACACTGACACTGGGGGTACAGGATAATGACACTGACACTCGGGGTACAGGATAATGACACTGACACTCGGGGTACAGGATAATGACACTGACACTCGGGGTACAGGATAATGACGCTGACACTCGGGGTACAGGATAATGACACACACTCGGGGTACAGGATAATGACACCGACACTGGGGGTACAGGATAATGACGCTGACACTCGGGGTACAGGATAATGACACACACTCGGGGTACAGGATAATGACACTGACACTCGGGGTACAGGATAATGACACACACTGGGGGTACAGGATAATGACACACACTCGGGGTACAGGATAATGACACCGACACTGGGGGTACAGGATAATGACACTGACACTCGGGGTACAGGATAATGACGCTGACACTCGGGGTACAGGATAATGACACACACTGGGGGTACAGGATAATGACACTGACACTGGGGGTACAGGATAATGACACTGACACTCGGGGTACAGGATAATGACACTGACACTCGGGGTACAGGATAATGACACTGACACTCGGGGTACAGGATAATGACACTGACACTCGGGGTACAGGATAATGACACTGACACTCGGGGTACAGGATAATGACACTGACACTGGGGGTACAGGATAATGACACCGACACTCGGGGTACAGGATAATGACGCTGACACTCGGGGTACAGGATAATGACGCTGACACTCGGGGTACAGGATAATGACACACACTCGGGGTACAGGATAATGACACCGACACTGGGGGTACAGGATAATGACGCTGACACTCGGGGTACAGGATAATGACACACACTCGGGGTACAGGATAATGACACTGACACTCGGGGTACAGGATAATGACACACACTGGGGGTACAGGATAATGACACACACTCGGGGTACAGGATAATGACACCGACACTGGGGGTACAGGATAATGACACTGACACTCGGGGTACAGGATAATGACGCTGACACTCGGGGTACAGGATAATGACACACACTGGGGGTACAGGATAATGACACTGACACTGGGGGTACAGGATAATGACACTGACACTCGGGGTACAGGATAATGACACTGACACTCGGGGTACAGGATAATGACACACACTCGGGGTACAGGATAATGACACCGACACTGGGGGTACAGGATAATGACGCTGACACTCGGGGTACAGGATAATGACACACACTCGGGGTACAGGATAATGACACTGACACTCGGGGTACAGGATAATGACACACACTGGGGGTACAGGATAATGACACACACTCGGGGTACAGGATAATGACACCGACACTGGGGGTACAGGATAATGACACTGACACTCGGGGTACAGGATAATGACGCTGACACTCGGGGTACAGGATAATGACACACACTGGGGGTACAGGATAATGACACTGACACTGGGGGTACAGGATAATGACACTGACACTCGGGGTACAGGATAATGACACTGACACTCGGGGTACAGGATAATGACACTGACACTCGGGGTACAGGATAATGACACTGACACTCGGGGTACAGGATAATGACACTGACACTGGGGGTACAGGATAATGACACACACTCGGGGTACAGGATAATGACACCGACACTCGGGGTACAGGATAATGACGCTGACACTCGGGGTACAGGATAATGACGCTGACACTCGGGGTACAGGATAATGACACTGACACTCGGGGTACAGGATAATGACACTGACACTCGGGGTACAGGATAATGACACTGACACTGGGGGTACAGGATAATGACACAGACACTCGGGGTACAGGATAATGACACTGACACTCGGGGTACAGGATAATGACACTGACACTCGGGGTACAGGATAATGACACTGACACTCGGAGTACAGGATAATGACACTGACACTCGGGGTACAGGATAATGACACAGACACTCGGGGTACAGGATAATGACACTGACACTGGGGGTACAGGATAATGACAGTGACACTCGGGGTACAGGATAATGACACTGACACTCGGGGTACAGGATAATGACACAGACACTCGGGGTACAGGATAATGACACTGACACTCGGGGTACAGGATAATGACAGTGACACTCGGGGTACAGGATAATGACACTGACACTCGGGGTACAGGATAATGACACTGACACTCGGAGTACAGGATAATGACACTGACACTCGGGGTACAGGATAATGACACTGACACTCGGGGTACAGGATAATGGCACTGACACTCGGGGTACAGGATAATGACACTGACACTGGGGGTACAGGATAATGACACTGATACTAGGGGTACAGGATAATGACACTGACACTGGGGGTACAGGATAATGACACCGATACTAGGGGTACAGGATAATGACACCGACACTCGGGGTACAGGATAATGACACTGACACTCGGAGTACAGGATAATGACACTGACACTCGGGGTACAGGATAATGACACTGACACTCGGGGTACAGGATAATGGCACTGACACTCGGGGTACAGGATAATGACACTGACACTGGGGGTACAGGATAATGACACCGATACTAGGGGTACAGGATAATGACACTGACACTGGGGGTACAGGATAATGACACCGATACTAGGGGTACAGGATAATGACACTGACACTGGGGGTACAGGATAATGACACTGACACTCGGGGTACAGGATAATGACACTGACACTCGGAGTACAGGATAATGACACTGACACTCGGGGTACAGGATAATGACACTGACACTGGGGGTACAGGGTAATGACACTGACACTCAGGGTGCAGGATAATGACACTGACACTCGGGGTACAGGATAATGACACTGACACTGGGGGTATAGGATAATGACACTGACACTGGGGGTACAGGATAATGACACTGACACTTGGGGTACAGGATAATGACACTGACACTCGGGGTACAGGGTGATGACACCGACACTCGGGGTACAGGATAATGACACTGACACTGGGGTACAGGATAATGACACTGACACTCGGGGTACAGGATATTGACACTGACTCTCGGGGTACAGGATAATGACACTGACACTCGGGGTACAGGATAATGACACTGACATTCGGGGTACATGATAATGACACTGACACTCGGGGTACAGGGTGATGACACTGACACTGGGGTACAGGATAATGACACTGACACTCGGGGTACAGGGTGATGACACTGACACTGGGGTACAGGATAATGACACTGACACTCGGGGTACAGGATAATGACACTGACACTCGGGGTACAGGGTGATGACACTGAAACTGGGGTACAGGATAATGACACTGACACTCGGGGTACAGGATAATGACACTGACATTAGGGGTACAGGATAATGACACTGACACTCGGGGTACAGGATAATGACACTGACACTCGGGGTACAGGATAATGACACTGACACTCGGGGTACAGGATAATGACACTGACATTAGGGGTACAGGATAATGACACTGACACTCGGGGTACAGGATAATGACACTGACACTCGGGGTGCAGGATAACGACACTGACACTCGGGGTACAGGATAACGACACTGACACTCGGGGTGCAGGATAACGACACTGACACTCGGGGTACAGGATAACGACACTGACACTCGGGGTGCAGGATAATGACACTGACACTCGGGGTGCAGGATAATGACACTGACACTCGGGGTACAGGATACTGACACTGACACTCGGGATACAGGATAATGACGCTGACACTCGGGGTACAGGATAATGACGCTGACTGTTGTGAATTCTGTGGCAGAGCTCCCTCCTGTGGTCACAAGTGGTACTTCGGCTGATTCTCTCTGTGAGCTTCCGTTGGTGGAGGAAAGTGGTACTGCGGCTTCTGAGTTTCCTTCCTCAGGTGATGTGGGGAAGTCGTTAGGTGCTGCTCTATTTAACTCCACCTAGTGCTTTGATCCTGGCCTCCAGTCAATGTTCTAGTATTGGACCTGTTTCCTCCTGGATCGTTCCTGTGGCCTGCTGCTCTGCATAGCTAAGTTCCACTTTGCTATTTTGTTTGCTGTTTTTTTCTGTCCAGCTTGTATATTTGTTTCTACCTGCTTGCTGGAAGCTCTGGGACGCAGAGGGTGTACCTCCGTGCCGTTAGTTCGGTACGGAGGGTCTTTTTGCCCCTTTGCGTGGTTTTTGTAGGGTTTTGTGTTGACCGCAAAGTTATCTTTCCTATCCTCGCTCTGTTCAGAAAGTCGGGCCTCACTTTGCTAAATCTATTTCATCTCTACGTTTGTCTTTTCATCTTAACTCACAGTCATTATATGTGGGGGCTGCCTTTTCCTTTGGGGTATTTCTCTGAGGCAAGGTAGGCTTATTTTCTATCTTCAGGCTAGCTAGTTTCTCAGGCTGTGCCGAGTTGCATAGGGAGCGTTAGGCGCAATCCACGGCTGCCTCTAGTGTGGTTGGAGAGGATTAGGGATTGCGGTCAGCAGAGTTCCCACGTCTCAGAGCTCGTTCTTTATTTTTGGGTTATTGTCAGGTCACTGTATGTGCGCTGACCTCTATGTCCATTGTGGTACTGAATTACCTTTCATTACAGTACTGGAGGCCCAAAGTACTAATGATTCTCAATAGAGGGAAAAAAGAAGTTCTGAGACCATTTTTTTTTCTCTGCACTGTGTTTTTCCTTTTTTTTCCCCTAGACATAGGTGGTTCAGGACACAGGTGTAGTAATGGACATTAAAGGTCTGTCTTCATGTGTGGATCAGCTCACGGCAAGAGTACAAAGTATTCAAGACTTTGTGGTTCAGAATTCTATGTTAGAACCGAGAATTCCTATTCCTGATTTGTTTTTTGGAGATAGAACTAAATTTCTGAGTTTCAAAAATAATTGTAAACTATTTCTGGCTTTGAAACCTCGCTCCTCTGGTGACCCAGTTCAACAAGTTAGGATCGTTATTTCTTTTTTACGTGGCGACCCTCAGGACTGGGCATTTTCTCTTGCATCAGGAGATCCTGCATTAAGTAATATCGATGCGTTTTTCCTGGCGCTCGGATTGCTGTACGATGAGCCTAGTTCTGTGGATCAGGCAGAGAAGAATTTGCTGGCTCTGTGTCAGGGTCAGGATGAAATAGAGGTATATTTTCAGAAATTTAGAAAGTGGTCCGTACTCACTCAGTGGAATGAAGGTGCGCTCGCAGCTATTTTCAGAAGAGGTCTCTCTGAAGCCCTTAAGGATGTCATGGTGGGATTTCCTATGCCTGCTGGTCTGAATGAGTCTATGTCTTTGACCATTCAGATCGGTCGACGCTTGCGCGAGCGTAAATCTGTGCACCATTTGGCGGTATTACCTGAGCTTAAACCTGAGCCTATGCAGTGCGATAGGACTTTGACCAGAGTTGAACGGCAAGAACACAGACGTCTGTATGGGCTGTGTTTCTACTGTGGTGATTCCACTCATGCTATCTCCGATTGTCCTAAGCGCACTAAGCGGTTCGCTAGGTCTGCCACCATTGGTACGGTACAGTCAAAATTTCTTCTGTCCGTTACCTTGATCTGCTCTTTGTCATCGTATTCTGTCATGGCATTTGTGGACTCAGGCGCTGCTCTGAATTTGATGGACTTGGAGTATGCTAGGCGTTGTGGGTTTTTCTTGGAGCCCTTGCAGTGTCCTATTCCATTGAGAGGAATTGATGCTACGCCTTTGGCCAAGAATAAGCCTCAGTACTGGACCCAGCTGACCATGTGCATGGCTCCTGCACATCAGGAGGTTATTCGCTTTCTGGTGTTGCATAATCTGCATGATGTGGTCGTGTTGGGGTTGCCATGGCTACAAACCCATAATCCAGTATTGGATTGGAATTCCATGTCGGTATCCAGCTGGGGTTGTCAGGGGTACATGGTGATGTCCCATTTCTGACTATTTCGTCATCCACCCCTTCTGAGGTTCCTGAGTTCTTGTCTGATTACCGGGATGTATTTGATGAGCCCAAGTCCGATACCCTACCTCTGCATAGGGATTGTGATTGTGCTATCGATTTGATTCCTGGTAGTAAATTCCCAAAAGGTCGACTGTTTAATTTATCCGTGCCTGAGCACGCCGCTATGCGGAGTTACGTGAAGGAGTCTTTGGAGAAGGGGCATATTCGCCCGTCATCGTCGCCATTAGGAGCAGGGTTCTTTTTTGTAGCCAAGAAGGATGGTTCACTGAGACCTTGTATAGATTACCGCCTTCTAAATAAGATCACGGTTAAATTTCAGTACCCCTTTCCATTGTTATCTGATTTGTTTGCTCGGATTAAGGGGGCTAGTTGGTTCACCAAGATAGATCTTCGTGGTGCGTATAATCTTGTGCGTATTAAGCGAGGCGATGAGTGGAAAACTGCATTTAATACGCCCGAGGGCCATTTTGAGTATCTAGTAATGCCATTCGGACTTGCCAATGCTCCATCAGTGTTTCAGTCCTTTATGCATGACATCTTCCGAGAGTACCTGGATAAATTCCTGATTGTGTACTTGGATGACATTTTGATCTTCTCGGATTATTGGGAGTCTCATGTGAAGCAGGTCAGAATGGTGTTCCAGGTCCTGCGTGCTAATTCTTTGTTTGTGAAGGGATCAAAGTGTCTCTTTGGTGTTCAGAAGGTTTCATTTTTGGGGTTCATCTTTTCCCCTTCTACTATCGAGATGGACCCTGTTAAGGTCCAAGCCATCCATAATTGGACTCAGCCGACATCTCTGAAAAGTCTGCAAAAGTTCCTGGGCTTTGCTAATTTTTATCGTCGCTTCATCTGCAATTTTTCTAGTATTGCTAAACCATTGACCGATTTGACCAAGAAAGGTGCTGATGTGGTCAATTGGTCTTCTGCTGCTGTGGAAGCTTTTCAAGAGTTGAAGCGTCGTTTTTCTTCTGCCCCTGTGTTGTATCAACCAGATGTTTCGCTTCCGTTCCAGGTCGAGGTTGATGCTTCTGAGATTGGAGCAGGGGCTGTTTTGTCGCAGAGAAGTTCTGATTGCTCGGTGATGAAACCATGCGTCTTCTTTTCCAGGAAGTTTTCGCCTGCTGAGCGAAATTATGATGTGGGCAATCTAGAGTTTCTGGCCATGAAGTGGGCATTCAAGGAGTGGCGTCATTGGCTTGAAGGAGCTAAGCATCGCGTGGTGGTCTTGACTGATCATAAGAACTTGACTTATCTCGAGTCTGCTAAGCGGTTGAATCCTAGACAAGCTCGTTGGTCGTTGTTTTTTGCCCGTTTTGACTTTGTGATTTCATACCGTCCGGGTTCTAAAAATGTGAAGGCGGATGCTCTGTCTAGGAGTTTTGTGCCCGATTCTCCGGGTGTATCTGAGCCGGCGGGTATCCTCAAAGAGGGAGTAATTGTGTCTGCCATCTCCCCTGATTTGCGGCGGGTGCTGCAGAAATTTCAGGCTAATAAACCTGATCGTTGCCCAGCGGAGAAACTGTTTGTCCCTGATAAATGGACGAGTAGAGTTATCTCTGAGGTTCATTGTTCGGTGTTGGCTGGTCATCCTGGAATCTTTGGTACCAGAGAGTTAGTGGCTAGATCCTTTTGGTGGCCATCTCCGTCGCGGGATGTGCGTACTTTTGTGCAGTCCTGTGGGATTTGTGCTCGGGCTAAGCCCTGCTGTTCTCGTGCCAGTGGGTTCCTTTTGCCCTTGCCGGTCCCGAAGAGGCCTTGGACACATATCTCTATGGATTTTATTTCAGATCTTCCCGTCTCTCAAAAGATGTCAGTCATTTGGGTGGTCTGTGATCGCTTCTCTAAGATGGTCCATTTGGTACCCTTGTCTAAATTGCCTTCTTCCTCTGATTTGGTGCCATTGTTTTTCCAGCATGTGGTTCGTTTACATGGCATTCCAGAGAATATCGTTTCTGACAGAGGTTCCCAGTTTGTTTCGAGGTTTTGGCGAGCCTTTTGTGGTAGGATGGGCATTGACTTGTCTTTTTCCTCGGCTTTCCATCTTCAGACTAATGGCCAGACCGAACGAACCAATCAGACCTTGGAAACATATCTGAGATGCTTTGTTTCTGCTGATCAGGATGACTGGGTGTCCTTTTTGCCTTTGGCTGAGTTCGCCCTTAATAATCGGGCCAGCTCGGCTACCTTGGTTTCGCCGTTTTTCTGCAATTCTGGGTTCCATCCTCGTTTCTCTTCAGGACAGGTTGAGTCTTCGGACTGTCCTGGTCTGGATACTGTGGTGGACAGGTTGCAGCAGATTTGGACTCATGTAGTGGACAATTTGACTTTGTCCCAGGAGAAGGCTCAACGTTTCGCTAATCGCAGACGCTGTGTGGGTCCCCGACTTCGGGTTGGGGACTTGGTTTGGTTATCTTCTCGTCATATTCCTATGAAGGTTTCCTCTCCTAAGTTTAAACCTCGTTTTATTCGTCCGTATACGATTTCTGAGGTTCTTAATCCTGTGTCTTTTCGTCTGACCCTTCCAGATTCTTTTTCCATACATAACGTATTCCATAGGTCATTGTTGCGGAGATACGTGGCACCTATGGTTCCATCTGTTGATCCTCCTGCCCCGGTTTTGGTGGAGGGGGAGTTGGAGTATATTGTGGAGAAGATTTTGGATTCTCGTGTTTCAAGGCGGAAACTCCAGTATCTGGTTAAGTGGAAGGGTTATGCTCAGGAAGATAATTCCTGGGTCTTTGCCTCTGATGTCCATGCTCCCGATCTTGTTCGTGCCTTTCATATGGCTCATCCTGGTCGTCATGGGAGCTCTGGTGAGGGTTCGGTGACCCCTCCTCAAGGGGGGGGTACTGTTGTGAATTCTGTGGCAGAGCTCCCTCCTGTGGTCACAAGTGGTACTTCGGCTGATTCTCTCTGTGAGCTTCCGTTGGTGGAGGAAAGTGGTACTGCGGCTTCTGAGTTTCCTTCCTCAGGTGATGTGGGGAAGTCGTTAGGTGCTGCTCTATTTAACTCCACCTAGTGCTTTGATCCTGGCCTCCAGTCAATGTTCTAGTATTGGACCTGTTTCCTCCTGGATCGTTCCTGTGGCCTGCTGCTCTGCGTAGCTAAGTTCCACTTTGCTATTTTGTTTGCTGTTTTTTTCTGTCCAGCTTGTATATTTGTTTCTACCTGCTTGCTGGAAGCTCTGGGACGCAGAGGGTGTACCTCCGTGCCGTTAGTTCGGTACGGAGGGTCTTTTTGCCCCTTTGCGTGGTTTTTGTAGGGTTTTGTGTTGACCGCAAAGTTATCTTTCCTATCCTCGCTCTGTTCAGAAAGTCGGGCCTCACTTTGCTAAATCTATTTCATCTCTACGTTTGTCTTTTCATCTTAACTCCCAGTCATTATATGTGGGGGGCTGCCTTTTCCTTTGGGGTATTTCTCTGAGGCAAGGTAGGCTATTTTTCTATCTTCAGGTTAGCTAGTTTCTCAGGCTGTGCCGAGTTGCATAAGGAGCGTTAGGCGCAATCCACGGCTGCCTCTAGTGTGGTTGGAGAGGATTAGGGATTGCGGTCAACAGAGTTCCCACGTCTCAGAGCTCGTTCTTTATTTTTGGGTTATTGTCAGGTCACTGTATGTGCGCTGACCTCTATGTCCATTGTGGTACTGAATTACCTTTCATCATAACAGCTGACACTCGGGGTACAGGATAATGACACTGACACTGGGGGTACAGGATAATGACACTGACACTCGGGGTACAGGATAATGACACTGACACTGGGGGTACAGGATAATGACACTGACACTGGGGGTACGGGATAATGACACTGACACTCGGGGTAAAGGATAATGACACTGACACTCGGGGTACAGGATAATGACGCTGACACTGGGGGTACAGGATAATGACACTGACACTCGGGGTACAGGATAATGACACTGACACTCGGGGTACAGGATAATGACACTGACGGTACAGGATAATGACACTGACACTCGGGGTACAGGATAATGACACTGACACTCGGGGTACAGGATAATGGCACTGACCCTGGGGGTACAGGATAATGACACTGACGGTACAGGATAATGACACTGACACTCGGGGTACAGGATAATTACACTGACACTCGGGGTACAGGATAATGGCACTGACCCTGGGGGTACAGGATAATGACACTGACGGTACAGGATAATGACACTGACACTCGGGGTACAGGATAATGACACTGACACTCGGGGTACAGGATAATGGCACTGACCCTGGGGGTACAGGATAATGACACTGACGGTACAGGATAATGACACTGACACTCGGGGTACAGGATAATGACACTGACACTCGGGGTACAGGATAATGGCACTGACCCTGGGGGTACAGGATAATGACACTGACGGTACAGGATAATGACACTGACACTCGGGGTACAGGATAATGACACTGACACTCGGGGTACAGGATAATGACACTGACCCTGGGGGTACAGGATAATGACACTGACGGTACAGGATAATGACACTGACACTCGGGGTACAGGATAATGACACTGACACTCGGGGTACAGGATAATGACACTGACACTCGGGGTACAGGATAATGACACTGACACTCGGGGTACAGGATAATGACACTCGGGGTACAGGATAATGACACTGACACTCGGGGTACAGGATAATGACACTGACACTCGGGGTACAGGATAATGACACTGACACTGGGGGTACAGGATAATGACACTGACACTGGGGGTACAGGATAATGACACTGACACTCGGGGTACAGGATGATGATGCTGACACTCGGGGTACAGGATAATGACACTGACACTCGGGGTACAGGATAATGACGCTGACACTCGGGGTACAGGATAATGACACTGACACTCGGGGTACAGGATAATGACACTGACACTCGGGGTACAGGATAATGACACTGACACTGGGGGTACAGGATAATGACGCTGACACTCGTGGTACAGGATAATGACGCTGACACTCGGGGTACAGGATAATGACACTGACACTCGGGGTACAGGATAATGACGCTGACACTCGGGGTACAGGATAATGACACTGACACTCGGGGTATAGGATAATGACACTGACACTCGGGGTACAGGGTGACGACACTGACACTCGGGGTACAGGGTGATGACACTGACACTGGGGTACAGGATAATGACACTGACACTCGGGGTATAGGATAATGACACTGACACTCGGGGTACAGGGTGATGACACTGACACTGGGGTACAGGATAATGACACTGACACTCGGGGTACAGGATAATGGCACTGACACTCGGGGTACAGGATAATGACACTGACACTGACACTCGGGATACAGGATAATGTCGCTGACACTCGGGGTACAGGATAATGACACTGACACTCGGGGTACAGGATACTGACACTGACACTCGGGGTACAGGATAATGACACTGACACTCGGGGTACAGGATAATGACACTGACACTCGGGGTACAGGATAATGACACTGACACTCGGGGTACAGGATAATGACACTGACACTCGGGGTACAGGATAATGACACTGACACTGGGGGTACAGGATAATGACACTGACACTCGGGGTACAGAATAATGACACTGACACTCGGGGTACAGGATAATGACACTGACACTCGGGGTACAGGATAATGACACTGACACTCGGGGTACAGGATAATGACGCTGACACTTGGGGTACAGGATAATGACACTGACACTCGGGGTACAGGATAATGACACAGACACTCGGGGTACAGGATAATGGCACTGACACTCGGGGTACAGGATAATGACGCTGACACTCGGGGTACAGGATAATGACACAGACACTCGGGGTACAGGATAATGGCACTGACACTGGGGGTACAGGATAATGACGCTGACACTGGGGGTACAGGATAATGACGCTGACACTGGGGGTACAGGATAATGACGCTGACACTGGGGGTACAGGATAATGACGCTGACACTGGGGGTACAGGATAATGACGCTGACACTGGGGGTACAGGATAATGACACTGACACTCGGGGTACAGGATAATGACACAGACACTGGGGGTACAGGATAATGACACTCAGGGTACAGGATAATGACACTGACACTGGGGGTACAGGATAATGACGCTGACACTGGGGGTACAGGATAATGACACTGACACTTGGGGTACAGGATAATGACACTGACACTCGGGGTACAGGATAATGACACTGACACTCGGGGTACAGGATAATGACACTGACACTCGGGGTACAGGATAATGATGCTGACACTGGGGTACAGGATAATGATGCTGACACTGGGGTACAGGATAATGATGCTGACACTCGGGGTACAGGATGATGATACTGACACTGGGGGTACAGGATAATGACACTGACTCTCGGGGTACAGGATAATGACACTGACACTCGGGGTACAGGATAATGACACTGACACTCGGGGTACAGAATAATGACACTGACTCTCGGGGTACAGGATAATGATGCTGACACTGGGGTACAGGATAATGATGCTGACACTGGGGTACAGGATAATGATGCTGACACTGGGGTACAGGATAATGATGCTGACACTCGGGGTACAGGATAATGATGCTGACACTCGGGGTACAGGATAATGACGCTGACACTCGGGGTACAGGATAATGACACTGACACTGGGGTACAGGATAATGACACTGACACTGGGGTACAGGATAATGACGCTGACACTCGGGGTACAGGATAATGACACTGACACTGGGGTACAGGATAATGACACTGACACTGGGGTACAGGATAATGATGCTGACACTGGGGTACAGGATAATGATGCTGACACTGGGGGTACAGGATAATGACACCGATACTAGGGGTACAGGATAATGATGCTGACACTCGGGGTACAGGATAATGATGCTGACACTCGGGGTACAGGATAATGACACTGACACTGGGGGTACAGGATAATGACGCTGACACTCGGGGTACAGGATAATGACACTGACACTGGGGTACAGGATAATGACACTGACACTGGGGTACAGGATAATGACACTGACACTGGGGTACAGGATAATGACACTGACACTCGGGGTACAGGATAATGACACTGACACTGGGGTACAGGATAATGACGCTGACACTCGGGGTACAGGATAATGATGCTGACACTCGGGGTACAGGATAATGATGCTGACACTCGGGGTACAGGATAATGACACTGACACTGGGGGTACAGGATAATGACGCTGACACTCGGGGTACAGGATAATGACACTGACACTGGGGTACAGGATAATGACACTGACACTGGGGTACAGGATAATGACACTGACACTGGGGTATAGGATAATGACGCTGACACTCGGGGTACAGGATAATGACACTGACACTGGGGGTACAGGATAATGACACTGACACTCGGGGTACAGGATAATGATGCTGACACTGGGGTACAGGATAATGATGCTGACACTGGGGGTACAGGATAATGACACTGACACTCGGGGTACAGGATAATGACACTGACACTGGGGTACAGGATAATGACACTGACACTGGGGGTACAGGATAATGACGCTGACACTCGGGGTACAGGATAATGACACTGACACTCGGGGTACAGGATAATGACACTGACACTCGGGGTACAGGATAATGACACTGACACTCGGGGTACAGGATAATGACACTGACACTGGGGGTACAGGATAATGACACTGACACTCGGGGTACAGGATAATGATGCTGACACTGGGGTACAGGATAATGACACTGACACTGGGGGTACAGGATAATGACGCTGACACTCGGGGTACAGGATAATGACACTGACACTCGGGGTACAGGATAATGACACTGACACTCGGGGTACAGGATAATGATGCTGACACTGGGGTACAGGATAATGACACTGACACTGGGGGTACAGGATAATGACGCTGACACTCGGGGTACAGGATAATGACACTGACACTCGGGGTACAGGATAATGACACTGACACTCGGGGTACAGGATAATGACACTGACACTCGGGGTACAGGATAATGACACTGACACTGGGGTACAGGATAATGACACTGACACTCGGGGTACAGGATAATGACACTGACACTGGGGTACAGGATAATGACACTGACACTCGGGGTACAGGATAATGACACTGACACTCGGGGTACAGGATAATGATGCTGACACTGGGGTACAGGATAATGACACTGACACTCGGGGTACAGGATAATGACGCTGACACTCGGGGTACAGGATAATGACACTGACACTCGGGGTACAGGATAATGACACTGACACTCGGGGTACAGGATAATGACACTGACACTCGGGGTACAGGATAATGACACTGACACTCGGGGTACAGGATAATGACACTGACACTCGGGGTACAGGATAATGACACTGACACTCGGGGTACAGGATAATGATGCTGACACTGGGGTACAGGATAATGACACTGACACTCGGGGTACAGGATAATGACGCTGACACTCGGGGTACAGGATAATGATGCTGACACTGGGGTACAGGATAATGATGCTGACACTGGGGTACAGGATAATGACACTGACACTGGGGGTACAGGATAATGACGCTGACACTCGGGGTACAGGATAATGACACTGACACTGGGGGTACAGGATAATGACACTGACACTGGGGTACAGGATAATGACACTGACACTGGGGGTACAGGATAATGACGCTGACACTCGGGGTACAGGATAATGACGCTGACACTCGGGGTACAGGATAATGATGCTGACACTGGGGTACAGGATAATGATGCTGACACTGGGGAACAGGATAATGACACTGACACTGGGGGTACAGGATAATGACACTGACACTGGGGGTACAGGATAATGACACTCTGGGTACAGGATAATGACACTGACACTGGGGTACAGGATAATGACACTGACACTCGGGGTACAGGATAATGACACTGACACTCGGGGTACAGGATAATGATGCTGACACTGGGGGTACAGGATAATGACACTGACACTGGGGGTACAGGATAATGACGCTGACACTGGGGGTACAGGATAATGACGCTGACACTCGGGGTACAGAATAATGACACTGACACTCGGGGTACAGGATAATGATGCTGACACTGGGGGTACAGGATAATGACGCTGACACTGGGGGTACAGGATAATGATGCTGACACTGGGGGTACAGGATAATGATGCTGACACTGGGGGTACAGGATAATGATGCTGACACTGGGGGTACAGGATAATGACACTGACACTCGGGGTACAGGATAATGACACTGACACTGGGGTACAGGATAATGATGCTGACACTGGGGGTACAGGATAATGATGCTGACACTGGGGGTACAGGATAATGATGCTGACACTGAGGGTACAGGATAATGATGCTGACACTCGGGGTACAGGATAATGATGCTGACACTCGGGGTACAGGATAATGACACTGACACTCGGGGTACAGGATAATGATGCTGACACTGGGGTACAGGATAATGATGCTGACACTGGGGGTACAGGATAATGATGCTGACACTCGGGGTACAGGATAATGATGCTGACACTGGAGGTACAGGATAATGACACTGACACTCGGGGTACAGGATAATGACACTGACACTCGGGATACAGGATAATGACACTGACACTCGGGGTACAGGATAATGATGCTGACACTGGGGGTACAGGATAATGACACTGACACTCGGGGTACAGGATAATGATGCTGACACTGGGGTACAGGATAATGATGCTGACACTGGGGTACAGGATAATGACGCTGACACTGGGGGTACAGGATAATGACACTGACACTGGGGGTACAGGATAATGACACTGACACTGGAGGTACAGGATAATGACACTGACACTGGAGGTACAGGATAATGACACTGACACTGGTGGTACAGGATAATGACACTGACACTCGGGGTACAGGATAATGACACTGACACTCGGGGTACAGGATAATGATGCTGACACTCGGGGTACAGGATAATGACACTGACACTCGGGGTACAGGATAATGACACTGACACTCGGGGTACAGGATAATGACAGTGACACTCGGGGTACAGGATAATGACGCTGACACTGGGGGTACAGGATAATGACACTGACACTCGGGGTACAGGATAATGACACTGACACTCGGGGTACAGGATAATGACAGTGACACTCGGGGTACAGGATAATGACGCTGACACTCAGGGTACAGGATAATGATGCTGACACTCGGACAGCGTTATATTGTGATGAGTGTCTCCCATTACTGTCGGTGTGTAGTGGCGATTGTCTGTATGCAGCAGGAATTGTTTGTGTGCAATGGGGATTGTCAGTGTGTAGCGGGGTTTGTCGGTGTATTGCAGGGATTTTCGGTGTGTAACGGGGATTGTTGTTGTGTAAGGGGGACTGTCTCTGTGTAGCGGAGATAGTCAGTGTGTAGCTGAGATTGACGTGTGTAGCGGGCATTGTCTGTGTGTAGTGGGGATTTTCTGTTTGCGGCTCAGGTGGAAGTCATAGGGGGGAGGCCAGAAATAAAAAAGATGGGTGGGAGTCATAGGGGGGTGGAAGTCATAGGGGGTGGCCAGAAATAAATAAGAGCGGTGCGAGTCATGGGGGGATGGACGGAAATAAAGAAGAAAGGTGGGAGTCAAAGAGGGGTGGGAGTCATAGGGTGTGGTTGTAAATAAATAAGAGGGGTGGGAGTCATTGGGGATGGCCGGAAATAAAGAAGAGGGGTGGGAATCATAGGGGAGTGGCTGGAAGTAAATAAGAGTGGTGGGAGTCATAGGGTGGTGGCTGGAAAGAAAGAAGAGTCGTGGGAGTCATAGGGGGGTGACCGGAAATAAAGAAGATGGGTGGGAGTCATAGGGGGGTGGAAGTCATAGGGGGTGGCCAGAAATAAATAAGAGCGGTGCGAGTCATGGGGGGATGGACGGAAATAAAGAAGAAAGGTGGGAGTCATAGGGGGGTAGCCAGAAATAAAGAAGATTGCCTGTGTGTAGCAGGGATTGTGTGTGTGTAGCAGGGATTGTCGATGTGTACCGGTAGGTTGTCGATGTGTACCGGTAGGTTGTCGGTGTGTAGCGGGGATTGTCAGTCTGTAACTGGAATTGTCGGTCTGTAACTGGGATTGTTGGTGTAGCAGGGATTGTCAGTGTGTACTGGAGGTTGTCGGTGTGTAGCGGGGATTGTTGGTGTGTAGCGGGGATTGTCTGTATGTAGCTGGGATTGTTGGTGTGAAGCAGGGATTGTCGATGTGTAGCGGGGATTGTTGGTGTGAAGCAGGGATTGTCGATGTGTAGCGGGGATTGTCGGTGTGTAGCGGGGATTGTTGGTGTGTAGCGGGGATTGTCTGAATGTAGCGGGGATTGTTGGTGTGAAGCAGGGATTGTCGATACGTAGCAGGGATTGTCGGTGTGTACTGGAGGTTGTCGGTGTGTAGCGGGGATTGTTGGTGTGAAGCAGGGATTGTCGGTGTGTAGCGGGGATTGTCGGTGTGTAGCGGGGATTGTCTGAATGTAGCGGGGATTGTTGGTGTGAAGCAGGGATTGTCGGTGTGTAGCAGGGATTGTCGGTGTGTAGCGGGGATTGTCTGAATGTAGCGGGGATTGTTGGTGTGAAGCAGGGATTGTCGGTGTGTAGCAGGGATTGTCGGTGTGTAGCGGGGATTGTTGGTGTGAAGCAGGGATTGTCGGTGTGTAGCGGGGATTGTCGGTGTGTAGCGGGGATTGTCTGAATGTAGCGGGACTTGTTGGTGTGAAGCAGGGATTGTCGATGTGTAGCAGGGATTGTCGGTGTGTACTGGAGGTTGTCGGTGTGTAGCGGGGATTGTTGGTGTGAAGCAGGGATTGTTGGTGTGTAGCGGGGATTGTCTGAATGTAGCGGGGATTGTTGGTGTGAAGCAGGGATTGTCGATGTGTAGCAGGGATTGTCGGTGTGTACTGGAGGTTGTCGGTGTGTAGCGGGGATTGTTGGTGTGAAGCAGGGATTGTCGGTGTGTAGCGGGGATTGTTGGTGTGAAGCAGGGATTGTTGGTGTGTAGCGGGGATTGTCTGAATGTAGCGGGGATTGTCGATGTGTAGCGGAGATTGTCTGTACGTAGCGGGGATTGTATGTAGCGGGAATTGTTTGTGTGCAATGGGGATTGTCAGTGTGTAGCAGGGATGGTCGATGTGTAGTGGAGATTTTCTGTATGCAGCCGAGAATGTCAGTGTGTAGCAAGGATTGTCAGTGTGTAGCGTGGATTGTCAGTGTGTAGTGGGGTTTGTCGGTGTATTGCAGGGATTATCGGTGTGTAACAGGGATTGTTGTTGTGTAAGGGGATTGTTGTGTGTCTCTGTGTAGCGGGGATGGTCGGTGTGTAGCAAGGATTGTCGGTAAGTAGTGGAGATTGTCATTGTGTAGCGGGGATTGTCGGTGTGTAGTAGCGGGGATATCGGTGTGTAGCGGGCATTGTCGCTGTGTAGCGGGGATTGTCGGTGTGTAGCGGGGATGTCGGTGTGTAGCGGGGATGTCGGTGTGTAGCGGGCATTGTCGCTGTGTAGCAGGGATTGTCTGTGTGTAGTGGGGATTGTCGATGTAGCGGAGATTGTTTGTGTGTACTGGGGATTGTCAGTTTGCAGCTCGGGTGGAAGTCATAGGGGGAGGCCAGAAATAAAGAAGATGGGTGGGAGTCATAGAGGGGTGGGAGTTATAGGGGGTGGCCGGAAATAAATAAGAGCGGTGGGAGTCATGGGGGTGGCGGGAAATAAAGAAGAGGTGTGGGAGTCAAAGAGGGATGGCCGGAAATAAAGTAGAGGGGTGGGAGTCATACAGGGTGACTGGAAATAAAGAAGACTGGTGGGAGTCATACAGGGGTGGCCAAAAATAAAGAAATGGGGTGGGAATCATAGGGGGGGTGGCCGGAAATAAAGAAAAGGGGTGGGACTCATAGGGGAGTGGCTGGAAATAAAAAAGAGTGGTGGGAGTCATACCGGGGTGTCCAAAAATAAAGAATAGGGGTGGGAGTCATAGGGGGGTGACCAGAAATAAAGAAGAGGGGTGGGAGTCATAGGGGGGTGACCAGAAATAAAGAATAGGGGTGGGAGTCATAGGGGGGTGACCAGAAATAAAGAAGAGGGGTGGGAGTCATAGGGGGGTGACCAGAAATAAAGAAGAGGGGTGGGAGTCATGGGGGGTAGCCAGAAATAAAGAAGATTGCCTGTGTGTAGCAGGTTATTGTCAGTGTGTAGCGGGGATTGTCGGTGTGTAGCTGGGATTTCTGTGTGCTGCGGGGATTTTCAGGGAACACTATTGCAGTATCTCATGGTCTCGTGTCCGGTTCTTGGAATATTACATAGATTTTACTCCCCAGTTCATGGAATATTACACGGATTTTACTCCCCGGTTCATGGAATATTACATGGATTTTACTCCCCGGTTCATGGAATATTACATGGATTTTACTCCCCGGTTCATGGAATATTACATAGATTTTACTCCCCAGTTCATGGAATATTACATAGATTTTACTCCCCGGTTCATGGAATATTACACGGATTTTACTCCCCGGTTCATGGAATATTACATAGATTTTACTCCCCGGTTCATGGAATATTACATGGATTTTACTCCCCGGTTCATGGAATATTACATGGATTTTACTCCCCGCTATGAACGTTTTCTGACCTTTCAGGATTTTAAGATTCGGCTCTTTTAAGACTAAAGAAACATAAAGGTTAGTTCCGAAAATATGATTTGGCTTTTTCACAGATATTTCAGGTGCTGCAATAATCAATGATGTTCCCGGAGAAGAAATCCATAATTTTTATGATCAATAAAGATTTCTTTTTTCCCATATCTGCTCTCCAATTAATATGAGCGGCGCAGGGGGAAGAATAGTCAGTTTTATTCTTGGCAACTCGTGTGCATAACCAATAATAAAAGCGGGAACTTCTTATTTCACATTGACATTCATGCACAGAAATCCTTTATTATTTCTGCTGCAAACATATAAAATGTCTCTCTGCATTGCTGCAACATTAACAAAGCTGGGTCCAGGCGTGACAACGTGTCTGTGCAAAACTGTATCCTGGGTACACGGAAATAATGAAGAGGGGTGGGAGTCATAAAGCAGTGGCTGGAAATAAAAAAGATGGGTGGGAGTCATGGAGGGTGGCCGGAAAAAAAAAAGGGGGTTGGAGTCATAGGAGAGTGGCCGGAAATAAAAAAAGATGGATAGGAGTCATAGGGGGGTAGCCAGAAAAAAAGTAGAGGGGTAGGTGTCATGGGGGATGGCCGGAAATTAAAAAAGATGGATAGGAGTCATAGGGGGGTGGCCAGAAAAAAAGTAGAGGGGTAGGTGTCATGGGGGATGGCCGGAAATAAAAAAGAGGAATGGGAGTCATAGGGGGGTGGCCGGAAATAAAGAAGAGGGGTGGGAGTCATGGGGGGTGAGCGGAAATAAAGAAGAGGGGTGGGAGTCATTGGGGTGAGCGGAAATAAAGAAGTGGGGTGGGAGTCATAGGGAGTGAACGGAAATAAAGAAGAGGGATGGAAGTCATGGGGGGTGAGCGGAAATAAAGAAGAGCGGTGGGATTAATAGGGAGTGAACTGAAATAAAGAAGAGGGGTGGGAGTCATGGGGGGTGAGTGGGGGCGCCATTGCACAGGTTTAGGGTGCCAACCTCCGCTGTTAGGTAGGGAGCTGACGAGAGATAGGCGCCTCCCTGGGTTTTTTTCTAATATACATTATGTATACTCTTGGTGATGGTTTTGTGCTCACTAGTTTTTAATATTGATGTAATAAAGGTATTTTAGATATTTTTGGGTTATTTCTGTGAATTGTTTATTTAGTTTCACTCCAGTATTTATATCCATTTTTTTTCTGTGAATTTTTGAGTCATGGGGAGTGTCCGGAAATAAAGAAAAGGGATGGAAGTCATGGGGGGGGGGTGGCCAGAAATAAATAAGAGGGGTGGGAGTCATAGGGGGATGGACGGAAATAAAGAAGAGGGGTGGGAGTCATAAGGGATGGACGGAAATAAAGAAGAGGGGTGGGAGTCATAAGGAGATGGACGGAAATAAAGAAGAGGGGTGGGAGTCATAGGGGGATGGACGGAAATAAAGAAGAGGGGTGGGAGTCATAAAGGATGGACGGAAATAAAGAAGAGGGGTGGGAGTCATAAGGAGATGGACGGAAATAAAGAAGAGGGGTGGGAGTCATAAGGAGATGGACGGAAATAAAGAAGAGGGGTGGGAGTCATAAGGGGATGGACGGAAATAAAGAAGAGGGGTGGGAGTCATAGGGGATGGACGGAAATAAAGAAGAGGGGTGGGAGTCATAGGGGATGGACGGAAACAAAGAAGAGGGATGGGAGTCATAGGTGGGTGGCTGGAAACAAGAGGCATGGGAGTCACAGTTAAGTGGCCAGAAATAAAGAAGAGGGGTGGGAGTCATAGGCGGGTGGCTGGAAATAAAGAAGGGTGGTGGGAATCATGGGAGTGTCCAGAAATAAAGAAGAGGGGTGGAAGTCATGGGGGGTGGCCAGAAATAAATAAGAGGGGTGGGAGTCATAAGTGGATGGACGGAAATAAAGAAGAGGGGTGGGAGTCATAAGGGGATGGACGGAAATAAAGAAGAGGGGTGGGAGTCATAAGGGGATGGACGGAAATAAAGAAGAGGGGTGGGAGTCATAAGGAGATGGACGGAAATAAAGAAGAGGGGTGGGAGTCATAGGGGGATGGACGGAAATAAAGAAGAGGGGTGGGAGTCATAAAGGATGGACGGAAATAAAGAAGAGGGGTGGGAGTCATAAGGAGATGGACGGAAATAAAGAAGAGGGGTGGGAGTCATAAGGAGATGGACGGAAATAAAGAAGAGGGGTGGGAGTCATAAGGGGATGGACGGAAATAAAGAAGAGGGGTGGGAGTCATAGGGGATGGACGGAAATAAAGAAGAGGGGTGGGAGTCATAGGGGATGGACGGAAACAAAGAAGAGGGATGGGAGTCATAGGTGGGTGGCTGGAAACAAGAGGCATGGGAGTCACAGTTAAGTGGCCAGAAATAAAGAAGAGGGGTGGGAGTCATAGGCGGGTGGCTGGAAATAAAGAAGGGTGGTGGGAATCATGGGAGTGTCCAGAAATAAAGAAGAGGGGTGGAAGTCATGGGGGGTGGCCAGAAATAAATAAGAGGGGTGGGAGTCATAAGTGGATGGACGGAAATAAAGAAGAGGGGTGGGAGTCATAAGGGGATGGACGGAAATAAAGAAGAGGGGTGGGAGTCATAAGGGGATGGACGGAAATAAAGAAGAGGGGTGGGAGTCATAAGGGGATGGACGGAAATAAAGAAGAGGGGAGGGAGTCATAGGGGATGGACGGAAATAAATGAGAGGGGTGTGAGTCATAAGGGGCTGGGCGGAAATAAAGAAGAGGGGTGGGAGTTATAGGGGATGGATGGAAATAAAGAAGAGGGGTGAGAGTCATAAGGGGATGGACGGAAATAAAGAAGAGGGGTGGGAGTTATAGGGGATGGACGGAAATAAAGAAGAGGGGTGGGAGTCATAAGGGGATGGACGGAAATAAAGAAGAGGGGTGGGAGTCATAAGAGGATGGACGGAAATAAAGAAGAAGGGTGAGAGTCATAAGGGGATGGACGGAAATAAAGAAGAGGGGTGGAAGTTATAGGGGATGGACGGAAATAAAGAAGAGGGGTGGGAGTCATAGGGGATGGACGGAAATAAAGAAGAGGGATGGGAGTCATAGGGGATGGACGGAAATAAAGAAGAGGGGTGGGAGTCATAGGGGATGGACAGAAATAAAGAAGAGGGGTGGGAGTCATAGGGGATGGACGGAAATAAAGAAGAGGGGTGGGAGTCATAAGGGATGGACGGAAATAAAGAAGAGGGATGGGAGTCATAGGGGATGGACAGAAATAAAGAAGAGGGATGGGAGTCATAGGGGATGGACGGAAACAAAGAAGAGGGATGGGAGTCATAGGGGATGGACGGAAATAAAGAAGAGGGATGGGAGTCATAGGGGATGGACGGAAATAAAGAAGAGGGATGGGAGTCATAGGGGATGGACAGAAATAAAGAAGAGGGGTGGGAGTCATAGGGGATGGACGGAAACAAAGAAGAGGGGTGGGAGTCATAGGGGATGGACGGAAATAAAGAAGAGGGGTGGGAGTCATAGGGGATGGACGGAAATAAAGAAGAGGGGTGGGAGTCATAGGGGATGGACGGAAATAAAGAAGAGGGGTGGGAGTCATAGGGGATGGGCGGAAATAAAGAAGAGGCGTGGGAGTCATAGGGGATGGACAGAAATAAAGAAGAGGGATGGGAGTCATAGGGGATGGACGGAAACAAAGAAGAGGGATGGGAGTCATAGGGGATGGACGGAATTAAAGAAGAGGGATGGGAGTCATAGGGGATGGACGGAAATAAAGAAGAGGGATGGGAGTCATAGGGGATGGATGTAAATAAAGAAGAGGGGTGGGAGTCATAGGGGATGGACGGAAATAAAGAAGAGGGGTGGGAGTCATAGGGGATGGACGGAAATAAAGAAGAGGGGTGGGAGTCATAGGGGATGGACGGAAACAAAGAAGAGGGATGGGAGTCATAGGGGATGGACGGAAATAAAGAAGAGGGATGGGAGTCATAGGGGATGGACAGAAATAAAGAAGAGGGGTGGGAGTCATAGGGGATGGACGGAAACAAAGAAGAGGGGTGGGAGTCATAGGGGATGGACGGAAATAAAGAAGAGGGGTGGGAGTCATAGGGGATGGACAGAAATAAAGAAGAGGGGTGGGAGTCATAGGGGATGGACGGAAATAAAGAAGAGGGGTGGGAGTCATAGGGGATGGGCGGAAATAAAGAAGAGGCATGGGAGTCATAGGGGATGGACAGAAATAAAGAAGAGGGATGGGAGTCATAGGGGATGGACGGAAACAAAGAAGAGGGATGGGAGTCATAGGGGATGGACGGAATTAAAGAAGAGGGATGGGAGTCATAGGGGATGGACGGAAATAAAGAAGAGGGATGGGAGTCATAGGGGATGGACAGAAATAAAGAAGAGGGGTGGGAGTCATAGGGGATGGACGGAAATAAAGAAGAGGGGTGGGAGTCATAGGGGATGGACGGAAATAAAGAAGAGGGGTGGGGTCATAGGGGATGGGCGGAAATAAAGAAGAGGCGTGGGAGTCATAGGGGATGGACAGAAATAAAGAAGAGGGGTGGGAGTCATAGGGGATGGACGGAAATAAAGAAGAGGGGTGGGAGTCATAGGGGATGGACGGAAATAAAGAAGAGGGATGGGAGTCATAGGGGATGGACGGAAACAAAGAAGAGGGATGGGAGTCATAGGGGATGGACCGAAATAAAGAACAGGGATGGGAGTCATAGGGGATGGACAGAAATAAAGAAGAGGGGTGGGAGTCATAGGGGATGGACGGAAATAAAGAAGAGGGGTGGGAGTCATAGGGGATGGACGGAAATAAAGAAGAGGGATGGGAGTCATAGGGGATGGACGGAAACAAAGAAGAGGGATGGGAGTCATAGGGGATGGACGGAAATAAAGAAGAGGGGTGGGAGTGATAGGGGATGGGCGGAAATAAAGAAGAGGCATGGGAATCATAGGGGATGGACAGAAATAAAGAAGAGGGATGGGAGTCATAGGGGATGGACAGAAATAAAGAAGAGGGATGGGAGTCATAGGGGATGGACAGAATTAAAGAAGAGGGATGGGAGTCATAGGGGATGGACGGAAATAAAGAAGAGGGATGGGAGTCATAGGGGATGGACAGAAATAAAGAAGAGGGGTGGGAGTCATAGGGGATGGACGGAATTAAAGAAGAGGGATGGGAGTCATAGGGGATGGACGGAAATAAAGAAGAGGGGTGGGAGTCATAGGGGATGGACAGAAATAAAGAAGAGGGGTGGGAGTCATAGGGGATGGACGGAAATAAAGAAGAGGGGTGGGAGTCATAGGGGATGGACGGAAATAAAGAAGAGGGATGGGAGTCATAGGGGATGGACGGAAACAAAGAAGAGGGATGGGAGTCATAGGTGCGTGGCTGGAAACAAGAGGGATGGGTGTCACAGTTAAGTGGCCAGAAATAAAGAAGAGGGGTGGGAGTCATAGGGGGGTGCCAGAAATAAAGAAGAAGGGTAGGAGTAATGGAAAGTGGCCAGAAATAGAGATTTACCATAAAAACTTTCTTTTGTCCACATGTAAATGAGGTGCTCTGCTCACTGTAGGCGAAGTCACATGGTGCGTGAAAATTTAATCCAACAATTTTCGAAAGTAAATACGCAAAGAAGAAAAAAGAGTAAACATTTTCCCAGATAAAAAAATGTCAAAAGTTTGTTCACAAAATATATTTTTAACACAAAAAAAATTGCAGAAATCACATTAAAGGACAAAGTGGATGGTTGAATTACACCGGTGTAAAGCAAAAGGTCCACAGTTAATATAGTGGATGGGAATACCAAAAAATAGCAGCAAATCTCATCAAGTGCCAGCGCCTATAAGTTGATGCTCCCAAGAGGAAAAAAATAATTCTTGCTGAAAAACATGTGTAAGAGATCAACATTAAGGCTATGTGCACACGTCCGGATTCTTTGCAGAAATTTCCTGAAGAAAACCAGACTTTTTCTGCAGGAAATCCGCATGCGTTTTTTTCGTGGAAAAAAAACGCAACATGTGCACAAAAATTGCGGATTGCATTCTCTTTGAGAAGACCACCGTCGCCTCTTGTCTTCTTTCTTAATCCTTTCTCTGTTTTTAGGGAGACATCCAGAGAACTAACATCCAGGTAGACTTTGGTGATGGCATAGCGGCTTCCTATGCCAACCTCAGTGCCACAGAAGACGGGGTGAAGCATATCTATCAGAGCGTGGGCATCTTCAGAGTCCTGGTGCAAGTAGACAACCACCTGGGCTCGGAGAGTTCTGTGCTTTATCTGCATATAACAGGTAAGTGCTCAGTGATGGACGGGAGCAATCAGAAGTACTGACTCCATTCTAAATTCGCTGTTGTTTGCAAAATGTAGAAATGTTCTGCTGTTTGCAACAAACCAATCAAACAAGAACCGTATACGAAGCCGAACATGGCGAATACAAGCAGTGGTGACCTGAGCACAAAATGCCACTTGTCTGAATCCAGCTGTCTCAGGATTCTTCATCACCAGGGTCTTAGCGCCTAGTGAAGCCCCTCTGGCTGTTATGACCTGCTGTCCATGTGATAGTGGATAGTCAGGAATCTCAGCCTAAGCCTCAGGGGACGTGGACTCAGTCTTAGGTTTTCCAGAAGTGGTCCAAAAAGTTAAGAGAAGAGATCATTACACTAACGAGGACAAGGGTACAAGTTATAGGGGGTGAGGAGTGCTTTCATATTACAGGACACGAGTGTTTGGAATATTACATAGTGATGATATGACGCGTGGATACACTGTAAGACAGGGGGGGGGAAGCGATGTCCTCCCAAAGGCCATTTGGATATTTCTCCCGTCCTGCAGACGCCGTACAGACGGCACCATAATTCCACCCACAAAGTCCTGACACTGGACCTGGTGTCAGGACCAAAAGGTTTCATTACACGAGTCTCCGAGCACAATAGTCATAGAGCAAGAGGAGACTAATGGGCCGGCGGCCACCAAAATACAGCCACCGGCTCAAGTACCACGGTCCCTGGAAAAAGGCCAGTAAGGGACGTACACAGCCCATGGACCTGAGGATCCTCACCCCTGCTGTAAGGTAACGATCTGGAGGTATGTAGTGAAATAGAGCATGCTGGAATAACCTAGGCTGGTCTACTACAGCTGGTATAACCTGGGTATCTCCTGTATATAATTATGTATGTACAGCCGGTATAACCTGGGTATCTCCTGTATATAATTATATATGTACAGCTGCTATAACCTGGGTATCTCCTGTATATAATTATATATGTACAGCCGGTATAACCTGGGCATCTCCTGTATATAATTATATATGTACAGCCAGTATAACCTGGGTATATCCTGTATATAATTATATATGTACAGCTGGTATAACCTGGGCATCTCCTGTATATAATTATAAATGTACAGCTGGTATAACCTGGGCATCTCCTGTATATAATTATATATGTACAGCTGGTATAACCTGGGCATCTCCTGTATATAATTATATATGTACAGCTGGTATAACCTGGGTATCTCCTGTATATAATTATATATGTTCAGCTGGTATAACCTGGGCATCTTCTGTATATAATTATATATGTACAGCTGGTATAACCTGGGCATCTCCTGTATATAATTATATATGTACAGCTGGTATAACCTGGGCATCTCCTGTATATAATTATATATGTACAGCTGGTATAACCTGGACATCTCCTGTATATAATTATATATGTACAGCTGGTATAACCTGGACATCTCCTGTATATAATTATATATGTATAGCCGGTATAACCTGGGCATCTCCTGTATATAATTATATATGTACAGCTGGTATAACCTGGGCATCTCCTGTATATAATTATATATGTACAGCTGGTATAACCTGGACATCTCCTGTATATAATTATATATGTATAGCCGGTATAACCTGGGCATCTCCTGTATATAATTATATATGTACAGCTGGTATAACCTGGGCATCTCCTGTATATAATTATATATGTACAGCTGGTATAACCTGGGCGTCTCATGTATATAATTATATATGTACAGCTGGTATAACCTGGGCATCTCCTGTATATAATTATATATGTACAGCTGGTATAACCCGGGCATCTCCTGTATATAATTATATATGTACAGCTGGTATAACCTGGACATCTCCTGTATATAATTATATATGTACAGCCGGTATAACCTGGGCATCTCCTGTATATAATTATATATGTACAGCTGGTATAACCTGGACATCTCCTGTATATAATTATATATGTACAGCTGGTATAACCTGGACATCTCCTGTATATAATTATATATGTATAGCCGGTATAACCTGGGCATCTCCTGTATATAATTATATATGTACAGCTGGTATAACCTGGGCATCTCCTGTATATAATTATATATGTACAGCTGGTATAACCTGGGCGTCTCATGTATATAATTATAAATGTACAGCTGGTATAACCTGGGCATCTCCTGTATATAATTATATATGTACAGCTGGTATAACCCGGGCATCTCCTGTATATAATTATATATGTACAGCCGGTTTAACCTGGGTATCTCCTGTATATAATTATATATGTACAGCTGGTATAACCTGGGCATCTCCTGTATATAATTATATATGTACAGCTGGTATAACCTGGACATCTCCTGTATATAATTATATATGTACAGCTGGTATAACCTGGGCATCTCCTGTATATAATTATCTATGTACAGCCGGTATAACCTGGGCGTCTCATGTATATAATTATATATGTACAGCTGGTATAACCCGGGCATCTCCTGGATATAATTATATATTTACAGCTAGTATAACCTGGGCATCTCCTGTATATAATCATATATGTACAGCTGGTATAACCCGGGCATCTCCTGTATATAATTATATATGTACAGCTGGTATAACCTGGGCATCTCCTGTATATAATTATATATGTACAGCTGGTATAACCCGGGCATCTCCTGGATATAATTATATATGTACAGCCGGTATAACCTGGGCATCTCCTGTATATAATTATATATGTACAGCTGGTATAACCCGGGCATCTCCAGTATGTAATTATATACCGTATGTACAGCTGGTATAACCTGGGCATCTCCTGTATATAATTATATATGTACAGCCTGTATAACCTGGGCATCTCCTGTATATAATAATATATGCGCAGCTGGTATAACCTGGGCATCTCCTGTATATAATTATATATGTACAGCTGATATAACCAGGGCATCTCCTGTATATAATAATATATGTACAGCTGGTATAACCTGGGCATCTCCTGTATATAATTATTTATGTACAGCTGGTATAACCTGGGCATCTCCTGTATATAATTATATGTGTACAGCTGATATAACCAGGGCATCTCCTGTATATAATAATATATGTACAGCTGGTATAACCTGGGCATCTCCTGTATATAATTATATATGTACAGCTGGCATAACCTGGGCATCTCCTGTATATAATTATATATGTACAGCTGGTATAACCTGGGCATCTCCTGTATATAATTATATATGTACAGCTGGTATAACCTGGGCATCTCCTGTTTATAATTATATATGTACAGCTGGTATAGCCTGGGCATCTCCGGTATATAATTATATATGTACAGCCGGTATAACCCGGACATCTCCTGTATATAATTATATGTGTACAGCTGGTATAACCTGGGCATCTCCTGAATATAATTATATATGTACAGCCGGTATAACCTGGGCATCTCCTGTATATAATTATATACGTACAGCCGGTATAACCTGGGTATCTCCTGTATATAATTATATATGTACAGCTGGTATAACCTGGGCATCTCCTGTATATAATTATATATGTACAGCCGGTATAACCCGGGCATCTCCTGTATATAATTATATGTGTACAGCTGGTATAACCTGGGCATCTCCTGTATATAATTATATATGTACAGCCGGTATAACCTGGGCATCTCCTGTATATAATTATATACGTACAGCCGGTATAACCTGGGTATCTCCTGTATATAATTATATATGTACAGCTGGTATAACCCGGGCATCTCCTGTATATAATTAGATATGTACAGCTGGTATAACCTGGGCATCTCCTGTATATAATTATATATGTACAGCTGGTATAACCCGGGCATCTCCAGTATGTAATTATATACCGTATGTACAGCTGGTATAACCTGGGCATCTCCTGTATATAATTATATATGTACAGCCTGTATAACCTGGGCATCTCCTGTATATAATAATATATGCGCAGCTGGTATAACCTGGGCATCTCCTGTATATAATTATATATGTACAGCTGATATAACCAGGGCATCTCCTGAATATAATAATATATGTACAGCTGGTATAACCTGGGCATCTCCTGTATATAATTATTTATGTACAGCTGGTATAACCTAGTAACATAGTAACATAGTTAGTAAGGCCGAAAAAAGACATTTGTCCATCCAGTTCAGCCTATATTCCATCATAATAAATCCCCAGATCTACGTCCTTCTACAGAACCTAATAATTGTATGATACAATATTGTTCTGCTCCAGAACCTGGGCATCTCCTGTATATAATTATATGTGTACAGCTGATATAACCAGGGCATCTCCTGTATATAATAATATATGTACAGCTGGTATAACCTGGGCATCTCCTGTATGTAATTATATATGTACAGCTGGCATAACCTGGGCATCTCCTGTATATAATTATATATGTACAGCTGGTATAACCTGGGCATCTCCTGTATATAATTATATATGTACAGCTGGTATAATTATATTAATATATAATTATATTAAATTATATTATATTAATTATATTATATATATTTACAGCTAGTATAACCTGGGCATCTCCTGTATATAATCATATATGTACAGCTGGTATAACCCGGGCATCTCCTGTATATAATTATATATGTACAGCTGGTATAACCTGGGCATCTCCTGTATATAATTATATATGTACAGCTGGTATAACCCGGGCATCTCCTGGATATAATTATATATGTACAGCAGGTATAACCTGGGCATCTCCTGTATATAATTATATATGTACAGCTGGTATAACCCGGGCATCTCCAGTATGTAATTATATACCGTATGTACAGCTGGTATAACCCGGGCATCTCCTGTATATAATTAGATATGTACAGCTGGTATAACCTGGGCATCTCCTGTATATAATTATATACGTACAGCTGGTATAACCTGGGCATCTCCTGTATATAATTATATATGTACAGCCGGTATAAACTGGGCATCTCCTGTATATAATTATATAAGTGCAGCCGGTATAACCTGGGTATCTCCTGTATATAATTATATATGTACAGCTGGTATAACCTGGGCATCTTCTGTATATAATTATATATGTACAGCCGGTATAACCCGGGCATCTCCTGTATATAATTATATGTGTACAGCTGGTATAACCTGGGCATCTCCTGTATATAATTATATATGTACAGCCGGTATAACCTGGGCATCTCCTGTATATAATTATATACGTACAGCCGGTATAACCTGGGTATCTCCTGTATATAATTATATATGTACAGCTGGTATAACCCGGGCATCTCCTGTATATAATTAGATATGTACAGCTGGTATAACCTGGGCATCTAATGTATATAATTATATATGTACAGCTGGTATAACCCGTTCATCTCCTGTATATAATTATATATGTACAGCTGGTATAATCCGGGCACCTCCTGTATATAATTATATATGTACAGCCGGTATAACCTGGGCATCTCCTGTATATAATTATATACGTACAGCCGGTATAACCTGGGTATCTCCTGTGTATAATTATATATGTACAGCTGGTATAACCTGGGCATCTCCTGTATATAATTATATATGTACAGCTGGTATAACCTGGGCATCTCCTGTATATAATTGTATATGTACAGCTGGTATAACCTGGGCATCTCCTGTATATAATTATATATGTACAGCTGGTATAACCTGGGAATCTCCTGTATATAATTATATATGTACAGCTGGTATAACCTGGGCATCTCCTGTATATAATTATATATGTACAGCCGGTATAACCTGGGCATCTCCTGTATATAATTATATACGTACAGCCGGTATAACCTGGGTATCTCCTGTATATAATTATATATGTACAGCTGGTATAACCCGGGCATCTCCTGTGTATAATTAGATATGTACAGCTGGTATAACCTGGGCATCTAATGTATATAATTATATATGTACAGCTGGTATAACCTGTTCATCTCCTGTATATAATTATATATGTACAGCTGGTATAATCCGGGCACCTCCTGTATATAATTATATATGTACAGCCGGTATAACCTGGGCATCTCCTGTATATAATTATATACGTACAGCCGGTATAACCTGGGTATCTCCTGTGTATAATTATATATGTACAGCTGGTATAACCTGGGCATCTCCTGTATATAATTATATATGTACAGCTGGTATAACCTGGGCATCTCCTGTATATAATTGTATATGTACAGCCGGTATAACCCGGACATCTCCTGTATATAATTATATGTGTGCAGCTGGTATAACCTGGGCATCTCCTGAATATAATTATATATGTACAGCCGGTATAACCTGGGCATCTCCTGTATATAATTATATACGTACAGCCGGTATAACCTGGGTATCTCCTGTATATAATTATATATGTACAGCTGGTATAACCTGGGCATCTCCTGTATATAATTATATACGTACAGCCGGTATAACCCGGGCATCTCCTGTATATAATTATATATGTACAGCTGGTATAACCCGGGCATCTCCTGTATATAATTAGATATGTACAGCTGGTATAACCTGGGCATCTCCTGTATATAATTATATACGTACAGCTGGTATAACCTGGGCATCTCCTGTATATAATTATATATGTACAGCCGGTATAACCTGGGCATCTCCTGTATATAATTATATACGTGCAGCCGGTATAACCTGGGTATCTCCTGTATATAATTATATATGTACAGCTGGTATAACCTGGGCATCTCCTGTATATAATTATATATGTACAGCCGGTATAACCCGGGTATCTCCTGTATATAATTATATATGTGCAGCCGGTATAACCTGGGTATCTCCTGTATATAATTAGATATGTACAGCTGGTATAACCTGGGCATCTCCTGTATATAATTATATACGTACAGCTGGTATAACCTGGGCATCTCCTGTATATAATTATACAGTGGGGCAAAAAAGTATTTAGTCAGTCAGCAATAGTGCAAGTTCCACCACTTAAAAAGATGAGAGGCGTCTGTAATTTACATCATAGGTAGACCTCAACTATGGGAGACAAACTGAGAAAAAAAAATCCAGAAAATCACATTGTCTGTTTTTTTATCATTTTTTTTGCATATTATGGTGGAAAATAAGTATTTGGTCAGAAACAAACAATCAAGATTTCTGGCTCTCACAGACCTGTAACTTCTTCTTTAAGAGTCTCCTCTTTCCTCCACTCATTACCTGTAGTAATGGCACCTGTTTAAACTTGTTATCAGTATAAAAAGACACCTGTGCACACCCTCAAACAGTCTGACTCCAAACTCCACTATGGTGAAGACCAAAGAGCTGTCAAAGGACACCAGAAACAAAATTGTAGCCCTGCACCAGGCTGGGAAGACTGAATCTGCAATAGCCAACCAGCTTGGAGTGAAGAAATCAACAGTGGGAGCAATAATTAGAAAATGGAAGACATACAAGACCACTGATAATCTCCCTCGATCTGCGGCTCCACACAAAATCCCACCCCGTGGGGTCAGAATGATCACAAGAACGGTGAGCAAAAATCCCAGAACCACGCGGGGGGACCTAGTGAATGAACTGCAGAGAGCTGGGACCAATGTAACAAGGCCTACCATAAGTAACACACTACGCCACCATGGACTCAGATCCTGCAGTGCCAGACGTGTCCCACTGCTTAAGCCAGTACATGTCCGGGCCCGTCTGAAGTTTGCTAGAGAGCATTTGGATGATCCAGAGGAGTTTTGGGAGAATGTCCTATGGTCTGATGAAACCAAACTGGAACTGTTTGGTAGAAACACAACTTGTCGTGTTTGGAGGAAAAAGAATACTGAGTTGCATCCATCAAACACCATACCCACTGTAAAGCATGGTGGTGGAAACATCATGCTTTGGGGCTGTTTCTCTGCAAAGGGGCCAGGACGACTGATCCGGGTACATGAAAGAATGAATGGGGCCATGTATCGTGAGATTTTGAGTGCAAACCTCCTTCCATCAGCAAGGGCATTGAAGATGAAACGTGGCTGGGTCTTTCAACATGACAATGATCCAAAGCACACCGCCAGGGCAACGAAGGAGTGGCTTCGTAAGAAGCATTTCAAGGTCCTGGAGTGGCCTAGCCAGTCTCCAGATCTCAACCCTATAGAAAACCTTTGGAGGGAGTTGAAAGTCCGTGTTGCCAAGCGAAAAGCCAAAAACATCACTGCTCTAGAGGAGATCTGCATGGAGGAATGGGCCAACATACCAACAACAGTGTGTAGCAACCTTGTGAAGACTTACAGAAAACGTTTGACCTCTGTCATTGCCAACAAAGGATATATTACAAAGTATTGAGATGAAATTTTGTTTCTGACCAAATACTTATTTTCCACCATAATATGCAAATAAAATGTTAAAATAACACAATGTGATTTTCTGGATTTTTTTTTCTCAGTTTGTCTCCCATAGTTGAGGTCTACCTATGATGTAAATTACAGACGCCTCTCATCTTTTTAAGTGGTGGAACTTGCACTATTGCTGACTGACTAAATACTTTTTTGCCCCACTGTATATGTACAGCCGGTATAACCTGGGCATCTCCTGTATATAATTATATATGTACAGCTGGTATAACCTGGGCATCTCCTGTATATAATTATATATGTACAGCCGGTATAACCCGGGCATCTCCTGTATATAATTATATGTGTACAGCTGGTATAACCTGGACATCTCCTGTATATAATTATATATGTACAGCCGGTATAACCTGGGCATCTCCTGTATATCATTATATACGTACAGCCGGTATAACCTGGGTATCTCCTGTATATAATTATATATGTACAGCTGGTATAACCCGGGCATCTCCTGTATATAATTAGATATGTACAGCTGGTATAACCTGGGCATCTAATGTATATAATTATATATGTACAGCTGGTATAACCTGTTCATCTCCTGTATATAATTATATATGTACAGCTGGTATAATCCGGGCACCTCCTGTATATAATTATATATGTACAGCCGGTATAACCTGGGCATCTCCTGTATATAATTATATACGTACAGCCGGTATAACCTGGGTATCTCCTGTGTATAATTATATATGTACAGCTGGTATAACCTGGGCATCTCCTGTATATAATTATATATGTACAGCTGGTATAACCTGGGCATCTCCTGTATATAATTGTATATGTACAGCTGGTATAACCTGGGCATCTCCTGTATATAATTATATATGTACAGCTGGTATAACCTGGACATCTCCTGTATATAATTATATATGTACAGCTGGTATAACCTGGGCATCTCCTGTATATAATTATATATGTACAGCCGGTATAACCTGGGCATCTCCTGTATATAATTATATACGTACAGCCGGTATAACCTGAGTATCTCCTGTATATAATTATATATGTACAGCTGGTATAACCCGGGCATCTCCTGTATATAATTAGATATGTACAGCTGGTATAACCTGGGCATCTAATGTATATAATTATATATGTACAGCTGGTATAACCTGTTCATCTCCTGTATATAATTATATATGTACAGCTGGTATAATCCGGGCACCTCCTGTATATAATTATATATGTACAGCCGGTATAACCTGGGCATCTCCTGTATATAATTATATACGTACAGCCGGTATAACCTGGGTATCTCCTGTGTATAATTATATATGTACAGCTGGTATAACCTGGGCATCTCCTGTATATAATTATATATGTACAGCTGGTATAACCTGGGCATCTCCTGTATATAATTGTATATGTACAGCCGGTATAACCCGGACATCTCCTGTATATAATTATATGTGTACAGCTGGTATAACCTGGGCATCTCCTGAATATAATTATATATGTACAGCCGGTATAACCTGGGCATCTCCTGTATATAATTATATACGTACAGCCGGTATAACCTGGGTATCTCCTGTATATAATTATATATGTACAGCTGGTATAACCTGGGCATCTCCTGTATATAATTATATATGTACAGCCGGTATAACCCGGGCATCTCCTGTATATAATTATATGTGTACAGCTGGTATAACCTGGGCATCTCCTGTATATAATTATATATGTACAGCCGGTATAACCTGGGCATCTCCTGTATATATAGTTATATACGTACAGCCGGTATAACCTGGGTATCTCCTGTATATAATTATATATGTACAGCTGGTATAACCCGGGCATCTCCTGTATATAATTAGATATGTACAGCTGGTATAACCTGGGTATCTCCTGTATATAATTATATACGTACAGCTGGTATAACCTGGGCATCTCCTGTATATAATTATATATGTACAGCCGGTATAACCTGGGCATCTCCTGTATATAATTATATACGTGCAGCCGGTATAACCTGGGTATCTCCTGTATATAATTATATATGTACAGCTGGTATAACCTGGGCATCTCCTGTATATAATTATATATGTACAGCCGGTATAACCCGGGCATCTCCTGTATATAATTATATGTGTACAGCTGGTATAACCTGGGCATCTCCTGTATATAATTATATATGTACAGCCGGTATAACCTGGGCATCTCCTGTATATAATTATATACGTACAGCCGGTATAACCTGGGTATCTCCTGTATATAATTATATATGTACAGCTGGTATAACCCGGGCATCTCCTGTATATAATTAGATATGTACAGCTGGTATAACCTGGGCATCTAATGTATATTATTATATATGTACAGCTGGTATAACCTGTTCATCTCCTGTATATAATTATATATGTACAGCTGGTATAATCCGGGCACCTCTTGTATATAATTATATATGTACAGCCGGTATAACCTGGGCATCTCCTGTATATAATTATATACGTACAGCCGGTATAACCTGGGTATCTCATGTGTATAATTATATATGTACAGCTGGTATAACCTGGGCATCTCCTGTATATAATTATATATGTACAGCTGGTATAACCTGGGCATCTCCTGTATATAATTGTATATGTACAGCTGGTATAACCTGGGCATCTCCTGTATATAATTATATATGTACAGCTGGTATAACCTGGGAATCTCCTGTATATAATTATATATGTACAGCTGGTATAACCTGGGCATCTCCTGTATATAATTATATATGTACAGCCGGTATAACCTGGGCATCTCCTGTATATAATTATATACGTACAGCCGGTATAACCTGGGTATCTCCTGTATATAATTATATATGTACAGCTGGTATAACCCGGGCATCTCCTGTATATAATTAGATATGTACAGCTGGTATAACCTGGGCATCTAATGTATATAATTATATATGTACAGCTGGTATAACCTGTTCATCTCCTGTATATAATTATATATGTACAGCTGGTATAATCCGGGCACCTCCTGTATATAATTATATATGTACAGCCGGTATAACCTGGGCATCTCCTGTATATAATTATATATGTACAGCCGGTATAACCTGGGTATCTCCTGTGTATAATTATATATGTACAGCTGGTATAACCTGGGCATCTCCTGTATATAATTATATATGTACAGCTGGTATAACCTGGGCATCTCCTGTATATAATTGTATATGTACAGCTGGTATAACCTGGGCATCTCCTGTATATAATTATATATGTACAGCTGGTATAACCTGGGAATCTCCTGTATATAATTATATATGTACAGCTGGTATAACCTGGGCATCTCCTGTATATAATTATATATGTACAGCCGGTATAACCTGGGCATCTCCTGTATATAATTATATACGTACAGCCGGTATAACCTGTGTATCTCCTGTATATAATTATATATGTACAGCCGGTATAACCTGGGCATCTCCTGTATATAATTATATATGTACAGCTGGTATAACCTGGGCATCTCCTGTATATAATTGTATATGTACAGCTGGTATAACCTGGGCATCTCCTGTATATAATTATATATGTACAGCTGGTATAACCTGGGCATCTTCTGTATATAATTGTATATGTACAGCTGGTATAACCTAGGCATCTCCTGTATATAATTATATATGTACAGCCGGTATAACCTGAGCATCTCCTGTATATAATTATTTATGTACAGCTGGTATAACCTGGGTATCTCCTGTATATAATTATATATGTACAGCTGGTATAACCTGGGCATCTCCTGTATATAATTATATATGTACAGCTGGTATAACCTGGGTATCTCCTGTATATAATTATATATGTACAGCTGGTGTAACCTGGGTATCTCCTGTATATAATTATATATGTACAGCCGGTATAACCTGGGCATCTCCTGTATATAATTATATATGTACAGCTGGTATAACCTGGGCATCTCCTGTATATAATTATATATGTACAGCTGGTATAACCTGGGTATCTCCTGTATATAATTATATATGTACAGCTGATGTAACCTGGGTATCTCCTGTATATAATTATATATGTACAGCCGGTATAACCTGGGCATCTCCTGTATATAATTATATATGTACAGCTGGTATAACCTGGGCATCTCCTGTATATAATTATATATGTACAGCTGGTATAACCTGGGTATCTCCTGTATATAATTATATATGTACAGCTGGTATAACCTGGGCATCTCCTGTATATAATTGTATATGTACAGCTGGTATAACCTGGGCATCTCCTGTATATAATTATATATGTACAGCTGGTATAACCTGGGTATCTCCTGTATATAATTATATATGTACAGCTGGTATAACCTGGGCATTTCCTGTATATAATTATATATGTACAGCTGGTATAACCTGGGCATTTCCTGTATATAATTATATATGTACAGCTGGTATAACCTGGGCATCTCCTGTATATAATTGTATATGTACAGCTGGTATAACCTGGGCATCTCCTGTATATAATTATATATGTACAGCTGGTATAACCTTGGCATATCCTGTATATAATTGTATATGTACAGCTGGTATAACCTGGGCATCTCCTGTATATAATTATATATGTACAGCTGGTATAACTTTGGCATCTCCTGTATATAATTCTATATGTACAGCTGGTGTAACCTGGGCATTTCCTGTATATAATTATATATGTACAGCTGGTATAACCTGGGCATCTCCTGTATATAATTATATATGTACAGCTGGTATAACCTGGGCATTTCCTGTATATAATTATATATGTACAGCTGGTATAACCTTGGCATCTCCTGTATATAATTATATATGTACAGCTGGTATAACCTGGGCATCTCCTGTATATAATTATATATGTACAGCCGGTATAACCTGGGCATTTCCTGTATATAATGATATATGTACAGCTGGTATAACCTTGGCATCTCCTGTATATAATTATATATGTACAGCTGGTATAACCTGGGCATTTCCTGTATATAATTATATATGTACAGCTGGTATAACCTGGGCATCTCCTGTATATAATTGTATATGTACAGCTGGTATAACCTGGGTATCTCCTGTATATAATTATATATGTACAGCTGGTATAACCTGGGTATCTCCTGTATATAATTGTATATGTACAGCTGCTATAACCTGGGCATCTCCTGTATATAATTATATATGTACAGCTGGTATAACCTGGGCATCTCCTGTATATAATTATATATATATACAGCTGGTATAACCTGGGCATCTCCTGTATATAATTATATATGTACAGCTGGTATAACCTGGGCATTTCCTGTATATAATGATATATGTACAGCTGATATCACCTGGGCATCTCCTGTATATAATTATATATGTACAGCTGGTATAACCTGGGCATTTCCTGTATATAATGATATATGTACAGCTGATATCACCTGGGCATCTCCTGTATATAATTATATATGTACAGCCGGTATAACCTGGGCATCTCCTGTATATAATTATATATGTACAGCTGGTATAACCTGGGCATCTCCTGTATATAATTATATATGTGCAGCTGGTATAACCCGGGTATCTCCTGTATATAATTATATATGTACAGCTGGTATAACCTGGGCATCTCCTGTATATAATTGTATATGTACAGCTGCTATAACCTGGGCATCTCCTGTATATAATTATATATGTACAGCTGGTATAACCTGGCCATCCCCTGTATATAATTATATGTGTACAGCTGGTATAACCTGGGCATCTCCTGTATATAATTATATATGTACAGCTGGTATAACCTGGGCATCTCCTGTATATAATTATATATGTACAGCTGATATCACCTGGGCATCTTCTGTATATAATTATATATGTACAGCTGGTATAACCTGGGCATCTCCTGTATATAATTGTATATGTACAGCTGCTATAACCTGGGCATCTCCTGTATATAATTATATATGTACAGCTGGTATAACCTGGCCATCCCCTGTATATAATTATATGTGTACAGCTGGTATAACCTGGGCATCTCCTGTATATAATTATATATGTACAGCTGGTATAACCCGGGCACCTCCGGTGTTGTTATGGTATAAGTTGTGCCTCTCCCTCAGATCTCACCATATTCCGCACTGAGGCTTTTATTCGGAGCGAGGCAGCGCCACCTACTGTTGAATGAATAATTCATCTCGTGCTCATGTTCTTGCACTGAGCGCTTTGTGTGCTTGGCTGTGTTAATCGGAGCACTGTAGGGGTCTCTGCTGCTCACTGCGGGGTCTCTGCCGTTCATCCTTTAATACCCTGATGCACCATGCTTTTCTGAGTTTTATAAATGTTCACTGCGGTGACTTTTTCTTTTTCGCTGGTTCAGCTTTTGATTAGCAATCACAGATCTGACAGCGGCATTAAGTAAATTTACTGACAGCGTCACAAATCTCCATTCATTCTCCCTGATGATAGCAATGGCTGCCAGTCACTCTCCGGCAGGTGCAGTAAGTCATTGTTAGCAGATGCCCCGTCTGACATATTGGAGGGTCCGAAGTGCCGACTGATCCTCTGTGATGTCCATTTTTGCGAGTATGAACTGTGCCATAAAGACAGTAAATCCCCAATATCGGCCATCCCCGGCCCAGGTGAGTAGCGTCCCCTAATGCCCATCTGATGGCACAGCCCCACATATTAGATTGGCAGAATATTGTAGCATCCTCATCCTACGGCATCAATGTCTGATAGATGCGGATCCCACCATGGTACAGTCGGGGGGTCCTGTGTGGCACCGCTGATAACAGAGAGGTTTCTGACCATGGAAACTCTCTCCGTTCACTTCTATGGGAGTTTACAGCTGCAGGTCCTGGTGGTGGCACCTACTGACACCAGACATTGAGGTGACCTGACCAGAGACTATGAGCCCAATACATTATTGCTTTTGTGCCTGAATTTTTGGAGATTTTGTGGTTTTACATTTCTTTTATTTAGTTATTTTCTTCAATCTATTTGTGTGGGGTTTGTTCAGTTTGCCGCAGTGCGCTGATTCATCAATTGCAACTTTTTCAAAAAGTCAAACATTTTACTCACAAGTTCTTCAGCTGCACCTCAATATAGTAACTGTATATGTGTCCAATATTTTCACACATGTTTTTTTTGCTAAATGGGCAACGTTATTTGCTGTATGTGTGGCATCATTCATATGGACTGGATGTGTGGCATCATTCATATGGACTGGATGTGTGGCATCATTCATATGGACTGGATGTGTGGCATCATTCATATGGACTGGATGTGTGGCATCATTCATATGGACTGTATGTGTGGCATCATTCATATGGACTGGATGTGTGGCATCATTCATATGGACTGGATGTGTGGCATCATTCATATGGACGGATGTTTGGCATCATTCATATGGACTGGATGTGTGGCATCATTCAAATGGACTGGATGTGTGGCATGATTCATGTGGACTGGATGTGTGGCATCTTTCATATGGACTAGATGTGTGGCATCATTCATATCGACTGGATGTGTGGCATCATTCATATGGACTGGATGTGTGGCATCATTCATATGGACTGGATGTGTGGCATCATTCATATAGACTGGATGTGTGGCATCATTCATATGGACTGGATGTGTGGCATCATTCATATGGACTGGATGTGTGGCATCATTCATATGGACTGGATGTGTGGCATCATTCATATGGACTGGATGTGTGGCATCATTCATATGGACTGGATGTGTGGCATCATTCATATAGACTGGATGTGTGGCATCATTCATATGGACTGGATGTGTGGCATCATTCATATGGACTGGATGTGTGGCATCATTCATATAGACTGGATGTGTGGCATCATTCATATGGACTGGATGTGTGGCATCATTCATATGGACTGGATGTGTGGCATCATTCATATGGACTGGATGTGTGGCATCATTCATATGGACTGGATGTGTGGCATCATTCATATAGACTGGATGTGTGGCATCATTCATATGGACTGGATGTGTGGCATCATTCATATAGACTGGATGTGTGGCATCATTCATATGGACTGGATGTGTGGCATCATTCATATGGACTGGATGTGTGGCATCATTCATATGGACTGGATGTGTGGCATCATTCATATGGACTGGATGTGTGGCATCATTCATATGGACTGGATGTGTGGCATCATTCATATGGACTGGATGTGTGGCATCATTCATATAGACTGGATGTGTGGCATCATTCATATGGACTGGATGTGTGGCATCATTCATATGGACCGGATGTGTGGCATCATTCATATGGACTGGATGTGTGGCATCATTCATATGGACTGGATGTGTGGCATCATTCATATAGACTGGATGTGTGGCATCATTCATATGGACTGGATGTGTGGCATCATTCATATGGACTGGATGTGTGGCATCATTCATATGGACTGGATGTGTGGCATCATTCATATGGATCGGATGTGTGGCATCATTCATATGGACTGGATGTGTGGCATCATTCATATGGACTGGATGTGTGGCATCATTCATATGGACTGGATGTGTGGCATCATTCATATGGACTGGATGTGTGGCATCATTCATATAGACTGGATGTGTGGCATCATTCATATGGACTGGATGTGTGGCATCATTCATATGGACTGGATGTGTGGCATCATTCATAAGGACTGGATGTGTGGCATCATTCATATGGACTGGATGTGTGGCATCATTCATAAGGACTGGAAGTGTGGCATCATTCATATGGACTGGATGTGTGGCATCATTCATATGGACTGGGTGTGTGGCATCATACATATGGACCGGATGTGTGGCTTCATTCATATGGACCGGATGTGTGGCATCATTCATATGGACCGGATGTGTGGCATCATTCATATGCCCTGGATGTATGGCATCATTCATATGGCCTGGATGTGTGGCATCATTCATATAGACCGGATGTGTGGCATCATATAGATTGGATGTGTGGCATCATTCATATGGACTCGATGTGTGGCATCACTCATATGGACTGGGTGTGTGGCATCATACATATGGACCGGATGTGTGGCATCATTCATATGGACCGGATGTGTGGCATCATTCATATGGCCTGAATGTGTGGCATCTTTCATATGGACTGGATGTGTGGCATCATTCATATGGACCGGATGTGTGGCATCATTCATATGGACTGGATGTGTGGCATCATTCAAATGGACTGGATGTGTGGCATGATTCATGTGGACTGGATGTGTGGCATCATTCATATGGCCTGGATGTGTGGCATCATACATATGGACCGGATGTGTGGCATCATTCATATGGACTGGATGTGTGGCATCATTCATATGGATGGATGTGTGGCATGATTCATGTGGACTGGATGTGTGGCATCATTCATATGGCCTGGATGTGTGGCATCATTCATATGGACTGGATGTGTGGCATCATTCATATGGCCTGGATGTGTGGCATCATTCATATGGCCTGGATGTGTGGCATCATTCATGTGGACTGGATGTGGCATCATTCATATAGACCTGATCTGTGGCATCATTCATATGGACCGGATGTGTGGCATCATTCATATGGACTGGATGTGTGGCATCCATCATATGGCCTGGATGTGTGGCATCATTCATATAGACGGATGTGTGGCATCATTCATATGGACATTATGTGTGGCATCATTCATATAGACTGGATGTGTGGCATCATTCATATGGACTGGATGTGTGGCATCATTCATATGGACTGGATGTGTGGCATCATTCATATGGACTGGATGTGTGGCATCATTCATATAGACTGGATGTGTGGCATCATTCATGTGGACTGGATGTGGCATCATTCATATAGACCTGATCTGTGGCATCATTCATATGGACCGGATGTGTGGCATCATTCATATGGACTGGATGTGTGGCATCCATCATATGGCCTGGATGTGTGGCATCATTCATATAGACGGATGTGTGGCATCATTCATATGGACATTATGTGTGGCATCATTCATATAGACTGGATGTGTGGCATCATTCATATGGACTGGATGTGTGGCATCATTCATATGGACTGGATGTGTGGCATCATTCATATGGACTGGATGTGTGGCATCATTCATATAGACTGGATGTGTGGCATCATTCATATGGACTGGATGTGTGGCATCATTCATAAGGACTGGATGTGTGGCATCATTCATATGGACTGGATGTGTGGCATCATTCATAAGGACTGGAAGTGTGGCATCATTCATATGGACTGGATGTGTGGCATCATTCATATGGACTGGGTGTGTGGCATCATACATATGGACCGGATGTGTGGCTTCATTCATATGGACCGGATGTGTGGCATCATTCATATGGACCGGATGTGTGGCATCATTCATATGCCCTGGATGTATGGCATCATTCATATGGCCTGGATGTGTGGCATCATTCATATAGACCGGATGTGTGGCATCATATAGATTGGATGTGTGGCATCATTCATATGGACTCGATGTGTGGCATCACTCATATGGACTGGGTGTGTGGCATCATACATATGGACCGGATGTGTGGCATCATTCATATGGACCGGATGTGTGGCATCATTCATATGGCCTGAATGTGTGGCATCTTTCATATGGACTGGATGTGTGGCATCATTCATATGGACCGGATGTGTGGCATCATTCATATGGACTGGATGTGTGGCATCATTCAAATGGACTGGATGTGTGGCATGATTCATGTGGACTGGATGTGTGGCATCATTCATATGGCCTGGATGTGTGGCATCATACATATGGACCGGATGTGTGGCATCATTCATATGGACTGGATGTGTGGCATCATTCATATGGATGGATGTGTGGCATGATTCATGTGGACTGGATGTGTGGCATCATTCATATGGCCTGGATGTGTGGCATCATTCATATGGACTGGATGTGTGGCATCATTCATATGGCCTGGATGTGTGGCATCATTCATATGGCCTGGATGTGTGGCATCATTCATGTGGACTGGATGTGGCATCATTCATATAGACCTGATCTGTGGCATCATTCATATGGACCGGATGTGTGGCATCATTCATATGGACTGGATGTGTGGCATCCATCATATGGCCTGGATGTGTGGCATCATTCATATGGACATTATGTGTGGCATCATTCATATAGACCTGATCTGTGGCATCATTCATATGGCCTGGATGTGTGGCATCATTCACATGGACCGGATGTGTGACATCATTCATATGGACGGATGTGTGGCATCATTCATATGGACTGGATGTGTGGCATCATTCATGTGGACTGGAAGTGTGGCATCATTCATATGGACTGGATGTGTGGCATCATTCATATGGATGGATGTGTGGCATCATTCATATGGACCGGATGTATGGCATCATTCATATGGCCTGGATGTGTGGCATCATTCATATGGACTGGATGTGTGGCATCATTCATATGGACTGGATGTGTGGCATCATTCATATAGACTGGATGTGTGGCATAATTCATATAGATTGGATGTGTGGCATCATTCATATAGACTGGATGTGTGGCATCATTCATATAGATTGGATGTGTGGCATCACTCATATGGACTGGGTGTGTGGCATCATACATATGGACCGGATGTGTGGCATCATTCAAATGGCCTGGATGTGTGGCATCATTCATATGGCCTGGATGTGTGGCATCATTCATATGGACTGGGTGTGTGGCATCATTCATATGGATGGATGTGTGGCATGATTCATGTGGACTGGATGTGTGGCATCATTCATATGGCCTGGATGTGTGGCATCATTCATGTGGACTGGAAGTGTGGCATCATTCATATGGATGGATGTGTGGCATCATTCATATGGACTGGATGTGTGGCATCATTCATATGGTCTGGATGTGTGGCATCATTCATATGGAAAGGATGTGTGGCATCATTCATGTGGACTGGATGTGTGGCATCATTCATATGGACTGGATGTGTGGCATCATTCATATGGACCGGATGTGTGGCATCATTCATGTGGACTGGATGTGTGGCATCATTCATGTGGACTGGAAGTGTGGCATCATTCATATGGATGGATGTGTGGCATCATTCATGTGGACTGGAAGTGTGGCATCATTCATATGGATGGATGTGTGGCATCATTCATATGGACTGGATGTGTGGCATCATTCATAAGGACCAGATGTGCGGCATCATTCATGTGGACTGGATGTGTGGCATCATTCATATGGACTGGATGTGTGGCATCATTCATAAGCACCAGATGTGCGGCATCATTCATGTGGACTGGATGTGTGGCATCATTCATGTGGACTGGATGTGTGGCATCATTCATAAGGACCAGATGTGCGGCATCATTCATGTGGACTGGATGTGTGGCATCATTGATATGGACCGGATGTGTGGCATCATTCATATGGATGGATGTGTGGCATCATTCATGGGGACTGGAAGTGTGGCATCATTCATATGGATGGATGTGTGGCATCATTCATATGGACTGGATGTGTGGCATCATTCATATGGACTGGATGTGTGGCATCATTCATAAGGACCAGATGTGCGGCATCATTCATGTGGACTGGATGTGTGGCATCATTGATATGGACCGGATGTGTGGCATCATTCATGTGGACTGCATGTGTGGCATCATTCATATGGACTGGATGTGTGGCATCATTCATATGGATTGGATGTGTGGCATCATTCATATGGACTGGATGTGTGGCATCATTCATATGGACTGGATGTGTGGCATCATTCATATGGATTGGATGTGTGGCATCATTCATATAGACAGTATGTGTGGCATCATTCATGTGGACTGGATGTGTGGCATCATTCATATGGACTGGATGTGTGGCATCATTCATATGGATGGATGTGTGGCATCATTCATGTGGACTGGAAGTGTGGCATCATTCATATGGACTGGATGTGTGGCATCATTCATGTGGCCTGGATGTGTGGCATCATTCATATGGACCGGATTTGTGGCATCATTCATGTGGACTGGGTGTGTGGCATCATTCATGTGGACTGGATGTGTGGCATCATTCATATGGACCGGATGTGTGGCATCATTCATGTGGACTGGATGTGTGGCATCATTCATATGGACTGGATGTGTGGCATCATTCATATGGACCGGATGTGTGGCATCATTCATGTGGACTGGATGTGTGGCATCATTCATATGGACTGGATTTGTGGCATCATTCATGTGGCCTGGATGTGTGGCATCATTCATATGGACCGGATGTGTGGCATCATTCATATGGACTGGATGTGTGGCATCATTCATATGGACTGGATGTGTGGCATCATTCATATAGACTGGATGTGTGGCATCATTCTTATGGACTGAATGTGTGGCATCATTCATATGGATGGATGTGTGGCATCATTCATATAGACGGATGTGTGGCATCATTCATATGGCCTGGATGTGTGGCATCATTCATATAGACGGATGTGTGGCATCATTCATATAGATGGATGTGTGGCATCATTCATATGGACTGGATGTGTGGCATCATTCATATAGACTGGATCTGTGGCATCATTCATATGGATGGATGTGTGGCATCATTCATATGACCTGGATGTGTGGCATGATTCATATGGACCGGATGTGTGGCATCATTCATTTGGACTGGATATGTGTCATCATTCATATAGACTGGATGTGTGGCATCATTCATATGGCCTGGATGTGTGGCATCATTCATATAGACGGATGTGTGACGTCATTCATATGGACTGGATGTGTGGCATCATTCATATGGATGGATGTGTGGCATCATTCATATGGACTGGATGTGTGGCATCATTCATATGGATGGATGTGTGGCATCATTCATATGGACTGGATGTGTGGCATCACTCATATGGACTGGATGTGTGGCATCATTCATATGGACTGGATGTGTGGCATCATTCATATGGACTGGATGTGTGGCATCATTCGTATGGACTCGATCTGGGGCATCATTCATATGGACCGGATGTGTGGCATCATTCATGTGGACTGGATATGTGTCATCATTCATATAGACTGGATGTGTGGCATCATTCATATGGCCTGGATGTGTGGCATCATTCATATAGACGGATGTGTGACGTCATTCATATGGACTGGATGTGTGGCATCATTCATGTGGACTGGATGTGTGGCATCATTCATATGGATGGATGTGTGGCATCATTCATATGGACTGGATGTGTGGCATCACTCATATGGACTGGATGTGTGGCATCATTCATATGGACTGGATGTGTGGCATCATTCATATGGACTGGATGTGTGGCATCATTCATATGGACTCGATCTGGGGCATCATTCATATGGACTGGATGTGTGGCATCATTCATGTGGACTGGATATGTGTCATCATTCATATAGACTGGATGTGTGGCATCATTCATATGGCCTGGATGTGTGGCATCATTCATATAGACGGATGTGTGACGTCATTCATATGGACTGGATGTGTGGCATCATTCATATAGACTGGATGTGTGGCATCATTCATATGGACTGGATGTGTGGCATCATTCATATGGACCGGATGTGTGGCATCATTCATATAGACGGATGTGTGACGTCATTCATATGGACTGGATGTGTGGCATCATTCATATAGACTGGATGTGTGGCATCATTCATGTGGACCGGATGTGTGGCATCATTCATATGGACTGGATGTGTGGCATCATTCATATAGACTGGATGTGTGGCATCATTCATATGGACCGGATGTGTGGCATCATTCATATGCCCTGGATGTGTGGCATCATTCATGTGGACTGGATGTGTGGTATCATTCATATGGCCTGGATCTGTGGCATCATTCATATGGACTGGATGTGTGGCATCATTCATATGGACCGGATGTGTGGCATCATTCATATGCCCTGGATGTGTGGCATCATTCATGTGGACCGGATGTGTGGCATCATTCATATGGACCGGATGTGTGTCATCATTCATATGGACTGGATGTGTGGCATCATTCATATGGCCTGGATGTGTGGCATCATTCTTATGGACTGGATGTGTGGCATCATTCATATGGACTGGATGTGTGGCATCATTCATATGGACTGGATGTGTGGCATCATTCATATGGCCTGGATGTGTGGCATCATTCATATGGCCTGGATGTGTGGCATCATTCATATGGACAGGATGTGTGGCATCATTCATATGGACCGGATGTGTGGCATCATTCTTATGGCCTGGATGTGTGGCATCATTCATATGGAATGGATGTGTGGCATCATTCATATGGCCTGGATGTGTGGCATCATTCATATGGCCTGGATGTGTGGCATCATTCATATGGCCTGGATGTGTGGCATCATTCTTATGGCCTGGATGTGTGGCACCATTCATATGGACCGGATGTGTGGCATCATTCATATGGACTGGATGTGTGGCATCATTCATGTGGACCGGATGTGTGGCATTATTCATGTGGACCGGATGTGTGGCATCATTCATATGGACTGGATGTGTGGCATCATTCATATGGACTGGATGTGTGGCATCATTCATGTGGACCGGATGTGTGGCATTATTCATGTGGCCTGGATGTGTGGCATCATTCATGTAGACTGGATGTGTGGCATCATTCATATAGACTGGATGTGTGGCATCATTCATGTGGACCGGATGTGTGGCATTATTCATGTGGCCTGGATGTGTGGCATCATTCATATGCCCTGGATGTGTGGTATCATTCATGTAGACTGGATGTGTGGCATCATTCATATAGACTGGATGTGTGGCATCATTCATATAGACTGGATGTGTGGCATCATTCATATGGACTGGATGTGAGGCATCATTCATATAGACTGGATGTGTGGCATCATTCATATGCCCTGGATGTGTGGCATCATTCATATGGACTGGATGTGTGGCATCATTCATATAGACTGGATGTGTGGCATCATTCATATGCCCTGGATGTGTGGTATCATTCATATGGACCGGATGTGTGGCATCATTCATGTGGACCGGATGTGTGGCATCATTCATATGGACTGGATGTGTGGTATCATTCATATAGACTGGATGTGTGGCATCATTCATATGCCCTGGATGTGTGGCATCATTCATATGGACTGGATGTGTGGCATTATTCATGTGGACCGGATGTGTGGCATAATTGATATGGACCGGATGTGTGGCATCATTCATATGGACTGGATGTGTGGCATCATTCATATGCCCTGGATGTGTGGCATCATTCATATGGACTGGATGTGTGGCATCATTCATATGGACTGTATGTGTGGCATTATTCATGTGGACCGGATGTGTGGCATCATTCATATGGACCGGATGTGTGGCATCATTCATGTGGACCGGATGTGTAGCATCATTCATATGGACTGGATGTGTGGCATCATTCATGTGGACCGGATGTGTGGCATCATTCATATGGACCGGATGTGTGGCATCATTCATGTGGACCGGATGTGTGGCATCATTCATATGGACTGGATGTGTGGCATCATTCATGTGGACCGGATGTGTGGTATCATTCATATAGACTGGATGTGTGGCATCATTCATATGCCCTGGATGTGTGGCATCATTCATATGGATTGGATGTGTGGCATTATTCATGTGGACCGGATGTGTGCATCATTCATATGGACCGGATGTGTGGCATAATTGATATGGACCGGATGTGTGGCATCATTCATATGGACTGGATGTGTGGCATCATTCATATGGACTGGATGTGTGGCATCATTCATATGGACTGGATGTGTGTCATCATTTTTATGGACCGGATGTGTGGCATCATTCATATGCCCTGGATGTGTGGGATCATTCATATGCCCTGGATGTGTGGCATCATTCATGTGGACTGGATGTGTGGCATCATTCATATGGCCTGGATGTGTGGCATCATTCATATGGACTGGATGTGTGGCATCATTCATATGGACCGGATGTGTGGCATCATTCATATGCCCTGGATGTGTGGCATCATTCATATGCCCTGGATGTGTGGCATCATTCATATGGACCGGATGTGTGGCATCATTCATGTGGACCGGTTGTGTGGCATCATTCATATGGACTGGATGTGTGGCATCATTCATATGGACCGGATGTGTGGCATCATTCATATGGACCGGATGTGTGGCATCATTCATGTGGACCGGATGTGTGGCATCATTCATATAGACTGGATGTGTGGCATCATTCATATGGACTGGATGTGTGGCATTATTCATGTGGCCTGGATGTGTGGTTTCATTCATATAGACTGGATGTGTGGCATCATTCATATGCCCTGGATGTGTGGCATCATTCATATGGACTGGATGTGTGGCATTATTCATGTGGACCGGATGTGTGGCATCATTCATATGGACCGGATGTGTGGCATCATTCATATGGACCGGATGTGTGGCATCATTTAAATGGACTGGATGTGTGGCATCATTCATATGGACTGGATGTGTGGCATCATTCATATGGACTGGATGTGTGGCATCATCCATATGGACTGGATGTGTGGCATCATTCATATGGACCGGATGTGTGGCATCATTCATATGCCCTGGATGTGTGGCATCATTCATGTGGACTGGATGTGTGGTATCATTCATATGCCCTGGATGTGTGGCATCATTCATATGCCCTGGATGTTTGGCATCATTCAAATGGACTGGATGTGTGGCATCATTCATATGCCCTGGATGTGTGGCATCATTCATATGGACTGGATGTGTGGCATTATTCATGTGGACCGGATGTGTGGCATCATTCATATGGACCGGATGTGTGGCATCATTCATATGGACCGGATGTGTGGCATCATTTAAATGGACTGGATGTGTGGCATCATTCATATGGACTGGATGTGTGGCATCATTCATATGGACTGGATGTGTGGCATCATCCATATGGACTGGATGTGTGGCATCATTCATATGGACCGGATGTGTGGCATCATTCATATGCCCTGGATGTGTGGCATCATTCATGTGGACCGGATGTGTGGCATCATTCATATGCCCTGGATGTGTGGCATCATTCATATGCCCTGGATGTTTGGCATCATTCAAATGGACTGGATGTGTGGCATCATTCATATGCCCTGGATGTGTGGCATCATTCACATGCCATGGATGTGTGGCATCATTCATATGGACTGGATATGTGGCATCATTCATAAGGACTGGATGTGTGGCATCATTCATATGGACTGGATGTGTGGCATCATTCATATGCCCTGGATGTGTGGCATCATTCATATGGACCGGATGTTTGGCATCATTCACATGCCCTGGATGTGTGGCATCATTCATATGGACCGGATGTGTGGCATCATTCATATGGACTGGATGTGTGGCATCATTCATATAGACTGGATGTGTGGCATCATTCATATGCCCTGGATGTGTGGCATCATTCATATGGACTGGATGTGTGGCATCATTCATATGGACTGGATGTGTGGCATCATTCATATGGACTGGATGTGTGGCACCATTCATATGGACTGGATGTGTGGCATCATTCATATGGATGGATGTGTGGCATCATTCATATGGACTGGATGTGTGGCATCATTCATATGGACGGATGTGTGGCATCATTCATATGGACTGGATGTGTGGCACCATTCATATGGATGGATGTGTGGCATCATTCATATGGATAAATGTGTGGCATCATTCATATGGACTGGATGTGTGGCATCATACATATGGACTGGATGTGTGGCATCATACATATGGACTGGATGTGTGGCATCATTCATATGGACTGGATGTGTGGCATCATTCATATGGACTGGATGTGTGGCATCATACATATGGACTGGATGTGTGGCATCATTCATATGGACAGGATGTGTGGCACCATTCATATGGACTGGATGTGTGGCATCATTCATATGGACAGGATGTGTGGCATCATTCATATGGACGGATGTGTGGCATCATTCATATGGACTGGATGTGTGGCACCATTCATATGGATGGATGTGTGGCATCATTCATATGGATAAATGTGTGGCATCATTCATATGGACTGGATGTGTGGCATCATACATATGGACTGGATGTGTGGCATCATACATATGGACTGGATGTGTGGCATCATTCATATGGACTGGATGTGTGGCATCATTCATATGGACCGGATGTGTGGCATCATACATATGGACTGGATGTGTGGCATCATTCATATGGACTGGATGTGTGGCATCATTCATATGGATGGATGTGTGGCATCATTCATATGGACCGGATGTGTGGCACCATTCATATGGACTGGATGTGTGGCATCATACATATGGACTGGATGTGTGGCATCATTCATATGGACTGGATGTGTGGCATCATTCATATGGACTGGATGTGTGGCACCATTCATATGGACTGGATGTGTGGCATCATACATATGGATGGATGTGTGGCATCATTCATATGGACTGGATGTGTGGCATCATTCGTATGGACTGGATGTGTGGCATCATTCATATGGACTGGATGTGTGGCATCATTCATATGGACTGGATGTGTGGCACCATTCATATGGACTGGATGTGTGGCATCATACATATGGATGGATGTGTGGCATCATTCATATGGACTGGATGTGTGGCATCATTCTTATGGACTGGATGTGTGGCATCATTCATATGGACTGGATGTGTGACATCATTCATATGGACTGGATGTGTGGCATCATTCGTATGGACTGGATGTGTGGCATCATTCATATGGATGGATGTGTGGCATCATTCATATGGATGGATGTGTGGCATCATTCATATGGACTGGATGTGTGGCATTATTCATGTGGACCGGATGTGTGGCATCATTCATATGCCTTGGATGTGTGGCATCATTCATATGGACTGGATGTGTGGCATTATTCATGTGGACCGGATGTGTGGCATCATACATATGGATGGATGTGTGGCATCATTCATATGGACTGGATGTGTGGCATCATTCGTATGGACTGGATGTGTGGCATCATTCATATGGACTGGATGTGTGACATCATTCATATGGACTGGATGTGTGGCATCATTCGTATGGACTGGATGTGTGGCATCATTCATATGGATGGAAGTGTGGCATCATTCATATGGACTGGATGTGTGGCATCATTCATGTGGACTGGATGTGTGGCATCATTCATATGGACTGGATGTGTGGCATCATTCATATGGATGGATGTGTGGCATCATTCATATGGACTGGATGTGTGGCATCATTCATATGCCCTGGATGTGTGGCATCATTCATATGGACTGGATGTGTGGCATTATTCATGTGGACCGGATGTGTGGCATCATTCATATGGCCTGGATGTGTGGCATCATTCATATGCCTTGGATGTGTGGCATCATTCATGTGGACTGGATGTGTGGCATCATTCATATGGACTGGATGTGTGGCATCATTCATATGGATGGATGTGTGGCATCATTCATATGGACTGGATGTGTGGCATCATTCATATGCCCTGGATGTGTGGCATCATTCATATGGACTGGATGTGTGGCATTATTCATGTGGACCGGATGTGTGGCATCATTCATATGGACCGGATGTGTGGCATCATTCATATGGACCGGATGTGTGGCATCATTCAAATGGACTGGATGTGTGGCATCATTCATATGGACTGGATGTGTGGCATCATTCATATGGACTGGATGTGTGGCATCATTCATATGGACTGGATGTGTGGCATCATTCATATGGACCGGATGTGTGGCATCATTCATATGCCCTGGATGTTTGGCATCATTCACATGCCCTGGATGTGTGGCATCATTCATATGGACTGGATATGTGGCATCATTCATATGGACTGGATGTGTGGCATCATTCATATAGACTGGATGTGTGGCATCATTCATATGGACTGGATGTGTGGCATCATTCATATGCCCTGGATGTGTGGCTTCATTCATATGGACTGGATGTGTGGCATCATTCATATGGACCGGATGTGTGGCATCATTCATATGGACCGGATGTGTGGCATCATTCATATAGACTGGATGTGTGGCACCATTCATATGGACTGGATGTGTGGCATCATTCATATGGATGGATGTGTGACATCATTCATATGGACTGGATGTGTGGCACCATTCATATGGACTGGATGTGTGGCATCATTCATATGGATGGATGTGTGGCATCATTCATATGGCCTGGATGTGTGGCATCATTCATCTGGACTGGATGTGTGGCATCATTCATATGGATGGATGTGTGGCATCATTCATATGGACTGGATGTGTGGCATCATTCATATGGACTGGATGTGTGGCATCATTCATATGGACTGGATGTGTGGCATCATTCATATAGACTGGACTTGTGGCATCATTCATATGGACTGGATGTGTGGCATCATTCATATGGACTGGATGTGTGGCATCATTTATGTGGACCGGATGTGTGGCATCATTCATATGGATTGGATGTGTGGCATCATTCATATGCCCGGGATGTGTGGCATCATTCATATGGACCGGATGTGTGGCATCATTCATATGGACCGGATGTGTGGCATCATTCATATGGACCGGATGTGTGGCAACATTCATATGGCCTGGATATGTGGCATCATTCATATGGACTGGATGTGTGGCATCATTCATATGGACTGGATGTGTGGCATCATTCATATGGACCGGATGTGTGGCATCATTCATATGGACCGGATGTGTGGCATCATTCATATGGACTGGATGTTTGGCATAGTAACATAGTAACATAGTAACATAGTTAGTAAGGCCGAAAAAAGACATTTGTCCATCCAGTTCAGCCTATATTCCATCATAATAAATCCCCAGATCTACGTCCTTCTACAGAACCTAATAATTGTATGATACAATATTGTTCTGCTCCAGGAAGACATCCAGGCCTCTCTTGAACCCCTCGACTGAGTTCGCCATCACCACCTCCTCAGGCAAGCAATTCCAGATTCTCACTGCCCTAACAGTAAAGAATCCTCTTCTATGTTGGTGGAAAAACCTTCTCTCCTCCAGACGCAAAGAATGCCCCCTTGTGCCCGTCACCTTCCTTGGTATAAACAGATCCTCAGCTAGATATTTGTATTGTCCCCTTATATACTTATAAATGGTTATTAGATCGCCCCTCAGTCGTCTTTTTTCTAGACTAAATAATCCTAATTTCGCTAATCTATCTGGGTATTGTAGTTCTCCCATCCCCTTTATTAATTTTGTTGCCCTCCTTTGTACTCTCTCTAGTTCCATTATATCCTTCCTGAGCACCGGTGCCCAAAACTGGACACAGTACTCCATGTGCGGTCTAACTAGGGATTTGTACAGAGGCAGTATAATGCTCTCATCATGTGTATCCAGACCTCTTTTAATGCACCCCATGATCCTGTTTGCCTTGGCAGCTGCTGCCTGGCACTGGCTGCTCCAGGTAAGTTTATCATTAACTAGGATCCCCAAGTCCTTCTCCCTGTCAGATTTACCCAGTGGTTTCCCGTTCAGTGTGTAATGGTGATATTGATTCCCTCTTCCCATGTGTATAACCTTACATTTATCATTGTTAAACCTCATCTGCCACCTTTCAGCCCAAGTTTCCAACTTATCCAGATCCATCTGTAGCAGAATACTATCTTCTCTTGTATTAACTGCTTTACATAGTTTTGTATCATCTGCAAATATCGATATTTTACTGTGTAAACCTTCTACCAGATCATTAATGAATATGTTGAAGAGAACAGGTCCCAATACTGACCCCTGCGGTACCCCACTGGTCACAGCGACCCAGTTAGAGACTATACCATTTATAACCACCCTCTGCTTTCTATCACTAAGCCAGTTACTAACCCATTTACACACATTTTCCCCCAGACCAAGCATTCTCATTTTGTGTACCAACCTCTTGTGCGGCACGGTATCAAACGCTTTGGAAAAATCGAGATATACCACGTCCAATGACTCACCGTGGTCCAGCCTATAGCTTACCTCTTCATAAAAACTGATTAGATTGGTTTGACAGGAGCGATTTCTCATAAACCCATGCTGATATGGAGTTACACAGTTATTCTCATTGAGATAATCCAGAATAACATCCCTCAGAAACCCTTCAAATATTTTACCAACAATAGAGGTTAGACTTACTGGCCTATAATTTCCAGGTTCACTTTTAGAGCCCTTTTTGAATATTGGCACCACATTTGCTATGCGCCAGTCCTGCGGAACAGACCCTGTTGCTATAGAGTCACTAAAAATAAGAAATAATGGTTTATCTATTACATTACTTAGTTCTCTTAGTACTCGTGGGTGTATGCCATCCGGACCCGGAGATTTATCTATTTTAATCTTATTTAGCCGGTTTCGCACCTCTTCTTGGGTTAGATTGGTGACCCTTAATATAGGGTTTTCATTGTTTCTTGGGATTTCACCTAGCATTTCATTTTCCACCGTGAATACCGTGGAGAAGAAGGTGTTTAATATGTTAGCTTTTTCCTCGTCATCTACAACCATTCTTTCCTCACTATTTTTTAAGGGGCCTACATTTTCAGTTTTTATTCTTTTACTATTGATATAGTTGAAGAACAGTTTGGGATTAGTTTTACTCTCCTTAGCAATGTGCTTCTCTGTTTCCTTTTTGGCAGCTTTAATTCGTTTTTTAGATAAAGTATTTTTCTCCCTATAGTTTTTTAGAGCTTCAATGGTGCCATCCTGCTTTAATAGTGCAAATGCTTTCTTTTTACTGTTAATTGCCTGTCTTACTTCTTTGTTTAGCCACATTGGGTTTTTCCTATTTCTAGTCCTTTTATTCCCACAAGGTATAAACCGCTTACACTGCCTATTTAGGATGTTCTTAAACATTTCCCATTTATTATCTGTATTCTCATTTCTGAGGATATTGTCCCAGTCTACCAGATTAAGGGCATCTCTAAGCTGTTCAAACTTTGCCTTCCTAAAGTTCAGTGTTTTTGTGACTCCCTGACAAGTCCCCCTAGTGAAAGACAGGTGAAACTGAACAATATTGTGGTCGCTATTTCCTAAATGCCCAACCACCTGCAGATTTGTTATTCTGTCAGGTCTATTAGATAGTATTAGGTCTAAAAGTGCTGCCCCTCTGGTTGGATTCTGCACCAATTGTGAAAGATAATTTTTCTTGGTTATTAGCAGAAACCTGGCATCATTCATATGGACGGATGTGTGGCATCATTCATATGGACTGGGTGTGTGGCATCATTCATGTGGACCGGATGTGTGGCATCTTTCATATGGACCGGATGTGTGGCATCATTCATATGGACTGGATGTGTGGCATCATTCATATGACCTGGATGTGTGTCATCATTCATATGGACCGGATGTGTGGCATCATTCATATGGACTGGATGTGTGGCATCATTCATATTGACCGGATGTGTGGCATCATTCATATGAACCGGATGTGTGGCATCATTCATATGGACTGGGTGTGTGGCATCATTCATGTGGACCGGATGTGTGGCATCATTCATATGGACCGGATGTGTGGCATCATTCATATGGCCTGGATGTGTGGCATCATTCATATGGATGGATGTGTGGTATCATTCATGTGGCCTGGATGTGTGGCATCATTCATATGGACGGATGTGTGGCATCATTCATATGGACCGGATGTGTGGCATCATTCATATGGACCGGGTGTGTGGCATCATTCATATGGACTGGATGTGCGGCATCATTCATATGGCCTGGATGTGTGGCATCATTCATATGGACGGATGTGTGGCATCATTCATATGGACCGGGTGTGTGGCATCATTCATATGGACCGGATGTGTGGTATCATTCATATGGACTGGATATGTGGCATCATTCATATGGATGGATGTGTGGTATCATTCATGTGGCCTGGATGTGTGGCATCATTCATATGGACGGATGTGTGGCATCATTCATATGGACCGGATGTGTGGCATCATTCATATGGACCGGGTGTGTGGCATCATTCATATGGACTGGATGTGCGGCATCATTCATATGGCCTGGATGTGTGGCATCATTCATATGGACCGGGTGTGTGGCATCATTCATATGGACTGGATGTGTGGCATCATTCATATGGAACGGATGTGTGGCATCATTCATATGGACTGTAAGTGTGGCATCATTCATATGGACCGTATGTGTGGCATCATTCATGTGGACTGGATGTGTGGCATCATTCATATGGACTGGATGTGTGGCATCATTCATATGGACCGGATGTGTGGCATCATTCATATGGACCGGATGTGTGGCATCATTCATATGGACTGGATGTGTGGCATCATTTATATGGATGGATGTGTGGCATCATTCATATGGACCGGTTGTGTGGCATCATTCATGTGGACTGGATGTGTGGCATCATTCATGTGGACTGGATGTGTGGCATCATTCATATGGACCGGATGTGTGGCATCATTCATATGGACTGGATGTGTGGCATCATTCATATGGACCGGATGTGTGGCATCATTCATATGGACTGGATGTGTGGCATCATTCATATGGACTGGATGTGTGGCATCATTCATGTGGACTGGATGTGTGGCATCATTCATATGGACCGGATGTATGGCATCATTCATATGGACCGGATGTGTGGCATCATTCATATGGACTGTATGTGTGGCATCATTCATATGGACCGTATGTGTGGCATCATTCATGTGGACTGGATGTGTGGCATCATTCATATGGACTGGATGTGTGGCATCATTCATATGGACCGGATGTGTGGCATCATTCATATGGACTGGATGTGTGTCATCATTCATATGACCTGGATGTGTGTCATCATTCATATGGACCGGATGTGTGGCATCATTCATATGACCTGGATGTGTGGCATCATTCATATGGCCTGGATGTGTGGCATCTTTCATATGGACTGGATGTGTGGCATCATTCATATGGACCGGATGTGTGGCATCATTCATATGGACTGGATGTGTGGCATCATTCATATGGCCTGGATGTGTGGCATCTTTCATATGGACTGGATGTGTGGCATCATTCATATGGACCGGATGTGTGGCATCATTCATATGGACTGGATGTGTGGCATTATTCATATGACCTGGATGTGTGTCATCATTCATATGGACCGGATGTGTGGCATCATTCATATGGACTGGATGTGTGGCATCATTCATATGGCCTGGATGTGTGGCATCTTTCATATGGACTGGATGTGTGGCATCATTCATATGGACCGGATGTGTGGCATCATTCATATGGACTGGATGTGTAGCATCATTCATATGACCTGGATGTGTGGCATCATTCATATGGACTGGATGTGTGGCATCATTCATATAGACTGGATGTGTGGCATCATTCATGTGGACCGGATGTGTGGCATCATTCATATGGACCGGATGTGTGGCATCATTCATATGGACCGTATGTGTGTCATTCATATGGATGGATGTGTGGCATCATTCGTATGGATGGATGTGTGGCATCATTCATATGGACCGTATGTGTGGCATCATTCATGTGGCCTGGATGTGTGGCATCATTCGTATGGATGGATGTGTGGCATCATTCATATGGACCGGATGTGTGGCATCATTCATATGGACTGGATGTGTGGCATCATTTATATGGACCGGATGTGTGGCATCATTTATATGGACCGGATGTGTGGCATCATTCATATGGACTGTATGTGTGGCAACATTCATATGGACCGTATGTGTGGCATCATTCATGTGGACTGGATAAGTGGCATCATTCATATGGACTGGATGTGTGGCATCATTTATATGGACCGGATGTGTGGCATCATTCATATGGACTGGATGTGTGGCATCATTCATGTGGACTGGATGTGTGGCATCATTCATTTGGACTAGATGTGTGGCATCATTCATATGGACCGAATGTGTGGCATCATTCATATGGACTGTATGTGTGGCATCATTCATATGGACCGTATGTGTGGCATCATTCATGTGGACTGGATGTGTGGCATCATTCATATGGACCGGATGTATGGCATCATTCATATGGACCGGATGTGTGGCATCATTCATATGGACTGGATGTGTGGCATCATTCATATGGACCGTATGTGTGGCATCATTCATATGGACCGAATGTGTGGCATCATTCATATGGACTGTATGTGTGGCATCATTCATATGGACCGTATGTGTGGCATCATTCATGTGGACTGGATGTGTGGCATCATTCATATGGACCGGATGTATGGCATCATTCATATAGACTGGATGTGTGGCATCATTCATATGGACTGGATGTGTGGCATCATTCATATGGACCGTATGTGTGGCATCATTCATATGGACTGGATGTGTGGCATCATTCATATGGACCGGATGTGTGGCATCATTCATATGGACCGGATGTATGGCATCATTCATATGGACTGGATGTGTGGCATCATTCATATGGACCGTATGTGTGGCATCATTCATGTGGACTGGATGTGTGGCATCATTCATATGGACTGGGTGTGTGGCATCATTCATGTGGACTGGATGTGTGGCATCATTCATGTGGACTGGGTGTGTGGCATCATTCATATGGACTGTATGTGTGGCATCATTCATATGGACCGTATGTGTGGCATCATTCATGTGGACTGGATGTGTGGCATCATTCATATGGACTGGATGTGTGGCATCATTCATATGGACCGAATGTGTGGCATCATTCATATGGACTGGATGTGTGGCATCATTCATATGGCCCGGATGTGTGTCATCATTCATATGGACTGGATGTGTGGCATCATTCATATGGACTGGATGTGTGGCATCATTCATGTGGACTGGATGTGTGGCATCATTCATATGGACTGGGTGTGTGGCATCATTCATGTGGACTGGATGTGTGGCATCATTCATATGGACTGGATGTGTGGCATCATTCATATGGACTGGATGTGTGGCATCATTCATGTGGACTGGATGTGTGGCATCATTCATATGGACTGGGTGTGTGGCATCATTCATGTGGACTGGATGTGTGGCATCATTCATATGGACTGGGTGTGTGGCATCATTCATGTGGACTGGATGTGTGGCATCATTCATATGGACTGGATGTGTGGCATCATTCATATGGACTCTGTATAGGACTAGTCTTTTGGGCATTGTGTGGCACCATTCATTTGAACACTATACATAAGTAAATGTTTGGACCCATGTTTTTCCTTGTCACTGATGGTATTAACTATATTGACAGCACTTTTTCAGTGGATGATGTGTGCACTATGTGGCATTATTTTTTGGGTGCTATATGTCGCCTCTCATCTGGGCACAGTCTCATGCTCTTCATATTAGAACTATATTAAATGTCTATCCGCCAGTGTCAGAGGCACAGCAGCCGATTCAGGGTCCCTACACTGAGCCTTTAGGTGGTCCCAGGTGTCCTTAGTGCCCCCAGGGAGTGCCCGTATCCTCGTGGTGCTGCCCTCGCATGTTTTCATGTTGTTACAATGTATTGACGTAAAGAGACAACGTGTCACTAATTGTCACATTGTATCCAGTGGTTCTGTACCGTGACCCCAATCCTAACCTTCATCCTGACATATGATCCGAATCTTAGACCCCGACATAACCATAATCCTAGTCCAACCTCTCCACCTTCCACATAATTGTGCCCAAAAATATGAACCATCCATCAACTAAAAAATCCACAGTCTTTGTCCTGAACAATAAAACTTGTAACAAGCCCTAAACCTGATTCTGGCCTTAACCCTAGTAGGGGTAACCCTGTCCTCATGCCACCCCCTATGATCAGCTCTACCCCTGCTTTTCTACCATTAACCCCTTCATTCTCAGCCTAGCTCTGATATATTGTGCTGTCACTCCATGTTATCAGCACAGATGTGTATAAAGCACTGATGGATGGTCACACGGGATGTTCGGTTCACCAGGATCACTTTATACATTGGATTAAATGACCACATCAGCCCCACTACACACAGTCACACTGATTGGCGGCTGCAGTGTCCCAGACTGTCAGCAGAGGGCAGCATTGCTTCACCCTGGGTTATTTTGTGGTGTTGCACATTCCCTATTTCTGCAGATTCGTTGCTTTCCCTCTTCTCCTCCTCAGCTGAGATCTCTTTCCTTTTAATCATGTCCAGATCACTTTGATGAATGCGATATCTTTCTTTTCTCCACAGCTCCCCTGGAGCACATACACCTGATGTTACCTTTTGTCACCACAAAGAACAAGGAGGTGAACGCTTCGGTGGTTCTGTGGCCAAATAACGTGGGGACCCTCAGCTACGTCTGGTGGCTGGGAAATAACAGCGAGGTGACGGCAGCGGTCTGGTGTCATAGAATTACAATAAAAGTATCAAACCGATAAAAGATAAGACTAATGATCTAACGGCTAATGTCATCGTTAGCCCCATCCAATAACCGCAATTCTCACATTAGTCTATTATCTATCTATCTATTATCTATCTATCTATTATCTATCTATTATCTATCTATCATCTATCTATTATCTATCTATCTATCTATCTATCTATCTATTATCTATCTATCTATTATCTATCTATTATCTATCTATCTATCTATCTATCTATTGACTATCTATCTATCTATCTATTATCTATCTATCTATTATCTATCTATTATCTATCTATTATCTATCTATCTATCTATCTATTATCTATCTATCTATTATCTATCTATCTATTATCTATCTATTATCTATCTATCTATCTATCTATCTATCTATTTATCTATCTATCTATTATCTATCTATCTATTATCTATCTATTATCTATCTATTATCTATCTATTATCTATCTATCTATCTATCTATCTATCTATCTATTATCTATCTATCTATTATCTATCTATTATCTATCTATCTATCTATCTGTCTACTATCTACATATTATCTATCTATTTATCTATCTATTATCTATCTATTATCTATCTATTATCTATCTATCTATCTATTTATTATCCATCATCTATTATCTATCTATCTGTTATCTATTATCTATATTATCTTTCTATTATCTATCTATCATCTATCTATTATCTATTATCTATCTATCATCTATCTATCTATTATCTATCTATTATCTATCTATTATCTATCTATTATCTATCTATTATCTATCTATTATCTATCTATTTATTATCCATCATCTATTATCTATCTATCTATCTGTCTACTATCTACATATTATCTATCTATTTATCTATCTATCATCTATCTATTATCTATCTATCTATCTATCTATCTATCTATCTATTTATTATCCATCATCTATTATCTATCTATCTGTCTACTATCTATCTGTTATCTATTATCTATCTATTATCTATTATCTATCTATCATCTATCTATTATCTATCTATCTGTTATCTATTATCTATATTATCTATTTATTATCTATCTATCATCTATCTATTATCTATTATCTATCTATCTATTATCTATCTATTATCTATCATCTATCTATCTATCTATTATCTATCTATTATCTATCTATCATCTATCTATCTATTATCTATCTATTATCTATTATCTATCTATTATCTATCTATCTATTATCTATCTATCATCTATCTATCATCTATCTATTATCTATCTATCTATCTATCTATCTATCTATCTATCTATCTATCTATCTATCTATCTATCATCTATCTATCTATTATCTATCTATCTATCATCTATCTATCTATTATCTATCATCTATCTATCTATTATCTATCTATCTATCTATCTATCTATTTATTATCTATCTATTATCTATCTATCTATCTTTCTATTATCTATCTGTTATCTATCATCTATATATTACCTATAATATATCTATTATCTATTATCTATCTATTATCTATCTATTATCTATAATATATCTATTATCTATCTATTATCTATAATATATCTATTATCTGTTAACCATTTATCTGTATTATCTGTATTTATATTATTTATGTGTTTTTTATCAGATTTATTGCATATTTTCGACACTTTTTTGTGTCCTATTAGAAAGTTTCGTAAAATGTTTTTATAAAGGTCAGCGGCTGAGACCAGTGGTAAATGATGCACCTGTGCAGATTGTACATGGCCGCTGTTATTTGGCGCAGCACGGTGCTGTGACGTCAGACATCGGGAGGTGATGGAAGGAGAGGCGTCCGCCCGTCTGTGGCGCTGCAGTGAATGTATCACGGGCCGCACCACCGCGCGTCTCATCCAGCTTTATTCTGTCTATAATTGGGACCAGGATAATAAATCTTCCCCAGAGACATTTTGTTCTGGGCATCAGGACCTCAATCACCTCTGATCAGGAGAGGAGTAAAACTGACATTTACTAATATTTATTTTCTCCATTTTTCATCAGTTTTTCATACAGTTTTCGTCAGAGAGCTTTGGCTTTTTGCCGTCCTCTACTCTCTGCTTTCATCCTCTTGCCCTCATTGCTCCGCTCTGAACCCCGGGGAGGCAAATGCTCAAACTAAAACTGATTAGGATTAAAAAGTAAAATTGCAAAAAATATCTCTAAATATTTCCACATTTTTCATTTCTGTGAGGTCCCAGATTGCGATCCTTTATTTTCTGGAGATGGATCCGGCTGCTCGTTATCTCTGCCATGACGAGCGGCAAATCCTCCCTCCAACAAACAGGCCCAGGACGGACTCTGCCAAAAAGACAAGTCTGCAACATCACTTCTTCCCCTCAGTCCAATGTTTTTATGGAAGATAAGAGCAGACGTCCCTGCAGGCGATCCTCCGAGCCGCTGCAGGCGATCCTCCGAGCCGCTGCAGGCGATCCTCCGAGCCGCTGCAGGCGATCCTCCGAGCCGCTGCAGGCGATCCTCCGAGCCGCTGCAGGCGATCCTCCGAGCCGCTGCAGGACAATGTCCTCCTCACTTCTGACACGTCCGCTGCCGGTAGCTCAGCTTCTCCTCTTCTTCCCTCCCGCAGCCGCTCATCACTCTGGACAGGAGCATCTCCTTCACCTTTGCCGTGGAAGGAATGAACAGTATCACGGTGCAGGTGTCTGCAGGGAGCAGCATCCTGCAGGACACGAAGACCATAGCGGTGTACGGTAAGTGCTGCTGTCGGCTCGCCCCATGGACAAGAGATGAGCAAAGCTTCCAGTGTTAACATACATATCGATGGCGTTCAACCTATAACCTAACATCTGGCTTCAGGGGTAAACTAAAACCCCATGGGGCAGATGCTAGTTGCCCCATATTAGTGGGGAAATTCCTTCCCGACTACACAAACAACAAAATTCCCTGGATCAGCATCCCACAACCTGCAATGTCAATATGTCATTTTTGCAAGCAGTGAGACTATGGATTCTTTACTGTGCAAGCAGTGAGATTATGGAATTCTCGTACACAGAATGGATAGTCTTAATGCTAATAAAGTAGAGATTCCATTGTCTCACTGCTCAGACAGTAAAGAATCCATAGTCTCACTGCTCGTACAGTAAAGAATCCATAGTCACTGCTCGTACAGTAAAGAATCCATAGTCTCACTGCTCGTACAGTAAATAATACATATTTTCACTGCTCTTACAGTAAAGAATCCATAGTCTCACTGCTCGTACAGTAAAGAATCCATAGTCTCACTGTTAGTACAGTAAAGAATCCATTGTCTCACTGCTCACACAGTAAAGAATCCATAGTCTCACTGCTCACACAGTAAAGAATCCATAGTCTAACTGCTTTTAAAGTAAATAATCCATAGTCTCACTGCTCGTATAGTAAAGAATCCATAGTCTCACTGCTCACACAGTAAATAATTCATAGTCTGACTGCTCAGACAGTAAAGATTCCATAATCACACTGCTCGCACAGTAAAGAATTAATACTCTTAATGCTAATAAAGTAAAGATTCCATAGTCTCACTGCTCAGACATTAAAGAATCCATAGTCTCACTGCTCGCACAGTAAAGAATCCATAGTCTCACTGTTAGTACAGTAAAGAATCCATTGTCTCACTGCTCACACAGTAAAGAATCCATAGTCTAACTGCTTTTAAAGTAAATAATCCATAGTCTCACTGCTCGTATAGTAAAGAATCCATAGTCTCACTGCTCACACAGTAAAGAATCCATAGTCTCACTGCTCGTACAGTAAAGAATCCATAGTCTCACTGCTCGTACAGTAAATAATCCATAGTCTCACTGCTCGTACAGTAAAGAATCTATAGTCTCACTGCTCGTGCAGTAAAGAATCTATAGTCTCACTGCTTGTGCAGTAAAGAATCCATAGTCTCACTGCTCGTACAGTAAAAAATCCATAGTCTCACTGCTCGTACAGTAAAGAATCCATAGTCTCACTGCTCGTACAGTAAATAATCCATATTTTCACTGCTCTTACAGTAAAGAATCCATAGTCTCACTGCTCGTACAGTAAAGAATCCATAGTCTCACTGCTCATACAGTAAAGAATCCATAGTCTTACTGCTCGTACAGTAAAGAATCCATAGTCTCACTGCTCGTGCAGTAAAGAATCCATATTCTCACTGCTCACACAGTAAAGAATCCATACTCTCACTGCTTGCACTGTGAAGAATCCATAGTCTCACTGCTTTTACAGTAAATAATCCATAGTCTCACTGCTCATACAGTAAAGCATCCATAGTCTCACTGCTCTTACAGTAAAGAATTTATAGTCTCACTGCTTGTACAGTAAATAATCCATAGTCTCACTGCTCGTACAGTAAAGCATCCATAGTCTCACTGCTCTTACAGTAAAGAATTTATAGTCTCACTGCTTGTACAGTAAAGAATCTATAGTCTCACTGCTCGTACAGTAAAGAATCCATAGTCTCACTGCTCGTACAGTAAAGAATCCATAGTCTCACTGCTTTTACAGTAAAGAATCCATAGTATCACTGCTCGTACAGAATGCTGTAGATAAGCCCCCTGATGCCGGTGGGCTTAGCTCATCTTCGATTTTGGGGGTGACAGGTTCCCTTTAATATCAGGTCTCCTGCAGTCATTCCTTCCCTTAGTCTCCTTGGTCGCTCTTCTTCACCCGCTTTAGTTCTGCTCTGTCCTTCACTGGAGCCAAGCACCAAACCCAGGATCTACATGTGGCCGCACGAGTGACCTCTGCAGAGACAACACTGTGCTCTTGTCATGAGCGTCTTCCTCCTTTAATGCACCCATTATTGTATTTGCCTCGGCAGCAGCTGCCTGGCACTGGGCACCACAGTGGAGTTTGTCGTCCACACACTCACGTCTCATTTCTTCCAGTGTTTTACCATTTAGTACATAATTTGACATTTCGTCTCCTCGGCCTGTCCCATCCCAGGACTCCGGTCTGCACAAGTCCCTGTAATAATCAGTGATCCTCGGCTGTGATCATTACTTTAGAATCAGTATTCATCTTCTGCCTCTTATTTTCTCCTCTTCCTTTTTCGTTTTCTCATCCTTCATTCGCCCATAACTTTTTCTACTCCTACTTTCTCCTTCTTCTCCATTTTTTCTCTTCCTTTTCTCCATTTTCCTCCTTTGCCTCTACATCCTCTTCTGTTTTCACTTCTTCTCCTTTCTCTCATTTTTTCTTCTTCTTCTTACTCCTCTTCCTGTTATATTAATCATTCATATTATTCCTTATTTTCTCCTTATTTCTCTTCTTTCACTTCTTTACCTTCTATCTCTTCATCTTCTTATTTATTTTCTTCTTATGCTACATCCTCTTTCTCTTCTCTTTTATCTCTTACTTCTTACTCCTCTACTTTATCTTCGTAGTTTACATCTTCCTTTTCTCCTTCTTTTCTCATTTCTTCTTCTTCCTCCACTTCTTTTTCCTCTTCTGTTTTCTTATCCTTTTTTTCTGTTTCTATTTTTTCATTCTTCATTTCTCATTTCCCTTTTCACTTCTATTTCCTTTCTTTTGCTCATTCTTCTTCCTTCTCCCATTCCTCTTCTTTTGCTTCTTTTCCTTGACTTCCTCTTGTCCCCATTCCTTATCTTTTTTTCTTCTTACCCTTTATTCCTTTCCTCTTTCTCTTCTCATTTTTCTCAACTTGTGCTTCTTCATTATCTCATTCCTTTTTCAACTTCTTTTTGCGTCTTTTACATCTTCTTCTTTACTTTAAACTTTTTTTGTTTTGTTCTCTCTTCTTTATCTTCTCCCACTTTCTCCTTTCCTTATTCTCATTTTTTGTCTTTCACTTCTCCTTTTCCTCTGCTTCCCAATAGTTTTACCTTGCTTCTCCATCTATCAATTCATCTTTTCCTTCTTCCTTTTCTCCTTCTACCTTTTTTCTTCCTTATTAATTTATTTTCCCATCTCCTTCCTTCTTTGATTTCCTATTATCTGTTTTCTGTATTCTTTTTTTCTCCACTACCCACTCTTCTTTCTCTTCCCTTCAACGTCACCTTCATTTTCTTCTCCTCATGCATATGTCTTCATCTTTCCAGTCTATATTTTCTTTTTTTTTTTACTTCACAGATTAAAAAATATGTAAAGAAAATAAAGATTTAAGCATTGTCCAGTCTTGAACACTATTTTAGTGCAGTTTTGGTTGTTATAAAACTATTTTTTGTACAACGTTCCAAATTTCCTGCACCAGCAGATTGACACACAATTATGTCTGCCTGCAGCCGCCACTAGAGGGAGCTCACAACTTACTGTTTATAAACTGCACTCAGTAATAGCAATGTATGCAGTTTGCACCTGAGCTCCCCCTAGTGGTAGAAGCAGATAGACAGTATTTTATCATTTAGTTCTTTATCAGTGAAGGGGATTTGGTGCTCTGTATCAGAAAACAAAGCTGTGACTGATAAGAGATACAGAAATGCTACAACATTTCTGAACTAAAAGTGATATGATGGCAAAAGATGGACATTTACTCATGTTGTAACTTTTCTTCTTTTTTCCTTCTCCAGTCGCACTTATTTTTCATAACGCTATTATGAAATGTAACAAGTTTTTTAAAGGGTAATTACAGCATATATCCTGAAATTAACCACTACCTTCCATTAACTGTACCAGTATCCGCCACCTGCTTCCAAAACAACCACAGCGCTCCATCTGCTCCTCTTTGTTTGTCTGTTCACTTAAACCCAACATTACCCAACATTACCTCCTTAATAATAATAATTGTAGTAACCTCCGTGCACATTCCCGGAAGATGCTAATTTTATAAACCAACTTTCCATTAAATGTGACTGACTGCATCTACAATTTACCTTATTTGCCTGACTAATTGGGTAATTATCCACCTGCAAAGAATAATACCACAGAGCGGGAGAGTTGGGGATGAAATTTCTTGTTTCATGTCAAATCTCCATTTACAGCCAGAAAATAATTCACTTTTTTAAAGTTGGGTTCACATTATGTCGAGATGAATCCAAAGCCCAAAGCCTCGGCGATCTGTGGATCCGCAAAATGACTGTAGCTGCACGGGAAGCTGTCGGATCAGTGCAGAATTGTCTCTTTCCTTCCTCCTTTATTTCATATAAAGTTCTTGATATAATTCTAGCAGTGATCTGAAAGCAGTATAAGAGCTGATGAGACAAAACCAAAGGATGTCAACGTGCATACATGCTGTATATTGCTGATTTGTTTGTATTGTTCCTTCCTTCCTTCTTTGCTTTCATGCTTTTATTTTTTTCTTTCTTTCTATTTTTCTTCCCTGTCCTTCCTTTCCTTTTTTCTCTCCTTTCCTTTTCCCTTCCCTTTCGTTTCCTTTTCCTTCCTTCCTTCCTTCTTTATTTCTTTCATACATATAAAATTCTTGATATAATTCTAGCAGTGATCCGAAATCAGTGCAAGAGCTGACAAGATAAAACCAGAGAAGGATGCCAAAGTACATAGATGCTGTATATTGCTGATTTGTTTGTATTTGTCCTTCATCCTTTACTTTCATGCTTTCATTAACTTCCCTTTCCCTTTACCTCCATTCCTTCCATTTTTTTCTTCCTTCCTATCCCTTTCCTTCCTTCCTTTTTTCTTTCCATTCCTTCCTTTCCTTTCTTTTCCTTTTCATTCCTTTCGTCCTCTCCTTTCCTTACTTCCTTTCCTTCCTTATTTCCTTTTTTAGTACCTTTCTTCCTCCCTACCTTCGTTCCCTCTTTGCTTTCATGCTTTCCTTACCGTCCCTACTTTTTCCCTCCCTCCTTTCCTTTTATTTTTTTCTTTATTTTCCTTCATTCCTTTCATCTTCGTTTCCCTTTATTTCCTTTCTTTTCTATTCCTCCCTCCCTTCCATCCATCCTTCATTCCTCCCTCCCTTCTTTCCTCCTTCCCTAACTTCTTTCCTTCTTTCCTTGCATATTTCTATTTCCTTTTCCCTTCATTCCTTCCTTGTTTCCTTTCCTTCCTTCCTTCCTTCTTTCCTCCCTTCCTTCCTTCCTTCCTTCCTTCCTTCCTTCCTTCCTTCCTCTCTCCATTCCTTCCATTCCTACTTTTTCCTTCCTTATTTCCTTTCCTTACCTTCCCTGTCCTTTTCCCCTCCCTTCTTTCCTTTTTTCTTCCTTTCCATTCCTTCCTCCCCCTCTCCCTGCCTTCCTACCTTTCCTTTCTTCTTTGTTTCCTTTCCTTCCCTTCACTTCTTTCTTTGCTTGTGTGCTTTCCTTACCTTCCCTTTTTCCTTCTATTCCTTCCTTTTTTCTTTCCTTTCCTTTTCCTTCTTTCCTTCCTTTCCTTTCTCTTCTATCCTTCATTTCCTTTCTTTCTTTCTTTCTTTCTTTCTTTCTTTCTTTCTTTCTTTCTTTCTTTCTTTCTTTCTTTCTTTCTTTCTTTCTTTCTTTCTTTCTTTCTTTCTTCATTCCCTTCCCTTTCTTTTCCTTTCCCTTCCTTCCTCCCTACCTCCCTTCTTTTCCTTCCTTTGTTCCTGCCTTGACTACCTACCTGCTTCCTTCCCTTTCCTTCTTCCCTTCCTCCATTCCTTCCTTTGTCCCTTCATCCCTTCCTTACTTCCCTTCCTCCTTCGTTTTTCCCCCTTTATGAGAGGGGATGAGGTCGGAGCAGATTGTGGTCGCTGTATTTCTTGTGTTATCTCTTTCTGTTGTTTCAGAGCATTTATTCACCCACAGTCCAGAATATTTCGCACATTTTCCCATGCTTCCTCTCGTCAGCACTATTAACCCTTACCATTCACTGATTACAGAGCAGTTTCAGTCTCTGCGATTGTCGTTTTCACCGAACCTTGATGATTTTAACCCCGACATTCCGGAGTGGAGGCGAGACATCAGCCGTGTGATTAAGAGAGCGCTCATGTATGTAAGTGCCACCGTCATTTGCTCCGTCACCCCCTGGGTTTATGCCCTGTAGGTACAGCGCCCCCCGTACAGGCAGAGCAGGCAGGGGTCCGGTCTGGGGAGCTGGAGCAGACCTCAGGCCTCCAGATGGCGATGCGGATCATGAAAGTGTCCCACCTGGCGGTACAAACATTGCAAACAAAACGGTAAGAAAGGCGATGTGTCTATACATGAATGCAGATCAGTGCCTATAGGTTCACATTGCGTTAGCAGCAGCCCGTTCAGCACATACGCTAACGGGCTGCTGATAGCGCAAGTGCCTGCGCTACATCGCGCTAGCGCAGATAGAGCATCTGCTAGCTCCATCTGCGCTAGCAGTGACGGACCCGGAAACGCTGCAGCCCGCATCTTGGGTCCGTCACTCAAATGACGGCACATCGCTAGCGCACGCCCATTGTAGGCGTGCGCTAGCGATGCGTTTGCCATTGCATTCAATGGCGGCGTTAACGGACTACCTTACACCGCGTTATGCTGCGGTATAACGTAGTCCATTTTGAATGCAATGTGAACCTAATCCGGCATCCAGCGATCCAGAGTCTGAGAGACCGGAGCGTGATAAAATGGAAAATATTACTGATCAAAGATAATTAAAAGGAAATTACTGAACAACTAGGAAACTAAATAAAAAATACATGTGTTGGATGATATGTTGAATAATTTTGGGTTTTCTTAGGATGAGTTCACACATTGCAGATTCGCTGCAGAATTTGTTATGGATAATTCTATATCTATTCCATTTATCTAAAACAGGAACAGAAGCAATTTTCAGAAAAATCTGCTGCATGAGATAGATAATAGATAACATATAGATAGATAATATATAGACAGATAGATAGATAGATAATAGATAGATAATAGATGATAGATAGATAATAGATAATATATAGATAGATAATAGATAGATAATAGATAGATAATAGATGATAGATAGATAATAGATAATATATAGATAATAGATAACATATAGATAGATAATATATAGATAGATAATATATAGATAGATAATATATAGATAATAGATGATAGATAGATAATAGATAATATATAGATAGATAGATAGATAATAGATAGACAGATAGATAGATAGATAACATATAGATAATAGATGATAGATAGATAGATAGATAGATCATTGATAATAGATAGATAGATAGATAATAGATAATATATAGATAGATAGATAATAGATAGATAGATAGATAATAGATAGATAGATAAATGATAGATAGATAGATGATAGATAGATAGATAATAGATAGATGATAGATAATATATAAGCAGATAATAAATAAATAGATAGATACTATATAGATAATAGATAGTAGATAGATAATAGATAGATGATAGATAATATATAAGCAGATAATAAATAAATAGATAGATACTATATAGATAGATAATAGATAGTAGATAGATAATAGATAATATATAAACAGATGATAGATAAATAATAGATAATAGATAGATAATAGATATATAGATAATAGATAGATAATACATAGATGATAGATAATAGATAATATATAAACATATAATAAATATATAGATAATAGATAGATAATAGATAATATATAGATGATAGATAATAGATAATATATAAACATATAATAAATATATAATATATAGATAGATAGATAATAGATAAATAAATAGATAGATAGATAGATAGATAAATAGATAGATATTAGATAGATAGAAAGACGAGGTAGATGATGGATGGATAGATGGAAATAAGGATAGATGATGACACGTGGCCCTCGGTGGCCCCTGGTGACACAGCCTTACGGCTCCTCCAGGGATCAGGTCGCCCCTCTTTTGCTGTCCGCCGGTTACAGCCGCACATTACATGTCTCTTGGTTCCGGACGGTTTGGGTTTCGCTTCTCTTTACATATTTTTCTTTTTTTTTCTGACCAGTTTGCTGTTTGGATTGACAACAAACCTCCGGTCACGGGGGACGTTCCGATGTTCGGTCCCTTCCAGCGTCCCAGTGACTCCGCCGTCCCTTCCTGCCACCGTCCATCTGTCACCCGCTGATTTGCACTTTTTACAATGTTTTTGTTGTTCTTTTCTACATTATTAAACACTTATGGGATTAGTTTCTGGAGCAGAATGTCGCTTTCTCAGTGCTGAGTTTTTCTTCAATTTTCTTGCAATTACTAAAGAGCCATGGAGTCACCAGCCGCAGAGCCGGGAGCTACGGAGCCTGTTCTGCAGCGATGCCCGGAGGCGGCCGGGTGCTCAGCCGAGCTAGCAATGGCAATAAATCAAGCAGTGCCAGGCAAGCTCTGCAGCGAGCGCCCGGCTCCTGCCCCAGCGAGGCTCCTCGGGGGCCAGGCTCTCCGCACGGCGCGGCGCAGCGCGGCGCTGCCAGCTGTGTCTGAACCTGGATCCTGGCTGTAATTATACCAGTGAAGGACAGCACATGGCGCACAGTCAGGAGGCTGCTGATTCTTCACTGCCTCCACCTGGAGAAATGTGCTGTACCGTGCTCTCTAGTGCTCTCTGTTATCCTCCAGGTCAGACTGGACAGCAGAAAAAGCAGGAAACGCTCAGCCCCCAAATCACTACTCTGTCACATATCGAAGACCTTTCAGAAAAAAAAATGTCACTATGTATTTATTTTTTGTATATATACAGTATGTATTTATTTTTTGTATATATATATATAGTATGTATTTATTTTTTGTATATATAGTATGTATTTATACTATATGTACAGTATGTATTTTTTGTATATATACAGTACGTATTTATTTTTTGTATATATACAGTACGTATTTATTTTTTGTATATATACAGTATGTATTTATTTTTTGTATATATACAGTATTTATTTTTTGTATATATACAGTATGTATTTTTTGTATATATACAGTATGTATTTATTTTTTGTATATATACAATATGTATTTATTTTTTGTATATATACAGTATGTATTTTTTGTATATATACAGTATGTATTTATTTTTTGTATATATACAGTATGTATTTATTTTTTTGTATATATACAGTATGTATTTATTTTTTGTATATATACAGTATGTATTTATTTTTTGTATATATACAATATGTATTTATTTTTTGTATATATACAGTATGTATTTTTTGTATATATACAGTATGTATTTATTTTTTGTATATATACAGTATGTATTTATTTTTTTGTATATGTACAGTATGTATTTATTTTTTGTATATGTACTGTATTTTTTTTACTGCAGCAGATACATTATATTCAAGAAGCTTCTGTATATAATCCTCATCTATAAGTAAAGAAGTCTATCAAACAGTAAAATAAAGTAAAAAAGAAACACAAAAATTCCAAACCTATTTTGGATTTTATTTCTTGCTATAGATGTAGATGAAAACTGGCAAGTCCTAAAAGTTTCATAAAGTAGTTTCACTTTACAGTCCTCCTGGACTTCAACATCGTTACCCCACCCCCATAGCCCTCCCCCCCCATGTTCTATAATTAACAATTAATTAATTTATTAATAAATATAAATAACTTTTTATTTTTAATTAATGAATTACTTCATTTGAACATGTCCAAAATAATTTCTTTTTACATTTTCAGATTCTTTAGAATTTTATTTTTATCTCATACAAGGTCCCAAATCCTCATTTTAGAAATAGAGATTAATGATAAAGTCCTGGCTGCTTGTAGCCACCACTAGGGGGAGCTCAAGAGCTTACGGTAGACGTCTCCCATCCATCAGAGCTCCCCCTAGTGGTAGTTGAAGGCAGTCAGAATTTTATCATGTAAATTTCTGCCTGTGTGGAAGGAATGCTTCTGTATCAGAAAAGCAGAACTGCAACTGTTAGAAAGATAAATTAAGAATCAGCTTCTTGTTTTTTGGGGCTTAATTCTCAAGTCTATCAGCTTTCCTAATAAAAAAAATGGCTAGGTAAATGCCTGCATGGTGGGGGTCCAACTACTGGGATCATGTGGAGCCATCTGGAGGCAAAGTGACAATGTTTTGCAAGTGCAGTCCATTGGGGGTCACAGTGGTCAGACCCCCATTATTGGACATTGATGACCTAAGTGGAGAACCCAAGTTACAATGCATGAGTCAGTGCTCCAGGACCCCAAGCTAACATTTAAGATGAAGTCCAGCAAAGATCAGGTGCCATGTCCAGCCAACAACCCGGGCATGCAGGTGTATGGGAGGGGGTCTTCATGGAATAGTGCGGTGCACCTCTGCACCATCCACAAGCTGTCATAAGTGTTTTCCCCAGTTATTTTTCCATGTCTGGATTATTTGAGGCTAAACCTGTTATGTGTCCACACAGGCCACGGGCGTGAGCAGCAGACAGATCTTAGTGGCGGTTCTCCCCGGACTCCCAACATCCGCCGAGCTCTTCATTCTCCCCTATCAGGATGGCACCGAGGAGAATAAGAAGAAAACAGAAGATCTATCCCAGGTAATAGACATGTCCTGGAGAATTAGGCTGAGAAGCTTTAGATTACCCCCGAGAACAGACAGCGCAGTAGAAGGATGCAGCAGAGCTGACCTTGTTGCAGAACTGTTTCTTGTCTTCACTGGTTTCATCCTACGGATCATTTATTGGCTCATAGTCACGTCATCGTGGTGGAGAGTCTAGGGCGTCCATTCACCTGGAGAAAGGTATTGATTGCCCTGGAATCTGCCCAAGGAACATTGATTTGTATTTGTCACCCCGCTCTCTACTATGTTTGTGCCTTTGCATTTACTTTTCATGATGAACGCCCACTCTCCAAGAACTGCAGGCACCGGTGCACGATGACGGAGTAGCGCTCTCTGTGTAGGCGATATACAGTCCTGGCCAAAAGTGCTGGCACCAATGCACGATTATTGAGTAGCGCCATTTGTGTAGGCAAAATACAGTCATGGCCGAAAGTGCTGGCACCGGTGCACGATTATCGAGTAACGCCATCTGTGTGGGAAATATACAGCCCTGGCCACAAGTGCCGGCACCAATGCACGATTATCAGGTAATGCCATCTGTGTGGGCAATATACCATCATGGCCGAAAGTACCGGCACCAATGCACGATTATCGAGTAGCGCCATCTGTGTGGGCAATATACCGTCATGGCCGAAAGTACCGGCACCAATGCACGATTATCGAGTAGCGCCATCTGTGTGGGCAATATACCGTCATGGCTGAAAGTATTGGCACCGGTGCACGATTATCGAGTAGCGCCATCTGTGTGGGCAATATACCGTCATGGCCGAAAGTACCGGCACCAATGCACGATTATCGAGTAGCGCCATCTGTGTGGGCAATATACCGTCATGGCTGAAAGTATCGGCACCGGTGCACGATTATCGAGTAGCGCCATCTGTGTGGGCAATATACCGTCATGGCTGAAAGTGCTGGCACCGGTGCACGATTATTGAGTAGCGCCATCTGTGCAGGCAATATACAGTCATGGCTGATAGTGCCATCACCGGTGCACGATTATCGAGTAGTGCCATCTGTGTAGGCAATATACAGTCATGGCTGAAAGTGCTGGCACTGGTGCACGATTATCAAGTAGCGCCATCTGTGTAGGCAATATACAGTCATGGCTGAAAGTGCTGGCACAGGTGCACGATTATCGAGTAGCGCCATCTGTGCAGGCAATATACAGTCATGGCTGATAGTGCCTTCACCGGTGCACGATTATCGAGTAGTGCCATCTGTGTAGGCAATATACAGTCATGGCTGATAGTGCCATCACCGGTGCACGATTATCAAGTAGCGCCATCTGTGTAGGCAATATACAGTCATGGCTGAAAGTGCTGGCAGTGGTGCACGATTATCAAGTAGCGCCATCTGTGTAGGCAATATACAGTCATGGCTGAAAGTGCTGGCACAGGTGCACGATTATTGAGTAGTGCCATCTGTGTAGGCAATATACAGTCATGGCTGATAGTGCCATCACCGGTGCACGATTATCGAGTAACGCCATCTGTGTGGGAAATATACAGCCCTGGCCACAAGTGCCGGCACCAATGCACGATTATCAGGTAATGCCATCTGTGTGGGCAATATACCATCATGGCCGAAAGTACCGGCACCAATGCACGATTATCGAGTAGCGCCATCTGTGTGGGCAATATACCGTCATGGCCGAAAGTACCGGCACCAATGCACGATTATCGAGTAGCGCCATCTGTGTGGGCAATATACCGTCATGGCTGAAAGTATTGGCACCGGTGCACGATTATCGAGTAGCGCCATCTGTGTGGGCAATATACCGTCATGGCCGAAAGTACCGGCACCAATGCACGATTATCGAGTAGCGCCATCTGTGTGGGCAATATACCGTCATGGCTGAAAGTATCGGCACCGGTGCACGATTATCGAGTAGCGCCATCTGTGTGGGCAATATACCGTCATGGCTGAAAGTGCTGGCACCGGTGCACGATTATTGAGTAGCGCCATCTGTGCAGGCAATATACAGTCATGGCTGATAGTGCCATCACCGGTGCACGATTATCGAGTAGTGCCATCTGTGTAGGCAATATACAGTCATGGCTGAAAGTGCTGGCACTGGTGCACGATTATCAAGTAGCGCCATCTGTGTAGGCAATATACAGTCATGGCTGAAAGTGCTGGCACAGGTGCACGATTATCGAGTAGCGCCATCTGTGCAGGCAATATACAGTCATGGCTGATAGTGCCTTCACCGGTGCACGATTATCGAGTAGTGCCATCTGTGTAGGCAATATACAGTCATGGCTGATAGTGCCATCACCGGTGCACGATTATCAAGTAGCGCCATCTGTGTAGGCAATATACAGTCATGGCTGAAAGTGCTGGCAGTGGTGCACGATTATCAAGTAGCGCCATCTGTGTAGGCAATATACAGTCATGGCTGAAAGTGCTGGCACAGGTGCACGATTATTGAGTAGTGCCATCTGTGTAGGCAATATACAGTCATGGCTGATAGTGCCATCACCGGTGCACGATTATCGAGTAACGCCATCTGTGTGGGAAATATACAGCCCTGGCCACAAGTGCCGGCACCAATGCACGATTATCAGGTAATGCCATCTGTGTGGGCAATATACCGTCATGGCCGAAAGTACCGGCACCAATGCACGATTATCGAGTAGCGCCATCTGTGTGGGCAATATACCGTCATGGCCGAAAGTACCGACACCAATGCACGATTATCGAGTAGCGCCATCTGTGTGGGCAATATACCGTCATGGCTGAAAGTATCGGCACCGGTGCACGATTATCGAGTAGCGCCATCTGTGTGGGCAATATACCGTCATGGCTGAAAGTACCGGCACCAATGCACGATTATCGAGTAGCGCCATCTGTGTGGGCAATATACCGTCATGGCCGAAAGTACCGGCACCAATGCACGATTATCGAGTAGCGCCATCTGTGTGGGCAATATACCGTCATGGCCGAAAGTACCGGCACCAATGCACGATTATCGAGTAGCGCCATCTGTGTGGGCAATATACAATCATGGCTGAAAGTCCCGGCACCAGTGCACGATTATCGAGTAGCACCATCTGTGTAGGCAATATACAGTCATGGCTGAAAGTGCCGTCACCGGTGCACGATTATCGAGTAGCGCCATCTGTGTAGGCGATATAAAGTCATGGCTGAAAGTGTCAGCACCGGTCCATGATTATCGAGTAGCACCATCTGTGTGGGCAATATACAGTCATGGCTGAAAGTACCGGCACCAGTGCACGATTATCGAGTAGCACCTACTGTGTAGTCAATATACCGTCATGGCCGAAAGTGCTGCCACCGATGCACGATTATCGAGTAGCGCCATCTAGGCAATATACAGGCATGGCTAAAAGTGCTGGCACCGGTCCATGATTATCGAGTAGCACCTACTGTGTAGTCAATATACCGTCATGGCCGAAAGTGCTGGCACCGGTGCACGATTATTGAGTAGCGCCACCTGTGTAGGCAATATACAGTCATGGCTGGAAGTGCTGGCACCGGTGCACGATTATTGAGTAGCGCCATCTGTGCAGGCAATATACAGTCATGGCTGATAGTGCCATCACCGGTGCACGATTATCGAGTAGTGCCATCTGTGTAGGCAATATACAGTCATGGCTGAAAGTGCTGGCACTGGTGCACGATTATCAAGTAGCGCCATCTGTGTAGGCAATATACAGTCATGGCTGAAAGTGCTGGCACCGGTGCACGATTATTGAGTAGCGCCATCTGTGCAGGCAATATACAGTCATGGCTGATAGTGCCATCACCGGTGCACGATTATCAAGTAGCGCCATCTGTGTAGGCAATATACAGTCATGGCTGAAAGTGCTGGCAGTGGTGCACGATTATCAAGTAGCGCCATCTGTGTAGGCAATATACAGTCATGGCTAAAAGTGCTGGCACAGGTGCACGATTATTGAGTAGTGCCATCTGTGTAGGCAATATACAGTCATGGCTGATAGTGCTGGCAGTGGTGCACGATTATTGAGTAGCGCCATCTGTGTAGGCAATATACAGTCATGGCTGAAAGTGCTGGCACAGGTGCACGATTATCGAGTAGCGCCATCTGTGTAGGCAATATACAGTCATAGCTGATAGTGCCATCACCGGTGCACGATTATCGAGTAGTGCCATCTGTGCAGGCAATATACAGTCATGGCTGAAAGTGCTGGCACAGGTGCACGATTATTGAGTAGCGCCATCTGTGTAGGCAATATACAGTCATAGCTGATAGTGCCATCACCGGTGCACGATTATCGAGTAGTGCCATCTGTGTAGGCAATATACAGTCATGGCTGAAAGTGCTGGCACTGGTGCACGATTATCAAGTAGCGCCATCTGTGTAGGCAATATACAGTCATGGCTGAAAGTGCTGGCACCGGTGCACGATTATTGAGTAGCGCCATCTGTGTAGGCAATATACAGTCATGGCTGATAGTGCCATCACCGGTGCACGATTATTGAGTAGCGCCATCTGTGTAGGCGATATACGGTCATGGCTGAAAGTGCTGGCACAGGTGCACGATTATTGAGTAGCGCCATCTGTGTAGGTGATAGAGGTCACATCTGTACCTGCAGGAGAAGGGCAGAGCAGTTAATGTTTCAGCTCCCTCACCCTCATCCACAGGCAGGACTATTGTCGGGGCAGATTTTGGAGCCTTTCTCGGGAATAAGAGGTCTCCCGGCATATTTGAGAAGACCAATAATAATACAGTAGTTGAGGTCCCTGATGGAGAATTTGCATGTTGTGCCATAAGCTTCATGGTATGTCACGGTCCATAGGCTGTGCCATAAATGTAGAATAGTAGGTCCGTATCTCAAGAGCCTTATCAGGTGCCTCCTGGACACAGTGGTGACTCCGCATGCGCGGTTCTCTCCATTCATTGGTATGAGAGCTCTTAAAATTGGTGAGTGCGCTTACGCTGCGATGGGCACACAATGTCCTACATATGGGACCTAAATATATCATAGACTCATGAATATCCTGTGGCTTTGTCTGAAAATGTTCAGGACGATCACACTGCTCTAAGGACTAGAAAAACCCTCCAGAAGCTGCAGTCCTCTGTGCAACCACTGGAAGAACAATTTCCACAATTTTGGCCAGACTGGGTTTTATCGAACATTTATTCAACCCCTAACATGGCAGTGAGGGCAGTAATATAACTTTTATTACTTTTCTTCAGTTTTCCTGAAATTGTTTATGGCAAAAAGAGTGCACCCCTCACCAAAAAGTCATACATCTAGTATTTTGTATGACCTCCATGATTTGTAACGACGGCACCAAGATTCTATTCTAGAAGTGGAATTAACAAGTTGGCGACATGTTACAACATCTACCATTTATCATTATTTAAGAAGAGTCTTTTAGGTCTTGGATGCTGGACGGAGAGTGGTGACAACTTGTCTCTCCAGAGCTCCCCATAGGTGTGTGGTTGTCAGGTCAGGAGACACTTGCCCACTGAGTCATTGTCACCTGTTCTTCGGAGATGCAATAGATGTGAGTTTTGTATTATTGTCATGTTGGAAAAGTGCTGTCTACCGAGGACCGGAGTGATGGCGGCTCCTTCTGTCACTATAGAGCAGCACATATGTGACTTCATGATCCCGTCAATGACATGTCGGCCCCGACACCAGCAGTTCATGAGCCACCACATAAGGAGACTGCTACCACCAGGTCTCACTGGAGGCACCAGGCAGTTTTCTTTGTAGTCCTCACCTTTTTGACACCATCCCTCCAGAATACAGGGTCCCAGTATCTTCTTATTTTCAGCTTGGGCCCTGACACATTATAGGCGTCTTTTTTATCCATGAGCATTAGGAGCAGCTTCCTATGTGGATGACCCCCATGCTGCCGTTCCTCTGCAGTGCGCACTGGATTGTGTCTCCGGGTCACCTTTGTACCTTTGTAGATAACTACAGGATACTTAGGCTGGTTTCACACTTGCGTTTTCATCTGCAGCGTTTTTTTCCCTATCTTTAACATTAAAAACGCATGCTTTTTTTGTATACGCGTTTGGTCACGTTTATAAACGCATGCGTTTTTTTTCTGCATGCGTTCATTTGCAGAAATGCAACTTGTAGTAATTTTTGCGGCTTTTTTTTGCCGCAAAAAAAGCATGCGTTTTTTCGCGGCAAAAAAACCTATTGATGTCTATGTAAACGCATGCGTTTTTAAGCACATGCGTTTGTTTGCGTTAAAAACGCATGCGTTTTTATTTTAAAAAAAACAGAAAACACACTGATATGCCACCCCCCACCATAAAGGTGATAAAGGGATCCTAACCCTAACCCTAAACGTATCCTAACCCTAACCCTATCCCTAACCCTAAAGGGATCTTAACCCTATCCCTAACCCTATCCCTACCCCCAACCCTACCCCTAACCTTAACCCTAAAGGGATCCTAACCCTACCCCTAACCCTAACCCTTAAGGATCCTAACCCTAACCCTAACCCTAAAGGGATCCTAACCCTACCCCTAACCCTATTCCCTTTAGGGTTGGGGTTAGGATCCCTTTAGGCTTAAGGTTAGGGTTAGGATCCCTTTAGGGTTATGATCCCTACCCCTAACCCTACCCCTAACTATTTCTGTTTATAGTGGGTTTTTTACTTTATTTTGATGATTGGCAGCTGTCACACATTTCTCAGCATGCGTTTAAAAAACGCAAACGCATGAAAAAACGCATGTAAACGCGTCAAAACGCCGCGTTTTTTTCACCACATGCAAAAACGCATGCGTCAAAAAAACGCAGCGTTTGTACGCGTTTACATGCGTTTTTTCACCATGCGTTTTTTTTTTAAACGCATGCGTTTTGAAACGCAAGTGTGAAACCAGCCTTACATGTGGATTTTCTCCCCCCTTCTCATCAGTAGACGCTCCTGCTTAGGAGGTTACTTCCATGGTTACTGGACAACTCTATGATATACTGCAGCTCAATCTTTGTTACATTTTTGTATCACTTTTGCTCCAGATTGATGAGAAAAGCTTTGCTGATCTTCTTGTGGCCTTCACCTTTCTGGTGTAAAGAAATTATTATCTTTCTGAGGTTTTGTGACATTTCTCTTCCATGTGGTGCCATTGCTGACAACATGAAAAGTGAATGGGTTTTCTTTGCTAAGTATCACCCTTTTTTAGTCACCCATCTACTGAACACTGGTGTAATGATTAATTAGACTTACCAGTGGCTGAATACTTGTTAGAATTTTGTAGTCTAAGTTTCAGTTTTGCTCCTAAGACTTCCATTGGGGTGTACTCATTTTGCACCATGGTCTTGACAGAATTTGATAGGAAAATTTCTTTATTGGGTGAGCAAAATAACATAACTTGTTTGCAATCAATGCCCGGCATTTTGTAGTATGATATCCCATAGAAAATCTGAATTCTATTTCATTATTTTTCTGCAAAGTTGTTCATCTTGTGCTGCTCTTCTCCGGATATGTTGCTCTCGTTAGTGACTGCTTCCTCGGAGACATTATTTGATGTCCCTTTTTTGATGTGTATAACCTCAAGAATGTAAATTAGAAGTCTAACCTTCATTCCTTTGAAAAAAAAAACAGCTGACATGTCAATATAATATTCCAAATTGAGATATTCCATCTGACACCATCAGTGTCGCCTTCCATAAGGTCTTGTTGTTAAAGCTTCATGATTACGCGTCCCTTATGTGGAGCTGTGATGACTTGGGTCGGTCACCTTAGTTCCTGATGTCTCTTGTTCTTCGTGTAACAGAAGGTTTTATGATCCCTTAGTTGCTGACTTGCTGCTGTCATCCTCCTTACCTGCAGCGAACGCCATCCTCCTTAACTAAGATCTCAGCCTCGACTGTATTTTAAATTAGGTCTTGAGAAATAATTGATAAGACCTTTCACTGGAAGATCAAAACCTAGCTTGCATTTTCGTGATGACTAGGACTGAGGTGCCATGTTCTCTGATGGATGTGCCGGGGGAACGGTGCTAACTCCACAGATATGAATGGCCATCGGTGCACAACAAAGAGGCGAATTCCTGGAAATGAAGCACAGGTGTTCACTGGCATAAAGTCCTTCTTCTCGGGCATTATGGACACCGGATCTTATCACGGAAATGTTTTTTACGGAACTGGCAACAGTAATTTATAATTCTTAAGGTGCCAACACACATTGCATAAATGTCAGCTAAACCTGCTGATTTTAAAGAAAAATGTCAACCCTCCAGACACTAGATATTGGGCGCTTACCTCCTCTATTCCCCTCGGGACTTCTCTGTACTCTCTAGCCAGTTCTGTCCTCTCTAGACACCTCTCTCTTCTTCCAGACCCCTCTGTCTCCTCCAGACTCTTCAATCATCCTCCACATTCCTCTATCCCTTTTCAGACTCCTATATTCTTCACTAGACGGCTCTGTCCTCTCCAGACGGCTCTGTTCTCCTCCAAACTCCTCCTCCAGACTCCTCTGATCTCCTCCAGTCCTTCTCTAGACCCCTCAATCCTCCTACATATCCATCTGTCCTTCACTAGACCCCTCTGTCCTCTTCCAGACTCCTCTGTCCTCCTCTAAACCCCTCTGTCCTCCTTCTGGCCCATCTGTATTCTTCGAGACTTCTATTTCCTCTAAACCCTTCTGTCTTCCAGAACAGTTTGTCCTCCTCCAGACTGTTCCTTCCTTCCCTAGACCCTTCTGTCCTTTTCTAGACCCCTCTGTCCTCTTCTAGACCCTTCTGTCCTCTTCTAGACCCTTCTGTCCTCTTCCAGACTCCTCTGTCCTCTTCCAGACCACTCTGTTCTCTTCCAGACTCATCTGTCCTCCCCCAGACTCCTCTGTCATCTTCCAGAATCCTCTGTTGCCTCCATACCCCTCTGTCCTTCTCTAGATCCCTCTGTCTTTCCCTAGACCCATCTGTCTTATTTTAAACTTGTCTGTCCTCCTCCAGACTCCTCTGTCATTTTCCAGACTCTTCTGTTGCCTCCAGACCCCTCTGTCCTTCTCTAAACCCCTCTGTCCTCCTCCAGACCCTTCTGTCCTCCTTAACACCCCTCCTCCAGACCCCTTTCCCCCTCCTCAACATGCCTGCTCCAGACCCCTTTCTCCTTCTCCAGATTCCTTTGTCCTTCTCTTGATCCCTGATCCCTGTATCCTTCTCTAGACCCCTCTGTCCTCCTCCAGGCTGCTCTCACCTTCTCTAGACCTCTCTGTCCTCCTCCACACCCCTCCTCCAGACCCCTATCTCCTCCTCCACACGCCTCCTCCAGACCCCTTTTTCCTCCTCCAGACTCCGCTATCCTTCTATGACCCTCCAATATATTCTGATGCAGAATGAAAGAATGTTATCAATGAATTTTAACTGAGGTAGTGCCATAATTAAACATTTTTATAAGGACATTTTGGGCCTCTCGGGACTTGGCAGTAGTTATTCTACACAGGCCACTGCAGTTGCTTCTGAAGCTTGAGCTCTGCCGCCTCCTTTGCTCTGGTTCCCTGCGCGCCGCCTATAGAGCTGAGTATCATCTGTAGGGATTCATGCTTTCAAGTAGGCATTATTTAGTGTTCAGAAATGCAATGTGGATAGGTCCAAACAGGTGCAGTTTTATTACCTTCATAAAACTCCAAACCGAAAGCAACCTCTTCTGGGCACAAAAGTATAATAGCAAATAAACGGTTCATTAAGCAGGCGCATGTATGTCAGTGCAGGCTCACCCGAACAGATTACAGTACTTTCTCTTCGATCAAACTTTATTCAAATAAGAGTTATAATCCCACCATATCTCGGTATCACCTACAGCCTGAGTTCCATTGCCAGTCCAATCAAAAGTGTTCAACTCCAGGCACAATTCACACTGAACAGGCTGCAGCTTCCCCACAGTTCTCTGCAGCTCCAACACACAGACTGCTCAGCTTTCCTAGCTGACCCATGCAGTCTCCATTCAGAGAGACTCTGGCACGTCTCTCTCCTAGCTATAGCTCACATTTTGGCTGGTCACTCACCAGCAGCACACTCGACTCTGCTCAACATCCAGCAGACCGACAAACCTCTAGTGAACACAGGCCCTGGTTCTTAGTCAAAGCTAGTCAGGTGCATCTAACCAAGACCTGCAGCGCTACGATTTAACCCTAGCCTATCAGGCTTTGCTACATGTCCTATTCATTTCAATGCAACCATACAGCTATACCTAACACAAACTGCACAACCCTTTCAACTCTCAGTATAATCTAGAAATTAGCATCTTATCGCCCAGTGCATTCTGCAGGAGTAGCCCCCATACGATCACACTGCCTCCGCACCTCGGTTCCTCCAGAATGAATTGTCTGAATTCCCAGGACGATCGGCTCAGACATCAACGCGGCAGTGATTATTTTCCAGCATCTTATCGCTTTGGTAAAATGCAATTCTGAACTCCAGACATTCGCGAGGAGGACGGTCCCTCCTGGCTCCAGCTTGAATATTATATTCCGAGAGAAGTCTTTTCCTTATGTGATCCCCAAGTCTCAGTTGTCATAAAGAGAGAACAGATAGCGAGGGAGGAAACAGAGACAGAAAATACTCAAATGTGTTGTCTGGGCATCGGCTCCACTCAGTCATCTCTTTAGTGCTGCAGAATTTGTGGATGCTGTCATATAACAGATCTGTGCACTAATAATATAATATTGTAGAAGTACAAGTGCTCCTGCTCTATCTGAGACCCCTCACATTTATTTGCACTCTGAGTTTTTCTTACAATGGATTCCTAAAAAAAAAACCTTCTGCCTGACCAAAATTCTCATGTGATCACATTCCATGTTTTGGAGCAAAGTGGTAATGTGTTGCTCCTAATCCTAAGGGACCTTTAGGCTCCAGATCAGATGACTGCAAACTCTGTGCCCCCTATAGCTGCTCTCATGTAGCCGGACTGCCGGTCCATTCATTCCAGGGCAGAAGAGACCTTCCTGTGTCATTGCACATGCAGTCTGATTTGTGGACATCACGATATAGAAGAGACGCTGAGCAGAGTGATGTACGAGTTTAGTGGAAATATTCAGCATAAGTTGTTATTTATTCCCTGAAATCCCTGGTGTTTGTATGTATGAGTCCAGTGGGCGGTCCTTCTAGTGACTGACAGCTACCTGTGCATGCCGTCATAAAGAGAAAACTGTCAATCACTGGACTCGTATACCTACAAGCAACAGGGAATTCAATGAATAAAATGCAAGTTTTACTGAAAATTTTCCCAGAAAGTGTTGATCAATCTGATCGTCCTAGTGTGGCCAGTCCTGTATCTGTAGTCCCCTGGTCCTGATGTGGTCAGTCCTGTATCATTGTCCCTGGTCCCGGAGTGGCCAGTGCCTGAAACCCATATCTTAGTCCTGGTGTGGCCAGTGCCTCAACCATGTCCCCTGGTCCTGGAGAAGCCAGGACCTGAACTTCGTCCCCTGGTCCCAGAGCAGCTAGTGCCTGAACCTCATCCCCTGGTCTCAGAGTGACCAGTGCCTGAACCTTGTCCTTTGCTCCTGGAACAACCAGTGCCTGAACTTCATCCCCTGCTCCCAGAGCGACCAATGTCTGAACCTCGTCCTCTGGTCCCGGAGCGGCCATGCCTGAACCTCATCCCCTAGTCCCAGAGTGGCCACTGCTTGGACTCTGTCCCCTGGTCCCTGAGCGGCCAGTGCCTGAACCTCGTCCTCTGGTCCCGGAGCAGCCATGCCTGAACCTCATCCCCTCGTCCCAGAGTGGCCACTGCTTGGACTCTGTCCCCTGGTCCATGAGTGGTCAGTTCCTGAACCTTGTGCTCCGGTTCTGGAGCAGCCATTGCCTTAACCTCGTCCCATGGTCCCTGAGCGTCCAGTGCCTGGTCCTCGTCACCTGGTCCCGGAACGACTAGTGCCTGGACCCTGGAGTGGTCAGTGCCTAAACATTGTCCCCTGGTCCTAGTGCGCCAGGTGCTGTTCCCAAAATCCCTTGGTCCCAGTGCGGCCAGTGCATGAACACTATTTCCTGGATCATGAGTGGCTTAACACTGATCCAGTATCTTAGACCGGCGTGTCTGAACTAGCCCTGATCAGTGTCAGTGTACGTGACCCCTGAGGACAGCAGCTGCAGTATCGGGCTCTGCCCATGAGTTGTACCTGGCGGCTACCTGCTGCACAAGCCTGGCCTCACCACTAGAGGCTCCAGTGAACACCAAGGTAGCTGCTTAGTTATGTCCCTTCCTGGGCAGGTCTGGCCCTGAGGGACAGTGGGTCCACAAATCCATGTGGGCCATGGCTTGGCGTAACATTCGTCTCCTCCTGCCCTATAACATCCTGCCTGCAGATCAGATACCATTTTTCACATGACAGGTTCCCTTTAATGACTGATTTTCCCAAGGATTTGGTGACTTTTCGGGAATGTTGTTATGTGCTCTAATATGAATCCATATTCTCCAAGTGCCATTATCAGGGGTCTGTCCGTTGCTCTGATGCTACATAATACAGCAGACATACGAGCCTTTAACCCCATGGGAAACCATCCATAGCAGATTAGGAGGTATGTCTTCTATGGATTGGGGACCTTTGAGCTTCCTTGGCCTATAGGATTCGGGTGCGACTTTCCCCAATAGCTACAACCCGTACTAATCACTCTGTAAAGCAGCAAATTTACCTTTTCTATATGTGAAAAATGCAGCGCAAGAAACTCTTTTCCCCTCGAAATAGGTTTTTGCGATGAAGGACAAATCTTGGATGGTTTCTCCGAGCTCTGAAATAATTACTCCCGAAATTGGACACGTTCCACCTCTGCAATAAAACATTATCTAATTTGTTATGCTGCTTTTAATATCTTCGACCTAGATCCTGCTTAATAAGAAAATCCAAATGCACTAGTGAGTCAGGTGCGGGACCGTGGATTAGGGTCTCTCTGGGCCCGTTCTGCAAAAATCACCGAAGGTTTAAATGCTGAGTTGGCTTCCGTAAGTTGACTCCGCTGCAACCACTGACCTAAATCAAACTCTTAAGTGTCTATCACTAATCACAGGAATATTAATCTTTCTGGCTAATTAGATGTTTCTATTCATTTCTTGTCCTTGGTGAAAAATGACTCATGAAAAATGAGCCCCATTACAGGATTATTCCTTCTCCTGACAACACATTTAATTCTGAAGATGAAGAAGAGTTAGCGGTGGAACCAAAAATAGTCCCGAGCGCTAATTATTTCTATAGGACTTCAACTGTTAGAGAAGATCCAAAGTTCAAGTTTTTTTTTCTGCTTAATGGTTCCTATAAAATGTTCACTGGGTGGAAAACCAAAAAGAAAATTAGGATTACGAGACATGTCAGGAAATAAAAACTTTTTATCTTCAGAAAACAAAAGCTCTTTCAATGTATTTTTTTTTATCAATACAGTCAAAAAAATACACCCCATCCTGGATCTCAACCCACACCTCTTTCTGCCCCTTACAAAAAAAATAGTTCTCGTACATTATCTAGACATCACTCATCGCTCTTTCACCTTGGACGCATGGACACATCTCTAGATGACCTCAATAACCCCCAAGAGGATAGGAAATATAAGCGCCTTCCATCTGGACATGAGGAAACACAGCCAGAGGCTATTGAGGTCGGACAAGAACTGGCAATGCGGCTGACGTGCTGGTAGCCAGAGCAATGTGGACTGAAGATGTAGTGCTATAGACTGAAGATGTAGTGCTATAGACTGGAGATGTAGTGCTATAGACTGGAGATGTAGTGCTATAGACTGGAGATGTAGTGCTATAGACTGGAGATGTAGTGCTATAGACTGGAGATGTAGTGCTATAGACTGGAGATGTAGTGCTATAGACTGGAGATGTAGTGCTATAGACTGGTAGACTGGAGATGTAGTGCCATAGACTGGAGATGTAGTGCCATAGACTGGAGATGTAGTGCTATAGACTGGAGATGTAGTGCTATAGACTGGTAGACTGGAGATGTAGTGCCATAGACTGGAGATGTAGTGCCATAGACTGGAGATGTAGTGCTATAGACTGGAGATGTAGTGCTATAGACTGGAGATGTAGTGCTATAGACTGGTAGACTGGAGATGTAGTGCCATAGACTGGAGATGTAGTGCCATAGACTGGAGATGTAGTGCTATAGACTGGAGATGTAGTGCTATAGACTGGTAGACTGGAGATGTAGTGCCATAGACTGGAGATGTAGTGCTATAGACTGGAGATGTAGTGCTATAGACTGGAGATGTAGTGCTATAGACTGGAGATGTAGTGCTATAGACTGGTAGACTGGAGATGTAGTGCCATAGACTGGAGATGTAGTGCCATAGACTGGAGATGTAGTGCTATAGACTGGAGATGTAGTGCTATAGACTGGTAGACTGGAGATGTAGTGCCATAGACTGGAGATGTAGTGCCATAGACTGGAGATGTAGTGCTATAGACTGGAGATGTAGTGCTATAGACTGGAGATGTAGTGCTATAGACTGGTAGACTGGAGATGTAGTGCCATAGACTGGAGATGTAGTGCCATAGACTGGAGATGTAGTGCTATAGACTGGAGATGTAGTGCTATAGACTGGTAGACTGGAGATGTAGTGCCATAGACTGGAGATGTAGTGCTGTAGACTGGAGATGTAGTGCCATAGACTGGAGATGTAGTGCCATAGACTGGAGATGTAGTGCTATAGACTGGAGATGTAGTGCTATAGACTGGAGATGTAGTGCCATAGACTGGAGATGTAGTGCCATAGACTGGAGATGTAGTGCTATAGACTGGAGATGTAGTGCCATAGACTGGAGATGTAGTACTATAGACTGGAGATGTAGTGCCATAGACTGGAGGAGATGTAGTGCCATAGACTGGAGGAGATGTAGTGCCATAGACTGGAGATGTGGTGCCATAGACTGGAGATGTGGTGCCATAGACTGGAGATGTGGTGCCATAGACTGGAGATGTAGTGCTATAGACTGGAGATGTAGTGATATAGACTGGAGATGCAGTGCTATAGACTGGAGATGCAGTGCTATAGACTGGAGATGTAGTGCCATAGACTGGAGATGTAGTGCCATAGACTGGAGATGTACTGCCATAGACTGGAGATGTAGTGCCATAGACTGGAGATGTAGTGCCATAGACTGGAGATGTAGTGCTATAGACTGGAGATGTAGTGATATAGACTGGAGATGCAGTGCTATAGACTGGAGATTGCAGTACCGTAGACTGGAGATGCAGTGCTATAGACTGGAGATGTAGTGCTATAGACTGGAGATGTAGTGCCATAGACTGGAGATGTAGTGCCATAGACTGGAGATGTAGTGCCATAGACTGGAGATGTAGTGCTATAGACTGGAGATGTAGTGATATAGACTGGAGATGCAGTGCTATAGACTGGAGATGTAGTGATATAGACTGGAGATGCAGTGCTATAGACTGGAGATGCAGTGCTATAGACTGGAGATTGCAGTACCGTAGACTGGAGATGCAGTGCTATAGACTGGAGATGTAGTGCTATAGACTGGAGATGTAGTGATATAGACTGGAGATGCAGTGCTATAGACTGGAGATTGCAGTACCGTAGACTGGAGATGCAGTGCTATAGACTGGAGATGTAGTGCTATAGACTGGAGATGTAGTGCCATAGACTGGAGATGTGGTGCCATAGACTGGAGATGTAGTGCCATAGACTGGAGATGTAGTGCCATAGACTGGAGATGTAGTACCATAGACTGGAGATGTAGTGCCATAGACTGGAGATGTAGTATTATAGACTGGAGATGTAGTACTATAGACTGGAGATGTTGTGAGATAGACTGGAGATGTACTGCCATAGACTGGAGATGTAGTGCCATAGACTGGAGATGTAGTACTATAGACTGGAGATGTTGTGAGATAGACTGGAGATGCAGTGCCACAGAATGGAGTTGTAGTGACTAGTCATGAGCAAGTATACTCGTTGCTCGGGTTTTCCTAAGCATGCTCGGGTGGTCTCCGAGTATTTGTGAGTGCTCAGAGATTTAGTTTTTGTTGATGCAGCTGCATGATTTAGGCTGCTAGATAGCCTGAATACATGTGGGGATTCCCTAACGACCAGGCAACCCCCACATGTATTCAGGCTGGCTGGCAGCTGCGTGGACAAAAGCGAAATCTCCGAGCACGGCAAAAGACTCGGAGACCACCCGAGCATGCTTGGGAAAACCCGAGCAACGAGTAAAGTTGCTCATCACTAGTAGTTACATAGACTGGAAATGCAATTTGCCCCCAAGGAATAGACGGACAGACAAATGACAGAATCTTCTCACTGGAAGGCAAGACCTGACACCAGAGTAAATTCTGTTATTTTGTCTGTCCCGTCATGCCCCAGGATGGAGCACATGTCATTGTCTCCTTACCTCCACAGTACCCTTCTCATGGTGTCCCCTGCTGGGTAATACACTTTGCTTTAGGGGAATTTGCATTTCTAGTTTTCAAAATCGTATGTCATTTTTTAAGCTCGTTAAGTCGTTACACGGACATACCACCAGTCTAAGCACAAGTGTCCTCCCCAGCAGTCCTGTAATACTGCCCCCTGTGGGGAAGAGGGACTGCAGTCATTCTGCAGTTTTGAAGACAATTTTTTTGTCCCAAGTTGATAACCTTTTAATTGGTTTAGTTCTCTTAAATAATGAGGTATCAGAAAAACTCAATGCTGGCTCCCCACTCCCATCCTCATTGCTGCTAACCACAATATTCCTAGGGGTCCACCTGGCAGAGAACCCCTCCAATGTAAAAGGCAAAGCGATTCATGAGATCTCTGGTAAAGAACCGACGGGGGAACACTCAGTCGGCCTCTGATTATATCAACAGAACAAATGTATCATTGGATGGAACATGGGGTCAACATGAGGATGGAGCCGCTGCTCATCAATGGGGCTCATAGGGGTCGGTTCATAATGTGAGACCCCCCCTCTACAGTGCCCACATACCCCTCCACAATGCCGTATACCCCCCTCCACAATACCCATATACCCCCCTCCACAATGCCCGTATACCCCCTCCACAACACCAGTATACTCCCACAATGCCCGTATACCCCTCCACAATGCCCATATACCCCCTGTCACTGGGTCCTTCTCCGGTATCACACAATCAACACAGCTAGAGTATAGTAAACAATTCGAAGACCTTTATTTAGGCAAAAATACAAAAGGTCCATATACGATCCACCACACAAAGGATAAGATAGTCCAGAACATGAATGCAGTTCAGTAACAAGATAAAAGTCCAACAATCCAGCAGACAGAGGATAGCATAGTCCATATACTCTTCTTTCTCTCTGAGATGCTGTGAACACATCATAATTCCACACAGGATCTGATCTGTGTGTCACCTCCCTGATATTTACAAGTCCCCCTCCTCATTCACAGGTCAGGAGGGGGAAGGTCTCAGGGGCTCATTGTTTCTACAAGCTAGGTCAACATGTCATTGGCATATTAGCAAACAATACAGTGCTGTGGGGGCTGATATCAGATGGCAGCAACAGCCATTCATCAATTAGCAAATAACTCCTTCTACAAGAGAACACCATGAAAACAAGTAAAATAGAAATATACACATAGATGATACCCACATAGCATATCACACCATCACCCCCCCTGCACAATACCCTTCTCCACAATACCCGTATACCCCCTCCACAATACCCATATACCCCCACAATGCCCGTATAACCCCTACACAATGCCCGTATACCCCCCTCCACAATGCCCGTATACCCCCCTCCACAATGCCCATATACCCCCTCCAGAATGCCCATATACCCCTCCAGAATGCCCATATATCCCCTCCGCAATGCCCGTATACCCCCCTCCACAATGCCCGTATACCCCTCCACAATGCCCGTATACCCTCCTCCACAATGCCCATATACCCCGCTCCACAATGCCCGTATACCCCCCTCCACAATGCCCATATACCCCCTCCACAATGCCTGTATACCCTCCTCCACAATGCCCATACACCCCCTCCACAATGCCCGTATACCCCACTCCACAATGCCCGTATACCCGCTCCACAATGCCTGTATACCCCCTCCAGAATGCCCATATACCCCCTCCACAATGCCCATATACCCCATCCACAATGCCCATATACCCCGCTCCACAATGCCCGTATACCCCCCTCCACAATGCCCATATACCCCCTCCACAATGCCTGTATACCCCCTGTACAATTCCCGTATACCCCCTGTACAATGCCCATATACCCCCTCCACAATGCCCATATACCCCCCTCCACAATGCCATATACCCCCCTCCACAATGCCCGTATACCTCCTCCACAATGCCATATACCCCCCTCCACAATGCCCATATACCCCCCTCCACAATGCCATATACCCCCCTCCACAATGCCCATATACCCCCCTCCACAATGCCATATACCCCCCTCCACAATGCCCATATACCCCCTCCACAATGCCCGTATACCTCCTCCACAATGCCCGTATACCTCCTCCACAATGCCCATATACCCCCCTCCACAATGCCATATACCCCCCTCCACAATGCCCGTATACCCCCTCCACAATGCCCGTATACCCCCTCCACAATGCCCGTATATCCCCTCCACAATGCCCATATACCCCCTCCAGAATGCCCATATACCCCCTCCACAATGCCCATACACCCCTTCCACAATGCCCGTATACCCCCTCCACAATGCCCGTATACCCCCTCCACAATGCCCGTATACCCCCTCCACAATGCCCATATACCCCCTCCACAATGCCTGTATACCCCCTCCACAATGCCCGTATACCCCATCCACAATGCTTGTATACCCCCTCCACAATGCCCGTATACCCCCTGTACAGTGCCCGTATACCCCCTCCACAATGCCCGTATACCCCCTCCACAATGCCCGTATACCCCCTCCACAATGCCCATATACCCCCCTCCACAATGCCATATACCCCCCTCCACAATGCCCGTATACCTCCTCCACAATGCCCATATACCCCCCTCCACAATGCCATATACCCCCCTCCACAATGCCCGTATACCCCCTCCACAATGCCCGTATACCCCCTCCACAATGCCCGTATACCCCTTCACAATGCCCATATACCCCCTCCACAATGCCCGTATATCCTCCTCCACAATGCCCGTATACCCCCTCCACAATGCCCGTATACCCCCTCCACAATGCCCGTATACCATCCTCCACAATGCCCGTATACCCCCTCCACAATGCCCGTATACCCTCCTCCACAATGCCCGTATACCCCCTCCACAATGCCCGTATACCCCCTCCACAATGCCATATACCCCCTCCACAATGCCCGTATACCCCCCTCCACAATGCCATATACCCCCTCCACAATGCCCGTATACCCCCTCCACAATGCCATATACCCTCCTCCACAATGCCCATACACCCCCTCCACAATGCCCGTATACCCCACTCCACAATGCCCGTATACCCCCTCCACAATGCCCGTATATCCCCTCCACAATGCCCGTATACCCCCTCCAGAATGCCCATATACCCCCTCCACAATGCCCATACACCCCTTCCACAATGCTCGTATACCCCCTCCACAATGCCCGTATACCCCCTCCACAATGCCCGTATACCCCCTCCACAATGCCCGTATACCCCCTCCACAATGCCCATATACCCCCTCCACAATGCCTGTATACCCCCTCCACAATGCCCGTATACCCCATCCACAATGCTTGTATACCCCCTCCACAATGCCCGTATACCCCCTGTACAGTGCCCGTATACCCCCTCCACAATGCCCGTATACCCCCTCCACAATGCCCGTATACCCCCTCCACAATGCCCATATACCCCCCTCCACAATGCCATATACCCCCCTCCACAATGCCCGTATACCCCCTCCACAATGCCCATATACCCCCTCCACAATGCCCGTATACCCCTTCACAATGCCCATATACCCCCTCCACAATGCCCGTATACCCTCCTCCACAATGCCCGTATACCCCCTCCACAATGCCCGTATACCCCCTCCACAATGCCCGTATACCCCCCTCCACAATGCCCGTATACCCCCTCCACAATGCCCGTATAACCTCCTCCACAATGCCCATATACCCCTCCACAATGCCCATATACTCCCCTCCACAATGCCCGTATACCCCCTCCACAATGCCCGTATACCCCCTCCACAATGCCCGTATACCCCCTCCACAATGCCCATATGCTGTGTCTCACAGTAAGTACGTAATCCCCCTGATGAATTTACGCCGTCTCCATTTCTAGGGGTTGGCAGCCATCATGTTACGTGTCTTGGCTTTATCCTTTAGCTGCTACAATGTGGAAACGTTACCGCGACACTGAATACAGGGGGCACAGAGCCTTTGTGATGTGCAGGAAAGGGATATTAGCAAAGTCTCTATCTTTTCTTAGCTTTTTTTCATATTTTACATACTTTCCTAGTTACTTGGATTTGCACTTTTCTCCGCAATTTATTTTACTGAATTTTCGAAAAAATATGTAAAAGAAAATGAGAAGCTGAAACCGCCGTCGTTCTTCCTCCAATTCCCCATGGATCTGTTCAAGCAGATGGATGGATTTGTCTCACACAAGATAAATAAAATCATGCTTGTGAGTTTGCATAATCACATTTAACATTTCATGCCATTTGCAGAACATCGTAATCCTCGGATGGCATAGAACAACTCTGCTTCATGTTAGACAGATGTTCTGCAAACCCCGCAACCTGCAGGAACGCGCAGGTCAAGGTTCCCATTGTATTTCCTTTAATCTGTTTATTCAGGAGGTCAAAGGTTTTATCGAGGTCGGCTTCTCCAGTGGATTACGCTCTTCTGCTCACTTGTAAGCTTTACTGTATAGACTGTGACAGGTTGAGCAGAGTCATTTCACTGTCACTTAGGCATATGTGACTTCTGTTGTACTGCTGGAGTCCTATATAGGCAGGATAGTAATACTATAAACTATATATACACAGGTAAGGCTCCTAAGTCTCTTATTTTTTCCATTTTGAAACATATTTTGTATTTTTTCTCATTTTCATCACATAATAAAATTATTACAGTTGATAATCTTCCCCACTTGATTGGTCCTGAGTCCTGACTCGATTTGCCAATAAACCTCAAGTGTATTGAAAAATAAAATTAGTAGCTTAAAAGAGTCCAAAATTCTGTTTAGTGTTCGGTCTCTGTTTCTCTGATACAAAGCGCCAAAGCTCCTGCATAGAAGAAAAAGGTAATTGATACAATTCTGTCTAACCTGCTGCCACCACTAGAGGGAGCTCAGAAGCTTGCTAGATACTGGTTATACAGGATACTGTATGCTGTAGGCTCCCAAGCTCCCCCTAGTGGAGGCAGGAGGTTATCATTAATTTATTTCTACATATCGTTTTATTTTATCCTCATTATTTATAGAATCCCCTGCTTTTAGGACAGATATAATATGACAAATAGTATGTATAGGGAAAATAATATTGGACTATGCAGTAAAGGAAAAAAAAAAAGTTGGACAATGTTTCTAAAGGTCAATAGTTTTTTTAAACTAAAAATTGCATATTCAATTTCCTGGAAGAAAAAGGAGTTTTACCTTCCGGTCTCATCGGATCTTATTATAATATTTTCATAGATCTGTGATGTTTTCATCAGCAAGCTCAATCAAGAGATGGTTCATTTCGAGCTGAAGCCTGGAGTCCGCGTTATGGTTCATGCCGCTCATCTAACAGCAGGTAACAGGAAAGTGTCGAGAAGAAGCTTTTAATCATAAAGATTATTATTATTACGTGAGGAATAAAATGTAATTATATTATCTTATCATTTACGTATCTCCATATTGTGTAATGAGCTATTATGGCCGACTGCATAGTGATAGATCACTTTTATTAATATTTATATTATATTTATTTATTCATTTATTTCTGGCTCTCATGTTGTGGTATGATCATGTACATAGGTGAATATAACTGGTAACATAACTTGCCAGCTCTCCTAACGTGTCCAGGACTCCCGGACACTATCGCCTCCATGTTTTATATTACTATCTGTGCCGATATTATTTTTAGGGAGGCACGTTAATAACGATTTCTGTACTCGCATCATTTAGAGGAAGAGACAGGGAGGCAGCACTATCTGTGCCGGCCTCAATCACAGGGGTTTCCATTGTACATATAATTTGTCTACATGTCTGAAGATATTCTGGCCAAGGACAAGTAGGACCATGAGAAATGTTTTCCTAACATTGAAAGCAGCGTGCGTCTCCCCATGGAAATCCTCGGTCTGCAGCGAAGCCTCGGTGCTTAGATCTCTGCTTTCATGTGTGTTTAATGGCAATACACAATGCCGTCCGCCATGCTGCGGGAACCCCTTCACATTGTGCCATCCACTGCCCCCTCCCAAAGTGCCATCCACTGCCCCCCTCTCATTGTGCCATCCACTACCCCCCTCACATTGTGCCATCCACTGCCCCCTCACATTGTGCCATCCACTACCCCCCTCACATTGTGCCATCCACTGCTCCCCTCACATTGTGCCATCCACTGCCCCCTCACATTGTGCCATCCACTGCCCCCCTCACATTGTGCCATCCACTGCCCCCTCACATTGTGCCATCCACTGCCCCCTCACATTGTGCCACCCACTGCCCCCTCACATTGTGCCACCCACTGCCCCCTCACATTGTGCCATCCAATGCTCCTTCTTAGAATGTCATGCACTGCCCCCTCACATTGTGCCACCCACTGCCCCCTCACATTGTGCCACCCACTGCCCCCTCACATTGTGCCACCCACTGCCCCCTCACATTGTGCCATCCACTGCCCCCTCACATTGTGCCATCCACTGCCCCCCTCACATTGTGCCATCCACTGCCCCCTCACATTGTGACATCCACTGCCCCCTCACATTGTGCCACCCACTGCCCCCTCACATTGTGCCATCCACTGCCCCCTCACATTGTGCCACCCACTGCCCCCTCACATTGTGCCATCCACTGCCCCCTCACATTGTGCCATCCACTACCCCCCTCACATTGTGCCATCCACTGCTCCCCTCACATTGTGCCATCCACTGCCCCCTCACATTGTGCCATCCACTGCCCCCCTCACATTGTGCCATCCACTGCCCCCTCACATTGTGCCATCCACTGCCCCCTCACATTGTGCCACCCACTGCCCCCTCACATTGTGCCACCCACTGCCCCCTCACATTGTGCCATCCACTGCCCCCCTCACATTGTGCCATCCACTGCCCCCTCCCAAAGTGCCATCCACTGCCCCCCTCTCATTGTGCCATCCACTACCCCCCTCACATTGTGCCATCCACTGCCCCCTCACATTGTGCCATCCACTGCCCCCTCACATTGTGCCACCCACTGCCCCCTCACATTGTGCCATCCACTGCCCCCTCACATTGTGCCACCCACTGCCCCCTCACATTGTGCCACCCACTGCCCCCTCACATTGTGCCATCCAATGCTCCTTCTTAGAATGTCATGCACTGCCCCCTCCCAGAGTGCCATCCACTTCCCAATTTCCAGAGTGTCACCCACTGCTCCTTCCACAGCTCGGGGTGTCAGACACAAAAGGGCTTCAGGAACATAACACAAAGAACACAGTTCAGATGGGGTCAGATACTGGGTATGCAGCCTCCAGGATAGGTGGATCTGGGTTCTCTGCCCCCAGAACTGGCAGAAAAAACAAGATACAAATGAATCTGGGTATTCTGCCCCCAGAGCAGGCGGTAGACAGGTATCAGCTCTCCCAGAACAGACTGCAGACAGAACGGGAGCTGGATACCTAACTCACTCAGCAAGACACAGAAACACAATGCAATGCTCTGGCCACGCCCAGCAGGAAGGGGGGAGTTTATATAGAAGCTGCCCCTCAGCAATAGGCTGACGAAGCAACACAGGTGCACACTCAAACCCTGATAAAAGCAGGGTAGATGTGGCCGCGCGCACCCTAAGCACAAACAGAAACTATTACAGCACAGTCTGCACAGGAACTGTGGCCTAGGGCACCTGGCAGCGGCTGCTAGCCTGGACACATGTGGAAAGTCATGCACCAGCTGCAGAGGACCTCGCAAGCCGTGGCTAGCTCCCACAGCGGCAGCCAGGGAACGCACATGCGAGTGGCCATGCAGCAGGGCAAAGACATCAGAGCACATGTACAGCTACGCAGCGGTGGCAGGGAACTGAGCAGCGTCCATACAGGTAACAGACTACAGTATCCCTGCACATTAGGGGGAGAGGAGCAAGGGTTAAAGCAGAGACATGCAAAAGTAACGCCGAAGAAACAAGGTATAAACCCAGCGGCGTTACACTAGGCCACTCCATGACCTTAATGTTCTTCTTTTTGAGCCACTCCTTTGTTGCCTTGGGTGTATGTTTTAGGTCATTGTCTTGCTGGAAGACTCAGCCACGACCCATTTTTAATGTTCTGTTGGAGGGAAGGAGGTTGTCACTCAGGATTTTACGGTACATGGCTCCATTGATTCTCCCATTGATGCGGTGAAGTAGTCCTGTGCCTTTAGCGGAGAAACACCCCCAAAACATAATGTGTCCACCTCCATGCTTGACAGTGGGGATGGTGTTCCTTAGGTCATAGGCAGCATTTATCTTCCTCCAAACACGGCGAGTTGAGTTAATGCCAAAAACCTCATTTTTTGTCTCATCTGACCACAGCACCTTCTCCCAATCACTCACAGAATCATCCAGGTGTTGATTGGCAAACTTCAGACAGGCTGCACATGCGCCTTCTTGAGCAGGGGACCTTGCGGGAACTGCAGGATTTTAGACCTTTACGGCATAATGTGTTACCAATGGTTTTCTTGGTGACTGTGGTCCCAGCTGCCTTGAGATCATTAACAATTTCCCCCCCGTGTAGTTTTAGGCTGATCTCTCACCTTCCTCATGATCACGGATACCCCATGAGGAGAGATTTTGCAGGGTGCCCCAGATCGATGTCGATTGACAGTCATTTTGTATTTCTTATGTTTTCTTACTATTGCACCAACAGTTGTCTCCTTCTCACCCAGCGTCTAACTTATGGTTTTGCAGCCTTTCTGCAGGTCTATGATCTTGTCCCTGACATCCTTAGAAAGCTCTTTGGTCTTGCCCATGTTGTAGAGGTTAGAGTCTGACTGATTGAGTCTGTGGACAGGAGTCTTTTATAAAGGTGACTATGTAAGACAGCTGTCTATAATGTAGGTAACGAGTTGATTAGGAGCGTCTAACTGGTCTGTAGGAGCCAGAACTCTTAATGGTTGGTAGGGGATCAAATACTTATTTCTCCCTGCTAAATGCTAATAAATTTATATAATTTATACAATGCGATTTTCTGGATTTTATTTTTGATATTCTGTCTCTCAATATTAAAATTAACCGACCCTTAAAATTATAGACTGTTCATGTCTTTGTCAGTCACAATAATTATTGTGTTCTGTACGAGAGACGACAAAAGCATCAGCAGTCTGATAGTAGACATATAGTAGACATGCCAGGTCCTTACCTCCCCTGACAATCATCTTCTAGCGGCCCCTTACATTTTAGGCTCGGTTCCTCAGGTGAGCATTTGATGTTTGGGACTTATAGAAATCTCAGCCTAATGTGCTGTTTTTTTTAACTTTACTGAAACTGAAGTGTGGTAAGATTTTGAAATCTGCAACATGTCAATTTCTTTTGCAGTAAATATCTTTTATTGCAGATTTTACCCAGAGAATTGAACGTGATGAGGAAATTCCACAGATAAAAATGGTTTTCCACAGCAGAAAAAATAATAATAAAAAAAAAAATAAAAAAAATGAAAGCTCACATAATCCGCACATGACTTTATCAAAGCTAAGTATCAAGAAGTTTCCAAAACAAAATAGTTTTATTTTTAACATGATATATGAAAAAGAGACAAAAACCGCAGCTGAAAAAAAATGCAAAATTGGTCTGGTTTTTCTTGGAATTTAACACTCAGACGGATGTGTGAACGTCGCCTTAGGGCTCATGCAGACGAGCTTTTAAATCGTCCGTGTGTTATCTGATTTTTGATCACGTAGCACACGGACAACGCACTGCTCCGTCTTATTCAGTAGGGCTGTTCAAGTGGCATTCGATTTTTTTACGGATGAATTTCTATTATAAACCCAGGAAACTGCATGTGATCATAAACAATGTCTAAAGTAGTTGTATGAATACGGATCGCACGCGGATGAAAATTAGAAAAAAATACCTCCAATTAAAAATGTAGTATAGTACTTCTGATAAGCTATGTCGCTTACCCCATGTGCAGGGCATTGCAGTAGCTTAGGTATCCATGGTTATGACCACTATCAGATAACTGTCACTATATGAGTGGTCATAACTATGGATACCTAAGCTACTGCAATGCCCTGCACATGTGGTAAGCAGCATAGCTTATCAGAAGAACTATACCACATTTCTAATTTGAGGTATTTTCCAATATTGTTATCAACACCTACTACATATTGGGATAGGATCTTGGAGAAGGGAATACCCTTTTAACGACTATCTAAAGTGTATGGGCACTTTTAGTCTGACTTACCAGTAGGGGGCGTCACCACTTAGAGTGCCTATGTCAGTATGAATACGTAATACTGTATCTCTGCCTCAGATTCTCACTGTCCTCGTCAGATATCTGCCGGCAGTATTAGTTGCCCAGCAGAGAGAGTGCCTGCCGCAGGTCTTCTCATTGGGCCACTAGGGTGCCATCCATGGTTCCCCCAAAGTGGAAGCTAGAGATGCCACCATACAGTGCACCTCCCTCACTACAGTGCTATCTCCCTGAGATACCGTTACGGATACCTACATATCGGGCCTCAGCCATTGATTCCCACCTAAGAATGTGGACATGTTGGAAAGCAGGACCATCCATGGATCCGACACCAGCCAAACCTCCGTCCACTTCTCCTCGTAACCGGAGCGAGCGGGGAACTTCTGATTCCTCATCTGTAAGCGAATATTATCCTGATCCATGTCAGATATGTCAACGCCTCGGCGTTATTTACTACGACTGTGCTGCCTTTGATCAGATGAGGGCTCCTTGATGGTATAACAGATGTGGTGGAGTCTACAAATAAGAGGAGTATTGCCCAGGGACGTCGTCTCTGAAGAAGGACGGATGCTGATAAGAAGGTCCTCCGTGTGTAGCTGCTTCTGTGCTACAAGCTCCCTTCTTAATAAGATCCTAGGGAATAGCAATTCGTGTTTTTGCATCCCATTAGCTGCTGAGCAGATGTTCCGCTCGCCCTGCTTGCACATGTGCTCTACATGCCAATTGAGTTTTCCTCGGGCTACTGTGGGATCTATTAGTCGGCAGGTAAATGTTTCTGAAGTTTAATTAATGAACTCCTCTTCATCATTCTCACTTCCAACAATAGTTTCCACCGAGGACAAAACATTCGTGTGACTGGTTTTCAGAGATCTGGTCAATTTTCCACTTTTAATTGGGTTCTCAGACTTTTTAACGGGCTTGTCTCGAGTTCTTGTGAGGTTAAAATTGCAAAGTTCTGGGAAAAACTATCAATTTAGCAATTTCTTATTAAACATCTTGTATGTTCTCGAGAATGGAAAGATTTTTAATTCCATAGTGTACATCTCGTTGACTAGGTTACCAGCCACCCTGGCGTCTCAGAGTAGCCAGTTACCTAGCTGAGAGCTTGTTCGGCTAGAAAGCTCTGATTTAAAACCTGCAGAGTCGCTGTGGAGCAGAAGTGACCAGCTCCAGGGAGCCAGGGGCTATGTTCTTCTCCCATTATGCACCTGCAATGCTGCCTCCATTAGCAGTCTGGACCAGCGACACAACTGGTCAGAGCTGTCAATCATAAGGAATGCACAATCCCCTGCAGAGCAGGAAGCCTTTGGCCATGAGTGGTGGAGCCCTGAAGAAAAGAAGGTGAGACAATCCCTTTGACTTCATGCACCATTATGTGTTATTAATGGGGCACTTTCCTCCGACACCACTACTGAGGCAGCAGGACCATGGACAGTCCCTTACTGAGCACTGATCATAGTAGGTTCTGGAGGATAGATCATTAATGATCAAAAACTGATGACTTGTGCCAATTTTCCACATCTAAAGGAGTTCTCCTGAGCTAGGATAGACTATCAATGTTCGATTGTAAGATGTCTGACCTGGCTTGTCTATACCGTTGGCCTCCTATATGGGTGACGCTTGGAATAATCGCATCCATGGTATGTCACCAATCTAATCGCTAGTCCTGACAAGGCAGGAACCACAGTCCTGTTTAAAAATGTTGTCCCCATCTAAGTGTTTTCTGGACAGTGGTGGTCCCCAGTGGTGCAGTTCTCTCCACATTAGTTGAATAGTAATAATGGAGAGATTCCTCAACCGATGTAGTGGTCAACAGTTGCACTTTCGACAATTATTGGTGGTACATCCAAAATATAAGCCATCAATGTAAATTCTCAGAGAACTCCGTTATATCTGAGTTATTTCTGTCCAAAGGATAAATGATAACTAGATAATTGCTGGGAGCGTAACTGATCTTGAGGGCGGGGCTCTGAAGTGCTCAGTGTGCCCACCATTGCTCCATTTATTGCCGAAGGGACTCCCTGAGGTGGCCGAATACTGCACTTCACTATCTCCGGCAATCACATGGACAATGGATGGAGTGCAGATGGATGCTTGGCCACAGCTTCATTCTCATGGTAATTTCCAAGCCTCCTACTTGAGATTAGTATAAGGGACCCTTCTGGTGGTTGGACCCCCATCGACCAGCTAGTTATCACTTATTCACCATGTAGTGATAATAACCTTTTACATTTTCGCTTCTTTTTTTTTTTACATCTAGGTGAGTTCTTTAGTGTTTTATACTAACGGCGTAATTTGAAACTCCAAAAGACAGTACATCTCTTATTATGGAGATACCATATGGACCCACCGACCTCTATGGATTCTGTAACATTGCTTTCTATAAATCTGTAATGTGCATGTATAGATCCCTGGAAAAGTAACTTCCATAGAGTCATTGAAGACATCTTAAACGAAATGATAAAGCGTCATCAGAGAATCCAATGACCTGGAGGAAACCAAAAATAATAATCCAGATCAGTTGTCTTTCATGAAGTCTCCAAATGGTCATGTTTCCAAGGTTCTCCTAGTTAAGCCCAGCTGTTATTTTCAGCAGAAGGTGTCCCCCCTGGTGTCCTCTCCTCAAATAATGACTTACTTAGGGACACTTGATGACTGAATGTCTAGGACCTGAACTTTTGTGATCTGATGGTTTCGAGAACCTCAACACTTTGTGGACAGTTTGCGATGTGTCTCAGTTCTGTGTTCCACTCACTAGATTCATAATCTCCGCTCCTTTGATCTTTCCAGCTCCCTTGGTGGACCTGACTCCGAGTCACAGCGGCTCCGCCATGCTGATGCTCTTGTCGGTGGTCTTCGTCGGACTTGCTGTCTTCGTCATCTATAAATTTAAAAGGTAACCCCAGTCCTGTTCCTCGTCAGCGGTGTTTACAACAATGGGCCGCCCAAAGCAATGACGTCTCTGTTAATGTTTTTAGGAAAATTCCTGGAATTAATGTATATGCACAGATGCAGAATGAGAAAGAGCGAGAGATGGTCAGTCCAGGCAGTCAAAACGAGAGCTTGTCACCTAATGACCCTCACTCTCAGCCGATGGGCCCTGAGCAGCTGTTAGAGGGCAAGTTGGAAACACAGCCCATAGGTAAATAAGTAGCTAGTCCTCACTGGCTGTACGGGAACCCAAGTGACCAGTCTTGCCTGTCTGAATGACCGAACACTCTGTATAACCCTTCCTTCCGCTCTGATACATTGTGTCATCTTTATTACTTATTCCTTCTGTCGTATCCCTGTCTTCCGTAACTAACCCTGAGAAGTGCGGGTGATTGATCCTCCCAGCACCTCCACTGCTGGGTGCACCTGAAGAAGGAGATGAACTCCTAACCGGGGCTGATGGCCATAATTCCAGCAGTCACTACTGATCCTGAATTAATTAATGAATCACATTAAACAGAATCAGCAGCGGGAGGTGCCGGCGCCGGCTACATGAAAGGCCTTAATAAAGGTTCATTCCACATTCCCTTTCAATACTTGGAGCTAAAATACCTGGTTTTGCCTTTTGTACTTTCTGTGCAAGACGAAGATTGGATTTTGAGCTAGAAAGCAATTTCAGAGCAGAATAAGGGGAACGTTAATAATAAAATGATCAGGAGGAAAAACAGATAATAAATCACAATATGTATAAGGCTCTGTTCATATAGGTCAAAACTGTGCCTGCTGCGCAGGACGCCAGGAGAGAAGACCCCACATGACGAGGATGGGGATCAGACTGGATCACGTGGGATCACATTAGATCTTATAGATACATGAATGTATCCATGAAACCCAGGTACGGACTGGGGCTGAAATTCAGTCCTGGCATTTGAAATCACACAGGTCCATGTTGTCCCCGTCCCCATGAACCAGATGGGATATATCACTACTAATATTACCCTGGATGGAGGAAAGGAAGATTTACTACAAGACCAATATTTCTAATGACACCCGCGGCTGCTGGGGTAAGTGACAGAGTCAGCGACTTTGCTCTCCATCACAACTCTGAATAGTATGAGAGTCTTGAGAACACCGATTCTGTTAGTAACGTAGCAGACAAGGCAGCCCATGACCAGACAGGCCCTTCTGGCATTTGTCATAATTGCCAGATGGCCAGTCCGGCCCTGATGTAACCTCATAAATCACACGTCTCCTATAACACCATCTCCTGCATTATATCATCAGGGGATAGAAATATACAAAGTAACAAAAAAAAAGTCCAAGCAAAAGTATCGGATAACAGGCAAGAAATTGGTAAAGACAAACACATTGCAAAAATGGATTCTTCTTCTCCGATTCTCCAGATCCTCATACTTCAGTGCTAGATAAATTTACATTATTAATAGCAAAGAGTAAAAGAGCTAAAAATACAAACAAGTCTGAAAGGGCACATACATCTTATAAGACAAGAGATGGAGTTACATTGTAAACAATTGGGTTAGGTATTTAACCCCTTTCTGCCAATGGACGTACTATTCCGTCCATGTGGGGTGGGCCCTACTTCCCAAGGACGGAACAGTACGTCCAGCGCGATCGGCCGCGCTCACGGGGGAGCGTGGCCGATCACGGCCGGGTGTCAGCTGCCTATCGCAGCTGACATCCGGCACTATGTGCCAGGAGCGGTCACGGATCATTAACATGATCGCGGTGTGCCGGCGGTACAGGGAAGCGTCGCGCAGGGAGGGAGCTCCCTACGGGCTTCCCTGAGACCCATGCAGCAACGCAATGTGATCGCGATGCTGTGAGGGTCTGCTCACCTCCCTCCCTGCACCAGGCCCGGATCCAAGATGGCCGCGGCATCCGGGTCCTGCAGGGAGGGAGGTGGTTTCACAGAGCCTGCTCAGAGCAGGCACTGTGAAGCCTGCAGTGCTGCAAGTCAGATCGGTGATCTGACAGAGTGCTGTGCAAACTGTCAGATCACCGATCTGTGATGTCCCCCCCTGGGACAAAGTAAAAAAGTAAAAAAAATTTTTTCCAAATGTGTAAAAAAAAAAAAAAAAATTCCTAAATAATGAAAAAAAAAATATATATTATTCCCATAAATTCATTTCTTTATCTAAATTAAAAAAAAAACAAACAATAAAAGTACACATATTTAGTATCGCCGCGTCTGTAACGACCCCACCTATAAAACTATATCACTAGTTAACCCCTTCAGTAAACACCGTAAGAAAAAAAAAAACGAGGCAAAAAACGCTTTATTATCATACCACCAAACAAAAAGTGGAATAACGCGCGATCAAAAAGACAGATATAAATAACCATGGTTCCGCTGAAAACGTCATCTTGTCCCGCAAAAAACGAGCCACCATACAGCATCATCAGCAAAAAAATAAAAAAGTTATAGTCCTGAGAATAAAGCGATGCAAAATAATTATTTTTTCTATAAAATATTTTTTATCGTATAAAAGCGCCAAAACATAAAAAATGATATAAATGAGGTGTTGCTGTAATCGTACTGACCCGAAGAATAAAACTGCTTTATCAATTTTACCAAAGGCGGAACGGTATAAACGCCTCCACCAAAAGAAATTCATGAATAGCTGGTTTTTGGTCATTCCGCCTCACAAAAATTGGAATAAAAAGCAAAAAACAAGACCTCACATGACTCTGTGGACCAAAATATGGAAAAATTATAGCTCTCAAAAAGCGTCTTTTAGTGTGTGACGGCTGCCAATCATAAAAATCCGCTAAAAAACCCGCTATAAAAGTAAATCAAACCCCCCTTTCATCACCCCCTTAGTTAGGGAAAAATAAAAAAATGTAAAAAATGTATTTATTTCCATTCTCCCATTAGGGTTAGGGTTAGGGCTAGGGTTAGGGCTAGGGTTAGGGCTAGGGCTAGGGTTGGGGCTAGGGTTGGGGCTAGGGTTAGGGCTAGGGTTATGGTTAGGGGTAGGGTTAGGGTTGGGGCTAGGGTTAGGGTTAGGGATAGGGTTGGGGCTAGGGTTAAGGCTACAGTTAGGGTTGGGGCTAAAGTTAGGGTTAGGGTTTGGATTACATTTACGGTTGGGATTAGGGTTGGGATTAGGGTTAGGGGTGTGTCTGGGTTAGAGGTGTGGTTAGGGTTACCATTGGGATTAGGGTTAGGGGTGTGTTTAGATTAGGGTTTCAGGTATAATTGGGGGGTTTCCACTGTTTAGGCACATCAGGGGCTCTCCAAACGCGACATGGCGTCCGATCTCAATTCCAGCAAATTCTGCGTTGAAAAAGTAAAACAGTGCTCCTTCCCTGCCGAGCTCTCCCGTGTGCCCAAACAGGGGTTTACCCCAACATATGGGGTATCAGTGTACTCAGGACAAATTGGACAACAACTTTTGGGGTCCAATTTCTCCTGTTACCCTTGGGAAAATACAAAACTGGGGGCTAAAAAATAATTTTTGTGGGAAAAAAAAGGATTTTTTATTTTCACGGCTCTGCGATATAAACTGTAGTGAAACACTTGGGGGTTCAAAGTTCTCACAACACATCTAGATAAGTTCCTTGGGGGGTCTAGTTTCCAATATGGGGTCACTTGTGGGGGGTTTCTACTGTTTAGGTACATTAGGGGCTCTGCAAATGCAACGTGATGCCTGCAGATCAATCCATCTAAGTCTGCATTCCAAATGATGCTCCTTCCCTTCCGAGCTCTGCCATGCACTCAAACGGTGGTTCCCCCCCACATATCAGGTATCAGCGTACTCAGGACAAATTGGGCAACAATATTTAGGTTCCAATTTCTCCTGTTACCCTTGGAAAAATACAAAACTGGGGGCTAAAAAATAATTTTTGTGGAAAAAAAAATTGTTTTATTTGCGCGGCTCTGCGTTATAAACTGTAGTGAAACACTTGGGGGTTCAAAGCTCTCACATCATATCTAGATGAGTTCCTTAGGGGGTCTACTTTACAAAATGGTGTCACTTGTGGGGGTTTCTACTGTTTAGGTACATTAGAGGCTCTGCAAATGCAATGTGACGCCTGCAGACCATTCCATCTAAGTCTGCATTCCAAATGGCGCTCCTTCCCTTCCGAGCCCTTCCATGTGCCCAAACGGTGGTTCCCCCCACATATGGGGTATCAGCGCACTCAGGACAAATTGGACAACAACTTTTGGGGTCCAATTTCTCCTGTTACCCTTGGGAAAATACAAAACTGGGGGCTAAAAAATAATTTTTGTGGGAAAAAATTTTTGTTTTATTTTTACGGCTCTGCATTATAAACTTCTGTGAAGCCCTTGGTGGGTCAAAGTGCTCACCACACATCTAGATAAGTTCCTTAGGGGGTCTACTTTCCAAAATGGTGTCACTTGTGGGGGGTTTCAATGTTTAGGCACATCAGTGGCTCTCCAAACGCAACATGGCGTCCCATCTCAATTCCTGTCAATTTTGCATTGTAAAGTCAAACGGCGCTCCTTCCCTTCCGAGCTCTCCCATGTGCCCAAACAGTCGTTTACCCCCACATATGGGGTATCAGCGTACTCAGGACAAATTGTACAACAACTTTTGGGGTCCAATTTCTTCTCTTACCCTTGGGAAAATAAAAAATTGGGGGCGAAAAGATAATTTTTGTGAAAAAAAAATGATTTTTTATTTTTATGGTTCTGCATTATAAACTTCTGTGAAGCACGTGGTGGGTCAAAGTGCTCACTACACCTCTAGATAAGTTCCTTAGGGGGTCTACTTTCCAAAATGTTGTCACTTGTGGGGGGTTTCAATGTTTAGGCACATCAGTGGCTCTCCAAACGCAACATGGCGTCCCACCTCAATTCCAGTCAATTTTGCATAGAAAAGTCAAATGGCGCTCCTTCGCTTCCGAGCTCCGTCATGCGCCCAAACAGTGGTTTACCCCCACATGTCGGGTATCGGCGTACTATTATACAACAACGTTTGGGGTCCATTTTCTCCTGTTACCCTTGGTAAAATAAAACAAATTGGAGCTGAAGTAAATTTTTTGTGAAAAAAAGTTAAATGTTCATTTTTATTTAAACATTCCAAAAATTCCTGTGAAACACCTGAAGGGTTAATAAACTTCTTGAATGTGGTTTTGAGCACCTTGAGGGGTGCAGTTTTTAGAATGGTGTCACACTTGGGTATTTTCTGTCATATAGACCCCTCAAAATGACTTCAAATGAGATGTGGTCCCTAAAAAAAAATGATGTTGTAAAAATGAGAAATTGCTGGTTAACTTTTAACCCTTATAACTCCCTAACAAAAAAAATTTTTGGTTCCAAAATTGTGCTGATGTAAAGTAGACATGTGGGAAATGTTACTTATTAAGTATTTTGTGTGACATATCTCTGTGATTTAATTGCATAAAAATTCAAAGTTGGAAAATTGCAAAAATTTTCAAAATTTCCCCAAATTTCCGTTTTTTTCACAAATAAACGCAGGTAATATCAAAGAACTTTTACCACTATCATGAAGTACAATATGTCTCGAGAAAACAATGTCAGAATCACTGGGATCCGTTGAAGCGTTCTAGAGTTATAACCTCATAAAGGGACAGTGGTCAGAATTGTAAAAATTGGCCCAGTCCATAACGTGCAAACCACCCTTGGGGTAAAGGGGTTAATAACTATGCAACATAATTCACTGCTGTAAAATTAAGTGTCCATAATACTACCTGAGGTTTGTTCTGACTCCACCAGCAGAATAGTGAGTGCAGCTCTGGTGTATAATACAGGATGTAACTCAGGATCAGTAATGTAATGTATGTACACAGTGACTGCACCAGCAGAATAGTGAGTGCAGCTCTGGAGTAAAATACAGGATGTAACTCAGGATCAGTAATGTAATGTATGTACACAGTGACTGCACCAGCAGAATAGTGAGTGCAGCTCTGGGGTATAATACAGGATGTAACTCAGGATCAGTAATGTAATGTATGTACACAGTGACTGCACCAGCAGAATAGTGAGTGCAGCTCTGGAGTATAATACAGGATGTAACTCAGGATCAGTAATGTAATGTATGTACACAGTGACTGCACCAGCAGAATAGTGAGTGCAGCTCTGGAGTATAATACAGGATGTAACTCAGGATCAGTAATGTAATTTATGTACACAGTGACTGCACCAGCAGAATAGTGAGTGCAGCTCTGGAGTATAATACAGGATGTAACTCAGGATCAGTAATGTAATGTATGTACACAGTGACTGCACCAGCAGAATAGTGAGTGCAGCTCTGGAGTATAATACAGGATGTAACTCAGGATCAGTAATGTAATTTATGTACACAGTGACTGCACCAGCAGAATAGTGAGTGCAGCTCTGGAGTATAATACAGGATGTAACTCAGGATCAGTAATGTAATGTATGTACATAGTGACTGCACCAGCAGAATAGTGAGTGCAGCTCTGGAGTATAATACAGGATGTAACTCAGGATCAGTAATGTAATGTATGTACACAGTGACTGCACCAGCAGAATAGTGAGTGCAGCTCTGGGGTATAATACAGGATGTAACTCAGGATCAGTAATGTAATGTATGTACACAGTGACTGCACCAGCAGAATAGTGAGTGCAGCTCTGGAGTATAATACAGGATGTAGCTCAGGATCAGTAAGGTATGTACACAGTGACTGCACCAGCAGGATAGTGAGTGCAGCTCTGGAGTATAATACAGGATGTAGCTCAGGATCAGTAATGTAATGTATGTACACAGTGACTGCAGCAGCAGAATAGTGAGCGCAGCTCTGGGGTATAATACATGATGTAACTCAGGATCAGTAATGTAATGTATGTACACAGTGACTGCACCAGCAGAATAGTGAGTGCAGCTCTGGGGTATAATACAGGATGTAACTCAGGATCAGTAATGTATGTACACAATGACTGCACCAGCAGAATAGTGAGTGCAGCTCCGGGGTATAATACAGGATGTAACTCAGGATCAGTAATGTAATGTATGTACACGGTGACTGCACCAGCAGAATAGTGAGTGCAGCTCTGGGGTATAATACAGGATGTAACTCAGGATCAGTAATGTAATGTATGTACGCAGTGACTCCACCAGCAGAATAGTGAGTGCAGCTCCGGAGCATAATACAGGGTGTAAGTCAGGATCAGTAATGTAATGTATGTATGCAGTGAATGCACCAGCAGAATAGTGAGTGCAGCTCTGGAGCATAATACAGGGTGTAACTCAGGATCAGTAATGTAAAGTATGTACACAGTGACTGCATCAGCAGAATAGTGAGTGCAGCTCTGGAGCATAATACAGGGTGTAACTCAGGATCAGTAATGTAATGTATTTATGCAGTGAATGCACCAGCAGAATAGTGAGTGCAGCTCTGGAGCATAATACAGGGTGTAACTCAGGATCAGTAATGTAATGTATTTATGCAGTGAATGCACCAGCAGAATAGTGAGTGCAGCTCTGGAGCATAATACAGGGTGTAACTCAGGATCAGTAATGTAAAGTATGTACACAGTGACTGCATCAGCAGAATAGTGAGTGCAGCTCTGGAGTATAATACAGGATGTAACTCAGGATCAGTAATGTAATGTATGTACACAGTGACTGCACCAGCAGAATAGTGAGTGCAGCTCTGGAGTATAATACAGGATGTAACTCAGGATCAGTAATGTAATTTATGTACACAGTGACTGCACCAGCAGAATAGTGAGTGCAGCTCTGGAGTATAATACAGGATGTAACTCAGGATCAGTAATGTAATGTATGTACATAGTGACTGCACCAGCAGAATAGTGAGTGCAGCTCTGGAGTATAATACAGGATGTAACTCAGGATCAGTAATGTAATGTATGTACACAGTGACTGCACCAGCAGAATAGTGAGTGCAGCTCTGGGGTATAATACAGGATGTAACTCAGGATCAGTAATGTAATGTATGTACACAGTGACTGCACCAGCAGAATAGTGAGTGCAGCTCTGGAGTATAATACAGGATGTAGCTCAGGATCAGTAAGGTATGTACACAGTGACTGCACCAGCAGGATAGTGAGTGCAGCTCTGGAGTATAATACAGGATGTAGCTCAGGATCAGTAATGTAATGTATGTACACAGTGACTGCAGCAGCAGAATAGTGAGCGCAGCTCTGGGGTATAATACATGATGTAACTCAGGATCAGTAATGTAATGTATGTACACAGTGACTGCACCAGCAGAATAGTGAGTGCAGCTCTGGGGTATAATACAGGATGTAACTCAGGATCAGTAATGTATGTACACAATGACTGCACCAGCAGAATAGTGAGTGCAGCTCCGGGGTATAATACAGGATGTAACTCAGGATCAGTAATGTAATGTATGTACACGGTGACTGCACCAGCAGAATAGTGAGTGCAGCTCTGGGGTATAATACAGGATGTAACTCAGGATCAGTAATGTAATGTATGTACGCAGTGACTCCACCAGCAGAATAGTGAGTGCAGCTCCGGAGCATAATACAGGGTGTAAGTCAGGATCAGTAATGTAATGTATGTATGCAGTGAATGCACCAGCAGAATAGTGAGTGCAGCTCTGGAGCATAATACAGGGTGTAACTCAGGATCAGTAATGTAAAGTATGTACACAGTGACTGCATCAGCAGAATAGTGAGTGCAGCTCTGGAGCATAATACAGGGTGTAACTCAGGATCAGTAATGTAATGTATTTATGCAGTGAATGCACCAGCAGAATAGTGAGTGCAGCTCTGGAGCATAATACAGGGTGTAACTCAGGATCAGTAATGTAATGTATTTATGCAGTGAATGCACCAGCAGAATAGTGAGTGCAGCTCTGGAGCATAATACAGGGTGTAACTCAGGATCAGTAATGTAAAGTATGTACACAGTGACTGCATCAGCAGAATAGTGAGTGCAGTTCTGGAGCATAATACAGGGTGTAACTCAGGATCAGTAATGTAATGTATGTATGCAGTGAATGCACCAGCAGAACAGTGAGTGCAGCTCTGGGGTATAATACAGGATGTAACTCAGGATCAGTAATGTAATGTATGTACACAGTGACTGCAGCAGCAGAATAGTGAGTGCAGCTCTGGAGTATAATACAAGAGGTAACTCAGGATCAGTAATGTAATGTATGTACATAGTGACTGCACCAGCAGAATAGTGAGTGCAGATCTGGAGTATAATACAGGAGGTAACTCAGGATCAGTAATGTAATGTATGTACACAGTGACTGCACCAGCAGAATAGTGAGTGCAGCTCTGGGGTATAATACAGGATGTAACTCAGGATCAGTAATGTAATGTATGTACACAGTGACTGCACCAGCAGAATAGTGAGTGCAGCTCTGGGGTATAATACAGGATGTAACTCAGGATCAGTAATGTAATGTATGTACACAGTGACTGCACCAGCAGAATAGTGAGTGCAGCTCTGGGGTATAATACAGGATGTAACTCAGGATCAGTAATGTAATGTATGTACACAGTGACTGCACCAGCAGAATAGTGAGTGCAGCTCTGGAGTATAATACAGGATGTAACTCAGGATCAGTAATGTAATGTATGTACTTTGTGTACCAGCAGAATAGTGAGTGCAGCTCTGGAGTATAGTATGAAATGTAACTCATATATAGAAGAAGACTCGTGTTCAGTATAATATAAGTAATGCAGTGTGTGTTGCTTCTCTGAATCGTGTGATACAGGCCATATACAGTTGTAGATACTGTACGGCTTCTTAGATCTTGATCTTTTTTTGCTGAATATTACGCTGATCTCAGTCTGGCTGCTGCTATTTGTCCTTTATGATGTCCACATTTTTGACAATGTTAACGCCTTGGATTGATATAAAATGTAATATTCTCACCGTTTCAAAGTTACAATGTTCTCTGCGTGGCACATTTTAAACCCTTTTTAAGCCTTTTCAGCAAGAAATTAGAGGATCAGCACCACGGACAGCAGCTGAAGCAGCCAAATGCAAATGTGAGACTCATTCCTTCTGAATTTTATGAGGCTGAGATTAAAGGACTCTTTAATAGGAAGGCAAGTAAAATAGACTACAAAAGGAAGGCAGGAGAGGCGGCTCATCGCAGGAAGAGTGCGTGACCTGACAATGGCCAGAAGCCATCGACCTCTGATAGAAGACGAAGGCGTCTGATGGGAAGACTGTGCGCATCCCATGCTCGCTACTGGGCACCGACTCATTTTTGTAGGTTTTGAATTTTTACCAAGGACAGAAGCAGTGGATGGATCTTCTACTCCTGTAACAAGCACACTCTGTGTTAACGTCAATTCAAACATAAAGATTCAAAATGGAGATTGTTTTTTAGTGACAAAACCAAAGAACATTACATCTTGCATTTTTCTGTGAGCTTGAAAGATGATGGTCATGGGCCAAATGGAAGTAGGGAATGTAGGAAGATATCACTCCAATCCACTCCCGATCCAGCGCTGCCAGTCCTGTGCTCCTTACCGGTGTAGGTCCTCCGTCCTTAGCCGCCATGTGCTGTCCATAGACATGTCAGAACTAAGAGGAGTGATTGGCAGCAGCCGTCACTTAAATAATAGATAGGGAGTTATTATTATAAAACCTCAAGCATCAAAGTGATGACATTGGAGTTTCATAGTGTGACGGATCTTACAATAAAATTTTTTCTAGATGTCTGTATTTTATCACATATCTGTTTATCTATCTATTGTCTGTATATTATTTATTATCTATCTGTCTCTCCATTATCTATCTATTATCTATTATCCATCTCTCTATCTATTATCTGTCTCTCTATTATCTAACTATTATCTATCTACTATCTATCTGTTATCTATCTATTATATATTATCTGTATATCTATTATCTATTTATCTATAATCTATCTATTATCTATCTGTTTATTATCTTTGCTTTATCTATTATCTATTTATCGCTCTCATGATTATCCATCTACCTAATGTACTCTTGATATCACAGTTCAAGAAAATATTTAAGGCTATGTTCACACTGGGCTTTTTTGCTGTTTTTTTTTTTTATGCTAATTTTCAGCTCCTTTCTTCAGCACCAGAAAAGCCTATGAGATTTCAGAAATCTCATGCACACTCATTGTTTTTTTGCTTCATCAGGATTTTGTGCTTTGCTGCTTTTTTTGGACATAGAGCATATCACTTCTTTCAGCTTTTTGCAGATCCGCACCAAAAGCTCACCTAAACCTGCGTTTTTGCCGCAGCTTCTTTCCTGCCAAGAAATCAGGTTTTTCTGCAGAAAAAAAGCAGCAAAAACACCCAGTGTGAAGTTACCCTAAAGGGAATCTGTCAGCAGGCTTTTGCTCCCCACAAATTTGAGAGCACCATAATATAGGTGCAGAGACCCTGATTCTGGCGATGTGTCACTTACTGGGCTGTTTGCCGTAGTTGTGATACAATCACTGTTTTCTCTGCTGCAGATGTAGCCTCTGATTGCTGAGCTGTGTATAACCCCACCCATACAGCTGATTGGCAACTTTCTGCGTACACTGTGCATAGGCAAAAAGCAGCCAATCAGTGGTGGGGCGGAGCTGGATTACCTAGAAGCAGGTTTACTAATCCTCTTATGATGATCTCCTGCTGAAAAACAGTGATTTTATGAAAACTACAGCAAGCAGCCGAGTAAGTGACACATCGCTGGAATCAGGATATCGGCCTGTACATGATGCTGTTCCCAGTTCAGGTGGCAAAAAACTAATGAGAAATTCCCTTTAACAGCCAATAGCACAGTGTATGTTATAAAGAAAGAGAATTTTTGAGTATTACAACTACCTAACGGTGAGCCAAACCCCCCCGCTGCGATAATCTCCTGGTTTTATGCTCATTCAAACACCCAAAATGTAAAATATCTGCCCAGAATTATGCATCAAAAACTCAAGTAGCGCAGATCCTGCTCCACTTCTTGGATAATTAGTATGGAGTGGTGAGAAGAAGGCAATTACCTCACACGGGGAAAGAGTTGGCCATAAACCAAGAGAAGGAGCGCGGAGGGGAACGGCAGCCATGCCAAGTACTCGTGCGATTAACAGAACAGTCCGTACCTCGCTGTAGTGTAACGGCGGAAAACCTCGCGCCGCACAAGATCGGAAAGACGATAATTACTGCACTGAAATCCTCCACCTCCTCGATAACAAGGAAGAAGAAGAACCATACCACCGCCACGTCTGAAGACCAAGTCCTTAGCATTGTAACTACTTGTTTGAAGGCTACATAGTTACATAGGTTAAAAAAGCCCCCGGTCCATCACGTTCAACCTTTCTCCACCAATTGTACTTTTTATCACTAGTCTACCTATAACCCATAATGTTATGTGTAATGAGGAAATCATCCAGCACTTGTACAAAGGCCGTTCTAGTGTCGGCCATTACTTCCTCCTGTGGTCGCCATTCCACAGTCTGATGGCTCTAACTGTAAAGAACCCTTTCCTGTATGGCTGCCGGAATCACCTTTCTTCCACTCGTAATGAGTGTTCCCTGGTCCTCAGTATGGTCCTTGGAAGGAATAACTCGTGTTCCGTTCTCTGTACTGACCACAGATCTCCTCTGAGACGCCTTATTTCTAAACTAAACTAGCCCAACTTATCCAAGCTTTCATCATATGAGAGGTCTCCACCCCAGATAATATGGAAGAGGCCTCCACTCCGTGTAATATAGTAGTTCCAGACTCGGTGATGCACTGGAAACAGACTTCACATGAATCAGTAAGGACCAGGATAGCAGGGTATTCAGGATGGCAAGCAACGCAGGAAGCAGTACATGCAGCTGGAGGGAAGTTACATACAGGAACTTGTAGCAGGGAAACAGTTAACCACAGGTTTCCTAGAATCATATATATGTAACCATTGACTTGCGTCAGGGAGACCACTGAGTTATTAGAGACATATAAAGGGAATCAAGAACTTGCAGTAGTCAAATAGTTAACCACTGGGTTATTATAGACATTTAAAATCAATCAGTTACTTTCAGTACAAGAATGGTTAACCACTGGGTTATTATAGACATTTAAAATCAATCAGGAACTTTCAGTACAAAAATGGTTAACCACTGGGTTGTTAGAGAAGTATATAGGCAATCAGGAACTTGCAGTACAAGAATGGTTAACCACTGAGTTGTTAGAGAAGTATATAGACAATCAGGATCTTGCAGTACAAGAATGGTTAACCACTGGATTAATATAGACATTTAAAATCAATCAGGAACTTTCAGTACAAGAATGGTTAACCACTGGGTTGTTAGAGAAGTATATAGGCAATCAGGAACTTGCAGTAGGGAGATGGTCAACCACAGGGTTATACACAATGAAGAATTTACAGCTTGGAAATGGTTAACAACTGGATTATTATAAACTTGTATATGCAATCAAGTACTTCCAGCATGGACATGGTTAACCACAGAATAAGCAGAGACTTATATGCAATCAGGTCAATCTTGCCACAGGATTCACTGGGCAGAATGTAGAATGCTGGAAAAAAGAAGAAAGTTGTAGGAAGGACAATTAGACATCGGGATGGAGCAAAGTCTGGAGGGAGCTGAGGTTAAATCCTGCAAAATAATGTGGTAGAAAAGTGTTCTATTATTGTGAATACTCAGGCATTTATGGATATGTGAGGCATCCGTAAAAGACTTTGGATGATGATGATGTTAGAGATGCTTGTTGGGTTACCAGATTAATACCAGACTAGAAGAGAGCAAGGCCCGGCACTGGAGCCGGGACAGATGAGTAACAAGTAGATCTGATCTAACATTAATCAATGGATTGGTGGTGCATTATCTGCTAGGATATAAACCCCTTCATGACCGGGTCTTTTTGCATTTTTATTATTTCCTCTTTTTCCAAGAGTAATAGTTTTTTTTATTTTTGCATCATACAGAGGCTTAGACTTTTGTGATAAGAGTTGTTCAGAATAACTCCATTTACTTTTCTGTATAACGTCTTGGAAAATAGAAAAAAAATCCAAGTGCAGTGAAATGGTGTGAAAAATTCTGCAAATGTGTCGTAGTCTTGAGTTTTGTTTTGTGCGAGTTTTCATTGTACAATAACAATGCGCTGATAACGTGATTCCTCAAGTCGGTATGATTATCGCAATACTAAACTTGATGCTCAATGAAAATCTGGTGGTTTTTAATTGTATGGGTTATTATTATTATGTGATGGATCAGATATTTTTGGACGCAGCCAGCCACAGAATTCACAGGAAGACTCAGACTGTGTCCACACGTTACCTTTTTGTCACATTTTTTGCATAGATTTGTCACAAAGCCTCAAGGATCTCCTAGTGCCAGCTAAGTGAATGAGATTCCTGTGGGTATGTGCAAACATTAAAGAAGCACTCGTCCTCCTCCTCATCTTCGTCTTCCTCCTATCAAAGTTTTATCCTCTTAATATATTGCAATCATAATTTTATTTAGCACTGTGCAATTACAATTGCTCATTTTGCCTTTCTTCCCAGCTAATTCTTCTCTTTCCTCTGCTTTATGTAGAAACAGGAAGTTTTGTGTCCCTGCATTTATCATTCCTCGCTTCACCTCCTGACCCATCTGCTCCCTCCTCTCCCTGCCAGGAACATTTGCAGCGATTCATGACTCATGCAGGGATAATTGACCTCCTGTTTCTACATAGAGCTTAGAAGAATTCAGCTAGTCAGTTTTTAATCACGTGATGTCATAGACCTAATGGAAAAGAGAAGAATTATCTGGGTAGAAAGGCAAAATGAGGAATTGTAACTTAGTACACAGTGCTGTATAATATGAAGAATGCAATATATTAAGAGAATAAAATTGATAGGAGGAGGAGGAGGGTTTCTTTAAGATCCGTAGCAGACTTTTTTTTCACCAAAGTATGTTGCTTGGCATGAAAAATGCTACATAAGCTATTGTATGAGGGATTTTTCATGAGTTTTTAATGTTTTTATTTTTTTCTCTTTTATTTGATTGTTTTAAGAACTTTGCAGAAACAAAGAGTTGACATGCTGCAGATATTTAAAATTCTTCCAGTCTGCAAGGAAAAAATAAGCAGCATGCGCATGACACTTGAGAAATCTCATTCACTTTTCATGGTAAAAAAAAACACGTGGAAAAAATGCAACATGTGAACAAGCCCTAAGGTGGCCGTGATGGGTATTCTCATTTCTGCAGTATCGAGCACTGCACAATGAAAAGAGCTACGAAGTGCGGCTTCCTTGAGTATTTACATCTGGCTGCCCCTAGAGCTGCAAGCAGCTGATCGGTGGGGGCGTCATTAGTCGAATCCCGACTGATCTGAGGTAACATGGGGCAAGTTCTAGTTGTTCTTAAAGTAGTTAATGAATATCCATAGGATAGGTCAACAATGTCATATGCTCAGGGAACTCCTTAGGGTTAGAGTTAGGGTTAAGGAGGACCAGTATGGAGAACCAGGGTTAGGGTTAAGAAGAACCAATATGGAGAACCAGGGTTAAGGTTAAGGAGAACCAGTATAAAGAACCAGAGTTAGGGTAAGGTTTAAGTAGAACCAGTATGGAGAACTAGGGTTAGGGTTAAGGAGAACGAATATGGAGAACCAGGGTTAGGGTTAAGGAGAACCAGTATGGAGATCCAAGGTTAGGGTTAAGGAGAACCAATATGGAGAACCAGGGTTAGGGTTAAGGAGAACCAGTATAAATAACCAGACTTAGGGTAAGGTTTAAGTAGAACCAGTATGGAGAACTAGGGTTAGGGTTAAGGAGAATGAATATGGAGAACCAGGGTTAGGGTTAAGGAGAACCACGGGCAGCTCTACCCTCACCTACTGTATCCTCACCCATCCTCCTGTACCAGTTGTGACTTGTATTTTTCAAGATTATTGTACTTGTTTTATTATGTATACCCCTCCTCACATGTAAAGCGCCATGGAATAAATGGCGCTATAATAATAAATAATAATAATAATAATAATAACCAGTATGGAGATCCAGGGTTAGGGTTAAGAACAACCAATATGGAGAACCAGGGTTAGGGTTAAGGAGAACCAGTATAAAGAACCAGGGTTAGGGTAAGATTTAAGTAGAACCAGTATGGAGAACTAGGGTTAGGGTTAAGGAGAACGAATATGGAGAACCAGGGTTAGGGTTAAGCAGAACCAATATGGAGAACCAGGGTTAAGGTTAAGGAAAACTAGTATAAAGAACCAGGGTTACAGTAAGATTTAAGTAGAACCAGTATGGAGAACTAGGGTTAGGGTTAAGGAGAACGAATATGGAGAACCAGGGTTAGGGTTAAGGAGAACCAGTATAAAGAACCAGGGTTAGGGTAAGGTTTAAGTAGAACCAGTATGGAGAACCAGGGTTAGGGTTAAGGAGAACCAGTATGGAGAACCAGGGTTAGAGTTAAGGAGAACCAATATGGAGAACCAGGGTTAGGGTTAAGGAGAACCAATATGGAGAACCAGGGTTAGGGTTAAGGAGAACCAGTATGGAGAACCAGGGTAAGGTTTAGGTAGAACCAGTATGGAGAAGTAGGGTTAAGGAGAACGAATATGGAGAACCAGGGTTAGGGTTAAGGAGAACCAGTATGGAGAACCAGGGTTATGCTTAAGGAGAACCAATATGGAGAACCAGGATTAGGGTTAAAGAGAACCAATATGAAGAACCAGGGTTAGGGTTAAGGAGAACCAATATGAAGAACCAGGATTAGGGTTAAGTAGAACCAGTACTTTACCATGTTGCATCACAGGCATTGCAATCAGTCAGCTAAACTCGACTCTGATGAAGGGCAAAGACCCCAAAGCAGCTCATGTCACATGTATATGAATTTCGGGCTTAACCGCTATCTCTAGCCATGTTGCAAAACTCAACAAAGGCTCAGACATTGAGAGATAAAGTAGGCACCTCTCCTAGGCTAATTTGTATCTCGGGTTCATGGTCCCGGTCTCTTGCTTTGAGCAGGCAGTGATCATTGCTGAGAGGGTTTTTGGGTTTGGATCTATGTTCCGGTATATGTTTTGATGAGGAGTTTAACTTGAGCCTTCAAGACTCCTCCAAGAAGTGGGTGACACAGCCTCGCTTTCATTAAAATGGTGGCACGTATGAGCCACAACTTCAGCTCCATTTCCAAAAAGACAGACAAACTGGAGCAAACTTCTTGGTAAGTATAAGTATCCATTTTCCTGACCTTGATGGCAACCTGGAAGGAAACTTATCTTCCTGCCAAAGTTCCTCCTTGACCCAAGAAAATGAGAACACGATGACATTACCGCTACATAAAGGTCTCCATAGCCACTAACCAAACGTCTGACCTGACAAATTGTTGCAGCGAGATAAGTAATGATGTGTTAGATGGAAGCCTCTCCCCGTCCTACAACTTGTTCTCTCCGTGTGGTCTTTGGTGTCACCTCCTTGTGGTCCTCATGTCTGTTTCCAGTGTCGGCAGTAATAACGTTCCAGATATATGAAATCCAAGTTCATTGTTTTCTTGCAACGTTTTGCAAAAATAAAAAAAAATGAGATGTGTAACATTTTCTTTCCATTCCTCCCAGGAAGTATTTCAATGGCTGCTGAAAATCAAAGCACAAACGAAAACCCGACTTATGTTAACGTGTGAAGGAAGAAAGGAGGGCGAGAAAGAAGGAAGGACAGAAGCCCACCTGGGATCGGACTGCTCCCAAATTCTGAATAAATCTGAGGTTTTTAGCTTTATCGCCGATGAAGAGGACGAGTCGTCACCTCGTGTAAAGGCTACGAACTGTGGGACACATCTACCCTCTTTTAAACTCACTCGTGTTTGTACATGATCAATGAACTGACGTACACCAGATATTTGCATGCTTTAACCCTTTCGCTGATCGAGAGGACTTGCAAAAATATCACCTGTCTTTAAGCAGTGAACGGGTTAAAAGAGCATTTCCCCCCCCCCCTAAAATAATAACTAAAAGGTAAATGCAAATCCTTAAAGGGGCTGTCCAGGACTGTCAGGGTTGTGTCTGGCATTGCAGCTCATCACTTGTTACTTGAATTGGATGAGTTGCAATACCAGACATGACCTATGATGCAGAGCGGCGCTGTTCCATGTTTTGGACAATTCCTTTAAGTTGTCTTCTTTTGTAATGAGACATTCTGCAAAAGCTGGGGGACGACTATTTTGCCATCATTGCAACTCCTGCAGGGGCTTCTCATCTGCCATTTCCAGACAGTAGGGAGATAGGGCACAATAATGAAATCCCTGCCACGCGGGCATTAGTATCAGTTACAATGTTGTGGGACATTAAAGTGAATGAAGAGGGCCATGCCACACAAGCCGCGCCTTGGTATTAATGTATCGTGGAAGCCATCAAGTTAGTGGTTGCTACATCTGTAACAGATTTGTACACCGGCTATGCTCTGCCCTGCAGGGTTGTACCTGTGCACCACATACCCAGCTCTGCTACATCACAGTCTCTCAGCCGTGGCTTATCGGACTACCCGGTGGACTACATCCACTGTACCGCAGACTGAACTCATAGCAACTGTACCAACAACTTTCTCCTGTTTTCGGTCTAGTTGAATTTATCTCTGGGAATTAGTCAGGAAAATCCGTGAAGATAATGTAAAAAAAGGGAGACCTCCTGACATGGAGGGAAAACGCATAAGCATGGAGGGCAGAAAATAAATCTTGAGGGCTCAGATTGTGCAATGAGGGTGGAGAATCAGCGCAGAGGGTGGAGAATCAGCACGGAGGGTGGAGAATCAGCATGGAGGGAGGAGAATCAGCATGGAGGGTGGACCCGGTGCAGTGAGGGTGGAGAATCAGAGTGGAGAATCAGCAGTGAGGACGGAAAATCAGCATGGAGGGTGGAGAATCAGCATGGAGGGAGGAGAATCAGCACGGAGGGTGGAGAATCAGCATGGAGGGAGGAGAATCAGCATGGAGGGTGGACCCGGTGCAGTGAGGGTGGAGAATCAGAGTGGAGAATCAGCAGTGAGGAGGGAAAATCAGCATGGAGGGTGGAGAATCAGCATGGAGGGAGGAGAATCAGCACGGAGGGTGGAAAATCAGCATGGAGGGTGGAGAATCAGCATGGAGGGAGGAGAATCAGCATGGAGGGAGGAGAATCAGCATGGAGGGAGGAGAATCAGCATGGAGGGTGGACCCGGTGCAGTGAGGGTGGAGAATCAGAGTGGAGAATCAGCATGGAGGGAGGAGAATCAGCACGGAGGGTGGAAAATCAGCATGGAGGGTGGAGAATCAGCATGGAGGGAGGAGAATCAGCATGGAGGGAGGAGAATCAGCATGGAGGGAGGAGAATCAGCATGAAGGGTGGACCCGGTGCAGTGAGGGTGGAGAATCAGAGTGGAGAATCAGCAGTGAGGATGGAAAATCAGCATGGAGGGAGGAGAATCAGCATGGAGGGAGGAGAATCAGCATGGAAGGTGGACCCGGTGCAGTGAGGGTGGAGAATCAGAGTGGAGAATCAGCAGTGAGGGTGGAGAATCAGCATGGAGGGTGGAGAATCGGCATGGAGGGTGGAGCCTGTGCAGTGAGGGTGGAGAATCTGCACAGAGGGTGGATATTGTGCAATGAGGGTGGAGAATCAGCATGGAGGGTGGAGAATCAACAGTGAGGGTGGAGCCTGTGCAGTGAGGGTGGAGCATCAGCACAGAGGGTGGAGATTGTGCAATGAGGGTGGAGAATCAGCATGGAGGGTGGAGAATCAACAGTGAGGGTGGAGCCTGTGCAGTGAGGGTGGAGCATCAGCACAGAGGGTGGAGATTGAGCAGAGAGGGTGGAGAATCAGCACGGAGGGTGGAGAATCAGCACGGAGGGTGGAGAATCAGCACGGAGGCTGGAGAATCAGTATGGCGGGTGGAGATTGAGCAATGAGGGTGGAGATTCAGCAATGAGGGTGGAGAATAAGCACGGAGGGTGGAGATTGAGCAATGATGGATGTGTCCTCAAATGTCCTGGTTTATTGTAGAAAAACATTTCCGATGCGGTGCTCTGCAGCTAGAGAATCGCCTACTTCCGGATGCCAAACTCTTAACAATTGGCAAAAAAGTTTTATCTAATAAAATCCAGAAAATGAATCATCGGACAGGCGGGAAAGCAATAAGTCCTGGCACCCGCTTAGTACCTAACCAAAGTAATTGGAAGAGAGGTGCTATAGATCAAATTGTGCCGTCCGGTTCACCATTTTCTCGACAGTCCGCTACACTGTATCACTGCGGCAGAATTGTGTTTTCCAGTGAATCTCTACATTGGGCAGATCCTCCGCTAGGAGTCTGGAATCAGCGAGTGATAAATCCCAGGAGCGCTGTAGTGGCAGCCATGTTTGCAGCCGTTACCCAATTTTTCCAGCTGACCGAAGAGGACGACATCAGGGATTTACATTTACATGTGACTTTTTTTCTTTCTTTTTTTTAATTTTTGGGGTAAATGCTCTTTGAATATTTTTTTTAAAACTTACCATTGAATAAACTTTGCTGTAATTTAACTAGACGATTATGTAAATAAGGGCGATTAAAGGAGAACTATCATTCTTTTTAACGATATGTATTGTATTTTACTTCAGTTCTTTCCAATCAATCGACATCGCTCCTAAACATTGCATCACCCAAAAGTTATGCACAAAACTAGAAGTACTTTTTATTTTTTTATTTTATTTTTTATTTTATTTGGTGCAGGAAGTTCTTGTCATCTATTGTTATATCAGTGGAGAGTCGGCGACTACAACCTCTTGATGACAGTGAAGAATACTTCAGAGCCGTCCATCCGGTCACACTATAATTCCTATGTATCCTATATAAATTATTCTCGGACATCCTTTTATATGAAATGATAGTTCGTCTTTGAACCATGAACCTTGGATTGTTCTTTATCCTTTCACAGGGAAGAATCGTTACATAATGTCCAACTTATCTGGTGATCTTTGTTTAGAGGACGGACGAAACTTGTATATAATCCTTTATAAATAAAGTCTACAAAACCTTTATTATACGATTCCGCTCATTTGTTGGTCCAGAATTATATCAAATATTCTAGTTTGTAAAATGAATAAATTAATTACTGATGGAAAATAGCATCATATTATGTACAATCCATTCACATCCAGAGCTGAACTCAAAATTCTGCCGATTTCTACATGGCTTTGAATATTTATGCTTCTCGCTCATATTGCGTGGGAGATGTGATCAGCGCGATCATTATGATCACCATCGATCAGTCTGGTTTCCATCAAATTTGAAGTGAGGGAGACCACACGCCCCTTTAAGTGATACAATATTGTGTCCACATGGAGCGTCCTAATAAATGTTATTGTGTTTATTCACAGAATCGCCCCCAGGATCTTCTCCGGAATGCTGAAATAATTGATCTTCCTAATCTGTTACTTGATTTCCCATCCTCCGACTGCCTCTTGTACCGGCAGCGATCGCACTGATGCCATTTTCTCACCTTCATCCCTTCATCTCTACATTTGTAACAGAAGATCCTAATTGTGCAGTTTGGGTGTCAGTCGTGGAGATAAGCGGCCGGTGGCTCGCTCCAGAGTCTCTCACGCAGCAGGACAACATGTAAAAGGAGCATCGGGATAGAAAATAATTTCATTATATAAAAATTAGTTTTCTCTCCTGTTAAATGTTTCTCATCTGGGGCTATAAGGTGATGTGTGATCTCCCATGAGCTGCAGTAAAATTGCTGCATTACAACAACCATGGTGCAGTTGTAGATTTAGGGCGAATTCCCACATTGTAGATTTTGTTGCAGATACACAACACAAATAACTTGAACTTTTCATTTCCATATTATCTTATTTATGCCTCTCTTTAGCCCAGTTCTGCAGTAGTACCCGTGCCTTGAACTGCTCAACGTAGTTGTTGTCACTCTGCAGCTATGCAGGTAGCTGCAAGCTCCACTAGATGGCAATAGAGTGGAGGGAGGACAGCACGTCTGCAAGAGCAGACCTGCAGTGAGGCTACCACCAGGTGGCAGCAGAATAGTCAAACAAGCCGAGTCAAAACCTAGACTAAACCGTCATGCGGTACAAAGGGAAAAAACAAACACAGAGTCAGAGGAGAGCCAGAGGGTCAAAAGCAGTTCAAAGCAACAGCACCAGAAGCAAGAGGCAAAGTCAGGTCAATGTCAAGGCCGAGTCAAACGCCGGAAAATCCAAAAACAAGGGGAAACACTAAGATGGGACGGGCAAGGAGGAAGGAACAGTCACGGTGAGAAGTCGGAAAACACAGCAGGACAAATCAGGGTACTACCAGAGTCAGATACTCATGCCGCAGGCACAAAATATAACTGACATCATCTGCAGGACGAAGCAGGAAGACATAGCATACCTAAACCCAAAACGAGGCCAGGCAAAGTTAACTCTTGCCATGATCAGACCGGGAAAGGGCAGACAGGGCTCAAAACCTGGACTGGATCATGACAGTAGTGTTCTTCCTATGCTTCCAGGACCAGTTCACACGTTACCTCTTCAGCCCCACAGCTCACATTTCTGCCGTACTGACTACAGCAGTCTCACCGCTCAGTCTCCATGATCTTCTTGCCATGTCTCTACCACTTCTTTTTCCAGTGAATTTACTTTCAGGGCTCGGTATCTCAGCAATCTTCCTATTACCAACACACCCGAGTAATGTGACCGACATCCTTCTCTTACCAGAACTTCTCTCTAACTGCGGACTCATTGGAACCAGAAAGTAACTTCTCCTTATTGTTCTGTGCATATCTATATATCACCGTTGTATCTTCCTCTGCCGTATACTCTTACATGGCCACAGATTTTTCCATCGCAGATTAGAAACATATATCAACAAGAGATGTTGCTCACTGAAGCCATTTCATTGTGGATTCTGCCCAGAATCCATGGGGGATAGACACAAGGATGACAGGTGGACCAGCGTCTGCTGGGATAGCAATCTACAATAAGTATCTGAGCTCTGCATTCTAGTGTGAACATCCTCCAAGATGAGAGATGTGGAGACCTCAGCGGAAGAAATGTTTTCTCCCTTTCATCTTCCTTCCTATTGTTTTTTTTTCTGGTACATTATGATTTTGAGACATTTCTGGAGATGGGATCTTTGGATTAATTACAATGAGTTCCATTTACAGCGTTTATTGCAGCAGCTTCAATTATGAAGCGATAATGGTTGGAATATATGTAATAACGATGTAATTGGCGCCGAGTGGTTTATACTCGTCGTTCTATGAAAAGCTCAAGGAGCAGAAAATGTGTTACATGGAGTTTATCAGGTTTTCTTAATGTATTTTTTTTCCTTTATTTTGTATAAAAGTGATTGGAATTTGTAAAGGGACGGTGTTAGCCTGAACTGACAGTATAAACTAAGCACTTAGTCTTGTATGGGAAAATTAACCCTAAAAAAATAGCTTTATTGCTCTAACTCCATACTGCAGAAACGCAAATATGCTAATTATTATGCTAAGTGCACTCTGGGCATGGCCAAGAGGCTCCGTGCACTGTTCCGCTTATTGGCTTTGCATTAGCCCGCCTACCTCACTTGTGATTGACAGATCTGGATTCCCTGAGCTTTCTTTGCAAATAGTGATCACTCCAGGAAATGCATGTTTTACCAGCTCACCTTTTTGCAGAAGAAGCAACGTCATGGAGGCCGTTTTTCAGCAATCCTAAGCAATGTAGCTGTGAATCCAGCTAGGGGTGAGATAAAACATTTACTAGAAAGTAGCAGCATAGAGGCTAGTATACTGCAGTACTGAGCAGTGTAGCTGTGAATACAGCCTTGGGGTGAGAAAAAAACACTTACTGGAAAGCAACAGCTGCATGGATGATATTACAGTGCAGTGCTGAGCAGTGTAGTTGTGAATACAGAGGAATTCCCAGGATGGTTTCCTTACATTTCTCTCCTCCCAGTTTGACTTACAGGATGACTTACAGGACATCTTTATATGAAAATAAAAAGAGAGCTGAAAAAGAGACCAAGCCAAACAATAAGATGCCGAAGAGAGCAGCCCAGCAGATTCCTCCCCACTTGCCTGGAATTCTTGCCACTTTTTAAAGGTATATTTCCTGGACAGCCTGTTGCAATATCATGCAGCTTGTAGTGCTAGATTCCTTTCAGGATTTTACAAGGAATGGGAAAGAAATGGAGAAGAGGACAATTTCTAGACCTTCCTTACCTGAAATTAGAAGTGTGATGGAATCAGAAGGCAGGGTATCCAGCTTTTATTTGGGGTAAAATAATACAATGTATTTCCTCATCAAACGTGACAACCGGCCCCTGTGTAATGATCTGGTGGTTTAGGAACAACATGAGACAAGCTCTGAAGGAGGTGGTATCTGTACTGACCGCAGACCCTGAACCTAGCAGCGCAACTAGAAATAGCCGTGGGGGGTACCTGACGCTCCCTAGACCCCTCGGCACAGCCTAAGATCTAACTTCCCCTAAAGATGGAAACAGGAAACCTATCTTGCCTCAGAGAAAATCCCCAAAGGAAAGATAGCCCCCCACAAATATTGACGGTGAGAGGAGGGGAAAATAACATACGCAGAGATGAAATCAGATTTTAGCATAAGAGGCCAGTCTAGCTTGATAGATAGGACAGGAAAGGATACTGTGCGGTCAGTATAAAAACTACAAAACAATCCACACAAAGTTTACAAAATCTCCACACCTGACTAAAGGTGTGGAGGGTAAAACTGCTTCCCAGAGCTTCCAGCTAACAGAAGTAATCCATACTGACAAGCTGGACTAAAATAGAATGCACAGAACAATAAGTCCACAACATGTGGACTGAAATGAGCAAAGCCAGAACTTATCTTTGCAGAACTTGTCAGGAAACCAGGAGAATCCAAGCAGAGATGTGAATCCAGCCAGAGAACATTGACAAGAGGCATAGGCTGAAGACTAGAGCCAGGTTAAATAGCAGAGGCAGGAGAGACGATTAGTGAAAGCAGCTGCTTAAGCTAAACCCAAGAAGCGGCAGTTCCACTCAAAACCACCAGAGGGAGCCCAAGGGCAGAATTCACAAAAGTGCCATTTACAACCACCGGAGGGAGCCCAAGAACGGAATTCACAACAGTACCCCCCCCCCTTGAGGAGGGGTCACCGAACCCTCACCAGAGCCCCCAGGCCGATCAGGACGAGCCAAGTGAAAAGCATGAACCAAATCGGTAGCATGGACATCGGAGGCAACAACCCAAGAATTATCCTCCTGGCCATAACCCTTCCACTTGACAAGATACTGGAGCCTCCGCCTCAAAAAACGAGAATCCAAAATCTTCTCAACCTCATATTCCAACTCTCCCTCAACCAACACCGGGGCAGGAGGATCAACCGAGGGAACAACGGGCACCACATATCTCCGCAACAAAGATCTATGGAAAACATTATGAATGGCAAAAGAGGCTGGAAGAGCCAAACGAAAAGAGACCGGATTAATAATTTCAGAAATTTTATAAGGACCAATAAACCGAGGCTTAAACTTAGGAGAAGAAACCTTCATAGGAACATGACGAGAAGACAACCAAACCAAATCCCCCACACGAAGCCGGGGACCAACACGCCGACGGCGGTTAGCAAAACGTTGAGCCCTTTCCTGAGACAACGTCAAATTGTCCACCACATGAGTCCAAATCTGCTGCAGCCTGTCCACCACAGAATCCACACCAGGACAATCAGAAGGCTCAACCTGCCCAGAAGAAAAACGAGGATGAAAACCAAAATTACAAAAGAAAGGTGAAACCAAAGTAGCCGAACTAGCCCGATTATTAAGGGCAAACTCGGCCAACGGCAAGAAAGACACCCAATCATCCTGATCAGCAGACACAAAGCATCTCAAATAGGTCTCCAAGGTCTGATTAGTTCGCTCAGTTTGGCCATTAGTCTGAGGATGAAACGCTGAAGAAAAAGACAAATTAATACCCATCCTAGCACAAAAGGACCGCCAAAACCTCGAAACAAACTGGGAACCTCTGTCAGACACAATATTCTCCGGAATGCCATGCAAAGGAACCACATGCTGAAAAAACAATGGAACCAGATCTGAGGAGGAAGGCAACTTAGGCAAAGGTACCAAATGGACCATTTTAGAGAAGCGGTCACAAACAACCCAGATAACAGACATCTTCTGGGAAACAGGAAGATCCGAAATAATATCCATGGAAATATGCATCCAGGGCCTCTCAGGGACCGGCAAAGGCAAAAGCAACCCACTAGCGCGGGAACAGCAAGGCTTGGCCCGGGCGCAAGTCCCACAGGACTGCACAAAAGCACGCACATCGCGAGACAAGGAAGGCCACCAAAAGGACCTAGCAACCAAATCTCTGGTACCAAAAATCCCAGGATGACCAGCCAACACTGAACAATGAACCTCAGAAATTACCTTACTTGTCCATCTATCAGGAACAAACAGCTTCCCCACAGGACAGCGGTAAGGTCTATCAGCCTGAAATTCCTGAAGCACCCGGCGCAAATCAGGGGAGATAGCAGAAAGAATCACCCCCTCCTTAAGAATGCCAACCGGCTCAAGGACTCCAGGAGAATCAGGCGAAAAACTCCTGGAGAGGGCATCAGCCTTAACATTCTTAGATCCCGGAAGATACGAGACCACAAAATCAAAATGGGAGAAAAACAGGGACCATCGAGCCTGTCTAGGATTCAGCCGCTTGGCCGACTCGAGGTAAATCAGATTCTTATGATCGGTCAGGACCACAACACGGTGTTTAGCTCCCTCAAGCCAGTGTCGCCACTCCTCAAACGCCCACTTCATAGCCAACAACTCCCGATTGCCGACATCATAATTGCGTTCCGCAGGCGAAAACTTTCTGGAAAAAAAAGCACACGGTTTCATCAAAGAACCATCAGACTCCGTCTGAGACAAGACGGCCCCTGCCCCAATCTCAGAAGCGTCGACCTCAACCTGAAAAGGAAGAGAAACATCCAGTTGACGCAACACAGGGGCAGAAGTAAATCGGCGTTTAAGCTCTTGAAAGGCCTCAACAGCCTCAGAGGACCAATTCGTCACATCAGCGCCCTTCTTCGTCAAATCAGTAAGGGGCTTAACCACACTGGAAAAGTTGGCAATGAAACGGCGATAGAAATTAGCAAAGCCCAAAAATTTTTGAAGACCCTTCACAGATGTGGGTTGGATCCAGTCATGAATAGCTTGAACCTTAACAGGATCCATTTCTATAGACGAGGGAGAAAAAACAAAACCCAAAAAAGAGACCTTCTGAACTCCGAATAGGCACTTAGACCCCTTCACAAATAAAGCATTATCACGAAGGATCTGGAACACCATCCTGACCTGCTTCACATGAGACTCCCAATCATTGGAAAAAATATCATCCAAATATACGACCATGAATTTATCAAGATAATTGCGGAAAATATCATGCATGAAAGACTGGAACACAGATGGAGCATTAGAGAGCCCAAATGGCATCACAAGGTATTCAAAATGGCCTTCAGGCGTATTAAATGAATGCAGTTTTCCATTCGTCACCCTGTTTAATACGAACAAGATTATATGCCCCTCGGAGGTCAATCTTAGTAAACCAACTAGCCCCCTTAATCTGAGCAAACAAATCAGTAAGCAAAGGCAAGGGGTATTGGAATTTGACCGTGATCTTATTAAGAAGACGATAATCAATACAGGGTCTCAAGGAGCCATCCTTCTTAGCAACAAAAAAGAAACCCGCTCCCAATGGTGACGAAGAGGGACGAATATGCCCCTTCTCCAAAGACTCCTTAACATAACTCCGCATGGCGGCATGCTCTGGCACTGACAGATTGAAAAGTCGGCCCTTAGGGAACTTACAACCAGGAATCAAGTTAATAGCACAATCACAGTCCCTATGTGGAGGAAGGGAACTGGACTTGGGCTCATCAAATACATCCTGGAAATCCGACAAAAACTCAGGGACCTCAGAAGAGGGGGAAGAGGAAATTGACATCAAAGGAACGTCACTATGTACCCCTTGACAACCCCAACTAGTCACAGACATAGGAAACAGGAACACATGGGCTACTTGCACAGTGAACAAGTCTGTATGATCATGTTCACACACCACCAAGAAACCTGAAGACACAAAAGAGAATAGTAAAACCAAAAACACTCAGTTTGAAAAAATGTTGCAGTAATCCGCAAGTGCTAGTAAAAGATGTAAAAAACAGGGTATTTGGTTGATACGTTTTTTGCAAAAAATGTATACTAAGCTGCTCTACCAATCTTCACGGTATACCCTTATCAGAGCAGTCCTAACTAATGTATGCAATCCCTATCTGATGTATTTAAAAACCTGATCATCTGTATATAACCTGTGTGAACAGGGTTCAGAGAGGAAAAATCCATGTGTGCATACAGGGTAGAACAGCTTTTGTGCAGATAGCCCAAGAGGAGTGGTGGAACTCCCCAGTCTTGTAGACACAAGAGAACAATTATGGATGAATATAGACTGTGCAAGTAGCCCATGTGTTCCTGTTTCCATAATTGTTCTCTTGTGTCTACAAGACTGGGGAGTTCCACCACTCCTCTTGGGCTATCTGCACAAAAGCTGTTCTACCCTGTATGCACACATGGATTTTTCCTCTCTGAACCCTGTTCACACAGGTTATATACAGATGATCAGGTTTTTAAATACATCAGATAGGGATTGCATACATTAGTTAGGACTGCTCTGATAAGGGTATACCGTGCAGCTTAGTATACATTTTTTGCAAAAAACGTATCAACCAAATACCCTGTTTTTTACATCTTTTACTAGCACTTGCGGATTACTGCAACATTTTTTCAAACTGACTGTTTTTGGTTTTACTATTCTCTTTTGTGTCTTCTAGTCACAGACATAGTTTTCCAATCCAGCACCGGATTATGTTCCTGTAACCATGGAAATCCCAGCACAACAACATCATGCAGGTTATGCAACACCAGAAAACGGCAATCTTCCTGATGTGCAGGAGCCATGTACATAGTCATCTGTGTCCAGTACTGAGGTTTATCCATGGCCAAGGGTGTAGCATCAATGCCCCTCAAAGGAATAGGGCTCTGCAAAGGCTGCAAGGAAAAACCACAGCGCTTGGCGAATTCTAAGTGCATTAAGTTCAGGGCAGCGCCTGAACCAACAAATGCCATGACAGAAAAGGACGACAATGAGCAAATCAGGGTCACAGATAAGAGAAATTTAGGCTGTATAGTACTAATGGTAACAGACCTAGCAACTCTCTTAGTACGCTTAGGGCAATCAGAGATAACATGAGCAGAATCACCACAGTAAAAACACAGCCTATTCTGACGTCTGAATTCCTGCCGTTCTATTCTAGTCAAAATCCTATCACATTGCATAGGTTCAGGACTATGCTCAGAGGATACTGCCATATGGTGCACAGCTTTGCGCTCGCGCAGACGTCGATCAATCTGAATGGCTAGAGACATAGATCCGCTCAAACCGGCAGGCGTAGGAAAGCCCACCATAACATCTTTAAGGGTTTCAGAAAGACCTTTTCTGAAAATAGCAGCCAGAGCCTCTTCATTCCATTTAGTGAGCACAGACCATTTTCTAAATTTCTGGCAGTATAACTCTGCTGCTTCCTGACCTTGACACAGGGCCAACAGTGTTTTCTCAGCATGCTCTACAGAGTTAGGTTCGTCATATAATAATCCGAGTGCTTGAAAAAATGCGTCTACATTCAATAATGCTGGATTCCCTGTTTCAAGAGAAAAAGCCCAGTCTTGCGGATCACCACGCAGCACGGATATGATGATTTTCACCTGCTGAATGGGATCACCTGAAGAACGGGGTTTCAAAGCAAAAAACAATTTGCAGTTATTTTTAAAGTTCAAAAACTTGGATCTGTCCCCAAAGAACAAATCCGGAGTAGGAATTCTGGGCTCTAAAGCCGGAGTCTGGACAACATAGTCCTGGATACTCTGTACTCTTGCAGCCAGTTGATCCACACGAGAAAACAAGCCCTGAGCATCCATGCCAGAGCATATATCCTGCACAACCCAGATATCAAGAGGAAATAAGAGGCAAACCAGAGCACAGAAAAAAAATGGTTCAGAACTTTCTTTTCCTTCTTTTGAGATACATTTAATTCATTTTTGGCCACTTGTACTGTTATGATCTGGTGGTTTAGGAACAACATGAGACAAGCTCTGAAGGAGGTGGTATCTGTACTGACCGCAGACCCTGAACCTAGCAGCGCAACTAGAAATAGCCGTGGGGGGTACCTGACGCTCCCTAGACCCCTCGGCACAGCCTAAGATCTAACTTCCCCTAAAGATGGAAACAGGAAACCTATCTTCCCTCAGAGGAAATCCCCAAAGGAAAGATAGCCCCCCACAAATATTGACGGTGAGAGGAGGGGAAAATAACATACGCAGAGATGAAATCAGATTTTAGCATAGGAGGCCAGTCTAGCTTGATAAATAGGACAGGAAAGGATACTGTGCGGTCAGTATAAAAACTACAAACAATCCACACAGAGTTTACAAAATCTCCACACCTGACTAAAGGTGTGGAGGGTAAATCTGCTTCCCAGAGCTTCCATATATAATGTATAATGTAGGGACTCACGTGGGTATAATGTAGCGACTCACGTGGGTATAATGTAGGGACTCACATGGGTATAATGTAGGGACTCACATGGGTATAATGTAGGGACTCATGTGAGTATAATGTAGGGACTAACATGGGTATAATGTAGGGACTCACGTGGGTATAATGTAAGGACTCACGTGGATATAATGTAGGGACTCACGTGGGTATAATGTAGGGACTCACGTGGGTATAATGTAGGGACTCGCGTGGGTATAATGTAGGGACTCGCATGGGTGTAATGTAGGGACTCACGTGGGTGTAATGTAGGGACTCGCATGGGTGTAATGTAGGGACTCACATGGGTGTAATGTAGGGACTCACATGGGTATAATGTAGGGACTCACGTGAGTATAATGTAGGGACTAACATGAGTATAATGTAGGGACTCGCGTGGGTGTAATGTAGGGACTCGCATGGGTGTAATGTAGGGACTCACATGGGTATAATGTAGGGACTCACGTGAGTATAATGTAGGGACTAACATGGGTATAATGTAGGGACTCACGTGGGTATAATGTAGGGAGTCGCGTGGGTATAATGTAGGGACTCACGTGGGTATAATGTAGGGACTCGCGTGAGTATAATGTAGGGACTCGCGTGGGTATAATGTAGGGACTCGCGTGGGTGTAATGTAGGGACTCGCGTGGGTGTAATGTAGGGACTCGCGTGGGCGTAATGTAGGGACTCGCGTGGGTGTAATGTAGGGACTCACATGGGTATAATGTAGGGACTCACGTGAGTATAATGTAGGGACTAACATGGGTATAATGTAGGGACTCACGTGGGTATAATATAAGGACTCACGTGGATATAATGTAGGGACTCACGTGGGTATAATGTAGGGACTCACGTGAGTATAATGTAGGGACTCACGTGGGTATAATGTAGGGACTCGCGTGGGTGTAATGTAGGGACTCACGTGGGTATAATGTAAGGACTCGCATGGGTATAATGTGGGGACTCATGGGTATAATGTAAGGGACTCACATGGGTATAATGTATTGACTCCCATGGGTATAATGTGGGGACTCACATGGATGTAATGTAGGGACTCACATGGGTATAATGTAGGGACTCATGGGTATAATGTGGGGACTCACATGGGTGTAATGTAGGGACTCACATGGGTATAATGTAGGGACTCATAGGGGTATAATGTAGGGACTCCCATGGCTATAATGTAGGGACTCACATGGGTATAATGTAGGGACTCACATGGGCATAACCTAGGGGAATTCCATGGGTATAACATAGGGATTAACATGGGTATAACCTAGAGACACACATGGGTATAATGTGGGGACTCACATGGGTGTAATGTAGGGACTCACATGGGTGTAATGTAGGGACTCACATGGGTATAATGTGGGGACTCCCATGGGTATAATGTGGGGACTCCCATGGGTATAATGGGGGGACTCCCATGGGTATAATGTAGGGACTCACATGGGTATAATGTAAGGACTCACATGGGTATAATGTAGGGACTCACATGGGCATAACCTAGGGGAATTCCATGGGTATAACATAGATTAACATGGGTATAACCTAGAGACACACATGGGTATAACATAGGGACTCACATGGTTATGACCTAGGAACCCACATGGGTATAACATAGGGATTCACATGGGTATAACCGAGGAACCTACGTTTGCTAATGACTTTTGTGTTTTCATTGGCTGTAAGCCATAATCATCAACATTAACAGAAATAAACACGTGAAATAGATCACTGTGTGTAATGACTCTATAGAATATATGACTTTCACTTTTTGTATTAAAGAACTTAATTCAATTCACTTTTTTATGATATTCTAATTTTCTGAGAAGCTCCTGTATATCGAATTTCAAATCTTAATTCAACCCCATTTCCCCATAGAGACAAAAAAAAACCCTGAACTATCCTTTGAGGAACAAAGGTTTGATGTAACTGTCTTTAATCAACACACCTTAATAAATTCAATAAAGATGTAATAAGAAGCGATAATGACAAAAAAATACAGTATACCCCAAAGTGTTGAGAATAAAAACTACAGTATGCATTTGCCCCACAAAGAAGAAGCCTTTACAGAGCTTGATTAATAATATTAATGATAATAATAGTAATAATAAAAATAATAGTAATTAAAGAAAAGTTCCATCTCAGAAATGGCAACATAAATCAAATTTTTCTTCCAAAGTTCTGAAAAGTTTCAAAACTAATAATAAGTAAAAATTGATTATTGGTATTGCCACTCATGTTGCCAGGTACACTCCTTGCTGCTAAAAGAAAACTGAAAAAGCAGGAGAAGAATTATTTTTTCCCCCCATTTTCAATACTTTATAGTAAAATGAATGGTGTCCTGCAGAACGTCAACTCATCCCACACAAAAATAAGCTCTGATGACTTTGTCAACGGAAAAATTCACAAGTTATGGCTGCTAAATAAAGAAGAGGGAAAAAAAATCTAAAAATGAAACCTGGCCGCAGTGCGAAGAGGTCGATGTGTGTACGACCATGAGATTCCGGTAACGCTCCCTATCTGCGCAGACTTCAGCTCCAGGTACATGTAACTTTCCTATTATTTCGCCTTTTATCACAAATCTATTCTAGCGAATTAACCTGGTTTTAATCACATAATTGATGTTGGAAATGCTTTTGAAATCAATTATTTAATTAAGCCCAAGTTAATTACATTGTAGAGTATCTCGGAAAAAAGGAGCAGCTTAAAAAGCAGAGGTTTGTAATGTGAGTTTAAGGCTTGGGTTAGAACAGTCTTACTACCTGTGCCGTTCTCATCTTAAAGGGGATGTGAGGCTTAGAAAAACATAGCTTAAATATCTTTCAGGAAATCCTCTCTACTTAACAGAGCAGCGAGTGGCTCCCTCCCTGGAGGACACTACAAACCGTTGACTTCCATGTTAACGTTGCAATACTAAATTTCTCCTGCGGGAGTGCTGTAAGGATATGAAACACTTACTGCCACGATCTGTGATTGTGATTGTCTTGCTGTTTCTAATGTTTCACCATTCTATTGTCATGCTGCGGTTATACTGGGTGGTGCAAGCTCCACTAGATGGCAATAGGGTGGAGGGAGGAAAGGAAGTCTGCCAGAACAGGCCTGCAGCGCTGCAGCGAGGCTACCACCAGGTGGCAGCAGAGAAGTCAAACAAGCCAGGTCAAAACCTAGAGAGTAACGCAATACAAAGGGAGAACACAAAATACAGAGTCAGAGGGGAGCCAGGGGGTCAATACCAGTAAGAAGCCGAAGTATCAGAAGCAAGAGACGAAATCAGGTCAAAATCAAAGCTGAGACAAACATCGGGAAATCCAAAGGGGAACACTAAATCAGGACGGGTTGGGAGGAGGCTACAGGCACAAGCAAAGTCATCTAAAACATGACCTTGGCTTAAATGTGCAGTCTCGTCTCTAGTCTTAATGCTGGTAGCTCCTGGCTGTCCCTCCCTCCCTTCCTTCCTTCCTTCCATCCTGCCATGCATTTAGTATATTATGATACAAAAAATAATTGACTGCCACTAAAAGTAATTAATCCGACGGCTTGATTAATTATTGCCAAGTCCAATTAGCGGCAGTGACAGCCGTTAAAGATGTGAGACTCTATCAAGCAAATAACAAACGACACAAGATAAATTATTGGCTGCTCTGCTTAAATCTCCTGTCCAGATTCATGACCCACAAACCCGCAGACTGACGCTCCCAGAGATCTGTGCTCGGCCACCTATGGACGCGACGCAGCACTCAGAGTTTTGTTTTCTTTTTGCTCTTTTCTGGAATATCACTCACCAGACAGGATGCTTAGGAAGATAACGCTCACTAAGTCCGGGAGCACGAACACTTTTCCTACACTTCAAGAAATGCTCAGAGACCAAAGGACTCCTTCCCCTTTATACATTTACACTCTTAGATCTTATCAGACCTCGTCCCTATTGGATACTGTGAATAAATACATTGATTCTATTGGTTACATAATGTGTGCACAGTTCCCGACTCTTTAATGGACGGCATGTGGCTACAGCTATTGTTATGGCCACTGCACAAACTTTCTTTGTCTTTCAGAATTAATAAGTACATATTGGCTTCTTGCTTAAAAGATCCTCCACCACGTTTGCTATATGCCAGAGCCTTATACCCCTATACCCTGAGAAGGTGGTCTTATGGCAGCACGAGCGGCAGAGAATCTGATTCTCTACTTTAGTTCTCTTATTCTTTTTATATGAACATTGCACAATAACATTTCCAGTGATTTGTAACGCTGATTGTTATGCTGAACCTGTGCCATATATATATATACAGTATTTATACGTATACAGTTATATGAAAAAGTTTGGGCACCCCTATTAATCTTAAGCTTAATGTTTTATAAAAATTGTTGGTTTTTTTGCAACAGCTATTTCAGTTTCATATATCTAATAACTGTTGGACACAGTAATGTTTCTGCCTTGAAATTAGGTTTATTGTACTAACAGAAAATGTGCAATCTGCATTCAAACAAAATTTGACAGGTGCATAAGTATGGGCACCCTTATCATTTTCTTGTTTTAAATACTCCTACCTACTTTTTACTGACTTACTAAAGCACTTTTTTTTGGTTTTCTAACCTCATTGAGCTTTGAACTTCATAGCCAGGTATATGCAATCATGAGAAAAGCTACTTAAAGTGGCCACTTGCAGGTTGTTCTCCTGTTTGAATCTCCTCTGAAGAGTGGCATCATGGGCTCCTCAAAACAACTGTCTAATGATCTGAAAACAAAGATTATTCAACATAGTTGTTCAGGGGAAGGATACAAAAAGCTGTCTCAGAGATTTAACCTGTCAATTTCCACTGTGAGGAACATAGTAAGGCAATGGAAGAACACAGGTACAGTTCTTGTTAAGGCCAGAAGTGGCAGGCCAAGAAAAACATCAGAGAGGCAGAGAAGAAGAATGGTGAGATCAGTCAAGGACAATCCTCAGACCACCTCCAGAGAGCGGCAGCATCAACTTGCTGCAGATGGTGTCACTGTGCATCTGTCAACTATACAACGCACTTTGCACAAGGAGAAGCTGTGTGGGAGAGTGATGCGAAAGAAGCCGTTTCTGCAAGCACGCCACAAACAGAGTCGGCTGAGGTATGCAAAAGCACATTTGGAGAAGCCAATTTCTTTTTGGAAGAAGGTCCTGTGGACTGATGAAACCAAGATTGAGTTGCTTGGTCATACAAAAAGGCGTTATGCATGGCGGCCAAAAAACACAGCATTCCAAGAAAAACACTTGCTACCCACAGTAAAATTTGGTGGAGGTTCCATCATGCTTTGGGGCTGTGTGGCCAATGCCGGCACTGGGAATCTTGTTAAAGTTGAGAAGCGCATGGATTCCTCTCAGTATCAGCAGATTCTTGACAATAATGTTCATGAATCAGTGACAAAGTTGAAGTTACGCAGGGGATGGATCTTTCAGCAAGACAATGATCCAAAACACGGCTCCAAATCTACTCAGGCATTCATGCAGAGGAACAATTACACTGTTCTGGAATGGCCATCCCAGTCTCCAGACCTGAATATCATTGAACATCTGTGGGATCATTTGAAGGGGGTTGTCCATGCTCTGCGACCATCAACCTTAACTGACCTGGAACTGTCACTTTTCTGGTGGGGTGCCCATACTTATGCACCTGTCAAATTTTGTTTGAATGCAGATTGCACATTTTCTGTTAGTACAATAAACCTCATTTCAAGGCAGAAACATTACTGTGTCCAACAGTTATTAGTTATATGAAACTGAAATAGCTGTTGCAAAAGAACAATTTTTATAAAACATTAAGCTTAAGATTAATAGGGGTGCCCAAACTTTTTCATACAAATGTATATGCCCTCCATCTTGGTTTATATGACCATCATCCTGTCCCGCAGGGGCTTACATAGAAGTCATGGGGCCCCATAGTTGAAGTATAAAGCTCAACCCATGGTCCTCCATAAAGTATAATTCACAGCCCACAGTCATCCATGTAGTATAATGCACAGTCTATATTCATACATGTAGTATAATGCACAGCCCATAGTCATCCATGTAGTATAATGCACAGCCCATAGTCATCCATGTAGTATAATGCACACCTCATAGTCATCCATGCAGTATCATGCACAGCCCATAGTCATCCATGTAGTATAATGCACAGTTCATACTCATCCATGTAGTATAATGCACAGCCCATAGTCATCCATGTAGAATAATGCACAGCTCATAATCATCCATGTAGTATAATGCACAGCCCATACTCATCCATGTAGTATAATGCACAGTGTTGTGAATTCTGTGGCTGAATTCACTCCTGTGGTCACAAGTGGTACTGCAGCTTCTGAGCTTCCTCCCTCAGGTGTTCTGGTGAGCTCGTTAACTGCTTCATTACTTAACTCCGCCTGATGCTGCTATCCTTGCTCCTTGTCAATGTTTCAGTGTTGGATCTGAGCTTCTCCTGATTGTTCCTGTGACCTGCTGCTCTGTATAGCTAAGTGCTTTTTGCTTTTTTGTTGCTTTTTTTCTGTCCAGCTTGTCTTTTGTTTTGCTGGAAGCTCTGAGACGCAAAGGGTGTACCGCCGTGCCGTTAGTTTGGCACGGTGGGTTTTTTTTTTGCCCCCTTTGCGTGGTTTTGCTTTAGGGTTTTTTGTAGACTGCAAAGTTCGCTTTACTGTCCTCGCTCTGTCCTAGAATATCGGGCCCCACTTTGCTGAATCTATTTCATCCCTACGTTTTGTCTTTTCATCTTACTCACAGTCATTATATGTGGGGGGCTGCCTTTTCCTTTGGGGAATTTCTCTGGGGCAAGTCAGGCCTATTTTTCTATCTTCAGGCTAGCTAGTTTCTTAGGCTGTGCCGAGTTGCCTAGGTAGTTGTTAGGCGCAATCCACAGCCGCTTTTAGTTGTGTTTAGGATAGGATCAGGTGTGCAGTCTACAGAGTTTCCACGTCTCAGAGCTCGTTCTTGTATTTTTGGGTATTTGTCAGATCACTGTGTGCGCTCTGATCGCTAAGCACACTGTGTTTCTGGATTGCCTTCATAACACCTGTCATTAGCAAACATAACAGTACAAGGAGCCCTAACTAATGATTCTCAATAGAGGGAAAGAAAAAGTTCTGACATCATTTTTTTTTTTTTTCTCAGCTCTGTGTTCACTTTTTTTTTCCCCCTAGACATTTGGGTGATTCTGGACACAGGTGTGGACATGGATATTCAGGGTCTGTGCTCTTCAATGGATAATCTCGTTATAAATGTACAAAAAATTCAAGATACTATTGATCAGAAATCTATGTTAGAACCAAGAATTCCTATTCCTGATTTGTTTTTTGGAGATAGAACTAAGTTTCTAAGTTTCAAAAATAATTGTAAGCTATTTCTGGCCTTGAAACCTCATTCTTCTGGTAATCCTATTCAACAGGTTTTGATTATTATTTCTTTTTTGCGCGGCGACCCTCAAGACTGGGCATTTTCTCTTGCGCCAGGAGACCCTGCATTGAGTAGTGTCGATGCGTTTTTCCTGGCGCTCGGATTGCTGTACGATGAGCCTAATTCAGTGGATCAGGCTGAGAAAAATTTGCTGGCTTTGTGCCAGGGTCAGGATGATATAGAAGTATATTGTCAGAAATTTAGGAAATGGTCAGTACTCACTCAGTGGAATGAATCTGCGCTGGCAGCTTTGTTCAGAAAGGGTCTCTCTGAGGCTCTTAAGGATGTCATGGTGGGATTTCCTATGCCTGCTGGTTTGAATGAGTCTTTGTCTTTGGCCATTCAGATCGGTCGACGCTTGCGCGAGCGTAAATCTGTGCACCATTTGGCGGTACTGCCTGAGGTTAAACCTGAGCCTATGGAGTGCGATAGGACTATGACTAGAGTTGAACGGCAGGAATACAGACGTCTGAATGGTCTGTGTTTCTACTGTGGTGATTCCACTCATGCTATTTCTGATTGTCCTAAGCGCACTAAGCGGTCCGCTAGGTCTGCCGTCATTGGTACTGTACAGTCCAAATTCCTTCTGTCCATTACCTTGATATGCTCTTTGTCGTCGTTTTCTGTCATGGCGTTTGTGGATTCGGGCGCTGCCCTGAATCTGATGGATTTGGATTATGCTAAACGTTGTGGGTTTTTCTTGGAGCCTTTGCGGTGTCCTATTCCGTTGAGAGGAATTGATGCTACACCTTTGGCCAAGAATAAACCTCAATACTGGGCCCAGCTGACCATGTGCATGGCTCCTGCACATCAGGAAGTTATTCGCTTTCTGGTGTTGCATAATCTGCATGATGTGGTCGTGTTGGGGTTGCCATGGCTACAAACCCATAATCCAGTATTGGATTGGAATTCCATGTCGGTATCCAGCTGGGGTTGTCAGGGGGTACATGGTGATGTTCCATTTTTGTCGATTTCGTCATCCACCCCTTCTGAGGTCCCAGAGTTCTTGTCTGATTATCAGGATGTATTTGAAGAGCCCAAGTCCGATGCTCTACCTCCGCATAGGGATTGTGATTGTGCTATCAATTTGATTCCTGGTAGTAAATTCCCTAAAGGTCGATTATTTAATTTATCCGTGCCCGAACACGCCGCTATGCGCAGTTATGTGAAGGAATCCCTGGAGAAGGGACATATTCGCCCATCGTCATCACCACTGGGAGCAGGGTTCTTCTTTGTAGCCAAGAAGGATGCTTCGCTGAGACCGTGTATTGATTACCGCCTTCTTAATAAGATCACTGTTAAATTTCAGTATCCCTTGCCATTGTTATCTGACTTGTTTGCTCGGATTAAGGGGGCTAGTTGGTTCACTAAGATAGATCTTCGTGGTGCGTATAATCTGGTGAGAATCAGGCAAGGAGATGAATGGAAAACTGCATTCAATACGCCCGAGGGTCATTTTGAGTATCTAGTGATGCCGTTCGGACTTGCCAATGCTCCATCTGTGTTTCAGTCTTTTATGCATGACATCTTCCGTGAGTACCTGGATAAATTCCTGATTGTTTACTTGGATGACATTTTGATCTTCTCAGATGATTGGGAGTCTCATGTGAAGCAGGTCAGAATGGTTTTTCAGGTCCTGCGTGCTAACTCTTTGTTTGTGAAGGGATCAAAGTGTCTCTTCGGTGTGCAGAAAGTTTCATTTTTGGGGTTCATCTTTACCCCTTCTACTATCGAGATGGATCCAGTTAAGGTCCAAGCCATCCAGGATTGGATTCAGCCGACATCTCTGAAAAGTCTGCAAAAGTTCCTGGGCTTTGCTAATTTTTATCGTCGCTTCATCTGTAATTTTTCTAGCATTGCCAAACCATTGACCGATTTGACCAAGAAGGGTGCTGATTTGGTTAATTGGTCTTCTGCTGCTGTGGAAGCTTTTCAGGAGTTGAAGCGTCGTTTTTGTTCTGCCCCTGTGTTGTGTCAGCCAGATGTTTCTCTTCCGTTCCAGGTCGAGGTTGATGCTTCTGAGATTGAAGCAGGGGCGGTTTTGTCACAGAGAGGTTCTGATTGCTCAGTGATGAAACCATGTGCTTTCTTTTCCAGGAAGTTTTCGCCCGCTGAGCGTAATTATGATGTGGGCAATCGAGAGTTGCTGGCCATGAAGTGGGCATTCGAGGAGTGGCGTCATTGGCTTGAAGGAGCTAAGCATCGCGTGGTGGTATTGACTGATCATAAGAACTTGACTTATCTCGAGTCTGCCAAGCGCTTGAATCCTAGACAGGCCCGTTGGTCGTTATTTTTTGCCAGCTTCGACTTTGTGATTTCGTACCTTCCGGGCTCTAAAAATGTGAAGGCGGATGCTCTGTCTAGGAGTTTTGTGCCCGACTCTCCGGGTTTATCTGAGCCAGCGGGTATCCTCAAGGAAGGAGTCATTGTGTCTGCCATCTCCCCTGATTTGCGGCGGGTGCTGCAAAAATTTCAGGCGAATAAACCTGATCGTTGTCCAGCAGAGAAACTGTTCGTCCCTGATAGGTGGACTAATAAACTTATCTCTGAACTTCATTGTTCGGTGTTGGCTGGTCATCCTGGAATCTTTGGTACTAGAGAGTTAGTGGCTAGATCCTTCTGGTGGCCATCTCTGTCACGGGATGTACGTACTTTTGTGCAGTCCTGTGGGATTTGTGCTAGGGCTAAGCCCTGCTGTTCTCGTGCCAGTGGGTTGCTTTTGCCCTTGCCGGTCCCAAAGAGGCCTTGGACACATATTTCGATGGATTTCATTTCTGACCTTCCCGTTTCTCAAAAGATGTCAGTCATTTGGGTGGTCTGTGATCGCTTTTCTAAAATGGTCCATCTGGTGCCCTTGGCTAAATTGCCTTCCTCCTCTGATTTGATACCTTTGTTCTTTCAGCATGTGGTTCGGTTGCATGGCATTCCTGAGAATATTGTTTCTGACAGAGGTTCCCAGTTTGTTTCAAGGTTTTGGCGAGCCTTTTGTGGTAGGATGGGCATTGACCTATCCTTTTCCTCGGCTTTCCATCCTCAGACTAATGGCCAGACCGAACGAACCAATCAGACCTTGGAAACATATCTGAGATGTTTTGTTTCTGCAGACCAGGATGATTGGGTGTCCTTTTTGCCGTTGGCTGAGTTCGCCCTTAATAATCGGGCCAGCTCGGCTACCTTGGTTTCTCCATTTTTTTGCAATTCTGGGTTCCATCCTCGTTTCTCTTCAGGACAGGTTGAGTCTTCGGACTGTCCTGGTGTGGATTCTGTGGTGGACAGGTTGCAGCAGATTTGGACTCAGGTAGTGGACAATTTGATCTTGTCCCAGGAGAAAGCTCAACTTTTCGCTAATCGCAGACGCCGTGTGGGTCCCCGACTTCGTGTTGGGGATCTGGTTTGGTTATCTTCTCGTCATATTCCTATGAAGGTTTCCTCTCCTAAATTTAAACCTCGTTTTATTGGTCCGTATAGGATTTCTGAGGTTCTCAATCCTGTGTCTTTTCGTTTGACCCTCCCAGACTCCTTTTCCATACATAATGTATTCCATAGGTCGTTGTTGCGGAGATACGTGGCACCTATGGTTCCATCTGTTGAGCCTCCTTCCCCGGTTTTGGTGGAGGGGGAATTGGAGTATATTGTGGAGAAGATTTTGGATTCTCGTGTTTCTAGACGGAAACTCCAGTATCTGGTTAAATGGAAGGGTTATGCTCAGGAAGATAATTCCTGGGTTTTTGCCTCTGATGTTCATGCTTCCGATCTCGTTCGTGCCTTTCATGCGGCTCATCCTGGTCGGCCTGGGGGCTCTGGTGAGGGTTCGGTGACCCCTCCTCAAGGGGGGGGGTACTGTTGTGAATTCTGTGGCTGAATTCACTCCTGTGGTCACAAGTGGTACTGCAGCTTCTGAGCTCCTCCCTCAGGTGTTCTGGTGAGCTCGTTAACTGCTTCATTACTTAACTCCGCCTGATGCTGCTATCCTTGCTCCTTGTCAATGTTTCAGTGTTGGATCTGAGCTTCTCCTGATTGTTCCTGTGACCTGCTGCTCTGTATAGCTAAGTGCTTTTTGCTTTTTTGTTGCTTTTTTTCTGTCCAGCTTGTCTTTTGTTTTGCTGGAAGCTCTGAGACGCAAAGGGTGTACCGCCGTGCCGTTAGTTCGGCACGGTGGTTTTTTTCTTGCCCCCTTTGCGTGGTTTTGCTTTAGGGTTTTTTGTAGACTGCAAAGTTCGCTTTACTGTCCTCGCTCTGTCCTAGAATATCGGGCCCCACTTTGCTGAATCTATTTCATCCCTACGTTTTGTCTTTTCATCTTACTCACAGTCATTATATGTGGGGGGCTGCCTTTTCCTTTGGGGAATTTCTCTGGGGCAAGTCAGGCCTATTTTTCTATCTTCAGGCTAGCTAGTTTCTTAGGCTGTGCCGAGTTGCCTAGGTAGTTGTTAGGCGCAATCCACAGCCGCTTTTAGTTGTGTTTAGGATAGGATCAGGTGTGCAGTCTACAGAGTTTCCACGTCTCAGAGCTCGTTCTTGTATTTTTGGGTATTTGTCAGATCACTGTGTGCGCTCTGATCGCTAAGCACACTGTGTTTCTGGATTGCCTTCATAACACCTGTCATTAGCAAACATAACAGCACAGTCTATAGTCATCCATGTAGTATAATGCACACCTCATAGTCATCCATGCAGTATCATGCACAGCCCATAGTCATCCATGTAGTATAATACACAGCCCATACTCATCCATGTAGTATAATACACAGCCCATACTCATCCATGTAGTATAATACACAGCCCATACTCATCCATGTAGTATAATACACAGCCCATACTCATCAATGTAGTATAATGCACAGTCTATAGTCATCCATGTAGTATAATACACAGCACATACTCATCCATGTAGTATAATGCACAGCCCATAGTCATCCATGTAGTATAATACACAGTCTATAGTCATCCATGCAGTATCATGCACAGTCCATAGTCATCCATGTAATATAATACACAGCTCATAGTCATCCATGCAGTATAATGCACAGCTCATAGTCATCCATGTGGTATAATACACAGTCTATAGTCATCCATGTAGTATCATGTACAGCCCATAGTCATTGCAGCTGATTAAGTACAACCTCTACAATACGAACAATGCAAAGTGCAGTACCAATCACCCCATCTCATTGCTTGATTCAGTTTTCACCACTGATATTCTGTGATATGCAGTATTATAGTAGTTATATTCTTGTACATAGGGGCAGTATTATAGTAGTTATATTGTTGTACATAGGAGCAGTATTATAGTAGTTATATTCTTGTACATAGGAGCAGTATTATAGTAGTTATATTCTTGTACATGGGGCAGTATTATAGTAGTTATATTCTTGTACATAGGGGCAGTATTATAGTAGTTATATTCTTGTACATAGGAGCAGTATTATAGTAGTTATATTCTTGTACATAGGGGCAGTATTATAGTAGTTATATTCTTGTACATAGGGGGAGTATTATAGTAGTTATATTCTTGTACATAGGGGCAGTATTATAGTAGTTATATTCTTGTACATAGGGGCAGTATTATAGTAGTTATATTGTTGTACATAGGAGCAGTATTATAGTAGTTATATTCTTGTACATAGGAGCAGTATTATAGTAGTAATATTCTTGTACATAGGAGCAGTATTATAGTACTTATATTCTTGTACATAGGAGCAGTATTATAGTAGTTATATTCTTGTACATAGGGGCAGTATTATAGTAGTTATATTCTTGTACATAGGAGCAGTATTATAGTAGTTATATTCTTGTACATAGGAGCAGTATTATAGTACTTATACTCTTGTACATAGGAGCAGTATTATAGTAGTTATATTCTTGTACATGGGGGGCAGTATTATAGTAGTTATATTCTTGTACATAGGAGCAGTATTATAGTAGTTATATTCTTGTACATAGGAGCAGTATTATAGTAGTTATATTCTTGTACATAGGGGCAGTATTATAGTAGTTATATTCTTGTACATAGGAGCAGTATTATAGTAGTTATATTCTTGTACATAGGAGCAGTATTATAGTAGTTATATTCTTGTACATAGGAGCAGTATTATAGTAGTTATATTCTTGTACATAGGGGCAGTATTATATTAGTTATATTCTTGTACATAGAGGCAGTATTATAGTAGTTATATTCTTGTACATAGGAGCAGTATTATAGTAGTTATATTCTTGTACATAGGGGCAGTATTATAGTAGTTATATTCTTGTACATAGGAGCAGTATTATAGTAGTTATATTCTTGTACATAGGGAGCAGTATTATATTAGTTATATTCTTGTACATAGAGGCAGTATTATAATAGTTATATTCTTGTACATAGGAGCAGTATTATATTAGTTATATTCTTGTACATAGGGGCAGTATTATAGTAGTTATATTCTTGTACATAAGAGCAGTATTATATTATTTATAACAGTTATGTTTTTCTACCTAGTGGGTGGCGATATAGTAATTTGTCTTTCTGCTTGGTGTTGACGTGCCTTGAAGCCACATACTTTGTACATTCACCAGCAGTCTCATTATATTGTCAGGAGCTGTTCTGGTCTGGGTTTAGCTTGACACCGCTGTCCAATCGTTCAACACCCATCTGTTGAAAAAAAAAAAAAAGAAGCTGTTTGTTTTACTGTTTGAAAATACACGTATCTATTTCCATCATGAAAATCCATTACCCACCAAGCTGTTTGCGCTGCTGCAGAAAATGTGGAGGGAAACCTGTCATTCTCCCTACGTGTTTTGACAGCATAATTTGAATTTTCCTATCGCATTGGCGGCATCTTGTGGAAAAGTGAGAGTCGCGTCTCCCAAGAATTCTATTAAAAATGTAACAGAACCTTCGTTCGCCACGTTGTAAGCTGAACTGAGAAGAGCACTCCCCTAGGGACGCGAAGTGGCAATAAACAATCCATACTGTACCCTGGAGAACCGCTGAGTCTATCAGTAATGGCAGCTTCTCCATTCACCGCGAGCCTCGGTAATGATCAGGATGCAGGAGACGCCTTTCATTGGATCGTAAACCGTAAACCTTAATGTTCTCAACCTATATAATACTCAGTGACCCGGGTAATCCCTCAGGAGGCAGAGAAGCCTTAGTCCCACTCATCAGAGGACAGAAGATTCTTCAGGAGCAAATCGTTTAAGGAAAAATAATGGAGAATAATTAATGGGAATGAGAATTTCCATCTAGAGCAGTAAATTGAAGCTCGGGGGCAGTCAACTCGTCTAATAATTGGTTGTATTTCTAAGAAATATCAATAACAGCCAATAAGGGAACCCAAACATTCCCCACAGAGGCTCCTGCTCCTTTCCGTCCCAAACTCCTGGTCTCCAATTCACCCAAATAAGAGTTGATGCCAATTAATTTTTTCCTATTTTTCTTTTTCACATTTTTTTATTTTAGAAAATCTTCCAGACAACCTTTCATCCACAAGAATCTCAAAATTAGTTATCGATAGTGTTGACCAAAACATTGACATCTTGATAGAAAAAATAGATTTTTTTTTGGCCGTTATTAGGATGTTTAGGTCTACAGAATTTAGGTACCGGTAATATTCCAATAATACGGCACTCTACGGGAGCACCAGGGTGCAAGGTGACTTCAGGACTTTCCCAACGTCAGTTGATCATGTCGCTACTCCATGGCCAAAGCTGATGATCCCACCCATTACTAACTCTTACCTCATTGGCCGGAATTTGGGTTCTAAATTGGAATCATCCACCAATTTTTTTTTTTACAAAAAATCAGATTAAGGGGTTTTGTCGAAAGATGTCTCTTAAAATGGGAGATGCTTTGTGTAACATTACTGCACATTACTTATGACTGTATAATACTGTGTAATACTGCCACATCTGCTCACAGGTTGTCTGTGGTACTGCAGCTCAATCTCATTAGCCTTAGTGAAGCTGCAGAACCTGACGCAAGGTTCAACCCATGGATCGGTGTGTTGCTACATTTTAAAGATAGCTACAAAAAGAATGAAGAGTAAACAGTGGACGGCACTAGAGAAGCACAAATTAGTACAACCATGACTCCTTAGGGAATGTCCGAAAATAACACAGGTGGCACGAAAGCTCTTTTCTATACGGTGCTCTGCACTGATAAACGCCAGCAGTAATTTCAATCAGGTAAGAAAAGAAAAAACAGTGCGGCACTCACCCTTGGGAAGCTGTGAAAATCGTGCTCTTTATTGGAGGTAGATAATAAAACATCCGTTAGGACATCAGGTCATATGAGAGGGTGCGGGAGTGTGGACGACGGCCGTTTCGCACTCTGTGTGCTTCAACGGGTCCAGATCAACGATTACCGTACGTATTATTTACGCACGTCGGAAACCCTTTATAAGGAAGTGACGTACGGTAATTGTTGATCTGGACCCGTTGAAGCACACAGAGTGCGAAACGGCCGTCGTCCACACTCCCGCACCCTCTCATATGACCTGATGTCCTAACGGATGTTTTATTATCTACCTCCAATAAAGAGCACGATTTTCACAGCTTCCCAAGGGTGAGTGCCGCACTGTTTTTTCTTTTTTTCGTTTTTTCTTTTTTTCTTTTTTTCTTTTCTTACCTGATTGGATTTTAAAGATAGCAATCATGTTTTTCTAATTCTTCACAACTCTTTTAACTCTTTATTCTAAAAGTAAAGTCCAATGAAAAAGGCTTTTTTTTTTTTAAATTATGCGTCATTCGTTAGTAATGCTTAAGGATGCTCTGCAAGGAAAAAAAGGCACAGATTCCCAGAACATAGGATGTTTTTGAATACTGGAACAAATCGCATAGATAGAAAATTGATCAAATAGGAAAATTTGTCAAAAGTCTTAAAAAACAAGAAAAGTGAATGAATATATATATATATATATATACATACAAATTAATAACTCTCTGGGAAGAAGTTCAGTTGACTTTCCTCTCAACTATAACAAATGGGAACGCTGTGCGATCTATCAGGAAAGAACAGCGGAATTGATTTTTTACTAAAATCAAAACCAATCCTCAGTATTAAAAGAAGAATTACCGTAAACTTTTAAGGATTTGTGAAATGAGAAATAACCTAAAGTTCTGATAATGCAATTATAGTTCTACTTTTTGAATCCCAAAAAACTATTGACTTATTGAAATAAATATATTTAAATATCTACATCTTGAAGTGGTTTTTACACTTTAGGACAAGTGGTCCCCAAGAGGTTTTGTACTTGTAAAATAACATAAGGTCGTGAGGACCACCTTGTTAAGGCTTCATAGGCATTAGACTACAGTTGGCCAAACTTGCCCATTTTATGGTACCAGCGGCTATCTGATGTGTACGAGGGTCTCCCAACTCTACCCTGTCAAACAATGTTGAAAAAGATTTGAATTGGGTGGTTTTGTGGCCAAATATCGGAATCTTTTGTTTTCCTGACTCCGTTGGAAACATCGAAGGGCTTGTGGTGCTTGTGGGAGCCTCAATTTAGTCATAGTCCTCATCTTCTGCTGCACCCTACCTACCTGCGGTCTTATTTCTTCCTCTTAATTTCCATCCTCTATCATTACTAAGTTCCCAAAATGCTCTGGGGTGTAAATGTGTATGGATTTGTCCAAAGCTCAAAAATGCTACCACGGTCAGCCTGGACATGAGCCACTCCAGGGTCAGGCATGTGTGTTATAGCATGGACAGTGAAGAAATATGGTGTCAGATAATCCCATGAACTGAACATTTCTTCCAAAATTAGAACACAGACTGGTGATTTATCTTAAGGAAGGAAGCCTTGGAGTAACATGCACCAGATCCATTAGACTTGCCCCGTTTAATGAATTCGTTGCACCTTTCAGTTGTGTTTCTGTACCAGAAATGTACATTACTCAGTGGCTGGCATACACTTCTGCTGTAATTTACACCACCTTTGTGTTTTTAAATTATGATGACTTTGTCCCAAGAGTCACCTACATTATAAAAACTTGGCTGGTACCGGAGTAAAAATGGCAAAAGTTGCAAATTTGTTTGCAGAGCGCTGAGTTGTGGAAAAGTTTTGCTCTCCTTCAAGCAATTTTATACTAGAAAACTGTTGAAAATGGCATGATGAATTGGGAACCATAATGTCAGACATGTCTCATCCAACAGTTATCCAGAATTTCTGTAAGTCCTTTTACCTTTCAAAAAAAGATTCTTAGACCCTACACGTTTTCTTTTGCTGGGAGGTTTGGGTGCATTGTGATATAAATATCACCAAAGGAACATCTGGTTCTTTGCGTATTCCAACCAAATCCTTGTGTTGGGTAAGTCCTTGACTTGGACGTCTTTGCAACCAAATCCTTGTGTTGGGTAAGTCCTTGACTTGGACGTCTTTGCAACCAAATCCTTGTGTTGGGTATGTCCTTGACTTGGACGTCTTTGCAACCAAATCCTTGTGTTGGGTAAGTCCTTGACTTGGACGTCTTTGCAACCAAATCCTTGTGTTGGGTAAGTCCTTGACTTGGACGTCTTTGCAACCAAATCCTTGTGTTGGGTATGTCCTTGACTTGGACGTCTTTGCAACCAAATCCTTGTGTTGGGTATGTCCTTGACTTGGACGTCTTTGCAACCAAATCCTTGTGTTGGGTATGTCCTTGACTTGGACGTCTTTGCAACCAAATCCTTGTGTTGGGTATGTCCTTGACTTGGACATCTTTGCAACCAAATCCTTGTGTTGAGTAAGTCCTTGACTTGGACGTCTTTGCAACCAAATCCTTGTGTTGGGTATGTCCTTGACTTGGACGTCTTTGCAACCAAATCCTTGTGTTGGGTATGTCCTTGACTTGGACGTCTTTGCAACCAAATCCTTGTGTTGGGTATGTCCTTGACTTGGACGTCTTTGCAACCAAATCCTTGTGTTGGGTATGTCCTTGACTTGGACATCTTTGCAACCAAATCCTTGTGTTGAGTAAGTCCATGACTTGGACGTCTTTGCAACCAAATCCTTGTGTTGGGTATGTCCTTGACTTGGACGTCTTTGCAAATAATGAATATGAATTTGCTTCTGAGTTATGTGAAGACACATAAGTAGTGATGAGAAAGCGTGCTCGGGGATACCCTAATATCACTCGAGCATCTGGGTGCTCCGACGCTCTCGGCACGCGACCACCATTGGCTGCTCTACAGGCTTGAAGCTCAAATCCCCACTCTGCATATTTGACACTTGAAACACAGTGAACAAACAGTTCATCACAAAGATTATGGTACACAAAAGCCCATAATGGGAGTATAATCCTTATATTCCAAATCTTTATTAATAAAGTATAAAATTTACACATCAATAAAATCAGAACCACTGGACAGGACGCCATTATTCCAGGGATTAATGGTGTCCAGTGGTTCTGATTTTATTGATGTGTAAAAATAGTTCCAGTCCAATGTTGTTCTACAACTAAATCACATTGAGACGTAAAGGTCCTTTACTGGGAGTTCATCACTTATATTAGCATATCAACCACCATGTAAAAAATTATGGAGAAAACTCAACGTAGGAAGTCTTGGTGACCCCACATAGTCGTGAACTTCAGACCTAATGTTGGGAACAGCAAAGCTACCCTAGGTCAGAGCATGGATATTTTGGGGCAATAAGCCTCACATTTTCCTACCTCAGTTCATGCTCACTGGAATTACCAGATATAGGACATTTGTGGAGCTTCAGTACCAGAATATCTTCAATAAAGTTTGGGTTGTCAATCTTGTTCCTAAGCCACAGTAGATCTTGGCCATTCTTAAATTATGTTCCTTCCATTATCTCAAGATTTGGAGTTTGTGAAAATTCTCCACTTTTTGGAATTCTTCTCATTGGTAATTTCCCTCTATGCTAGTCCCACATATTGAGCTAATTTTAGGCTCCCAGTTCCTATATGTCTCCAAAACCATTGAAAGAGCTTTTCAGTTGTGAGCCTGATATACTTTATATATTTTACAACAGTTCCGCTCAGTTCTAGGAGATTGCTCTGCTCGGTTATTCAGATTATCGGACACACAAAGTTCTTCAGATAAAAAAATTAATCTTCTGCTCCGATAAATGCTGGACATCTCACACTATACCAAACTCCTGCTGACACTTTGATGGTGGCATCTGATAATTAGACAAGCGATGTTGAAGGCATATAATTCAGATGACGGAGAGTTGGCAGATGTCACTGCTCCTGTCCGGCTCGTCTGTCATCTCTAATCCCGCAGTTATTGAAAACCATGCGAATGTCCGGACGTTTGTCACATTTAAGTCTGATGAATGCATGGATAACACAGTGATATCGGAAGGGTGTTAGGGTCCATGAAAAGAGTCTAAGACTTTTGCACAGTAAGTGGTCAATCAGGGGTGAAAGCTCAACCCCGTACATTTTAATGTCATTTTTATTAATAGATTTAAAATTCCAAGGCAAAGAATCTGGAAAAGTGACCAGAAATGGATGAAAAACCATAGTAAACCCTGGTAGTTCAGCGCGACAACAACAAGGTCCGTGCGGTCTGCACAGCTCTGACACAATATTGTGTCTTTGACTGGTTACTTGTATGACAGCAGAATAACCCAAGTGTTATGATTAAGTACTTGGTATAGGTGTAAAACATGTAGTTCATGTGTTTCTAGATCCTGCAAACTATTTTTAATTGTGCTGAATGTTTATAAACAGCTTTAATTAAAAATTAGGATAGAAAAACAAGGGTTCTTCTTGGCGGATGATGGAACTCTTGCACTTACCTGCTGTATGTGCTGCTTGAAACGCACCTGGGAATCAAACTAATCAGATTCAGACACTGATGAGCTGGTAAACTCTTTCCTGTTACTTTTCTTAACATTCAGTCGTATGTGTGTCTTTCCCCTCTACCAGCGCCCGAGGTTTCTTCAAAGTCCATAAGGAACCCAATTCTGAGCACAGGTTGGCATAGAAAGCTAAGGAAACTGCCAACTAGAAGTCTGGGCATAAACAAATGGATGCAAAATGCTCAAAAAGCTGAAAATATATTTATTTGATGCATTCATTTTTTTGGGTAAATAGAAAGAGTCAATTATCTGGTAATTAAAACCATCAGTCATGGAATAGTCTCAGGCCGGAGCTATGTGCATGGAGCCTGTGCAATGGGACGGGCAGTCTCTATGGCTTTACATCATGGAGCCTCCATATGGCATTGTGCTTCATATATTCTCCTCTAGAAGCAAAGTGTGGATTGAAAAACGCATGTGAAATTAAGGATCCAACGGAACACAGCCAGATTATTAGAATCACAAGAAAAAAAAAACACAAAACACACGACACGGATGTGCCCCTTTTTTCATCTTTGCTCAACATTTTCCAAAATAAAAAATTAGATGACCAATTTTGGGGAAAAAAAGCCTGCTAAAATGTGTCTTGCTGCTATTGCTTGCTTTTAAGTCTTTCTCTTCATCCTAGTGCTGGATTCACAGTTACACAGTTAATACTGCTACATAATTTCCTCCATCCTGCTACTGCTTCCTTGTAAGTGTTATGTCTCATCCTAATACTAGATTCATAGCTACACTGCTCAGTTTTGCACAATAATATTCTCCATACTGCTGTTGTGTCCCTGTAAGTGTTATGTTTCAACATAGTGCTGGATTCACAGCTACATTGCTAATTTCTGCTGTAAATTTTTCTCTATTCATCCACTGCTTCCTTGTTGTACGCTAATGCTGGATTCACAGTTACACTGCTCAGTATTATGGAATAATGTCCTCCATGTTGCTGTTGCTTCCGTCTAAGTGTTATGTTTCATTCTTGTTCTGGATTCACAGCTACATTGCTCAGTACTGCTGTATAATTTTCTCCATGCTGCTGCTGCTTCCATGTACATGTTCTTTCTCATTCTAGTTTTGGATTCACAGTTACATTGCTGAGTACTGCTGTATAATTTTCTCCATGCTGCTCCTGCTTCCAAGTAAGTGTTCTTTTTCTTTCTAGTGCTGGATTCACAGCTATATTGCCAAGTACTGCAGTATAGTATCTTCCATGCTACTGCTGTTTCTGAGCATGCTCTACATAGAGACAGGAGAGCAGGAATTTCTCATATCTGTGTGCTGTGTATGGGAGATATGATAGCAGCAGATCTCCACCCTGTGCTTCAGAGACCACTGGAAATTAAGGCTATGTGCACACGTTCAGGATTTCTCGCAGAAAATTCCTGAGAAAAACCGGACATTTTCTGCAAGAAATCCGCAAGAAATCTGCATGCGGTTATGCCGCGGTTTTGCCGCGATTTTTTCTGGACATTTCCCAATGCATTTTGTAGTGGGAAATCCGCAAAAAACCCCGCAAAATTTATGAACATGCTGCGTTTTTTTCGCGGAAAAAAACGCATCATGTGAACAAAATATGTGGAATACATTCTAAGTGATGGGATGCTTATTGTATGCGGTTTTTTTGCGTTTTTATAGCGTTTTTATTGGGAAAAAATGCAAAAAAAAAACGCAAAAAAAAAACGCAACGTGTGCACACAGCCTTGAGATCAAACCTGCAGAGGATAAAGTGAAAATAATGACTGTGAGAAATGTTATTATTCCTCTGGTAAATGCAGGACAGCTAATTCTGAACAGTCACCTATAACATGACAGGTACACTTTAAATATTTTTCCTTTTTTGTATTTTTTAAGTTATAATTTGTTTTCACAGTTTACTTTTACTGCCGGTGCATCGATCGCGCTAATACTGTCCGGACTGGATAGTCTAATTAATTACAGCAGTAGACCCGAAGCAGACGCGCGGCGGCCCCTGATTTACAGCGCAATTTGATGCAGATAGGAAGTTTTTCTTGATCAGAGTTTGGTCGGAAGGCATCTACGCTAAAAGCTGAAATATAAAATATAAAAGGGCGATAAATTCTGCTTTAAAATCAAGACACATTTCTAAAACCTCCAGAATGAATTCAAACCTCTCCCTGCAAATCTGAATTTGCGCCAACCTTTATCTTTATTAACCTGCAGGTATTTTAATTAACATTGGAAATGTCTGCAGGTTAATGCTGGAGCGCTGCCAGCGAGAATACAGTCGGTAATTAAATTTCACTGAATATTCCCCTCGCATGAAGATCTGCAGTACAAATAGATTTTGATTCGTCAAATCCCTTTCAGCCAAATGGCCACTTAACTAATCTCACTCTGAATTTTTTATATTCCTGATTATAAAATATAGATTCTGTATAATTTTCAAGTACTTTCAGAAAAAAAAAAAATAAAAGTGGTGTTCAAGGGGACATGAGACATCTGTCGTCCGGATAACCCCCTGGATGCGCTTTCCTGAAGACCCCTCCCCCCACCTTTGCAACGAGCGACTGTGCATTGACTTTCATGGTGTCCGTTGGGCTTCTATTTGGTTTTCCATCAATGTCGATGGTAAGAATGTATCTATAGGCAAAACAACCGTATTCTGGCACTCAAGAGTGATGGAAACCTCTACAAGGGTAAATTCTTTTCGAGACCCTTTCCCCCAGGTTATCACAGCCGTATACATTACTGCTTCTTCTCCCACTTTCCGATGTCTTAGGTTCTATGAAGTTTGCAAAAGAATAACCTTTCTGTAATTTGCACAGATTTCCTTCTTGGGGGACAGTTTGTTAGACATTGTAGCCCCCCGGCCCGGGGCAGGCTGTTTGGCAGCGGCTGCAGAATACCCGTCCTTGGTTACAGTATCTCTCCATTGATGAGATTCTCGTCTTTTCCTTTTTGTACTTCTGTATATATTTTGCATTCAGCCCATCTTATCCGTCTTGAAATTGGATTTTCAGTGTATGAATCCGGACGTAATCCTTCATTCTTGTCTTATTGTTCCAAAATTGGACCCTTTATCTCCAACCCCAACATAATCCCAGCTCCAAAGCCGAGTCCTGATAATATGTTTGATCCACGGCTGGGGAATCCACATGGCAACGTTCACACCTCGCTGCGGGGGATAAAGCTAAGGATTGTGGAAAGTCCAGCCCATATTATCCCCATGCCCGCCACCTTTCTCTACCCCCCCACTGATACTTTGCCTCCGGACCCTTCCTCCTTCTTTGTAATCTCATATTGTCTTGGTCGATTTAGGATTCCGCCATTGTCACATTGTTGCATCTTTATTTTCAGATGTATGTAAAAGATTATTAACGTGTGCAGGAAGTAAAGCCTGATTATGAGTTTGCTACAATAATATCAATTTTCTGCAATCCCTGCAGCAATAGGGGCTTCGATACACCCCCATATTGGAAGGAAAAATGGGCAATGGGTGTAATTATCACAAACTTATACTTATGGTTTCTAATGTAGGATACTAAACTGTCAGTATAATATGTAGAGTGATTTATCTATTATCTATCTATTATCTATTTATCTGTCTATCTATTATCTATCTATTATCTATTATCCATTATCTATCTATCTATTATCTATCTATTATCTATCTATCTATCATCTATCTATTATCTATCATCTATCTATCTATCCATCCATCCATCCATCTATTATCTATTATCTATCTATTATCTATCTATTATCTATCTATTATCTGCCTATCGTCTATTTATTATCTATATATCTATCAATCATCTATCTATCATCTATCTATTTATTCTCTATCTATCATCTATTGTATGTAACAATTTATTGATCATCTATCCGAATCTATATATTTAGATGATACGGAACCAATATAATTTTGTACTGCCATCAATGTAATATTTACTTTTGTGAGATATTGTATTTCATAATTATTACTGAAGGGTTCCAGTTCACTGGCGGCTGTCCCTCAGATAGCCCTATATAACACTATTATACCTAAATGCAGTCTCATGTATATACTTAATGGGACCAGATGTCTCCCACAGTAAACTGTAAACCATATGATAGAAAATATATGATACAATGGGCCGTTAAAGGGTAATAAATGGATCTGGTGCTTATCAGAGCATGTCTGGATAAACTACCTCGACGCGCGTCCCATCAGGTTCATCAGCAGGCTTGATATAACATCAAGATATCAGTCCAATATGGTCAGCATAGTGTGATTACAAGATGTCCACCTTTACATATCCCACATAATAATGATGTACACACCTACCACCACACCCATTTCTGCCCTATAGGTTCATGGGTATAGAGATATAGAAAGATAATTATTGTCCTCATTTATGCAATGCACATGACAATGTTACTAATGTCCCAGAAACCTGGATACAGAAATAGTTGGGCTGCCCTCATCCAAAGAGCGCATGTCCGGAAATGGTGCGTTCCACCCCTGAGCGCAAAGAGTATACTTGCCGCCATGCCGAAAATATGTTAACTGCGAATATGCCGGTCCAGAAATTCTGCGTTCCACGCCGGAGCACGGGGTGATTAAACAGCACTGGATCGGATAAATACCTGTTCCATCACCTTTATCACAGGCGCAGCGCCTCACAAATAAGGGGAATTTGCTGGGAAAAGTTGCTGAATAGCCAAAATACCACATTGATCAAAAAATTCTCCTGTTTCCCTATATATTGCATACCTTAAATTAATCAGGGGGGATGGAAAGACTGGATGCGCAATATAGAGTTATGAATATTTGTGGGAATTGGGAATGAGAACATTTCTGATATATGAAGTAACATAACGGATACATTAATATATTACATTATTACATTATTATGTGAACCCCAATCACGGAACTAAGTAGGAAGAGAAGAATGTGAATTCTGAAATATAGTCCAGAACTGGACCGGACTCACACAAAACAGGTGGAGGACATTTGCTCATTGAGCCCTTTAGGGGCCAGTGAGTGAAGTCTGAAAATCCACTCGCTTTCTTTCTTAAGGATACACTTATTATGGCCACCTCCTCTTATATTTGGTTTGACAACCTCAGTGATACAAAATGAGATATCCCCAGTCTCCCCACAATGTACATTATTCATGTGTCTAGGTAGTGAGGCACCTTTGCAGTGTTGGATATCCCCCAATTACTCCCAGACCCTTCTCCTCAGTTCCCTCTTGGTCTTACCCATATTACTTAGGGGGCAGGTACACATAGTCATGTATACCAGATCAGAGGTTTTGCATTCGTAAAAATCCCTCTGAAAAAAACTTCTATCTGTAAAGACACTTGAGAAAGATTTGAATGGTCTCGTCCAGTTGCATACACAGTATTCACCACATTTAAATCTAGAGGGTATAAATTTGGGGGAACACGCTCTACTTTCCCCCTTTGATGATCTATATAGCAATATACCACATGAGGCTGGGATCAAGCAGAGGGATGAAGCACTTTCTAAGGTCTTTATGGAGGATCTCCTCTACTTCATCCTCACCCACAACTATTTTCTGTTGGACAGGAAGCACTTCCACCAGCTCAGGGGTACAGCGATGGGGACCCACGTGACCCCTCATTTGCTAACACAAAGTATTCCTGGGCTGATGAGCAGAAACTACAGTTTTTGGGGGTAATCATATGTGGTTACACTCATTGATTGGACTATGTTATAGGTATATCAACATTTTTATAATTTGGTCTGAGATGAGTGACCGGTTTCTTGACTTTGTCAATGAGCTAAATATCAATGAAATAGGTCTTAGATTCAAGGGATAGATGTTGATGCACTGCTATGTGTAGCATAGTTGATAGTTGAATCTCAGTTTCAAGTCCCCTAAGGGGACTATTATATACATTAAAAAGTGAGAAAAATAATTTTAAAAATATGAAAAAAAAAACTCTCCAAAATTCAAATCACCCCCTTTTTGCCCCTTTAATAATAAAGCAATTTATAAAAAGACATATTTGGTATCACTGTGTTGGTAAAGTAAATTAATCTTATCGGTAAATGGCATCATGAAACAAAAAATAAAAGTGCCAGAATGCAGTTTTTTTGGCAATAAAAGGTGATGAAAACATTGTATCTTCCCCAAAATAATATCAGTAAAAATATCAGCTCAGGGTGCAAAAAATAAACGTTCGCCAGCCCCTGAAAAATGAAAACGTTATGGCTCTCAGAAAATGGCGACTCAAGCAAAGGTTTTATTTCTTACAAATGTACAAATATTTTTTCGCTACTAATGAAAAAAAACTACGTTTGATATCTCTGCGTTCTCATACTTAACTGGACAATCATAATGGCAGGTGAGTTTTACCTTACATTAAAATGTTAAGTATCCTCACCCTGACCTGTTGTGAATTCTGTGGTCGAGCTCCCTCCTGTGGTCATAAGTGGTACTTCGGCTGATTCTGTCTATGAGCTTCCGTTGGTGGATGTGAGTGGTACTGCGGCTTCTGAGTTTCCTTCCTCAGGTGATGTGGTGAATTCGTTAGGTGCTGCTCTATTTAACTCCACCTAGTGCTTTGCTCTTGGCCTCCAGTCAATGTTCTAGTGTGGATCTTGCTCTCTCCTGGATCGTTCCTGTGGCCTGTCTTTCCTGCATAAGCTAAGTTTTGCTGGTGTTACTTTTGTTGCTATATTTTCTGTCCAGCTTGCTATATTGTTTTTTCTTGCTTGCTGGAAGCTCTGGGACGCAGAGGGAGCACCTCCGTACTGTTAGTCGGTGCGGAGGGTCTTTTTGCCCCTCTGCGTGGTTGTTTGTAGGGTTTTGTGTTGACCGCAAAGTAATCTTTCCTATCTTTGGTCTGTTCAGTAAGTCGGGCCTCACTTTGCTAAAATCTATTTCATCTCTGTGTTTGTATTTTCATCTTAACTCACAGTCATTATATGTGGGGGGCTGCCTTTTCCTTTGGGGAACTTCTCTGAGGCAAGGTAGGCTTATTTTTCTATCTTCAGGGCTAGCTAGTTTCTCAGGCTGTGCCGAGTTGCATAGGGAGCGTTAGGCGCAATCCACGGCTATTTCTAGTGTGGTATGATAGGATTAGGGATTGCGGTCAGCAGAGTTCCCACGTCTCAGAGCTCGTCCTTGTTATTGGTAATTGTCAGGTCACTTTGTATGCTCTTAACCACTAGACCCATTGTGGTTCTGAATTACCTGTTCATAACACTGGCCCCAGCCCAAAGAAAAAAATAGTGAAATTGCCCTTATTTTGCAATCTCAATGCACTTGGAACGTTTTTTCCCGCTTTCCAGTACATGACATGATAATCAAATGGTGTAATTCAAAAGTAAAACTCGACCCTCAAAAAATAAGCCTTCATACGGTTATATTGATGGAAAGCGAAGTAAGGTATGGCCCTTGTAAGAAGGGAAGGAAAAAAATGAAAACAGAAAAATGGAAAATCCAGTGAGTATAAGGAGTTAAAAAGAAAAAAAAAAAGAGGAAAAAAAGTAAAGTTGGTTTGTGTAATTCCGGTAAAATCCCTGTAGGGGGAGCTGTAGTGTGAGTCAGATTATTTCTACTGCAGGAAGACGAGGGAACGGTTAATGTGGGAGATTGGACTGTTCAGAAGCAGCGCGGTGCCGGTGAAAGCCTTTGATCCGCGTTCTGCACTCCTGCTTCCATAACCAGTAAAGCGTTCAGCCTGACACAGGATTTACGGAGCGCTGGAATATGCAGATATCGGAGGCAGCGGGCGGAGGCGAGCACGGATCTACGGCACCCGCTGTATTGGCGGCTTACACTGTACATGCCTCTAATAGCCGCAATCACACTTACTCGGCCGCCTCCATGTGACGAGAGCTGCCAGGATGATCCGGCGGTGCCGGGGACCAGGGTGGGATAGAAATCAGTGCGTCCGGGCAGCTCTGGAGCAGGAATAGCAGAACATTGGCGGCACAGTCACCCACATTGGTGCCAGCTATATTGGGCACGGTCCATATTCATTGCTAAGCCCAGGCCATGCACACGATATGTCTTATCTCTTCAGTTTGGATATAGAGAAATCCACTGCTGGGATCTGCTTCTTTAAATGTCTGGTCAGAAAATGAAATATTGTTTGCATCTAATTTTTTTTACATGTATTTAAAAAAAACCAAAAAAACTCCAAAAGGTATAAACTGAGATACAATCTGATGGCACACAGCGTGTAAGCGCACGTTCACACCAGCCACCGAACAGAAAAAAAATCAAAGACAGAAACATATGATTATATACCTGCAGTAAATAACTAACTAGCATAGTGCTGTTGATCAAAAATCATGTTCAGTAAGTACCATATATAACACAGAACAGACACACAATTCACAATAGGTGATGTCACAGCTCACCTCCTCCTCCTGTACAATGACTGATAACACCTCTATATACAGCAGATAACACAGGATCCACAATTCACAATAGGTGATGACACAGCTCACCTCCTCCTCCTGTACAATGACTGATAACACTTCTATATAAAGTAGATAACACAGGATCCACCATTCACAATAGATGATGTCACAGCTCACCTCCTCCTCCTGTACAATGACTGATAACACTTCTATATACAGCAGATAACACAGGATCCACCATTAACAATAGGTGATATCACAGCTCACCTCCTCCTGTACAATGACTGATAACACCTCTATATACAGTAGATAACACAGGATCCCCCATTCACAATAGGTGATGTCACATCTCACCTCCTCCTCCTGTACAATGACTGACAACACCTCTATTTACAGTAGATAACACAGGATCCACCATTCACAATAGATGATGTCACAGCTCTCCTCCTCCTCCTGTATAAAGAATGATAACACCTCTATATAGTAACATAGTAACATAGTAACATAGTTAGTAAGGCCGAAAAAAGACATTTGTCCATCCAGTTCAGCCTATATTCCATCATAATAAATCCCCAGATCTACGTCCTTCTACAGAACCTAATAATTGTATGATACAATATTGTTCTGCTCCAGGAAGACATCCAGGCCTCTCTTGAACCCCTCGACTGAGTTCGCCATCACCACCTCCTCAGGCAAGCAATTCCAGATTCTCACTGCCCTAACAGTAAAGAATCCTCTTCTATGTTGGTGGAAAAACCTTCTCTCCTCCAGACGCAAAGAATGCCCCCTTGTGCCCGTCACCTTCCTTGGTATAAACAGATCCTCAGCGAGATATTTGTATTGTCCCCTTATATACTTATACATGGTTATTAGATCGCCCCTCAGTCGTCTTTTTTCTAGACTAAATAATCCTAATTTCGCTAATCTATCTGGGTATTGTAGTTCTCCCATCCCCTTTATTAATTTTGTTGCCCTCCTTTGTACTCTCTCTAGTTCCATTATATCCTTCCTGAGCACCGGTGCCCAAAACTGGACACAGTACTCCATGTGCGGTCTAACTAGGGATTTGTACAGAGGCAGTATAATGCTCTCATCATGTGTATCCAGACCTCTTTTAATGCACCCCATGATCCTGTTTGCCTTGGCAGCTGCTGCCTGGCACTGGCTGCTCCAGGTAAGTTTATCATTAACTAGGATCCCCAAGTCCTTCTCCCTGTCAGATTTACCCAGTGGTTTCCCATTCAGTGTGTAATGGTGATATTGATTCCTTCTTCCCATGTGTATAACCTTACATTTATCATTGTTAAACCTCATCTGCCACCTTTCAGCCCAAGTTTCCAACTTATCCAGATCCATCTGTAGCAGAATACTATCTTCTCTTGTATTAACTGCTTTACATAGTTTTGTATCATCTGCAAATATCGATATTTTACTGTGTAAACCTTCTACCAGATCATTAATGAATATGTTGAAGAGAACAGGTCCCAATACTGACCCCTGCGGTACCCCACTGGTCACAGCGACCCAGTTAGAGACTATACCATTTATAACCACCCTCTGCTTTCTATCACTAAGCCAGTTACTAACCCATTTACACACATTTTCCCCCAGACCAAGCATTCCCATTTTGTGTACCAACCTCTTGTGCGGCACGGTATCAAACGCTTTGGAAAAATCGAGATATACCACGTCCAATGACTCACCGTGGTCCAGCCTATAGCTTACCTCTTCATAAAAACTGATTAGATTGGTTTGACAGGAGCGATTTCTCATAAACCCATGCTGATATGGAGTTAAACAGTTATTCTCATTGAGATAATCCAGAATAACATCGCTCAGAAACCCTTCAAATATTTTACCAACAATAGAGGTTAGACTTACTGGCCTATAATTTCCAGGGTCACTTTTAGAGCCCTTTTTGAATATTGGCACCACATTTGCTATGCGCCAATCCTGCGGAACAGACCCTGTCGCTATAGAGTCCCTAAAAATAAGAAATAATGGTTTATCTATTACATTACTTAGTTCTCTTAGTACTCGTGGGTGTATGCCATCCGGACCCGGAGATTTATCTATTTTAATCTTATTTAGCCGGTTTCGCACCTCTTCTTGGGTTAGATTGGTGACCCTTAATATAGGGTTTTCATTGTTTCTTGGGATTTCACCTAGCATTTCATTTTCCACCGTGAATACCGTGGAGAAGAAGGTGTTTAATATGTTAGCTTTTTCCTCGTCATCTACAACCATTCTTTCCTCACTATTTTTTAAGGGGCCTACATTTTCAGTTTTTATTCTTTTACTATTGATATAGTTGAAGAACAGTTTGGGATTAGTTTTACTCTCCTTAGCAATGTGCTTCTCTGTTTCCTTTTTGGCAGCTTTAATTAGTTTTTTAGATAAAGTATTTTTCTCCCTATAGTTTTTTAGAGCTTCAATGGTGCCATCCTGCTTTAGTAGTGCAAATGCTTTCTTTTTACTGTTAATTGCCTGTCTTACTTCTTTGTTTAGCCACATTGGGTTTTTCCTATTTCTAGTCCTTTTATTCCCACAAGGTATAAACCGCTTACAGTGCCTATTTAGGATGTTCTTAAACATTTCCCATTTATTATCTGTATTCTCATTTCTGAGGATATTGTACCAGTCTACCAGATTAAGGGCATCTCTAAGCTGGTCAAACTTTGCCTTCCTAAAGTTCAGTGTTTTTGTGACTCCCTGACAAGTCCCCCTAGTGAAAGACAGGTGAAACTGCACAATATTGTGGTCGCTATTTCCTAAATGCCCAACCACCTGCAGATTTGTTATTCTGTCAGGTCTATTAGATAGTATTAGGTCTAAAAGTGCTGCTCCTCTGGTTGGATTCTGCACCAATTGTGAAAGATAATTTTTCTTGGTTATTAGCAGAAACCTGTTGCCTTTATGGGTTTCACAGGTTTCTGTTTCCCAGTTAATATCCGGGTAGTTAAAGTCCCCCATAACCAGGACCTCATTATGGGTTGCAGCTTCATCTATCTGCTTTAGAAGTAGACTTTCCATGCTTTCTGTTATATTTGGGGGTTTGTAACAGACCCCAATGAGAATTTTGTTACCATTTTTCCCTCCATGAATTTCTACCCATATGGACTCGACATCCTCATTTCCTTCGCTAATATCCTCCCTTAAAGTGGACTTTAGACAAGACTTTACATAGAGACAAACCCCTCCTCCTCTCCGATTTTTACGATCCTTTCTAAACAGACTGTAACCCTGTAAGTTAACTGCCCAGTCATAGCTTTCATCTAACCATGTCTCGGTTATTCCCACTATGTCAAAGTATATACAGCTGATAACACAGGATCCACCAATCACAATAGGTGATGTCACAGCTCTCCTCCTCCTCCTGTACAATGACTAATAACACCTTTATATACAGTAGGTAACACAGGATCCACCATTCACTATAGGTAATGTCACAGCTCACCTCCTCCTGTACAATGACTGATAACACCTCTATATATAATAGATAACACAGGATCCACCATTCACAATAGGTGATATCACAGCTCACCTCCTCCTCCTGTACAATGACTGATAACTCCTCTATATACAGTAGATAACACAGGATCCACCATTCACAATAGTTGGTCACAGCTCTCCTCCTCCTCCTGTACAATGACCGATATCACCTCTATATACAGTAGATAACACAGGATCCACCATACACAATAGGTGATGTCACAGCTCTCCTCCTCCTCCTGTACAATGACTGATAACACCTCTATATACAGTAGATAACACAGGATCCACCATACACAATAGGTGATGTCACAGCTCACCTCCTCCTCCTGTGCAATGACTGATAACAGCTCTATATACAGTAGGTAACACAGGATCCACCATACACAATAGGTGATGTCACAGTTCACCTCCCCCTCCTGTACAATGACTGATATCACCTCTATATACAGTAGATAACACAGGATCCACCATTCACAATAGGTGATGTCACAGCTCACCTCCTCCTCCTGTATTAAGACCGATAACACCTCTATATACAGTAGATAACACAGGATCCACCATTCACAATAGAATCATAGAATCATAGAATGTTAGAGTTGGAAGGGACATCCTGGGTCATCTGGTCCAACCCCCTGCTTAAAGCAGGATTCACTAAATCATCCCAGACAGATGTCTGTCCCGCCTCTGAAGACTTCCATTGAAGGAGAACTCAACACCTCTCGTGGCAGCCACTCATTGATCACCCTCACTGTCAAAAAGTTTTTTCTAAAATCTAATCTGTGTCTCCTCCCATCCAGTTTCATCCCATTGCTTCTAGTCTTTCCTTGTGCAAATGAGAATAATGATGATCCCTGTACACTGTGACAGCCCTTCAGATATTTGTAGGCAACTATTAAGTCTCCTCTCAGTCTTCTTTTTTGCAAGCTAAACATTCCCAAATCCTGTAACCTTTCCTCATAGGACATGGTTTGCAGATTGGTCACCATTCTGGTCACTTTTCTCTGAATCTGAGACTCCAGTTCAAAACCCTAACCATGACATACAAAGCCATCCACAACCTGTCTCCTCCATACATCTGTGACATGGTCTCCCGGTACCTACCTACATGCAACCTCCGATCATCTCAAGACCTCCTTCTCTACTCCCCTCTTATCTCTTCTTCCCACAACCGCATCCAAGACTTCTCCCGTGCTTCCCCCCATACTCTGGAACTCTCTACCCCAACACATCAGACTCTCGCCTACCATGGAAACCTTCAAAAAGAACCTGAAGAAGGCTTGTCGGAAGAACCTCTTCCGACAAGCCTGCAGTGATCCTGAACTTACTGAACCACCGCATAACCTGCCCTACCCTCTCCTAGTGTTTCATCTCCCATCCCCTGCAGACTGTGAGCCCTCGCGGGCAGGGTCCTCCCTCCTTATGTACCCGTGTGCCTTGTTTTTTGCTCATGTTTATGTATTTGTCTATATTTGCCCCGTATTCACATGTAAAGCATCATGGAATAAATGGCGCTATAAAAATGTATAATAATAATAATAATAATAATAATAATAATTTGCTCCAGTTTGTTGATGTCTTTTTTAAAAATGTGCCCAAAACTGGACCCAGTATTCCGGATGAGGTCTGACCAAAGAGGAGTAGAGGGCAGTAATGACTTCACGTGATCTAGACTCTATGTTTCTGTTAATACATCCCAGAATTGCATTTGCCCTTTTTGCTGCTGCATCACACTGTTGACTCATGTCCAGTCTGTGATCTATTAGTATACCCAAGTCTTTTTCACATGTGCTGTTGCTTAGTCCTAATCCTCCCATTCTGTATATGCTTTTTTCATTTTTATTACCCAGATTTATTAATTTTTTTCCTTGTTAAAAACCATTATGTTAGTTCCTGCCCACTGCTCCAGTTTATTTATCTTTTTGAATCCTCTCTCTCTTCTCTAGTATTAGCTATCTCTCCTAGCTTTGTGTCATCAGCAAATTTAATCAGTGTACCCTCAATTTCTTCATCTAAATCATTGATAAAGATGTTGAATAATACTGGGCCGAGGAAAGAACCCTGTGCAGCCATTTAAGACCACTCTTTGGGTCCGATCACTAAGCCAGTTATGAATACATCTAACAGTTGCCTTGTCCATTCCATACTTAGTCATTTTTTTCAATAAGGATTGTGTGAGATACGTTGTCAAATGCTTTGCTGAAGTCAAAATATACTATATCTACAGCATTTCCCTGATCCACCCAGTCAGTGATTCTGTCATAGAAGAAAATTAAGGTAGTCTGACATGACTTATTAATTACAAGCCCATGCTGACTCTGGTTAATCACTTCATTCTTATCCAGGTACTTACATACCGTACATGTTGTTTAACAATTTGTTCAAATATCTTTCCTGGTATAGAAGTCAGACTCACCGGCCTATAGTTCCCTGGGTCCACCTTCTTCCCCTTTTTGAAGATAGGAAAAACATTTGCTCTTCTCCAGTCTTCTGGGACTTCTCCTGTTCTCCAAGAATTTTAAGGTGATGTTACAGTTCACCTCCTCCTCCTGTACAATGACTGATAATGACTCTATATACAGTAGATAACACAGGATCCACCATTCACAATAGGTGATGTCACAGCTCACCTCCTCCTGTACAATGACTGATAACACCTCTATATACAGTAGATAACACAGGACCACCATTCACAATAGGTGATATCACAGCTCACCTCCTCCTCCTGTACAATGACTTACAACATCTCTATTTACAGTAGATAACACAGGATCCTCCATTCACAATAGAGTTTTCAGCAGCCTGATTATCAGCAGAGGCAGAACTACAATCAAAGGTAACCTCTATACATAGCATAACACATGATCCACCAATCATAGTAACATAGTAACATAGTTAGTAAGGCCGAAAAAAGACATTTGTCCATCCAGTTCAGCCTATATTCCATCATAATAAATCCCCAGATCTACGTCCTTCTACAGAACCTAATAATTGTATGATACAATATTGTTCTGCTCACAATAGGATATGTCAAAAATAATCTCACCACGCTCCCTTGCACATGCACTTTAGATGTATTAATGCAATATTGCTGTAAAGTACATGTGTTGTTTCCTGAAACTCCTGAAATGTTAAAAGAAAGCCCAAGTGTCAAGAGAGAAAATGTCAAAATTTGTATTTTTAATAAAGATTATGATATGGAAAAAAATCACTGTATATTATAATAATAGTATCAATAATTTTCTAATGACTATAATGCATATGAGATAATCGTTGATACTTTGTTTCATTCTTCGTTTACACTTTCATACTGTTCCTCCATAACAAGGAAGAGGTTAATTCATCGCTTCTCTGACTCTCAATTTAAATTTCATTCACCGGGGACACATCATAATACGACTGCAATTAAAATTCTAACGTGGAGTAAAGTCATTAATAACATATTGGATTAATAATGTCATACTAAACTTCATTAGCAGACGCCATCGGTTACAGAATTCGCTTTTAATGTCACACAAATGTATCATTAGACAATGCTACACTCAGCCGCCGGCATATAAACTACTTTATCTTCTCGCATCTACATTATGCATCGCTGGAGGAAAGCTACAGTGATTTCAGACCCCAGAGTAACTGATACTTTACTTGCGTGATAGCGAGCTGAGTTCTGTTCTCGTAGGCTCCTTAAAGGGGTTGTTGACACTAAAACAATTTTTCGGGGCATAAATGGATTTTCAATAATAAATGACGGCCCGAGGATCCAGTAAAGGCCGCTCTGAAGTTCTGCGATGAACTTGATAGGTCTAGTTTGTACAGCAAGAATGTTTATTACTATAACTCATATACTCGGTGGTTGCATATGTCTTGGCGCACACAGTGGCTGCTGTATTTTTTGATGTGCAGGTATATGGAGCACCCGCCAGGACCGTGGGGTACTCGGGGCGGGTCCGACGGTTGTCACGGCAGCAGTGACATGGTCCGTGGCCCTGGGCGTCCAATAAAATGGGAATGAAGGGGGAATAAAGTTTATAGGGGTTTAGTTTGTGATGCCACCTGTGGTGTTCGGCAATAAGGAAATGGCCGACGCTGCGGTTCAGGTCCACTGGGGCATAGATGATACAGCTCTCCACGGGTAGAGCCAGGCCCCAGGGCAGTTAAAGTCAATGATGGTGAATGTTGTGGTGCACAGCCGGTGACGCAGTAAATAATTCTGAGGACACAGCCGGGTGCAGTTTCCACACTTTATTCACATTTCTTAGGTACAGTCCCCAGCCAGGTGATGTGTCCTCCGGGTCTGTGGTCCAGCCAGCTCTCAGGTAATTTGGGTGCACTTTTACGAGACCCCCTTTCTTATATGTCTTGCCTGGCCATCTCTCTGTGCTGGCTTCACCCTCCTGCCCTGCACCTCACACACAGTGTCCCAAGCCAGCAGCCTTGGATCCTGTTGGGCGACATCCTCCCGGCTGCCTTTTTGGCAAATATGTGTGGATGTGGCTGTGGCACATACACATACCACAGCCAGTTTGCTAGCTGAGTCTTGTAGTTCCTCACTAGTCTGGGGGCTGGTCCCCCCCACTGCAACCTGGTACTTCCACCCGACTACGGTCGGCATGGATTCGGGCACCACGGGTGGATTCCTCACTTCCCTTGCCCCTAGGACCCCTTCTCTAGGAGCTCCCTCCTTCACGTCTGCTCTCCTCAAATCCTCCTCACCAACTCCCTACAGACTCACTAACTCCTCCCTCTTGTTTCCATGACAACTCCTCTAACTGTCACTCTCTCCACCCACATCCTCTACCTAGTTCCCCCTCCAGCCTGAGATGGGGCCCTCCCTCAATAGGGTCCACCCAGATCCCCTGGCCTGGAGTGGTGTGGTGTTGGATGCTAGTGTGGGTCTCGGGTAGTGCCCCTTCCTTACCCGAGAGCAGAGAACCACACCTCTGGCTAGTGTGGGTCTCAGGTAGTGACCTATCCTTACCCGAAAGTGGAGTACCACACCTCTGGCTGAGTTGTAGTACCTCTGTGGCGATTGGACCCTCAGGGGCGCCACATCCCCCTACCCGTTAAACGCAGTGCGTCCATGGGCTGGAACAGAGTAAAATTGATGTTAAAACATGCAAATAATTTTCTAAATTGCAATTCAACAAGTAAAATGAGTAAAACAGTCAAACATCTAACTCTTTCTTCCCTTTATGGGAGGTATTTTGAACTTGAATGTTACATATAAACGACAAAGCATAAAACATAGCATTACTCTTAATACATTTTTCTTAATCAAGTTAAGCAGGTTACCAAGCCGGGTATTCTTGTCACTGTCCTTAGTGCAATATGGTGGAACCCGTCTCAAACCCCCAACGTAGGCCCTGGGCGTGGCTACAGGGCACAGCTGGTCAACTCGTTGGACCACTTTTTCGGTCACTCCAGACGATTTTTGTTCTTTGGTCTGCTGTAAAATATAGTGTCCCACTCACACTCTCAAGGTTTACTGTAAAACCAACAAAGAGCACATTAAGTGCTAACTTTGTGCAATAAAAGTTCTGGCCATTCACCGTCCATGACCACATTGTCTTTAAACGGCACAAACACTCAGTTTAACTTCAAACACTCAGTAGTGGTCATTTTCTACTTCCTCTTCCAAAGTAGCACTTGGTGCCTGCAACCTTCTGATGGCAATGTTCTTTGTCAGCCGTCACAACGGGTGATTCAAAAGGTGCAAGTCCTTCAGCCGGGGTCTGAGTGGCCCATGTCTGCACTGCCATGTTTGTTTGAGCTGTAGGGACTGGTGCAGCATCCGGGGCTGAAGCTGCCAGTTGTCTTTTTGGCACTACACCTGCTGGCATGGGAAAAACGCGTCCCTACGTGCACCCCCTTTCACCCACATGCCGGATGTAGGTCACTAGGTCCCTTGGGTTTAAGTCACGATAAGGGTGGCCCTCTAGCAGGTGGGACTCCACGTCCCGGCGGGTTACAAAGAGTTCAGAGGTCATCCCGGGCTCCTTGATGAACCCCCAGCCCCTTCTTAAGTCAAAGGAGACTATTTTGTCCTGCCTCAGCGGACCCCGGTTGGTGTGTCTAGCTTTGCGGGCCTGGGCCTTGACCTTCATGTTCCGCTCTTCCATTGCTTTCCACTGTGCCTTGCGGTCCTGTTCCTCTGCCTCCCTCCTGGGCACTTGCTGCCGGCAGTAGTCCCCCCAACTGAGGGTCTCTATCTGGTTTTCTCCCACCTGGGTCTCCCCTGGGAACCCCATTAAATCCGTCTCCTGGTGCTCCCAACAGATAACCACTCTCTCACCATGCACCTCCCGTAACATGAGTACCGGCTGCAGCGGAGCCGCCAGTTTATCTCCGGTGTTTGCTCTCCGGTCCCAAGCTAAGTTTTTAAAGCCTGGCTGGGTTTTAGGGCTGACGGGGACTTTAAGGGCCCAACCAAGGTTTCCTCGGCCACTGGGGCAACGCCAACGGCGGCTGCCATACATTTTTCCTCTCTCCGGTGTCAGTCTCCTCCTCCTCCACTGCTGGTTGCGAGGCCACCCTTCGCTCAGACATCTTTTTCAGCAGGGCTTCTTTCCACCTCGCTACCGCAGTAAGTTGCGTCTTCAGCAGCTGGCGACTTGACTCCTTCACCTCTGCTCCAAGCAACTCCGGGCCCACCGCGGGCAGCTGGTCTGAGTCCTCCTGTCAGCTGCATGAGTCCACCGCTTCCACCCCATGCTCCAGAGCCTTCCATCCTCCGCTTGCCATGGTGCTAACTGTGTTAATTGCTGCCTCTCTTGCAGCTCACTTTCCCGCGCATCCACATGTGCTCATCCATTCTCCACCCTTTATTCTCCACCCTTCACCCTTTTCCCACCAGCCATGCCAGGAGGTGGATCCCTCTCGCTGACGGACAAGTCCTTTCTCATTCATGTCTTTATAGTGGGCGGGTATAGTTTTCACATCATTCGGTAACCCGGCCCACAATAGGCACATGAGACCCGGATTTACCGGGTCAGTCCATCCTGTTCGTGATGCCAAAATTGGAGCACCCACCAGGACCGTGGGGTTCAGGTCCACTGGAGCAGTTGGTGACGCAGCATAGATGTTTCAGCTCTCCACAGGTAGAGCTAGGCCCCAGGGCAGATAAAGAGTTAAAGTTAATGATGGTCAACGTTGTGGTGCAGGGCAGGTGACACAGTAAATAATTCTGAGGACGCAGCCGGGTGCAGTTCCCACACTTTACTCACAGTTCTTAGGTACAGTCCCCAGCCGGGTGCTGTGTCCTCCAGGTCTGTGGTCCAGCCATCTCTCAGGTAATTTGGGTGCACTTTTCAGAGACTCCCTTCCTTGTGTACCTTCTCTGACCATCTCTCTGCACTGGCTTCACCCTCCTGCCCTGCGGCTCACACACAGTGTCCCAAGCCAGCAGCCTCGGATCCTGTCAAACGATGTCCTCCTGGGCCCCTGGATCCTATGTGGCTGCCTTTTTGGCAAATAAGTGTGGATGTGGCTGTGGCACATACAGATACCACAGCCTCCGGTTTGCTAGCTGAGTCTTGTAGTTCCTCCACTAGTCTGGGGGCAGGTCCCCCCCCCACTGCAACCTGGTCCTTCCACCTGACTGGTTAGCGTGGATTCGGCGCCACGGCTGGATTTCTCACTTCCCTGGCCCCTAGGACCCCTTCTCTCAGGAGCTCCCTCCTTCACGTCTGCTCTCCTAAACTCCTCCTCACCAACTCCCTACTGACTCACTAACTTCTTTCTCTTGTTTCCATGACAACTCCTCAAACTGTCACTCTCTCCACCCACACCCTCTAACCAGTTCCCCCCTCCAGCCTGAAATGGGGCCCTCTCTCAATAGAGTCCGCCAAGATCCCCTGGCCTGGAGTGGTGTGGTGTTGGATGCTAGTTCGGGTCCCGGGTAGTGCCCCCTCCTTACCCAAAAGCAGAGTACCACACCTCCGGCTGAGTTGCAGAACCTCTGTGGTGACTGGACCCTCAGGGGCGCCACATATACAGCATGTAGACATGTAAAAAGCCGAAAAGAAACATTGTGAAAGAAACATTACCATATGTCCGGAGTCTAACCAAGCTCAGTGTCCCTCCTCTCTGCTGCTGATCCTTCACCTTCACTTTGATTGACAAGTTCCTTAGTGTTTCCCTTCCCTGATGCTTCTAAATTTCTGCTCAACTAACCTGATTGCAGCTTCTCAGTTACCTTCCTCTGTCACAGTTGCTTAATTCGCTTAATTTAAACAAATCCTCAATGTCATGCTTCCCTGCTGCCGTCCCTCCTCCCTGCGGCTCACCAACCTTGATTAACAGCTTCTCAGTGTTTCTCCTCTGTGTTATTGCTGAAATCTCTTCCCATGTAGTTTGATTGTCAGCTTCTCAGTGTCCCTCCTTTCTGCTGCTGCGGCATCTCTGTTTGCCTAGTCCGACATACATGATCTTCAAGTTCCCTCCTTCCTGCTGCTGTAGCATCTCTGTTTGCCTAGTCCGATAGACATGATCCTCAGTGTTCCTGCTTCCTGCTGCTGTAGCATCTCTGTTCACCTAGTCCAATAAACAGGATCCTCAGTGTTCCTCCTTCCTGGTGCTGTGGCATCTCTGTTCACCTAGTCCAATGGACAGGATCCTCAGTGTTCCTCCTTCCTGCTGCTGTAGCATCTCTGTTCACCTAGTCCAATGGACAGGATCCTCAGTGTTCCTCCTTCCTGCTGCTGTAGCATCTCAGTTCACCTAGTCCAATGGACAGGATCCTCAGTGTTCCTCCTTCCTACTGCTGTAGCATCTCTGTTTGCCTAGTCCGATAGACATGATCCTCAGTGTTCCTCCTTCCTGCTGCTGTAGCATCTCTGTTCACCTAGTCCAATGGACAGGATCCTCAGTGTTCCTCCTTCCTGCTGCTGTAGCATCTCAGTTCACCTAGTCCAATGGACAGGATCCTCAGTGTACCTCCTTCCTGGTGCTGCGGCATCTCTGTTCACCTAGTCCAATGGACATGATCCTCAGTGTCCCTCCTTCCTGCTGCTGTGGCATCTCTGTTCGCCTAGTCCAATGGACAGGATCCTCAGGGTCCCTCCTCCCTGAACAGAACTAAATACATGCACGGTTATTTCCTCTGAGAGTTGCCTCTTCTCATATCTCCTTTGAAATTAATGCCCAGACTGCAGACATTTCCATTGTACAGCAATTACCAGAATCGGGTTGTCTGGAGGCGAAGGTTCGGCTAAAACAAGCTGTGCTTTACGCACTCTTCCCGGTGTCTCTGTCCCTGCCCTGGTCTCTGATCAGCTGCAGCGCTGCTGACGTGACATAGATGATCAAAGACCAGAGGTTGACGAGAAAGTGAAGTAAAAAGTTTATTACACTGACCTGCGCCTGGAAGAACAGTTTATTGAAGCCAGAAAACTCCTGTAAGGTTTATTTATATAAATTGGGAAGACGACGCTTTAGGAATTTTACCGTATTTTAAGTGTAAATATTCTTTTTTGAGCATTCTCCAACCAATGGTTAATTCCGCCTAGATTTCTGGTAAACCCCGCTCCCGACCTTACGGTGTACCGTTTGCCTCCCCAGTCCGTGCGTTAATATCCCGCGTATGTGCAGGATTCTCTACCTGCAGGATGGAAGCGCGGCAGCAGATAATCCCGGATCTTTATCCCCTGGAATTGATTATCCTCTACACTCCGAATTCTGTCCTTGCATAAATCCCGCTAAGAACATGACACTGTTACCGCTGCTTCCTCCGCCATCCCGCTCCACAAACAAGCACCAGTACTGTTAATTTACAGAGGATAATAGATCCCTTGAAATTGGTTGATACTTAGAAGACATCATAACTCAGCCCTAATCCACCTCATTAACATGGAGCTCCGGCTTTATGAAGCCGCGCTAATTAATCCTGCAGAAATATTCCCGGGATTCGCTCTTAAGTTCATAGGAAATAAATTGTCAGATCCGTTATCTAGAAATGCAACTTCTGTGACTAGATAGAAGCGGAAAATTGGGACCTTTAGCGCCCCCCTATAGCGCAGGTTGTATGTGGTACTGCAGGTGCAGCACAGGTGTGCCCATATTGTCGAACGTCGATACTTAACCCCTCTATGACCTAAGACGGATGTATCAGTCCTGTCCTACTGATATAAAGAGCCTACAACTAATACCCATGAGGCTCGTTGAGAAATTTGCTTTGTGTCGCCGTTTTCTGATTCCTTCCTCTTCTGTATTTTTCCATTGGAGCAACGTGATATTTGCGCGATCTGTCATTTTTTTATTTTTTTTTTGGGGGGGGCGGTATATACCATGTTTTCATTGCTTTTTATTGCATTTTTTGAGAGAGGTGCGTTGACTGAAAAACTGAAATGATAGCGCTTTGGTTTAGAGTCTGTGCACACGTTGCGGTTTTGTTACTTTTTTTTCTACACATTGCGGTCACAAAACCTAAAGGATTTCCTAGTACCGGCAAAGTGAATGAGATTCCTGAAGTCTTATGCGCACCCTTAAAGACCTTGCGCCTTTTTCGTTTTTCCGTGTTCGTTTTTCGCTCCCCTCCTTCCCAGAGCCATAACTTTTTAATTTTTACGTCAATATGGCCATGTGAGGGCTTATTTTTTGCAGGACGAGTTGCACTTTTGAACAACTTCATTGGTTTTACCACGTTTTGTACTAGAAAATGGGGAAACAATTCCAAGTGTGGTGAAATTGCAAAAAAAGTGCAATCCCGCACTTGTTTTTTGTTTGGCTTTTTTGCTAGGTTCACTAAATGCTAAAATTGACCTGATATTATGATTCTCCAGGTCATTACGAGTTCATAGACACCAAACATGTCCAGGTTATTTTTTATCTAAGTGGTGAAAAAAAATTCCAAACTTTGCTAAAAAAAATTGGGCAATTTTCCAATACCTGTAGCATTTTCATTTTTTGGGATCTGGGGTCGGGTGAGGGCTTATTTTTTGCGTGCCGAGCTGGCGTTTTTAATTATACCATTTTGGTGCAGATATATTCTTTTGATCGCCTTTATTACATTTTAATGCAATGTTGCAGCGACCAAAAAAACGTAATTCTGGCGTTTTGAATTTTTTTCTCGCTACGCTGTTTAGCGATCAGGTTAATCCTTTTTTTTTATTGATAGATCGGACGATTCTGAACGCGGTGATGCCAAATATGTTTATGTTTGATTTATTTTTATTTGATTTGTTTTATTTGGAATGGGGTGAAAGGGGGGGGTCATTTAAACTTTTATAATTTTTTTTCATTTTTTTCATTTTTTTTTTTTTACTTTTGCCATGCTTCAATAGCCTCCATGGGAGGCTAGAAGCTGGCACAACTCGATCGGCTCTGCTACATAGCAGCGATCATGCGAACTGAAATCTTGTTTCTGAGTCATTTGGGTGCGGTCTGGTCAAATAGGTGTGGCCTGGTAGACATATGGGTGTGGTCTTAAGGTGCAGAGGTGGTTTCACAGAGTTACATTTGGAGATATGCAAAAAAAAAAAAATTGCTGAAAATCTAAGTCTTTTCCCTTTTGCAGAGAACTGTTTGTGTGTTTGATCGCAGCGCGGTTAATGCCCCGTGAGTGATTTTCGCCCCGGTTTATGGTCTATAAATCTGAGCCGGCGCTGCAGCTACGCCGCACACTCCTCATCCGCTTCTGTATGTTTTGGAATTTGCTTTCTTTCCACTCCTTTAGCCTAACATATTGGATAGAGCGAGACAGAGCGGTGTGCAGTTTACTTTGTGTCAACAGCGATTTCATTTAACACAGTTAATGTTGCAGGAACTTTCTACGTAACTGCGCGGAAGTCGCCGCCTTATTAAACATTTCAGCAAACTGATAAAGAGCTTGCATATATAACATAAATCATTCCGCTCCGCCGGCAGCGCCGGCATCAGATAGCGCGGCTTCAGACTTAAATATACAGAAAATCTCTCTTTAAAGGGAATGTATCGCCTTCTTATTTACTAGTAATTGAAGTCTGTGATGAAACATTTCTCCATTTTTTTTGTACATTCTATTGGTGCAACAGCAGCTACTGGAAATAAGGAAGGTAAGACAAAAAGGACTGATTGGTTTTTTTAAGGTGAGTGTAGTGGGCATGCTCTGTGATATGTGCAGGGGTCACAGCGCAGGGACATGGAGTAGGGAGCAGAAGCTGAATGGGGTGGTTTTCTTGGGTGAGTGTAGTGGGCATGCTCTGTGATATGTGCAGGGGTCACAGCGCAGGGACATGGAGGAGGGAGCAGAAGCTGAATGGGGTGGTTTTCTTGGATGAGTGTAGTGGGCATGCTCTGTGATATGTGCAGGGGTCACAGCGCAGGGACATGGAGGAGGGAGCAGAAGCTGAATGGGGCTAATTACCAATGGGCCAATCGGTTGTACATGAATCAAATTTGCAATTATTTTTCCTATAATACAGATTCAAACAAATCTAACATTTGGGAGGGTTTGATTTGCAGTGAAATGTTGGCCAGCTCGCTGACATTTTCCTCTATTTTAACAAAAGCGATTAACTCTTATGCTCACCTCTCCTTGGCCCTCACCATATTTCTCTTGTCACCACCATTTCCTCTGATCACATATTCTTTGCTGCCGTCTGGGTGTCCAAACATCAATGATGTGAGTTGCATCTGATATTATCGCATGCATCATGTACCACGCGACCGCCTGTGACCTAGTCAGTGGCGGAGGGAGAAGAGCACAGTAGAGAAGCTTATCGGAAGACCAGACCAGGAGTGGCGGCTGCAGGACAGACAGGGGTGGGGACGGTCAAAGAAAGACCAAGTTTATTTTTTTAACACTTTCTCTATTGACTCTATTATCATTGCATTTTTTTTAATCAGATTGAACCCCCCCAGCTGAGGGATAGAAGACCTGATTACTGGGAGGGTTGGCAGGCACTCATCCTTGATCAGCCCAAACTGTGCGATCTCCATTGTTGCGTTATGCGGTCACTTTGCCTCCAGCACATCGGTAGCGGTGTGGGACTGCGCCTGGCCGGGACCTAGAACTAGCGGTGCGTGTTGAAGGTCCCGGCCAGCTTTATTGCAAGTGGCCATGTTCGGCCACTGCTGATCCAATGGTCACGGGTGGCCGGTCCCGTAGACAATCAGCTGCAAATAATACAAAATACAACCGGACAGCACGGTGGCGCAGTCGTTAGCACTGTGGCCTTGCAGCGATGGAGTCCTGGGTTCTAATCCCACCTTTGACACCATCTGCAAGGAGTTTGTATGTTCTCCCCGTGTTTGCGTGGGTTTCCTCCGGGTACTCCGGTTTCCTCCCACATTCCAAAGACATATACTGATAAGGAATTTAGGTTGTGAGCCCCATCGGGGACAGCGATGATAATGTGTGCAAATATGTTATATAGCGCTGCGGAATATGTTGGCGCTATATAAAAATACAGATTATTAACTGGAATTACTTTCCAACAATAAACCGTCAATAAAGACGGGAATATTCCTTTAGAGTTACATCATTGCACAAACAGAAGAAATAAGAATCTTCTTTTGTCTAAAAAATATACCAAGGAGGAGCAGCGACCCTCTACCGCTGCGTGCCAACCATGCCTTACTACCGAACAAGCAGGAGTCTCAATCTTAACCTTTGCCCAATTTTGTTGCTCGCTCTAATTTCAAGAAAATGTTAAAATATATCTTATCAAAGAAATGCACTCTTCTCTCTAATTATAGGCCACGTCTTCACCTCTCTCTGCCTCCTCACCTCATCATTCATCTCAAGACATAAAGTATGCTCAAGACATTATAAACTGCCAGCACACTGAAAGATCTGATTAAAGTCTAAGGAGCAGAGGGACAGAGAGACACGAAGACATCCTGTTTTCCTGTTTCAGCTTTCCAGCCACAGAGCTGGATTCACATCTACACTGTTCAGTATTACTGTATAATGTTCTTCTTGCTGCAGCTCCTGAACATGAGCTATGTAGGGACAGGAGAGCAGGAATCGCTCATGTCTGTCTGTGCCGTGTATAGGAGACATCATAGCAGCTGGTATCCATCCACTAGCTCACAGACAACTGAAAGTCAGAGCTAGAGCCTGCAGAGCTGGGAAAATTGCAAGATGACCAGAAACAGAACAGATCATTTTGAACAGTCACCTAAAACATCAGGTATTCTTTAAAGACTTTGATTTCTCGAATGTGACACATAAATGTATTGAAGTTGAGAGCTGCTATCGCTAGGTGACCATTGTACTGTATTCAGTTCATTAGGTCTGTCAACAGTGTATTTATTTTCCAAGGGTAGAGGGAGCAAGAAGGGGATTAAAGCATTTGTATGTGCTGCAGTACTGTAGGTATCACAGTGCTCGGACTGGCCGGCGGCCCTCCTGACCCGAGCGAAACGGCATTCATATCTATGCAGCTGTCATACTTCGTTCAGGAGAGCCGCCGTCCAGTCCAAACATTGTGATGAGATCGTCGTCCGTGTTATACGACCTCAAGGTCGTTGACCTTAATTCTAAATATGTAATAAGACCCCCTGGGCCCTTTCTACTAATGATTGCCATTTATACCAAAGTCTTGTTTGCAAGAAGCCAAGGTCATCCGTTGCGATGCCCTGGATCCCCGATATGTACATCATTGCAGAGTTTAACCAAAAATTCTGGAATAAACTTTTACCAAGTTTTTTTTTTTTTAAATTCCTTAAAAATGACAAGTCACTTAGCCGCCACATTACATAACCATTGTTCTGTTTTAACGTAAGGGTAATCTGACAGTATAATTGCCAAAAGGTGTCCAATTAAAGTGCCAATTAAAACATCATCGCTAAGTAAATCACTTCTTGCGGGACTAAAAAAAAAAAAAAAGACTAAAAGCCGATGAATAATGTTCCAAATGACAAAAATTAAATTAGTAAAAAAATATCTGGTTTTAAATATATTTCACACTAGTTTTCTCTATGAGTGAAGGAAGGGTTAACGCCGTGCGAAGAGCAAATGGTAAGATCGCTAATGGAAGCTGCTATTCCCTTCTTCTCAAAACAGAAGCCTCATCGCTGACATTTCATGGTATTTAATGAACATCGCTAATGGAAACCTAATTAAACCTTCCAGTCCTTTGGGTGGGGGGGGGAGATTTTTTTAAAATAATATTTTCATGGTTTTCCACCCTGTATTTGTGTAATTCTGGCTAAAGCTTTGCGTCTTTATTTCCTGGAGACAAGAACTCATTTAGCAGTGGATGACGTCAAGCGTTTGCACCTGGAGACGCAGCGCCAGAGCGAGCCAAGAAAAAAAAAAAGTGAAAAAATGCCGGTGTTTTGATATATTTCGCCCCCTGTTTACAGAGCCGCGCACTTCGAAGTGTTGTTGAGTGGAAAGTCTTGAAGAACAGATTGTCCGTATTGCCTAACGTGCTCCTCCTTCCCTCCCTTTACCAATTAACTCCGTCCCGCAGTGTTTACAAACATAATTAGACCATCTTTCATAACTGGATCAGATCCATTTTCTGCTAAATGTTGGGAATTTTTATTTTTTTTTTTAATGAGGGAAATAAAAAGTTTTGTTGCGCTTGCGACAATGTGGCTGAAGTTCAAGGGGAAGAGAAGAGGAAGCCATTAAATGATAGCAATTAAGTCCTGCTGTGGACAATGGAGAGGACAATGATGACCCTTGTGTTAGTAGAATGAGCGCTCGTGTGAGGAAACGCCAACGTACGATTAGTGTTTTCAGTTTTTCTCTACTTCCCGTTAGATGAAGGCATCTGAAATCTTCACCTCTCCCGAAAACATAAACACCTGTCCATGGCTGGTATTGCTGATCAGCCTAAGGATACGTGCACACAACGTCCTTTAGGTGCAGGTTTACCTGTTGAGATTTTGAAGCAGAAGACACTTCCGAAAACGCCGGTGATGTTTTTCTTGGAGTGACTTCTTAGATGTCTTTTTGGCCACTATTCGGGCTGCCTTTTTTTTGGAAAAAAAACAACTCTATTTATAAATTAGTGAGTGGAAGCTGCCATAAGAATGCTCGGTGTTACACATGTGTCCCAGATCTGTGCCTTGTTTTCCTCTCCCCGATCTGCTGGACTTTGCTGTGCTCAACATTAGGCTTTGCAGATGGCCCAGCATGGTCCCATGCAAGCATCGGCCTATATAAGACTCCCTGAGACACAACACTTGTTCCTTGCTGTTACATTAAGACTTCTTTGTTGTTAAAACCTTGGTTTGCTACACACTTTTTTTTTGCACTCCAACTACCTGCCTATGATCTCCTGACATCCTCCGCCTGCCTGTGGTTTCCTGCTCTCCACCTGCCTACCTGCGGTCTCCTAACATCTTCCACCTGCCTGCGGTTTCATGCACTCCACCTACCTGCCTGCAGTCTGCTAACATTCTACACCTGCCTGTGGTTTCCTTCAGTCTGCCTGCCTGTGATTTCCTGCACTCCACCAGTCTGCGGTTTCGTGCTCTCCACCTGCCTACCATCTTCTGATGTCTTTCTCCTGCCTGCGGTTTCCTGCACTCTGCCTGCATGTTGTTTCCTGCTCTTCACCTGCCTACAGTTTCCCGACGCCCTCCTCCTTCCTGCGGTTTCTTCATGCCTGCTGCTTCCTGACATCCCCTGTCTGCCTGCGGTTTCCTGACATCTTCCGCCTGTCTGCGGTGTCCTGCACTCAACCTTCCTGCAGTTTTCTGATGTCCTCCACCTACCTGCGGTGTACTGCACTCAACCTGCCTGCCTGCAGTTTTTTTTATGTTTTCCACCTGCCTGCAGTTTCCTGCACACCGCCTGCCTGCAAGTTCCTGACATTGTCCACCTACAGTATCTTCGGTTTACAAATACAATAATGTGGCCCTTCTAAGGAGATGTGGAATATCTTTTTTTGCTGAAGATAGACTTCTTCTTAATGCCGCACAGACTTGTTTTAGGTCAAAAATGAGATGTATCGTCACACAATTTTAGGATCGAAAACAAGATGAGTAGGAAAAATGAAATATTGTACGGTGTATGTTTTCTGCTTAGTTAAGGAGAGGTGTGAGACAACCAATGTGTATGTATCCGGAATGTGACCACTTTTACCTTTTCATGAATTTTATTAAAAAATCCAAATAATGCAATACAATTCAACACATTATGTTAGCAAAATCCTCGAAAGGCTGCACCGCCCATCACAATAATTGATGGCCACAGATGACACATAAACATCGCCCGATAGAGTATCTCAATATCCAGTTTTTCCCCATCCGGTCGTCTCAGCTCGGGATCAAAGGAAGCCAAGTTGGTAGTAATTGCTGCCGTCAGACGCACTGGGAAACTTCTGGGGAGTATATTACGAGGCATTGGGTATTTTGTAATTTTTTTTTAATGCACATTATTAGTGTTTCTCGCGTTCTCTGCAGACTCAGGTTCTGCTGGCCTGACAATGTCTCAGCATTAGGCAGCTTTATAACAAGTCCTCTTCTGAAAGCAAAGCCTTCCCTTTGGTCTCGTTAAATGTCATGTTGTTCCCCGGTAAATGCCTTCTCGTACCCTGCGGAGAAGATCCCGATATGCACGAGATTTTTTTTCTTTCTCTCTGTTAAGAATAAGGAGCAATTTCTAAATACATGTGAGAGCATTAATGTCTGTCCCAGGTGAGCGCGCTAAGTCTCCACATCAAATGTATCCTCAGAAGGCAAATTATCCCGTCCTCCTGCTCCAGGAGGCAGTAAAAGCCACGGCTGACCTATTTTCTCCAGATTCTCAAATTGCAGTTAAATTAGTTCGTATCGAGTCGTCCTCCTGCCGGAGCCACATGTGGCATTGTAACAGTCCCGGCGCTAATTACTATTATTTTACAACTGGGCCGGAATTCGTACATTGTAGCCGTGGATATATCAGCAGCACATATTCACTTCTACCGATGTCGCGGAGATCAGGTGCCATGATATTACGGTGGGTTTCCTATAGAATTGTCATGGTCAGCATTGTATGGCCAATGGCTGCACGCCATGCAGCTGCTCTGTGGCACGGGAGGTGCCGAATCTCCCCTCTCGGCCTTCCATCCACCCGTTTTACCCAACACCTGCTGGGTATGTGGGGTACACGTCAGATATTGTATAGAGGGGATGTTTGCTCTCCTTACTCAATGGGTGACGGCTGTTTTGCACAGCAGACCTGGTAATTTCTGCAATATAAGCTAGTTCCAATTGCAGCAGATGCTTATATGCTAAAATGAACAGCAACCACTGCATCTAACTGGTTACAAAAAGGGACTCTCCACTTTGTCCTCGCCATTGGGCCATTGCAAAACTGTGGTAGGAACCCAGTTTATTGTCATTGCTGCTGGGGCTCTTTGGGGGCTCCAAATCGAATAAGACCTTAATCATGGAGGCTCGAGATTTCTAGTTATCCACCTGGTCACAGCGCAGGAAAATTCAGCTCCAATACACATCTGTGTAGGTCTACAAGAACACGTAAAGCATTGATAAATTCTCTTTGAGGAAACTCCATGGATGTCACCACTCTCAATGTAACAGCAAAATCCCCATGTGGACTTTCTCCAAATCTCCAAACCCTCATTCACATGTTTGTCAATGTTTTATTATTTATTTTTTTAATGGACACATCATAATCTATGTTTCTTTTGATATGACCCCAAAATAAAAATAAAAAGGCACGTCTGGGTCTGATCCAATTTCCAGATCAAATTTGCCCATTCAAGTGAATGCGTCCACGAAAGAAATTGTGAATTGTTGCAAGGAGAAACTGGAAAAACACTCGATTTTTTTTTTTGTATACAAGAAAATCAGATGACGCGCGGATGGTAAAAATAATCACACGGATGTGAAAAGCGGATCCAGCACGCTGATGAGAATTATTCAATTTTTGTATATGATAAAAATCAGTGATGTGAATCCGACCTAACGGCCGGTTGTAATTTTCGTTTCACCGGAAGCCCAATGACCATTGGAAGTCAGTTTGCTGGTGCCCAGGAGCAACTTTTGGCATTGACCATGATAGGACTTGCTTCTATGGTACCAAAGGCCCGAAAATGTTAATCTGAACTGTGTCGTGTGCTATTTATTGTGCGCACAGACAAAACGCAAACATTCGTCTGAAATAAGCCTATGACGGGAAAAGTCGGCCTTTTGAGGATGAAGAGTCCATCCACCACAACTTACTAAAACTACATAGTATCCGGCACACCATCCGAGACGTAGGGGGCAGAATATGCAGATGGAGGGGGATCCATTATTCCTACACCTCCATATGCGTCTACGCATGTGGTTTTCCGCAGTGCCACTATAAAGCTCCCTCATGATCCGTGCTCTCATTGTTTTACCAGCTTGGTGACATAGATTTAGACTTTATGTTCCTTGAAAACTAATTTTATGGTCTGTTAATTAGAACTGGATGCGGAAGATTAAAATTCAGCAGGTAAACAGCGGCGGAAATAAATCGGTCAATGGAACCTAAATGACTAACGACAAGGTCTACCGGGTCTTAATTTATATGATATCTCACAGATATAGGGACCAAATCAGGAGAAGCTTCTGGAGGTGTTTTCTCCATTAACAATGTAATGTACAGAAGATGCAAGGCCTACCCTTACTAGCAAAGATTTGGTCTCCATCCTTGGCGTTGGAAGCCATACCTCAAAGCTTCTGAAAATCCATATTAAAGTAACCACCATCAATAATTCTGCTGTATTTCTGGGGCACAGGACCTTTTTTTTTACTGTAAAATACCTTTGAATCTCCTCATTTACATGGGTCATGGTACTATTGCTACCTGTAGCTATTTCCAAGGATAACTTGGATCTTTTAAGTCTTAATGGAGATGTATAAGGGTAGAATTCTGCCCATAGCAAGTATTAATTGATGTAACTGCAGCGCCCCAGAGATCTGGTCGTTGCAGTAACGTCACTCTGCCACTAAGGGGAATGATGGTACGTCTGATGACACTGAAGAAGTTCTTCTGACCAGGTATCACAGCACACATTACACTTCACACTCCGGCCACTAGGGGGAGCAAAAGGCCTATTTATTAGGTCACTCCTCACACGGGTAAAACTAGGGGTTGGACAGGAAGTTAGGCAGAACACAGCCTGGGAGAGCTCCAGGGAGGACCTCTCAGAACTGGGAAATCTGGCAGGTACCTAGCCGAAAGGACAGATTGTTACGGAACCGCGCCTGCACTACCTTGCGGCAGTATCTAAAGAAAGGACACGAAGCAAAGGATATTGTGGACAGTGAGAAAAGAGATCACGTACAAAGGAGAACCAGTAGGAGTCGTGCCCCGAGAACGGCAACATCCTACTGAGGCGCGTAGCCGGTGCCCGGAACACCGAAGAAGTAACAGTCTCCACGCATTACTTCAAACAGCGGCAGGACAGTTAATTACAGGTTGGCTGTCTACCATACAACACCTAAGAAGGACATAGGAGGCAACGTGGGAGAGGGGCGACACTAGGGTCCCGGAATAACTCCAGGCCTACCCGTCATAAAGGTGCGTCCTAGCCATAACAAACCTGGGGGACAAAGAAGAGAAAGATCTAGAAAGAACGAGAATAGAAGTTGTGAGGACTATCCCGAATGCTCAGCAGGGAAGCACTACAACACACAGGTGCTAGTGGTAGGCACTGATTTCCACCTGCAAAGAGAACTCTGGATGTGCCTTCGGACCGGCCGGTCTCAGACAGCCCAGTTAGCAGTGCTCTGGATTGCGGACCCTGAAACCTTCAGTAAAAGGTAAAGAGACTGTAATTCTGTGTCCTCGTTATTCCTCGCACCTTGCACCACGCACCATCACATTTCATTGTACGCCCCTTATCAGGGTCACGGACCGGGTCCAGCCACCGTGACGTCCCCAGAACTGAGCCAGCAGAGGACCGGTACCGAGTAACCCGTGGCCCTGTGTCTGGGGGCGCTCCATAACCAAGTCGTTCATGCAAATGTTACACAATGAAGACTGGATTAGTATAGTGAAGTTTGACCCACATACGGTTTGCAAGTGACGACAAGATGATGGAGGATACTTACAGAGGAAGGAGAGGTCAAGTTCATCATCACGTGGTTTAATTTGGATTAAATGTGGCAAGAGTCAAAGAGAAACATCCAATCCAACCGAAGTGTCAGACTAAGAAAAGCAGAAAAGTGGAGTCAAAAAAGGCAAGATGCGGAGCCTATAGGAAGCAAGAACTTATTATACACATATTTAGAAGATGATGATATTACTTGATCAGAAGACATATGCAGTGTCAATAAATCCATTGCCATGTCACTCACCAGCCCTGGGCTTTGCTTCTTATGGCTTGTTCCCTTTGATGTACAATATACGAAAAAGGTTGCACTCAATCGTGTTAAATCATGTCAATATGAAATATATGAAATGTGAATAGCAAAATGGCTAGTGAATATTAGAAAAAAATATGTGAGACGCTTTGCACAAAATTTGGCCAAATAATGTCTGCCCTTCAACCAACGTCAAGGTGGCCTCGAAGACTGATGGGTCCCTTTCCAGTTTGTCTTTTTTAAAATGTGGTGCCCAAAAATTGACCCAGTATTCCAGATGAGGCCTGACCAAGGAGGAGTAGAGGGGGATAATTACTTCACATGATCTAGACTCTATGCTTCTCTTAATACATCCTAGAACTGTGTTTGCCTTTTTTGCTGCTGCATCACACTGTTGACTCCTGTGCAGTCTGTGATCTCTTCGTATACACAGTCTTGTTCACACATTGATCTCAATGTGCTAACAAAAGAAAGTACACCTTGTTCTTACGCTAAAGTCTTGTAGCAGGTTACTCTAAGGAAGCACCTCTCAGTTCCTCGAGAAGTAACTACTTCAGTCCCTTACACACAATTTACTAGACAGTTGGAGCAGCTTTTATTGTGCCCCTTTCCATAATGACCAGGTTGTACATTTGCACCTTACAAGAAATCAGTAGACTACGGTAGCGATAAAGGGGTTGATCCATCTGTATTAAGGACAAGTTTCAAGACAGTGATTTTTTTTTTTTCTGAATCGAAAGTGGAAACTTTGAAAGAAAGTTAGTGAAATGGGAGCACCGTCTGCCTTCAGCTCTCGCTGCTGACTGTTCATTCCTGTAACTGAATTATTAATCCAAGCAGAATGTGTGACGGAGCGTGCAGTCATGTTTCCCAATTCACAAATCTGAAATGACAAATAGGTGCACTTACAAAGAATGCTACCTCAGCCGGGATTTCACCGGGGGCTAAATATATCTCACCAAATCAGGCAGCATCAGAAAGTCATCTATTTCTTCTGCTGCAGAATCATCTTTGTGATGCAGATATTCCCTCGGGGGCGTAACAGAAGGAGCTGGGGGGAATGATCGACTGTTTCTTGCAGGCAAGAGAAAAAAAACATCTTGGAGCTCATTGATGCTTCTCTTCTGCAGTTTATTCTCGATAGTTCTTCTCTGGGATAATCACACCCGAGTGTAACAAGTCCACGAGTGTCACTTATGGTGATGGTGTCTGCTCGGAACACGAGCTGTGTGGTCAACATGGCACCAGGACCTGGGTGTGACTCGGCACCCTCTATAGAAATATCCCTATATCCACTGCTTAAAGGGGTTGTCCAAAATTAGAAACACAAGGGAAACACAGGCTGCTCAGCCTCATTCAAAGCAATCTGGCTCAGCTGCAACGTCACAAAACATTTTTGGCAGAGAGCAGCCATCTCGAAGAGCAGTTGAGTAGACCAGCCATCTATAGGTTCCCAACGTCCAAATTTCTGATACACGGAGAACTTGCTGCTTTCTTTACATATAGAAATAGGTAACAACTCTAGAAATGAGGCAGAGTTACAGCCAAAATGTATCCGGAGTCCAGGGCTATGAATGAGCTCAGATTTGAAGATTTTGGTAACGGAGACCCATCAGCCACATTGAAATCTTCGAGTGCTTGTGGATCAGCTGCATTGACGCTCAGCAGCTCTATCATTGTATATGGCATGTGCCACTGTGCTCAGTGATTGCCTGCAGTGCTGGTGATGTGATGTCATTGCTGCAGCTGATCAACAAAGACTTAAAGGTGGATCAGGACCCCGGGAGGGTGAGTAACGGTTTAGTTTGTTTTGTTTTCTTGGCTTTTTGAGCCTTTGGAGCAATAGCTGAACTGTATTGTGGCGCAAAGACCCATCCAGTCCGTGCGCAGCAATCCATGCTGCCGGCCAATCATAGGCCAGCAGCTGACGTTGGCACATGATTGGGGAACAAGGCAGTGATGTCATGTGCTCCCATTGCTTGCATGCTGAAGTCAGCTGCTGGATTCAGAAGAGGACACCACACTGTAGGAGAGCAGCGGGAAGGTGAGTATAATGTTTTGTTTTGAGACAGAATGAAGACTTATATACCAGGATGGTGAACATATATACCAGGATGGGGTTAAATATATACCAGGATGGAGGACATATGTACCAGGATGGGGGATATATACCAGGATGGGGGACAGATATACCAGGATGGGGACATATATACCATAATGGGGGATATATACCAGGATGGGGGACAGATATACCAGGATGGGGGACATATATACCATAATGGGGGATATATACCAGGATGGGGACATATATACCAGGATGGGTGATATATACCAGGAGGGGGGATATATATACCAGGATGGGCGACAGATATACCAGGATGGGGGATGTATAGATCAGGATGGGGGACATATACCAGGATGGAGGACATTTCTACCAGGATGGGGGGTATATATACCAGGATGAGGGATATATATACCAGGATGGGAACAAGCAGAAAAACACACAAAGTTGGAGGAGTACCTCATAATGCTAGCAAGTACTTAATTACTCATAATAAATGTGAGGCCTCCGCAACCAAATAATGGGACAATATGGACCCACCAAACTTCACCATAAACAACCACATAGAAAAAATGGTGGAAACGTCCACAAAGTACACAAAATAGAAAAAACTTTATTGTTAAAATCTACATACACAGGATAAAGACAGGGGCAAGACCGGACAAAGCGGCACAGCACACTACAACATCAAAGATGGGAGACCACACATGCTGATAAACGGTCACCAGCGCAAGTGCGCAGCATGATTAATATAATAAAAAAGCAGCATGATAGCGTGACCTTACCTGATAGCGTACAGACCAGACATGTGTGGGCTCCCACCCTCCCCGACGCACGTTTCGGAAGTAATACACTTCCTTCCTCAGACTAGTGATGAGCGAGTATACTCGTTACTCGAAATTTCCCAAGCATGTTCGGGTGACCTCCGAGTATTTGAATGTGCTCGGAGGTTTAGTTTCTGCGCCGCAGCTGCATAATTTACAGCTGCTAGACAGCCTGAATACATGTGGGAAATTCCTAACAAACAGGCAATGCCAACATGTACTCAGGCTGTCTAGCAGCCACAAATCATGCAGCTAGGGAGACAGAAACTAAATCTCTGAGCACATCCAAATACTCGGAGATCACCTGAGGATGCTTGGGAAATTTCGACTAACGAGTATACTCGCTCTTCACTACAAGAGACATATACCAGGATGGGGATATATATATATATATATATATATATATATATATATATATATATACCATGATGGGGCCCAGGACAAGGGACATATAGTAGGATGGGGACATATATACCAGGACGTAGCCCAGGATAAGGGATATATTTACCAAGATGGGATATATATATATATACTCCGATGGGGCTCAGAATAAGGGACATATACCAGGATAAGGGACATACATACTAGGATGGGGAACATGTATGTCAGGAAGGAACCCAATATGAGGGACATTACTACATAATGGGGGAGGGTGTGCATCTTGTATGTCCTTATATGATTTAGAACACTACAAGGGCCTATACATCTGACCAACATGCGGGGGAGTTGGAGCCCAGGTCCAAATCTTGCACTGGCGCCGTTCGGACTGCAGTTGCGCCACCGATGACCATAAGACATTAACATTTGGTGTTTATGCTCCATTTCCCAGGGGTCATTTTCCGACCCCTTTGATTGATTTCCTTGGGAAATAAGAGGGATAAGAAGTTTAACAAGGACCTTTTGTCTGTATGACGGCTTTCACCCACCATGCGCTATTAATTATGGTGGTAAATGAATGCTTGGATCCTCCGGGCACCAAGGTGCGGGCACAGCGGCTCCGTCTGCACCCATGGGTCACAGTACAGAGAGGACGGAGCGTGAATACTTTCTGTAGGTGATATATATATATATATACATGTTGCAGTAGTACGTAGGACTTGTCAGCAGGGAACAGAGACACGCAGAGAAATGGGACAATATCCTGCTGAATGTTATCTACGTACAGAAGCTTCATATGTATGAGGGCTGCACTCGGAGGACGGGCGCTTATCCCACCGCTGGATCTCGCCAGCTTCCCTGCGCCTCCTTTATCCTTCTCCATCTCCTTGAGAAGGAGCTAGTCCAGTAAATTGAATTGTAATGACGTGCAATCTATTTCAATTTAAAAGCAATATAACAAAATGGGAAGCATTATCTTCCATGGAGGAGCAGCGCCCTGGCGTTCTGAGCGGGGAGCAGAAGGCGGGTCACCGTGCAGACATCTCCTCATCTCCATTTATCTCCCTCACAGACTGGTGTGTGACATGAGGAAATACTACAAACTCCTTAATAATTCACGGCGGGAGCGATGGTTCTCAGCGCTTTATACGCCGGTTGTCTGGAGGAGGCGGCGGACACAACCGCGGTGACACTCAGGGTCCACGACGACTCCACAGAGGGAGCTGACAAGGAATGGAGATCACGGCGGTCATCATCTCGGAAGGCCGGAGAGGTCAATGCAACCAAATCTGACTTATGGTGACTTCTCCCAAAGTAAAGAGCGAGGACGCGAACCGGGATTGACTAAATATTGACCAACTAACTTGTCATTATTGTCCCCAGACGGGATTGTCATAGTATATTTTATCTGAAACGATAACGTAAACCATACACGGCTGCAATAACGCCGCAAGGAATCTACTGTCAGGATCCCTTTAAGTTGGCCATATAGTCCCCACGCACGTGCATGCTCATTTCAGCCAAGTGTGCATGTGATGACGCCTCTGGAGGAAGCTTACTGGTGTAGTGATATGGAGCTTTTTATGTGGTTTGTGTGTCTCTTTTTTTTGCATATTTTAACTCTTCGATTCTTTTTCTTTATGAGTTTATTTTTTATTGGACTTGGTTTGCTATACTAAATGAGTGTATTTTTGATTCATTCTTTTAATCATTTAAAAGGGGGTGTTTGGATTTTTTTTTAAAGATTTTTAAAACATTTTTATTTTTCAATTTTTCATTTCTTTTAGCATCTTTAGACAACCTGAACCTGTGATTATTTTATTGCTTGCAGTTATTTTTTTACATTGCATAATGCCCTATGAAGCCTGGTCCATCGCTGAGCTTCATTGGAGTGCTAAGATGGCAGCAACCATGGCTTTCAGCAGGTCATTGAATGCCAGGACATCCCAGTGACAGCCTGCGTACTAATATGTCACGTACCTGGAAGGCTTTAATATAAGTTTGCCCTCTAACAAGCCAACTGTAACGCGACTCTGTCAGCAGGTTTTTGCTATGCAATCTGATGTAGGGGCTGAAACCCTGATTCCGGCGATGTGTCAGTTTACTGGGTGCAGCAGTTGTGATACAATAACAGTTTTCTCTGCTGCAGATCTAGCAGAGCTCGGAATGTTGAGCAGTACATAGCCCCGCCCACATCACTGATTGGCTGCTTCCTTGTTACAATGTATATTTATGGAAAACTGCCAATCAGTGGTGGAGATCTCAATATAACAAAAAATTGGAGCAAACAACCAAAGTATATAAAATATATCAAATTTATTAAATTCCATTTAAAAGTTACATATCAATACAGAATACCACACAGAGCAAAAATAAAGGGTTAATGGTGCACCTTAAGTGATGGCACCCCCTGGACACGAACATAAAGCCACTATATCATGTGTCAGTCACACAATAAAGCAAGAGCCATACAATGCCCAGTGCATTGAATAACAAAGGCTAGCTGATATAATCTCCTAGGTCACAGGTAAACGGATCCCTCCAAATTAAACAGCACAGTGGCTATGCAGTGGAAAATACCAAAGACCATAAGTGGACCTTACCTATGTTCCCGTCCATGGGGGTACCCACGCGCCCCTACGCGCGTTTCACAACAGCTTCCTCAGGGGGCGAAGTGATATCACTTCGCCCCCTGAGGAAGCTGTTGTGAAACGCGCGTAGGGGCGCGTGGGTACCCCCATGGACGGGAACATAGGTAAGGTCCACTTATGGTCTTTGGTATTTTCCACTGCATAGCCACTGTGCTGTTTAATTTGGAGGGATCCGTTTACCTGTGACCTAGGAGATTATATCAGCTAGCCTTTGTTATTCAATGCACTGGGCATTGTATGGCTCTTGCTTTATTGTGTGACTGACACATGATATAGTGGCTTTATGTTCGTGTCCAGGGGGTGCCATCACTTAAGGTGCACCATTAACCCTTTATTTTTGCTCTGTGTGGTATTCTGTATTGATATGTAACTTTTAAATGGAATTTAATAAATTTGATATATTTTATATACTTTGGTTGTTTGCTCCAATTTTTTGTTATATTGAGATATTCTAGGAGCTCCAGACGATACCATTCATCTTGGCTCCGGGCACTCTTTCTGGGCCTGTTGTGTGGTATCATAATATGATATCTGTATTTGAGATATTGTTTCAATCAGTGGTGGAGATGTGGTTTGACCAGGAGGCTCGAAACACCTAGTCCTCTAGTGATAATCTCTTGCTGATAAAACACTGCTTCGATATTTCGGTATCTGAAAATGTAACTTGTAACCTGTTTGTACGTGGAAAGGTAAAGTATAAAATATACAGATTTTGACAAACATTTAACATAGAGCAAGGATCTTTTTAATGGGGCAAATCTGCCGCTCTCCATGGTCTTGAAAATTTCTATGACCTTTCAATAATTGTCGGCTGCACTTTATCATAAAAAAAAATTGAGAAGCTGGGAAAGAAACCTCCCAGGATCCTCCATTGTGCACCGGAATAATGAAGCTGCAGAAATCCCCAATTGAAAGCATTTTTATCCTTTTTCAGAAACTCCCATTTCGAGGCTGTAATTGCTTTTCGGCCGAGCTCCCTGCTTGGTGGGAAGAAAGAGGAGCGGGGAAATGACAAGTCGGTGGGACGCAGGGTTTGTATGTCAGCACAAATGCAGCTAAACAGCTAAAAGGATTTTGTTATGTACTTATCATCTGGATTCTGCTGAGTCCGAGGCGAAACAAAGACCGCGCGGCTCCTCGACATCAAGCGCTACGTCCTAGATCAATGGAAAGATGAGGAGGCGAAACCTGGACAGAAACCTTTCTGGGCAATGAAAGCTCATCCTGAATTTTACACGTGAGCGAATTATTTGTCAGAACAAATTGTCTACAATTAACGGCCAATAGAATGTGCTCCTCAGCTTCTGCAGAACCTCTTTGAGAACTGAAGACGAGCACTGATGTCAATCGATGCTCCACTGCACGAAGAGGACACAAAACAACACATCTGAAGAGGACAAGAATCGCAGCTTCTGTGAAACAAAAAAAATCTGAGTATACAATGGTTCTGTACACGACACAGCTTCTGCAGAACCTCTTTATAAAGTACTTGTTATTTAAGGACACTTTGCAGAAAACGCTGTTTTGTGGATATGAGGAATAACACTATTTCTGACCATGATATAACTTGTATCCTGTATTTTTTTAATCTCTGTTTCACTCTCTTATTTCTAACACGCAGTTGTCTCTGAGCTAGTGGGTGCAGACCAGCGGCTCTTTTGTCTCCTATATGGAACACAGACAGACATGCGGGATTCCTGCTCTCCATGTTCTTTGTAGCAGATGTTTAGGAGCAGCATATATACTGTATATCTATATATATTATAGAGGGCATTATGCAGCAGAGCTGAGCAGTGTAGTTGTGAATCCAGCTCTGGAGTGAGATAAAGCAGTTACTAAAATGTAGCACCTTCAGTGTATGTCTGTATCATTTACTCTTCTTTCTCTTCCTCTTTCCCTCCATAGATTTCAATAGGCAGCTGTTATCTGGCATCATAATGAGCCGGAAGTCTTTCTTGTTTAGACTAAAATGGATTTAATGAATAATGAGTGAGAAAAGAAGTGGCTCATAAGTGCAGAGAGCAAACATTTATTTGATAAAAAACAATATGTCTAGGTTGTTTTTTATTTAAATGGTGAAAAAAAAATCCAAAGTTTGTTAAAAAAATAAAAAATTGCATCATTTTCCTAGACCTATAGTGTCTCCATTTTTCGTGATCTCAGGTTGAGTGAGGGCTTATTTTTTGCATGCTGAGGTGATATTTTTAATTATATAATTTTCTTGTGGATACGATCTTTTGATCACCCGTTGTTGCATTTTAATGCAATGTTGTGGCAACCCAAAAAAAAACACATAATTCTGGCGTTTTGACTTTATTTTCGCTACGCTGAACGAGGCAATGCCAAATATGTGTATTTTTTATTTGTTTTTTTATTGTTTTATTTTGATTGGGGCGAATGGGGGGTGATTTGAACCTTTATTTATTTATTTTTTTTTTAAATATTTTTAAAACATTTTTTTTTTACTTTTTGCATGCTTCAATAGTCTCCATGGGAGCCTAGAAGCCGCAGTTGTCCGATCGGCTCTGCTACATAGATGCGATGTTCAGATCGCCTGTATGTAGCGGAAATGCTTCCTTGCTATGAGCACAGACCGCTGGGTGGCGCTCATAGCAATCCGGCACTGAGAACAACAGGGGTCTCCTGCAGACATCAGGCTGTCCTGTCAACCCATCGGTGACCTGCAGTCACGTGACACGGGTGCCGATGAGCGGGATTAGTGACGCACTTCCGGTACGATCACATTAAATGCCGCTGTCAGAGATTGACAGCGGCATTTAACAGATTAACAGCCGCGGGTGGATCGTGATTCCACCCGCGGCTGTTAGGGGCACATGTCAGTTGTTCAAAACAGCTGACATGTGCCGGGAAAGATGTCAGCTCAGCGCCAGAGCCCACATCAAAGGGAGAGACATAACATACACTGTACATGTACGGCGCATGTCTTGAAGGGGTTAATATTATTTTCTTAACATTAATAATTATTTTAATCTTACCAGCACTTTGGACCCATTTTAAAAAAGTACGTTTAAAGATGCAGCTGTGATCTTTAACTTGTGGCTTTACACCTGTGTAAAAACGTGTACTCCAACAACCATATGTAACTATGGCTGTACGTGCTGCCCTGTCCCCCACCAGTGTTTTATTCTATTACATATGTGTCCACTTCTATTCTACATCTTCTGTTACTAAATTCATAAATGATTGTGACGTACTGGCATCAACATCTACAGGCTGCAATTCACATTGCGACCACTGGGTGTGCACACAAAACACATACAGTCATGGCGGAAAGTGTTGGCGCCCCTGAAATTGTTCCAGAAAACTAAGTATTTCTCCCAGATAATTTTTGCAATTATTCCACAATTTTCAATGTTCAACAATTTTGGTTCTCAAGTTCTCAGACAGTTCTCTTCTCCTCTCTCCGTTCTCCATTCTTAGCGTGGCACACACAATGCAGAGATTAAGTCAACTTCCCTCCTTTTTATTTATTTTTGGTGTGAGGTGTGATTGTCATATTGCCCACACCTGTTTCTTGCCACAGGTGAGTTTGAACGAGCATCACAGGCTAGAAACAAAGTTGCTTATCCACAATTTTGTCCCTCCCATTTTTACATGAAATTATGTCCATTTTGCCTTTTTTTCTCGGTTTTTATTCTGTTGCTCCAACGAACACAAAAGGAAATAAACATGTGTATAACAAAACATGAAATTGCAATATTTTTCTGGGAGATATACTTCATTTTTGGAACAATTTCAAGGGTGCCAACACTTTCAGCCATGACCGTATATAACCAAAACATCTCTCAGCAGAGTATCACAAAATAATGCTTTTATTTGCAGCTTGTCATTCCGCAACATTCATCTCGCGAAACAAGACGTCACCCTGTGCGTAAAATGGAACCATGGTTTCCTTAAAAATATTACTATCTAGACCCGAGGAGCCTCCCAGGTCGCCCGCTAACCGTGGTGATCATCCAGCAAAAAGAAAAAAAGAGAAAAAGCTTGTTTTTTCTTCACTTTGAGCTTATTTTTTATTATAAGATTATAAAATCTGACAAATAACGAGAAGGATGCAGCCTCGCTTTCCAGATTTAGACAGTTCACTTGTTATTGACTGGAGCTCCATACGTGGCGACCACAGCGAGTGGCCGTAATACATGACGTACAATGGCTGGCGGGACCAACTGAGCCTTTCTTCTAAAAATCTCTCTGACCTTCCTGCCTCGTTTTCTGTGGTTTTTTTGTATCCAAATTACAAAAAATGTACATTTTATGTCTGCAACATTCAGAAAATCTATAGATGAGCACCAACTATAGTAGCTGCAGTACAAAAGAAGAAGTCTGCCAACATTTTATGCTTGAGCTCTACTATTGTGACGCAAGGAAAAATGAGATTCTTAGTGCACATTTTGATCAAAGGGTGTGAACCCATCTGCCAGTGATCACTTTTAGATGGGATCCTAAACCCTCTATGGGGGGGGGGGGGGGGGGACATATCCAGGCTGTACCTTTATTTAAAATTTGTTTAAACAGTTAGAAATGTTGATTAGATCTGTTTTTGTGCAATGTTTTTGCTATTAAATTAATTATAAATTGCACCTTTTCTTTTAAGTTGCAAACTCACTTTATGTAGGAGGATGAGTAAAAACGTAGAACTCAGCTGCACAAGGAGAGGGTGTTATATTTAAAGATGCACTTAATGTACCAAACATCCTGCAACACGTTTTGTGCAAATAAAGGCAACAAAGCCAAAAGGAAAGCCAAAGACTTAAAAAAAAAATTCCTCATTATGAATCTATAATATTTCTGCAGAGGTCGGACGCATCACATTAGAGTCAATAGACACCAAATATAACACATGCAGTGGTGTGAAAAAAGTGTTCGCCCCCTTCCTGATTTCCTATTCTTTTTCATGTTTGTCACACTTAAATGTTTCAGATCATCAAACAAATGTAAATATTTGGCAAAGATAACACAAGTAATCAGAAAATGCAGTATATAAATGAAGGTCTTTAATATTAAGGGGAAAAGAAATCCAAACCTCCAAGATCCTGTGTGAATAAGTGATTGTCCCCCTCTTAAAACAAAAATTAGCTGGAATCTTTGGGAAGCTGAGTTCACATTCCCTAGCCACAACCAGGCCTAACTACTGCCACACCTGTTCACAATCAAGAAATCACTTAAATAGGAACTGCCTGACAAAGTGAAGTAGACCAAAAGATCCTCAAAAGCTAGACAGCATGCCATGATCTAAAAATTTTTTGAAACAAAGTAATTGAGATCTATCAAACCCTGCATGTGTTGCGGCTGTTGAACAGCTGCGAGCAGGGGCGCCGCTACCATGTGGCAAGTTGAGCGCTTTGCCTCAGGCAGCACTGCCGTCACTGAAGTGAGGGGGTGGAAGATTCTGCCGCTGTAGTAACTGAATTTGCGTTGGAGACGCAGGTTCAGTTAGTACTCTATTATACAGGGCTCAAGGCCGGTGTCTGCACCCAGGCAAGTGCCGGGGCCATAGCGAGAAGGATCACCAAAAAGAGACAGATCTGTGTGTGACTGGCCGGGTTCTGCTCCTCCTGCAACAGTAGCTCAGCTGCGACATTACTGACAACACGTGACTGATTACATGCTCGTGACATCACGAAAGGTCCTCTACCTCCCGGATGTAGTCTTCTCCAGTATGGTATGTGCTCCGGCCACTGCTGCTCTGTGCAGCTCCGCTGCTGAGGTATGGCGGCTGCATTGTTCTGTGCTCCTCTGCGCACAATATCGGGTGGCTGCAGTGACTGGCGGGGAGCTGGATGTGTCAGGGACCAGGTGCAGTTTATGCGTGTTCACAGTTCTGTCTGTGCTGCGGATTCTCTGCCGATTTTACAAGTTCACACGTCCAGACGTTGCTGTGGATTCCGCAGCAATCTATAGTACTATACAGGTAGCGGGAGTTTCACCATCCCATTCACACACTGCAGAAAAATGCAGGGTGTGAAACCTGCCGCGGACTTCACCATAGGCTGAGTAGGGTGAACTCATCAGTAACCTGCGGATTCACTCACAAAGCCGCAGCGGATATTTCCTGCAATGTGTGAACATGGCCCAGAGTTAAAGAATAAATATAAGCTGAGCTATATGCTACGTGGCTGTGCTATATGCTACGTGGGTTGTTATATGCTATGTGGGCTGTGCTATAATAATAATAATAATTTTATTTATATAGCGCCAACATATTCCGCAGCGCTTTACAAATTATAGAGGGGACTTGTACAGACAATAGACATTACAGCATAACAGAAATACAGTTCAAAACAGATACCAGGAGGAGTGAGGGCCCTGCTCGCAAGCTTACAAACTATGGGGAAAACACGGCAGCACGGTGGCGCAGTGGTTAGCACTGCAGCCTTGCAGCGCTGGGGTCCTGGGTTCTAATCCCACCCAAGACAACATCTGCAAAGAGTTTGTATGTTCTCTCCGTGTTTGCGTGGGTTTCCTCCGGGCACTCCGGTTTCCTCCCACATTCTAAAGACATACTGATAGGGATTCTAGATTGTGAGCCCCATCGGGGACAGTGATGATAATGTGTTCAAAATTGTAAAGTGCTGCGGAATATGTTAGCGCTATATAAAAAAAAAAAATAAAAAAAAATGCTATGTGGGCTGTGCTATATGCTACGTGGGCTGTTATATGCTACCCGACTGCTATATGCTATGTGGGCTGTGCTATATGCTACGTGGGCTGTTACATGCTATCCGACTGCTATATGCTATGTGGGCTGTGCTATATGCTACGTGGGCTGTTATATGCCACGTGGCTGTGTTATATCCTACATGGGCTGTGTTATTTGCTACGTGGGCTGTGTTATATGCTATGTGGGCTGTGCTATATGCTATGTGGGCTGTGCTATATGCTACGTGAGCTGTGTTATACGTGAGCTGTGTTATATACTACGTGGGCTCTATTATATGCTACGTGGCTGTGCTATATTTCTGTGCTGTATCTGTGCATCATGAATCGTGGTATGTGTTAAAGGGGGGGCCCATGGGGGGGCGCCATTTGGCAGCTCGCCTCAGGCAGCAGAGAGGATAGGTTCACCCCTGGTTGCGAGACATGCAACCGCGAGGACTCAAACATATTTTTTGTTCGCTCGGTTAGCACCCAAGCATTCTTGGATAATATCTTATCTGAGAATATTCGCTCATTACTACTGTGTATATGTGTTTATACTGCAGTGTTAGTGTGGTAATATCCTCACCTACCGCTGCTTTCTCCGGCGCCATTCTGTTCCTCTTCTCAGTGACATCACCGTTCTGCAGACTCTGCGGGTCATGCTGTGCTCTGTGTAACCCAGAAGCTTCTGTTACAATGTAAGTCTATGGGGCATCAGAACGAGGCTCAGGACGAGGCTCCATAGACTCACATTGCAAAGGAGACTTTTTGGCTCATGCATAGAGCATAGAATGAGCCGGAGAGTTGGAAGAGTGGTGACGTCACAGAGAAGAGGAGCTGAAGAGCGCTGGACACTGTGGAAGATGGTGAGTGTATTAAAACACCACCATGGGCGGACATACCGCCGGTTCAACCTGTGCGGCTGCAGCAGGGCCAATGTTAGGGGCAGGCAGCTGCCTAGGTCCCCGCTCCCCCAGTGGCCCCCAGCTAGCGGCACATCACGCAGCTGCTTTGGGGCCCCTGTGAGGAAGGGGGGCCCGCACTGAACTATACCGGCGTCTGCCAGTACAGTTCAAAGCAATGATGGAGGAGAGAGCATCACCTGACGCTCCCTCTCCCATCATTCCCCGCTCTGCCTCTGACAGACACTGCCGCGCACTCACTATGTGCCGACAGGAGCAGGAACTGGAAGCAGTGCGGGCACGAGGAGAGGTGAGGAGTGTGTTTGTTTTTTTAACTATAACAGTGAGTACTGGACTGTGGGGCCATTCTGGGGGGGGGGAGCTGCGCTGTATACTATGAGGCATTGCTGTCAGGGCCGTATTTAGAGTTTCTGCTGCCCTAGGCGATTTTAGTGCTGCCTCCCACTTTGGTGAGTAAGACACTATCGGCAGTCGCCTTTTGCATCAGATCGGCAGTTTTTCTGCATCTGGCGCGTACTGGATCACTTACGGCAACACTGCGTTCAACCTCATTCATTCCCTATGGGATTTGCGGCACTTGCCATGATCTGGCAAATGCGGTACCGTACCTCCCAACTTTTGAAAAAGGGAAGGAGTCATGAAGTTTGCGGCGCACGTAGTGCGCCGCGGCAAATTTTAGGCCACACCTCTGACCACACCCATTTCACAACTAGTCACACCCATATCCACGTCCCAACCACAGCCATTTAGCACTGCTGATCACACTGTTTTATATACAATAATTATAAACAAAAAAAATATGGCCACACAGTGCTCCATACTGTATAATGGCCACACATGATGCTCCATACTGTATAATGGCCACACATGATGCTCCATACTGTATAATGGCCACACATGATGCTCAATACTGTATAATGGCCACACATGATGCTCCATACTGTATAATGGCCACACATGATGCTCAATACTGTATTATGGCCACACACAGTTCTCCATACTGTATAATGACCCCCCCTCTTGTATGCATGGCTCATATTCCCCACCCCCCTGTATGAATGGCTCATATTCCACCCCCCCCCAGTATGCCTGGCTCATATTCCACCCCCCCCCCGTATGCATGGCTCATATTCCACCACCCCCCGTATGCATGGCTCATATTCCACCCCATCCCCCGTATGCATGGCTCATATTCCACTCCCCCCCGTATGCATGGCTCATATTCCTCCGCCCCCCCCCCCCCCCGTGTGCATGGCTCATATTCCTCCACCCCCCCCCGTGTGCATGGCTCATATTCCTCCACCCCCCACACCTGTATGCATGGCTTATATTCCTCCACCCCCCATCTTGAATTGCGCGGCTTACCGTCCTCCTTCTTCCCCCCTCCCCTGTCCCCCCATCCCTCATACTCACCTGCTCCTCGTCCCTCTGGCTGTCCCGACTCCTGGCGCGCTGCACCTTCTTCCTGCGTGAGCGGTCAGGTGATACCGCTCTGCTCATTAAGGTCATGAATATGCGCATATTTATGACCTTAATTAGCGGTACCACGTGACCGCTCATTAAGGACGAGCTCCAGACGCCGAGACCAGGCATCGCTGGAGCAGCAGGGTGAGTATTGTCTTCAAGGAGGGCGGGAGGGAGGCGGCAGGGAGGCGGGAGGGAGGGAGGGTGGGCGGCCAGTTGGGGCGGGGGGGCGGGGTCGTTTGGGAGGTGACCCAGCTTTAAAAAAAAACAAAAAAAAAAACCTTGCTCAGGTGCCGCCCCCTGCATTGTCCCCACCCTAGGCACGTGCCCTCACGTGCCTAGTGGCAAATACGGCCCTGAGTGCTGTATACTATGAGGCTGTGCTGTATACTATGAGGATGTGTGCTGTATACTATGAGGATGTGTGCTGTATACTATGAGGATGTGTGCTGTATACTATGAGGCTGTGTGCTGTATACATGAGGCTGTGCTGTATACTATGAGGCTGCGTTGTATACTATGAGGCTGTGTACTGTATACTATGTGGCTTTGTGCTGTATACCATGAGGCTGTGTGCTGTATACTATGAGGCTGCGCTGTATACTAAGAGGTTGTGTGCTGTATACTATGAGTGTCATGAGACAAAAACAGGAAGACAGGAGACTAGGAATCTGGGCCCCTGAACTGCCCCTCTGGCTAGGGGAAGCCCTGTCTTTCCTTAACTTGGGGGTACCCTTGAAGGTAGGGAGGCGCAAGTCACCGACCTGTCCCTATCTCCTGTAAAACCCTGTACTAAACCCCCAACCCCCACCCCAGGGGGTGAACAGTGTAAACAGCACCGCAAAGCAAATAAACAATATAAGAGTGAGGGGAACACAATACCAAAAGGAGAATGCACAAACTACAAAATAACAAAACTCAGAACTTAGCTTGTGCACGTTGCTGCAAACTCCACAACAAAGATAGTACAGCAACTGAGCTCCAAACATCAGACTTGGCTGACACCAGGGAGCTGCTACTGCGAGGTTGGACTCCTTAAAGGAACTGTATAACTAAAAGTCAGCTGATGCACCAGGTGACCTTATAAAGGATGGTGGGAGTGGTCACAAACATCAGCTGACCCAGCAGCAATGCAATGCAATAACACCAGCGGCCACTGGGGGGAGAAAACTGCATTAACCCCCAATGACCAGAAAAGGAAAAAAGGTTTAAATCTGAGGGAAACCAGATCTGCCACAGATCCAAACATGGATCGAGACAGTACCCCCCTTTCAATGAGTGGCCTCTGGACACATCAGACCTCACCAGACCTACCTACGGTGAGGACGCATCGACCCACCAAAGTTCACCTCGGCAGTCACCTGACTCTCAGGTTTATGGCAAACGCGACCTGATGAAAATGCCACCAACGAAGGCTCCGGAGGAGCCACAAATCTCCAGAGCGCCGACCTGGGGAATGAGTTGTGTACATGCATAACTGGGGGTAACTCCAACTGAAAAGTCCCCGGGCTGAGAATGGCCGACACCCGATATGGCCCAATCACCCTGGAACTCCAGGTCCCAGTTGCACACTTCCACCTGATGTTTTTATTGGACACCCATACGTACTCATTCACACACAGGGCCGGACCTGAATGTTTATTTCCATGCAAACGTTTTCCACAGGACGGAGAATTCTTTGAGGAATTGACAACAGAGGCGTCCCCCTGTGTCACCGCACTCACACCCCCACAATGCTCCGAGGGAATCACCACCCTCATCTGACCCCTCCTCCTAAGAGGTCTCTGACCCACTGGGTTAACCTGCAGTGAGTCTTGCCCCTAGTCCCTAGCAGCACCTCTGCTGCCCCCACTGAAGGGGAAGGGGTAGGTTTTAGAAGAACGGCAGAGATCGTAGCTCCCGGGCAGCAGTCCTTACATGACTGACCCCAGCTGACTACTTCCCTGGACCGCCAATCTATGACCGGGTTGTGTCTTTTCAACCAAGGGAGTCCTAAAACCATGGGAGTTGGTATGCCCTCCAAGACGTAACATGATAACGACTCTTCATGACCAGCCCCTATACGCAGATGTATATTGTCTACGACTTATATAATGCTCCCCTGGCTGAGAGGAGCAGAGTCAATGGCCTGGACGCTTAAGGGTTTTGCTAGCATCCTACTCATCAGGTCATGGATCTGGACAAAATGAGCATCCACCAAATTGACTCCTGCTCCACTGTCCACAAGCACCGGAATATTCTCAGTTACCCCACCAATAACCACCTCAGCAGGTAAGGTACACTGAGATGAAAAAATGGAGGAAATATCCACACCCTGGTCGCCTCCCTCCACACGACCAGGGGGACGTGGCTCTTTAGATGGTGCAGGTACTTTGGCACGCGCTGGGCAGACATTGATAAAATGACCGGTCTGCCCACAGTAGAAACATGCCCCCACCCCATGGAGAACCACAGGCAACCCAGTTTGGGAACCAACTCCTCCCACCAGCATGGGTTCGTCCACCTGCCCAGGTGTGTCCTCCTCCCTAGCAAGGACTATAGGGGGCACATTTGGTGTATGCCTCTCCCTCAAGCGTCTATCCTATGGCAAGGGACATGGCGGCCTCCAACGACCTGGGGGCTGCATACCGCACCAGAGTATCTTGCAACCTAGGGGACAGACCCTGCACAAAATGGCTTCTATGGGCAGGGTCATTCCACTGTGTGTCTGTGGCCCACCTCCTGAACTCTGAACAGTACTCCTCAGCCGGCCGAGCCCCCTACTTGATCTTACGGAGTCGGGATTCCGCCAGGGAGACGCCATCTGGATCACCATACACCAATCTTGCCTTGTGCAGGCGTGTACTACGGAGGACAGAGAGTGAACTTCAATCCAATATTGCAGCCAGCGGGTAAGGAAAGGGTGAATCAAACACCCGAAAACCCCGCCTCCATGGCTGAAGATTGTTCCCTCCAAATTCAGGTGACAGTGTCCCTTTAAATCTGAGGGAAACCAGATCTGCCACAGATCCAAACATGGATCGTGACAATGAGGCTGTGTGCTGTATACCATGGGGCTGCGCTGTATACCATGAGGCAGTGCTGTATACTATGAGGCTGCGCTCTATACTATGAAGCTGTGTGCTGTATACTATGAGGCTGTGCGCTGTATACTATGAGGCTGTGTGCTGTATACTATGAGGCTGTGTGCTGTATACTATGAGGCTGTGCGCTGTATACTATGAGGCTGTGTGCTGTATACTATGAGGCTGTGTGCTGTATACTATGAGGCTGTGCGCTGTATACTATGAGGCTGTGTGCTGTATACTATGAGGCTGTGTGCTGTATACTATGAGGCTGTGCGCTGTATACTATGAGGCTTTGTGCTGTATACCATGCGGCTGTGCTGTATACTATGAAGCTGTGTGCTGTCTACCATGAGGCTGCGCTGTATACTATGAGGCTGTGTGCTGTATACTATGAGGCTGTGTACTGTATACTATGAGGCTGTGCTGTATACTATGAGGCTGTGTACTGTATACTATGAGGCTGCGCTGTATACTATGAGGCTGTGCGCTGTATACTATGAGGCTGTGTGCTGTATACCATGCGGCTGTGCTGTATACTATGAGGCTTTGTGCTGTATACCATGCGGCTGTGCTGTATACTATGAAGCTGTGTGCTGTATACTATGAGGCTGTGTGCTGTATACTATGAAGCTGTGTGCTGTATACTATGAGGCTGTGTGCTGTATACTATGAGGCTGTGCTGTATACTATGAAGCTGTGTGCTGTATACTATGAGGCTGTGTGCTGTATACTATGAGGCTGTGTGCTGTATACTATGAAGCTGTGTGCTGTATACTATGAGGCTGTGTGCTGTATACTATGAAGCTGTGTGCTGTATACTATGAGGCTGTGTGCTGTTTACTATGAAGCTGTGTGCTGTATGCTATGAGGCTGTGTGCTGTATACTATGAAGCTGTGTGCTGTATACTATGAGGCTGTGCTGTATACTATGAGGCTGTGTACTGTATACTATGAAGCTGTGTGCTGTATACTATGAGGCTGTGTGCTGTATACTATGAAGCTGTGTGCTGTCTACCATGAGGCAGTGCTGTATACTATGAGGCTGTGTGCTGTATACTATGAGGCTGTGCTGTATACTATGAGGCTGTGTACTGTATACTATGAAGCTGTGTGCTGTATACTATGAGGCTGTGTGCTGTATACTATGAGGCTGTGCTGTATACTATGAGGCTGTGTGCTGTATACTATGAAGCTGTGTGCTGTATACTATGAGGCTGTGTGCTGTATACTATGAAGCTGTGTGCTGTATACTATGAGGCTGTGTGCTGTATACTATGAAGCTGTGTGCTGTATACTATGAGGCTGTGCTGTATACTATGAAGCTGTGTGCTGTATACTATGAGGCAGTGCTGTATACTATGAGGCTGTGTACTGTATACTATGAAGCTGTGTGCTGTATACCATGAGGCTGTGTACTGTATACTATGAGGCTGCGCTGTATACTATGAGGCTGTGTGCTGTATACTATGAGGCTGCGCTGTATACTATGAGGCTGTGCGCTGTATACCATGCGGCTGCGCTCTATACTATGAAGCTCTGTGCTGTATACCATGAGGCTTTGTGCTGTATACCATGCGGCTGTGCTGTATACTATGAAGCTCTGTGCTGTATACTATGAGGCTGTGCTGTATACTATGAAGCTGTGTGCTGTATACTATGAGGCTGTGTACTGTATACTATGAAGCTGTGTGCTGTATACTATGAGGCTGCGCTGTATACCATGAGGCTGTGTGCTGTATACCATGAGGCTGTGTGCTGTATACTATGAGGCTGTGCTGTATACTATGAAGCTGTGTGCTGTATACTATGAGGCTGTGCTGTATACTATGAAGCTGTGTGCTGTATACTATGAGGCTGTGCTGTATACTATGAGGCTGTGCTGTATACTATGAAGCTGTGCGCTGTACACCATGAGGCTGCGCTGTATACCATGAGGCTGCGCTGTATACTATGAGGCTGCGCTGTATACCATGAGGCTGCGCTGTATACTATGAGGCTGCGCTGTATACCATGAGGCTGCGCTGTATACTATGAGGCTGTGTGCTGTATACTATGAGGCTGCGCTGTATACTATGAAGCTGTGTGCTGTATACTATGAGGCTGTGCTGTATACTATGAGGCTGTGTACTGTATACTATGAAGCTGTGTGCTGTATACTATGAGGCTGCGCTGTATACCATGAGGCTGCGCTGTATACTATGAGGCTGTGCGCTGTACACCATGAGGCTGTGTGCTGTATACTATGAGGCTGCGCTGTATACTTTGAGGCTGTGTACTGTATACTATGAGGCTGTGTGCTGTATACCGTGGGGCAGTGCTGTATACCATGCGGCTGCGCTGTATACTATGAGGCAGTGCTGTATACTATGAGGCTGTGCTGTATACTATGAGGCTGTGTGCTGTATACTATGAGGCAGTGCTGTATACTATGAGGCTGTGTGCTGTATACTATGAGGCTGTGTGCTGTATACTATGAGGCTTTGTGCTGTATACCATGAGGCTGTGTGCTGTCTACCATGAGGCAGTGCTGTATACTGTGAGGCAGTGCTGTATACTATGAGGCTTTGTGCTGTATACCATGAGGCAGTGCTGTATACTGTGAGGCAGTGCTGTATACTATGAGGCTGTGCGCTGTATACTATGAGGCTGTGTGCTGTATACTGTGAGGCTGTGTACTGTATACTGTGAGGCAGTGCTGTATACTATGAGGCTGTGTGCTGTATACTATGAGGCTGTGTGCTGTATACTATGAGGCTGTGTGCTGTATACCATGAGGCTGTGTGCTGTATACTATGAGGCTGTGTGCTGTATACCATGAGGCTGTGTGCTGTATACTATGAGGCTGTGTGCTGTATACTATGAGGCTGTGTGCTGTATACTATGAGGCTGTGTGCTGTATACTATGAGGCTGTGTGCTGTATACCATGAGGCTGTGTGCTGTATACTATGAGGCTGTGTGCTGTATACTATGAGGCTTTGTGCTGTACACCATGAGGCTGTGTGCTGTATACTATGAGGCTGTGTGCTGTATACTATGAGGCTGTGTGCTGTATACCATGAGGCTGTGCTGTATACTATGAAGCTGTGTGCTGTATACTATGAGGCTGTGTGCTGTATACCATGAGGCAGTGCTGTATACTATGAGGCTGTGTGCTGTATACTATGAGGCTGCGCTGTATACCATGAGGCTGCGCTGTATACTATGAGGCTGTGTACTGTATACTATGAAGCTGTGTGCTGTATACTATGAGGCTGTGCTGTATACTATGAAGCTGTGTGCTGTATACTATGAGGCTGTGCTGTATACTATGAGGCTGTGTACTGTATACTATGAAGCTGTGTGCTGTATACTATGAGGCTGCGCTGTATACCATGAGGCTGCGCTGTATACTATGAGGCTGTGCGCTGTACACCATGAGGCTGTGTGCTGTATACTATGAGGCTGCGCTGTATACTATGAAGCTGTGTGCTGTATACTATGAGGCTGTGCTGTATACTATGAGGCTGTGTACTGTATACTATGAAGCTGTGTGCTGTATACTATGAGGCTGCGCTGTATACCATGAGGCTGCGCTGTATACTATGAGGCTGTGCGCTGTACACCATGAGGCTGTGTACTGTATACTATGAGGCTGTGTGCTGTATACCGTGGGGCAGTGCTGTATACCATGCGGCTGCGCTGTATACTATGAGGCAGTGCTGTATACTATGAGGCTGTGCTGTATACTATGAGGCTGTGTGCTGTATACTATGAGGCAGTGCTGTATACTATGAGGCTGTGTGCTGTATACTATGAGGCTGTGTGCTGTATACTATGAGGCTGCGCTGTATACTTTGAGGCTGTGTACTGTATACTATGAGGCTGTGTGCTGTATACCGTGGGGCAGTGCTGTATACCATGCGGCTGCGCTGTATACTATGAGGCAGTGCTGTATACTATGAGGCTGTGCTGTATACTATGAGGCTGTGTGCTGTATACTATGAGGCAGTGCTGTATACTATGAGGCTGTGTGCTGTATACTATGAGGCTGTGTGCTGTATACTATGAGGCTTTGTGCTGTATACCATGAGGCTGTGTGCTGTCTACCATGAGGCAGTGCTGTATACTGTGAGGCAGTGCTGTATACTATGAGGCTGTGTGCTGTATACTATGAGGCTGTGTGCTGTATACTATGAGGCTTTGTGCTGTATACCATGAGGCAGTGCTGTATACTGTGAGGCAGTGCTGTATACTATGAGGCTGTGTGCTGTATACTATGAGGCTGTGTGCTGTATACCATGAGGCTGTGTGCTGTATACTATGAGGCTGTGTGCTGTATACCATGAGGCTGTGTGCTGTATACTATGAGGCTGTGTGCTGTATACTATGAGGCTGCGCTGTATACTATGAGGCTGTGTGCTGTATACTATGAGGCTGTGTGCTGTATACCATGAGGCTGTGTGCTGTATACTATGAGGCTGTGTGCTGTATACCATGAGGCTGTGTGCTGTATACTATGAGGCTGTGTGCTGTATACTATGAGGCTGTGTGCTGTATACTATGAGGCTGTGTGCTGTATACTATGAGGCTGTGTGCTGTATACCATGAGGCTGTGTGCTGTATACTATGAGGCTGTGTGCTGTATACTATGAGGCTGTGTGCTGTATACTATGAGGCTGTGTGCTGTATACTATGAGGCTGTGTGCTGTATACTATGAGGCTGTGTGCTGTATACTATGAGGCTGTGTGCTGTATACTATGAGGCTTTGTGCTGTACACCATGAGGCTGTGTGCTGTATACTATGAGGCTGTGTGCTGTATACCATGAGGCTGTGTGCTGTATACTATGAGGCTGTGTGCTGTATACTATGAGGCTTTGTGCTGTACACCATGAGGCTGTGTGCTGTATACTATGAGGCTGTGTGCTGTAGACTATGAGGCTGTGTGCTGTATACTATGAGGCTGTGCTGTATACTATGAAGCTGTGTGCTGTATACTATGAGGCTGCGCTGTATACCATGAGGCTGCGCTGTACACCATGAGGCTGTGTGCTGTATACTATGAGGCTGTGTACTGTATACTATGAAGCTGTGTGCTGTATACTATGAGGCTGTGCTGTATACTATGAAGCTGTGTGCTGTATACTATGAGGCTGTGCTGTATACCATGAGGCTGCGCTGTATACTATGAGGCTGCGCTGTATACTATGAGGCTGTGCGCTGTACACCATGAGGCTGTGTGCTGTATACTATGAGGCTGCGCTGTATACTATGAAGCTGTGTGCTGTATACTATGAGGCTGTGCTGTATACTATGAGGCTGTGTACTGTATACTATGAAGCTGTGTGCTGTATACTATGAGGCTGCGCTGTATACCATGAGGCTGCGCTGTATACTATGAGGCTGTGCGCTGTACACCATGAGGCTGTGTGCTGTATACTATGAGGCTGTGTACTGTATACTATGAGGCTGTGTGCTGTATACCGTGGGGCAGTGCTGTATACCATGCGGCTGCGCTGTATACTATGAGGCAGTGCTGTATACTATGAGGCTGTGCTGTATACTATGAGGCTGTGTGCTGTATACTATGAGGCAGTGCTGCATACTATGAGGCTGTGTGCTGTATACTATGAGGCTGTGTGCTGTATACTATGAGGCTTTGTGCTGTATACCATGAGGCTGTGTGCTGTCTACCATGAGGCAGTGCTGTATACTGTGAGGCAGTGCTGTATACTATGAGGCTTTGTGCTGTATACTATGAGGCTGTGCTGTATACCATGAGGCAGTGCTGTATACTGTGAGGCAGTGCTGTATACTATGAGGCTGTGCGCTGTATACTATGAGGCTGTGTACTGTATACTGTGAGGCAGTGCTGTATACTATGAGGCTGTGCGCTGTATACTATGAGGCTGCGCTGTATACTATGAGGCTGTGTGCTGTATACTATGAGGCTGTGTGCTGTATACCATGAGGCTGTGTGCTGTATACTATGAGGCTGTGTGCTGTATACCATGAGGCTGTGTGCTGTATACTATGAGGCTGTGTGCTGTATACTATGAGGCTGTGTGCTGTATACTATGAGGCTGTGTGCTGTATACTATGAGGCTGTGTGCTGTATACCATGAGGCTGTGTGCTGTATACCATGAGGCTGTGTGCTGTATACTATGAGGCTGTGCGCTGTATACTATGAGGCTGCGCTGTATACTATGAGGCTGTGTGCTGTATACTATGAGGCTGTGTGCTGTATACCATGAGGCTGTGTGCTGTATACTATGAGGCTGTGTGCTGTATACCATGAGGCTGTGTGCTGTATACTATGAGGCTGTGTGCTGTATACTATGAGGCTGTGTGCTGTATACTATGAGGCTGTGTGCTGTATACTATGAGGCTGTGTGCTGTATACTATGAGGCTGTGCTGTATACTATGAGGCTGTGTGCTGTATACTATGAAGCTGTGTGCTGTATACCATGAGGCTGTGTGCTGTATACTATGAGGCTGTGTGCTGTATACTATGAGGCTGTGTGCTGTATACTATGAGGCTGTGTGCTGTATACTATGAGGCTGTGTGCTGTATACCGTGAGGCTGTGTGCTGTATACCATGAGGCTGTGTGCTGTATACTATGAGGCTGTGTGCTGTATACTATGAGGCTGTGCTGTATACTATGAGGCTGTGCTGTACACCATGAGGCTGTGTGCTGTATACTATGAGGCTGTGTGCTGTATACTATGAGGCTGTGTGCTGTATACTATGAGGCTGTGTGCTGTATACTATGAGGCTGTGTGCTGTATACCATGAGGCTGTGTGCTGTATACCATGAGGCTTTGTGCTGTATACCATGAGGCTGTGTGCTGTCTACCATGAGGCAGTGCTGTATACTGTGAGGCAGTGCTGTATACTATGAGGCTTTGTGCTGTATACCATGAGGCAGTGCTGTATACTGTGAGGCAGTGCTGTATACTATGAGGCTGTGCGCTGTATACTATGAGGCTGTGTACTGTATACTGTGAGGCAGTGCTGTATACTATGAGGCTGTGCGCTGTATACTATGAGGCTGCGCTGTATACTATGAGGCTGTGTGCTGTATACTATGAGGCTGTGTGCTGTATACCATGAGGCTGTGTGCTGTATACTATGAGGCTGTGTGCTGTATACCATGAGGCTGTGTGCTGTATACTATGAGGCTGTGTGCTGTATACTATGAGGCTGTGTGCTGTATACTATGAGGCTGTGTGCTGTATACTATGAGGCTGTGTGCTGTATACCATGAGGCTGTGTGCTGTATACCATGAGGCTTTGTGCTGTCTACCATGAGGCAGTGTTGTATACTATGAGGCTGTGTGCTGTATACTATGAGGCTGTGTGCTGTATACTATGAGGCTGTGTGCTGTATACCATGAGGCAGTGCTGTATACCATGAGGCTGTGTGCTGTATACTATGAGGCTTTGTGCTGTATACCATGAGGCTGTGTGCTGTATACTATGAGGCTGTGCTGTATACTATGAGGCTGTGTACTGTATACTATGAAGCTGTGTGCTGTATACTATGAGGCTGCGCTGTATACCATGAGGCTGCGCTGTATACTATGAGGCTGTGCGCTGTACACCATGAGGCTGTGTGCTGTATACTATGAGGCTGCGCTGTATACTTTGAGGCTGTGCACTGTATACTATGAGGCTGTGTGCTGTATACCGTGGGGCAGTGCTGTACACCATGAGGCTGTGTGCTGTATACTATGAGGCTGCGCTGTATACTTTGAGGCTGTGCACTGTATACTATGAGGCTGTGTACTGTATACTATGAGGCAGTGCTGTATACTATGAGGCTGCGCTGTATACTATGAGGCTGTGCTGTATACTATGAGGCTGTGTGCTGTATACTATGAGGCAGTGCTGTATACTATGAGGCTGTGTGCTGTATACTATGGTGCTGTGTGCTGTATACTATGAGGCTTTGTGCTGTATACCATGAGGCTGTGTGCTGTCTACCATGAGGCTGTGTGCTGTATACTGTGAGGCAGTGCTGTATACTATGAGGCTGTGCGCTGTATACTATGAGGCTGTGTACTGTATACTGTGAGGCAGTGATGTATACTATGAGGCTGTGTGCTGTATACTATGAGGCTGTGTGCTGTATACCATGAGGCAGTGCTGTATACTGTGAGGCTTTGTGCTGTATACCATGAGGCAGTGCTGTATACTGTGAGGCAGTGCTGTATACTATGAGGCTGTGCGCTGTATACTATGAGGCTGTGTGCTGTATACTGTGAGGCAGTGCTGTATACTATGAGGCTGTGTGCTGTATACTATGAGGCTGTGTACTGTATACTGTGAGGCTGTGTACTGTATACTGTGAGGCAGTGCTGTATACTAGGAGGCTGTGCGCTGTATACTATGAGGCTGCGCTGTATACTATGAGGCTGTGTGCTGTATACTATGAGGCTTTGTGCTGTATACTATGAGGCTGTGTGCTGTATACTATGAGGCTGTGTGCTGTATACTATGAGGCTGTGTGCTGTATACCATGAGGCTGTGTGCTGTATACTATGAGGCTGTGTGCTGTATACCATGAGGCTTTGTGCTGTCTACCATGAGGCGGTGCTGTATACTATGAGGCTGTGTGCTGTATACTATGAGGCTGTGTGCTGTATACTATGAGGCTGTGTGCTGTATACTATGAGGCTGTGTGCTGTATACTATGAGGCTGTGTGCTGTATACTATGAGGCTGTGTGCTGTATACTATGAGGCTGTGTGCTGTATACTATGAGGCTGTGTGCTGTATACCATGAGGCTGTGTGCTGTATACCATGAGGCTGTGTGCTGTATACTATGAGGCTGTGTGCTGTATACCATGAGGCTGTGTGCTGTATACTATGAGGCTGTGTGCTGTATGCTATGAGGCTTTGTGCTGTATACCATGAGGCAGTGCTGTATACTATGAGGCTGTGTGCTGTATACTATGAGGCTGTGTGCTGTATACTATGAGGCTGTGTGCTGTATACTATGAGGCTGTGTGCTGTATACTATGAGGCTGTGTGCTGTATGCTATGAGGCTTTGTGCTGTATGCCATGAGGCAGTGCTGTATACTATGAGGCTGTGTGCTGTATACTATGAGGCTGTGTGCTGTATACTATGAGGCTGTGTGCTGTATACTATGAGGCTGTGTGCTGTATACTATGAGGCTGTGTGCTGTATACCATGAGGCTGTGTGCTGTATACCATGAGGCTGTGTGCTGTATACTATGAGGCTGTGTGCTGTATACCATGAGGCTTTGTGCTGTACACCATGAGGCTGTGTGCTGTATACCATGAGGCTGTGTGCTGTATACCATGAGGCAGTGCTGTATACTATGAGGCATTGTGCTGTATACTATGAGGCTGTGTGCTGTATACTATGAGGCTGTGCGCTGTATACTATGAGGCTTTGTGCTGTACACCATGAGGCTGTGTGCTGTATACTATGAGGATGTGTGCTGTATACTGTGAGGCTGCGCTGTATACTATGAGGCTGTGTGCTGTATACCATGAGGCAGTGCTGTATACTATGAGGCTGTGTGCTGTATACTGTGAGGCTGCGCTGTATACTATGAGGCTGTGTGCTGTATACCATGAGGCTGTGCTGTATACTATGAGGCTGTGTGCTGTATACTATGAGGCTGTGTGCTGTATACCATGAGGCTGCGCTGTATACCATGAGGCTGCTCTGTATACTATGAGGCTGTGTGCTGTATACTGTGAGGCTGCGCTGTATACTATGAGGCTGTGTGCTGTATACCATGAGGCTGCGCTGTATAACATGAGGCTGTGTGCTGTATACTATGAGGCTGTGTGCTGTATACCATGAGGCTGCGCTGTATACCATGAGGCTGCTCTGTATACTATGAGGCTGTGTGCTGTATACTTTGAGGCTGCGCTGTATACTATGAGGCTGTGTGCTGTATACCATGAGGCTGCGCTGTATACCATGAGGCTGTGTGCTGTATACTATGAGGCTGTGTGCTGTATACCATGAGGCTGTGTGCTGTATACTATGAGGCTGTGTGCTGTATACTGTAAGGCTGCGCTGTATACTATGAGGCTGTGTGCTGTATACCATGAGGCTGTGCTGTATACTATGAGGCTGTGTGCTGTATACTATGAGGCTGTGTGCTGTATACCATGCGGCTGCGCTGTATACTATGAGGCTGTGTGCTGTATACTATGAGGATGTGTGCTGTATACCATGCGGCTGCGCTGTATACCATGAGGCTGTGTGCTGTATACTATGAGGATGTGTGCTGTATACCATGAGGCTGCTCTGTATACCATGAGGCTGTGTGCTGTATACTATGAGGATGTGTGCTGTATACCATGAGGCTGCTCTGTATACCATGAGGCTGTGTGCTGTATACTATGAGGATGTGTGCTATATACCATGAGGCTGCTCTGTATACTATGAGGATGTGTGCTGTATACTATGAGGCTGTGTGCTGTATACCATGAGGCTGTGTGCTGTATACCATGAGGCTGCTCTGTATACTATGAGGATGTGTGCTGTATACTATGAGGCTGTGTGCTGTATACCATGAGGCTGTGTGCTGTATACTATGAGGCTGTGTGCTGTATACCATGAGGCTGTGTGCTGTATACCATGAGGCTGTGTGCTGTATACCATGAGGCAGTGCTGTATACTATGAGGCTGTGTGCTGTATACCATGAGGCAGTGCTGTATACCATGAGGCTGTGTGCTGTATACTATGAGGCAGTGCTGTATACTATGAGGCTGTGCTGTATACCATGAGGCTGCTCTGTATACTATGAGGCAGTGCTGTATACTATGAGGCTGTGGGCTGTATACTATGAGGCAGTGCTGTATACCATGAGGCTGCGCTGTATACTATGAGGCTGTGTGCTGTATACCATGAGGCTGTGTGCTGTATACTATGAGGATGTGTGCTGTATACCATGAGGCTGTGTGCTGTATACCATGAGGCTGTGTGCTGTATACCATGAGGCAGTGCTGTATACTATGAGGCTGTGTGCTGTACACCATGAGGCTGTGTGCTGTATACCATGAGGCTGTGTGCTGTATACCATAAGGCAGTGCTGTATACTATGAGGCTTTGTGCTGTACACCATGAGGCTGTGTGCTGTATACCATGAGGCTGTGTGCTGTATACTATGAGGCTGTGTGCTGTATACCATGAGGCAGTGCTGTATACTATGAGGCTGTGTGCTGTATACTATGAGGCTTTGTGCTGTATACCGTGAGGCAGTGCTGTATACTATGAGGCTGTGTGCTGTATACTATGAGGCTTTGTGCTGTACACCATGAGGCTGTGTGCTGTATACTATGAGGCTGTGTGCTGTAGACTATGAGGCTGTGTGCTGTATACCATGAGGCAGTGCTGTATACTATGAGGCTGTGTGCTGTATACTATGAGGCTTTGTGCTGTACACCATGAGGCTGTGTGCTGTATACTATGAGGCTGTGTGCTGTATACTATGAGGCTTTGTGCTGTCTACCATGAGGCAGTGCTGTATACTATGAGGCTGTGTGCTGTATACTATGAGGCTGTGTGCTGTATACCGTGAGGCTGTGTGCTGTATACTATGAGGCTGTGTGCTGTATACTATGAGGCTGTGTGCTGTATACTATGAGGCTGTGTGCTGTATACTATGAGGCTGTGTGCTGTATGCTATGAGGCTTTGTGCTGTATGCCATGAGGCTGTGTGCTGTATACCATGAGGCTTTGTGCTGTCTACCATGAGGCAGTGTTGTATACTAAGAGGCTGTGTGCTGTATACTATGAGGCTGTGTGCTGTATACTATGAGGCTGTGTGCTGTATACCATGAGGCAGTGCTGTATACCATGAGGCTGTGTGCTGTATACTATGAGGCTTTGTGCTGTATACCATGAGGCTGTGTGCTGTATACTATGAGGCTGTGCTGTATACTATGAGGCTGTGTACTGTATACTATGAAGCTGTGTGCTGTATACTATGAGGCTGCGCTGTATACCATGAGGCTGCGCTGTATACTATGAGGCTGTGCGCTGTACACCATGAGGCTGTGTGCTGTATACTATGAGGCTGCGCTGTATACTTTGAGGCTGTGCACTGTATACTATGAGGCTGTGTACTGTATACTATGAGGCAGTGCTGTATACTATGAGGCTGCGCTGTATACTATGAGGCTGTGCTGTATACTATGAGGCTGTGTGCTGTATACTATGAGGCAGTGCTGTATACTATGAGGCTGTGTGCTGTATACTATGGTGCTGTGTGCTGTATACTATGAGGCTTTGTGCTGTCTACCATGAGGCTGTGTGCTGTCTACCATGAGGCTGTGTGCTGTATACTGTGAGGCAGTGCTGTATACTATGAGGCTGTGTGCTGTATACTATGAGGCTGTGTACTGTATACTGTGAGGCAGTGATGTATACTATGAGGCTGTGTGCTGTATACTATGAGGCTGTGTGCTGTATACCATGAGGCAGTGCTGTATACTGTGAGGCTTTGTGCTGTATACCATGAGGCAGTGCTGTATACTGTGAGGCAGTGCTGTATACTATGAGGCTGTGCGCTGTATACTATGAGGCTGTGTGCTGTATACTGTGAGGCAGTGCTGTATACTATGAGGCTGTGTGCTGTATACTATGAGGCTGTGTACTGTATACTGTGAGGCTGTGTACTGTATACTGTGAGGCAGTGCTGTATACTAGGAGGCTGTGCGCTGTATACTATGAGGCTGCGCTGTATACTATGAGGCTGTGTGCTGTATACTATGAGGCTTTGTGCTGTACACCATGAGGCTGTGTGCTGTATACTATGAGGCTGTGTGCTGTATACCATGAGGCTTTGTGCTGTCTACCATGAGGCAGTGCTGTATACTATGAGGCTGTGTGCTGTATACTATGAGGCTGTGTGCTGTATACTATGAGGCTGTGTGCTGTATACTATGAGGCTGTGTGCTGTATACTATGAGGCTGTGTGCTGTATACTATGAGGCTGTGTGCTGTATACTATGAGGCTGTGTGCTGTATACTATGAGGCTGTGTGCTGTATACCATGAGGCTGTGTGCTGTATACTATGAGGCTGTGTGCTGTATACCATGAGGCTGTGTGCTGTATACTATGAGGCTGTGTGCTGTATGCTATGAGGCTTTGTGCTGTATACCATGAGGCAGTGCTGTATACTATGAGGCTGTGTGCTGTATACTATGAGGCTGTGTGCTGTATACTATGAGGCTGTGTGCTGTATACTATGAGGCTGTGTGCTGTATACTATGAGGCTGTGTGCTGTATGCCATGAGGCAGTGCTGTATACTATGAGGCTGTGTGCTGTATACTATGAGGCTGTGTGCTGTATACTATGAGGCTGTGTGCTGTATACTATGAGGCTGTGTGCTGTATACTATGAGGCTGTGTGCTGTATACCATGAGGCTGTGTGCTGTATACCATGAGGCTGTGTGCTGTATACTATGAGGCTGTGTGCTGTATACCATGAGGCTTTGTGCTGTACACCATGAGGCTGTGTGCTGTATACCATGAGGCTGTGTGCTGTATACCATGAGGCAGTGCTGTATACTATGAGGCATTGTGCTGTATACCATGAGGCTGTGTACTGTATACTATGAGGCTGTGCGCTGTATACTATGAGGCTGTGTGCTGTATACTATGAGGCTGTGTGCTGTATACTATGAGGCTGTGTGCTGTATACTATGAGGCTGTGTGCTGTATACTATGAGGCTGTGCGCTGTATACTATGAGGCTTTGTGCTGTACACCATGAGGCTGTGTGCTGTATACTATGAGGCTGTGTACTGTATACCATGAGGCAGTGCTGTATACTATGAGGCTGTGTGCTGTATACTGTGAGGCTGCGCTGTATACTATGAGGCTGTGTGCTGTATACCATGAGGCTGTGCTGTATACTATGAGGCTGTGTGCTGTATACTATGAGGCTGTGTGCTGTATACCATGAGGCTGCGCTGTATACCATGAGGCTGCTCTGTATACTATGAGGCTGTGTGCTGTATACTGTGAGGCTGCGCTGTATACTATGAGGCTGTGTGCTGTATACCATGAGGCTGCGCTGTATACCATGAGGCTGTGTGCTGTATACTATGAGGCTGTGTGCTGTATACCATGAGGCTGCGCTGTATACCATGAGGCTGCTCTGTATACTATGAGGCTGTGTGCTGTATACTTTGAGGCTGCGCTGTATACTATGAGGCTGTGTGCTGTATACCATGAGGCTGCGCTGTATACCATGAGGCTGTGTGCTGTATACTATGAGGCTGTGTGCTGTATACCATGAGGCTGCGCTGTATACCATGAGGCTGCTCTGTATACTATGAGGCTGTGTGCTGTATACTTTGAGGCTGCGCTGTATACTATGAGGCTGTGTGCTGTATACCATGAGGCTGCGCTGTATACTATGAGGCTGTGTGCTGTATACCATGAGGCTGTGTGCTGTATACTATGAGGCTGTGTGCTGTATACTGTAAGGCTGCGCTGTATACTATGAGGCTGTGTGCTGTATACCATGAGGCTGTGCTGTATACTATGAGGCTGTGTGCTGTATACTATGAGGCTGTGTGCTGTATACTATGAGGCTGTGTGCTGTATACCATGTGGCTGCGCTGTATACTATGAGGCTGTGTGCTGTATACTATGAGGCTGTGTGCTGTATACTATGAGGCTGTGTGCTGTATACCATGAGGCTGCTCTGTATACCATGAGGCTGTGTGCTGTATACTATGAGGATGTGTGCTGTATACCATGCGGCTGCGCTGTATACCATGAGGCTGTGTGCTGTATACTATGAGGATGTGTGCTATATACCATGAGGCTGCTCTGTATACTATGAGGCTGTGTGCTGTATACCATGAGGCTGTGTGCTGTATACCATGAGGCTGTGTGCTGTATACAATGAGGCTGTGTGCTGTATACCATGAGGCTGTGTGCTGTATACCATGAGGCTGTGTGCTGTATACCATGAGGCAGTGCTGTATACTATGAGGCTGTGTGCTGTATACCATGAGGCTGTGTGCTGTATACTATGAGGCAGTGCTGTATACTATGAGGCTGTGCTGTATACCATGAGGCTGCTCTGTATACTATGAGGCAGTGCTGTATACTATGAGGCTGTGTGCTGTATACTATGAGGCAGTGCTGTATACCATGAGGCTGCGCTGTATACTATGAGGCTGTGTGCTGTATACCATGAGGCTGTGTGCTGTATACTATGAGGATGTGTGCTGTATACCATGAGGCTGTGTGCTGTATACCATGAGGCTGTGTGCTGTATACCATGAGGCAGTGCTGTATACTATGAGGCTGTGTGCTGTATACCATGAGGCTTTGTGCTGTATACCATGAGGCTGTGTGCTGTATACCATGAGGCTGTGTGCTGTATACTATGAGGCTGTGTGCTGTATACCATGAGGCAGTGCTGTATACTATGAGGCTGTGTGCTGTATACCATGAGGCTTTGTGCTGTACACCATGAGGCTGTGTGCTGTATACCATGAGGCAGTGCTGTATACTATGAGGCTGTGTGCTGTGTACCATGAGGCAGTGCTGTATACTATGAGGCTGTGTGCTGTATACCATGAGGCAGTGCTGTATACTATGAGGCTGTGTGCTATATACCATGAGGCTGTGTGCTGTATACTATGAGGCAGTGCTGTATACTATGAGGCTGTGTGCTGTATACCATGAGGCTGTGTGCTGTATACCATGAGGCTGTGTGCTGTATACTATGAGGCTGTGTACTGTATACTATGAGGCTGTGTGCTGTATGCTATGAGGCTTTGTGCTGTACACCATGAGGCTGTGTGCTGTATACTATGAGGCTGTGTGCTGTATACTGTGAGGCTGCGCTGTATACTATGAGGCTGTGTGCTGTATACTATGAGGCTGTGTGCTGTATACCATGAGGCTGCGCTGTATACTATGAGGCTGTGTGCTGTATACTATGAGGCTGTGTGCTGTATACTATGAGGCTGTGTGCTGTATACCATGAGGCTGTGTGCTGTATACTATGAGGCTGTGTGCTGTATACCATGAGGCTGTGTGCTGTATACCATGAGACAGTGCTGTATACTATGAGGCTGTGTGCTGTATACTATGAGGCTGTGTGCTGTATACTATGAGGCTGTGTGCTGTATACTATGAGGCTGTGTGCTGTATACTATGAGGCTGTGTGCTGTATACTATGAGGCTTTGTGCTGTATACCATGAGGCTGTGTGCTGTATACTATGAGGCTGTGTGCTGTATACTATGAGGATGTGTGCTGTATACCATGAGGCTGTGCTGTATACCATGAGGCTGTGTGCTGTATACTATGAGGCTGTGTGCTGTATACCATGAGGCTGTGCTGTATACCATGAGGCTGTGTGCTGTATACTATGAGGCTGTGTGCTGTATACCATGAGGCTGTGTGCTGTATACCATGAGACAGTGCTGTATACTATGAGGCTGTGTGCTGTATACTATGAGGCTGTGTGCTGTATACCATGAGGCTGTGTGCTGTATACTATGAGGATGTGTGCTGTATACCATGAGGCTGCTCTGTATACTATGAGGCTGTGCGCTGTATACTATGAGGCTGGGTGCTGTATACTATGAGGCTGTGTGCTGTATACTATGAGGCTGTGTGCTGTATACCATGAGGCTGTGCTGTATACCATGAGGCTGTGTGCTGTATACCATGAGGCTGCTCTGTATACCATGAGGCTGTGTGCTGTATACTATGAGGCTGTGTGCTGTATACTATGAGGCTGTGCTGTATACCATGAGGCTGTGTGCTGTATACCATGAGGCTGCTCTGTATACTATGAGGATGTGTGCTGTATACTATGAGGCTGTGTGCTGTATACCATGAGGCTGTGCTGTATACCATGAGGCTGCTCTGTATACTATGAGGCAGTGCTGTATACTATGAGGCTGTGTGCTGTATACTATGAGGCTGTGTGCTGTATACCATGCGGCTGCGCTGTATACCATGAGGCTGTGTGCTGTATACTATGAGGATGTGTGCTGTATACTATGAGGCTGTGCTGTATACTATGAGGCTGTGCTGTATACTGTGAGGCTGTGCTGTATACTATGAGGCTGTGTGCTGTATACTATGAGGCTGTGTGCTGTATACCATGAGGCTGCTCTGTATACTATGAGGCAGTGCTGTATACCATGAGGCTGTGCTGTATACTATGAGGCTGTGTGCTGTATACCATGAGGCTGCTCTGTATACCATGAGGCTGTGTGCTGTATACTATGAGGCTGTGTGCTGTATACTATGAGGCTGTGTGCTGTATACTATGAGGATGTGTGCTGTATACCATGAGGCTGTGCTGTATACCATGAGGCTGTGTGCTGTATACTATGAGGCTGTGTGCTGTATACCATGAGGCTGTGTGCTGTATACCATGAGGCTGCTCTGTATACTATGAGGCAGTGCTGTATACTATGAGGCTGTGTGCTGTATACTATGAGGCTGTGTGCTGTATACCATGCGGCTGCGCTGTATACCATGAGGCTGTGTGCTGTATACTATGAGGATGTGTGCTGTATACTATGAGGCTGCGCTGTATACTATGAGGCAGTGCTGTATACTATGAGGCTGTGCTGTATACTATGAGGCTGTGCTGTATACTATGAGGCTGTGTGCTGTATACTATGAGGCTGTGTGCTGTATACCATGAGGCTGCTCTGTATACTATGAGGCAGTGCTGTATACCATGAGGCTGTGCTGTATACTATGAGGCTGTGTGCTGTATACTATGAGGCTGTGCTGTATACTATGAGGCTGTGTGCTGTATACTATGAGGCTGTGTGCTGTATACTATGAGGCAGTGCTGTATACCATGAGGCTGCGCTGTATACTATGAGGCTGTGTGCTGTATACTATGAGGCTGTGTGCTGTATACTATGAGGCTGTGCTGTATACCATGAGGCTGTGTGCTGTATACCATGAGGCTGTGTGCTGTATACTATGAGGCTTTGTGCTGTATACCATGAGGCTGTGTGCTGTATACCATGCGGCTGTGCTGTATACTATGAGGCTGTGTGCTGTATACCATGAGGCTGCTCTGTATACCATGAGGCTGCTCTGTATACTATGAGGCTGTGCTGTATACCATGAGGCTGTGTGCTGTATACTATGAGGCTGTGTACTGTATACTATGAGGCAGTGCTGTATACTATGAGGCTGTGTGCTGTATACTATGAGGCTGTGTGCTGTATACCATGAGGCTGCTCTGTATACCATGAGGCTGCTCTGTATACTATGAGGCTGTGTGCTGTATACTATGAGGCTGTGTGCTGTATACCATGAGGCTGTGTGCTGTATACTATGAGGCTGTGTGCTGTATACCATGCGGCTGCGCTGTATACTATGAGGCTGTGTGCTGTATACTATGAGGCAGTGCTGTATACTATGAGGATGTGTGCTGTATACTATGAGGCTGTGTGCTGTATACCATGCGGCTGTGCTGTATACTATGAGGCTGTGTGCTGTATACTATGAGGCTGTGTGCTGTATACCATGCGGCTGCGCTGTATACCATGAGGCTGCTCTGTATACTATGAGGATGTGTGCTGTATGCTATGAGGCTGTGTGCTGTATACCATGAGGCTGTGTGCTGTATACTATGAGGCAGTGCTGTATACTATGAGGCTGTGTGCTGTATACTATGAGGCTGTGTGCTGTATACCATGCGGCTGCGCTGTATACCATGAGGCTGCTCTGTATACTATGAGGATGTGTGCTGTATGCTATGAGGCTGTGTGCTGTATACCATGAGGCTGTGTGCTGTATACTATGAGGCAGTGCTGTATACCATGCGGCTGTGCTGTATACCATGAGGCTGCTCTGTATACTATGAGGCTGTGTGCTGTTTACTATGAGGCTGTGTGCTGTATACCATGAGCAAGAGAAGAAGGCAGCGGAGCGGAGCTGGAGGGAACGGATCCGTCCTGCTTCCTGACACACAGCAGCGGATAAATGACATCATCATTCAGCACCACGGCTCTGTGAGGCAGGAAGCTGCCGGCGATGGTCCAGCTTCAGGATACCGTGCGAGCAGAGGTGAGGTGTGTGTGCAGAGAGGTGAATGGTGCTGTCTGTGTGCGTAGATGGAGGAGAGGGCAATGATGGGGATGATGGGGCGGAAGGCAATGATTGGGTTGATGGAGAGGGCAATGATAGGGGTGGTGGGGCAGGAGGAAATGATGGTGGCAGTGGAAAGGACAATGATGGCGGTGGTGGGGAGGAGGCAATGATGGAGGTGGTGGAATGGGCAATGATATGTGGTGGTGGGGGAGAAAGCAATAATGGAGGTGGTGAAGAGGACAATCATGGGGGTGGGGGAGAGGGCAATAATAGGATGCGGGGGATTTATAATGGGGTGGAGGAAGACATTATTATCAATTATTATTTCTAACACAGTCCCTTAGTATAAAGTGTACTCACTTATGTATAGCACAGTCCCTTAGTATAAAGTGTACTCACTTATGTATAGCACAGTCCCTTAGTATAAAGTGTACTCACTGATGTATAGCACAGTCCCTTAGTATAAAGTGTACTCACTTATGTATAGCACAGTCCCTTAGTATAAAGTTTACTCACTTATGTATAGCACAGTCCCTTAGTATAAAGTGTACTCACTGATGTATAGCACAGTCCCTTAGTATAAAGTGTACTCATTTATGTATAGCACAGTCCCTTAGTATAAAGTGTACTCACTTATGTATAGCACAGTCCCTTAGTATAAAGTGTACTCACTGATGTATAGCACAGTCCCTTAGTATAAAGTGTACTCACTTATGTATAGCACAGTCCCTTAGTATAAAGTGTACTCACTGATGTATAGCACAGTCCCTTAGTATAAAGTGTACTCACTGATGTATAGCACAGTCCTTTAGTATAAAGTGTACTCACTGATGTATAGCACAGTCCCTTAGTATAAAGTTTACTCACTTATGGATAGCACAGTCCCTTAGTATAAAGTGTACTCACTGATGTATAGCACAGTCCCTTAGTATAAAGTGTACTCACTGATGTATAGCACAGTCCCTTAGTATAAAGTGTACTCACTGATGTATAGCACAGTCCCTTAGTATAAAGTGTACTCACTGATGTATAGCACAGTCCCTTAGTATAAAGTGTACTCACTGATGTATAGCACAGTCCCTTAGTATAAAGTGTACTCACTGATGTATAGCACAGTCCCTTAGTATAAAGTGTACTCACTGATGTATAGCACAGTCCCTTAGTATAAAGTGTACTCACTGATGTATAGCACAGTCCCTTAGTATAAAGTGTACTCACTGATGTATAGCACAGTCCCTTAGTATAAAGTGTACTCACTGATGTATAGCACAGTCCTTTAGTATAAAGTGTACTCACTGATGTATAGCACAGTCCCTTAGTATAAAGTGTACTCACTGATGTATAGCACAGTCCCTTAGTATAAAGTGTACTCACTGATGTATAGCACAGTCCCTTAGCTTTGTCGCCTTAAAAGGAGGGGGGACAGACACATTTCCTGCACAGGGGCCCCAAGCTGTCTGTGTCCGCCCGTGCACACCACACTACATGCACATATACACAGATTTATGAAAATGTTCATGGGAGGCTTCTTAGATTTCATAGTGTCTAATGCCTTCAGCTTTTACAAATGGATGAGAAAAAAAGGGAGAAAAGACAAATGACACATGAGAGAGATATGGTCCGTTGTGCACAGGTCTAGAACTAGACACTAAGGTTCTGTGCACACACAGGCGTTGAGTTGAGTGGACCCGTGGAAGTCCGAGTTCTGTTATCTGACCTGAACTTTATTCCCAAGTGTACCAGAACTGTACCTGAACTTGAACCAGGACCTCATTGAGAACTCTGAACTTTGCAGCAGAGTTCTGGGAGAAGGCCGTGTTCGTCATTTCGCACCGGTACGAACCCCAGACTTTTAAGTTAGGGTTTGCTCACCTCTACATAGGAGGTAAAAAAAAGAGTTTTCTAGCTGAAATAACTTCAAGAAATTGAGTTTTTTAGAGGAGTTTTCTTGCTTCCTGAAACGAGATTTTCAAGCATTTTTTGGAGAGATTTTATTTTTCCTAAACTTTTTTTTTTGCAGCCTTTTGATTGGTCACTGACTAGAGCGAATTCCATCAGGAGCCACTGGAAAGAAATGACGAGCGCTTTCTATTCTTCCATCAGGCGCTTATTAAAACCAGAAGAAAAGCAAAATGCTCAAAGACCGAACAGATGAGCGGCAAATTGTTTTACAGCAGAAATTAAGAGAAACAATGTTTTGTGTATTTTATTTTTTGAGCGTCCCGTTCCAAGAGACTCGTCAAAGAAACTCAAGTGTGCACAAACCCTTGGGAGCTTCCCTTCTTGGCCAATATTGGGTTGTGTGCTGATTTCGGCTCCTTCACATTGTACGGAGGACCAGTACCACGTTCCGCTGCTGATATTAGCCGTCCAGGGTTTGCACCCGCAGTGTTCTGTAATCAGTTCACATTAATGAACGCCGCCTTAAACTGATGAAACCCGTGTAGCGCCCACCATCTATAATGCATGGCTCCGGAATCAATTATATAGCTCAATACGGAGATTTATTAGAGGAGGAACCGGCGAGCTGATGAGACCCGCGCAGCCTTTCACCTTCACAGTCCAATCTGGAAGAAAACTACATTACTATTCCATGTCCATCCGGACGGGAGGGAGGAGGGCGGTGTCGGTGCTCAGCGCTGGCAGAATTGTCAGATATTAGTGCGGTTAATAAATAAAACATCCGTATGGATCGCTGAATCATCGGCTTTTACCAGAGATTAGGAAAGCCTCGCTCCGGACAGGGATGTAATTAGTAATGCCGCCATCAGTAGTGTCTCATCCCTGACCAATCCGGAGTATTCCTGCATGTTTCCAGTAATGCCCCATCTCATGCAGCAGTAATGTCCCATCTCGTGCAGCAGTAATGCCCCATCTCATGCAGCAGTAATGCCCCATCTCATGCAGCAGTAATGCCCCATCTTGTGCAGCAGTAATGCCCCATCTCATACAGCAGTAATGCCCCATCTCGTGCAGCAGTAATGCCCCATCTCGTGCAGCAGTAATGCCCCATCTCGTGCAGCAGTAATGCCCCATCTTGTGCAGCAGTAATGCCCCATCTCGTGCAGCAGTAATGCCCCATCTCATGTAGTAGTAATGCCCCATCTCGTGCAACAGTAATGCCCCATCTCATGCAGAAGTAATGTCCCATCTCATGCAGCAGTAGTGCCCCATCTCGTGCAGCAGTAATGTCCCATCTCATGCAGCAGTAGTGCCCCATCTTATGCAGCAGCAATGGCCAATCTCATGCAGCAGTAATGCCTCATCTCGTGCAGCAGTAATGCCCCATCTCATGCAGCAGTGATGCCCCGTCTCATGCAGCAGTAATGTCCCATCTCGTGCAGCAGTAATTCCCTGTCTCATGTAGCAGTAATGCCCCATCTCGTGCAGCAGTAATGCCCCATCTCAAGTAGCAGTAATGTCCCGTCTCATATAGCAGTAATGTCCCATCTCATATAGCAGTAATGCCCCATCTCATGCAGCAGTAATGCCCCATCTCATATAGCAGTAATGTCCCATCTCATATAGCAGTAATGGGAGTCTGGACAGGAAATTAGGCAGAGGCAAGGAGATGCAGACTGAAGCTGAAGCTGGCTGGAGAGAGAGGGAGCCAGATGCAGACTGAGGTCTGCGGAGGACGGGGGTCCACAGAGCTGCGCCTGCCCCACGTGCGGCAGCATCCAAAGAACGAGACATCAGAAGGGAATTGTCTTGTAGCGAGTGAGAAACAAAGTCATAGCAAAGGAGAGGAATATCAGAGGGAGACCAGCCTTGAGCAGACTGCTTCCTTCTGAAGCGCAGAAGTTGGTAGCCAGAACACTGAGGGAGTAAGGCTCTCTATGCTTTACTTCAGAGACTGGCAGGACAGTTAATTCCACGTTGGCTGCCCGACCTTATACCCAGGAGGCACAGTGGCAACTTGTGGGGGGTGGGGCGTTGTAGGGTCCCTGTAAAAAGCCTCAGGTCATCAGTCATACGGGTTTGTCCTATCCATCAGAGGGACAGAGAGAAAGAGACATTACATCTACAATAGTTGTGAGGACCTTACCGAGAAGCTCAGCAGGGAGGAACTACAACACCCAGGTGCTAGAGGAAGGCTACTGATTTCCACCTGGCTAAGGGAACTCTGGATTTGCCTTTGGACCGGCCGGACTCTGCCTGCCCTGTGATCTGGTGCTCTGGACTGTGGACACTGAAGCTTCCAGACAAAAGCAAATTTCCAATTTTATTTTCTCCAGTTAAATAAAAATATTATACATGTTTGGTATCTGCGTACTCATACTGACCTGGAGAAGCATAATGCCGGGTCAGCTTTACGATATAATGAACATGGTAAATAAAAAATAAAAAACAGTTGTGGAATTGGACTATTTTTGAAATTTCTCACAGCATTTGGTATTATTTTTCTGCTTCACATGATCAAATGAATAATGGCATTCAAAAGTACAACTCATCCTGTAAAAAAGAAGCTCTCATACGTCTATATTGACAAAAAAGTAAAATAGTTATGGCTCTTGGAAGAAGGGGAGGAAAAAAACGGAAAATTGCCCAATGTTAAAAAATGGTGGTAGAGCAGGAGGTCGGCGAAATTCTGCATATCGGACTTTACCAGGAGGTCGGTCTCTTTTTGTCAGTGAACCAAGAGGTTTCAAGTAGAAAGTGAATCCTTGCCCAGAATAAAGGAAAGCGAGATCTTCTGAGATCAGAGGAGGTCAGAGACAATTAGGAAGCGATTCCGTCCCCTTATACAAAAATTACAGCCTGTGGAATGTCCAGCAATGTCTGTAAGTTTTTCTTGGACCCAAAACTGACTTCTATGTTTTAACAAGGAGCAACAAAATGTCATGTTAATTAGTCTCCAATATATTATGCATCTGCTCCACAGAAACTGTCTAGAGACATACAGCAGCAGTAATAGTGGATCTCAGGTCAGTAGATCTTCCTGGAGTGGCGCCACTATAGGCTTTATACTAGTAGTATACGTATGTTACTATTGCACGAAAAGTGAATATTCTCTCACAAGAGAATGGGGTCAGTTACGCTAATCACATTCTGATCACACTCTGGTCGCACTTGGACTGAAAGTATGGTCGTCTTCACCTGCCCTTATATTGTTACTTTATCTTAACTATTATTTTAGATGACTGTTCAGAATAAGATGTCCCCTTTATACATAACAGATAACACTGTTGCCATCCATTGCAGTACTCGTATTCTAATGCCCCCCCAGCTTGTCCTTCTGCATACGCTAGTGGAGCGCCCCCAAGGGCAGCGTGGAACTCCGTACCGGGTCCTTCAGTTCACAGGGGGATGTCACGGTCTATGGCCCTTGGAACGTCCGTGTTAAAGGGAAAGGTCTTTAAAGGGATAAGGTTCGTGACGCCACCTGTGGTATTCGGTCAGGGTGACCGACGCTGCTAATGGGTCCGCTGGGGTGATGTTATGGCAGCTAGATCGTATACCTTCCCATAGGTGAAGTGTGTCCCCAGGGCTTCCCAGTGTGTAGATGGTGGATGGTGTGAGGCGCAGTGAAGAACGAGGACACAATGGGTGCAGTCTCTTTACCTTTTTACTGAAGACTTCAGCATCCACAGTCCAGGGCACCAGATCACAGGGCAGGCAGAGTCCGGCCGGTTTGGAGGCAAATCCAGAGTTCCCTTGTCCAGGTAGAAATCAGTAGCCTTTCTCTAGCGCCGTGGTGTTGTAGTACCTTATTGCTAAGCTTTTCATAAGGTCCTCAAAACTGTTGTAGATGTTACAGATGTAATGTCTCTCTCTCTGTCCCCCAGATGGATAGGACAAACCCGTATGACCGGTGGCTTGAGGCGTTTTACAGGGACTCTATCATGCCCCAGCCTCTAAGCGGTGCCACCGTGCCTCCTGGGTATAGGGGCGGATAAGTAATGTGAAATTAGCTGTCCTGCCAGTCTCTGGAGCAAGGCATAAAAGACTGTTGCTCCCTCAGTGTTCCGGCTACCGGGATCCTGCGCCTCAGAAGGAGGCAGCCTGTGTAGGGCAGAACTCCTCTGATATCCACTCCTTAGCTACGACTTCTTCACCATCTCTACAATACAGTTCTCCTTCAGTGTCTCTTTCTACAAGCTGCAGCTCTCAGGGCATGCACAGCTACATGTCCTTCTGTCTTAGCCTCTGACAGGATCCCACCCATGTCAGGGACCAACTACCTGAGCGAAGCTCAGCCAGCAACTCCTCCCCAGGCAACGAGTTTTACCTAAGTGTGAGGAGTGCCCTAATAAATAGGAGCAGAGCTCCCCCTGGTGGCCTGGAGTGTGAAATGTGTTGCATGTTTGTGATACCTGGATTCAGTTGTCCTTCTTTGCCTCTAAACGTATCATCACTCCCCCCTAGAGGAGAACGATATTACTGCAACGACCAGGACCCTGGGGCGCTGCACTAGCTCTGATTTTCAGTTGTCTCTGAGCACTAAGTGCTGAGTAGCTGCTATGATTCCAGCTTTACTGTCTCTTAGTAATACATGTTCAGAAGCAGCATCAGTATTGAGAACGTTATACAGCAGTACTTAGCAGTGTAACTGTGAATCCAGCGCTACTGGATGGGAGAACTACAATACCCAGATAGATTAGCGAAATTAGGATTATTTAGTCTAGAAAAAAGATGACTGAGGGGCGATCTAATAACCATGTATAAGTATATAAGGGGACAATACAAATATCTCACTGAGGATCTGTTTATACCAAGGAAGGTGACGGGTACAAGGGGGCATTCTTTGCGTCTGGAGGAGAGAAGGTTTTTCCACCAACATAGAAGAGGATTCTTTACTGTTAGGGCAGTGAGAATCTGGAATTGCTTGCCTGAGGAGGTGTTGATGGCGAACTCAGTCGAGGGGTTCAAGAGAGGCCTGGATGTCTTCCTGGAGCAGAACAATATTGTATCATACAATTATTAGGTTCTGTAGAAGGACGTAGATCTGGGGATTTATTATGATGGAATATAGGCTGAACTGGATGGACAAATGTCTTTTTTCGGCCTTACTAACCATGTTACTATGTTACTATGATAGCATACAACAGCATGTGGGACATTATATGCAGTACTGAGCAGTGTAGCTGTGAATCCAGCTCTACTGATAACATTCAACAGCATGGAGGATATTATACAGCAGTACTGAGCAGTGTAGCTGTGAATCCAGCTCTACTGATAAGATGCAACAGCATGGAGGATATTATATAGCAGTACAGAGCTATGTAGCTGAGAAAAAAGCTCTGTAGTGAGGAAAAACAACTTACTTGAAAGCATCTATACAAGGCATGATGCTATAAATCAGTGCCGAGCAGTGGAACTGTGAATTTCGCTATGTGTGACATAAATTGCTTACTAGAAATGTGCAACAGCATGGAGAATATAAAACAGCAATACTAACCTGTGAATCCAGCTGTAGAGTGAGAAAATACAACTCGCTAGAAAGTATTCATGAAGTGCATAACATTATATATAGGCTAACATACTCAGCAGTGCAACTGTGAATCCAGCTCTGTGGTTAGCTAAAATACTTACTGGAAAGCATCCACAGAATCCATGGTAATATGCATCATTACTGTGCAGTGTGGCAGTGAATCCAGCTCTGTTGTGAGATAACATACTTTCTAGATAATTTTTTTTTTTTGCTTTCTAGATAATTGGTATGTTTGCATTATTGATCAGGTCAGGATATTTGAGAGGATTGCAATGATTATTACTGTAACACATGGGTACTCTTAACACATGGGAAGAAAAATGGCTTAATGTATGTGATGAAAAATCAAAGTTGGAAAATCCTCAGGAAAAAAACCTCTTCAGTATTATTATTAGAAAGGATGGGAGGTGGTCATTGTAGGCTGAAGATGAAAAAAGCTGAAAAGCCTGGGAAGCTGTAATGAAGGTTATGATGAGACAGCTGAAAGGTTTGCTGAGCGTGCACACATTACATAGATGGATAATTCTGCATAAGGCGAGATTATAATAGATCAGAAGGTGAAGCTGGAGCGAGGGTCTGCAAGTTCCCTTATCTGTTTCCTGCCCTCTTTTTCCATTTGTTTCCCCCCAGGTAAAGAACACGTTGGCGGAAGGATCGTTGTGATTTCATCATTGAGGGTTATTTCAGACTTGCAATTCTTCTTTAATGCCCCGGATCGCTCTGCCGGGCGCCTCTGCCCTTTTCATATTGCTTCTATGTTCCACTTGACATGAGTTAATAAAATAACACTTTAATGCCCGAGGTTCTCCTCTTCTATCCTCAGATGTCTGAGTCACTGTTGCATCAAACTTTAGATGAAAAATGGAAAAGAAAGAAATCTATAACTGACATGATGGAAGGACGTGCAAAGCACCAGGATGGTCTGACAATAGCATAAACCAGAAGAAAAATTATCATATAATATTAATGAAAAAATATTAACTTTTCCTTAGAGACTACAGAGGACAAGGAGAGAAAAATCCGTGCAAAACATCGTAATTCCTACATGAAATGCATTAGTTAAATTATTGTCTACAGGGAGCAATATAATAGCGGTTATATTCTTGTACATAGGAGCAGTATTATAGTAGTTATATTCTTGTACATAGGGGCAGTATTATAGTAGTTATATTCTTGTACATAGGAGCAGTATTATAGTAGTTATATTCTTGTACATAGGGGCAGTATTATAGTAGTTATATTCTTGTACATAGGAGCAGTGTTATAGTAGTTATATTCTTGTACATAGGAGCAGTATTATAGTAGTTATATTCTTGTACATAGGAGCAGTATTATAGTAGTTATATTCTTGTACATAGGAGCAGTATTATAGTAGTTATATTCTTGTACATAGGAGCAGTATTATAGTAGTTATATTCTTGTACATAGGAGCAATATTATAGTAGTTATATTCTTGTACATAGGAGCAGTATTATAGTAGTTATATTCTTGCACATAGGAGCAATATTATAGTAGTTATATTCTTGTACATAGGAGCAGTATTATAGTAGTTATATTCTTGTACATAGGAGCAATATTATAGTAGTTATATTCTTGTACATAGGAGCAGTATTATAGTAGTTATATTCTTGTACATAGAAGCAATATTATAGTAGTTATATTCTTGTACATAGGGACAGTATTATAGTAGTTATATTCTTGTACATAGGGGCAGTATTATAGTAGTTATATTCTTGTACATAGGAGCAGTATTATAGTAGTTATATTCTTGTACATAGGAGCAGTATTATAGTAGTTATATTCTTGTACATTGGGGCAGTATTATAGTAGTTATATTCTTGTACATAGCGGCAGTATTATAGTAGTTATATTCTTGTACATAGGGGCAGTATTATAGTAGTTATATTCTTGTACATAGGGGCAGTATTATAGTAGTTATGTTCTTGTACATAGGGGCAGTATTATAGTAGTTATATTCTTGTACATAGGGGCAGTATTATAGTAGTTATATTCTTGTACATAGGAGCAGTATTATAGTAGTTATATTCTTGTACATAGGGGCAGTATTATAGTAGTTATATTCTTGTACATAGGGGCAGTATTATAGTAGTTATATTCTTGTACATAGGAGCAGTATTATAGTAGTTACTAGATTGTGGCCCGATTCTAATGCATCGGGTATTCTAGTTTATGCATGTCCCCGTAGTATATGGACAATGATGATTCCAGAATTCGCGGCAGACTGTGCCCGTCGCTGATTGGTCGAGGCAAACTTTATGACATCATCATCGCCATGGCAACCATTATGACATCTACGTCGATACTGTGCCCGTCACTGAATCAGAAACGTGAGATGTCTACGTCCTTTATGACATCATCGTCGCTGTGCCCGTTGCTGATTGGTCGAGGCCGCCAGGCGGCCTCGACCAATCAGAGACGTGGGATTTCCAGGACAGACAGACAGACAGACAGACGGAAAAACCCTTAGGCAATTATATATATAGATATTCTTGTACATAGCGGGCAGTATTATAGTAGTTATATTCTTGTACATAGGGGCAGTATTACAGTAGCTATATTCTTGTACATAGGGGCAGTATTATAGTAGTTATATTCTTGTACATAGGAGCAGTATTATAGTAGTTATATTCTTGTACATAGGAGCAGTATTATAGTAGTTATATTCTTGTACATAGGAGCAGTATTATAGTAGTTATATTCTTGTACATAGGAGCAGTATTATAGTAGTTATATTCTTGTACATAGGAGCAGTATTATAATAGTTATATTCTTGTACATAGGGGCAGTATTATATTAGTTATATTCTTGTACATAGGGGCAGTATTATAGCAGTTATATTCTTGTACATAGGAGCAGTATTACATAGTAACATAGTAACATAGTTAGTAAGGCCGAAAAAAGACATTTGTCCATCCAGTTCAGCCTATATTCCATCATAATAAATCCCCAGATCTACGTCCTTCTACAGAACCTAATAATTGTATGATACAATATTGTTCTGCTCCAGGAAGACATCCAGGCCTCTCTTGAACCCCTCGACTGAGTTCGCCATCACCACCTCCTCAGGCAAGCAATTCCAGATTCTCACTGCCCTAACAGTAAAGAATCCTCTTCTATGTTGGTGGAAAAACCTTCTCTCCTCCAGACGCAAAGAATGCCCCCTTGTGCCCGTCACCTTCCTTGGTATAAACAGATCCTCAGCGAGATATTTGTATTGTCCCCTTATATACTTATACATGGTTATTATAGTAGTTATATTCTTGTACATAGGAGCAGTATTATAGTAGTTATATTCTTGTACATAGGGAGCAGTATTATAGCAGTTATATTCTTGTACATAGGAGCAGTATTATAGTAGTTATATTCTTGTACATAGGGAGAAGTATTATAGTAGTTATATTCTTGTACATAGGAGCAGTATTATAGTAGTTATATTCTTGTACATAGGAGCAGTATTATAGTAGTTATATTCTTGTACATAGGGGCAGTATTATAGTAGTTATATTCTTGTACATAGGAGCAGTATTATAGTAGTTATATTCTTGTACATAGGAGCAGTATTATAGTAGTTATATTCTTGTACATAGGGGGCAGTATTATAGTAGTTATATTCTTGTACATAGAAGCAGTATTATAGTAGTTATATTCTTGTACATAGGGGTAGTATTATAGTAGTTATATTCTTGTACATAGGAGCAGTATTATAGCAGTTATATTCTTGTACATAGGGAGCAGTATTATAGCAGTTATATTCTTGTACATAGGAGCAGTATTATAGTAGTTATATTCTTGTACATAGGGGCAGTATTATAGTAGTTATATTCTTGTACATAGGAGCAGTATTATAGCAGTTATATTCTTGTACATAGGAGCAGTATTATAGTAGTTATATTCTTGTACATAGGGGCAGTATTATAGTAGTTATATTCTTGTACATAGGAGCAGTATTATAGTAGTTATATTCTTGTACATAGGAGCAGTATTATAGTAGTTATATTCTTGTACATAGGAGCAGTATTATAGTAGTTATATTCTTGTACATAGGGGCAGTATTATAGTAGTTATATTCTTGTACATCGGGGCATTATTATTGTAGTTATATTCTTGTACATAGAAGCAGTATTATAGTAGTTATATTCTTGTACATAGGAGCAATATTATAGTAGTTATATTTTTATACATAGGGGGCAGTATTATAGTAGTTATATTCTTGCACATAGGAGCAGTATTATAGTAGTTATATTCTTGTACATAGGAGCAGTATTATAGTAGCTATATTCTTGAACATAGAAGCAGTATTATAGTAGTTATATTCTTGTACATAGGATCAGTATTATAGTAGTTATATTCTTGTATATGGGGAGTATTATAGTAGTTATATTCCTGTACATAGGAGCAGTATTATAGTAGTCATATTATTGTACATAGGAGCAGTATTATAGTAGTTATATTCTTGTACATAGGAGCAGTATTATAGTAGTTATATTCTTGTACATAGCGGGCAGTATTATAGTAGTTATATTCTTGTACATAGGGGGCAGTATTATAGTAGTTATATTCTTGTACATAGGGGGCAGTATTATAGTAGTTATATTCTTGTACATAGGAGCAGTATTATAGTAGTTATATTCTTGTACATAGGAGCAGTATTATAGTAGTTATATTCTTGTACATAGGAGCAGTATTATAGTAGTTATATTCTTGTACATAGGAGCAGTATTATAGTAGTTATATTCTTGTACATAGGGAGCAGTATTATAGTAGTTATATTCTTGTACATAGGGAGCAGTATTATAGTAGTTATATTCTTGTGCATAAGAGCAGTATTATAGTAGTTATATTCTCGTACATAGAGGGCAGTATTACAGTAGTTACATTCTTACACAGTGGCTCCCATCAGCCGACGCCTTCTGCCACTAAAGGCCCCTTCACATTTAGCGACGCTGCAGCGATACCGACAACGATCCGGATCGCTGCAGCGTCGCTGTTTGGTCGCTGGAGAGCTGTCACACAGACCGCTCTCCAGCGACCAACGATGCCGGTAACCAGGGTAAACATCGGGTAACTAAGCGCAGGGCCGCGCTTAGTAACCCGATGTTTACCCTGGTTACCATCCTAAAAGTAAAAAAAACAAACAGTACATACTTACCTAACGCTGTCTGTCCTCCAGCGCTGTGCTCTGCACTCCTCCTGTACTGTCTGTGTGAGCACAGCGGCCGGAAAGCAGAGGCTCTGCTTTCCGGCTGACTGACGCTCACAGCCAGTGCAGGAGGAGTGCAGAGCACAGCGCTGGAGGACAGACAGCGTTAGGTAAGTATGTACTGTTTGTTTTTTTTACTTTTAGGATGGTAACCAGGGTAAACATCGGGTTACTGAGCGCGGCCCTGCGCTTAGTTACCCGATGTTTACCCTGGTTACCAGTGAAGACATCGCTGGATCGGTGTCACACACGCCGATCCAGCGATGTCAGCAGGAGTCCAGCGACCAAATAAAGTTCTGGACTTTCTTCAGCGACCAACGATCTCCCAGCAGGGGCCTGATTGTTGGTCGCTGTCACACATAACGATTTTATTAACGATATCGTTGCTACATCACAAAAAGCAACGATATCGTTAACAATATCGTTATGTGTGAAGGTACCTTTACAACTGTGAGATCTGGAGAGGCTGATGGGAGTATTCATCAGCTGCCGCCTGCACACTAAATAAGTAATAAAAAAAAAAAGTAATTGGTTCTCCTGTATTTTTGATAATCAACCAGTCAAAACTGACAGCTGCGGGCTGCGAGTCTCGGCTGTCAGCTTTAGCAAGGCTGGGTATCAAGAACAGAGGGGTCCCCACGCTATTTTTTAAATTTATTTAATCAAATAATTATAAAAACTGCGCTAAAAATCTTGTTTGTTTTTGGTAGAATTCGGTTTTCTGTAAACTTTTTACTCCATCATCAGATTAAAGATCCGCAATAAATCTTTAAACAGACAGGTATTGTTTTATGTTGCTGCTGTTTTTCCTTCACCCTTTCTTTCTATCTGCGGTGAGTATCTCTATAACTATCATGTGATGTTTGCTGGGATTGCGTCTCCCCGGGTTAATATCGCGTTTACAGACATTGCTTTTACGCAGCCTGTCTAAACAGAAAAGATCAAAATATTTCCTTCTCATTTGAGCATGTTGTGCAGTTAAATGTAACACCAAAATAATGATGCAGGTGAAGATTATACTGCACCGTCCGTCTCTCCGGGTCATTGTAAGCACAGATAGTGCTACTTTCCTGTCTCTATACCTGAGAGATCAGTAGCGTCCACACTTATCTAACCACATGTGCGGAATAAACTGTAACAACATTTTACTAATGTAGGTGCAGTTTGGATTGCGTTTCCATGTTGGTGTTACAGGCACAGATAGTACTACCTCCTTTTCTCTTTTTACTCACCTGTGTACATTGTAATATAGACACCTCTATCATTACTCGTGGTTAGAGCTGGAGCCTCCTTGTTCTTGCTTCTTGGCATAGGAATCTTATATCTTGGAAACTTGCAGGAAGGGAGAAATAAATCTGACGGTATATGTAATGGATACCCAATGAGGCTTCTGGATCGCCCGCCAGCGCAGCGGGGTACTCGGTACCGGGTCCGGTCTTAAAGGGAATGTCACGGTGGCTGCGACCAGGTCCGTTGCCCTGGGCGCCCAATTAAAGGGAAAAGTCTTTATAGGGATTTTTAATGTCTATTGTTCATGACGCCACCTGTGGTATTCGGTCAGTACGGACCGATGCTGCTTAAAGGGGTCCTCTGGAGTGGTATTTTTGCAGCAAGATGGTAACGCTTCCCACAGGTGAAGTTGGGTCCCCAGGGCTCACAAGGTGTGTGGTAAAGATGGTGTATGCCGACAAATAAGTGGAGGACACAGAGTTTGCAGTCTTTTATCTGGTTTACCGAAGGTAGCAGTCCTCAGTCCAGGGTACCAGGTGTAGGGTATCTGTAGTCTGGCCGGCTTGGAGGCAATAAGGGATCCCACTTCAGGTGCTTCAGGTGAGGTCCGTAAGCCTTTCCTACTTGCGCCAGATGATGAGGTCCCTGCGGCTTAAAGCTTGCTGACAGGGTCCCCTCTCTCCTGTCCTAAGACAAATGTCTGCACGAAAGGCAGTGCAAGCCGGTTTATAGGATCTCTTAGATGACCCAACTCTAAGGTTACTGCTTCAGCTTAGACTTGTTACAGATAATTGACATATAGTACTATGTAGGGTTGAGCGAAACGGATCGGTCATTTTCAGAAGTCGCCGACTTTTGGCAAAGTCGGGTTTCATGAAACCCGACCCGATCCCTGTGTGAGGTCGTCCATGAGGTCGGCGATCTTCTTATCGGGTATCGGAATTCCGATACCGAGTTCCGATATTTTTGCGATATCGGGAATCGGTTTCGGGATCCATATTTATTTGTAAAATAAAGAATAAAAATAAAAAATATTGATATACTCACCCTCGGACGCGCCCTGGTTCTAACCGGCAGTCTCCCCTCCTAAAAATGAGCGAGTGAAGGACCTGCGGTGACGTCGCGGCTTGTGATTGGTAGCGTGAGTGGTCACATGAGCGGTCACGCGACCAATCACAAGCCGCGACGTCATCGAAGGTCCTTCACTTGCTCATTCTTTGGAAGGAAGGCTGCCGGCTAGAACCAGGGCGCGTCCGAGGGTGAGTATATCCCTATTTTTTATTTTTATTCTTTATTTTACACATTAATATGGATCCCAGGGCCTGAAGGAGAGTTTCCTCTCCTTCAGACCCTGGGAACCATTAGTATCCCATTGCACTGCATTGGGTTTCGTGTTTCGGCCGACCCCGACCCCGACTTTTCTATAGGATCGGCCGATTTCACTCGACCCGACTTTTGAGAAAGTCGGGTTTCGTGAAACCCGACTCGACCCTATAAAAATAAAAGTCGCTCAACCCTAGTACTATGCCCTCCGGTTCTGTCACGCGTCTTGGAGAACAACACTACCTCAGGCTCCCGGTACCTGGCTTCTGCGCTCTGGCTCTGGGGGTATCCTTCCGCTGTCCCCCTCATGAGCCCTTTCTTCCACTGTGCTTCTTCCCTCTAAGCTGCTTTGCAATTCAACTCTCCTTCTAATTCTTTTCAGGGGTAGCAGCTCCCTCTTGGCTGCTCGCCCCTCCGTCTGCTCCAGACGTCCTTCTACTCTCCTCACTAACTACAAACTGACTCACTCCTCCTCCAGACCAGGATACATATAGCTAAGGGACGCTCCCCTAAATCTGGGTCCTGAGCTCCCCCTCCTGGCCTAGATTCAGATGTGTTGAAGGTAAGTGCCTTACCTGATGGAAAAAATCCCACTTGCCTGCAAGCGTGACACCACCCTCCCAAAAGGGAAGGCAACATCACTGCAGCAACCGGTTACCTGGGGTGCTGCACTTCTTCACAAAGTAATGGTGGATAATGTACCTGACCATCCTGGATGCAAATTTGGGTACAAAGAAAAAGACCCCATCTCATCAGGGAAATGTGCCGTAATGTAGCACATGGTCAGATGAAGTCGTCTGGTCCGCACTGTCATGGCTGCAGCAGATTTATGAGTTTTGTCTGTTTTGCTCCTTTCCATTAGTTTTTACCCTTTTCCATGTAGATGTTCTGTATGATTCTCCATAACAGATGGAGACCTGTCTCCTCCGCACGGATGATGGATGCACCAGCCGCAGACTTCCATTCACTTATCCGGCCTCTTCATTTGTAACTTTGTAACAAGTGTCCTATCCAGGAGTAATATGAAGGATGATGTTTTTCTTCGAAAAAAATTACTTACATTTCATCATCCTTCTGGCTCAATCCATTCGCCTTTTGCATTTTGCAGTCTTCATTATGAAATAAATGAAGGTTATATTGTGTTTCTCCCCCATAAGGCTGCCTATATTGTGGGATCTCTTTATTTCCTTCTCCTATGACTGTATGAAGATTGAGTTAATGTAGCGGAATAATTGGATAGATCTGTCAGGAGAGCTGCACCGTATAGCAATTTTGCTTTTTCTAAAAGAAAATTCCACAATTGCATAAAAAGAAAGGCGCATACGCTGATTCAGTAATAGGCGGCTCTAGGATTAGGCATGATAACTGGATTCCGGCTCTCATTGTTTGTGTTTTATCAGAGAATGCAGATTTCAGCTCTTACCCACAATACAATGAACTGGATACATTATATGTACAAAGCACAGGTTCATTTATAAGCGTTATTTGTAAATATTTATCAGGAATGTATCTGCATATGAGATGTTAGCAATCGCCCTTAAGTTGTAGCCGTCGGGACTAGTAGTGTCATGCTGATTGACAGCCTGCTCTCTGCTGCCTAATTGGGGGAGGCTGTTGGTCAATCAGCATGACGCCAGTAGTCCCGCCATTTCAACAGGAAGAGAAACCGCTGCTCTGCTGACAGGGAGCAGCTGGATCTCTGGCAGGAGCGGTCAATGACAGGCCGCAGGTACATCAAGCAGGGAGTTTCCTCTGTTAGCAACTACATGCCTATTTTATTTAAAGTCCCCTTTAAGTTGCACCAAATTCAGGACCACCAGAAATGTTATTATTATCTAATAGTGATGAGCGAGTGTACTCGTTGCTCGGGTTTTCCAGAGCACGTTCGGGGGTCCTCCTGAGTATTTGTAACTGCTCGGAGATTTAGTTTTCATCACCGCAGCTGAATGATTTACAGCTACTAGCCAGCCTGAGTACATATGGGGGTTGCCTGGTTGCTAGGGAATCCCCACTATTATCTACCCATTGCTCTAGATCACCAGGGATGTGGCTAGTATCCACTGATTGACCTGGGCTTCCAGAAAAGTTGCTATTATCAACTCATTGACCCACACCGCTATGGATTTTATTATTATCTATCCATTGTCCTAGACCACCATGAATGTTATTATTATACAAATGACATGCCCACCAGGGCCCTTGGGTACTCGGAACCGGGTCGGACAGTTCTTTGGGGAAGTCACGGGGCCATGACCCGTCTCCGTGGTCCTGGCTGTGCTGAAAAATGGGGAATATGTATATGGGATTTAACGTGACGCCACCTGTGGTATTTGGCAACGAATGGCCGATGCTGCTAAAGGAGACAGCTGGGGCTGATGGTGACACAGCTGGGATGGTTCTGCTCCCCACAGGTGGAGCGGGGCTCCAGGGCTACCGGTCCCATCTATGTCAGGCTTCGCGTACCTTGTGGTGCAGGACTCAGGGCGCAAGAGATCACTGAATCACACAAGGGCTGTAGTTTGCTTTTCCTTTACTTGATGGTTGATAGTACAGACCGGGGCACTGGTAACACATCGTGATGTAGAGCCGGGCAGCCTGGAAGCAATTTTGGATACACCTGTCCTGATAGGTACGGAGGTCTTCCTTCTGCGCTGTTCTCCCTTTTTCCTTGCTGCCTCAGAGCTCACTCTCCTGCTGCTAACTGTCTCTCTCTGTTTTTTAAAACCAATCCGTTGCCTGCATGGCAAGCAGCTCGAGCCTATCACAGGTGCCGCTCCTTTGTGTCGGCTCCAGGCTCTGGTATGTTGCTGTGCCACCAGGTATTAGATCAGGCCAGGAGACCTGTAGTCCCCTGCCCCCCGGATTTAGCTGCCGGGACTTCAGTACCCACACAACCACGGACTCCGGTATCTGGTTCCTAGCACTCTCCTCTGGGGCGAGTTTAATCACAGCTCCACTCCCCAGTTTCTGGTCTACTTCTCTCCTACTGACACCTGGTAAGGGGACCCCTCCTTGCTTCCAGGCATGACATTACTCCCTGTGAGGGAGGCAATGCCTCTGTGGCAACCGGACTCCTGGGAGGCAATGCCACTGTGGCAACTGGGCTCCTGGGGTGTCACACACCCATTGCCCATTGTTGGTCAGAGAAGGAGCTGGACTCCATTTCATCATTTTTACCCCCCATTTTTATAAATGGTATCATCTTTTGGTAAAGAGGCATTTTGGACCCCGTGAACTCCAGTCCTCGGGTGTTACTACTCCAATACACCTGCAATCATGACATGGGAGTTTGCTTACTTTTTTCTGCACTTTAGTCACAGCAGATTTGTCATCGCTCTCTCATTTTTTGCTCGCCATAATTGTTTTCAAGGGCATCGGTGTAGCACCAAGAGACAATATCTACCTGCTGTATACACCAGCGAGCGCATGGTCACCACATTGCAAAGTGATCCAAGAGTCAAGTGATTGCTGATGGAGATCGTTCTAATGAGTCGTCCTCCTAATGAGGGAGACACCTCCGACCTTTCGGGACACCTTGTCCTAATAAATAATCTGCTCAGGGAGGATTGTATGGAGAGTGGGTCTGAATCAGTAATAAGCCGATGTAAGTCGGGGACGCGAGGTTCCCAGAGCTGAATACACGGGAAAACAAGTCATTATCTCCACGGTCAGCGCTGACTTTGAAGCAGAAGGCTGTGTATGTAAATCATCAAGAATTCATTAGTGCACAGGTCTCCGCACTGGGATGCTGCAATGTAACACAAACCTCCAGGTACGGAAGCAATGCACGGCCTACAGATTACCCTGCATGTTCACGTATGTCCACATGAGCGAGCAATGAAATCTGCTGGAAACACAATTTGCTACACCAGACATGTCATAAGGGTTCGTTTTAAAGAGACAATCCATATTTACAAAAGTTACTGTGTGTTCAATGCAACTGGCAACATTGTATCACTGCAGAGATTAAAAAGAAAAACTAAAATTATAGCAAATATTTATTGTTATTGCAGCACATAAAACATTTACTATATATTCTAGCAAATGGGAGACCTCCATCTAGCTTAGATGGGAGGGTGGTCTGGCTTACTAAATCCTGAATAAATTAAGGGGATGTACTATCAAGAACAGAGAAAAGCTGTATAATGAATCCGGAGGACCCAACACACCCAAGTGTGGCACAGACAGCCCATTGATTGCAATTAACAATGTGTAATACTTCGTTTCCCCTGTGGAGGTGCTGCAGGGAAATCAATCAGTGCACTCCAGATTAAAGCGGAGCTTCCGGGGCGACACTTTACAGTCTATTTACTGTCACCCTTCTATATTTCTCACTCATTAAAACCAGATATTGATAAATATTAATTTTTCTAATAACCTTAATAAAAGAGTGTTACAGAAAAAAAGGACGTAAGAAGCAGTAGACAGTAAATTTCATAGAATCCTAGAATGTTAGAGTTGGAAGGGACCTTTGGGATCCTTGTATCCAACCTGCTCAATGCAGGAGTCACTAAACCATCTCGGACAGATGTCTGTCCAGCCTCTGTGTGAAGACTTCCATTGAAGGAGAACTCACCACCTCTCGTGGCCGCCTGTTCCCCTCATTGATCGCCCTCACTGTCAAAAAGTTTTTCTAATCTGTATCTTCTCCCTTTCAGTTTCATCTCATTGCTTCTCATGCTTCCATGTGTAGATGAGAATGATAACTGTTAGTAAATTAACTATAGGGGCGCACTACCAATGGAGAATAATCACACATAAAATATCATTTAAAGGGGAGGTGCTACAAAGGTAGTAAAAATAGTCAATGGAGGCAAGGAGAAAAAGACTAACCAATGGGAGTGCACACTGCAGTACGAAGAGATAACACTTTTTATTAATACTTAACACACAAGTGAATTACAAGCAGTTAAAAAAGTAACAAAAGCAGTGGGGTCCCAGAACCGGATAACCAGAAAGTATATCACTTACATAATAAGCAAGCACAATCTTACAAGTAAAGCAGTACCAAGCAATATAGACATCAGTATACAGACATCAGTATCTATAATATAACGCTGGGAGCGTCACTCTGTCCGAAGCCTCTATAGACTGCGCAAGCGCCGGCGCAGTCTGGGCCTCACAGAGCGACGCTCCCGGGAGATCGCGGTATGCGTAAGCACTGAACGCATACCGCGATCTCCACCGGAGAGTCAGGGACCGCCAGGAGGGAGGGTAAGTATACTCACCTTTCCCGGTTCCAGCGCTGCTTGCGGCTCCGTCTCCCGACTCCTCTGCTCCCGGCTCCGGAGGGCGCGGACTGCGCAGGCGCCGATTCCTGCTGCCGGAATCGGCGCCTGCGCAGTCCCCGCTTTCCGGCGCCATTTTCTTGAAGACATACCTGCAGTGGAGCCGGACGATAGGTGAGTATGGTATTTTTTTTTTTTTTATATGGCAGCAGCATTCGGGGGCATACACACTGGAGCGGGGGGCATATAATACAATGGTGGCGCAGGATGGCAGCAGCACATGACAGAACGGGCGCAGGATGGCAGCAGCACATGACAGAACGGGCGCAGGATGGCCGCAGCACATGACAGAACGGGCGCAGGATGGCAGCAGCACATGACAGAACGGGCGCAGGATGGCAGCAGCACATGACAGAACAGGCGCAGGATGGCCGCAGCACATGACAGAACGGGCGCAGGATGGCCGCAGCACATGACAGAACGGGCGCAGGATGGCAGCAGCACATGACAGAATGGGCGCAGGATGGCAGCAGCACATGACAGAACGGGCGCAGGATGGCAGCAGCACATGACAGAACGGGCGCAGGATGGCCGCAGCACATGACAGAACGGGCGCAGGATGGCCGCAGCACATGACAGAACGGGCGCAGGATGGCCGCAGCACATGACAGAACGGGCGCAGGATGGCAGCAGCACATCCTGCACGGGCGCAGGATGGCAGCAGCACATGACAGAACGGGCGCAGGATGGCAGCAGCACATGACAGAACAGGGGCGCAGGATGGCAGCAGCACATGACAGAACAGGGGCGCAGGATGGCCGCAGCACATGACAGAACGGGCGCAGGATGGCCGCAGCACATGACAGAACGGGCGCAGGATGGCAGCAGCACATGACAGAACGGGCGCAGGATGGCAGCAGCACATGACAGAACGGGCGCAGGATGGCAGCAGCACATGACAGAACGGGCGTAGGATGGCAGCAGCACATGACAGAACGGGCGCAGGATGGCCGCAGCACATGACAGAACGGGCGCAGGATGGCAGCAGCACATGACAGAACGGGCGCAGGATGGCAGCAGCACATGACAGAACGGGCGCAGGATGGCAGCAGCACATGACAGAACGGGCGCAGGATGGCCGCAGCACATGACAGAACGGGCGCAGGATGGCAGCAGCACATGACAGAACGGGCGCAGGATGGCAGCAGCACATGACAGAACGGGCGCAGGATGGCAGCAGCACATGACAGAACGGGCGCAGGATGGCAGCAGCACATGACAGAACGGGCGCAGGATGGCAGCAGCACATGACAGAACGGGCGCAGGATGGCAGCAGCACATGACAGAACGGGCGCAGGATGGCAGCAGCACATGACAGAACGGGCGCAGGATGGCAGCAGCAAATGACAGAACGGGGACGCAGGATGGGAGCAGCAAATGACAGAACGGGCGCAGGATGGGAGCAGCACATGACAGAACGGGCGCAGGATGGGAGCAGCACATGACAGAATGGAGGCGCAGGATGGGAGCAGCAAATGACAGAATGGAGGCGCAGGATGGGAGCAGCACATGACAGAACGGGGGCGCAGGATGGGAGCAGCACATGACAGGATGGGGGCGCAGGATGGAGCAGCACATACCAGGATGGAGACCATATACCAATATAAATGCTCGCCACCCTGGCGTAGAACGGGTTCAATAGCTAGTACAATATAGCAGCACAATCTGAAAACGGACAAAAATAAAGTCACGGTTACTGAAATCCTGCCAGTAAGGATACATAGGTCAAGGCTATACAGTATACCATTATGGATTAAACAAATGCAAAATAATTTATTACCAGTGTCCCAAGAGTGAGGAAATAGATGATACTGTGATCTATGTATCTCAGCCTGCACCCAGAATGGACCAGGCGGATGGTACAAAAAAATGTTACTGCCACCCAGCGTCGGACTGGAGCACCTTGGGCCCACCAGAGAAAATCATTCTTGGGGCCCACTATGTAGCTACATAGAAATAGATACAAGACCACCAATTGTGCGGTAAAAAGCGCTAATATCCGGGTATAATATAAGGTAGTTCACGTCTTAATTATGTAGCAAGGGTTGGGGTAGCCCCCTCACAGAATATAATGTAGCCCCTCATAAAATATAATGCAGTCCCCTCTCATAGAATATAATGCAACACCCCACAAAGTATAATGCAACCCCCTCAGGTATAATGCAGTCCCCACCATAGAATATAATGTAGCCCCCCTCATAGGGTATAATGAAGCCCACCACAGAATATACTGTAGTCCCCTGAGAGAATGCAGCCCCACCACAGAAAATAATGTAGCCCCCCCATAGAGTATACTGTAGCCCCCTCAAGTAATATGATGTAGCCCCACATAATATAATGTAGTGTAGTCCCCTGAGAATAATGCAGTCCCCCCACAGAATATAATGTAACCCTCTCAAAGTATAATGCAGCCCCTCTCCACCCCCATCATTGTCCTCATCACCACCTCCATCATTGCCTTCTCCCCCTCCAACCCTATAATTCTCCCCACCACCTCCATCACTGCCCATTCCACCACCTGCATCATTGCCTCCTCCCCCACCATCATTGTCCATTTCATCACCTCCATCATCACCTCCTTCATTGCCTCCCCCACCACCATCATTGCCCATCACCTCCATCACTGACTCCCCCCACCACCATCATTGCCCATTTCATCACCTCCATCATTGCCTCCCACCACCACCATTGCCCATCACCTCCATCATTTCCTCCCCCACCACCATCATTACCCATCAACTCCATCATTGCCTCCCACCATCATTGCCTATCACCTCCATTGCCTATCACCTCCATCATTGCCCATCACCTCCATCATTGCCTCCCCCACCACCATCATTGCCCATCACCTCCATCACTGACTCCCCCCACCACCATCATTGCCCATTTCATCACCTCCATCATTGCCTCCCACCACCACCATTGCCCATCACCTCCATCATTTCCTCCCCCACCACCATCATTGCCCGTCACCTCCATCATTGCCTCCCACCATCATTGCCTATCACCTCCATTGCCTATCACCTCCATCATTGCCCATCACCTCCATCATTGCCTCCCCCACCACCATCATTGCCCATCACCTCCATCATTGTCTCCCCCCACCAACATCATTGCCCATCACCTCCATCATCTCCCCCACCAATATCATTGTCCTTCACCACCACACACACACACCTCACCGCAGCTCATCTCACACACACACACACACACACACACCCACACACACACAGGCACACAGACACACTCTCACACACGCAGGCACAGACACACACATGCAGGCACACAGACACACTCTTACACACGCAAGCAAGCACAGACACACAAACGCAGGCACACAGACACACTCTCACACACGCAGGCAGGCATAGACACACTCTCACACACACGCAGGCACACACACACACGCCGGCATGGACACACACACACGCAGGCACACAGACACACTCTCACACACGCAGGCACACACACGCAGGCAGGCACAGACACACTCTCACACACACATGCAGGCACACACACAGGCAAGCACACACACACAAACGCAGGCACACACTCGCACACACACAGCACAGCTCACCTCCCCGCAGCAGCAGCTCATCCCAGCAGCCTCTTCCTCGCTGGAAGCTTTCTGACTGAGACAGCATGCTGAATGATAGCGTCATCCAGCTGGGCTGTCTCAGACAGGAAGCAGGACACCAGGATGTGAGCTGCTGTGTGAGTCTGTGTGCCTGTGTATGTGTGCTGTGTGTGGTGGTGGGGCTTTACATGCGGTGTGTGAGCCGCAGCCTGCGGCTAATGCTGCCCTCTTTTAAAGAGAAATGGTATTCATGCCTCTCCATGCCCATAGGGGCATGGGGAAGCGTGAATATTCTTTTGCTTTAGCAGTGGGGACAGGATCCTGTCTCCAGCTGCTGCTACGCTGGCACAGGGTGAGCCCCCTTGACTCAGGGGCCCCATAGCCACTGGCTTGGGGCCCTTGGAGCAGTGGGGCCCTAGGCAGCTGCTGGCCAGTATGCCAGCAGGTGTCAGTGCCTGGGCCCACCAGAGAATCCTCCGGTTCTCCGGTGGGCCAGTCCGTGCCTGCTGCCGCCAAATAAAAGGATCAATAATAAGGACTGTAGCATAAATGAAAAAACACAGCCAAATGGAAAGACATGCCTGCACATGAGAACTGATGCTGGCAGTGGTCACAAAGGTTAATGTACCTAAAAAGCAGGATGTATGTTGCCCAGAGAGGTGCACCTAAGGGCCTCAGGGTGCAGGCATGGAATAACAAAAAGTCATGAAACTGGTCAAGGGACCCACCTCATGCGTATCACCGCGTAACTCGCAGCTTCATCAAAGCTGTGTCTTTTCATTTTTTCAATAAGGATAGTATGAGATACTTTATCAAATACTTTGCTGAAGTTGAGGTACTATATCTACCGCATTTCCCTGATCAACCCAGTCAGTGATTCCATCATAGATGGAAATTAGATTAGTCTGGCATGACTTGTTTGCTACAAACCTGCTGACTCTGGTTAATAACTGTATTCTTGTCCAAGTACTTATATACTGTACAGTACATGCTGTTTAATAGTTTGTTCAAATATCTTTCCTGGTATAGACGTAAGGCTCACTGGCCTGTAATTTCCTTGCTCCACCTTCTTTCCTTTTTTGAAGATAGGGACAACATTTGCCCTTCTCCAATCTTCAGGGACTTCTCCTGTTCTCCAGGATTTTTCAAAGATTCTGGCTAGTGGTTCTGCAAATTCCTCAGCTATCTCTTTCAGTGCGCTAGGATGTTATTCATCTGGACCAAGATATGTAAATTCATGGGAATCAGCTCAGTGTTCCCTCACCATCTCTCTGTTTATAGATAGTGTGGATTCTTTTATTCCCTCAATGGCACCGTGAAGATCAGCTGATGTTAAATTTATTTTCTTAGAGAACACAGATGCAAAATAGGAGGCCTTCTCAACATCATTGTTGACCACTTCACCCTTTTCATCCTGTAAAAATCCTATAGCATCTTTGACTTTTCTTTTACTTTTGACATACCCCCAGAATCCTTTTTTTCTGCTTTTGGTTTTCCTTGCAAGCTTCACTTCATTACTGGCTTTAGCTCTTCTAACTCTTGCCCTGCATTCCCTGCAGACAGCATTATATTCTTCTTTAGATATTCCCCCTCTTTCCATTTACTATACAGTCATGGCCAAAAGTTTTGAGAATGAGACAAATATTAATTTTTCCAAAGTCTACTGCTTCATTTTTTCTAATGGCAATTTGCATATACTCCTGAATGTCAGAGTGATCCGCTTAACAGCAATTACTGTACTTGCAAAGTCAATATTTGCCCAGAAAATGAACTTTAACCCCCAAAACACATTTCAACATCATTGCAGTCCTGCCTTAAAAGGAGCAGCTAACATCGTTTTAGTGATTGATCCATTAACACAGGTGTGGGTGTTGATGAGGACAGGGCTGGCGATCAATCAGTCATGATTAAGTAAGAATGACATCACTGGACACTTTAAAAGGAGGCTGGTGCTTGGTATCATTGTTTCTCATCAGTTAACCATGGTTATCTCTAAAGAAACACGTGCAGCCATCATTGCACTGCACAAAAATGGTCTAACAGGGAAGAGTATTGCAGCTACAAAGATTGCACCTCAGCCAACAATCTATCGCATCATCAAGAACTTCAAGGAGAGAGCTTCCATTGTTGTCAAAAAGGCTCCAGGGCGCCCAAGAAAGACCAGCAAGCGCCAGGACCGTATCTTAAAACTGTTTCAGCTGTGGGATCGGACTACCAGCAGTGCCGAGCTTGCTCAGGAATGGCAGCAGGCTGGTGTGAGTGCTTCTGCACGCACTGTGAGGCGGAGACTCTTTGAGCAAGGCCTGGTTTCAAGGAGGGCAGCAAAGAAGCCACTTCTCTCCAGAAAAAACATCAGGGACCGAATGATATTCTGCAAAAGGTACAGGGAGTGGACTGCTGAGGACTGGGGCAAAGTCATTTTCTCTGATGAATCCCCTTTTCGATTGTTTGGGACATCTGGAAAACAGCTTATTCGGAGAAGAAGAGGTGAGCGCTACCACCAGTCTTGTCTCATGCCAACTGTAAAGCATCCTGAAACCATTCATGTGTGGGGTTGCTTCTCAGCCAAGGGAATCGGCCTAAAAACACAGCCATGAATAAAGAATGGTACCAGAATGTCCTCCAAGAGCAACTTCTCCCAACCGTCCAAGAGCAGTTTGGCGCCCAACAATGCCTTTTCCAGCATGATGGAGCACATTGCCATAGAGCAAAAGTGATAACTAAATGGCTCATGGAACAAAACATAGAGATTTTGGGTCCATGGCCTGGAAACTCCCCAGATCTTAATCTCATTGAGAACTTGTGGTCAATCATCAAGAGACGGGTGGACAAACAAAAACCAACAAATTCTGGCAAAATGCAAGCATTGATTATGCAAGAATGGACTGCTATCAGTCAGGATTTGGTCCAGAAGTTGATTGAGAGCATGCCAGGAAGAATTGCAGAGGTCTTGAAGAAGAAGGGTCAACACTGCAAATATTGACTTGCTGCATTAACTCATTCTAACTGTCAATATAACCTATTGGTACTCATAATATGATTGCAATTATATTTCTGTATGTGATATAAACATCAGACAAACACTAATAAAAACCAGAGGGCAGCAGATCATGTGAAAATATAATTTTGGTGTCATTCTCAAAACTTCTGGCCATGACTGTACATTTTCCTTTTTAACAAGTGATTACGTTCTCTGTTCATCCATCCTGGTCTATTTAAATGCTTCCAATTCTTCCTTTTTGGGGGATTGTTACCGATTGTGCAGTGAGAATTTCATTTAGCAAAATCTCTCATCTTTCTTGGACATTTCTGTCCTTTAGAACATCCAGCCATTGGACTTTTCCTACCCTCTTTCTGGGTCCATTAAAATCTGCTTTTTTGAAGTCCATTCTTAAAGTCTGATTCTTCGCTGGTCTTCCTCCTCTTGTAATAAAAAAGTTGAGGATAGCACGATCGCTGCATCCTAAATTCCCAGCCACCTTTAATTCCTCAACAATTTCCTTCCTGTTAGTAAGAATGAGGTCCAAGATTGCAGATCCTCTTGTTTCCAACAAAGGAAACAATTTTCCAGCTTCTGATAAAATTTTTAGAGTAATCTTTACTCCATCAAAAAACAATTAAAATAATATGATGGACAGGAACAGCAGCAAGCGACGCGTTTCGAACATGACTGTTCTTTATCAAGCTTGCTGAACTTGATAAAGAACCCAACCGTGTTCGAAACGCATCGCTTGCTTCTGTTCCTGTCCATCATATTTTTTTTAATTGTTTTTTGATGGAGTAAAGATTACTCTAAAAATTTTACCGGAAGCAGAAACATTTTTTCCTTTTTTTTTTTTTGCAATTGCTACACATGAGATGTTGGCTCGTGGTTCTGTGCGCGCTGGACTTCTATAAACTTCAATGGTGATCTGGCATTATCCTTTTCTGTTTTCTAGATCCTCTTGTTCTGTCTTAGTTGTCAGTGAGAAGATAAGAATTCTCTGGACCCATTAATTTTTCCTGAGAGAAATTCCCAACAGTCATGTAGATAGATAAAATCTCCCATGATCACTATGTTGTACTTTTTGAGAACAGAGAGATATGATGTAAAAAGAATTCATCCATATCTTCAGTGTGTCCAGGTGGCCGATAGTAAACGCCTACAATAGTGTCCTCCGTGCTCTTCTCTCATTGTATCCTTACCCAATCTCTGCAGAGTTACAGTGACATGTGTGAGTGTTGTGGGCATGCTCTGTGAACTGTGCAGAGATTATTGTGTAGGTAGGAGGAGGTGAGTGCAGTGGACATGCTCTAATATATGCAGCCATCATTGTGCAGGGAGGGGGGAGGACTATTGTGACAATCATATATACACTGCTGTGGGCATCCTATATTACCAGTGTAGGATTTTTTTATGAAGGGAGGAGGAGGAGGTGAGCTGTGACATCACCTATTGTGAATGGTGGATCCTGTGTTATCTACTGTATATAGAGGTGTTATCAGTCATTGTACAGGAGGAGGAGGTGAGCTGTGACATCACGTATTGTGAATTGTGGACCCTGTGTTATCTACTATATATAAAGGTGTTATCAGTCATTATACAGGAGGAGGAGGAGGTGAGCTGTGACATCACCTATTGTGAATGGTGAATCCTGTGCTATCTACTGTATATAGAGGAGTTATCAGTCATTGTACAGGAGGAGGAGGTGAGCTGTGACATCACCTATTGTGAATGGGGGATCCTGTGTTATCTACTGTATATAGAGGTGTTATCAGTCATTGTACAGGAGGAGGAGGTGAGCTGTGACATCACCTATTGTGAATAGTGTATAATGTTATCTACTGTATATAGAGGTGTTAGCAGTCATTGTACAGGAGGAGGAGGTGAGCTGTGACATCACGTATTGTGAATTGTGGACCCTGTGTTATCTACTATATATAAAGGTGTTATCAGTCATTATACAGGAGGAGGAGGAGGTGAGCTGTGACATCACCTCTTGTGAATGGTGGATCCTGTGTTATCTACTGTATATAGAGGTGTTATCAGTCATTGTACAGGAGGAGGAGGTGAGCTGTGACATCACCTCTTGTGAATGGTGGATCCTGTGTTATCTACTGTATATAGAGGTGTTATCAGTCATTGTACAGGAGGAGGAGGTGAGCTGTGATATCAACTATTGGGAATGGTGGATCCTGTGTTATCTACTGTATATAGAGGTGCTATCAGTCATTGTACAGGAGGAGGAGGTGAGCTGTGACATCACCTATTGTGAATAGTGTATACTGTTATCTACTGTATATAGAGGTGTCATCAGTCATTGTACAGGAGGGGGAGGAGGTGAGCTGTGACATCACCTATTGTGAATGGTGGATCCTGTGTTATCTACTGTATATAGAGGTGTTAGCAGTCATTGTACAGGAGGAGGAGGTGAGCTGTGACATCACGTATTGTGAATTGTGGACCCTGTGTTATCTACTATATATAAAGGTGTTATCAGTCATTATACAGGAGGAGGAGGAGGTGAGCTGTGACATCACCTCTTGTGAATGGTGGATCCTGTGTTATCTACTGTATATAGAGGTGTTATCAGTCATTGTACAGGAGGAGGAGGTGAGCTGTGACATCACCTCTTGTGAATGGTGGATCCTGTGTTATCTACTGTATATAGAGGTGTTATCAGTCATTGTACAGGAGGAGGAGGTGAGCTGTGATATCAACTATTGGGAATGGTGGATCCTGTGTTATCTACTGTATATAGAGGTGCTATCAGTCATTGTACAGGAGGAGGAGGTGAGCTGTAACATCAAATGGGAAGATTTTTATTTTTTTGTTGTGTAGCTCATTGCCTATGTAACCGACCATCCTGCAGTTAGTGATACTCTCAGTCCGTGAGGCTTTTCCTGAGGAAAATAAGAACAACCCTTTAAGAAAGAGAACAGGAGCGCAGTGTTACTCCATTGTTTAGTGAATTACACTCCTCCAGTAGGCGCTCTCTAGAGATTGGAGGTCCTCAATGGGCTACTGTTCTTCTTTTGTATCCCTCCCTGATTTTATACATTTGTATCCTCTGCTGATTGTCCTTGTGTTTCATTCCCATCTCACCTAAGACTATATAATGACACTATATAATTACACTATATAATAACACTATATAATAACACTATATAATTACACTATATAACAACACTATATAATTACACTATATAATAACACTATATAATTACACTATATAATAACACTATATAATAACACTATATAATAACACTATATAATTACACTATATAATAACACTATAGAATTACACTATATAATAACACTATAGAATTACACTATATAATCTAATATATAAAGCTGAATGTGTGTGTGTGTGTGTATGTCCGGGATTGGCATCTGCACCGTCGCAGCTACAGCCACAACATTTTGCACAGTCACACGTCTGGACCCTGAGAGCGTCATAGGCTGTATTGTGAGGCGAAATTTTAACCCCGCGTGTTCCAATTCACCAAACAATTTTGCCCCTATCTACATAATGGGGAAAAAGTGAAAGGAAAAGTGTTGGAGGCAAATTGACAGCTGCCAGATGTGAACAAGAGCGATGGCGCCAAAGAGTATATACTGTACAGTTGCTAAGGTGGGGCCCCGACATGGGATACTCACCACACACGGGGATATGAACACACACACAAAATGCGCTTCACACTACCACGTGCTTGAACACATATACCACCCTCAGCACACATTTCACCACACATACACCAACCTCGCCACATAAAAGTCGAAACACAAAAGTCGCCACTCAAAACTCGCCACACGCAAAACTCGCCACATGCAAAAACTAGGCTCACGCAAAACTCGCCACAAGTGCAAAACTCACCTCATGGAAAACTCGCCACACGCAAAACTTGCACACGCGGAAAAATTGCCACAGGCACAAAAGTTGCAACACATGCAAAAGTTGCCTCACACAAAACTTGCACATACTCAAAAGGCACCACACATAAAACTCGCCATGTGCAAAACTCGCCATGTACAAAACTTGCTGCACACAACTTGCTACACTAACCTGTCACATGCAACTCGACACACAAAAAGTTGCTACACGCATGTTGCCACACAAAACTCATCTCACAAAAGTCGCTACATGCATGTCGCCACACGCAACTCAACACACACAACTTGACACATGAAACTCGCCCTAAAACACACACAAGTCTGGTATTATCCTTCAAAAATAAAAATCTGATTAATAAGCAGACAAACTACAAGAGCAACAAATGTACCATATACGAGATACGGCAGCTGTCAGTCACATGACCTGTCTATTATGTGTATGTGTGAGCTAATATATACTGCCAGGGGGAGGGCTTCCTGTTGGCTGGGGATTTATCAGGCTGCCAATTTAGCTTACAAATACTGAGGTAAAAATACTGAGAAAATAACGTGTGAACGCGGTCTAATACAGGAGGAGATGACACACAGGTATATACTATATACAGGAGGAGATGACACACAGATATATACTATATACAGGAGAGATGACACACAGGTATATACTATATAGAGGAGGAGATGACATACAGGTACATACTATATACAGGAGGAGATGACATACAGGTATAAACTATATACAGGAGGAGATGACACACAGGTATATACTATATACAGGAGCAGATGACCTACAAGTATGTACTATATACAGGAGGAGATGACATACAGGTATATACTATATACAGGAGGAGATGACATACAGGTATATGGTATATATAGAAGATGACATACAGGTATATACTATATACAGGAGGAGATGACATACAGGTATATACTATATACAGGAGGAGATGACATACAGGTATATACTATATATAGAAGGAGATGACATACAGGTACAGTATATACTATATATAGAAGATGACATAGAGGTATATACTATATACAGGGGAGATGACACACAGCAGGTATATACTATATACAGGGGAGATGACATACAGGTATATACTATATACAGGAGATGACATACAGGTGTATACTATATATAAGGGAGATGACAAACGTATATACTGAGGTGAAAATGAGAGGTGTGAGGTGAAAATGAAAAGGTGTGAGTGCAAAATGAGAGGAGCGAGGGAAAATAGTGGAGTGATCGGAAAATGACAGATGTGAGGTCGAAATGACAAGTGTTAGGGGGGAATGAGAGGTGTGAGGGAGAAAATGAGAGATGTGATTGGGAAAATGAGAGGTGTGATGGGAAAATAAGAGAAGTGACGTGCTATAACTAACCACAGATATTTCTTATGCCCAGGCAACGCCGGGCTCTTCAGCTAGTAACACTATATAATAACACTATAGAATTACACTATATAATAACACTATATAATTACACTATATCACACAATGGACCCCAGATAATCTCCTACAGGACGCGGCTTTATTCTGTTCCTATTTGGGGATCAATAGCAGTTTTTACAATCATTAGACACATTCATAAAGTGATCAATAGCAATATAATAACCCGGGCGTACATATTTATTGGAGGACGGCCTAGGAGACGTGGAATTTACAGATTTGTCTAGTAAATTAGATTTCACTTTAAACGATCTTTTCTGATTCACTTCCCTGGAAATCTTATATCTTTATTTTGCTTCTGAAAGTGAAGTTTTATTATAAGAATTAGAGAATTTCAGGAGTCCCAGGGATTGCGGGGCCGGACTGATATTAAAATCCATTTATTTATATAACATTTTATTTTTTTTCTTCTCCTTCTAATGTTTTTCTCTGCTGCGCACTGATAGCAAATCATATAGGAGCATAAAATAATAATAATCCCTAATTTACCAGTGTATTAGAGGATGATACAATGGCCCAGACGCTAACACAGTAATGCACCCTCCGTACAAATGGGCCACCAGAGACAGTTTTACTTGGAGGTGAGTTTGGAGCAACCACTTGACTGTCGGGACAACATAACACATAATGTAGATTACTATGAAACTCACCGATGAGATGTCCGCTGTGTGTAATGATTATGCAGCACGGCGCAGGGTGGTTGCGAGACACTCGTCTTCTCTAGAGATGGGCACACCTGGACAATAAAGTTTGGTGTCCGTAGAATGGACCCTGAACACAGACTTCTCCAGGAAGTCCGTGTTATTTTTTGGGTTTGGCACTCCGAACACCTGCTGTTTCCCACGCTTTCATCTGCATGATAGTGCGAGAAACACCAGCGGCTCTGATCAGAGGTAAGATCATTACCAGCGGTCAGAGATCAGCTGTGACTGGTGGTAACAAGCATCGACTGATGAGAGAGTACTACTCTCATCAGCCTACGCCTGCTGTTGCTGATAACAGCGAGGGTAGATGCTAGCTGCTATTTCTAGGCTGGGAAGTGCCAATATCCATGGCCCCTTACCAGTTTGAAAATACCAGACCCCAGCTTCATCATGGCTGGTTATTAAGAATAGAGGGGTCCAACACTGTTTTTTTTTTAATAATTTAAATAAATAATTTAAAAAAATGGTGTGGGGTCCGCCCCCATTTTTGACAACCAGGCAAGCTAAAGCAAACAGCTGGTGGCTTGTATTCTCAGACTGGTAAGGGGCCATGGATATTGCCCTCTCCCAGCCTAGAAATAGCAGCTGCCTCAGAAATGGTGCATCTTGAGCTGATGGTGTGGGCTTGCCAGGTCCACGAATTTCACAGATTAATAATAGAGACTTCCATTCCAACATGGGGACTTTACTGAATTTGATAAGGGTTACGTAAAAGGGATAGTGGGTACACAGCCTTAAGCACATTTCCTTCACAGTAAGAAGCCTTTTCATTATCACTCTATCCATCCTCTGTAGGCTACTCCAGGACTCTGCAACTTGTCTGTTTCATCTCTAGGTCAACACAATTCATCTTCTAAAACACAGTCCTGATTGGCAAATTTCTGTACACTTGCTCAGCAGTTCCGCGTCCTATCACTATGGACACCCTGGATCTACCGCTTTGGACCCCCCACTATTTTCCCATGCTCTCAGTCTTCTTTAGGTCCCTTACCTTCAACACTATCAAGCTCTCCAGCTTCTCATGAGTTGGTGTCTTATATGACAACTGCTGGAAGGTCTAACAGTCTCGTCCGTAACTCTCTTTAGGATCATGCTATCCCTCGCTTCAGTCTCTTCTAGCTGTGGATCACCCCTTAGCAGCATTGCACACTTGTTACTCTCCAAAAGCTATCTAACTCTATCCACCAGGACACACAGTCCTGTCCTTATCATTAAGCCCTCCCCTGTGGGCTAGTCCCAACACTTAGCTACTTCTGACTCTGCTGTGTGTTGCCGGGCAGAACTTCCTTACACTACACACTATGGATATTATACTAACGATACTTATCACACTCTTTACATTACATGGGAAAACACCACGATGCAATACAATTCACATGACACAATATATACAAAAGGAAAAATTTATTGTAGTAAATACAGGAAAACATTTCGGTCAATTGTGACCTTCATCAGTTACAGAAGGTTATTAAATAAAAGCCGGTAACAGGAATTATAATCGCTGCAAGATCATATATCAAAATTAGTTCAGCGTGGTTGTTGTAGGCAAACTTGCTATGAGCAAATAGGAAGATTCCTGGAGCTGCAGTGCTCTCCGACGCGGCATCCACCGCTTGTCACGTCGGAGTCGCGTCGGAGAGCACTGCAGCTCCAGGAATCTTCCTATTTGCTCATAGCAGGTTTGCCTACAACAACCACGCTGAACTAATTTTGATATATGATCGTGCAGCGATTATAATTCCCGTTACCGGCTTTTATTTAATAACCTCCTGTAACTGATGAAGGTCACAATTGACCGAAACGTTTTCCTGTATTTACTACGATAAATTTTTCCTGCTGCATCATACCTAATGTTGAGTGCTAGGTATCTTACTATTAATCTATATGGTTTGGGAACCTGTCCTTAGCACCCCTTCTCTAGTAGTGCTCACGGTTAAATTTTCCACAATATATACAAAGACACATGACATAATACACATGACGTGATTGGTGTCTTCAGGGACAGGAATGCAATAGCATGGTCCACCACCCTTACAATTATAACAAAGTTTATCATGCACATAAAAATGGATGCAACATATTCTGTATGGATGCAGGGCGACCCTTAGAGTAATTCCCACTGATGTGTCCAAGGCCCCCCTCCCCCGATATTACTTTTATGAAAGAACAATTTTTGTATAATGTAGTTCTGCACATTTTTTTACAAAATTTGTATTTCAATTTTTTTTGCATTATGTAAAATCTTTGCTTGCTGTCAGTAGACGAAAACATTCTGAATCCTGTTCTTGACTCCTACTCACAGTTTAGTATTGGATACAATAATTGAGACATTCCTCTATTACAGCAGCCGAAACGCGCGTCGGGGTGTCCCCAAATATTTACTATTGATGCTGCCTATGCAGCATCAATAGTAAAAATATGTCATGTTAAAAATAATAAAAAAAAATAAACCTGCTATACTCACCCTCCGCCGCCTTTCCCGCTCCTCGCCATACTCCCGGGACCACTCCTTTGCAGGCGGCAGCTTCCGGTCCCAGGGCTGGTGTGCGACAAGGTCCTGCTGTGACGTCACGGTCATATGACCGCGACATCATCATAGGTCCTGCTCACACCAGCCCTGGGACAGGAAGCTGCCGCTTGCAATGGAGCGGTCCCGGGAGCGTGGCGAGGCGCGGCAAAGGCGGCGGATGGTGAGTATAGCAGGACTTTCAACGGGCCTTCGAAAGGTGAGTATATGTTTATTTATTTTTTAAGTCTCTATACTACGTGGCTCTGTGCTGGGCAATATACTACGTGGCTCTGCTATATATTATGTGGCTGGGCAATATACTACGTGCCTGGGCAATATACTACGTGGCTCTGCCTGTATACTATGTGGCTGGGCAATATACTACGTGACTGGGCAATATACCGTACTACGTGGCTCTGCTATATTCTACGTGGCTGGGCAATATACTACATAGCTGGGCAATATACTACGTGGCTGGGCAATATACTACGTGACTGGGCAATATACTACGTGACTGGGCAATATACTACGTGGCTGGGCAATATACTACGTGACTGGGCAATATACTACGTGGCTGGGCAATATACTACGTCACTGGGCAATATACTACGTGGCTGGCCAATATACTACGTGGCTGGCCAATATACTACGAGACTGGGTAATATACTACGTGACTGGGCGATATACTATGTGGCTGGGCAATATACTACGTCACTGGGCAATATACTACGTGACTGGGCAATATACTACGTGACTGGGCAATATACTACGTGGCTGGGCAAATTACTACGTGACTGGGCAATATACTACGTCGCTGGGCAATATACTACATCACTGGGCAATATACTACGTGGACATGCATATTCTAGAATACCCGATGCGTTAGAATCGGGCCACCATCTAGTCTACTATATAATTGTCTAAGGGTCACTTCCGTCTTTCTGTCTGTCCTTCTTTCTGTCGCGGATATTCATTGGTCGCTGCCTCTGTCTGTCATGGAAATCCAAGTCGCTGATTGGTTGCGGCAAAACAGCCACAACCAATCAGCGACGGGCACAGTCCGGAAGAAAATGGCCGCTCCTTACTCCCCGCAGTCAGTGCCCGGCGCCCGCATACTCCCTTCCAGTCACCACTTACATAGGGTTAATGCAGGCGGCGTTATGCCGCGGGTAACACACTCCGTAACCGCTGCTATTAACCCTGTGTGTCCCCAACTTTTTACTATTGATGCTGCCTAAGCGGCATCAATAGTAAAAAAATGTAATGTTAAAAATAATAAAAAAAACTAAAAACCTGCTATACTCACCCTCCGTAGTCTGCCGAGCCGCATGCACGCGGCTGCCGCCATCTTCCGTTCCCCGCGATGAATTGCGAAATTACCCAGAAGACTTAGCGGTCTCGCTAAGTGGGTTGTGTTAGATACCGCGTGGCTGCTATATACTACATAGGCAGTGTTATATACTATGTGGGCTGTGCTATATATTACGTGGCCACTGTTATATACTGCGTGGGCAGTGTTATATACAACGTGGCTGCTATATACTGCGTGGGCAGTGTTATATATTACGTGGCCAGTGTTATATACTGCGTGGCCTGTGTTATATACTATGTCGCCTGTGTTATATACTGCGTGGCTGCTATATACTGCGTGGGCTGTATTAACGCATCGGGTATTCTAGAATATGTATTTATGTATATAGCAGCCACATAGTATATAGCACAGGCCACATAGTATTTGTCTGCTATATACTACATGGCTCCTATATACTACATGGCCTGTGCTATATACTATGTGGCTGCTATATACATAAATACATATTCTAGAATACCCGATGCGTTAGAATCGGGCCACCATCTAGTAGAGATATATCTGCTTATGCACATGCACTGTACATTGGATACTTACTTACATGGGACTCAGGCATATCACTTGGTTATTTTATTTATTTATTTATTTTTATTAATTAGCCCAATTTTGCAGTAGCAGCAAAATAAATGAGATTTCTAAAATCTCATCCACAGTGCCTTTTTTCCTTGTGTTCTTTGAGTTCCTGTATGTTTACTTCTACCATAACATGTCAAATCTTTCAGCATTTTTGCTGCATTTTTAATCCTTTCAAATGCATAAATGCATAAAAAAATCAAAATAAAAAACGCAATCAATATATCCAGCATTTTCCCTGTCTACATTCTGTGATTTTAATGCAGAAAAAAACGCACTGTGTGAACACACACACAGGACAGAAATGCTTTTCAGTCTCTAGATGTACACACGAATGTTAATGACAGCAATAATACATGGAAACATAAAGGGTCCAATTAAATACTGAATTTGTCCCAATATTTCCTCCATTTTCTCCTGTTTAAAGGCTGTTTTTGTATTGGGCCATAATCTTCTTTTAACTCGTGCCTATTCGGAAGTCTATGTTCTACTTATTTCTCTGCTTTTTCCGCTATTCGCCATGGTGGGCGTGTTTTTTTTTTGGGAAACTAGATGTTTTCGGACAATTCATTATTCGCAACTTTATAAAAAGTCACAATTTTCTGTGTTTCATTTGTCCCCCGGAGTGATTTTATACGCAATACATTTGCTTGGGTGCTATCTACATTTTAATGAATTATGCAATTTATTTTTTGTTTTTGCTCTAAAAAGGCACAAGAAGAGTAAAAGATGAAATATTGGCCTTTTTTCTTTTATTTTGTGCAAAGTTCATGATCCTGTGTGTGTGTCATATTTTACGAATTTATGTGCAAATTATGGTATTAAATAAAGGCAAAAATAAAGTGACTGAAAAGAGCTGCAGATGATGAATCGGATCCTCGGTAGGTGATAAAGTTGCAGACTTTTTTTTTTTTTATAAAACATGAAAATCTCCATTAAAATGATGGAAAAATCTAAAATGTTACTACTTTGTAGTGGAATTCAAGCAATAGTTATCAGCCCTTTCTAGGCTACGGGAAGATAACTGTAACAGTATTACTGCTACGTGCATGATGATAACATTAATAAATATCATTTTCAGTCCTGATAAACTCCTGAGCTTGTTACATTAGATGCAGATTTTGATTAAAAGCTCTTATAAAAGCCAAATGTATCATCTTCTGGGTTCACATTGATTCTTTGTAGCGAGCTGCGTCTTCTCTTCCCGAGCATTCCTATCATTCCGTTCTCTTCTCCTTTCATCATCGACGCTTTGTTAAAAGATGGAAGATATGTAATTATACAGGATGACTTTTTGATCTACGCTCGGTCAATGTACCCAGTCCAGAGAAGAAAGTGATATCTGCATCTCAAGGCGACCAGGAAAGAGCAGACACAAAGGGGACGTCTGCCACAAACATCTTCATACTGACAAGACGTAGGATCCTTTCAAGGAGGGAACCCAAAGTATTAATGGCAATGGTGTCCTCAGGAGCAGCCTCTTGGCTTGGTAAGGAAAGTCGAAAGCGACTCATCCCGATAATGTTTTGCTTCCTTAACGGAACGTTCATGAAAGTCAAACATCAAGGCCGAGCGAGTCTGTCCGGTGCGGCCCTTTACAGCAGGCGCATTGTGCACTGACCTTTCAAAAATCAGCCAAGTCTGGCGACGACTTACTGAATGGAGTCATGGAAACTCCGACACATTAATTCGCAACCTCGGAAGCATCTGCTTCAAAGCCGAGACCCTGGCAAAAGGTTAACGGCACAAGGCCCCCTGAAGAGCGCTGGTCTTCGCGTCGCAGGCTCAGTGGGAGATAGCGGAGCCCAGAAGCTCATTTCTAAACCTTCTTTCTTCAGCCTTATCGTTGGCTTGAAAGGCTCCGAGACAAGCTCTGCCCGGCTTTCATACGAATCTTTCTTCTCCCACTTCTCAGATGTTCCCTCGTTCTCAGCAAATGACTTTTAGTCTCAGTTTTATTTTTGTGCATAAAGGAAATATATATTTTTTATGCAAAGCATCTTTTTTTTCTTCTGTTTCTGTCTTTTTATATTTAGTTCACAGTTTGCAAGAAAAACGGAGCAATTAAAACTTTGTTTCCATAGATACTGCCGGGTCTGTGGTGCCATGGACGGATGTAGGACAAAGTATTGTAAATGCAGAATAAACTCCTGATCTGAGCTCATCAAGCTTTTCCTTTGGGTGGGAGACTAGTCCATATTCACCGGGCAGCTGATAAATGTAAAATCTCTGGGAGACCCCAGTAGAGCCTAGAATGATGGTCTCCTGTATGAATGGAGCCATAGTGGAAGACCACAACCCTATAGACATAAAAAGGAGCTGTGGTCTCACATGCTCACTGACTCCATTCCAATATGGGGCTTTGGGACCCCCATTCTTTTGCAAAAACATCTGAGACAACCTCTTTAATTACATTTGGGGGTTAGTGCCGTGCTCGTTATGGTCCCTCAAGAGCATCATCATTTCTGGTAATTTGCTGAAATTCGTAAGAGGAAAAATGTCCTACAAGGCGCAAATGACGTCTAGGCCTGACCGATCTTTAGATACTGATGTAGCAGTGCGGGATTTATCATTTAGCTGTTTGTCGCTTACAACTAGTTCGTATTAAAACAACTCCTTACAATTAGTATAGGCAGCTCCTACAGAATCCTATGCGTCGCTATGGTTTCAGACGTGATACAAATAATCCTTCAGTCTTTTATCAGTTGCTGTTTCAACTTCCTAGAAGGCGAAAACAAATGCAGCATAGCCAACAGAAGAGCACACGACTGCAGGATCAGACTACACATGGTTTCTTTGTAGTCTGTTGCCATGGATCACACAGGAGTCTGCATAAGAACTGTGAACACAAAACGGCAGGAGACATTTTGTGATAGCTGTTTATAAGTCTGACATCCAATTGTGTCAGAATTCTAGCATTTCTGAGGAAAAAAATGGTGCATAGCCAAACTTGGTAATGACACATCATGGACCCCGCTAGACCACAAGAAATTACACATGGAGAACATTGCAGGACTGGCACCCCGGCTTCATGTCCCTCAGCAACATGTCCCCTGGTAAAAAGGTTGGCATGCAGAGACTTTCTATAATCCGGTGCTCAACGTCACCACCATTATAAACTGTATATGCAGTCAAAGTCCGAAAGATGCACTACTATCATATGGGGCACAAAAGGAGGCACTGATACAGAATGGAGTACATAGGGAGGTACTATTATTGTGTGGGGCACAAAAGGAGGAACTTATACAGAATGGAGGACATAGGGAGGCATAATTACTGTATGGAGCACATAGTGATGCATGCCCTGAAGAAGTGTGGACAAAACGTGCGTCGGGGCTGAGAGACATGGGACAGATCCCTGTGTTCTGTAAGTTTATTATACTTATTCTTTGCATTCTATTACAGGAAAGAAATATATCTTGGTACCGTGTTAGCCAGTAGATAGAAAAATATGATGAAGAGACGTATGTAGTCTCGAAAGCTTGCAATTTGTTACCATCTTTTCAGTTAACCATTAAAAGGTATCAACCACTGAGGACTCTCAATTCTAAATATTTTTCTTGCATTCTATTGACACCTTGTGGCTTTTTATTGATCCTTGGCAAAAAAATTCATACTTACCCTCACCAGCATAGCTCAACAATCCTTTGGCACTCCAACATTTTTCTTATACTACTCATGATTACTCATGTGGCTTGTCAAGCACTTTTATTCTATGCACTAGCACTTTAAAATACTATACAGTGACTTTAATACAGTAACTGATTAATCATAGTAATTGAGATTCCATAATTATTTTTACCATTATTTTGAGCTATCGCTGCACATAAATTTTTATAATTTTTTCTACGAATGTTGTCCCACTTATCTGTTTATGATTGAGTGCTCAATATTACTAATGTAATTGCAGAGAGGTTTGTACCATTCAAGTGTCCCTCGCACTAGAGGCATCTGGTTTTTATTATTTTGTTTCTTGTTTAATTTGATATCATAAAAATTGATCTTTTAGTAATTTTTGCCAGTGTTCACATCCTTACTGCTCTTTTCTCCCCCATTAATGGAACTTAGTAGTATAGCCTGTTATACACAGTGTAGGATCACAGCTCTGTGCGTCGTGGCCGTTCTCGATACTGCAGCTTAGCTTCCAATGAAGTGAATATGATCCGAGCCGCAGGACCTCAGTATATGGAGTATATATACACAGTATATGGAGTGGTGCTGTCCTGTCTCTGTACACAGTGCTTGTATTGACACATCAGGAGCTGCCAACAGTTGATTGTTGGGTCACCGACCTTCACCGATTCCGTACTGATGACCTTAAAGAGAGCTCATCACCAGTGTATAAGTCATGGACAATCTTAATAACAAACTTAATAAGAGTTTTCTAATGTCAGGCACCTAGATGAAGATCTTCCCACATCTTCAGAGAAGTCAGTTCTCCGTGAAGTGAAAAACATTTCCAAAAACTAGAAGATAATGTCTGTTTCTTGCCAACACTGAAAACTATGACCGGGAGCATCTGAGACGTCGGGAAGTATCTGGAGACCACTTGAAGAAGTTTTTGTGAACGATGTGGCGGCGTTTTAGATAAGTGCACTTAAGTTGGCGATGGATTTGATATTCAGAGGGAGGGGTCATTTTCTGGAGTAGTTTCTTAGGTTCTTGTACTTTTGAATAAATAACTCACTTGACCATTTAATCAGCAGACACTATATCAATGCTGAGACGACCAAGATGTTTATTCAAGACTTTTCAAATCATTTGCTTTCTATCTTGGATGTTTAAGAAATATTCCCATCTTAGTAAGTGGTGTCATGATACTAGGATACTCTATCAATCAATGAGCGGCGGGAGTTCAGCCTATGGCACCTCGAATGATCCTGATAATGAGGAGACCTTAATAGGATCCTTCCAGAACATCTTGCATGTAGTGACGTGATGCTGAAGTGTTTGTTTTTAGAAAGCCATGATGATCGCGGTTCTTGACTCCCGGAAGCCACGATGATGGTGCTACTTGACTCCAGGAAGTCATGACAGAAGTAGTTCTTGACTTTAGGTAGCCATGATAATGCAACCTCTTAAATGTAACAAGCCATGTTGATGTAGTTTCTTGACCTAGGAAAGTCAAAATGATTGAATTTGTTGACTTAAAAACATCCTTATTTATGGAGCTCTTGCAGCAGTTGACTCTAGGAAATAATGACCAAGGCTACCCTTGATCTCAGGAAACCATGATGAAGGAATCTCTTGACTTTAGGAAATGATAATGATGAAACTTCATAAACTGCTCAGCTTCAAGAATCCATGATCATAGACGTTCGTAAAGGACATGGCTTTAGAAAGTGATGATAATGGAAACTTTTGAAGCACTTGGCCCAAATAAGCCAGGAGGGATGCAGCCCTTGACTGTAGGCAACCTTGACTGTAGAAACCTATGATGATGGAAACTCTTGAAGCAGATGATTCTCAGAAGACATTGTAAAGGCAGACCTTGACTTTAGGGATCAATGATCGTGGAAGCTCACAAATATTTTTATCTTATGAAAGTATAGTCTTGACAATAGACAGCCATAATTATGGAAACTTGTGAAGCAGTTGATTCTTGGAAGCCACAAGGGATTCTTCTGTTGAGTATAGAAAGCCATAATAATGGAAAATTTGGGAACTGTTGAACCTAAGAAACCAGGAGGAACTTTAGGAAGTCATGGTAGTGAAAGGTATTAATTGCAAGAAGCCATTAGTTTTGAAACACTTGAAGAACTTAACTGTAAATAGGCATAATATGGGCAGGCCTTGATTGCAGGAAATCATAATTATAGAATATCATAACCCTCTTGATCAGAGCAAACCATAGTTGCGGGAAATGTTGAAGAACTTGACAATAGAGAGGAATGATAATGGAAACTTTTTAAGCAGTTGACCCTGGGATGCTATAAGTAATGCAGCTCTTTTCTTTAGGAAGCCTTGATAATGGAAGCTCTTTACTGTAAGAAGCCATTAGAGTGAAAACTCTTGAAGCATTTACTCTAGGAAGCCATGGTAAAGGCAGACCTTGACTTTAGGAAGCCATGATGATTGAAGATCATAAACTTCTTAGCCATAGCAAGCCATAATAATGGAAGCTCGTCTTGAGTGATTTCACTGTAGAAAGCCATGGTAATGGGAAGTTTTGAAGCCATAATGGATGCAACTCTTAAATTTAGGAAGCCATGATGATGGAAGCTTTTGAAGTTGTTGAATGTAGGAAGAAATTATCGTGAAAAGTATTAAACCACTTGACCAGCATACAAGGTAGACCATGGCTCAAGGAATCTGCGGTGAAGGCAATCCTTGACTACAGGAAGCCACTATAGTCAAAACTCTTGAAGCGCTCAATTCAAGGAAACCATGATCAAGCTCAAACTTGACTATAGCAATTCATGATGATGAAACCTCTTGAACCTTCTGTCTCCTGGAAGCAATAAGAATGTCCACTTTTGACTCTAAGAAGCCATGATGTAAGCAGCTGCCGTATAGCTAATAGCGGTGCATCCCAAGAAAGGAATCTCTATTAGCTTTCAGAAGATGACCATACGGTGAGCAAGATAGAAATTGGACACGACCCTTGAGAGTACACCTATAATTTTTCAGCACCGTCTCGCTATGTCACACATGAAAATCTATTTTCCTTGGCATCTCATAATTTAAAATATTAAGATTGCAATTTTTGAGGCCAATTACTATGTACAATATTAAAAGGCAGAGCTGGGAACAACGTCCTTGTCCCTGTGACAGAAATAGCCGCTCTGGTTTCCAGACAGAGACGGCAGCATTAGTGTGTAGCCTGGGGAGAATAGCTGTTATATGTAATGTTCTCAGCTGTCTGCTGGTCCTGATACGACTCCGCTCCGGTGTCACCGGTGGAGCAGCCCCCCCCCCACCTCCAATAAACTCTACGGTGCCTGAGCCCTATGATCTGTGATAGGATTTCCCATCCGGCGGGCAGCGGGAGCAAATCACAAACCACCGTGTAGTGTTGGGGAAATGGACGTTACGGGCGTCTTCTGATCACAAATGATTGTATAATTCATTAAATACCGCTTTTCATTCAATTTCCACTACTCATCCTCAAATAATTGCTGAAGGCTGAGAATTATAAAATATTAAACATTCACGTGACTTGTCATATTCACGAGCTCATATGATGTCTTCGAAACATCACTTTCCTTAGCATCGATATAGAGCATCCATACCTGAATCCATACTCCTCATTTATATCTGAACCTATACACAGTATCTATGCACAGCATCCATACCTGGTCCATACACAACATTCATACCTGCATCCATACCCAGCATCAATACTCAACATTCATACCTGCATCCATACCTGAATCCATAGTCCTCATTTATATCTGAACCTATACACAGCATCCATACTCAGCATCCATACCTGATCCATACACAACATTCATACCTACATCCATACACAGCATCAATACTCAACATCCATACCTGAATCCATCATCCACATCTATATCTGAACCTATACACAGCATCCATACCTGATCCATACACAGCATTCATACCTGCATCCATACCCAGTATTCATACTCAGTATCCACACCTTCATCTATGCACAGCATCCATACCTGAAACAATAGTACGCATCTATATCCGAACCTATACACAGTATCCATACTCAGTATCCACACCTACATCTATACTCAGCATCCATACCTACATCTATACTCAGCATCAATACTCAGCATCCATACCTGAATCCATCGTTCACATCTATATCTGAACCTATACACAGTATCCATACACAGCATCCACACCTTCATCTATACACAGCATTCATACCTGATCCATACACAACATTCATACCTGCATCCATACCCAGCATTCATACTCAGTATCCACACCTACATCCATACACAGCATCAATACTCAACATCCATACCTGATCCATATTCAGCATCCACACCTGCATCCATACCCAGTATCCATACACAACATTCATACCTGCATCCATACACAACATTCATACCTGCATCCATACACAGTATCCATATTCAGTATCCACACCTACATCCATACACAGCATCCATATTTACATCTATACTCAGCATCAATACTCAGCATCCATACCTGAATCCATCATCTGAACCTATACATTATCCATACACAGCATCCATACACAGTATCCATATTCAGCATCCACACCTGCGCCTATACCTGAATACATACCTGATCCATATTCAGCATCCACACCTGCGCCTATACCTGAATACATACCTGATCCATATTCAGCATCCATACCTGAATCCATCATCCGCATCTATATCTGAACCTATACACAGTATCCATGCACAGCATCCATACCTGATCCATATTCAGCACCCATACCTGAATCCATAGTCCTCATTTATATCTGAATCTATACACAGTATCCACACCTACATCTATGCACACCATCCATACCTGAAACAATAGTCCGCATCTATATCTGAACCTATACACAGCATGTCTACCTGATCCATATTCAGCATCTATAACTGCATCCATACTCAGCATCCACACCTGCGCCTCTACCTGCATACATACCGGAATACATATTCAGCATCCATACTCATCATCCATACCTGCAACCACTCAACGCCCATCCCTGAAGTCATACACAGCAGCCATGCACAGCATTATTCATACATGGATTCATACACATGAGTACCACTACCTGGACACATGCTGTACTATACATTTCATACATATCCATCACTCTCCAAGTGGCGGCTCTGGTGAATAGAAGTCCTGGTCGGATGGACCTGTGAGGACTAACAAAAGTCAATAAGAGTATAATCATTTTTTTTACCACTTTCCATTTGAATCAGTTGATTCAGGATACATATCATAATAAAGAACATTCCCAGCTCCTATACCTCAATACATACATAACATACATACTCAGCAGCCATACCCCATTACTGTACATATATATCATGTATAGCAAAATAAATATGCTGCCCCTCCTCCATACAGACACAACACCCATACACTATATACACAGAATCTGTACAATACCCTCACAATAAAATGCCCACAATACTCACCACCCATATATAACTGGCACCCGCGTAACCTACACTGCCCCTATACATACACTGTATACTGTACACAGCAAACAGGTGTGGACATTGAATGCTGCTTTTTCTATCATTTTAGACCTGCTGAAAAAACAATAGATGGCATCCACATGTACCGGAATCCTATAAATAATAAATTAGATCCCACACATGTCTGCTACCCTACTGATGAAAGATACTGTTCCCAAACCCGTCCTCCGGCTCCAGCCTTCTCGTCCATCTTCATCCTTTCTTGCCCTTTGGCGCCTCCAGCTCTCGGTAGCCCTCACGTGACTTGCCACATCTTGTGACAAAGGATGAAAATTCAGGTTCTGGTTCCCGACCCGAACTTTAGTCTAAAGTTCGGTTTGGGTACCAGAACTGTAGCCAAACTTGAACTAGAACCCGAACCTCAGTGTAAGCAATGGAGACTCGAACTTTGGATCTGGCAAAAAATTTCTCTCTCTCTGCAATGGACTTCATCCAGAACACTGAACATTACAAGAAACTTCCCCCAACACTCCGAACATTACATTGGACTTTCCCCAGAATTCTACACATTAGAGTGGACTTCCCCCTTAACTCCAAACATTACAAAGGACCTCCTCCGGAACTCCGAACATTACAACGGACTTCCCCCGGAACTTCAAGCATTACAGCGGACTTCCCCCGGAACTCCGAACATTACAGCGGACTTCACCCCTAACTCCAAATATTACAAGGACCTCCTCCAGAACTCCGAACATTACAGCGGACTTCACCCCTAACTCCAAATATTACAAGGACCTCCTCCAGAACTCCGAACATTACAGCAGACTTCCCCCGGAACTCCGAACATTACAGCGGACTTCACCCCTAACTCCAAATATTACAAAGGGCCTCCTCCAGAACTCCGAACATTACAGTGGACTTCCCCCGGAACTTCAAGCATTACAGCGGACTTCCCCCGGAACTCCGAACATTACAGCGGACTTCACCCCTAACTCCAAACATTACAAAGGACCTCTCCTGGAACATCAAACATTACAGCGGACTTCCCCCGGAACTCCGAACATTACAGCGAACTTTCCCTGGAACTCCGAACATTACAGCGAACTTTCCCTGGAACTCCGAACATTACAGCGGACTTCCCCCGGAACTTCGAACATTACAGTGGATTTCACCCCTAACTCCAAACATTACAAAGGACCTCTCCTGGAACATCTAACATTACAGTGGACTTTACCTGGAACTCCGAACATTACAGCAGACTTCCCCTTGAACTACGAACATTACAGCGGACTTCCCCTTGAACTCCGAATATTACAGAGGACTTCCCCTTGAACTCCGAACATTACAGCGGACTTCCCAGGAACTTCAAGGATTACAGCGGACTTCCCCTTGAACGCCGAATATTACAGCTGACTTCCCCTTGAACTTCGAACATTACAGCGGACTTCCCCTTGAACTCCGAACATTACAGCGGACATCCCCTGGTACTCCAAACATTACAAACGACTTCCCCTGTAACTCTGAACATTACACACGACTTCCCCTGGAACTCCAAAAATTGCAAAGGACTTCCCCTGGAACTCCGAACATTGCAACCAACTTCTCCTGGAACTCTGAACATTACAGCAGACTTTCCCCGGAGCTCCGAACATTGCAGCGGACTTCCCCCGGAGCCCCAAACATTACATAGGACTTCCGGGAGAAGTCCATGTTCAGTGTTTAGCACCAGTCACTAACAGTCCGGTACTAACCCCAAACTTTTAAGTTTGGGTCCTCTTATCTCTACTTGCGAGGTCATGACGTCGCATAAAGCTCGGTGAGCGCTTAGAGGCAACGAAAACTAACAATGATAAAAATGGAGAAGGCAGTGGGACAGGTGAAGGACGAGGAGAGTAGAATGTTTTTTTCATTTATTTATTTATTTAACTCCTTCCAGGCCCAAAAAGAATAAAGTGAAATGTCTGTCCAGCTGCCATTTAGCTTGATTCGAGCAAATTGAATTGCAAACAATCCAAATTGTGAACTTCTGAGATGGATTTTATCGTCTGTAGTATACTGTTATCACAATTCTGCTCCCGAGAAGTCTTCAGTCTTCACAAGTCCCGTAGACCTAAAATCCTGAGGCATTACAGATGCCACCTGTGACAGGTAGGGGGAGCTGTGGACACAGTATAGTGAATGAGGGGGATACACAGCATTAAAAAGTAATGAAGGTCTCCTGCTTCAGAAGGGTTTGTCCTGTCGGCCTGCATTTCGTTGTCTTTCGTGCCAGCGTTCAGCCTAAATTTGGTGGAGCATGTACTACGTATCGATTGTTCAACTGTCAAATCTACCGACCGCAGAGTCATTGTAGTAGCAGTTAGATCTCGGGCCTTGTGTTATATAGAACAATATCGAACAGAGCAGACTTATATAGAAAAGCTCAGAAACTTTCTATAGGTTAAATGGGAATAATATTAAAATACAGTCCGTTCTCTGCAGAACTGTTACATTGTAACTCTGGGGACTCGTTACATACAAGCCCCGGCACTGGGCAGTGCACAGATTCAGGTCAGATTGTGAGGGAGGGCCAGGGCCATAGTTATGGCCGAGAGCATATGCATTAACGCGCCCTGGTCTCCCGTCACATGAATATAATGTCTCTCCTGCAGCATACCTTCTGTTCCATCAGGATCCCATCTGGCTGGCTGAAGTTCGGCTGCCGGCCTTGTTGCATAAAAAGAGACAGAGTCCATTTCGAACTCATAACGTAAAAACGTTACTTTCCTTTGTTCGCAGCACATCCTTTCCCATTACAGCGTCAGCACATAGTTGCACACAATTCACTTTCTCAACTTTCTCTGTGTTCCGTTCTATGTCCCTCAGTATGTGTCCGGGTCATAATGCCATTTGTGGTAACGCAGCGTCCTCCCTGTCCAGACTCACTACGCTTGGAATTCCCTCATCCGTTTCACCCCAGATCTGAGGGCATCAGCCCATGCAACGATCTGCCACATGATGAGCGACCTGCGTCCCCATACTGCTTAGGACTTTTTTCTCTCACTTTTGCCCCACACTGCTGACACAAAGCTGCTTCAGCTGCACGTATGTCCTTCCGGACCACAGATGGGTGGGTACTCTATTCAATGTTGTGGAGCTGTCCGCCCTACATGGGCACCCGGGCCCTTCTGATTAACAACAGGAAGTCTTCTCCCCTTAACCACGGCTGATCCCTCCCAAATAACTATGTACATGATTGTGCCACATCTAGTGTCCGATTCAGGGTACTACGCTTACCCTATCTTCTCTTACAAACACAATACATAGAGGAATTACAAATATGCTGCAACCAAATGTAATACTCTCCTACTCGTTGCTCGGGTTTTCCCGAGCACGCTCGGGTGGTCACCGAGTATTTGTAAGTGCTCGGAGATTTAGTTTTCATCGCTGCAGCTGAATGATTTACAGCTACTAGCCAGCTTGAATACATGTGGGGATTCCCTAGCAAACAGGCAACCCCCACATGTACTCAGGCTGGCTAATAGCTGTAAATCATTCACCTGCAGCAATGAAAACTAAATCTCCGAACATAAACAAACACTCAGAGACCACCCAAGCGTGCTCGGGAAAACCCGAGCAACGAGTATACTCGCTCATCACTAGTCAGCATCTCAGCTTTGCCCCTTTATGGTTTAATGTCATTTGAGTTAAGGCTCGAATCATAATTTTCATAATATACTAAATGTGACTCCAAGTTTCCAAAAATTTGGGGTCCAAGAAAGGGTAAAAGAAATCCCGCTTCTCTAGTTTACGCACCGTAGGAACTGGGCAAATAATATTTTTTCAGTGTAACAATATGTTCACTTGTAATACCACACTTGGCCTCTTAAAGAGCTGTTCAGTAACAGCAGAAATCCCTTATATTAAGGTGCAGGAAAGATGTATATCTGTGTACCGTGTTAGCCAGTAGATAGAAAAATATTAAGATTTGAGAGTCCTCGGTGGTTGATAACTTTTATAGGCTAAGTGAAAAGATGATAACTGTCATGCAGCTGCAGTGCAGTACAGCGCAACCTCCACTAGGGGAGATTGGTAGGGAAGCCAGACTGCACACACAGAGCAACTGAACAGATGCCACCTAGTGGCGACAGCAAGTTCAGGAAAGCCAAGTCAGAGCACAAGACAGCAAAACAGTGCAAAAGGGTTTAGCCAGAATGGATAGTCAGGACGTAGCAAGGGCTCAGTAAACCAGGACGGGAAAAATACGGTACAATAGGGACAAACTAAAACGGAGTCAAAAAGCCAAGCCAGGAGATCAGAACCAGAGAGTCAAGCAGAACTATAGACAAACAGAGACACAGGGAAAGGGTAGGCAGGGGGAGATAACAGACACAGGACAAGTCAGGGTTCACAGTAGGACAAATCAAGGGCTTCCAGAGTCAGGTTCACACGCCAAAGACAGAGCTATAGCTGACACCACCCTCAGGACATCTGGGAGCTAAATAACAAATCCAAGCCCAGAATGAGGCGGATCAAAGTTAACCCTTGACATGATCCACCCAGAGAAAGAGCTGACAGGACTAAACTCCGGAATGGATCATGACAATAACAAATTGCAGCTTTTGAGACTTCTCAGGTCTCTTCATCAGGCAAGAATAACACAAAATCTGAAGAATCACAACAGGGCACAGGAATAATAAAATGGATAACACAAGTGACGTGAAGCAGAACTATCAGTATAGGAGAGAGAAAAGCAGTTGGAATATTGGAACAGTTCATAGATAATGGGCAGCACGGTGGCGCAGTGGTTAGCACAGCAGCCTTGCAGCGCTGGAGTCCTGGGTTCAAGCCCCACTAAGGACAATATCTGCAAAGAGTTTGTATGTTCTCTCCGTGTTTGCGTGGGTATCCTCTGGGCACTCCGGCTTCCTCCCACATTCCAAAGACATACTGATAGGGAATTTAGATTGTGAGCCCAACGGGGACAGCGACGATAATGTGTGCAACCTGTAAAGCGCTGCAGAATATGTTATCCCTATATAAAAATAAAGATTATTATTATTATAGATAAGCAACGTGAAAGTTTTATTGTCCTGCGATTGAGGTCTGGTCTCGGGTTGTGATTCCCCCAGAAGGTGTGAAAATACTACACTGTGTGCAGAATTATTAGGCAAGTTGTATTTTAGAGGATTATTTTTATTATTGATCATCAACTATGTTCTCAATCAACCCAAAAGACTAATAAATATCAAAGTATTTTTGGAAGTTGGAGTGGGTTTTCTTTTTAGATTTGGCTATCTTAGGAGGATATCTGTTTGTGCAGGTAACTATTACTGTGCAGAATTATTAGGCAACTTAATAAAAACGAAATATATTCCCATCTCACTTGTTTATTTTCACCAGGTAAACCAATATAACTGCACAAAATTTAGAAATAAACATTTCTGACATGTAAAAACAAACCCCCCCCAAATTAGTGACCAATATAGCCCCCTTTCTTTATGATGACACTCAGCAGCCTCCATCCATAGATTCTGTCAGTTGCTTGATCTGTTTACGACCAACATTGGTGCAGCGGCCACCACAGCCTCCAGACACTGTTCCGAGAGGTGGACTGTTCTCCCTCCCTGTAGATCTCACATTTTATGGGGGACCACAGGTTCTCTATGGGGTTCAGATCAGGTGAACAAGGGGCCATGTCATTATTTTTTTTCTTTGAGACCTTTACTGACCAGCCACGCTGTGGTGTAGTTGGCGGCATGTGATGGAGCATTGTCTTGCATGAAAATCATGTTTTTCTTGAACAATACCAACTTCTTCCTGTACCACTGCTTGAAGAAGTCGTCTTCCAGAAACTGGCAGTAGGTCTGGGAGTTGAGCTTCACTCCATCCTCAACACGAAAAGGTCCCACAAGTTCATCTTTGATGACACCAGCCCATACCAGTCCCCCACCTCCGCCTTGCTGGCGTCTGAGTCGGAGTGGAGCTCTCTGCCCTTTACTGATCCAGCCTCTGGCCCATCCATCCGGCCCATCAAGAGTCACTCTCTTTTCATCAGTCCATAAAACCTTTGAAAAGTCAGTCTTCAGATATTTCTTGGCCCAGTCTTGACGTTTTATCTTATGTTTCTTGTTCATAGGTGGTTGTTTTTCAGCCTTCCTTCCCTTGGCCATGTCCCTGAGTATCGCACACCTTGTGCTTTTTGTCACTCCAGTAATGTTGCAGCTCTGAAATATGGCAAAACTGGTGGCAAATGGCATCTTGGCAGCTTCACGCTTGATTTTCCTCGATTCATGGACAGTTATTTTGCGCCTTTTTTGCTCAACACGCTTCTTGCAACCCTGTTGGCTATTTGCCATGAAACGTTTGATTGTTCGGTGACCACGCTTCAAAAGTTTGGCAATTTCAAGACTGCCGCATCCCTCTGCAAGACATCTAACATTTTTGGACTTTTCAGAGCCCGTCAAATCTCTCTTCTGACCCATTTAGCCAAAGGTAAGGAAGTTGCCTATTAATTAAGCACACCTTATATAGGGTTTTGATGTCATTAGACAAAATCCCTCCTCATTACAGAGATGCACATCACCTGATTTACTTAATTGGTAGTTGGCTCTCAAGCCTGAACAGCTTGGAGTAGGCCAACATGTATAAAAAGTATCATGTGATCAAAATACAACTTGCCTAATAATTCTGAAAACAGTGTAATATTAAAAGGTAACTTCAAGTCTCAGAGAAACAGAAGAGTCTGGGAGTACAAACTTGTGACAACCTTTAACACACTGAGAGCAGGAATTAATGCGTCTCCTGGATTTATATATTTCTATATTAACTAAGGAATGTGCTCCTCAGACCTTGTCGGGGCATCACATCCATGGACCAGACCTCAATCGCAATAAAACTTTCACACTCCTTATTGTCACACCGCCTAATACTTACCTCTCAGGCCGGCACACTCCCGACGCTGCTCCTCGCTCTCTCCTGTCCAGGTTCACTGGCACGCTTCAGCAGTGCACGCATGCGCAGATGCGCTCCTTTCACCGCTGGGGCTTCTGGGTGTTCGTGACCCAGTATGCTCCGCCCCAATATGACAGTGCCCATCGGGTATTTCCTCCCTGCGTCTACTCTGGTAAGACGCCTTAGTATCTATTACTGTCGCTGGCTTCTTGCTGCCGCCTTTTTAGGTTCTTCTGGCTCCCTGTCTCTGCTTCCTTCTCTGTGACCCTGCCTTGTACCTTTCTTATTATCTTTGCCATTCTTTTCAGCTCCGTGTTCCCTGCTGTTCCTGCCAGCCCCGTGTCACTGCAGTTCCAGCCTGCTCTCTGTCACTGCCATCCCGGTCAGTCCTGTGTTCTCTGCCATTCCTGCCTGCTCAGCGTTCCCTGCCGTTCCTGTCTGCCCTGTGTCACTGCCGTTCCTGCCAGCCCTGTGTCTGTCATCCTGGTCAGTCCTGTGTTCATTACCGTTCCTGCCTGCCCTTTGTCACTGCCGTTCCTGTCAGCCCTGTGTCTCAGTCATTCTTGTCAGCCCTGTGTCTCTGACGTGCCTACCAGCCCCGTGTCTCTGACACCTCGGTGGTCCTGTCTTTTCCTCTTCCTCTCATCTCCTTTGGCCTAGCCCTTAGTCACACCTTTGACTCCGGCAGTTGCAGTTTCATCCCCCTTGGGCCTGTTCCAAACACTCCCTGTATAGGGGTTGGCTCCATCTGGTCCGCTCGTCCTCAGAGGCTCTGAAGCCGCGACCCAGAGGGTCCACTTCTCGGGTTCTCTCCTCCGAATCCTGATACTTATCTATGAACTGGTCCAATATTTATGGCCACAACGGTTTATTCCTCTCCCAATATGATAGTTCTGTTTCACATCACTTGTCTTATCCATTTCACTATTCAAGTGCCCTCTTTTTTATAAATATGTGACTCTTCAGATTTTATGTTGCTCTATGCCTTATCAAGAGACTGGAGGAGTCGTGAAAGCTTTTAGTATAAGACAGCACTCCATAGGCAGACTCTGCAGTATGAGACAGCACCCCATAGGCCGACTCTGTAGTATAAGGCAGCACCCCATAGGCAGACTCTGTAGTATAAGACAGCACCCTATAGGCAGACTCTGTAGTATATGACAGCACCCCATAAGCAGACTATGTAGTATAATGCAGCACTCCCATAGACAGACTCTGCAGTATAAGGCAGCACCCCCATAGGCAGACTCTGTAGTATAAGGCAGCACCTCATAGGAAGACCCTGTAGTATAAGGCAGCATCCCATAGGCAGACCACGTAGTGTAAGGCAGCACCCCCATAGGCGGACTCTGTAGTATAATGCAGCACCCCATAGGAAGACCCTGTAGTATAAGACAGCACCCCATAGGCAGACCCTGTTGTATAAGGCAGCACCCAATAGACAGACCTCGCAGTTTAAGGCAGCACCCCCATAGGCAGACTCTGTATTATAAGACAGCACCCCATAGGCAGACCCTCTATTATAAGGCAGCACCCCATAGGCAGACTCTGTAGTATAAGGCAGCACCCCATAGGCAAACCCTGCAGTATAACACAGCACCCCATAGGCAGATCCTGTAGTATAACGCAGCACCCCATAGGCAGACCCTGTAGTATAAGAGCACCCCATAGGCAGACCCTGTAGTACAAGGCAGCACCCCATAGGCAGACCCTGTAGTATAAGGCAGCACCCCCATAGGCAGACTCTGTAGTATAAGGCAGCACCCTATAGGCAGACCCTGTAGTATGAGACAGCACCACATAGGCAGACCCCGTAGTATAAGACAGCACCCCATAGGCAGACCCTGTAGTATAAGGCAGCACCCCCCACAGGCATACTGTAGTATAAGGCAGCACCCCCCACAGGCAGATCCTTTAGTATAAGTCAGCACCCTCCACAGGCAGACTCTGTAGTATAAGGCAGCACCCCTCCACAGGCAGACTCTGTAGTATAAGGCAGCACCCCCACAGGCAGACTCTGTAGTATAAGGCAGCACCTCCCCACAGGCAGACTCCATAGTATAAGGCAGCACACCTAACCCCCACAGGCAGACTCTGTAGTATAAGGCAGCACCCCCCACAGGCAGCCTCTGTAGTATAAGGCAGCACCCACACAGGCAGACTCTGTAGTATAAGGCAGCACCCCCCACAGGCAGACTCTGTAGTATAAGGCAGAACCACCCCCCACAGGCAGACCCTGTAGTATAAGGCAGCACCCCCACAGGCAGACTCTGTAGTATAAGGCAGCACCCCCCACAGGCAGACTCTGTAGTATAAGGCAGAACCACCCCCCACAGGCAGACCCTGTAGTATAAGGCAGCACCCCCCACAGACAGACTCTGTACTATAAGGCAGCACCCCGTAGGCAGACCCTGTAGTATAAGGCAGCACCCCCCACAGGCAGACTCTGTAGTATGAAGCAACACCCCCATAGGCAGACTCTGTAGTATAAGGCAGCACACCCCCCACAGGCAGACTCTGTAGTGTGAGGCAGCACCCCCCCACAGGCAGACTCTGTAGTACAAGGCAGCACACACACCCACAGGCAGACTCTGTAGTATAAGGCAGCCCCCATAAAGAAAAACAATAAATACCTCTCTTCTTCCTGGTTCCTGGTCTGCCCCCTGTCAGTGTTGGCATCGGTGACGTCAGACACTGACAGGGGGATGATGGGAGAAGGAGCGTAGCACTCCTACCTTCATCAATGCGGTCAGCTGCATCGGCTAGATGCCGATACAGCTGACCCTGCGATGACAGGCAGAGGGCCCACTGCTGGCACCACCCCCTGCCTGCTCAGTGGCCCCAGATGAAGCCGATGGCAGTGCAAGGAGATCGATTCTTCCTGCTCTGCCGCAGAATGTAACTGTATCGGCGCACACGCCAATACAGTTACAGCAGCATAGCTCTGACTGGGCCCCTTCTGAGCACCGGGCCCGGGGCGATGGCCCCCTCTGCCCCCCTGGTAGCTACGCTACTGGTTCTGAAGTCAGTCACTGAGTTCAGTCAAATAACATGAAAAAGTGGCGATTGAGAAGTGGAAACTCAGAAGAAGTGGAGACTCAGAGGATGTAGAGACTCAGAGGAAGTTGAGACTCAGAGGAAGTGGAGACTCAGAGGAATTGGAGACTCAGGGGAAGTGGAGACTCAGAGGAAGTGTAGACTCAGGGGAAACAGAGACTCAGAAGAAGTGGAGACTCAGAGGAAGACTAGACTCAGAAGAAGTGGAGACTCAGAAAAAGTGGAGACTCAGAGGAAGTGGAGACTTAAAGGAAGTGGAGACTCAGAAGAAGTGGAGACTCAGAAAAAGTGGAGACTCAGAGGAAGTGGAGACTCAGAGGAAGTGGAGACTCAGAAAAAGTAAAGACTCAGAAAAAGTGGAAACTCAGAAAAAGTGCAGACTCAGAAAAAGTGGAGAGTCAGAGGAAGTGGAGAGTCAGAAAAAGTGGAGACTCAGAGGAAGTGGAAACTCAGAGGAAGTGGAGACTCAGAAAAAGTGGCGATTGAGAAGTGGAAACTCAGAAGAAGTGGAGACTCAGAGGATGTAGAGACTCAGAAGAAGTGGGGACTCAGGGATAGTGGAAACTCAGAAGAAGTGGAGACTCAGAAAAAGTGGAGACTCAGAGGAAGTCTAGACTCAGAAGAAGTGGAGACTCAGAAAAAGTGGAGACTCAGAAGAAGTGGAGACTCAGAAAAAGTGGAGACTCAGTGGAAGTGGAGACTCAGAGGAAGTGGAGACTCAGAGGAAGTGGAGACTCAGAAAAAGTCAAGATTCAGAAAAAGTGGAGACTCAGAGGAAGTCTAGACTCAGAAGAAGTGGAGACTCAGAAAAAGTGGAGACTCAGAAAAAGTGGAGAGTTAGAGGAAGTGGAGAGTCAGAAGTAGTGGAGACTCAGACAAAGTGGAGGTTCAGACAAAGTGGAGACTTAATGCAGGGCAGGGTAAGTAGACCATAGGTATTTTTAAAAAAACCTGACTTTGCTGAGAGAATGTCGGGTATAGGGGCCCATCAGAGCTCCGCACTGTAAGATGGTATTTGCAGTGGCACTGCGATGTACACACTGAACGGTTTATCATTTGTGCAGTGATGGTGGTGGCAACATTGCATAACTTTGTGGGCAACAAGAATATATTGGCAACGTATTGCACTGTTATTAATGGTGCATTTAGCTGAGTAGTTAATTGGCGATTGCGGGTTCCTTGGATAGCTCGTTCCCAATTATCTAACCTTGTAAACATGACTTTTATAAATACAAAAGCTCATCTTTTGGAATAATTGGATCTCTAACATCAGCAAAAAAATCTTTTTTATCAGCCGCGAAGGCTTCTGGTAACCAGAGTACAGGTATGTGCAACAATAACATGATGTTGTATGGGGACGGAGCGATCAGACAGTAAGGCTATAATTAAGTACTCTATGGTATAATTAATTGTGCATTCTATAAATAAACTTTTTTATGTCACCAACCATTCCCATTTTATTTAGGTGTATTCATATACATGGCCCACCCTATATAAATGTATTTGCGCTTTGCAGTGAGAAATAACTATTTGATCCCCTACCAACCATTAAGAGTTCTGGCTCCTACAGAGCAGTTAGACGCTCCTAATCAACTCCTTACCTGCATTATAGACAGCTGTCTTCCATAGTCACCTTTATAAAAGACTCCTGTCCACAGACTCAATTAACCAGTCAGACTCTAACCTCTACAACATGGGCAACACCAAAGAACTTTCTAAGGATGTCAGGACAAGATCATAGACCTGCACAAAGCTGGAATGGGCTACAAAACCATAAGAAAGACGCTGGGTGAGAAGGAGACAACTGTTTGTGCAATAGTAAGAAAATGGAAGAAATACAAAATGACTGTCAATCGACATCGATCTGGGGCACCATGCAAAATCTCACCTCGTGGGGTATCCTTGATCATGAGGAAGGTGAGAGATCAGCCCAAAACTATACGGGGGGTACTTGTTAATAATCTAAAGGCAGCTGGGACCACAATCACCCAGAAAACCACTGGTAGCACATTACGCTGCAAAAGTTTACAATACTGCAGTGCCCGCAAGGTCCTGCTCCAGAAGGCACAAGTGCAGGTCCATCTGAAGTTTGCCAATGAACACCTAGATGATTCTGTGAGTGATTAGGAGAAGGTGCTGTGGTCAGATGAGACAAAAATGTATCTCTTTGGCATGAAATCAACTCGCTGTGCTTGGAGGAAGAGAAATGCTGCCTATGACCCAAAGAACACCATCCCCACTGTCAAGCATGGAGGTGGACACATTATGTTTTGGGGGTGTTTCTCTGCTAAGGGCACAGGACTACTTCGCATCAATGGGAGAATGGATGGAGCCATGTACTGTAAAATCCTGAGTGAGAACCTCCTTTGCTCCGCCAGGACATTAAAAATGGGTTGTGGCTGGGTCTTCCAGCAAGACAATGACCCAAAACCTACAGCCAAGGCATCAAAGGAGTGGCTCAAAAAGAAGCACATTAAGGACATGGAGTGGCCTAGCCAGTCACCGGACCTTAATCCCATAGAAAACTTACGGAGGGAGGTGAGGCTCCGAGTTGCCAAGTGACAACCTCAAAATCTTTATGATTTAGAGATGATCTGCAAAGAGGAGTGGAGCAACATTCCTCCTGACATGTGCGCAAACCTCATCATCAACTACAAAAAGCGTCTGACTGCTGGGCTTGCAAACAAGGGTTTTGCCACCAAGTATTAAGTCTTGATTGCCAGAGGGATCAAATACTTATTTCTCACTGCAAAATGCAAATACATTTATATAATTTATACAATGTAATTTTCTGGATTTTATTTTTGATATTCTATCTCTCAATGTTAAAATTAACCGACCCTTAAAATTATAGACTGTTTATGTCTGTCAGTGGGCAAATTTACAAAATCAAGCTAGGGATCAAATACTTATTTCCCTCACTGTATGGACACAGTGGTGAACACAGACAGAAGAGGCCCCTGTGCAAGAACAATACATGGGCCCTTTGCAGTCCAATAACTCATCGTAAGACACAATTCCACCTGCTTTAGGGGTGGTAGTGTGCCTCTTCATTCTTAGGCCCCTGGTCTGTCCTCCTTTGTATGGACTTTTTGGGGTAAATTCCTTTTTAAGGACACAACATTTGTTACAATGTTACAATATTTATTCCTCGCGCCTCCTTCTACTTTCTTCATGTAACATCCCGCTAGCTGCCGAGACGCCGGCCTCATATTTCACGTGCATTTCATTTTGGTGATTTATAATTTGTCTATGGAAGGAGAAGGGTCACAACTCTCGTGTTAAAAGTTAAGCGGATTCTGACACGTCGCATCAGCAAACAAAAGATATTTCATGCTCCCCGCGTGCCCTAGTGGGATTTCCAAAGACTGAACATCTCCATATATCGAGCGCCGCGTGCCCAGCCGGGGTGGATATTCATCAGCGTACTCCTGTATCTTTTATATTGGGCGTCTGCTTCACTGGTCCGGAACCATTTACACTTCTGCGGAAGAAAAGTGTTGATTACACTATAGCTGACCATGAAATAAGCAATTTGTGCTCCTCTCGGATGTCCTGCCAGGTTAGGGAAGGTGGATGAGCGTTTATGACATTTTAGAAAACAAGCTCTGGTTCAGCTGGATGCACAGCCCATCAGCCGGCAATATTCTGACATTCCTCTCTCTACAATGGATTTGTCTGCCCCGGAGCCCATGCTAGGAAATAACCTGGAATCAGATTGTGACTCGGCTCCGGGCTTTGTCTATGGGTCTCTTCTGGGGATCAAGGTGGGGGAAGGAAGATACAATGTAATAAAGGAAGGTGAAGCAAGAAGCAAAATATCAATAGAAGAAAAATGCGAACAAAACCGATACAAAATAAAATACATTCCACTCTTTAATAAAGCCCTTTACCTGATTGTACCAGAAAATTAGGAAGAAGGATGAAAATTTACTTTTTTATTCCACATCTTCCGAGAATATTTTACATTTTGTTTATTTATTGCACTTTTACTTTTGGTGACTCAACTCTTAGAAGAATCTTGCTTCTTTAGAATACTCCGATAGTGCATGCAACAATTGTCCTTTTTTTCCCCACTTTTAGATGCTTTCCTATCGCAGCTCCATGCAAAAAAAGTCAATATATGAGCCTACTAGGGGGCTGTCACAGAATAAAATGTCATAATCCAAAGGAGAGGAAAGTCCTATTAGAGAACAAGTTAATCCAGGTTGACGCGTTTCGCAGAAAAATAAGTTATGAGTAAGAAGAATTTTTCTTTGAAACGCGTCACCTGAATTAACTTGTTCTCCAATGGCACTTTCCTTTCCTTTGGATTGCGTCATCCTATAACGTGACTTTAATAGGTGATGATAATTTTAATGTATACTTTTTATTGAAGTGCCGGATCCGTTGCCTTTTGGATTGTCTTCGATGTGGATTTTAGTCCGTGAACTCATTTGTACAGGTGACCTGGTTACCTCTTTTGCTTACAAAATGCGATGATGGAGACTCCTCTGTATCCGGCTTACCCTGCGCCTCTCACCCCTCACCGCAGAGGAGACTGATACCTTGTGGTTTGTTATTGGAGAGCAAACTCCACCCAAACCTTTTTTGGAAATTTTCACAACCAGCTTCTTCCCGAGGTTTCAAAACGCGCGTTGGGGTGAGGTGGGACGCTGTGTCACAGGTAGCTATTGCCTCTATCTACTGTTAAACATTTTGTACCTTATGTATGCTGCGGCAACTGGGAATGTGCAGGACGGAGTTGAGGGATATATACTGGCTGCTCTGTATTACGGACTATTGAGTTTGATATAAATGTTTCAGTCTCCCATCATGTGATTATTGTTATTTATAATAAAGCTTTAATTTATCACTCTCTCTATTCTGGATCGCTTTGTTTCGGCTGTTTTATGTAGACAGACCGAATTTGGATTAATATGTATTGGAAGTGCCAGTAAAAATTTTTTTGGGACATTTGATGGTTAAATTGTAAGCATTTAATGAGTCCAGCTGCTACTAGACAATATGCTCATTATGAGATCAGCTGAAAAAAACGTTTCCAAATTCTGGCAAATTTGAGGCTCTCGGCTGTAATAGACCAGGCCCGGGCGTTAAGACGGGGTGACAACAACGTTCTCCCTGTGCCGAGCTGTGCTGTGCTTTTATTGTTTCATCCAACTGGACAACACAAAAATTGTCAATGCCTTGGAGCTTGAAGTGGATATTATTCGATTGGGGGGGTAGAGATACTATTGCATACGGGATGGTAAATAGAAAGGATACTTTTACTCTCTAGCATAAAAAGGGCATTAAAACTTTCTTTTGGGCATTATTACAGGGTGGGGGAACTGGGGGTAGCAGCGTGATGAAGAGTTATAGGCAGAGATGATCTAGGAGAAGTGTTCATAGAGGTCTGGGCCCAGATAAAGAAAATGAATGCTTGAGGGCTTGTTCTTAAATTTGTAAAGTTCTATCAATGACCTCGGACTTCTTCCACTTCCCATATTTCCAGAAATGGTTACTATTTAAAGACTGATACTACACCCAAGGCAAAAACGGGGGTCAGGCTGATATTGGCCCCTTGATGGGCTATGTAGCAGCTGTCTTGTGCACCCCATAATGGGTCTAGGATGGGTTGCCATTTGCCCGTCATCTCTTTTTGGTGATTTCGATACAGAATTTAGTTCTCCTTTCCTGTAAGAGCGCAGATCATGGGTCACCCCCTCTTACTGCCCTCCCCCCAACCCCCCCATTACACAGCCGCTCCAGCCCGCCATCTCCAGCAGCTGTAGCTCTGCTTTTACACTTTCTGGGGCTGCTTTGTTAAGCGCTGAAATACATAAAATTCCCATTTCTCCCGCTGAGCTTTATTTTCCTGAAATATTCAACGTTTATCATGCTCCATTGTCCTGAAAAATAAATACAGCGACGAGAGGGTCATTTCTGAATATTTAAGTTCCAGCTTGCCTGATAGTGGAGGAGCCAGGCAATGAGACCATTAACATACGTTCTTGGCAAGAAAACAGCAATCACATTCTCCCAGGGACATCGACTGGTTGTTAAAAGACCACATTGAGATTTTCAAGACGGGAAAGAGCAAAACCGCGGATCCGCTTATTGCTCACATATGATGAGGACAATTGGAATCTGGGTGGGCACGGGCTCACTATTTGTGGGGGATACATTAGTTACAGCTGCATAGAGCGCCCGACTTCACCTATCTGCTCCCATGTGCGCTGCGTTTTTCCTACTGGGTCCTCAGTACAGAATATCACAGTATAAGGATGCCGATGCACATGGGGCTTTCAGAAGGTGAATGCGAGACTATCGAGATTTCAGGGCATGGAGCACAGACATGGAAAAATGCTGAACTTCTCCTTCAAGAGACTTGCTAAGTATAGAGTCTTACGGGTAATACTCCATAGTAAAAATGCACAAAACGGAACAAAAACAGCAAAAAAATGTAATTCCAACTACCAGGAAACGTTGTTGCTAAGCATGAGCAAACCAAAACTGCCCAAATCTGAATAATGGAGGTTTGTTAGAATTATTTCCTGAAGTCTTCAGAAGCCAAAACATAATAAACGGATAGTCCAGGAAGGGTTTCAAAAATAATAAAATATCATACTGGCCCTGCCGCAGCATCGCTCTGCTGGTACTCCGCTCCTAAGGCACTGGCTCCGGCTTTAGTCTTCTCTTATTACTTCGCAGATGCTTCTGGCGCCATTGTAGGACTTGACAAATATTAAGATGTCACAATGTCATGGAGTGTATCGCCCCACATGACCGCAAGGGATTATGACGGAATGACATACTGTGGACTAGTCAGTGCCGTAAGTGGCAGCGAAGTAGAAGACTGGAGCCAGAGGAGGTGTCTTACCAAGTGTGCGGAGTACCGGAAGGGTGCTGCAGAACCTTGGAAAGTTAAGGGGCAAGGTTAGTATGATAGTCTATTTGTTCGGCTCACCAGGTGAGGTGGATCCTCTAAGCATCTGGTCCCATTGGGCACTCAGACCCCGTGTGTTGAGGCAGCAAGCTGAAAGGCAAATGGGCAGTGAGGACTTGCCACACTCAGGAATTTCAGGAGCAACAGGAAGGATGACGTGGAACCCAACTGGGATGGAAGCAAGTAAAGCCCAGTATGCACAGATGGTGGAGCACACCAAACATAGAGGTCTAGAGACTTAAACCCAAGACACAGGTGTGTGTGTGTGTGTGTTTTTATGGGCCTCAAATCGGTCTATGGAGATGATGTCATTCATCCGCGTAGGCCAACTTGCAAAACCCGACGTGGAACACAACAGAGGGCAACGGGAAGGACGTGGAGCCCAGGATACCCGAGGAACGTGTTTAACATCTATGGTATTTAACTAATTCCCACCAAATATAATTCCTGCAATTTGCATCCAATAAAATTGGGACTCACTAGAATCCACAAATATTGAAAAATTATTGACAAATTCGATTAATTAGAATTGATTCGTTTATTCTTACTGGATATCTTGTAAGTTAATGTCCAACCCTTCAGACAAACCTTGTAACGTGACTCAAGCACTGTTAAACCTGTAGATGAAGGTCTAGTTTGGCTTCTGCCCCTGGCTATGCTACGGGTTGATAAAGGGTCGGCCATTGACTTATCCGGTAGCTACCAATCCTAGATGATACTTACGAGAGAGTTTCATTTCCTCTACCTCCTTTCATCATTATTTATTATAACCCTTTTTACTACAGTACATTGTAAATTTATTAAAAGTATAGCACAATAATCCAAGGGGGAAAAAAAATGTTTTTGAGAACACAAACAATAAAACCTTATTAAACAAGCAATTCAGAAGAGACGCATATTTGTCATTTCTTTAGAGAAGTTTTCCACGCCTTTTGAAGCTACCACGCTCTTCGACGAAGTGTTACAAAATAAATAGGACGTAATTGGAAAGCGAAGAACAAAAAAAAGACTCTAACTTGCATAATGAATGGAAAAAAAATAGCATATACGGAAAAAAAATAAAAAATACGAAAACATAATAATAAGACGCTGTAAGGCGCTCAGACAATTCATTTCGAACTCATTAGACTGAATTAGTCGCCGCGAGAAATGTTTAAAGCCGTGTTTGTTCACAGTCTGTCACCGTACATTGATTATTTCAATGGGTTCACACACAATTAGAGTAAGATGAATGAAGAGTAACCAAATGATTGATTCCAACCTTCCTGAAATATAAATGTGCCAGCGTCGCTTATGCTAAATTGATATTTATATAACTCCCTTTGAAGACGAAATTAAATTTGCTTAAAAAGGTTACAATAAAAGAGAAGAGGATTTTTTTAATTTTTTTTTTGTACAGCCGGGTACCATCACGTTAATAAATCCAAGGAGAAATTTAAAAAAAAAAAAAACTTTCTGAAGAGCTTTTAAAGTGATTGATGGACTTCTAAGCAGTAATTGCTAAATGTGCTTATCTAGATACCCTTCTTCTCTTCTTGCCTATTGATCCCTTTGCGTCTTTGATGAAAAGCTCATAATTCATGGCTTTCTTGATGTTTAGCAAAAGGATGGAATTATATATAACTGAAATCTAAATGATCCTCCGGTCTACTGCACCGAAAAGGAACTTGTGAAAGTTGCAATCTCCACGATATCATCGAAGAAAGGCCTGACCAGTAACAAGAAGAAAAAAGTGATACAATAACATCAGGTTGGGTGTAAAAATAATCCGAAAGATTGAATTCTCCAACATAGGAAAAAAATATTAATGTCTTGACTCAGGCTGAGGTCTTTCTCAAAAGTTCTAGTTAAAACTTTGCACTTTTTTTTTTTGGGGGGGGGGGGATCATCATGATGTTGAATAATTTTGCACTTGGTCCCATGTTGTTACTTTTCCATTTTGTTGATGATTCATGAATTTGTGGAAATCTAATTTTGCCTAATGAGGGGCTCTGTGCACTGGAGGGTGCAGCAGACATCACTCTTTTAGTAGTTGACCAGGTGTAGTAGTCAATGTGCGTCGAAATGCTGATGGATATCTTGGCTGGCACGTCATCAGTGCAATATTTGTGGTCGACTAACTTGCTATCAAGTCTAATCTACTGTATCCAAAACTGTAACAAGTCACTATGAGGCCTGATAGATAAACCTAATACGTCCTCACTCTGTTAGGCTAGGTTAACATTGAGTTAAAGCAGCCCGTTCAACACATGCGTTAAACGGGCTGCGTTAACGCAAGTGCCGACATGTCATATCGCTAGTGCAGATAGAGCTAGCAGATGCTCTACCTGCGCCAGCGGTGATGAACCTGGAAACGCTGCAACCCGCGTCCCAGGGTCCGTCACTCAATGACGACACATCGCTAGTGCATGCCCATTTTGGGCGTGTGCTAGAGATGCTCCCGAAATAGAGCTTAATGGCAGCGTTAACGAACTGCGTTACACCGCGTTATGCCGCGGTGTAACGCAGTCCATCTGATGGACGGACTTTTAAAACATAATGTGAACCCAGCCTTAGGCTTCTGATTGTTTTGGCATCTCAAAGTACCGAGGGGCCCTTTGATTGCTGTTTAACTAATAGAATCATGATGATTTATGATAGATTACTAATTCTTTACAGTCAATCCTACCAACTATGAATTTAAATAGTCTCCTGGTCCATGTTAATTATGTCCTAGGGTAATGAAAGAGTTAGCAGAAGAAATTACAGAACCACTAGTCAGAATCTTTGAAAAAAAGAACAGAAGAATACCCAGAAGATTGGAAGAAGGCAAATGTTGTCCCTATCTTCAAACAAGGAAAGAAAATGGAGCCAGGAAATTACAGGCCAGTGAGCCTTCTATACCAGGAAAGAAATTATTAAAAAGCCTGTATGGACAGTAAGTACTTGGATAAGAATACAGTAATTAACCAGAGACAGCATGGGATTGCAGCAAACAAGTCATGCCAGACTAATCTAATTTCCTTCTATGATGGAATTACTGACTGGGTGGATCAGGGAAATGCGGTAGATACAGTATATCTCGATTTCAGCAAAGCATTAGATAAAGTATCTCATACTATCCTTATTGAAAATATGATCAAGTATGGGATTGACAAGGCTACGGTTAAGTGCATTTTTATCTGGCTCAGTGATCGTACTCAAAGAGTGGTAATAAATGGTTGCACATCCAATTGGAAGAGTGTTTCAATTTGGGTACCACAAGGCTCTGTCCTGGCTCCAGTGTTGTTCAAAATTTTTATAAATGATCTAGATAAGGGAACTGATGGTAAACAAATCAAATTTGCAGACGATGCAAACCTAGGAGGGATAGCTAACACAGACAGAGAAGGGATTCAGAAGGATCTAGATAAGCTTGTACAATGGACAGTGACTAATAGAATGGAATTTAACAGGGAGAAATGTGAAAAGGACATCTATAGAATGGGAGGAATAGAACTAAGCAACAGCACATCATGTGAAAAAGACTTAGGAATACTAATAGATCACAGCGTGCTAATAAGTCAACAATATGATGCAGCAGCAAAAAAGGTAAACAGAGTTCTTGGATATATGAAAAGAAGCATAGAGTCTAGATCACATGAAGTAATTATCCCCCTCTACTCTTCCTTGGTCAGGCCTCATCCGTAATATTGCGTCCAATTCTGGGTACATTTTAAAAAAGACATTGAAAAACTGGATCAAGTTCAGAGAAGAGAGACCAGTATGGTGAGTGGACTGCAAAGTATGTAATGCGAGGATCTGTTAAAGGATCTGGGACTTTTTAGCTGCAAAAAAGAAGACTGAGAGGAGACTTAATAGCTGTCTACAAATATCTGGAGGGCTGTCACAGTGTAGAGCAGTGTTCCCCAAATCCGGTCTTCAAGAGCCACCAACAGGTCATGTTTTCAGGATTTCCTTAGTATTGCACAGGTGATAATTGCATCACCAGGACAGGCAAGCATTCACTGACCTGTGTAATACTAAGGAAATCCTCAAAACATGACCTGTTGGTGGCTCTTGAGGACCGGAGTTGGGGAACACTGGTGTAGAGGGATCATCATTATTCTCAATTGCACATGGAAACATGAGAAGCAATAGAGTGATACCTGAAAGGGAGAAGATACAGATTAGATATTAGAAAATACTTTTTACAGTGAGGGCGATCAATGAGTGGAACAGGAGGCCACGAGAGGTGGTGAGTTCTCCTTCCATGGAAGTCTTCAACCAGAGGCTGGACAGACATCTGTCTGTCTGACTGTCTGAGATAGTTTAGTGAATCCTACATTGAACAGGAACTTGGACATGATGACCTTGGAAGTTCCATCCAACACTATTATTCTATGATTCTATGATTCTATGACTACAGAAAGTGTAAGAGGGACCTTTCTTTACATGCAGACTATGATCCTAAACTTAGAACCATAGTTGAGAATAACACAGTGACCAACATCATGTACAAAGTAACCCAGTGCTCCCCAAATTCAGTCCTCAAGAGCCACAAATAGATCATGTTTTCATGATTTCCTTAGTACTGTACAGGTTATGTTATTACTGCCTGTGGAGGTGACGCAATTATCACCATAGCCAACAATAAGGAAACCCTGAAAACATGCCCTGTTGGCGGCTCTTGAGCACTTGAGTGGGAGAAAACTGCAGTAACCATTTACTCACAGGGTCGGATTGGCCTGGCGGGGTGCCGGGGAAATCCCCGGTGGGCCCCTGGAGAAGAACAGGAGGGAGGAGGAAGGGGAAAAAAAGAAAAAAACGAGGTCGCGGACTTTTTAAATGTACGTGCACATGCGGCTGGACGGCCGCTACGCACAGAACGGTGGAGAGCTGGGCCAGGGAGCAGGACAGCAGGGGTCGCACACCCAGCAGCGTCACAGCTAGCAGACTCTGCCACAGCTGCCTCTGCTAAAAGTGACATCACTCCGCGCGCCCTGCACTGCTGCATCCGGGTATAGGAGCGCAGAGGTTCAATAAAGCCTGTGCCGGACTAAAGACAAAGCAAGGTAGGGTACTAATACCCCAAATGTGTGTGTATGGTTATGTATGAATTGTATGTATATGTCTGTATGTATGCATGGTATATGTGTGTATGTATATGCCTGTATATGTATGTGTATGTATGCATAGTACATGTGTGTATGTATATGCCTGTATATGTTTGTATGTATGGTATATGTGTGTATATATGCCTGTATGTGTATGTATGCATGATTTCTACATTGTGAGCCCCATCGGGGACAGTGATGATAATGTGTGCAAACTGTAAAGCGCTGCGGAATATGTTAGCGCTATATAAAAATAAAATATTATTATTAGATTATTATATATGTGTGTATATATGCCTGTATATGTTTGTATGCATGGTATATGTGTGTATATATGCTTGTATGTGTATGTATGCATGATATATGTGTGTATATATGCCTGTATGTGTATGTATGCATGATATATGTGTGTATATATGCCTGTATATGTATGTATGCATGGTATATGTGTGTATATATGCTTGTATGTGTATGTATGCATGGTATATGTGTGTATATATGCTTGTATGTGTATGTATGCATGGTATATGTGTGTATATATGCTTGTATGTGAATGTATGCATGGTATATGTGTATGTATGCATGGTATATGTGTGTATATATGCTTGTATGTGTATGTATGCATGGTATATGTGTGTATGTATATGCCTGTATATGTATGTGTATGTATGCATAGTACATGTGTGTATGTATATGCCTGTATATGTTTGTATGTATGGTATATGTGTGTATATATGCCTGTATGTGTATGTATGCATGATTTCTACATTGTGAGCCCCATCGGGGACAGTGATGATAATGTGTGCAAACTGTAAAGCGCTGCGAAATATGTTAGCGCTATATAAAAATAAAATATTATTATTAGATTATTATATATGTGTGTATATATGCCTGTATATGTTTGTATGCATGGTATATGTGTGTATATATGCTTGTATGTGTATGTATGCATGATATATGTGTGTATATATGACTGTATGTGTATGTATGCATGATATATGTGTGTATATATGCCTGTATGTGTATGTATGCATGATATATGTGTGTATATATGCCTGTATGTGTATGTATGCATGGTATTTGTGTGTATGCATGCTTGTATGTGTATGTATGCATGGTATATGTGTGTATATATGCTTGTATGTGAATGTATGCATGGTATATGTGTGTGTATGCATGGTATATGTGTGTATATATGCTTGTATGTGTATGTATGCATGGTATATGTGTATATATGCTTGTATGTGAATGTATGCATGGTATATGTGTATGTATGCATGGTATATGTGTGTATATATGCTTGTATGTGTATGTATGCATGGTATATGTGTGTATATATGCTTGTATGTGTATGTATGCATGGTATATGTGTGTATATATGCTTGTATGTGTATGTATGCATGGTATATGTGTGTATATATGCTTGTATGTGAATGTATGCATGGTATATGTGTATGTATGCATGGTATATGTGTGTATATATGCCTGTATGTGTATGAATGTATGGTATATGTGTGTATATATGCCTGTATGAGTATGTATAAATGATATATGTGTGTATATATGCCTGTATGTGTATGTATGCATGATATATGTGTGTATATATGCCTGTATGTGTATGTATGCATGATATATGTGTGTATACATGTATACAGTGGACCATTCCCTATTATTACAGACCCTCTCATCCCTTGGTATCACAGACTTGGCACTATCCTGGATCTCATTATACCTAACAAACCGGACATTCAGCGTCTCCCACTCACACACCACCTCCTCACCACACCCTCTATCTGTCGGAGTCCCACAAGGTTCAGTCCTTGGGCCCTTGCTCTTCTCCATTTACACCTTTGGCCTGGGACAGCTCATAGAATCTCATGGCTTTCAGTATTATCTCTATGCTGATGACAGATCTACATCTCTGGACCAGTTATCACCTCCCTTCTAACCAGAATCCCTCAATGTCTGTCCACTATTTCATCCTTCTTCTCTGCTAGATTTCTAAAACTTAACATGGACAAAACAGAATTCATCATCTTTCCCCATCTCACGTGACCCCCCCAACGAACCTATCCATTACAGTAAATGGCTGCCCACTCTCCCCAGTCCCACAAGCTCGCTGCCTCGTTGTAATCCTTGACACTGATCTCTCTTTCAAACCACATATCCAAGCCCTTTCCACTTCCTGCCGACTTCAACTCAAAAATATTTCACAAATCCGTTCATTCCTCAACCAAGAATTTGCAAAAACCCTAGTCCATGCCCTCATCATCTCCCGCCTTGACTACTGCAACCTCCTGCTCTGTGGCCTCCCCGCTAACACTCTCGCACCCCTCCAATCTATTCTAAACTCTGCTGCCCGACTAATCCACCTGTCCCCCCGCTATTCCCCGGCCTCTCCCCTCTGTCAATCCCTTCACTGGCTCCCCATCAACCAGAGACTCCAGTACAAAACCCTAACCATGACGTACAAAGCCATCCACAACCTGTCTCCTCCATACATCTGTGACCTCGTCTCCCGGTACTTACCTACCCGCAACCTCCGATCCTCACAAGATCTCCTTCTCTACTCCCCTCTTATCTCCTCTTCCCACAATTGCATACAAGATTTCTCTCGCGCATCCCCCCTACTCTGGAACTCTCTACCACAACACATCAGACTCTCGCCTACCATCGAAACCTTCAAAAAGAACCTGAAGACCCACCTCTTCCAACAAGCCTACAACCTGCAGTAACCAACGATCGACCAAACCGCTGCATGACCGTCTCTATCCTCGCCTACTGTATTCTCACCCATCCCTTGTAGATTGTGAGCCCTCACGGGCAGGGTCCTCTCACCTACTGTATCCTCACCCATCCCTTGTAGATTGTGAGCCTTCGCGGGCAGGGTCCTCTCTCCTCCTGTATCCTCACCCATCCCTTGTAGATTGTGAGCCCTCGCGGGCAGGGTCCTCTCTCCTCCTGTATCCTCACCCATCCATTGTAGACTGTGAGCCCTCGCGGGCAGGGTCCTCTCTCCGCCTGTATCCTCACCCATCCCTTGTAGATTGTGAGCCCTCGCGGGCAGGGTCCTCTCTCCTACTGAATCCTCACCCATCCCTTGTAGATTGTGAGCCCTCGCGGGCAGGGTCCTCTCTCCTCCTGTATCCTCACCCATCCCTTGTAGATTGTGAGCCCTCGCGGGCAGGGTCCTCTCTCCTCCTGTATCCTCACTCATCCCTTGTAGATTGTGAGCCCTCGCGGGCAGGGTCCTCATTCCTCCTGTATCCTCACCCATCCCTTGTAGATTGTGAGCCCTCGCGGGCAGGGTCCTCATTCCTCCCGTATCCTCACCCATCCCTTGTAGATTGTGAGCCCTCGCGGGCAGGGTCCTCTCTCCTTCTGTATCCTCACCCATCCCTTGTAGATTGTGAGCCCTCGCGGGCAGGGTCCTCTCTCCTACTGAATCCTCACCCATCCCTTGTAGATTGTGAGCCCTCGCGGGCAGGGTCCTCTCTCCTACTGTATCCTCACCCATCCCTTGTAGATTGTGAGCCCTCGCGGGCAGGGTCCTCTCTCCTCCTGTATCCTCACTCATCCCTTGTAGATTGTGAGCCCTCGCGGGCAGGGTCCTCATTCCTCCTGTATCCTCACCCATCCCTTGTAGATTGTGAGCCCTCGCGGGCAGGGTCCTCTCTCCTACTGTATCCTCACCCATCCCGTGTAGATTGTGAGCCCTCGCGGGCAGGGTCCTCTCTCCTCCTGTACCAGTTGTGACTTGTATTGTTTAAGATTATTGTACTTGTTTTTATTATGTATACCCCTCCTCACATGTAAAGCGCCATGGAATAAATGGCGCTATAACAATAAATAATAATAATAATAATAATAATAATAATAATATATATGCCTGTATGTGTATGTATGCATGGTATATGTGTGTATATATGCTTGTATGTGTATGTATGCATGGTATATGTGTGTATATATGCCTGTATGTATATGTATGCATGGTATATGTGTGTATATATGCTTGTTTGTGTATGTATGCATGGTATATGTGTGTATATATGCCTGTATGTGTATGTATGCATGATATATGTGTGTATATATGCCTGTATGTGTATGTATGCATGGTATATGTGTGTATATATGCCTGTATATGTATGTATGCATGGTATATGTGTGTATATATGCTTGTATGTGTATGTATGCATGGTATATGTGTGTATATATGCCTGTATATGTATGTATGCATGGTATATGTGTGTATATATGCTTGTATGTGTATGTATGCATGATATATGTGTGTATATATGCCTGTATATGTATGTATGCATGGTATATGTGTGTATATATGCTTGTATGTGTATGTATGCATGGTATATGTGTGTATATATGCTTGTATGTGTATGTATGCATGATATATGTGTGTATATATGCTTGTATGTGTATGTATGCATGGTATATGTGTGTATATATGCCTGTATATGTATGTATGCATGGTATATGTGTGTATATATGCTTGTATGTGTATGTATGCATGGTATATGTGTGTATATATGCCTGTATATGTATGTATGCATGGTATATGTGTGTATATATGCTTGTATGTGTATGTATGCATGATATCTGTGTGTGTATATGCCTGTATGTGTATGTATGCATGATATATGTGTGTATATATGCCTGTATGTGTATGTATGCATGGTATATGTGTGTATATATGCTTGTATGTGTATGTATGCATGGTATATGTGTGTATATATGCTTGTATGTGTATGTATGCATGGTATATGTGTGTATATATGCCTGTATATGTATGTATGCATGATATATGTGTGTATATATGCCTGTATGTGCAGGGGTGGATTAAGGGTAGCCAGGGCCCCGGGCTGTTCAGACACTGTGGGCCCCCCCCCCCGGTCATGTGACGGGGGGTCATGTGACGGGGGTCATGTGACGGGGGTCATGATATACCCGAACCAGATTATTCCAGAAAAATGGCCGGGCCCTACTCTACTGTAACCTATTAAATATTTGGTAGAATCTGCAATACAATTTAGGTATATTTTGACCAATAATATCACATACAAGGAACAAATACCACCGCGCCATGTCAAGACCACATATTACCACCACTTGGTGACCAAATAGCACATACAAGGGACAAATACCACAACACCATTTCCAGACCACATATTACCACCACATAGTGACTGAATACTACAATACTGATCAGTAAAAAACAACAACACAATACTATCACCATAAGTGCCAGTATTCACAGGAGGTCTGTACTTAGTATGCAGTGTCTGTGTAGAGGTAATACAGAGATCACTGGTGACATTATACACATGACATAGGGTATTCGTGAGTTCCGTGACCTGGAAAAAATTACCCCAACCCCCTTAAACAGATCTCTTAACAATCTAAAGAATAAACTTCTAACGTACTCAAAACAGCAGACGGAGACATATGTTGGATTTAATTGGCCACAGCAGCCATTTTATTAAATAAAAGATAACAGAACTTTTATGACAACCCAGAATAGGAGGGGCGGTCCTCGAAGCCCCAAAGTTATAAAAAACTCAGTATCCCAAAAACTCCACAATGTTCAGCCCAGGATGAGTCTTACCCCCAGCCGTAAAGCACCAGCTCAGGGATAGATAACAACCAATCCTGGTCCACCGAACCCACCCCCATGCCAGGGGTCCATAAATCCACCTCACGCGGAATAACCGTACCGCGCCTTGTTAAATTCTCTCATGGGGTGTCCAGGACCTCTCAAGATCCCCACCCCATTGAACCACGATTTACCATTTCCACCGACTTCGAGGACCTCCACCCCCGCCACGAACACGAATGGCCTGACACCTTAGCCATTCATGTCCCTCCACACCTTCAAGCTTAATTCAATGCCACTACGGATAGCCAAACACCACATATCATTACCCACCGCGTTCAGGTGCACGCCATCAGCTCTCCAGTAAGCTCCTTGACCCGATTCCAAGTCCACATGTCTCACGGCCAACGCGCCATTCCTCACCATAAACCGAGATATGGCCCTGTTTATTTTAATCCGGGCCCTGTTCACCCCCTCGTGTGATCTAGCACCTCTCCATCTTTTACGGGGAATGATGTCGGACCACACCAACAACACTTTTGGAAACATGACCCAGAACCTCAGGATATCGAATTTGATATCCTTAATCAGCTCCCTACAAGACCGTTTAGCCAAATCATTCCCCCCTAAATGTATCACCGCGATCTCCGGCACTCTATCCAGTCTAACAAAACGATGAAATTCAGGTAACCATTCCTTCCACACCATCCCCCTTTTACCGATCCATCGTAAAGTCACTGTCTCTCGAGAAAGACCCAACTGACGACCGTCCGGACGAACTGCAGCACGCAACGCAGCCCATACAACATACGAATGCCCCATGATCCAGACGAGCATCGGATCAGGCCCTGCAACACAGAAAGAAAGGCAACAAACAATTAACTTAACACAGCTTCTAACTCACAATAGGTTTGGGCGAACATACGACTGGAATCTTGAAGATTCCCACCTCCCAATTCTCCGAACCACATCCTCACCAAGGCCCCACCTAGCGGCCTCAGTCGCTGCCCCGATCCTGAAGGAGTGACCACTATATTGTGTTGCAGGTAAGCCCGCTGCCGCCAAACATTTCCTAAAAACAGAAATAAACTGAAAACGGGACAAGAAAGACCCATTTTCGTGCACCAAGAATGGCTCGTCTAACACCCCGCCCTTTGCCATGTACTTCTTCACGGATGCCAACGGGCACACCGGGGATCCTTCAACATTGAACAACACCACTTTGCACCCTTTCCCATACACGTCCGTTTTGGAAGCCTTAATAAACACTACCACCTTATTCCCTTCGACATCCACGTTTTCTCTTAACAAAATACCTTTTTTACTAACGGACGGGCTAACCAACTCACCTAACCGAAATGCCCCAAAGAAGGCCAAAGAAAAGGCTGCACGGAACAGAACCACTTCCCATTCGGAAAAACACACCTCTTGCAACTTCCGCTCAATGGCTGAGAGCACCTCATAAGATACGGGTCGGCGACCGTCCGAAGCCTTCCAGCCTTTCTTCCAACCCCGAACAACTTGCCGAACCAAGAAGGATTTCGTTATATCCTTACCCCCCCTCCATTTAAGGTTGAAGGCTAGCCCCGCCAGAAACTTATTCAAACGTGTCACAGACCAACCTGCCTCCCAATGATGACCTAAGAACAACAACAAACCATACTCCTCCTCCATATCCTGGTCCATACTTGACATCCAGGATTCCCACAAGCTCCAAGCCTGACAATAATGAGACCAAGATGAATCCGCGAGCGATTTGGTAAATAACTCTGTTACGGCCCTCGCGGCAGGTTCCACAACTCCACTGGACAATCCCGGCCCGCGCTCTCCGCCTGTGGTGCCAAATCCCGGAAAAGCTGCCACTGAAATTGAGAAAGAGCAACAACTATTGGATCAGGCGCTGACAAGCTAACTTCAGATACAATCCATAAGTTAAACTTAAGACCCAGGAAAACCAAGTGCTGCAAGACCTTCACTACTGCAGGCGTAGCCGCTGACAACGAGTTTACCGCCGTCACCGTTCCAACATGCTCACAATGAAAAGAAATCTTCAAATTCCTCAATTTGTCACCTCACAGGGCCAACGCAACTACCCTGGGGAACAAATGCAACAGTAGCCGGTTGTTTGTTAACCCCTCCTCCTTCCATTCTTCCGGCCAAGCCGCTGCTGACCAGCTACCATGAAAGAAAAGACCAAAGCCACTCATTTCAACGACATGCACCAAAATGCCCAAGGAGGTAGCATCTGCCACCGGCTGAATCCACAGAGATCTGCCATTGTACTTGTCCAGAAAATCCGCCCACATCTTCAAATCGTCCCGAAACTCTTTCTTTATCCTGATGAAATGCAAAGGGGACTTTACCCCTACTGTTGCCAAGGATAGGCGGCGGCAGAACGCTCGACCCATCGGCATGATCCTACATGCAAAGTTCAGTTTCCCTAACAACGATTGCAAACTGCGCAAATTTATCTTCTTCAAACCAATCGTATTAACCACATCTTGGTGCAACGTGGTAACCTTGTCTGCAGGTAGCCTACATTCCATTGCTACCGTGTCGATTTCAATGCCAAGGAAGCTCAACACTGTCACCGGACCAACTGTTTTATCCTCCGCCAAAGGCACCCCGAAGTTTTTTGTCACACTCTCCATTGTATGCAACAAAATCGAACAATCTGCTGATTCCGCTGGCCCTATAAACAGAAAGTCATCCAGATAGTGCGAACATGAGCGTATCCCAGACACATCTTTCACCACCCATTCTAGGAACGTGCTGAAGGCCTCAAAGTAAGCACATGAAATCGAGCAACCCATGGGAAGACAACGATCAACAAAGAAGCCGCCATCCCAAAAACAACCCAATAAATGCAAACTGTCAGGATGAACTGGCAACAAACGAAAGGCCGCTTCGATGTCGGTCTTAGCCAGCTTAGCCCCCTTTCCACATGCTCTAACCCACTCCATCGCTGAATTGAATGATAAGTACGACACCGAACTCAACTCGGGATCAATACCATCATTAACCGAAGATCCCTTCGGAAATGACAGGTGATGGATTAACCTAAATTTATTAGGTTCTTTCTTAGGGACCACGCCAAGAGGTGACACCCTCAGATTTGCAATCGGAGGGGCGACAAACGGGCCTGCCATTCTTCCCAGAGCAACTTCCTTATTCAACTTCTCCGACACGACCTCCGGGAATTGTAACGCCGATTTCAAATTTTTTCTTTTTAAACTAACATCCTGCTCAACATAAGGGATTTTGAAACCCTCCTTAAAACCGTCGCGCAATAAAACTGCAGCTGACCTATCAGGGTATCTACTTAGAAAGGCCTCCATCACGACCCACTGCACCGGAGTCACCCCTTTTGTCAGCTGAATCTCCAACTTTTTGCCTGTTACCCCTGAAACATTTTGAAGCGCTATGCACCCCCCCGCAGGTTGAACACTCGTGCCTATATTTACACTTGCTCCCGAATCTGCATATGCCATCATTGAAGGCGAAACACAGTCCCTTCTGCAAAGCCGCCGAGTGTCCTGACTGCCCTGAACTCCCGGCGCCCCCGTGAAAAGGCTGGCTAGTCTGACCTAAACGGGACGGGACCATAACTCTCATCCACAACGCTATGTCCTTGTGATCCCACCTGATACTTGGCCTAAAAGCCTTACGCTGACGAAACTGTTCGTCATAGCGTAACCAACCCTGTCCCCCATAGGTCCTGTAAGCCTCCCCTATGGCATCTAAGTAACAAAATAATGCCGAGCAATTTTCCGGGGCCTTCTCCCCGATTACGCTAGCCATAATAGCGAAAGCTTGCAGCCAATTTGAAAATGATCTGGGAATCAGCCTATATCTCCGTTTCTCCTCATCTTCTTTTTTAGAGTCCTCCCTTCTAGGTCTATCCAAATTAAATCTCTCTAGGGGTAAAAGAGAAAATATTTCTATGTACTCCCCTTTCCAGATTTTTTCCCTAACCTCTTGTTTTAAATGTGCCCCTAACGGGCCCTCGAAGCAGACATAGACCTCCCCCCTAGCCGCATCGTCTAGTTGCGGTACATCCTCCTTTTCCTTATCCTGCAAAGCTCCCTCACCTGGTGCATCAATTCCTGACCCAGACCCTGGTGCTGTTCCGTCCTTCTCCCTTGATGAGCTCCCCGTGTCTGCCGCAGGACCCGCACTGCTGGATGTACCCGTAACTTCAGACAACTGTCTAGACCCCTCAAACGACCCCGTATTTCCCAACCAAGCAGCTGACGGCAAAGACCCCCTGCTAAGACCGGACCCCCACAAGCCCGCTAGCTCCCCTAAACCTCTAAGGATTAAACCCATACCCCCGCTAGCAACTCCCGAAGTAATGTCACTATTCCTAGCTTCAGGGGAAACTATGCCTGGCAAATTAAAGATAGGGAAAATGTTCTCACCTAGCTGCCTGGGTGCTGTGAGCCCAGCAGCCGAAGATCCAGCTCCCAGCCGAAGGTGTCCTGCATCCCGACCGGCTTGATCCGCGATGTTGCCCGCCGAACTCCTGGCGGCCGTATCCGTGTCCTGGCGACTCGGTGATGCCGTCGACTGCCCTGGTGCTGCGGAAAGGGAAAAGGCCGAGCCAGCATCCTGCCGCCCGATGGAAGATGTGCGGCTCCTTGCCACGGATACGTCCCCGGCACTGCGTACCGAAGCGACGGAATGTCGCCTGCCGGAATCCGGAAAATTTCCGCCACCACCAGCAGAGGACGCAGATCCAGGAAAGTTCCGGCCATCACCAGCAGAGGGCGCAGATCCAGGAAAATCCCGGCCATCACCAGCAGAGGGCGCAGCTGCAGGAAAATCCCGGCCAACACCAGCAGAGGGCGCAGAACTTGCAATATCCAGGCCACCACCAGCAGAGGGCGCTGCTGCGTTGAAGACTCCAGAGCTGTGCACTGCAGAAGGCCGCACGCTGATGCCAGGGCCAGCCGACTGCCGCCCGCATAATCCTCGGCGCTGAGGGGCCACCGCACCTGACCCCCGTCTCCTCGGCTGTCGCTGCCTCCCACGCTGAGCGGCGCCAGCGGGCATGCTGGCGGCCGCCGTACCGGCTCCTGCTCCTGCCGCCCCACGTCGCCCGGACACTGAAGGAGGGGAGGAAGGATCCACCCCCCGTTGTAGGCCCCGCCGCACTGGAGGATTCCTCCCGGCGCCGCGCTGTGAGGTGGAGGGAACAGCGCTGCTTACCGGAGGGTCCGCAGAGGGGCTCCTATTTCGGCGCCGGGCCCTGGGGATGATGTCCGGGCTTAGGCGCGCCGGAGGCCTAGTCCTCCGCGGCCGGCGCCCGTCCTGCGGTGCCTGCGATGGTGCTCCCGATGTCCCCTGGAGAAGGCTGTTAACGGATGCATTCAGCCAATCTGTCCCCTGGGAGCTGGCTGCCGTCCGGAGACGCTGGAAGATCGCTTCAACGTCCATTCTGGTAAGTGTGACAGAGATTCCTCACTTGTCACGCAGGCACCTAAAATGGATGCCTGCGTGAGGAGCGTGCCCCTTTTTATGTGCCCCCTCCCCACAGTCCCCTAGTTCCACCCCTTATTTTCAAAAAATGCCCCTAAAGCCACCCCTCAAGTTCCCAGTTAACCCCTTACCACCGTATCCCTTCTAACTGCTCCAGCTCCCCAGGTCCCACGTAACCCCGTCATGGCGGCCTCCCTTTACGTGCCGTGGGCCCCCAGTACGGCCTTTCTGGACCTCTATATAGTATACAGTGCATAGTGTCAGTGCATAGGTAACACTGACTCACCAGTGACGTCTCTAGGTGAAGTCCTTCATCTTTCATCCAGCACAGACCGCCATCATTCCTTCCAGCCAGGACTCGTTTCTGCAGGAAATAACACAGTTATCTCGAGCTCCGCTTGTAGAACACATTACTTAATTTTTCACAACTTCTACATTACACCACATGAAGAAAAAAAGGCGATATAGTGTCACTCTCCACAGTAACAGGACCGACCCCCATTTAAAACAGTATACTCAAAAAATAAAATAAATACATCACTGCAGTAATAATATCCCTTAATTAGCCCCTATGGTAATAATATCCCCCATCCTGGCCCCGTGTGTCTCATTCCAGGCTCCAGCCATATGTTCTCGCATCCTGCCCTCATGAGTATCCATTCTACCGCATATGATCTCCACATCCTGCCCCATCTGTCTCCATCGTATCCATCCTGCCCCATGATCCAATCCTGCCCCATGTCTTTCATTCTGCCCCGTGTCTCCAATCATGCCCCGTGTCTACATTCTGCCCATGCCTCCAGTCCTGCCCCCAGTGTGTCCAGCAATCTGCCCCAGTATGTCCAGCATATTGCCCCAGTGTCCAGCAATCTGCCCCAGTGTCTTCAGCATATTGCCCCCAGTGTGTCCAGCATTGCCCCCAGACAGTGTGTCCAGCAATCTGCCCCAGTGTGTCCAGCAATCTGCCCCAGTGTGTCCAGCATATTACCCCCAGTGTGTCCAGCAATCTGCCCCAGTATGTCCAGCATAGTGCCCCAGTGTGTCCAGCATATTGCCTCCAGTGTGTCCAGCAATCTGCCCCAGTGCGTCCAGCATTGCCCCCAGACAGTGTGTCCAGAATATTACCAACCGTGTGTCCAGCAATCTGCCCCAGTATGTCCAGCATTTCCCCCAGTGTCTCCAGCCATCTGCCCCAGTGTCCTCCAGCCATCTGCCCCAGTGTCCTCCAGCCATCTGCCCCAGTGTCCTCCAGCCATCTGCCCCAGTGTCCTCCAGCAATCTGCCCCAGTGTCCTCCAGCAATCTGCCCCAGTGTCCTCCAGCAATCTGCCCCAGTGTCCTCCAGCAATCTGCCCCAGTGTCCTCCAGCATTGCCCCAGTGTCCTCCAGCATTGCCCCAGTGTCCTCCAGCATTGCACCAGTGTCCTCCAGCCATCTGCCCTAGTGTCCTCCAGCATTGCCCCAGTGTCCTCCAGCATTGCACCAGTGTCCTCCAGCATTGCACCAGTGTCCTCCAGCATTGCCCCAGTGTCCTCCAGCCATCTGCCCCAGTGTCCTCCAGCATTGCCCCAGTGTCCTCCAGCATTGCACCAGTGTCCTCCAGCATTGCCCCAGTGTCCTCCAGCATTGCTCCAGTGTCCTCCAGCAATCTGCCCCAGTGTCCTCCAGCAATCTGCCCCAGTGTCCTCCAGCAATCTGCCCCAGTGTCATCCAGCAATCTGCCCCAGTGTCCTCCAGCATTGCCCCAGTGTCCTCCAGCAATCTGCCCCAGTGTCCTCCAGCAATCTGCCCCAGTGTCCTCCAGCAATCTGCCCCAGTGTCCTCCAGCAATCTGCCCCAGTGTCCTCCAGCAATCTGCCCCAGTGTCCTCCAGCAATCTGCCCCAGTGTCCTCCAGCCATCTGCCCCAGTGTCCTCCAGCCATCTGCCCCAGTGTCCTCCAGCAATCTGCCCCAGTGTCCTCCAGCCATCTGCCCCAGTGTCCTCCAGCCATCTGCCCCAGTGTCCTCCAGCATTGCCCCAGTGTCCTCCAGCAATCTGCCCCAGTGTCCTCCAGCAATCTGCCCCAGTGTCCTCCAGCATTGCCCCAGTGTCCTCCAGCATTGCCCTCAGTGTGTCCACCGTTATAAAAAAAAAAAAAAAAAACAAGCAGTCTCCTCACCTGTCCGCGCTCCAGGCGGCGAGCTCCCTGCAGCAGAGCACACTCGCCGGCGACTGACAATGACGTCAAACGCCGGCGATGTGTGCGCTGCGGCCGACATCAGCCGCCAGCCTCCAATTGGCTGGCGGCTGTTGTTAACTATTGACGTGCGGGAGTGCGCCCGCACGTCAATAGGAAACCGCCGCAGCGCCAGAAGGGGCCCGGTGAGCAGATGAGAAGGGGCCCAATGCGGGCTCCCTCTCTCTGCCCACCGGGTACGGCGGGGGCACATAAATGCCGGCGGCGGCCGCCGCCATTCACAGATGATTATCAGAGGGTCAATCTGTGCGGTAGCCCAGGGCCCCCCCAGACCGCTGGGCCCTGGGCTACCGCCCATATTGACCCTCTGATAATCCGCCCCTGTGTATGTGTATGTATGCATGGTATATGTGTGTATATATGCCTGTATGTGTATGTATGTATGGTATATGTGTGTATATATGCCTGTATGTGTATGTATGTATGGTATATGTGTGTATATATGCCTGTATGTGTATGTATGTATGGTATATGTGTGTATATATGCCTGTATATGTATGTATGTATGGTATATGTGTGTATATATGCCTGTATGTGTATGTATGTATGGTATATGTGTGTATATATGCCTGTATGTGTATGTATGCATGGTATATGTGTGTATATATGCCTGTATGTGTATGTATGCATGGTATATGTGTGTATATATGCCTGTATGTGTATGTATGTATGGTATATGTGTGTATATATGCTTGTATGTGTATGTATGTATGGTATATGTGTGTATATATGCCTGTATGTGTATGTATGTATGGTATATGTGTGTATATATGCCTGTATGTGTATGTATGTATGGTATATGTGTGTATATATGCCTGTATGTGTATGTATGTATGGTATATGTGTGTATATATGCCTGTATGTGTATGTATGTATGGTACATGTGTGTATATATGCCTGTATGTGTATGTATGTATGGTATATGTGTGTATATATGCTTGTATGTGTATGTAGCAAATAGATAAATGGCTGCACTCAATTGTACTAAAGCAAATGAATGTGTGGTACATGAAATGTGAATAGCATAAATACAGGCTTTACCATGACATTAGTCAGAGGTAAGTGTTCACACTAGGCAGTTAGGTCAGGGTCCCATCCGATTTATGAGATTACCTTGACGTTGGTGGATGGGCTCACATTTTTTGGCCAAATTTTGTGCTAAGCATCTCATGTGCTTTTTCATAGATTTCCCAAGCTGTTATGCTATTCACATTTCATGTACCACACATTCATTTGCTTTAGTACAATTGAGTGCAGCCATTTATCTATTTGCTATGTACCGTATATACCCGAGTATAAGCCGACCCGAGTATAAGCCGACCCCCCTAATTTTGCCACAAAAAACTCGGAAAACTTAATGACTCGAGTATAAGCCTAGGGTGGGAAATGCAGCAGCTACCGGCAAATTTCAAAAATGAAAATAGATACCAATAAAAGTAAAATTAATTGAGACATCAAGGGTTCCCCTCTAACCAGCCATGCTAAAAGTGACAGATGCGGGCTGCAACCGTCAGCTGTCAGTTTTTGCACGGCTGATTATCAAGAAGAGAAGAGTCGCCCCGTGTGTTTTTTAAATTATATAAATAAATATTTTGAAAAAAATGTCATGGGGTCCCCCCCAATTTTTGACAACCAGCCAAGCTAAAGCAGATAGCTGGGGGCTGGTATATTCAGGCTGGGACGGGGCCATGAATATTGCACCCCTTCCCCAGCCTGAAAGTGAACTCACGCGAGCTTAGTGACATCAACATATCAGAGTTGTGGTACAGCGTTTGGGGGTTGCACATCAGTGTTTGGTATAAGCCAAAGCCCGGAGTGGGCGAAAAATACAGAAGTGGTGATGGGTTTCTATTATACTTTTCCTCTGATTGTTCCACTCCTGGTTTTGGCTACAAATACTGATATAAAATACTGACCAAATACTGACCGTGTGAATGTGGCCTAAATGGGAGAGTCTAATAATCTTATTTTTCCTTTTTTGAGCACCTCAGCTCTACCCATAGTCGTTACAACGACCCCACAGCCACGCTGCTTTTTAAAGATACAGTGTTGATAGCAATTATCCAAACTCTTTTGCAACATTCACACCCCGAAAAATACTCGACAGAGTCAAAACGTTGTTGAGTCGCCATCAGTGTTGAGCATTCTGATACTGCAAGTATCGGGTATCGGCCGATACTTGCTGTATCGGAATTCCGATACCGAGTTCCGATATTTTTGTGATATCGGAAATCGGTATCGGAGTGTGCTGTGCGTCCCTGACCGCGACGTCATCGAAGGTCCTTCACTCTCTGCAGTTCTCAGGAACGGAGGCAGACGCTCGCAGCGGTGACAGCCAGGGTCCTTCGGAGGGGTGAGTATATCCATATTTTTTATTTTTATTCTTTATTTTTTACATTAATATGGATCCCAGGGCCTGAAAGAGAGTTTCCTCTCCTCCAGACCCTGGGAACCATCGAGGAATACATTCCGATATTTGTGTCCCATTGACTTGTATTGGTATTGGAACTCGGTATCAGGGAGATCCGATAATTTGCCGGTATCGGCCGATACCATCCGATACCGATACTTTCAAATATCGGAAAGTATCGCTGAACTTCAGTCGCCATAAAGCATTGGAAAATCGCATTACCGGATTTGAATCGTGTGAAGTCTTAATTAGTCAAGTGAAAATAAATATATTTCTTAACCCTCGTCTACTAGCATCTCCACTCACAATAGAATTGAGCGCACTCCAAATTATCAGCTGATTTATGACCCCTGTGGCTCTGAAAATGGAAGATAAGAGTTATAATAAACTCTCCTTTTCGAAGGAGCTCACTGATGGATTCTCAGTTAACTCATTGTGTAGCCAGCAGTTAACAGCGCAGCGCTGAGAATGAAAATCAACGGCAAAAATGATTTTTTCGCCATAAATGCATTCATTTAAGTAGAAAAAAATGCAACAAAATATGAGATAATCTCACACTTTAAAATATACTGAACAGGTAAGTAAGGACACATCTGTATACTGTACGTCTGCTGCTGAGCCCCCTTGTTGGTATAGAAGCCACCGTCTCAGACCACCATAGACAAGACGTTCGTTACCGAATCCGGAGGTTGCATTAATTGCATTACTGCCCTGAGCCGCCAGCAGTTATTAGTAAGACATCATCTCTGTACATCCCGCAGATTTCCAGGCTCCTACTTGCATATTGGGGCTCAGATAATGATCTCCCTCCATGTAAATACGTAACCGGGGGTCTGAATGTGGCCGCAGCTTCGCCAAATAATTGATCTAGAGATCGGCCCGAACTAAACCCTCGTGCGCAGCTCTTCATTCCAGCAAATAATCAATGGCAATAAAACTCCAGATTGAAGATTCCATTCCCCTGGAATATTATTACGGATTTATCTTTAACAGTTACTTTTTGCAAAAAAAATTTTTTTAAAAATCAATAAATTTACATTTTAATTTTTAACATTTTGATAAAAAAAAAAAAATAGACAATAAATGTTTTAATTAAGTTCCCGGTGAGGGTTCTGGACGGGTCGTCGTCGCTGGGGTTCGGGGATTTGGAGGAATTGTTTAGATTGTGTATAGCTGTAATAAGTCATGAGCTGACGCCGGTGACAGCTAATCTCGCCCCGCACCACCGCCACAGGTGACTACTATTCATTAGGTTTCCATATTATAATAAAATCTGGGAGATTGTTTGGAGCGGTGATTTATGCAGAGCGGGGTCAGAAATTAATGCATTCAGCCCCTGATATATCACATGCATCCTCATTATATCTAATTCATAGATGCAGAAGTCACATATGGCTTTACCCGGTGATGATGAACTCGCGGGGGCCGGGATCACCCCTTGTGTTTGGGGGCCGTGCGACTGGATAATGATACGTCTTTCAGCATTGGCTCCCGCAATATGTACAATTTCTCAGACTTTAGGGAACCATTCTGGAGACTTCTCAAAATTTAAGGTAGCGGTAAACATGGAAAAAAGCTCAGAAAACTAAAGAAATTAAGCATAGTAACATAGTAACATAGTTAGTAAGGCCGAAAAAAGACATTTGTCCATCCAGTTCAGCCTATATTCCATCATAATAAATCCCCAGATCTACGTCCTTCTACAGAACCTAATAATTGTATGATACAATATTGTTCTGCTCCAGGAAGACATCCAGGCCTCTCTTGAACCCCTCGACTGAGTTCGCCATCACCACCTCCTCAGGCAAGCAATTCCAGATTCTCACTGCCCTAACAGTAAAGAATCCTCTTCTATGTTGGTGGAAAAACCTTCTCTCCTCCAGACGCAAAGAATGCCCCCTTGTGCCCGTCACCTTCCTTGGTATAAACAGATCCTCAGCGAGATATTTGTATTGTCCCCTTATATACTTATACATGGTTATTAGATCGCCCCTCAGTCGTCTTTTTTCTAGACTAAATAATCCTAATTTCGCTAATCTATCTGGGTATTGTAGTTCTCCCATCCCCTTTATTAATTTTGTTGCCCTCCTTTGTACTCTCTCTAGTTCCATTATATCCTTCCTGAGCACCGGTGCCCAAAACTGGACACAGTACTCCATGTGCGGTCTAACTAGGGATTTGTACAGAGGCAGTATAATGCTCTCATCATGTGTATCCAGACCTCTTTTAATGCACCCCATGATCCTGTTTGCCTTGGCAGCTGCTGCCTGGCACTGGCTGCTCCAGGTAAGTTTATCATTAACTAGGATCCCCAAGTCCTTCTCCCTGTCAGATTTACCCAGTGGTTTCCCGTTCAGTGTGTAATGGTGATATTGATTCCCTCTTCCCATGTGTATAACCTTACATTTATCATTGTTAAACCTCATCTGCCACCTTTCAGCCCAAGTTTCCAACTTATCCAGATCCATCTGTAGCAGAATACTATCTTCTCTTGTATTAACTACTTTACATAGTTTTGTATCATCTGCAAATATCGATATTTTATTGTGTAAACCTTCTACCAGATCATTAATGAATATGTTGAAGAGAACAGGTCCCAATACTGACCCCTGCGGTACCCCACTGGTCACAGCGACCCAGTTAGAGACTATACCATTTATAACCACCCTCTGCTTTCTATCACTAAGCCAGTTACTAACCCATTTACACACATTTTCCCCCAGACCAAGCATTCTCATTTTGTGTACCAAACTCTTGTGCGGCACGGTATCAAACGCTTTGGAAAAATCGAGATATACCACGTCCAATGACTCACCGTGGTCCAGCCTATAGCTTACCTCTTCATAAAAACTGATTAGATTGGTTTGACAGGAGCGATTTCTCATAAACCCATGCTGATATGGAGTTAAACAGTTATTCTCATTGAGATAATCCAGAATAACATCCCTCAGAAACCCTTCAAATATTTTACCAACAATAGAGGTTAGACTTACTGGCCTATAATTTCCAGGTTCACTTTTAGAGCCCTTTTTGAATATTGGCACCACATTTGCTATGCGCCAATCCTGCGGAACAGACCCTGTCGCTATAGAGTCCCTAAAAATAAGAAATAATGGTTTATATATTACATTACTTAGTTCTCTTAGTACTCGTGGGTGTATGCCATCCGGACCTGGAGATTTATCTATTTTAATCTTATTTAGCCGGTTTCGCACCTCTTCTTGGGTTAGATTGGTGACCCTTAATATAGGGTTTTCATTGTTTCTTGGGATTTCACCTAGCATTTCTTTTTCCACCAATTTCTTCCTTCATTGGAATCCGTCACCAAGTTTTTGCCATGTGATCTGAGGGCAGCATGGTGTAGGAGCTGAGATTCTGATTCCAGTGATGTATCACTTACTGGGCTGCTTGCTGTAGTTTTGATGAAATCTCTGTTTTATCTGCTACAAATTTAGCAGTGCTTGAATGCTGAGCTTTGTATAACCCCGCCCACACCACTGATTGGCTGCTTCATGTGTCAACCAGTGTTGGGGGCGGGGTTACACAGAGCAGGAGGACTAGAAGGCACGAGACAACTAGTCCTCCAATGATAACATCCTGCTTATAAAACTGTGATTTTATTGAAAATATGCCAAGCAGCTGAGTAGCTGACACATAGCCAGGATCTCTGTCTCTGTCTCCACTTTATGCCGCTCTCAGATTAGCAAAAACCTGCTGACGGATTTCCCTTAAAAGCTTCCCAACATCCACTGTACATGTACATCGCAAGTCAAAAGCGGCTGTATGGAGCGGGCTCCGGAAGTGAGCCTGCACCATACTGGCAGATGATGGCTGTGCATTACAGCCAGGACCTGCCGCTAACAATCACGGGTGGAGCGGTGCTCTGACCTTGATTGTTAACCTGATAAATCAATCTCTGACAGCGGCATTCAACACACGCGGGTGTGCAAGCGCATCATTCTCCCCACCCATCTGTGCGCCCGTGATGTGATCATGGGGCGCTGATGGGTAATCAAGAGAGTAGGGGGTCAGCTGATGACCCCCATGTCTGTCATTATGGGGGTCCCATGAAACACCTGCCTGTGACAGAGCTTCAAAAGACACTATGATTTTTGCTACATGCAGCCATTCTGTGGCATCACTGTACACTAAGTCCCCTAAGAGAACTAACAATGAAAAGTAAAAAAATAAAAAAAAATATTTAAAAATAAGAAAAAATAAAAAAAGCGAAAAGTTAAAATCACCCCCTTTATATATATATATATATATATATATATATATATACTCAAAAAAAATAAAAAAAACAACACACGTGTTTTATCACCGCCTCCAGAAAAGTCCGGTCCGTCAAAATATAAAAACAATGAACCCGATTGGTAAACACTGCAAACGAGAAAACAATCTCTGCAATTCTACATAAAAAGGCTGTAACAAGCGATGAAAAAGTCACATCTATCCTAAAATGATATTAATAAAAAAATTGTCTCACTCCACAGAAAATAATCCATCGCACAGCTAAATCAGGCGAAAAATAGAAATGTTACAGGTCTTGGAAATTGGCGACACAACCTAAAAAAATGTTTTTGCAAACTTTTGATTTTATTTTCAGTACTAAATTAATAAATGCTTTGGACATATATATATATATATATATATATATATATATATATATATTGATAAAGAGAATCATACTCCATGGTCATTTTTAGCACAAAATGTGCACCGTAAGAACAATTCCCAAAAAACAATGTCAGAAATGCGTTTTTTTTTCACAATTTCACTGCACTTGGTATTTTTTGTCCCATTTTCCACTACACTGACTATACGGTATAATGACTGATGTCATTCAAAAGTACAACTTTTCCTGCAAATCATAAGCCCTCGTGGACAGAAAAATAAAGGAACAATGGCTCTGGGAAGGAGGGGAGGAGAAAATGGAAACACAAAAATGGAAATTGGCCCCGTCTTGAATTTTTCAGGTTTTGTTTTTTTCCTCCTCTTTTTCCCAGAGTCATTACTCTTTGATTTTTTTACATTTACATAGCCAGATGAAAGCTTATTCTTTTGCACGATGAGTTGCAATTTTTAATGCCAAAACTCATTTATCTGCAACATGTCCTGAAAAATACCGGAAAAAAATTCAAAAAAATGCTGAAAAAAATTGCAGTCCACTTTTTAGTTTATTTACTCTTTTAAAAATACTTTATATGTATTTATTAATCCCTAAGAGCGATAAATATATGATTGGTGGGAGTCAGTGATTCTGAAATGGGGTCCCAAGTCCCTTTTGTGAGCAATAGTGCGAATGCATGACCACCATTTCATTGACTCCTTTGGGAGTGACGGTCACGCGTCCATCATTCGCTCCCATAAAAGAAGCGAACGGAGCGGTGATCGGACATGCACAAAGGACATTTGGGACCTGAATTTTGGGGATTGTTGTTGGTCCTGTTTATCGGATCCCCAGGGCTTATACATCACCTGTCCTGTTGTGATGTAAAAAATGTATTTAGTGACCAAACCCCTCTAGTATTTTGGACCCATACAATCAAATTCTAGAAGTCTGTGCTTAGCTGTACCCAATCAATTACCCATCACAAAGGCAGGGATTAGAGAAAACTTGGCAGTTTAACCCTTGATGTAGCGTGGGATAGACCTTAGTAGTGGTGTCCATCTTCAGGCCAGTGAGTCAGTATTGTGAGGGCTTGGTTGGGTTCCTCCACACCAGGTCTGTCCGGCTCACAATTTGGTAACAACTTGGAACCTCAATATGGTCTCTGGCAACACCAAATATTCCTGTCTCGCACCTCTCATGGTCTGGTATAGACCCTGTTTTACTATTTATGGAGTTTGGCTCTTGGATAATGGAGCGGTGGACCACCACCACCAGCACAGCCCTGAATGACGGACGCTTCCCTTCCTTGTTTAGCCCAGGACCAGTCTGTCTCAGTGGTCCGCATCATCCACAGGCTTCGCGCTGGACACACAGTGCGTGCAATACTTGGATCTCCTGGCTACATGTAGATCTGAGCAGCCTATGAGAAGAGGCACCACCCCCGAGGATCACAACTTTCTCCTATAAGTGCCATGTTCTTCTGCCTCATTGTCGAGAGTGTGGTGTAAATTATGATCATTAAGGGGGGGGGGGGCATTTTATGGTTTCTTCGAGTATTCCGCTCCTGTGTATATGTTAATGCAAACATCACTTGTTTAAGGGTGATTGTCCATTAAATCTGTTTAGTCCTGGAGTGCCGGCTTCCTGCACCAGTTATTAATGGGATAGAAGCCAGAAAATTACATCTTACTCAGGACTGGAACAACGGCCGTGTCCTCACACAACTCTTAATATATCGTTAAAAAAAAAAATGAAAATGAAAACACAATTTACTTTCTGTTTCTCCGTTTCTCCCGCAGTTCCTGCATAAATTGAAGAGCGTAATTTGCTGGAATAAGATTTGTGATTTCCTTTTTTTCTAGTTAGCGAGCCCTGATGTTTATCCCATATAGTAATTCTGCCGGATTCTCGGTGTCTCGGCTGTTTCCATGAGTTACCGATGGTTTCATTAAGGCTTAAATACTGCAGTAACCGGACTGGACGTGATCGGGACTGGATGTACGCGGAGAAGGGAGTGGCGGAGGAAACGACTTCCAAACCTAAGTCCAGTATCATCGTAGATAAAACCCCAAGATTTCTGGGAATGGGAACCATCGCCCCCCAAATCTGAGTATCGGAGAATAAGAATGCAAGTTACAGAGCTAAAAGTGACAATGCAGGCAACTAGACTATTCTTACTAATCGAGAAACAGTTTGATCAAATTGTATGAGCCCATCTGCCAACGACGAGGCGACCCCTGTAGACGAGAGTCGATATGGCTGTAATGTAGCTCAAGATGCAAGCCTTCATGGTTCATATACACCGTATTGTGTCAATAGAGCAGTAGTATTTGTCTGGGTGTACGCTGTACCTCTCCGATTGTTTTATTCTATTGGGAGGCTGTTGGCAGTTTTGTTGGGCTTTTTTTGCACGAGGAGATAATGATTGCCTCCAGAGTTGACTTCCACCTGTCCAAGATTGCTGCTAAAGGTGTTTTCGGGGTCTAGAAAAATTTCTTATAAAGTACAAATTACCAAATCTTAATGCAGCGCCCCAGAGATCTGGTCGTTGCAGTATGACACTCTGCCACTAGGGGGAGTGATGGTACGTCTGATGGCACCCTAGGTATTCTAATGACCAGGTATCACCAGCACACACTACACTTCACACTCCGGCCACTAGGGGGAGCAAAAGGCTTTATTTATTGGGCCCATCCTCACACTGGTAAAACTAGGAGTTGGATAGGAAGTTAGTGAGAAGCTGACTGGGTTGGATTCAGGCAACATCCCGTGGCAGGGGGTGTTGCAGGGAGAAGACACAGGGGGGTCTCTGTCAGGCGTGGGAACCTGGCAGGTGCCTAGCGAACAGAACGTAACGGAACCGCACCTGCACACCCCGCGGCGGTATCCTGAGAGAGAGACACGAAGGGAAGGATATTGTGGAACAGTGTAAACGAGATCAAGCACAAAGGAGAGCCAGTAGGAGTCGTGCCGTGAGACCGAGGCAGCATCCTACTGAGGCGCGTAGCCGGTGGCCGGAACACCGCGGGAGTAACTGACTCTAGGCCTTACTTCGAACTCCGCAGGACAGTTAATTATAGGTTGGCTGTCTACCTTACATTTCCTACTAAAACATAGGGGGAAACATTGGGAGAGGGGCGTCTCTAGGGTCCCGGAAGAGCTCCGAGCCTTCCCGTCATACGGGTGCGTCCTAGCCAAAACATTCTGGGGGACGAGAAACTAGTAACATCTGGAACAAGCGAGAGAGAATTAGAAAGAACGAACGAACGAGAACAGAAGTTGTGAGGACTACCCCGAATGCTCAGCAGGGTAGCACTACAACACACAGGCGCTAGTGGTAGGCACTGATTTCCACCTGCAAAGGGAACTCTGGATGTGCCCATCGGACCGGCCTGTCTCTGATAGCCCTGTTAGCTGTGCTCTGGATTGAGGATCCTGAAGTCTTCAGTAAAGAGGTAATGAGACTGCAACCCTGTGTTCTCGTTATTGACTGCACCTCACATCATCACCATCCACCTTACTGGGAAGCCCTGGGGACACACTTCACCTGTGGGAAGGTATACCATCCAGCTGCCATTCCATCGCCCCAGCGGACCCCGCAGCAGCGTCGGTCGCCCTGACCGAACACAGGTGGCGTCACGAAACCCTGACAGACTCCTATCACCTTTTACTGGACGCCCCTTAGCAGGGTCACGGACCGGGTCTAGCCACCATGACAGCCTCAGAACCAAACCAGAGAGGCCTGGTACTGAGAACTCGTGGCCCTGTGTCTGGGGGCGCTCCATTAACAGTGTAAGATATGCACACTGTCAGGATTCCATTGTTTCGCGAGCTTGACCACGTGCAAGTTGCATACTTGCTGTCGAGTGATGATGACTAGCTTCTCATTTGAAGCTTCTATTGAGAGAAGCATGAAGTGGTGCTAGACGGCACATAAACGCAAGTATGCAAGCTTCGTGTGGTCAAGCGGAATCCTGACAGTGTGCATATTGAAATTTTCCATAGAAAACTCCTTTAATTAGAGCTAGATCCTTTATTTAGAGCTGTATCCTACTTGTCCTTTATGCCAAAACCCCAGAAAAGGTAAATCTGTTGCTATCTACAAGGGTCATCTTGTTGTTTGCAGATGGGCTCATATTATTTGCTCAAACTGTGCACAAAGTTCCAGTGTAGTCTATATAGTAATATCCGTATAGTCAATGGTCCCATATACCGGTCCGAGGGCGGTTGCATAGTCTTGTCTGTATGCTATGTATATAATGGGTGTCATACAGGTTTCTTCTGCCAGTGTGACTGTGGTCAGTGCAGAGGTAGCAGTCGTGGTACCCGAATTCTAGTGCCTGAAGAAGACACCAGTGTTATAGGTGGCACATCGGACTCTAGGTCGGGGTCATATTTTGACTTTTGGCCCCGGGGGCTTCAGACTATCTATCATCCTCTGCGTAGATCCTGAATGATGAATTGTTGTTGTCGTCTTTGATGATCTGATCGCTCCATATTTCTGACTGATCCGTGGACAGGTTTGCGTCATCTCGTATGATCCGTAAGTTACAACATCCCATTTGATTTTTATCTCCTTGAAGTTTTTGAGCCTCGTGTAGTTTGTCATCCCTGACAAGCCCGGCGCCGAATATTACTCATCTGCTGAATTTTACGCTCGGGATAATCATCTCCGAGCTCATATATTTTTTTCAAGAAATTGACTCCTTATTTATTTTTGCATGTGTTTTGTGGCCTAAATGAATCAGGGGGAGGATCAGAACTTTTCAGAAATCTTTGGTGTCTATAAATCTTTCTTTCTCTATGTAAATCCCTGTTAAATTCATCTGCAATTTATTTTTTTTCCCCTCAAACTTTGTCCTCTGCTGAAATAATCTTTTTATGCGATTTTATTTGGAGCCGCGAAAAGGCACGCTGCTCAAATTTAAAGGCACGGCTGTAAATAACATTCCGTTGCAGAGTTAACGACGGAGATCAAAATATGGAAACTTCAGCAAATGTTTTATTTGTTTTATAGACTTTGTTTTATTAGCTTGTTTTTTTAAGGAGCCTGCAAATGCCTAGAGTATAGGGAGATAGCAGTGACCATTTTATTTATGGCGGTGCGCAATTGTATGGCTTTGGTGTATAGGGGTAGTTCAGATTGCCTAATGCGCTATCCCCTTCTATAGACTGAATGGAGCCTGGAGCGGCAGTGCACAAATGGGGCACCCATGACATCTTTTGTCATAATCACTGTGGGTCCCAGCCAGGGGTGGGCAGGGCCTGGGGACTCTCCCAGCACTCAAAGTGCCTACAATCAGCAAGTTTTCATCTATAATATGGAAAAAAGATAGCTTGTCTTTTTGAAAAAAAACCTTTTAATGATAAAACTGGGTGGAGTTGGAAGGGACTTACATTGATTTTTTAAGTTTCTCCTCCACATTTCTACATTAAAACCAATTTATTATAAAAAATAGTTCCTAAGCAAGTCCGATATATTCCAGCGCTTCCCACGACTTTCCCTGAATTCGTCATCCAAAGCCTTTGGAGCCTCGTTCCGAGGCTCCATAGACTTTAGCAGAAGCTACTCTAAGCTTCACATTTTGCTCCATGAGACCCAGCAACTGTGAAGAGCAGCAACGTTACTGATATCACAGCTCAGACTCGCTGAGTTTCACGGACCTCAGCATGAACCGGCGACTGTGAAGAGCAGTAACATTACTGTAGTGATGGGCGAACCCTTGGATGTTCGGGTCCAGCGGGTTCAACCGAACATCTAAAGAAAAGATTGGTTAGGATACCTGAACCTGGACCAAATTCAGATGAATGGAGGACCAGAACATCCCTTGTTTGCCATGTTGTAATCTGTACGAGCGCACGGCAAACACAGGCTCCGATACTCGGTAAGATTATTACCGCCAGACAAAGAGCCGAAGCTCCCACTCTGTCACATGCTGTTAGGGGTCGAGTTCCCGCCTCTGCACAGAGGGAATCTTGAACCATCTCCGCTGCGGTCTCCCATTCTTCTCCAGCCGCAGTGGAGCCTGCTCAGCGGAGACGTCAGTTCCATCATCTGGCTCAGCCTGATACGGTGCGGATGGTTACTGCTGCCTTTCCAGGCTCAGCCATTGTAGCCAGTACTGGTCAGCGGCAAGCAGACTGGGACTAAGTACTGCTTTTCCCCTTCTGAACATGCCCAGGGTAAGACCTCTCATTGGAGGTTGGGGGTCACATGCTCAGGTACTACAGCAGCTCCCATTGGTCCTCTAGGAAGGTACTGAAGTGGCTCAGGTTCTGTAGCAGCTCCCAATTCTCCTCTAGGAAGGTCCTGTAGGTGCTGCAGCTATAAAAGGTTCGCATGACGGCACAGCCATGCACTAGTATCAACTTAGGGTGGTTTCACACTTGCGTTTTTGTCTGCAGCGTTTTTTGCACAAAAAAACGCATGCGTTTTTTTCCCTATATTTAACATTGAAAACGCATGCGTTTTTTGTTGTACGCGTTTGGTCGCGTTTTGAAACGCATGCGTTTTTTTGCTGCATGCGTTCTTTTTCAGAAGTGCAACTTGTAGTATTTTTGAGAGGCGTTTTTTGACACATAAAAACGCAAGCATTTTCATGCGTTTTTTTGTGTCAAAAAATACATTGGAGTCAATGGAAACGCATGCGTTTTTAAGCACATGCGTTTGTTTGCGTTAAAAACGCATGCGTTTTTATTAAAAAAACAGAAAACACACTGATATGCCACCCCCCACCATAAAGGTGATAAAGGGATCCTAACCCTAACCCTAAAGGGATCCTAACCCTAACCCTAAAGGGATCCTAACCCTAACCCTAAAGGGATCCTAACCCTAACCCTAAAGGGATCCTAACCCTAACCCTACCCCTAACCCTAACCCTAACCATAACCCTAAAGGGATCCTAACCCTAACCCTACCCCTAACCCTAACCCTAAAGGGATCCTAACCCTAACCCTAACCCTAAAGGGATCCTAACCCTAACCCTACCCCTACCCCTAATCCCTTTAGGGTTAGGGTTAGGATCCCTTTAGGCTTAGGGGTAGGGTTAGGGTTAGGATCCCCTAAGGGTAAGGGTTAGGGTTATGATCCCTACCCCTAACCCTACCCCTAACCCTAACTATTTCTGTTTATAGTGTGTTTTTTACTTTATTTTGATGACTGGCAGCTGTCACACATTTCTCAGCATGCGTTTAAAAAACGCAAATGCATGAAAAAACGCATGTAAACGCGTCAAAACGCTGCGTTTTTTTCACTACATGCAAAAACGCATGCGTAAAAAAGAACGCAGCGTTTGCACGCGTTTACATGCGTTTTTTCACCATGCGTTTTTTTTTTAAAACACATGCATTTTGAAACACAAGTGTGAAACCAGCCTAAGTTATGTGTTCTGCGCCAGTGTGGTCATATGTATGTGGTTTCAGGGTTCGGCTGAAATAAGCCCCTAGAATACCGGCACCTCTGGTGAGGAGTTTTGCGTGTGCTATTCTGACTGCATGACCACTGTTTGCTCTATTTGGTAGCTGTGTTCCTCTGTGAGGTTAACAGGGCACAGCGTTCTCTTGTCTTAAGTGACTCTGTGAAGTAACAGAGTTCACTTATACCGCCATATAGTACCATCAGTTACTAGCAGCGGGTTTTTCTGCTGCACGGTGGACCCCGGGTTGCAAACGCACCTATTACTCTATAAATATATATTTGGTGCGTTCCGCCAAACCCTAACACATGCCATCAGCGGTTACAGCAGTAAAAACTTTACTGCTGGCCACAGGTGTCAGATGATGAGAGAGCACTACTTCCATCAGCCTACTCTTGCTGCAACTGATAAAAGCGAGAGCAGGTGCCACTGATGGGAGTATTCATCAGCCGGCGCCTGTGCTATGGAGAAATAATTTTTTTTTAAAAATACGTAGGGTTTCTTCTATTTTAGATAACCAGCGCAGGCAAAACTGACAGCTGTGGGCTGCAACCCTCAGCTGTCAGCCTGGAAATTCAGATGGCTAAGATCGTTGATTCTTGCTTTAGTTCGTCGGTCACTTCATTATCTGCTACACTGGAAGGCATACGTCCTGACGTGAGGATGTGAGTACCAGCATCTGACATCAATGCGACCAGATTGATTCCGTCTTTTCACGTGGCACACCCTGATAAATGCAGTTCTGAGGTTCAGTAGGTTCCTCGAAGGGAGGGTACTGTCACGGGTTCACTAAAGTTCATTGTTAAACCTTGGTGAACCATGAAGAAAAGAACGAAAATGTGGAAAATCCAGAAACTGCAAAATTTATCAAAACATCACATTTATTTGTATATTAAAAGATGAAAAAGTAAAGTTAAAAAAAACTTGCACTGGCCTTTTCAGCTTTTCTTTTCCCCATAAATTTTCCATAGCATTGAGGTCAGGGCTTTGTGATGGCTTCTCCGAAACATTGACTTTGTTCTCCTTAAGCCAATTTGTTACCATTTTGGCAGTAGGCTTCGTGTCATTGTCCATTTGGAAGACCCATTTCCGCCAAAGCTTTAACTTCTTGGCTGATGTCTCCCTTTTTCCTCCAAACGTAAGGATGGTCATTATGCCCAAAAAGTTCAATTTTAGTTTAATCAGGCCAAAGCACAGGGGAAGCGGCAGTGGTTTCACCCTCAGACACAGACTTGGTACCCACGCGTTCCACCCACTTACTGGGGTGCTTGGCTGCCATGTGCTTTTGAATGCTGGTGGTGCTCTTGCCTCTTCTTAGCTTGGTTCGGCAGATGCTGCAAATTACAGTTGTTTTGTCTGAAGGACTTTCAGAAATTAACTACCATACAGGGGAACAACGCATCCTTGGCCTGTTATCTAGCCGATTGGGTGGAACAGTTGACAGAGTTCTACCTCGAGGCAAACCACTACCTCTTCTTGCCTGTTTAATTGCTATGGATCCATCCCTCTCTGCACTGCTGTGTTTGCTTGGCGTGCCACTGTGCCAGGTTGGATCAGTGGCCTCATCACCGACCACATCATCTTCCAATTCCTCAATCTGATCCTCCTTCTGAGTTGCTATTTTAGGCTGACCTGATGGCAACTGTGCCTCATGCTTATACTCCACCTCTTCAGACAACAATTGACCTTCCCCAACGTGGCTTTCTTCTGGCCGTGGGTGCTCAAATGTTGGGGCATCACTACACTCCACCTCCTTATGACCCTCTTTAATAGTGCACGCTGAGAGCCCTGAAAAATTACAAGGGAATGCAAACAGTTCCTCAGACTGGCCAGCCTTGGGGTCATATGTCTCTTGAGGCTCTTAATGGTGGGAGAAAGGAGGACCAGGTTGAGGATTCAGAGGCCCAACCTCTTGGCTACTGAGACTGGACCGTGTGGAAGACTTGGTGGTGCTGGTGCTTGTCAACACACTGGAGCCTTTGTCTGCCATCCAACCCACAACATCCTCGCACTTGTCTGGGTTCGCTAGTGGTGTAGCGCGCTGAT